>NC_084797.1:237484300-238820423 GCF_963169125.1 Humulus lupulus
GAGGCACCCGGGGTCTCCTCAGGTTCAGAGTCTGGCCTGGAGAGATTAGCTTGCATGCCAGCATCGTCTCGTCTGTCACGAGCTGGCGATAGTCCTTCTCACTGGGGGGCAAGCCCGCCAGTGTCTCCTACTGGCTCTCGAGGATCACGGACTTCTCTGTCCTCTCGAAAATGGCTGCAGAATTATTCCAAGTCAGAAACGGATAAGGAGAAGAGCTAACCGATACTTAACTTACGAGCTAAGGATGAAAAGTACTTACGAGGACATGTGATAGATTACGGCACTCTTAGGTCGTTTATCACATGTCCCATGGCGTAATACCATCTATGACATTATACCGATATTGGGAGCACTTAGTCCCTTCACAAACACATAATCGGGTGCAGTTTTCTCACCTTTGAATTTGCTAGCTTTGCTCAATGAAATCCTCAAGCACGATCCTTCCCGAGCCCTAGCGCGCACCTAGTCACAATCATAGACCAAAGTCATCACCAACCCTCAAGTCCATAACCTAGCCTCGGGACCAATCCCGAGCCCTCGGGAAGTCCTAATTCCACCAAACGGGGTGGTTGAATCGAACCTCGAACCCTTGGTCAAAAACCCTTCAAAATAACCCTAAAATCCCTTTCTGAAGATGGGGTAGCACTACAGCGCTCATTGGAGGGCGCTACAACGCTACAAGCAAAACCAATACACCCTCAGCATGCATGGCCTAGCGCTACAGCGCCCAAAGGCTAGCGCTGTAGCGCTAGTCATAGACAGGCAACATTGCATTTTCCCTTCCTACGATTTCCTCGAGCCAACCCTTACCAAAACTCTTCCAATTCTCAACCAAACTCAAAAACAAGCTTAATAACACACTCCACTCATCCCAAGCATCCCAAATACTCAAAACCCAAGCACATGCATCTCTAATCTCAAAATTCACCATAGTTGACCCTAAACTCAGAAACTCAGCAGAAACCATAGAAATCTCAGAGTTGAAATCCAAGTTCCTTACCTTAACTGGAGAGTTGATGCTAGGTTACCCTCTACTCTTTCTTAGCTTCCTCCTCCTCAAATCCTTGGCTCCAACTCCCTATAATTCCCCATCAATTCAGCTTAGACACCTTAGTTAAAAATTAAAACCAGAACTGAAGAAACTTCAAAGTTTTACCTCAAGTGGAAAGTTTGCTCTTGCTAAACCCCTTGCCAATTCTTCAAGCCTAACTCAGAAATCTTATGGCTCAACTTGATCTAGCTCTCCTTTGAACTTTGCTTCAAGAACCCTCAAGAAAATGGTGGAAAAAGCCTAAATCAACCTCGCCTTCCTTCCCTTCTTTCTCTTTCTTTTCTTTCCTTCTTTTTCCTTCTTTTTAGACTTCTATTTTATTCTACAAACTCCACTGAGCATAAAGCCTCAGTAATACCTATCTCTTAAAAGCCAAATGTCCATATTGCCCTCCCCTTTAATCCTAAGTCTTTTAGTCCACTTAGGGGCATTTTGGTCATTTTACCCAATTCCCGCTAATTCCTCGAGTGTCTCTAATATTTTCCGCTTACTTCCTGATACCTGATTAATCACCAATTATACTCCTCGATGTCAGAATATACCCCAATATATTCTCTAAATTCCCATATATATTACCAGGCTTGCCCCGAGCTGGGTATAAATCCCCACCGTGACTTTTTTGCTAACTCGCTCACTAGGATCATCTTGAATCACATATTATAACTATATCCACATAATAATGTGGTCTCACCAATTTATCACAGTTATTAATATTTATGCCCTCGATGGGCCAAAATTACGAAAATGCCCTTCTAACCTAATCAGGGCCTGCATGCATACTAATACACCTAGTCATGCATCACAAATATACAAACAATCATATAAGCATGATTTTCACATAATCATGCATTTAATTCACTTAAATCACACATAATTCCCATTATACCCTCCTAGCACACTAATCAAGGCCCTTAAGCCTTATTAGCAAATTTGGGTCGTTACACCATCACTTGAGAACTCCAAAGTTAAGCGTGCTTGACCTGGAGCATTCTTATGATGGGTGACCTCCTGGGAAGTTTTCCCAGGAAGCGTGCGAGTGAGGACAAAGCACGTTGAAAAGACTCGTGTTGGTTTGTAGGGCCAGTCGTCATTCCAGGAAGCAACCATGGTGACATGGGGCATTACAAATGCTAGGACTAGGTGTTGACCCACGATTTGGCCAACAACATGGAGTCAAATATACGACAAAGGATAAAACAGCAAGTAAGAAAGATGATCTGATGGAAGAGAAGAAAATACCAAGAATTTATAATGGTTCGGCCCCAAAAGATGGTAATAACCTACGTCCACTTAGTGCTATTATTAAGATTGAATCTCAAAGCAGTGATCAAAGAACTAGGGTTCATGAGTTTCACAAATCTTGGAAGAAATTCAATAAAACGGTGGATAATTGCACTATAGCTCTCTCTTTTTCTCTCTCTTAGCAAAAAGATTCAGGCCTCCAAAAGTCCCTTCCTTGAGCTATTTCATGTATATTTATAGGCTCAAGGAGGGTTACATGCGTCAACGGGTCATGTCTTTCCTTAATAATCGCGTATCAAGATAATAATGAAGAAATATCCAATGCAATTATTATAAGATTACAGTTTAAGAAGGAAATAAGTCAGGTTATACGACCATCCTGGTTGTATCTAAAAGTTAACCCCTGGCAAAACAATATGCTTCTGGTCGATATTCGAGCAGTACTTTGGCCACGTGTCAACCACGTGTGAGAAATCATCGCCATGTCATCAGTAGCCACTTTCAGGGTAAACACTAGGACTAGAAAAAAAAAGACAGACTGGAGCTGAAAGAAAACCATGGTAAATTAGTAGAAGCTAAACAATTAGCGGTGGATTGAGTTGGAAAGCAAAGTTGATAGAGGCCCTCATGCAGTTTCCTCTGAAGTATTGGCTTCCTCAAAGTGACTTTCTTAACAAAACAAACATCAGCATAAAACTCAATATATATTGCATTATCATGAATGAGTTGATGAACACTGATCAAGTTTTTAGCAATGGAAGGAACAAGTAAAATGTTATTTAAAGGCTATTTAGGATTTTTACCCCCCGAACTATTACCACTACCGTATCGTGCCCCCTAATTTTTTCAGGCCGTTAAAAATTCCCCCCGAAATATTCACAGTAATGTAAAGAATGACTTCCGTTAAGTTTCAACACATGTGGCTAACAGAATGCTAACGTGGCTCTTTACATGTTGATGTGTCTTGGCCACGTCAGCGCCATGTGTATAATTTTAGATTAAATTTTTAAAAATCTATTATCCTATTAAAAATTAATGAATTAAATATTAAAAAATAGAATTAATAAATTAAACCATTTTTTATACATTAAACAAAATAAAAACCATATTTAAAAACAATTAAATTAAATAGAATTCATTTATTTTTTATTTTTTCTCATTATTTAGTTTTAGTTATAAATGTGAAAATTAGATTTTAATTTTTTAATTATTTTTTTAAATCTGGTTTTACATTTTTTAATATATAAAAAATGGTATAATTTATTAATTGTATTTTTTAATATTTAATTCATTAATTTTTAATAAGATAATAGATTTTTAAAATTACACACATGGCGCTGACGTGGCCAAGACACATCAGCATGTAAAGAGTCACGTCAGCATTCTGTTAGCCACATGTGTTGAAAGTTAACGGAAGTCCTTCTTTACATTACTGTGAATATTTCGGGGGGAATTTTTAACGGCCTGAAAAAATTAGGGGGCACGATACGATAGTGGTAATAGTTCGGGGGGTAAAAATCCTAAATAGCCTTATTTAAAACTAGGGGTTGGGGATTATCTTCAAATTTAATATTAGAGGAACCAATATGAGTAATAGACAAGGACTAACCATTACCAATGATAAGAGAGTGATTATAACGCCCTAGTAATTCAGGAACGTTACACTGTGTAGTTAAAATAGTGCTTAACTCGCTAAACGAGTCATTTGAGCTTAAAATGTGTAATTAAAAACTAACTAAAGGATTAGGTATTAAAAATTTCGGCCAGACAGTAATCATTGAAAAGGTTTAACTCTGAACACATGATCCCAAAAGAGTTTATAAACGGATACATAAACAATGTAGATACAAAAAGGTCGGCCTAGGCGGAAAAATCAAGGTTCAACCCTAGTTCCAGCAAGTAATCCCGACCGTGGCAGTTGAGTAGGCCGCATATATACACTCCGCCCCTGAAGCCCTCCAACTCATCACTGGTCCAGATTTTCCTTTCCCCTACCTGCACCACTAGCACCCATGAGCCAAGGCTCAGCAAGAAAACATAAACGGATTCATAAACAATTATTCAATAGATTACTGATCCTAAATAGCATGCTTAGCCGTTATAATCGATACTCAGGCATGCATTCAGCCCATCCGAGCTGTCATAGAGCCACACGGATACCTATCCCACTATTTCCTTTTGAAACGGCTATGAAGTCAGTCAAGCGAGTACCCCCGTTCCATGTTTCGAGTGGCTATAGAGTCGTGCAAGCGTATATCACGCTTTTGGGTGGGCCCAGCCATAACGGCCTGTGTTTCACACGCTAGTGTCGTCCACAGTTTATAACCCGAACTTCTATGTTGGCCCTGCCATTTCGGCCTGCGTTTAGCATGCTATTTTCGCCCTCGACTTATAAGCCTAGCTTCTCATGCTCGTCCTGCCATTTCGGCTTGCGTTCAACACGCTATTGCCATCCTCGACTATAGAGTCACACTGGAACCCATTGCCCTATTCTCATCTAACCAGCCTTAGAGCTGGCCCAGCTCATCTTGTGCTTTATTTTCAAGGTAGCCATAGGGTCATTTAAGCGTATATCATGCTTCTGGGTTGGCTTAACCACATCAGCCTGTGTTTAGCACGTTGTTGCCGCCCTCGACTAATAAACCAAGCCTTTCAATCAAATATGATAGATAACGACATTGGTCTTCGTCAGCACGCAGTTGCCGCCCTGGACTTATAAGCCAAGCTTTTTAATCAGATATATCAAATGACCAATCATCATCTAACAGAGGTATGCACAACACAATCAACATGTTTTACAAAACATTCTAAGCACGATTACAACCATGTTCAATAACCGAGGCTCAAGCCCTAACTTCTTACTTTAGGTCCTGAGTGAATTGCGTATGATGACCCCGAGTACGGTCTTTTCCTCCCAAGCCTAACAGTTCACCCTTGGAGAATCAAGCTTTCCCCACTAGAATCCAAGCTCTGGATAGTCCCCACTCCTTCACAAGACCAATCCCCAACTCAAACCACCATTCAAGCTTAGAATTCAAAGCTTTTTCTTCAAAGTTCAAAAACCACTCTCACATTGGAGAGAAAAAGAGATAAACGAGATAGAGGAGAGAGAGGGAGTTTGTAACTTCTGAGTTAATCAACTCATTCAGCTCAAGTTAAACCAAGGGTCCAAAAGACCAAAATGCCCTCACTTACTTACTTTCCTCTCAAAGCCCCTCAAAGGAAAAAAGGTCATTAGACATTCTAATCCCACATAAACTCAAGATTCCCAATTAATTCCACCAACCCCGGAATAAACTCAGATTTGTTGGCCATGAAGTTTCTATCATTGGTGACGTGATGAGAGGCACCACTGTCTAGGTACCAAGCCGAGTCAATGGTGATGTTTGGAGAGGCAAGAAGAGCTTGCTGACCACTGTTAGTAGAGTTTGAGGAGTCATCGCCAATAGAGGAGGAACCTTGAAACAAAATGTCAAAGCGATGGTAGTATTTGACAACAAGATGGGCAGGGAGGGTTGCACAGTTGACATAGAGGGCGATTTGAGGAACCCCGATCATCGATGGTATGGCCACGACCTCGACCTTGGGGACAACTGTTGCTGTGAGATACAGAAGAGTTCGAGTTGAGAGGACAACAAGATTGAGCAGCATTCGTAGATGGAGCGAAGATGTTGCAGAAAGAGGCATTAGCTTGGTAAAGACATAACTCTTGTCTTTAAAGAAGAAACTGAACCTTGTGAAGGGAAATAGAGTCTCGAATTGAGGTGATATGCACAACAACAGGGTCATAATCACTCCCTAAACCTGTAAGGATGTAAAGAAGAAGTTCATCATGAGTGATAAGTTGGCCAGCGACAGAGAGACTTTCAGCTAGGGTTTTCATACAAAGCGTATAGTCGTGAATGGTAAGGGAGCCCTCTTTTGAGGGATTGTAAAAGGAGTCTAATTTGGAGGGAACGTGCCTTGGATTGAGTAGTAAACATGGATTGAAAAACAGTCCAAATCTAATGAGATGAGGCACATCTAACAACATGGCCCATCATCACCTCATTGATGGAGTTAAACAACCAGCTCATTAAGGCTTGGTTGGTTCGAGCCCAGACTGTATAGTTAGGATCGGGAGCAAGCCCATTAGGAAGGGCAGGGTTTGGAGCAACCAGAAACCGGTTTGGTGTGATGGTGGTGCCAAGAAGATGACCATCAAGGTCAAAGGTACGGACAATACTTAGAATTAGGGACCTCCAATATGAATAATTTTTCCTATCTAACTTAATAGTAAGGGGAGCAAGGTGCTGAAAAACTGATATTGGGGTTACTGATATTGGGGTGGCATAACAAGGAGATTAGAGCAGGAATTGGGTGGGAATAGGGGCTGGTGATGGAACAGGGGCTTGAGGTGGAGCAAGAGGAGGTGGTGGTGAGGTTTGAACGTTATCCAAGTTTGTAGGGAGGCAAGTGGAGCCAATAGACTAAGATTGTATTATAATATGTATGACTGAGATTGTATTATAATATGTTGTTTGGATATGTATTTTAGTTCTTCAATAATATTTTTTAAACAATAACTATTGAAAGGAAAAGTAATTGTATTAATATGTTTATAATTACAATAATGTATTACAAGAACCAAAAATCTCTCTAGTGATCAGCTTCTCCCTTCAAAAGAGTTCTCCTACATGGACGCTTGCGGTGAGAAGAGGCTATAGAGAGCACATAAACTATAGAATGAATAGCAGACGCTGCAATTTTTGACTTAATTTGTCCCCTTCTTGGAAGAGGTCTTCTACTACAAGGAAAACTTTTGATCATAGCAGCACCATCACAAGCATCACCAGCCTTGTTATTCATCTTCTTAGATTATAAGTTCACTTTCTTCTCTCTATTTATCTCTTTCAAAACCTTATCTTGAAATAAATAATGTGGATATGGTTATATCTTCTGAGACTGAGAACTATATATATAGCTCAGTTCAATATCAGGGTTGTGGTTGATTGGTCTAAGAAGATCACAGAAAAACACACAAAAAAAATAAAAAATTATATAATGATGATAATAACAAACTGCTTGGTGGGGTTTGAGGTGGTATGCCAGTGAGGTTGTCTTGCTGTACAAATATTATATTTCAGCTCAACTTGAGACAAATTGGGATTATTAAATATCTGATTGACTTGTAATATATATGATCCATTGTTTTCAAGTGGCTGGTAATGGTTTTTCAAATCTGTATGAGCCATGAACACACGTGTGGGCTAGAGAGTGAGCTATATGGGCAATCAGGCAGGTCTGTTTTTGATTTGTTTTCCGGAAAGGAAGACAATAAATTATAGTGTTTTTATTATTGTTTCATTTTGTGGGTTTGATACAAGTTGTTAAGTATGAATGTCATTGTATAGGTTTCAGGGAGCATAGTTGATTTGAATATAGGTTTTTGGAATGAGAACACCCTTGTTTGCAGGGAATTGTATAGTTCTTGGTCACGTTGAATGGCTGTGCTGTGTGTTACCTACAACTCTAGCCACCTCTCTGTTCAATTCCTATTATTTCATTATTCATCTTCACATGGTTTACTAGCTGGTATACATAGGTAAGAAATAGTATATGAGGAATGTGATGACTTACGTTTTCATGTGACTTTTAGGCCTGTAATCTCTGTTACATGTATAATTTAGAAACTACCAGCGTGTTTGACTCCTTAATAAAAATCTGTGAGTGTGTTTGGCTCCTTAATAAAAATCTGTTTTTTGTTTTTAAAAGCTAAAAATTATTTTTTGAAAACAATTGTGGTATTTAGTGTTGTTTTCAAAAAATAATTTTTAAAAACAAAGTTATAAAAAACTGAAAATTTTTAGAACAACTGAATGTTGTTTTTTTGTTGTTCTTAAAGTTTTTTCTCTATTTTTTTTTTCTCATATCACTTTTTTAATTATTATTATCTTACATCATTTATTATCACATAATTTTCTCTCTCATTAGTTTCTCCCTCTTCATTTTCTCTATCATCACTTTCTCTCTCCTTACTTTTTCTATCCCGCTATTTTCTCTCATCTCACTTTCTATCTTTTCATTTTTTCTCATCATTTTCTATCTTTTTATTTTCTCTGGCATCACTTATTATATTATCATTTTCTTTTTCATCACTTACTATATCTTTATTTTATCTCTCATTACTTAATATATCATCATTTTCTCTCTCATCATTTTTTCTCTCTCACCATTTCCTCTGTTATCACTTCTCTCTCTTACATTTTTCTTCTTATCATCTTCTCTCTCATTTTTTCTTGGATCAATTTATCTCTTCTCAATTTCTATTTCTTCAAATTTTCTCTCCTTATTTTCTCACTCCTTATTTTTTATCATTTTTTCTCTCAAATTATTTTATCTCATTATTTATTACAAACTTTTAAAAGATTTTTTCCTTTGTAAATATATTTGTTAATTTTTTATTTAAGATTTTAAAAAAAAATAAAACTAAAAAATTATTCTTAGAAAACATTAACTAAACCCCTTTTGCTTTTTGAAAACTACAAAAATTGTTTTCCGTTCTCATTTTTTATAACACAATTTTAAAAACAAAAAATAAAAAATAACACCAAACAGACCTATGATTTGAGATTTTCAACTCAAAACTAACAGTAATTTTTGTAATTCAAAGTCTTATGTTTATATAAAAAGTTTCATTTCTATTTGATGTGGGACCGTTTTATATGCTCTCTTAAAAAAGTGACTATTTTCAAGAGTTAATCTTAAACCTGATTTTTATGGAATTATTATTATTTTATACTAGATGCTTGTTGGAGTTATTGAGTTTTAATATTATATTTTGTGTAGAAGATATAATACATAATGAATAGAACAATTAAGAAGAAGCTTATTTATTTGAAAACTTTGAAGAAAACAAAATCGATCAGAAGAGACATATTATTATTCATTGTATGTCAGACCGAATGATACAAGAGTATTTTTGCAATACAACTTAGAGAAAATACAAAAAAAAAAAAAAAAAACTAACAAATGATAAAGCTTCATATCCTTAGTGAATGCTGGACTCCTCCCCAATGGACCTAGTGGTGGGCTACGAGATTGGGCCTACCACAAGAGTCCTATTTTTCTCATTATTTTACTTCACCCTATAACCCTTCGTTTGTTTTAGGAATGAAAGTTTTTGAGAGAAAATTTTAGATAAGCAAAATGAAGGTTGTTTGGTAGAAGAGAAGATGGGGAGGGAAAGAAAAGTGAAAGGAAAAAAAAGGTGGGATTCACAACAAATATTTTCTCTCCAAATTGGAGAGAAAACTAGAAAAAAAATTCTTAATAATTTTATTTGACTAAAATAATCTTGTGTTACTCCTACATTTTTCTATTTCCTTTTAAATAAATTAATTCTTTAAAAATATTTTTTTATTTTATTTATACATGAATATCATTACTACTATCAATATAAACATTCTATTTATATTTATTTCATTAATTTGTTCACAATACTTTTTTTAACTTTGTAAGTTAAAATCATTCATTTATGTTTTATCTTCATATTTTTATATACCACTAAAAAATAATATATATAACTCTTTATATTTGTTCATTTATTTATTTTTAGTCTAAATTTTATAATATAAATTATTTATATGTTTTATTTTAAGAATATGAAAGAAAAGAAAGAAACAAAAATAGAAAAAGGTAGGCATAGTTATTTATATTTAAAAAAAAATTCTAATTTTCAATAATAGGCAGGATAATTTATATAATTTTGGGGTCAAAATAAGAAGTAATACATATAAAGAATAATATGAGTATAAATAAGATATAAATATAAGAGCAAAAATGTCAAAATACATTTCTTTCCTCTCACTTTTAACTCAAATACCAAACAAATGAAATAAAGTAATTTTCTTTCCTCTCTTTCTACCAAACAAGTAGGTGAGAAAATACCTTTCATTTCTTTCCTTTACTTTTTCTATCCAATTCATTTTTTCTATCTTTCCTATTTTCTTTCCACCCTACCAAACATAATGTTAGAGAACTGGACTCGGCCCAAGGAGGAGGCCCAATAGCATTAGACCAAGAGACCATGGGGAAACAAGTTCACAAATGGATCCAGGTGGAAGCCCAAAGTCATAACTCAGAAAGAGATACAGAAGGTGAAGGAACTAGCACGGGGAAATGGCTCCAGCCGATGAACCTGCAGAAGGAGAAAGAGCGCGTGGGAAGAGGGTGCGCGTGAAGCCAAGCTGGATGAAGGAGTTTGTTGGAATGGAGAGGAGCTGAGAAACTCTTCACCAATTTCCAATTTTTTGTTGCATTTTTCATTTTGTGAAACCGTGTGGATTTTTCTTTAATCATATAAATACTCAGATGTAAAACAATGGGATTTTTTATGCAAAGAAATATCAAGCTGAAAGGCATTTGGGAGTTTGGCACTGACTCGAAGAGTGCGCTGGGTATTATTGGTGCTTTCATTTATTTTACTCACCATGAAGAACGAGGAGATCGCCGGACTGCTGCAAGCATTGGAGCTCAACTTTAAGCAGCATTCAGATGCTCAATTCCAGAAGTTTTCATCTCTGTTGGATCAGCATGTATCCAAGACTGAGGAGCGACTAGCTCAGATGCCACCTCCTAGCTCGGGAGAATCGGAGGGTCGTGCAAGTGTGGACCGGGAGAATGGCCGTTCGGGGAGCAAACGATCGGAGAATGTGGCTGACAATCGGGAACTGAATTCCTTACTCAAGACATTGCGGGTGAAGGTACCCAGGTTTGATGGAGCCAATGTAGATGACTGGGTGTACAAAATAAACAAGTTCTTTGACTTGCATAAGGTGGATGATGACATGCGACTGGCAATGGTGGCTTTTCACTTGGAGGGGACCCCATCAACATGGTTCCAATGGATGGAAAAAGGGGGTGCAATCACGGATTGGTCTTCTTTTCTACGAGCACTACAACAGCGTTTTGGGACATCTATCTATGATGACCCCTTGGGAAGGATCTCTAAACTGACTCAGTCGGGTCGAGTCTCGGAATATCGAGCAGAATTCGAAGCATTGATGCCAAGGATTACAGGTGTGTCGGACGCAATGTTTCTGAATTTTTTCATCTGGGGTTTGAAGATGGATATTAGGAGGGAATTACTACTGTCGAAACCTGTCGATTTAAGCGATGCAATGGCGAAGGCTCAATTATATGAAGACCGGAATGAGGATCTGGGTGGCCGACGTCGGGTGGACACACCACGGACTACGTGGTACAGTAAGCCCACGACTACAACAATGATTACCCCAACTAGTCCGATGGGGCCATATAAACCAGGTACCTCTCAGCAACCCACCCAAGCATCTAGCATCGCCCCACTGCCGATCAAGAAACTATCTCCAGCCGAGCTCAAAGACCGGAGGGATAAAGGTCTCTGTTTTACTTGTGACGAGAAGTTCAGTTTCGGACACAAATGTAAGAATCGAATGCTCATCTTATGTGCTTCAGAGGAAGATGATACTGATACTGCAATGGAGACCACGTGCAACGAGTTGGAGGATAATACAGAAGACGAGGTCAGCTTGAATTCTCTGTCAAACCCATTAAATCCAAGAATATTCATAATCATGGCACAACACGGGTCCGAGCAATTGGAGGTATTAATTGATACGGGTAGCAACAACAATTTTATCCAGGAATCGCTAGCGGCTCAACTACGATTGCAATGGGAGGAAACAAAACGTTTCAAAGTTTATATGGGCAATGGTCATTTTTTGTTGTGTTCAAAACTGTGCCGAGGAGTGGAATTAATGGTGCAGGGACATCGATTTGTGGTCGATTTATACGTGCTACCAATTTGCGGTTTGGATGTGGTGTTCGGGATGCAGTGGTTACAAACTCTAGGCCCTTGTATCCATGACCACAAGGCTCTTACTATGGAGTTTTCATGGGAAGGCAGTGTGGTTAAACTTGCTGGTTCAAAGGACGTGGAGGCGCACCAATTATCCTTTTCCCAGCTACATACATTGATCCGAGAAGGGGACGTTCGGGATTGTTTCAGACTCTGCGCGACTATAACAGAACTGAACAATGATACGGAAGCACTCACTAAAGTTCAAGCGGTCTTGCCGAGAGAAGGGACCGAGCTACTGACGGAGTTTCAAGATGTTTTCACCGAACCGAAACATCTTCCACCACACCGCAATATGGATCATAGGATCTTCTTACAGCCAGGGACGTTGCCTATTAATGTGAGACCATACAGATATCCTTATTTCCAAAAGGATATCATTGAGCAACTGATTCAAGAAATGAAGGAATGTGGGTTCATACGAGCTAGCACTAGTCCTTACTCATCACCAGTTCTATTGGTAAAGAAAAAGGATGGTACATGGAGATTTTGTGTGGATTATAGGGCTCTCAACGACATCACCATCAAGGATCGTTTTCCAATCCCGACAATAGACGAACTATTAGACGAGTTGGGCCAAGCTCAAGTATTCTCTAAGCTTGATCTTCGGGCCGGGTACCATCAAATCAGAATGGATCCGAGGGATATCCATAAGACCGCCTTCCGCACCCATGAAGGACATTACGAGTTTGTCGTCATGCCGTTTGGGCTTACAAACGCCCCATCAACTTTTCAGGCAGCAATGAACCATGTTTTCAGACCGTTTTTGCGGCGTTTCGTCACTGTGTTTTTCGACGATATTTTGGTATATAGCCGTTCTTGTGAGGAGCATGTGAGCCATTTGAGATCGGTGTTACAATTATTGCGGAGTCACAACTTTTATGCGAAGCGTAGCAAGTGCCAATTCTTCCGAGATACTATTGAATATTTGGGTCATATTGTCTCCTTCCAAGGAGTTCGGGCAGACCCAGCAAAAACAGATGCCATGGTGAATTGGCCGACTCCGAGCACGCTTAAACAGCTCCGTGGGTTCTTGGGTTTGACGGGATACTATCGCTGCTTCGTAGCTCAGTATGCCACCATCGCTGCCCCACTGACCGCACTCCTCAAGAAGGATAATTTTCACTGGTCAACCGAGGCAGCAGAGGCTTTTACGAAGTTAAAAATAGCTATGACGACCACACCAGTCCTTCATTTACCTGATTTCTCTAAGACTTTTGTGGTAGAAACTGATGCTTCTAATGTGGGTATTGGTGGTGTTTTGATGCAGGAGGGTCATCCATTAGCCTTTTTCAGTAAAAAACTGGGCCCAAAATTTGCTACAGCTTCCACATACAGTAAAGAGATGAGGGCGATAGTGGAGGCGGTCACTAAATGGCGTCAATATTTGTTGGGCAGGCACTTCATTATTCGGACAGACCATCGAAGCCTCAAAGAATTACTCACTCAAGTAATTCAAACTCCGGAGCAGCAGCAATTTTTACACAAGTTGATGGGCTACCAATTTTCTATTGAATATAAAATGGGGAAACAGAATTCCGCGGCGGATGCGCTCTCGCGGTAGCAAGCTGAACCACAACCAACTCTCTTTTTAGCAATGAGTACGGGGTCATACGAGTTTCTTGATTAGTTGATGCAGGAGAATATGACTTGCCCAGATTTACGGTTGATACACAGCCAGCTTCAAGAGGGGATCGGGGACACCTCGCTGTACTCTGCCCGAGATGGCCTCCTTTATCACCGTCACCGCCTTTTGATCAGTAAGCACTCTAATTTGAAGGCCCAGTTATTGTCCGAGTTTCACTCTTCGCGTATAGGAGGTCATGCAGGTGTTGAGCGGACATTTCTACGGTTGGGATCCAATTTCTTCTGGCCAGGGATGCGCAAAGACGTTAGGGAGTTCGTCCGAGCCTGCCCAACGTGTCAGACAATCAAGTATTCGACAAAGGCGCCATATGGGTTACTTCAGCCTTTAGCAATGCCGGAAAGGGTTTGGGAGGACTTGGCGATGGATTTTATTGTGGGTTTGCCACATTCGAATGGGGCTACCAATATTCTGGTTGTGGTGGACAGATTTACTAAATATGCTCACTTTGGAGCACTCCCAAATCATTACTCAGCCACAAAAGTTGCCGAACTGTTTACTAATATGGTGATTAAATTGCACAGGTTACCAAGAACAATAGTGTCGGATCGTGACCCGATATTTACAAGCGCCTTTTGGAAAAAGTTGTTTCAGCTCATGGGAACATCTCTCAACATGAGTTCCTCTTATCACCCTCAAACGGACGGACAAACGGAGGTTACAAATAGATATTTGGAGCAATACTTAAGAGCATTTTCAGCAGACAACCCCAAACAGTGGAGCAGATTTTTGTCATGGGCTGAATATCACTACAACACAAGTCGCCATTCAGCTATTGGGATGACACCGTTCCAGGCAGTTTATGGTAGAACACCTCCAACAATACTGACATACAGGAGGGGCACCACCGCGATACAGGTTGTTGAAGATGAATTGTTAACTCGGGATGACATTCTGCAGCATTTAAAAACCAATTTAGAGCGAGCACGACACCGAATGCAGCAACAAGCAAATAAACAGCGTAGAGACATCGACTTTCAAGTGGGGGACTTGGTCTTAGTCAAGTTACAGCCGTACCGAAAAACAACAGTGGCTAAAAGGTTGAATGCTAAACTTTGCCGCCGTTTCTTTGAGCCTTTTGCGGTTACAGCCAGAGTAGGGAACGTCACATACAAGCTCGCATTGCCCCCTAACAGCCGCATTCATCCTACGTTTCATGTATCTCTGCTGAAGCCATACCACGGAAATGACTCTGCTACATGTTACCCATTACCAGAGTTAAGTGTGGCCAATAAACCTCTGATGTTGCCAAATGCCATCCTAGCTACACGCATCATTCCAGGTTCCACGGGCTCGATTAAACAGGTTTTAGTCCAATGGACTCTGAGTTCCCCAGAAGACGCAACCTGGGAAAATTTTGCTTCTTTTTGCAACACGTACGGGCTGACCAACCTTGAGAACAAGGTTATTTTTGAGGAGGGGGGTAATGTTAGAGAACTGGAGTCGGCCCAAGGAGGAGGCCCAATAGCATTAGACCAAGAAACCATGGGGAAACAAGTTCACAAATGGATCCAGGTGGAAGCCCAAAGTCATAACTCAGAAAGAGATACAGAAGGTGAAGGAACTAGCACGGGGGAAATGGCTCCAGCCGATGAACTTGCAGAAGGAGAAAGAGCGCGTGGGAAGAGGGTGCGCGTGAAGCCAAGCTGGATGAAGGAGTTTGTTGGAATGGAGAGGAGCTGAGAAACTCTTCACCAATTTCCAATTTTCTGTTGCATTTTTCATTTTGTGAAACCGTGTGGATTTTTCTTTAATCATATAAATACTCAGATGTAAAACAATGGGATTTTTTATGCAAAGAAATATCAAGCTGAAAGGCATTTGGGAGTTTGGCACTGACTCGAAGAGTGTGCTGGGTATTACATAAGCTAAATGTGGCATAGTGAATTTTTTAGATTGGACCTTTAAAATTTGGGTCACAAAGACAATATTATGAATTATGCAAATTTATTAATATTAAGTAGAGACACCTTACAAGTGTATTAATATTCTTATAGTTGTGAATGTTATAGTATGTAAGATTAATGTCAGAAGCCAACACTTAACAAAAATCAGTACTATTCAATTTGCGTGTTTTAAGATATCATATTTATCTTTTTCATGCAGGCATTAAGGATATATATATATATATTTATATATATGTTTCTTCTGCATTAATAATCATCTTCATATGTTATTCTTAAAATAAAACAAGTAAAAGTAAAGAAAAACATCTCTATAATTCTCTGAAACCATGTGCTGCTGCAATCTGAATCAACTGGCTAACTATTAATACATATTACCTATATAGAATTTTTAATCCATAGGGTTCTACGTAGCCCTTTGACAATTTGCACTCCACTGCATGGGCTGCATTTCCCATCTCATCGTTGTAAAATTATAATATTTGTCTTCATAACTTAATTTTCTATTGAAGCAAAACAAAACAGAAGAAATAACAAAGCGGTATTAATGAAGGTGGTATAGTAGTTGAAATACTACCTCCATTATCCAACAACTACTGGTGGACATAAAATAAAATAATAAAATGTGTTAGTATGATTCCCTAGAGCTGAGGGGATAAGCAATCAAAATCAAAGCTCATAACATATATATTATTATTTAGAAATTATATAAGCTAAAAAATTTGGTTGGCATATGCCTCCCCAACGAACGTCCAAAAGCAAAAATAAGTCTTTGCAGCTGTTATAACATCACCATCTTTGTTAATTCACTTCTTTTTTTTTTTTTTGATGGGGTACACTTCTAAGTATATATTGTTATATAAATTTATAATTAATTAATTTCTTTATCTACATTATCCTAGAATCATTGAAGCAATTAATCTCAAGAGACCAAAGAAAAACATCAAAATATAATTAAGAAAAGGAAAAGGAACAAACTTTAATCTCTTGATTGAATTTAACTAATAGAGTTCATCAAGAGACTACTATAGGAGATTCAAATTAGAAAGGCTGCCTTAAAAAATTGCATATATATATATATATATATATGATACTTTTATAGTAGTGATTTCACCATGTTCCATTCATGATTTTTGGAACCAAGTAATATGTAGTGATTTCTTGAGAAAAATATTTGGGATATCAAAAAGTTAATCCTTATTAATTTATCTCAAACTTGATCAGTTGAATAAGAAGAGCTGGCAATTCTTTGATTTCATGAGAAGGTATTACAAATTTGAAGAGCCAAACAAAGAAACATTAACTTTTCAACATAGATTCCTTGGTTAGTACAATGTCGCACGAAATGTTACCTTTTATTCTTTTCTTTGCTTTGCTGGATTCTTTCCCTTTAGTGAATTTACTCCTAAACCTCTCAAATAATATAATGCTTAATAAACTCACAACTTTCTTTGTCTCAACTTCTCCTTCCAAAAACAATGGCCACTGCTGCAAATTTTTCAGGCAGAGTCGCCCCATGGAACACATGGGGCCGCAAACCAAGCCCAAAGACTGGCATCAAATCGTTAGCTGTCAAAACGACATGTCGTTTGGATGGGAACAGATTGAGAAGAGAGCAGCATAGCTTTCCGTGGCAAAGAAATGGAGAAAGCAAACTGCTCAATGGCCACAAATTTAATCCTCTTATGGCTTCCAGGAGAAGTACTAACAACGATTCCAACTCAAATCATGATTCTCCATCAGACTTAATCAAGGATTTCTACGTATGCATCAATGAGAAAAATATGAGAAAACTTGGGGATTACATCTCAGCTGACTGTTACTTAGAGGAGTGCTCTTTCCCCAATCCAATAGATGGCAAAGAGGTATAGAATGTTTCTTCTTCTTAACAAAGTTTTAGACAATCATTTTCTTCACTTAGGTAAATGATGAACTCATTTATTTTTTCTGTAAGATTTTTTTTAATCCAATCCTATTATGCAAACATAATTTTAAAGTTAACTTTTGTAGGAGGTTTTCCGATTTTTCAAACGGCTCATGACGAGTATGGGTGACAATGTTAAGTTCAATGTTCAACATGTATGTCAAGAAGATGATCAGCTTATTGCAGCTGCAAAATGGCACTTGGGTACTTTTCCCCATATCATTGACATTAGCTATGAAAACATAGAAAGAGATCAGGTTATTGCATTATTTTTCAATCATTTGTAACTTGACAAAGGCTTGTCATCTTTGGATTGATAGAATGGAAAAAGTCACAAATCCCCTTCACCAGAGGCTGCAGCTTCTTTGAATGTGCTGAAGAAGGAGACAAACTCAGAATAATGTGCATATTTCAACTCAATTTCACTGCTTCTGGTCTATTATTATTATTATTATGTGTTCAATGAATACTAATTTGTGATTCAATGCAGAAAAGCCCGAATAGTTATCGAGTCACCACTCAAACCAGGAGGTTATGTGCTAGTAAGTTTCACTAACACTAACATAAACTAGTTTGGCTAACTCTTAACTATAATTTTCTCATACTAATTTGGTTTGTTATGTTAACCAGTCTTTGTTAAAGGTTGTAACTGGAACATTTGATGATTTCCCAAGAGCAACTGAATGTAAGCATAACATTCCAATTTGATTTCAAAACCTGTTCTTTTACCAAATCAAACTCATAACGATTAAGGATAACTCACTAAAACATGTGCAGGGTTCCTAAAGAGTCCACACGTTATACTAAGTTGGGTACTAAAGATTTACAGCATTTCGTTGGGACTTTTCATAAACCCAATTCTGAAAAGTTACGTACACCTCTGGAACTTGGCCACTTATCTACAAAGCTACGTTTTTCAATTTGTACTCAAAATTCTAAAGCTCTTCCTCAAGTAGTCAGATTCGTATCAGTCTTCATTGCCATCACGACTGGACCAAGATTCCATTAAGGACAGTACAATTAAGGGTCCAAGAACAGGTGGGAGTGGCGGTGGTCGGCTGAAAACGGCAATAGGATGATCAGACTTCTCTTTAACTGTTCCTTCTTCGGAAGCAACATCTTTCCCTGGTTTCTTTGCCGTTGTAGTTGCCAAAGTACCTGTTACAATAAATGTGTATGTATAGAAAATTGTTTATTATACCATAATTTTGAAAATAAAGCTTCATTCTTTGGACAAGAAAAAGAAAAAAGACAGAGGTCAGAGGACACTACCCCAAGAATCTTTCAAATGGTATAGTTGTTTGATCTTGTTCTTTGCAGGTGAGAATGAGAATGCTTTTGATCCCAACATGAACGCTTTGGCTCAAGCAAAAAAAAAAAAAAAAAAAAGCTCACCAATATTAAGAAAACTCTATTAGTGATCCTGAGAAAAGAATCAACGAAGTCATTATCTATAGTCATGTATCTCTATAGAAATCAAATAAATATTACACAGTTTCTCAGATTTTCTTTTAAAACCCACTCAAGGAAATCAAATTAAAACATGGGATAAGAATCAGAAGTGATTATTTCATAAATAAAAAGTAGTAAAGTTTTGTGAGACATTGACTCCAACAACTAGGGAAAAAAAATGTTACCTTTTGAGATGGCTGTGTTCCAAGATCCAGAAATTATTTTGTTTGAAGATTAAAATTTGATATGAGTACCGAATGGGTTTTGAGTACTTTGCAGTAATGGAGAGAATCGGAACGACAATATTGGGAGGAATAGACAGAGCAGAGCATGAGTGATGACATGAGAAACAAAGAGAATGATCGAGAAGTTTCAAGTACGGAACTTGATCAAATGCCACGTGGCATTCGTATCATACAGTGATTGATCATCCCTTAGTTGGACCGTTGGATGAAATTTATATTTTGGATGTGAGGTTTAATATTGTATGAGTAATGATATATCTAATAAAATATTATATATATTAATGTGTTATCAGTTTTAATAAATGTGCTGGTAATTATCACATTAAATAATATTTGACTATATATTTTTAATGTATTTATCATTACTATTACTATTGATGATATACAAAGAAAGTACAACAAATTTTAATTTTGTATGGATGATATCTGGGTTTTAGAACAAAAAGTATATTTTTAATTTTACTTTTGTTTTAGTATTTTTAGTTTAATATTGTTTAAATTTTGTCTTTAATTTTAATTTTGACGACAATGAGGGGAAATAGAAGATAAAGGAGAGAGAAAATAAATTTTAAATATATGTTTTTTCTAATTATTCATGTTTTAATTTTAAATTTTTTTAATTAATTACTATATTTTAATTAGAGTTTTTATTATTTTTCTTTTCATATAATTAAGTAATTTATAAAAGTAAGGGTATTTTAGTCATATTTGAAAATATTTTGACTAAAATTTTCTTAAGACATTATTTTGATCTATTTTGTAAAATACATTATCTAAATTATCGTTTAACAAAATAAATAGACTAGTTGAGTATTCAGGTAAAACATTTGGCCAAATTAAGACTTTCCCTTCACACAAATTAGCATTTACCTAAATTTATTCAAACTTATGTGTAATTTACCTAAATTTAAAAGCTCTATAAATAAAAACCACAATAAATTTGAGTAATACCCCCAACAAATATATTCAAATGAAGATATTTGTTTGTTTACATATTATATTAAGTAAATAACAGTTAAAATACTTAATTTCGATTAAAACACTCTCAACCTTCTTTTGATTTAGGGATATCACCTTTGGAAGCTCCATTGCTTGTCTCCCCACTTCAAGCAGTCCAACAACTTGAAGAAATCTCACAATTTCAGCAAGTTCCATTGCTTGTCTACCCACTTCAAGCAGTTCCACCACTGAAACAACCCTCACCATTTCAGCAAGCCTCAACTTTAGAAGATGAACAAAACATAATAAATCACCCATTTACAGATGAGATCGAAAAACCACCAGCACTAACATTGTTGACGCGGTTTTTCGCCAACAGGTAATTAAAAAAATAAGAGGAAGGGATTAGTGCTTAACAATGAACTGAAATAGATGAATGATCTTTAAATGGACTGGTGACACAATTACGTTTTTTAGGTGGTTCAAAGGTTAAAATCATTCTACTCCACCAGCCAATATTATTGCTATATGCCTGGTATTCTTTTACAGGGTATTTCCTTACACAATAGAATCCAACCCCTTGCAACTCCCAGGGTCTCCATATTTATAAGAGAGGGTACCTGGAAGTTGGTAAGGGGGGTCATCACGTGACCTTCTTACCTATCATGTCACTTCTGTGACATTCATGATTAATTCCTAAAACCTGACACATGAAGTGTGGTCTAATCAATAGGTAAGGGGGATAATGGGCCGCACGACCCAACCCAGTCATGGGTGCCTGAATACGCACATTCTTGTTGCGTGTCCGAGAAGTCAGGAATATATCAGACACGTGATGTCTGATATATACACATTTACCTTGCGTGGTTGACTTTGTAAGAGGTCATAGCTTCCAACTCCAGCTCGTATCACGAGCTGGATGCCTACTCGACCTGTGGCCTTCACAGACCTGACTCGGTCCTTAAGTAATCCTGGCAAACCTCTTGATATCCCCGAGCTAGCGAGGTAGGACCTGACAATAACAGCTCCGGTCATGGGGGATCCACGTGGCTGAGATATAATTAGGTCATATCTCAGCTCGCTAATAGCCCGTTGGAAAATTATGGCGTACATTTGCCCCCCAAGCCCCTGCTCGTGGTACACGACGTCGCGTAGGGCCACAGTAGGGGCTTTTAGGCTTCTCCATGAACTCTCCATATTCCACCTTTTACGCAGGCGCCGAATACGTGGAACATCGTGGTTGGTGACGGTACGTCTTCCGAGAACCGCATTAAATGGCCTAGCCTATATTCAGCCGTCGTTTCGCCTTTCAAGTGGAGAGTCTTGGATCCCACATCAGGGCAATCCAACGGCCCTCCTCACGTGGCCTTTCACGTATATAGAAGGGGTGGCCACCTTACGCATGGGCCACTCGGTTATTCGAAAACTTTCTGAACTTTCCATTTTCTTCTCTCTTCTCATCTTCAAAAGAAAAACCCTCTTCTTTCCGGCCACCGTTCCCCGCACTCCAGAAGGTCAGGCGCAAGGGCTCCCTTGAAGCTTTGGAATCAACTACTCCGACGAAGCCCCAAGCCAGTTGACCCCTTCATCTTCTTCTCAACCAGAATACTTCGTAAGTCTCCTAACTGTGCATGTTTTGAATTTCTTTTTCACTGTAGCCTAGGTAAATAATTCCTATAGCTGCATGCAAGGTTTTGTTGGTTTTTTGTGGGTATGAAGGGTGAAAGCTTTTAGGTTAGGGTATCGCTTGTAGTAGAAAACCACTTAGGAACATGGTTTATAGGGTGCATTTTCTGGGGAAATTTTCTGGGAAAATTTTCTGGGTAGGATTCTTGGTATGCTTGTTTAAAATATCCAGTACTTTGGGTGCAAAACCGGGTAGCTTAGGGGACACGCCTCACAGGCGGTTTTGCACCTCTTGCCTACTAAAACTTTCCTTCCAAGGAAAATTTTTATCCTGACCCTCCTGACACACGAATTCTGAGTAATCGGGGATCTGTTGGGAGCACAGACGCGTGTTCATAGAACCGCGTGGTCTCACTCTCCACGGGCTGAGATTACCTCAGATCATGCAAAGGAAACACCTCTTTTGATTCTCCCTTATGCTTAGGTCGCCTTTTCTGAAATATCTTCTTTTGTTCGCTAGGCGACCAGATGGGACCCAAGAAGAACACTTCTAAGAGGAACACAGGCAGCTCGTCCTCCCAGCAATCCAAAGGAAAGGAGGTGATGACAGACTCCCCAATCCCTGTCTTCGGGCCGGCCGTGGAGCAGGAGCTCGAGGTGGCGCCCGATGCTTTCTTCGAGCCCGAGAGGATTGTCTCGAAGATCACTGACTAGGGGAAAGTGAATAAGATATTCATTTCCCACAACATCGAACTGGGGAGGGGCACCCTGATCGCCCGACCTCTCGCAGAAGGTGAGCGGAGCTGCGCGCCGCTCGACGAGGAGTTTGCGGCCTGAAGTGATGAGCACTTCAAGGCTGGGGCTTTCCTCCCGCTGGATCAATACTTCGCCAACTTCCTCAACTACGTGAGGTTGGCTCCTTTCCAGCTCCCCCCCCCCCAACTCTTATCGTTTGTTGGCGGGGTTGAGATATCTGTTCTTGAAACAGGAGTGGGAGGTCCCTACTCCGGCAGATATCCTATATTTTTTCTGCCTCAAGGCCAGCCCGGAGCAGCGGGGGCGAGGCGACGGGTTTTATTACTTGACCCGGTTTCCAAATACGGCTGCGGTCATCGAGCTGCCCAGCCACCCCAACGACTTCAAAGACCAGTTCTTTATGTCCAAGGGGTTTCGCAACTGCGACCTGCACTACTTCAATCGTCCTCGTAAGTATCTTTCATCCTTAGCTCGTAAGTTAAGTATCGGTTAGCTCCCCCCATTATCCATTTCTGACTTAGAATAATTCTACAGCCATTTTCGCGAGGACAGACAAGTCTGTGATCCTCGGGAGTCAGTACGAGACACTGGCGGGCTTGCCCCCCAGTGAAAAGGACTATCACCAGCTCGTGACAGACGAGACGATGCTGGCATGCAAGCTGATCTCTCCAGGCCAGACTTTGAACCTGAGGAGACCCCGGGTGCCTCCCCCAGCTCGCGAGATGAATCCTATCCCCGAGGAGGAGGCCGCAGGGGATGAGGACGAGGTGCCCCTTGTGAGGAGGAAGCGGGCGCTGGAGGATGCCCAAAGAACGGACGAGGAGAGGATCCGGTCCGGAGCAGCTGCAGGTCCCTCCGGCCAAGGTAACCCATATCTCTTCAGGGGCTTAGATAGGACCACCGCAGACCCCCGGCTAGCTAGGTTCAATCCTAAACAGCTAGTCCAACGCCATCGAAGTGACCCAGACCTTGATATAACCCTGCTCCATTGTGTCGACTAGCTCGTGCTGGATTACGAAAATAACTGCCCTAGGGGTACCATAGTCGTAGACAACACCCTATCCTTTAGGTCGGCCTTATTTGAGGAGTATGGGACGAACCTTCGGTCATGGCCCTCGCTTCGGGAGGGTATCGTAGCTCCGGGTCTTAGGCAATACGTAGAAGAGTCTAGTCCTGAGCCAGTCTCGGACCCAGAACCCGCGCCAGCTCGAGAAGTAATTGTCTTAGATTCCCCCGCAAAAGCTCTGAGGCCGATGGTCGTGACCATAGATTCCTCTTCTAGCTTGGGGGGTAGGATTCCTTTTAGTATATATATACTTGAGTTTCGCTTTTTTCCTCCTTATTTTTTTTTTTGCATGAATGCTCACTTGCATATTAATGTTGTCTTTGTTTTGCCAGAGGAAATGTCTCAGCCCGAGGGTAGAGATCTGCGAGCTATGTTCGTCGGAGGGAACTCCTCAGCTAGGGCCTCTGGGCCCAAAATGAAGAAGCTCCGGGTGGCGAAGAAAGCCGCTGGGGCCCCAATCAAGTCCCCTACAAAGGGGAAAGACCAGACCCCAGCTGCCCAGGCCAAGGAAACTACACCTCCTACTGCAGTGGAGAACATGCCCCCGCCCCCTCCGCGAGCTCCGACCTTTGTTCGGGACACAGGGGCAGAGCTCGGGGTCTCGGCAAACGCGGCCCTCGAGGTGCGCATCCCGGTGGACCCCCAGGCCCTAGAGAAGATTCCAGACGTCTTTCGAGGGACGGTGTATGAGACGGCGAGCTACGTCGTTGACCACTTCTACCGCGCCACTGAGAGAGACTTGCGGGCCATCGAAACAAGGAGCCCGGAGAGTGTCATGGACTCTTCATTGGGAATGGCCCTAACGGTAAGCTGACTTTACCTTTTTATGACCCTTGATTATCATGCCTTGCCCTATTTCTCCTCTCTCTTTTTTTTCTAAGGCAGTTGCCTCTCTGTTTTTGTAGAGTGTCTTGGCCCTTCACCGGAGCATATCCAGGTCCAGGGCCCGGCTCGAGGAGATGAGAGGCGAACACCAGACGGTTTTGGCCGCCCATCAAACCTCCTTGGGCGACCTGCAAACGGCCCAACAGAAGGAAAAAGAAGCCAAGGATACTTTGGCGGCCGCACAGGCCGAGCTGGAAGAAGCCCGTCCTAAGCTTCAAGAGGTCGAAGCCACCAAAGCCGCCCTTGCTGCCGCGCTGGTCGAGCTAGACTCTGCGAAGACTGGGGTCGAAGAGGCTAAGGCCGCCTTGGAAACGGAGAAGGCAACTTCCAACTCCGCCATGGAGGACATGCTCTACCACTGCTGGGTCTATAACTCAGATGGCGACTTCTCCTTCTTAGAAGCGGACTGGGAGGTCTTCCAGGAAGATTTCAAAGCTCACCTCCAGCGAGAGGCACCTTCTGAGACCGGGGAGGCATCCGTTGTGGCCGAGCAGGAGGGCGAGACAGCGACCTCCACGGGGCAGCCCGGTGGAGCCTAGGGCCTTTCTTTTTCGCACCCACTCCTTTATTATTATCATTTTTTTTTTGTGTAACTTTGCATGAGGTTTTCTACCTCAAGACAATTGGTTTTATTAATTTTTACTTTTAGTTGTTTATTTCCTTTTGCCTCTACGCGTTTTGGTTACTGCTTTGAAAAACTTAGTTCGTGTTAATTTTTTACTAATATTTTGTGCCTTTTAAGAAAAACACCGATTAATCAATTTAAATTAACTTCTAAGTTTTACGACCTGGTTATGTCCAGGACCTTAGTTTGAAAACTTAGTTCGCGTTAATTTATCGATATCTCGTGCTCTTTAAGAAAAACAACGATCAATCAATTTTGAATTAACTTCTAAGTTTTATGACCTGGTTATGTCTAGGACCTTAGTTTGAAAACTTAGTTCGCGTTAATTTTTATCAATATCTCGTGTTTTTTAAGAAAAACAACGATCAATCAATTTGAATTAACTTCTAAGTTTTATGACCTGGTTATATCCAGGACCTTAGTTTGAAAACTTAGTTCGCGTTAATTTTTATCGATATCTCATGTTTTTTAAGAAAAATAATGATCAATCAATTTGAATTAACTTCTAATGGCGACCTGGTTATATCCAGGCACCATATGCCCCCCAAGTAACTAGGAAAGGGTCTTTCGTGGTTACTTTAGATTACACTTGCAAATATATTCACTCATGAATGAAAAGTTAATTCTCATTGCTCAATACATAAAAAAAAAATGGCCTTTAAGCCTTACAAGGGTGTCATTGATAATATCTCTTCAAATGGATGGTGTTCCAAGTTCATGGGACTGCCCCTCCATTGAGCCGAGCTAATTTGTAAGTTCCTTCTTTAATGACCTCGATAATTTGATATGGCCCTTCCCAGTTCGGTCCCAATACTCCATCTTTGGGATCCTTACCGGCTAAGAAGACTCTCCTGAGGACCAGGTCGCCAATGCTAAAGGCGCGCTTTTTGACTTTTGAGTTGAAATAACGAGTGATTTTTTGCTGTTAATGTGCGAGCTGAAGTTGCGAATCTTCTCGTCTTTCATCAACCAAGTCAAGGGAAGCTTAAAGTAGTTTGTGGTTGCGGTCCTGGTCATATGCCCGGATTCTATGCGAAGGTACCTTAATCTCCACAGGGAGGACTGCCTCGCTCCCAAAAGTCAGGGCGAAAGGAGTATGACCCGTAGGAGTCCGATGCGAGGTCCGGTATGCCCATAGAACCTGGGGGAGCTGTTCTGGCCAGACCCCCTTGGCTTCGTCTAGTCTCTTCTTAAGGCTCGCCTTTAGGGTCTTATTGACGGCCTCAACCTGGCCATTTGCCTGAGGATAGGCCACGGACGAGAAATTCGGTGAATAGGTCGCTGTCGAACTGAGTCCCATTGTCGGATACTGATGGACCCAAAACGGGTATGTTTAAAAATTTATATATCGCAAGCGCACGAATCGTCCATATAGAATAGTGATCGTAAGCAAGGATGTCGAACCCAAAGGAGTTGTCTAAAATCGAAAATGAAACTATTTTAAATCAAAAGTAATAAATTCTAACCTAGTTCCAAAGATTGATAAGTTTTAATGAACATAAAATAAAACATTGAAAAATAAAGCTATTTAAGATAATGAAAATAAACCAATAATGAGTTGAAAATAAGTATTAAAAGAAAAGATTATTAAGATACTAGAATCCACAAAATGTAAGTTTAATAATATTTATTAGTATATTGATTCCCAAGTTTTAGTGATAGTTAAAATAATTTAAACTATCACTTTCCAAAAATATTTATAATTTTAAGCACAATTTTCTTATAAAAAGATAGGATTTTTCTTCACTTTTCAAAATTATAATTTCAAAGCATTTAGTGTAAATCAATCTAATGAAATAACAAATAAATCAATGAACCTTATTCATAAGGCAAAACATAATATTTTTGTTCTAAGCATGGATGTGTACAATTTAATGACACATCTTACACAAAGAATATTATGTTTATGCACTAATGAAGAACAAAGTGTAAATATGTTCTAACAATCTAAAATACAAGATATTTAAGATGAAAGAAATATATGTAGAAGAAAAATCCATAAACTTTGTTGTATTACAAGGGAAATCAACATACAACATAAATATTACCTAGTTACAAGTTGCTTCATCATGATCTTAATAATCTTATGAAAAAGATTAGAAGCACATAACTAGAGTAGAAATTACAAAATAAAAGACATACATACTTGCAAAATGCTCTTGAAAAACCCAAATGGAAGAGAGAATGGTAGAGAGAAAAAGATGGTAACCAAAAACATTAAGCACCCCAAAAAATGGTCTTCAAAACCCTTATTTATAGCCAAAATGACATTATTAAAATAATCAATTTAAATTAAGTAAATTGATTAAAATAATAATAATATGGTAAATAGGGGTAAATTGTAGGAGTGATGATGATTTTGGGGTAAAAAGTGTATAGAAAATGGGTAAAAAGTGGCATTTTGAGTCTAGGGGACAATTGGTACATTTAGACATTTTTTAGGCTAAAAAAAATGACAAAATGCAGCATTTAGGCTGCTGGGTGCCAGGCGGATTCGGCTGGGCTCACTGGGCCTGGCAGATGGCCTTTGGAGGCCCAATTGGGCTGCTGGATTTTGGCAGCTGAAGAATGGTGTGGGAGGCAGCTGGGCGTGGAGGAGAGGCTTGGGGACAGCTGGCGAAGCTTGAGGCAGCTGGAGCATTGATGTTGAGGCTGAACCGAGTGGAAGTGCACAGTGACGTGGCTGGGCGTTTAGGCCGTGGTGTGGGCCTGGGCCAGAGGACAGGCGGGCTGGGCCTGGGCCACGGCTGGGCTGAGTGGAGCAAATGGCCTTGTGCCAATTTTTCTAATTCCTTTTCACAAAAGCCATTCTTCTATCTTCCTTTTTCCCAAAACTATAATATAATTCCTACAAGATAAAAATAAATTAAATAACAATAAAATATTTTCAAATATAAATAAATCATATTAATTATTTTAAAAATATTGATTATAACTTAATTTAATATAGCATTTAAGTTCACAAGAATTACACTTTTACTTCTAACTTAACAATACAAATTAAATTACAACATATTATAATAAAATATCTATAAAAACATATAAAAATCTATAAAACTACACTAAGACTAATAAATTAAAAATTACATAAAAACTTAATAAGTTAATTAAAAACTCAAGAACTAAGCAACAATTAGCATATAAAATATGGTAAAATAACTCTATTTTGTAGAGTTATCACACCCCCAAACTTAAAGTTTTGCTAGTCCTCAAGCAAAAGAAAAATTAAAATACACATATATTTTTTTTATTGGTGATATAAAAATGATTTTCTCAAAAATTGCACAATGAAAATAACTCTCAGAAATTATTATGAATAAAAGTTAAGCTTATGTAATTAATTAAATTGTCAATTTTGCTTTTAGAAAATAGGTTTTCATTAAAGTTATTTTTCACTTAAACTTATAGGAAATAAAAGTGTTTATGAAAAATGTAATTTTTGTTACAAGCAAAATTGACCCTATAATTAAAAACAAAGCTTAAAATTTATTCATATTTTTAAGAGATTTAATTTCAAACTCAATCAGAATTTTTATCATTGAAAATGAAAAATATCACCAAAATTTTTTTTTTGTTTTGTTTTTTTTTTTTTTTAAATATATATTTTTTTTGTGAATTTTTAAGAAAATGAACAAATAAAAAAAAAAATTTACAAAACAACATGAAAATAATAATTTTTTTTTTTTTTTCAAACAAACATAAATAAAACACAAAACAAACACAATAAAACTCGATACCCCCAAACTTAATTTAAGCATTGTCCTCAATGTGTCAAAATATAAATATAAATTAAAATTGACAAGAGTGTAAGGTTTAGAATGGTCGTACCTCGATATTGTGCATTGCGAAGAGAGAACAAGATACAACGAACAAAAATTAAATCACACATAAAACAATAATACAAATAAAACACAAGTTATCAAGATCACACAAGAATCAAAGAGCATGATAAACAGGGTCCTCAAGGAGTATCTCATCCACTTCATCAGATTTTAATTCTAAAAATGGTTTTAATTTTTGTCCATTAACTTTAAATATATCACCATTTTTAGGATTTTCAATTTCAATAGCTCCATGAGGAAAAACAATACGAACAATGTAAGGACCGGACCACCTAGAGCGTAACTTTCCCGGGAATAAATGCAAACGAGAGTTGTATAAAAGGACTTTCTGACCTGGATAAAAATCTTTTCTCAAAATATTTTTATCATGGTAAAATTTCATGCGATCCTTATACTTTTTTGAATAGTCATATGCATCATTCCTAATTTCGTCTAGTTCATTTAGTTGAAGTTTTCGTTTTTCACCTGCCTTGTCTAAAGAAAAGTTTAACTGCTTAATTGCCCAAAAGGCTCTATGTTCTAACTCAACAGGTAAATGGCACGCCTTCCCATACACAAGTCTGTAGGGTGACATGCCAATGGGTGTTTTGTACGCGGTACGATACGCCCATAATGCATCAGTGAGTCTTAAGGACCAATCTTTCCTAGTTGGATTCACAGTTTTTTCTAAAATGTGCTTAACTTCCCTATTAGACACTTCAACTTGACCACTAGTTTGTGGGTGATATGGTGTTGAGACTTTATGCGTAATGCCATATTGTTTCATCAAATGTTCAAATGGCCTATTACAAAAGTGTGTACCGTTATCACTAATGATAGCACGCGGTGAACCAAAACGGGAAAATATATTTTCTTTTAAAAAGCGAAGCACAACTTTGTGGTCATTAATGTGGCATGCAATAGCTTCAACCCATTTAGACACATAATCAACTCCAACAAGAATATAAAGATTACCAAAAGAGTTAGGAAATGGTCCCATAAAATCAATGCCCCAAACATCAAATATGTCAATAATAAGAATAGGATTTAAAGGCATCATATTTCTTTTAGTTAAACTTCCTAACTTTTGGCAACGTTCACAAGCTTTACAATAGACATATGTATCATGAAAGATAGTAGGCCAATAAAAACCACATTGTAAAACTTTAGCAGCTGTTTTCTTACCACTAAAATGTCCTCCACATGCATGATCATGACAGAAAGATATGATTTTAGATTGATCACAGTTTGGAATGCATCTTCTAATTATTTGATCAGGGCAGTATTTAAACAAGTAAGGATCATCCCAAATAAAGTTTTTCACCTCAGAATAAAATTTAGATTTATCATGCTTAGACCAATGAGATGGTATTTCTTTAGTGACCAAATAATTAACAATATCAGCATACCAAGGCAAGGAAGAAACATGCATCAATTGTTCATCAGGAAAAGTTTCAGTGATAGGGGTGGAATCATGTATAGTTTCAACAACTAGTCTAGATAAATGATCAGCAACAACATTTTCAGATCCTTTTTTATCACGTATTTCTAAGTCAAATTCTTGTAAAAGCAGGATCCAACGGATCAAACGAGACTTAGCATCTTTTTTCGACAAGAGATATTTTAATGCAGCATGATCAGAATAGACAATAATTTTAGACCCTAACAGATAAGATCTAAATTTCTCCAATGCAAAAACAACAGCAAGCAATTCTTTTTCGGTTGTGGAGTAATTTAATTGAGCATCATTTAAAGTTTTGCTAGCATAGTAAATTACATGAGGTATTTTTTCAAGTCTTTGTCCTAAGACAGCACCTATAGCATAATCAGAAGCATCACACATTATTTCAAAAGGTATTTTCCAATCAGGAGGTCGAATAATGGGTGCAGTAGTCAACAAATTTTTTAATTTTTCAAAGGCAACATGGCAATTATTATCAAAGACAAAAGCATTTTCTTTTCCAAGTAAATGGCATAAAGGCCGAGAAATTTTGCTAAAGTCTTTTATAAATCTTCTATAAAAACCGGCATGGCCTAAGAATGATCTAATTTCTTTCACAGTTATAGGTGGGGGAAGTTTTGAAATAAGGTCAACTTTAGCTTTATCAACTTCTATTCCATCAGATGAGATTACATGACCTAAAACAATTCCTTTTTTAACCATAAAATGACATTTTTCCCAGTTAAGCACAAGGTTTTTCTCTTTGCAACGAATTAAAACAAGTGAAAGATGGTGCAAACATTCATCAAAAGAGGAACCAAACACAGAAAAATCATCCATAAATACTTCAAGAAATCTTTCAACCATGTCAGAAAAAATTGAAATCATACACCTTTGAAAGGTCGCAGGTGCATTACATAATCCAAAAGGCATGCGACGATAGGCAAAAGTCCCAAAAGGGCATGTAAAAGTAGTCTTTTCTTGATCTTCTGGGGCGATGGGGATTTGGTTATACCCCGAATACCCATCAAGAAAACAATAATATGCATGGCCAGCTAATCGTTCAAGCATTTGATCAATGAAAGGTAATGGAAAATGGTCTTTTCTAGTAACATTATTCAGCTTCTATAGTCTATGCACACTCTCCACCCCGTTTGTACTCTAGTAGGGATTAATTCATTTTTTTCATTTTCAACAACCGTAATCCCAGACTTCTTAGGCACAACTTGAACAGGACTAACCCATTGACTATCAGAAATAGGGTAAATGATACCTACGTCTAACAATTTTATGACCTCTTCTCTAACTACTTCTTTCATATTTGGATTTAATCTTCTTTGACATTCCCGAGAGGTTTTAGCATTCTCTTCTAGATGGATTCTATGCATACATATGGATGGGCTAATTCCTTTAATGTCTCCAATGGTCCAACCTATGGCTTCTTTATGTTTTCTAAGGACATCTAACAACTTGTTTTCTTGTTCTTTATCTAAAGCAGAAGCTATGATAACAGGTAAGGTTTCAGATTCTCCTAGAAAAGCATATTTTAAATTTTCTGGCAAAGGTTTAAGGTCTAACTTTGGAGACTCAGAAATTGATTGAACATGCCCTAAGGGTGAAAAAGGTTCAACTTTGGTTTCATGTAAGGGTATAGACTCTACCAAAGAATTCACATCATCATTAGAGTCATCAACATGTAAGTTCATACCAAAGTATTTTTCACAAAAGTCAAGTAAGTCATTTCCATCATCTTCACATATACTATCTATCATGTTAACTTCATGCATTTCCTCACACTCAACAGATTTAGCAACATTAAAAACATTCAATTCAACAGTCATATTTCCAAAAGATAATTTCAAAACACCATTACGACAATTTATGATTACATTAGATGTAGCTAAGAATGGTCTACCTAGAATGATAGGAATTTGAGCATGCATGTTTTCTACAGGTTGAGTATCAAGAACAATGAAGTCAACAGGAAAATAAAATTTATCAACTTTTATCAAAACATCCTCTATAATGCCTCTAGGAATTTTCACAGAACGATCGGCTAATTGAAGAGTTATAGAGGTAGGTTTTAGCTCACCAAGACCAAGTTGCTTATAAACAGAATAAGGCAATAAATTCACACTAGCACCCAAATCAAGTAAAGCTTTGTTAATAAAATGATCACCAATAATGCATGAAATTGTGGGACACCCAGGATCTTTATATTTAACAAGACTCTTATATTGAATAATGGAACTAGCTTGTTCAGTTAAAAACGCCTTTTTAGGAACATTAGTGTTTCTTTTAACAGTACAAAGATCCTTCAAAAATTTAGAGTAGGCAGGAATTTGTTTAATGGCATCTAAGAAAGGGATATTGATACTAACTTGTTTAAAAACTTCTAAGATGTCATTATATTGGCTGCCTTTTTTAATTGGAAGTAATCTTTGTGGGAATGGGGCTTTTGGAATGAAAGGATGGATTGGAGTTTCTTTGTTTGATGAGTCATTGAGATTAGAACTAGGAGGCTGACTCTTTTCTTTTTCTTTTTCGTTTTCAACCTCGGGTATGTAATCGGGTTTGACAATTTTCTTTCCAGACCTAAGAGTTAAAATTGATTTGACTTCTCCATTATGACTAGACTTTCCTATCTCATATTGACCTTTTGGATTAGGGATAGGTTGACTAGGGAATGTTCCTTTTTCTCTATCAGCTAAAGCAGTGGCGAGTTGTCCTACTTGTGTCTCGAGTTTGGTAATAGATTGAGATTGATTTTGTAGGATTTGTTGGGTGGATTGCATAAATTGTTGTAAAGTATCTTCTAAGGAAGGTTTTCTTTGTTGCGGATATGGTTGATTTTGTGGGGCATGAGCTTGGTTTTGTGTGTTGTATTGGTGCCCTTGATTCATTTGGGGTTGGTTTTGTCTCCATGAAAAGTTTGGATGGTTTCTCCAATTTGGATTGTAGGTGGACGAAAATGGGCTATCATTTGGTTTCCCATAAGAATGAAGAGCATTGGCCTCCTCAGAAAAGGCTTCTTGGTAGGAAGGGCATGATTGGGCATTATGGCAAGGACTAGAACATATAGAACAAACATCTTTTCTAGGTTGAATTGGAGAGTTTATAGTTTGGCTTATGGCTAAAGCTTCTACTTTTCTCGCTAATTTGTCTAAGGACGTTCTTAAGTCTAATTCTTCTTTTACTTCATACCTTCCTCCTCTTTTTGGTGAATTAGTTGACCTAGACCTAGGATCAAAATAATTCCATTGTTGTGAATTGACAGATAAATCTTCAAGGGCGTCCCACGCCTCTTGTCCTTGAAATTTTAAAAATTTTCCAGTATGCATAGATTGAATCATTTGACGATTAGAGGGAGTCAAACCATCATAAAAATATTTTACAAGTCTCCATTTTTCAAAACCATGATGAGGACATTTTAATAATAAATCTTTAAATCTTTCCCAACATTCATAAAACTCTTCATTATCTTTTTGAAAAAACTCGGAGATTTCTCTCCTTAGACTATCAGTTTTAGACATTGGAAAAAATTTCAACAAGAATTTATTATAAAGTTGATCCCAAGTAGTTATAGACCCAGTGGGAAGGGAATTTAACCAAGCTTTTGATTTGTCTTTTAATGAAAAAGGAAACAATCTTAGTTTGACCGACTCATCAGAAAAATTTTGAAATTTAAATGTTGAGCAAATTTCTAAGAAATCTTTGACATGCATGTAAGGATCATCTCTATCTAACCCATAAAAAGATGGCAACAATTGAATGATTGCTGGTTTAAGCTCAAAATGAGTAGCAGAAGTTGTAGGTAAAACAATGCACGAAGGAGCATTAGATGAAATAGGTGCAAAATATTCAAGCAAAGTTTTTTCAGGCACAACATTTTCATCAACAATATTAGCAATAGGCTCCATGATGCTTAAATTTTTACTAACACTTTCAATTTCAAATAAAGATAAACGTCTTTTTACTAATCGTTTTTTAGAGTTACGTTCCCAATGATGCATACAATTTTCACAAACAAGGCAACAAGGATAATCTCAAACAAACAATTTTCTGATGTGGAAGATCAGTTAAAACCGCAACCACAGAGCATACTTAGAATTTTTAGAGATTTCACAACAATATAATTCTTATGGTTTACTTGTCCCCAGGCCTATTTGATTCCACTTACTCGCGCACTACTAACAACTCCCCGAGGTTAATTAGTAGAGGCGGATGGGAATTTTGTTCAAATTTCCTTTAAGCAAGAATTGCTTATGGTGAAAGGACAAGATTTAGGTTTTTTTTTTTTTTTTTTTTTTAAGTATTTTTTCACAATATTACACTAAAATATTAAAGAAGACAAAGAAAAATAAGGCAAAAATTAAATAAGACTAAAATTTAGACAAGAGTAGGGAGGCATAGCATGCCATCAACCATAACAAAATTAAGGTAAAAACGAGGAGGCACAAGTGCCATCAACTTAAACATAAGATAGAGGACTAGGAGGCAAAAATTGCCATCAACTAGCTAGGAGGCAAAATTGCCATCAACTAGTAATTTGCGGAATTTAAATAAAATAAAATTACAACAAAATTATAACAAAATTAGGAGGCACAAGTGCCATCGACTATAACAAAATAAAAAGGATAGATAGGAGGCACAAGTGCCGTCACTAAAAAAAACAATAAATATAGAAATATAAGTATATATTTTTTTTATGGGTGGTAGAACCGTCCCAAATTTCTTTTTATCTTTTTTTTTTAGATTTTATAGATATATATTTTTTAGTTTTTTTTTTTAAGTGTAACAAAAATTAAAATAACTAGTAGAAGAATTCACTAACCTTGAGATAAATTCGTTTCTTTTCTCTTGCAACTCCCCGGCAACGGCGCCAAAAACTTGATGGACCCAAAACGGGTATGTTTAAAAATTTATATATCGCAAGCGCACGAATCATCCATATAGAATAGTGATCGTAAGCAAGGATGTCGAACCCAAAGGAGTTGTCTAAAATCGAAAATGAAACTATTTTAAATCAAAAGTAATAAATTCTAACCTAGTTCCAAAGATTGATAAGTTTTAATTAACATAAAATAAAAGATTGAAAAATAAAGCTATTTAAGATAATGAAAATAAACCAATAATGAGTTGAAAATAAGTATTAAAAGAAAAGATTATTAAGATACTAGAATCCACAAAATGTAAGTTTAATAATATTTATTAGTATATTGATTCCCAAGTTTTAGTGATAGTTAAAATAATTTAAACTATCACTTTCCAAAAATATTTATAATTTAAGCACAATTTTCTTATAAAAAGATAGGATTTTTCTTCACTTTTCAAAATTATAATTTCAAAGCATTTAGTGTAAATCAATCTAATGAAATAACAAATAAATCAATGAACATTATTCATAAGGCAAAACATAATATTTTTGTTCTAAGCATGGATGTGTACAATTTAATGACACATCTTACACAAAGAATATTATGTTTATGCACTAATGAAGAACAAAGTGTAAATATGTTCTAACAATCTAAAATACAAGATATTTAAGATGAAAGAAATATATGTAGAAGAAAAATCCATAAACTCTGTTGTATTACAAGGGAAATCAACATACAACATAAATATTACCTAGTTACAAGTTGCTTCATCATGATCTTAATAATCTTATGAAAAAGATTAGAAGCACATAACTAGAGTAGAAATTACAAAATAAAAGACATACATACTTGCAAAATGCTCTTGAAAAACCCAAATGGAAGAGAGAATGGTAGAGAGAAAATGAGAGAAAAAGATGGTAACCAAAAACATTAAGCACCCCAAAAAATGGTCTTCAAAACCCTTATTTATAGCCAAAATGACATTATTAAAATAATCAATTTAAATTAAGTAAATTGATTAAAATAATAATAATATGGTAAATAGGGGTAAATTGTAGGAGTGATGATGATTTTGGGGTAAAAAGTGTATAGAAAATGGGTAAAAAGTGGCATTTTGAGTCTAGGGGACAATTGGTACATTTAGACATTTTTTAGGCTAAAAAAAATGACAAAATGCAGCATTTAGGCTGCTGGGTGCCAGGCGGATTCGGCTGGGCTCACTGGGCCTGGCAGATGGCCTTTGGAGGCCCAATTGGGCTGCTGGATTTTGGCAGCTGAAGAATGGTGTGGGAGGCAGCTGGGCGTGGAGGAGAGGCTTGGGGACAGCTGGCGAAGCTTGAGGCAGCTGGAGCATTGATGTTGAGGCTGAACCGAGTGGAAGTGCACAGTGACGTGGCTGGGCGTTTGGGCCGTGGTGTGGGCCTAGGCCAGAGGACAGGCGGGCTGGGCCTGGGCCACGGCTGGGCTGAGTGGAGCAAATGGCCTTGTGCCAATTTTTCTAATTCCTTTTCACAAAAGCCACTCTTCTATCTTCCTTTTTCCCAAAACTATAATATAATTCCTACAAGATAAAAATAAATTAAATAACAATCAAATATTTTCAAATATAAATAAATCATATTAATTATTTTAAAAATATTGATTATAACTTAATTTAATATAGCATTTAAGTTCACAAGAATTACACTTTTACTTCTAACTTAACAATACAAATTAAATTACAACATATTATAATAAAATATCTATAAAAACATATAAAAATCTATAAAACTACACTAAGACTAATAAATTAAAAATTACATAAAAACTTAATAAGTTAATTAAAAACTCAAGAACTAAGCAACAATTAGCATATAAAATATGGTAAAATAACTCTATTTTGTAGTGTTATCAGATACGATTTTCTTGGGCAGCCCGAATCGGCAGATAATGCTCTTAACCACGAAGTCGATGACTTTTTTGGAAGTTATGGTTTCCAAAGGTTCTGCCTCAGCCCACTTTGTGAAGTAGTCGATGACCACCACAGCGTATCGGACCCCGCCTTTTCCAGTAGGGAGGGCGCCAACCAAGTCGATTCCCCAGACCGCAAATGGCCATGGGGAAGAGATCATCTTCAGCTCGGCTGGGGGAGCTCGGGCAACTGTGGCGAATCGTTGGCACTTGTCACATTTTTTGACGTACAAGATCGAGTCCTTGGATAGAGTGGGCCAGTAATACCCTTGCCTTAAGACCTTTAGGGCCAAGCTTTGCCCCCCAGTGTGATCCCCGCAAAAACCCTCATGCACTTCCTACAAGATGGCCTTTGCTTCACCTGGAAGAACACATCGTAGGAGGGGTAGGGAGTGCCCACGTCGGTATAGCACCCCGTCTACCATCGTATACCTTGGGGCCTAGTACAGTACCCGCCGCGCATCATTACGCCCTTAAGGTAGCTTCCCTTCGGTGAGATACTTAAGGATGGGGGTCATCCAGGTCGGCCTGGCGTCGATCATCTCGACCCCCGCCCCGACTTCTTCTATACTTGGTTTCTCCAAGAATTCTACCGGTGCTAACCCCAAAGCCTCCGTCTCCCCGCAGGTGGCGAGCTTGGCAAGAGCGTCTGTGTTAGCGTTCTGCTCCCGAGGTATCTGCTCAATTGAGCCTCGCCCAAACGCGGCCAGTTCGACTTTTACCTTTGCCAGGTAAGCAACCATCTTGGTTCCTCGTGCCTGATATTCGCCTAGCACCTGGTTTACCACAAGCTGGGAGTCACTGAAGCACTGAACGAAGCTCGCCTTCAGTTCCTGGGCTATTCTTAGCCCGGCCAGCAAAGCTTCGTATTCGGCCTCGTTGTTGGAGGCCTTGAATCTGAATCTCAACGCCGAGTGGAATCTATGTCCCTCAGGGGATATCAAAATGATTCCATCCCCGGAGCCGTTCTCATTGGATGAGCCATCCACGAAGATCTTCCACGACGTCTGGGCCGAGGTGACCTGGGGTGAGTCTTCTACAGGATCCTCCCGGAATCCTGTGCACTCTGCCACAAAGTCGGCCAGGGCCTAACTTTTTATAGCAGTTCGTGGGGTGTACAAAATCTCGAACTGACTGAGTTCGATAGCCCATTTTAACAGGCGTCTCGATGCTTTAGGTTTTTGCAAAACCTGCCTTAAAGGCTGATCGGTCATGACGTGTATTGAGTGGGAATGTAAGTACGGCCTGAGCTTTCGGGAGGCCATGATAAGACAGAACACCAATTTTTCCATCAACGGGTATCAGGATTCAGCCCCGAGAAGTCTCTTACTGATGTAGTAGATCGGTTTCTGAACCCGGTCTTCTTCTCGGACCAATTCGGAACTAGCTGCATCCTCTGTGACAGCTAGGTAGAGAAAAAGGGGCTCTCCTGCCTTTGGTTTGGACAATACGGGTGGTTCGGCCAGATGTGCCTTCAGGGCGAGGAAAGCACTTTCGCACTCTTCTGTCCATTCGAATTTCTTATTTCCTCGGAGTAAGTTGTAGAATGGCAGGCACTTGTCGGTGGATTTTGAAATAAACCGGTTTAGGGCTGCCACCCTTCCTGTTAGGCCTTGGACGTCCTTGCGCGACCTGGGCGAGGGAAGCTCGAGCAATGACCTGATCTTGTTGGGGTTTTCTTCGATTCATCGGGTATTGACGATGAAACCCAAGAATTTTCCAGATGCGACCCCGAAAGTACACTTCTGTGGATTAAGCCTCATGTCGTACTCTCGTAGTATCTTGAAGCATTCCTCCAGGTTAGAAACATGGTTATCGGCAGTCTTTGACTTGACCAGCATGTCATCGACGTACACTTCCATGTTCTTCCCGATCTGGTTGGCGAACATTCTATTTACTAACCTCTGGTATGTGGCACCGGCGTTCTTCAGACCGAACGGCATGACCTTGTAACAATAGACGTTAGTCGGGGGTCATGAAGCTGGTGTGCTCCTGGTCCGCCGGATTCATGGCGATCTGATTGTAGCCTGAGTACGCGTCCATAAAGGACATGATCTTGTGCCCCGCCGTGGCATCTACCAATTGGTCAATCCTTGGCAAGGGAAAACAATCTTTGGGGCAGGCTTTATTCAGGTCGGAGAAATCGATGCAGGTCCTCCATTTCCCATTGGGCTTCGGGACCAGCACGGGGTTGGCGACCCAAACCGGGAACTTGGCTTCTTGAATAAAGCCGCATTTCTTGAGACGGGCTACTTCTTCTTCTAAGGCCTCAGCCCGAGTTGTTCCCAAGCGCCTCTGCTTCTGGGACTTTGCAGGAACGCTCTTATCCAAATGAAGGGTGTGCATGATGATATTCGGACTGATTCCCACCATGTCCTCGTGTGACCATGCAAACACATCCAGGTTATCCTGCAGAAACTTGATCAGCTCCGCTTTCCTTTTGTTACAGAGGTTTTTCCCGAGCTTGACCATCCGTAAAGGATTTTGTGGATCGATGTTTACTTCCTCGAGCTCTTCAATGGCCTGGAGCTCGGACTTATCCTCGCCTATTCGGGGGTCAATATCCTCACTTAAGACGATATTTTCCCCTTCAGCGCTCTGAGGTTTTTCAATCTCAGGATCAGTTAAAGGTTCCTGAGATTCCTCTCCTCCGCCTTGGATGGTCATTGCTAGCTGCCCGGGTTTCGATTTTCCCTTCATGGAAATGCTGTCATTCCCTGGCAGCGAGCTGATCACCACGGACCGTGCATATTCCCGTGGAAGAAGGGAATTTCATCGCGAGGTGGCGGACGGAAGTGATGGCCTCAAAAGCTATAAGTGTGGGTCGGCCCAAAATAGCATTGTACGCGGCGTGGCAGTCGATGACCACGAATTCGAGGAGTTTGGAGACTGTCTGAAGTCCTTCTCCTAAGGTGATCACCAGCTCGACCGTCCCTATAGCCGCTGATCCTTCTCCCGAAAAACCATACAGCATCATGGAGGTCGCCTTTAGCTCGGCGACAGTCAAGCCCATCTTCTCCGGCGTGGACCGGAATAGAAGGTTTATTGAGCTCCCATTATCGACCAGCACTCTCCTAACCCTCCGATTAGCGAGCTGCACTGCTATGACCAGGGGGTCGTTATGAGGGAACTGAACGTGGTTGGCATCTTCTTCAGTGAAAATGAGTGAATGTCTCTTCAATCGCTGTTGTTTTGGCAGACGCTGCTCCGGGACGAACTCTACTCCATTATGTGCCTTGAGTTCGTTTATGTACCTCTTTTTGGCACCCCTGCTTGCGTCAGCCAAATGCGGACCTCCCGAGATTGTGGATATCTCTCCTCCTATCACTGGAGGAGGGACGTCTTGATCTACCCGAGACCCGGGCTGACTGACCGGGACTTCCAGAGGAGGTCGCCCTGTCGGAGCCCTGTTTCGTGCATACTGAGCCAAGGGGCCGGCTTTGATGAGAGTTTCGATCTCATCTTTCAAATGCCTACAATCATCAGTATTGTGGCCAACGTCGTTGTGGAAACGGCAAAACTTGGAGGTGTCTCTCTTCCCCTTCTGGTGCTTTAACGGCTCCGGCTTCTTCAAGGGGAGGCGAGCAGAGTCTCTATGAAGATGTTCTCCCTAGAGTGGGTGAGCTCTGTATAAGTCGCGTAGACCGGCTTAAATTTGTCTACGGACTTATTCTTCTTTGGGTCGTGCTGGTTGCCCTCGTCATTCCCCTTTCTTTTGCCTCCACCAAACTGGTTATTCTGTGTAAGGTTCTAGGTCGCTGTCACGACCTCCGTTCCCACTCCAGCGGGCTGCTCAGGGACCTGGCTGGTTCCTGCAGCTGAGGCTTGGGCCTCCTCCAAGTTGATCCACCCCTGGGCCCTATTTAGGAACTCGTTCACTGAGCTAACTCCCTTCCTTTGTATTTCGTTCCAGAGTCCCCCTCCGACAAGGATTCCAGTTCTCAAAGCCATGAGCTTGGAGCTGTCATCTCCGTCTCTGGCCCGAGCAGCGACGTTCGTGAACCTGCTCAGGTAAGCCTTCAAAGGCTCGTCGGGTTGTTGCCTCACGTTAGCTAGAGAGTCGGCCTTGACGCGGGCAGCCTGGGAGGCTCGGAATGCCCTTTTGAAGTCAGCAGAGAAAGTTTTCCAGGAGCTGATTGATTGTTTCTTGCTTTGTTTGAACCACTTCCTGGCTGGTCCGGTCAGTGTGGAGGGAAATATCAGACACCTCAGCTCAAGGCCAATGTTGTGGGCCATCATCAGGGTATTGAACATCCCCAGATGATCCGACGGATCTCCGTCTCCGTTGAATTTGGACAGATGCGGCATACGGAAACCGGGTGGGTATGCCGTTGCTGCTATGCTGGGGGCGAAGAGCTCAAGCTCGTCCCCTGAATCATATTCGTCTTTCTCTTTCTCCGACAGGAGCTTCCTCATTAGCTCCTCCATCTGAGCTAGGCGCTCAAGGGTTTTGTCCTGATTTCCTTGGTTATTCCGGGGCTGCTCGACAGCTCCGGATCCATTGTATACGTTTGGTGGGTTATTGCCCCTCCTATCTTGAGATAGGTTATTTGGGGCATTCCCGCCGTTACGCACCTCGGACAGGTCTCCCCCTGAGTGAGCATGGCTCTCACCTCTTACTGGTTCCCCCTATGAGAGTTAAGGCGATCTCGTAGGTCGCCCCTCTGGGTGGCTTGAGGACTTTGCGCCGAGCTTAAGCGTTGATGCAGGTCTCCGCCAGAAGGGTCGCTTCGGTGACTGCCGGTCCAGTAGCTCCCGTTAGAGAAGCTCAGTGTCCGCCTCTGGGGGTGAGGATCCGGGCTCCCTCTTGTCGCCCTGCTACGTCGGGAAGGTCCTGCGGATGGCGGGTTTCTCCTACTGCTTCCATAAGCTGGAATATCTCGGATAGGCCGAGGAGGAGACAGATATCTTATTGGTGACGGAGGATGCCTGACCGGAGATGCAATCCTGGTTCCGTCAGGGCAGATCAAGTTAGGTGGGGGCCTTTCGGCCCTGCCGACCTGCGGGTCCCGCGCCTGGCGACCTGGACGAGGCACAGGACGGTTGGTGGGGACGGATTGATGCTGTGAGCCCTCCCCGGATCTCCTTCTAGAATTCCCTTGAGCCCTCCTGGGCGCGCTCGAGGCTGGCTGGGAGCTAGGAGTTGAAGTTCGGACCGAACGGCTAGGCCTGGACCAATTACCCCGGCGAGACTTACGAGTCTCACCTTGCCTCTTTCCGACTTTAGCGCCTGTTGTAAGAAAGGGTAGTCCGGCCAACACCTCCTTAATTTGCTGACTAGCTTTTGCTAGGTGGCTCCTCAGCTGAGCGTTCTCCATCTCTACCGCAGTGTAAAAATCTTGGTTTGGATTAGGTGGCCGGGGCGCCGAACTTCCAGTGTCATCCTGGCCAACTGGCTGCTTGCCCGGCCGCTACTGGACCTCAGGATTTTGCTCATCGGTGATGGCGGCATGATAAGCCTCCTGCCCATCATGTTGTTCCACCTCGTTACCGTGTCTTGATCGAGTGGTCAACATAGTTGGATGTTTGCGATAGCACCAATCTAACTAGCTCTCAATGAAAGCACCAAACTATTTACGCGGTTCTTCGCCAACAGGTAATTAAAAAAATAAGAGGAAGGGATTAGTGCTTAACAATGAACCAAAATAGATGAATGATCTTTAAATGGACTGGTGACACAATTACGTTTTTTAGGTGGTTCAAAGGTTAAAACCCTTCTACTCCACCAGCCAATATTATTGCTATATGCCTGGTATTCTTTTACAGAGTATTTCCTTACACAATAGAATCCAACCACTTGCAACTCCCAGGGTCTCCATATTTATAGGAGAGGACACCTGGGAGTTGGTAAGGGGGGTCATCCCGTGACCTTCTTACCTATCATGTCACTTCTGTGACATTCATGATTAATTCCTAAAACCTGACACATGAAGTGTGGTCTAATCAATAGGTAAGGGGGATAATGGGCCGCACGGCCCAACCCAGTCGTGGGTGCCTGAATACGCATGTTCCTGCTGCGTGTCCAAAAAGTCAGGGATATATCAGACACGTGATGTCTGATATATGCACGTTTACCTTGCGTGGTTGACTTTATAAGAGGTCATAGCTTCCAACTCCAGCTCGTATCACGAGCTGGATGCCTACTCGATCTGTGGCCTTCACAGACCTGACTTGGTCCTTAAATAATCCTGGCAAACCTCTTGATATCCCCGAGCTAGCGAGGTAGGACCTGACGATAACAGCTCCAGTCATGGGGGATCCACGTGGCTGAGATATAATTAGGTCATATCTCAGCTCGCTAATAGCCCGTTGCAAAATTAGGGCGTACAAACATTATGTAAGGATTTTGCAAAGTGGCTGAAAGAAGGTTTCAATGAACGAAAAGGGTAAAATTATTCACTATTTTAATTTAAGAAATATTAAAAATTTAATTACATATAATGATCATTTTATTTGTTCTTTTATAGGACATATGTAGAAAAGGAAGCGATTGATCCACCATTTAACTTTGTGGAAGATGGTGTGAAGCACAAAATGTGGTTCTATGATATATGGTCGCCGATAAAATGTATCAGTGATTATGTAAGTTTCTTTTCTTCTATGTTTTGCCTCATATAATGTATATTTTTATTTGCAAAACTTATCCTTTGGACTGGAGTATTTGTTATTGCTGTTGCATTAGTTTATTTATTTTATTTGCTGGTATATGTATTTTGAATAATAGTATATTTGTCTTGTGCTCTTTTTTGTTTTCTGGTATATGTACTTTGAATAATGGTATATTTGTCTTGCTCTTTTGCATTTTTTGGTATATGTATTTTCAATAATGATATATTTATCTTATTCTCTTTTTTATTTTCTAGTATATGAATTTTGAAGGATGGTATATTCTTCTTATGCTTTTTTTATTTTCTGGTATATGCATTTTGAATAATGGTATATATATTTTGAATAATGGTATATGTATTTTCTAGTATATGAATTTTGAAGGATGGTATATTTTTCCTGTGCTATTTTTATTTTCTGGTATATGCATTTTGAATAATGGTATATATATTTTGAATAATGGTATATGTATTTTCTAGTATATGAATTTTGAAGGATGGTATATTTTTCCTGTGCTATTTTTATTTTCTGGTATATGCATTTTGAATAATGGTATATATATTTTGAATAATGGTATATGTATTTTCTAGTATACATATTTTGAAGGATGGTATATTTGTCTTGTGATCTTTTTATTTTCTAGTATATATATTTTGAATAATAGTATATTTTACTTGTGCTCTTTTTTTTTTTTTATGTCTTTTGATGAATGATATATTTGTCTTGCTCCTTTTTATTTTCTTGTATATATTTTTTGAAGAATGGTATATTTGTCGTGTTTTCTTCCATGCTTCTATCTTAATAGATGCATTTAATAATATTAACTTATTGTTCTTTCAGCATATGGATGTTGTGTTCTATTATTTGCGTAAAAAATTTAGACATAATAACACAAAGTGCACAACAATGGATGTCATATATGATCGCTACATCAACAAAGCTTGGGAGACATAGATCAACAATCCAAGCGAACAATTCTCTTAGGAAAACAAGCCTTATGCTTACCTACTGAATTGTGCAAATGGGAAGAAAATGAGAATTCCTACACCATGGATTAATGTGGACTTTATCTACAGCCCTGTTTACATACGCGATATGTACCATTGGGTGCTTGTTGAAATCGTCTTGAAGAGGAAAAAGATTAAAATATATGATAGCATGGCTGGGAAAGGGCACAAGAAGAATGTCATGACAGCTGTAACTGCATACTCAATGATGATACCCATGCTTCTACAATCTATAAATTTTTACAAGGAAAGGAAAAATATTGAAGAAGGAGATTTTGATATGCAATTTGTGGAAGACTTGGAAGTTCAACAAAATGGGTAAGTTTAAATATTTTTTTGCAAACTTTGAATAAAAATGAATCTTATTGGATGTATGCCAGACTTTTTAGTATATATCTTTACATTTTAGCTTTGTTAAAATGATAGGGATGTTTGTCTCTAGTACAAAAGCTCTGGTATATCACTTTTGTTTGTTGTATATATGCTTTGTCATCTGTTATATCTTGTTTTTTTAGAAAAAAAATATGATTTTTTTTGTGTCTATTGTCTAATGCAGATTTGATTGTGGAATATTTGTCATCAAGAGAGCTGAAGCTTTGATGTCGAACAATAGTTTCAAAGATATCACAAACCAAAAAATGCGATTCTTTCGTGAAAAGTTAGCTGTGGAGCTTTATGCTTGGGGATAGGAAAAACAGAGGAGAAATACTGATAGCGATACAGAAATGGTTTTGTAAACTTACCACATACGAACAACTTTTTTTTTTAATATTTCTGTACAAAAAGTTGGATATTCATATATAATTAAAAGATATCTTAGTTAAAAGATGTTATTCAATTATATTAATATACTGGTGTTCACTATAGATATATTATTTTTAATAAACTCGTATTACACAACAAATATAGACAAACCACAGATATACTAAAGTTGTAAACTTATATACCATTAGACAAACCAAAGATATACCAAAGTTGTAAACTTATATACTATAATATATGCAAAGACAAGCTATTGATAATTATGATATACTTTCATATAAATTATAGATATGCTATACTATTAAACATGTATGCCAAAAGCTTTTACTTTTTATTTTTTATCATATATATAGTATAACATAAAACAAATAATAAATAAAACATGTTATAAATAATAGATATAAATGTATTTTTTTATTTTTAACAAAATTAATTAATATGGATACTTGAATATGGTATACTACAAGTCAAATAACATATATACCATGCAAATAAAACCATAGTTAAAAAAAATATTTCTCCATAACATAAAGAAATTACCATTCATTCATGAGTTCTAATATACCATAGAAAAAAACATTCTTATAATCATTTTAAAACTATATACTATGAAATTATTTAACTTATATTTGACATAAGCTCATTTTTTTAATTTACGAGAAGCAATAGAAACAATGATATACCGTTATATAAAAAATATATATACCATACTTTTAAACTTATATACCCCAAATATATATACCATATTTTTATTTTTATAGCTAAATAAAATTAACCTAAACTAATATACCAGTTTTCAAAACAAATATACTATAATATTAAACTCATATACCAGAAACAATAGTATTATTATTATTGGAAGTTGCCAGAAACAAGTTTCCTTTCTGAACTTTAATTTTAACATAAAGTAATTTTAATTCTAATATACAATAAAACAAACAATTAATAAGTAATAGAGGCAGTGATATACCATTATAAAAATATCAGAAATACTACACTTTTAAACTTATATACCACAAATAAATATACCATTTTTTTTCACTCTATATAACATAGCTAATTAAAATTAGCCTAAATTAATATACTGGTGTTCATTATAGATATACTATTTTAATAAACTCCTATACCACAACATACATATATATAGAAGTATTGTAAGAAAACAATAACAGTGGTATACTGTAAAGCAAACAATAGATATACCGATTTTGTAAACTTATGTGCCATACCAGATTTTTTTCTATTGCAAGTTATACATACAAAATACATATACCGTAATACAAATAGAAGATAGACCATGCTAATGAAAAGTACAAAAAAAAAATCTCTTCAGATATTTCTATATCTGATATACTGTAACACAAATAACATATATACCGTTATGATAAACTTATATACCATAATTTCTTTTATATGTAATCAAAAGCAACAAGTGTTGTGATATACTACAATAAATAATAATATATGTACCCTATTTTTTTTTTTAATAAACCATAAGCAATATCCACTGTCATATATCATAGTTCAAATAACAAATATACTTTTAAACTTATATACCATTTTAAATTTGATTACAGAAGATACCATAATGTATTTGAAACATCAAATCTAATTGAGATATAACACTTTCAACGATAAATATCATCAATTAATTGAACACACTCATATTTCTAACATGACCTATAACCAATTGAATGTAGCAAAATTATTAGTGGAAAACATCGTGATGTTCCAAATCCAACAAATAGTAAACTAAAAGTGGTAAAACTAAAGTGAATGTTTAATGAGGATGAACACAAGATTTCAGCCTCTTCATAGATTTCATCTTCACATGATTAACATTTCTACATCTTTTACGATTGTGTCCATTTTCATTGCACCTACCACACTTGATTTGCCTCCTTTTTTCACCGGCTGAAGGAATCCTCTTCTTTTTTGGTCTGCCAGCTCTTCTCCTTACAATGGGTGGCAGCACAACATGATCTTTGACAATATCAGGAATATCCCAAAACTTTTGACTTCCCACTGGATGGATTATTCCATTATATGTGCTCACAAAAACATCCTTCATGTAAAAGTTAGAGACATAAGTATAATGGCACAAGTTTGCTTTTCTTATGGCAGCACATGCATGCGAGCAAGGGATTTCATCTAAGTCCCACTTGCGACAAGTGCAACTGCGCTTTAGAATTTCAACAACAAATTCTAAGTTACCATCAACAACTTGGTAAATTTGATGACCAACAGAGTATACCTGAGTATGAAAAACATTAATCAATATTGAAACATGTGCACTAAGGGTACTATATATATACTGTCATTGGTAAAAAAATATACACATAGGTAAATAAAAGATATAGTTAAAGTTGACTTACATTCATAGTTCTACCTAGACGATTTTGCTCAACAAGCTGGTCTTCTGCCCATTTTGACAACCTTGTAAATGTGCTTGCTGCTTCCAAACGACATGTATCAAACCAATTTTGAACCTTTTGCCTTAAATTTTCCAATAAAGCTACAACTGATAGTTAAGAAACAACATTAGATCAATATGTAAAAACAATATATATATATATATTACTTACATATACATGCTACTGGAAATCATATACCATAAACTTTATAATTTTCTTTTCTAGTTTAACAAATAAAATAAGCAATACTTTTTGCTGCATCTTGTATATTTCTCAATATACCAGTTACAAAATACAACATACCATAATAGAAAATGAATATACCAAACAATAGATAACAAACAAAAAATGAAAACCAGAAAAAAAAAATCTGAATCAAACATATACTAGGAAAGTCTCTAGCTTCTTTCCAAACAGAATTTAAGCTTTCAGATATATTTGAGGTCATAATGGTGTATCTTCTTCTAGTAGAATATGATCTAGCCCATTTCTCATATCCAACTTGAAGAAGATATTCACGAATTCTTGGTTTGATTGACTCCATTTGGCGCATATAAAACTCAAAGTCAATCTTTAAATAAGCTCTTGAACAATTCTCAAATAGCACATCATGGCCCTTGAACTTCAATGCAGATTTTAGGTTGTTCAACAAATGATAGGTGCATAGGACATGTTCTGCATCTGGATACACAGTAGATATTGCATTCTCAATACTCCTGTGTCTGTCTGAAACAATAACCAAATTATCTCGAGTTCCTAATGCACCTCTTAATCTTTGGAAAAACCAAATCCAAGAAGAATCATTCTCAGAATCTCCGATGCCAAAACCTATTGGGAATATATGATTATTGGCATCCATGGCACATGCCATGAACAATGTTCCTGCAAATTTAGCTGTTAAAAATGTTCCGTCAACTTATATGACTGGCCTACAATACTTCCATCCTTCAAGGGAAGCTCCAAATTCCATGAACATATACAAGAATCTGCCTTCATCATCAGTTTGATAATCAACCACTGAGCCTACAAATGGAAATGATTGTACATATCATAAACACAATTTATATAAAAAGATGGCTTGTTTTTCCCACTCAGTACAGGAAACACATATACTATAGGTGAAAAAATATATATACTGATGACAAAAACTGATATACTAAACGTGATAAACAATAAATAACAAAAAAAACTATATAGAAATATGTGTTATTTATTGAAATATGTGTTGAGTACATCATAAACATATTTTATTAAAGAAAAATATATAGATATATCAATAAAAAAAACTACACCATAAAGAAATATACAAAAACAAAACAAAAAATTACAAACCAAACAATCACATACCAAGATTAGAAGACTTTAGAGCATGGAGATATGATGGCAATAGAGCATATGACTCATCAGCAGATCCTTGTAATGCCTCCAATGCTTTTTCCTTTGCCATACGAGCTTTGAAGTAACTAATATGGACCCCATATTCTCTCAACATATGAGCTACTATCTTTTTAGGACATGTTGTTGCATCATCTCTTAGCAAGTTAGTTACACAATCACTCACTAATTTGCTAGTAGCTTGACGATGGTCATTTAACACAACATCAATTGGACAAGTATGATCCTTGACATACTTCCTTACCATCCAAAAATCTCCATTTCCATACTTTGAAGCCCTCATGTACCATTCACAATTTGGAACTACACATCTGACAACCAATCTAGTTTGGTTAGACTTAATAGTCACAAATTTAAAAAATTTCTTAATTGAGATCAACCCTAATGCAGTCTTCAACTTTTCTTTATTTTCAAAGAGGTATTTGACTTTCAGATCTTTCAATCCAATGGGATCTACAAATATAGAGTCTACGTTTTCTGAAGTTGGAGAATTGTTCATGTTGGTACTTAGAATAGTTGAACTACCACTACTCCCACCATGAGAATTTGACGATGAACCTACTTCAAAGTTTGTGCCAAACTTTGAAGACAAATCTGATTCCATTATAGAGGAGTGATCAGTAACAGACTCCAACAACAAACAATTATTCTCAATGGACTTTTGAATTAGTTCAACCATTGGACGCTCCTCAAAACTTACAATGAGTGGGTATTTAATTTCTTTATCAGATTTTGCCATATGCAGGTACCAACTCATACCACTATCACCCATAACCTCTAAAATATTATTTCCATTCTCTCCAAGGTTCATATCAACAAGAATCCTAATGTAGTGGCGATGACAATCCAACTTTAGAGGCAACTCTTTATACAATAGTTGTAAAGCATCTAAAAATGTGGCATTGTCGTTAAGCAACATAGCTGTCAACCTATAACCCACGAATTTTTTGTTGTCATTCCAATGTCCATCATACAATATTGTAATAGGAACCTTTCCCATAACTGAAAAAAAAAATTATAAGAAACAAGGAAGATGAGAAAACACAACTTAGTATACCACAACATTATTACACATGCTAGAAAGTAAAATAACATAAGATATTAAAATAAATATACCAAAATTATAAAACCATATACAACATAAAAAGGAGAAAAAATTTGGAATAATATTGGCAAACCAAGTGTGGAATATGACACCACACAAAACAGATATACCAATCAAATATATTTCAACAAACCCATTTAATACATTTCAACAAGCACATTTACTAATTTATATTGCAACTAAACTTCATGGGCACCTTCCAATGGTTAAATTGTAACGCCCTGGCTACCCCAGAACAGTTACGGTGAACGGTGGACCGGAAATTTGACTCATTGCCTGAGTCCTTTGGTCAAAAACGTGCTCTAAGTGTGATTAACAGGTTAAGGTACAAAACCAATAAAAAGGAAATGGAGATTTTATTACAACCTGCTCTGCAGAGCTAAGCAAAACATTTACAAGTGGTTCTCAATACAAAATGGTCATTATAGTTGTAAAGTTACAGTCCCGCCGACCTAAGCGGCAAAAATAGGGTAAACCCCCTAGTTCCTCTGAGAACACCTTGACCGTGGTGGTCAAGCGGCCGCATATGTACACAATACCACATCAGCTCTCCACTCAAGGCTAGGTGAGCTTTTCTTTCCCTTTACCTGCACCACATAGCACCCATGAGCCAAAGCCCAGCAAGAAAACATAATACTTTTCATAAACATTGTCAAATGATTATCATTATAATCATACTGAACATAAAGCTTTCAAACAAGCAAATGAACATCACATGATTTTAGCGGGAGAGTGGCTGATGGGTAAGCCACTAGCCTCCAAGCTCTCTTTTCTAGCGGGAGAGTGGCTGCTAGGTAAGCCACCAGCCTCCAAGCTCTGTTTTGTAGCGGGAGAGTGGCTGATGGGTAAGCCACTAGCCTTCAAGCTCTGTTTTCTAGCAAGAGAGTGGCTGATAGGTAAGCCACTAGCCTTCAAGCTCTGTTTGTTCATCGACCCTCAGGGTCGGTCAGGCATTGATGCTCCTTGAGTCATTCAATGCTAGTAATCGATTAGATCTAATCTCTGTTGGCTTGCGTGATTCATGCTAAGGCCGCTCTGACAAATAAATCAGCGCTTCCTGACCTGTGTCCAGTAACACTGCCGAGCCTGACAAATAAGCCACAACCTCACAGCTGATACTAACACTTTTGTCGATTCTATATTCAATCCATGACCATATTTATACAATCAACATGCTTCACAAACATCCATGCATGTCACACTTGGGGTGCAGTTTTCTTACCTCCGGTTCGAGCAAGAACAAAGAAAAGAGTGACCCTGAGAACGATCGACCTTTTGGTCCTTTAGCAGTTACCTGGTCATAACCAAATTATGGGATTCCATCAATAAAATGAATAATAAAAGGTTCCTAAACCAAAACCTAACCACCGGGACCTCAAACACTACTCAACCGGGTAGTAGGTTCAATCCCGAGGCCTAAGGTTTGAATCCCCATGCTGAAAACACCTTTTTGGCAAAATTGACCTTAAGGGCCGCGACCCTCCCTGCTACGCCGCGGCGCGCCCCTCAGACAGAAGGGACCTCCCCTGCCAGACGCCAAGGGCCGCGGCGCTCCCCTGCTGCGCCGCGGCGCTCAGCCCAGAATGGCTAAGTCGGCCACACGAACCAGTTTTCTCCCCTGAGCTCTTTCCTCTCAAACCAGCCCTTCAAACCCTCTCTAAACATCTTCCAAACACACAATTAAACCCCCAAATAACACCCATGGCTCACCCTCATCAAACCCCAATAAAAAACAACATGAAAACTCCCTTTAATCCTCACTTTCCACATCAAATTCTAAAGCTGAAATCCTAAAACGAAAACAGAGCAAACATGGAAACTAAGGGCTAAAAACTTACCTCAAGTTCAGGTTATGGTGCTCTTCCACTGTGGAACACTCTCCCAAAGTACCAAAGCTTAGCTCCCAAGCTCAAACCTTCAACAATTTCACAAAACTCACAAGGAAGGAGAAGCAAGATGAAGGTACGGGAAGAGGAGAAGCTTACACTCTGTTTAACCACAGCCTTCCAAGCTTAACATATATCCAAGCCAAAAGACTAAAATACCCCTAGGTCTTTAAAAGTCTCTAAAGCCAACCCAAGGGCAATTTTGGTACTTTCCACCTATACCGTTAATCATAATTAACGCTTCCCAATTCCCGCTAATCTCAATAGTCTCAAACTCCATTATTTCACATCCCGTTACCCTTTAATGCCCGGTAACACTCTAATCATTAAAACACCCCCGAGACTCACCCCGAGCCCCGAGCTTAAACCCGTTATGACCAAACCGATAATTAACATTCCTTGATCATCTCATGCCAAATGGCTCGAACGAACCCACATCATAATGTGGTCTCAATTTATATCACCGACATGCGAATAAATAATCAATTTACCCTCAACGGGCCAAATTACCATCACACCCCTGTAATAACAAATATGGACTCGCATGCATGCATTTCACATCATATCATAATATAATCAACATATACTTGCATTTTATCAATTAACAACATAATTAAGCAAGTACGGCCCTCCCGGCCTACTGTTCACACCGCTAAATGCATCGGAGAATTCGGGGCATTACATAAATAGCCTATTTAATTCAGAATTTTGATAAAATATATGATGACAAAACCAACTTAAAAGAGACTTTCATTGATGGAAGAGATGAGTTGTGGAAAAGAAACTCAAATTGGCATGTCTTATTATATTTGCTTCACAAAACTATTTGACCACTCTAGCATTTAGAACACCACCATGTATTTTTGCACTTTATGAACTCAGAAAGAAACCATATAAAAAAAGCAAAGATTCTCAAAAACAAATATACCCTTCCAAGGAAATCATTAAAATATAATCATAAACAATTGTGAGGCAAAATTAATAGTCTTGTATTTAGAAGCAAATCAGTAAAAAATGGACAGCTGGGAGTGCAAAAGACTTCAAGCCAGGTGACTTAAATTGCCAATTTGTAATGAAGACTCCATTAATATTTAACACATAAAACTTTTAAAATTAATAATAATAACAAAAAAGCTAATGGTGGCACAAGAAATCAGTCCATTTGTATTAGATGCTAGGATATAAAATACATATGCTAACATAGATGCAGAGGGAACAAAAAAAATAACCAGAAATCATTCATTAGTATATCTCAATGCAGATTCCAAGAGAAAATTATAAGAATCCTAAATAGTAACTCCAAATGACAAAATATTAAAATTGCACATAAATTAAAGCCTTATTCATTTAGCTTTGAGATGCAAACTAAATGCTTGAAGAGCTATAAGAACTTCTTTTAAACTCTCCTTGGAGGGTTCATTGCAAACACATCTAAGTCTTTGGCTATAACAATAATACAAAGTTAAAACCAAATTTGTTGAACCTCATCAAAATTGCTATCCATAATGGGTTGTATGCTATCACTTATTGTCTACATGCAACATATGTAGAGATAAATTAAAAATATACAATTTTGAAAATGCATTTAGTTCTAGGCCACAATGGTTTCACAGAAACAATACCAGAGACAAAATCAATCAATGCTAGATTGATGGCCACTTAAAACAGAAATGTTCCTGAACCGTACAAAGAATATATGGAAGAGAAATATACAATTCTGAAAATGCATTTAGTTCTAGGCCACAATGGTTTCACAGAAACAACACCAGAGACAAAATCAATCAATGCTAGATTGATGGCCACCTAAAACAGAAATGTTACTGAACCGTACAAAGAATATATGGAAGAGAAATATACAATTCTGAAAATGCATTTAGTTCTAGGCTACAATGGTTTCACAGAAACAATACCAGAGACAAAATCAATCAAAGCTAGATTGATGGCCACCTAAAACAGAAATGTTCCTGAACCGTACAAAGAATATATGGAAGAGAAATATACAATTCTGAAAATGCATTTAGTTCTAGGCCACAATGGTTTCACAGAAACAATACCAGAGACAAAATCAATTAATGCTAGATTGATGGCCACCTAAAACAGAAATGTTCCTGAACCGTACAAAGAATATATGGAAGAGAAATAATTGTTCATTTCAATTTGTATAATATCGCATGAATGAGAATAAACAATTCAATATAATATCGCATGAATGTCATTAAGCAATTCAGTATATATAATATCACATGAATGGGAATAAGCAATTCAGAATATAAGGAAGAGAAAAAAATGTTTATTTCAATTTATATAATATCACCAATCAAGTTATATATATTTGAGCAATTAATTTAGCAAGAACACTTCAGTTTATATAATATTGCAAATAGTCTCTAACCCATTTACATAAGAAAATGAGTATACTAATCAAAAAGAAAAACAAAAAATAATGAAAAGGAAGAGAAATACCTTTAGATTTGTGGAAAAATGGAAGAATGATTTGAAATATTGGATGATGGCCTAAAGAAAGCAAATATACTTTAATTTTTGTTTCAAAACACTGAAAAGAAAATGGAAAATGCTGTAAAGATGGAGAAGGCAATATGAAACAAGTAAAAGTTAACCAAAATTCTTCTTTACTGGAAAAAATGGAGGAATAAATGCTGTAAATCGACTTCTCGCTCTCCTTCTCGTTGTCTCTTTTTTTTTTTTTTGCTGAGAATTTTTTTTGGTTGTATCACTCTCATCATTCACGTGGTGTTACTGAGAAACATGATATAAATGATACAGTAGGGGTAATTTAGTAAATTAATCATCTAAAAAGGTCATTTTTCTACCATTTTTTAAAAGTAGTAGAAATTAGATCCAGTAGCCATTTTTAGGTAATCTCTTTATTTTTTATCTACAATTTCTAAGTTTTGGTATAATACCCACTATTTCAATCAATATACCTATTATACCCCTATAATTTGTGAATACTGTTTTTAGAAGAGAACCATGTGGTTAAGGGTATTTTTGGAATTGTCTGTGAAAAAAATGGGTAGAACTAAATAAAAATATTTAGGAGGTAATTTTAGTTAAGAACTCATTAAACTGGCTAATTTTCAACTTATCCCTTTTTAAAATAGGGACATTGGGCTTCAAATGCAATTAATTTGGGCCATTTGCTATAAATTCTCAAATAAAAACCACAATAAATTTGAGTAATACCCCCAACAAATATATTCAAATGAAGATATTTGTTTGTTTACATATTATATTAAGTAAATAACAGTTAAAATACTTAATTTTTCTAAAATATTGTACTTTTATACATTTTTTTTTGCAGTAAATATACTCAATATTTTCAAAATGTTATACTTTTATGCTTTTTTTTTTTACATAAATATACTTAATATTTTTAAAATGATATACTTTTATACTTAATATTCTTTTTTAACCCAATATCTCAAAAACGTGTATTTATGTATAACATAATTAGTGGTGCTTATGTGGTGTACACGTAGTCTAATAGAGCTGATTGATTTTTGTCAGGTAATCGCACATAATTATTTTAAAATCAAAGATTAATAAAATTCATTTCAAATTTTAAAATTAAAATTAGTTAAAAATGATTTAAATTAATTAGTTAAATTTTAAATCATGACAAAGGTAGATCAGTTCTATTATGCCAATAAAGATACACGTTTTATAAATATTGTGTATATTACTGTAAAAAATTATAGTTAAATGAATTTGTATGTTGTGATTTTTTGTGTTTTATATAAGTTATTAGTTGATTTTGTATGTTGTATTTTTTCTTATTGTAAAGTCCATGATGAGCCTATGTCTAAATTTACCCCACATCGTATAGGTTACTTGTTTGGTTCTTCAATTTATGTGCATGAATCTTTTGGAGTTGAGTGGATCCACCTTTCAACTCTTTGAACTTTTTTATTATTATGGAAGGCTTACATGTCAATAGTTATTAGTTACTATTTTTTTTAAAATAGTTATTAGTTACTATTTGATTTATGAATGACTATAAGTTGTATATTATAATGATTGCATTATTAAGTAACGAATGATCTAAATTTCAATTTCATCATAAAATATTGGTAAAATTATATTTTGTCATATATAATATTTTATTTAATTCAAAACCCATTAATTTGGGCCAAACGTGATTGGGTTGGCCCACTAAAATGCTCTCTCAATATGGCCCAACCCATGTCCACCCCTAAACCCTCTCTCGCATAACCCGCACTCATGTAATATTAGGGACAGAAATGTAAAATCCCACATAAACCCTTTCTCAATAAGCAACTAGAAATGGCAGAAGGAAGAAACCAGGAATAGAATCAATCGTTATTTATTTCACTTCTTCATATTTTGATCGAGTTCATAACTATCACTATATAAATTTATATATTACTTAGCAGAAATTCGTATCTTCCAAAACTAGCAAACTGAGTTGTTCGTAATGAGCAAATTGAGGTGGCTCGGCCTGGTGAGAACCAAATGGGCTTCGGCGATTAATCTCTTTTCTTTTAAAATGTTCAATGAAAAGCTTTCAGTAATGCATTGAATTTGATGCAGTGTCGGCGGCATTTTCTGTCGTCCATGGTTGTGGAGCCGCGTACTGAACTAGGAATTTGGCTCGGAAAATATGCCTCCTTGCCCCACAGTTTGTTTCGCAGTCGAGGTATCAAGCTATTTTTCTTGTCTTTTCAATTATTAGCTAATGAATTACTTGGGAGTGACAATTTTTGTTAACATGCTTTTTGGGTCTTATTTTAGCTCTGCACTATTGTGGTTCTGCGTTTGCGGGAACTGTGGGTTTGGGTTCTTCATTTCGGAAGCGTTATTTTCACGCCTCAGGTTTTTGTTCTGTAATTATGGACACTCTTTTTTATAGATTCTACTCGGTTTCATCTGTATCAAGTTTTGTGTTTTTTTTTTTTGTTTATTGGTAGCCATAGCCTATGTACAGACCCTCAATTTAATCTTATTATTTAGAAAAAAATTGGATGAATTAATAGTTTTAATTTTAATTAGCTTTTATAAATTTTTTTAAATAACTTATGCTTTGGATTTGGTCTATTTTAATCAAGTAGCTTTCAATTAGTTTTTGTAAAAAAAAAATCCTAATTATATTTGCTATACCTTACTTAATTCTCTACTTTTGCCTCTGTTTGTAGGGTTCTATTGCTCCCCAGAACGAGACTACTACGAAATTCTGGGTGTTCCTCAAAATGCAAGTCGGGATGAGATAAAAAAGGCTTTTCATGCAGTAAGTTCGATAAAGTGAGACTCATGTAGTTGCAAGAAAAGGGTTTATATTGATGTTCTATACCTTTTGCTAGTTTAAATTGGTGATTTGTTCTATTGGCATGTCAAGGACTTGAGGATAATTATCTGTAATATGTATTACAAATATTGTTTGCGGTAATATTTTTTTTTTCAAGGTAGTTGTGTTTAACATTTTGTGCAGCTTGCGAAGAAATACCATCCAGATGCCAATAAAAACAATCCTTCTGCTAAGAAAAAATTTCAAGAGATAAGAGACGCTTATGAGGTCCGACGTTGTGCTTTTCATGCTTCCTTTTATTATGTATTTATATGTATTTTTTATACGTATTGGTCTCCTTTATTTTGTTGTGAATATTGAAAAAGTAATTCAAGTGATTCAAGTAATAAGGTTTTATTTGTTTAGAAAATGACCAAAAGAAGGTAAAAACGTTAAACAAGAAGTTGAATGCAGTTTTGTTTGTTGGAAGAATTTTTTTGAAGACGTTTCCATATATACATTCATGTATATATATATATATATATATATATATATATGCACATCTAGAGGCAAGAGAAGAATTGTTATGTGTATGTAATGATGCCTACAAGATGAAAAAACGATATTAGCTTTTAAGGTTATCCTTTGTTATTTGAAAATCATTCAATATTGTGATGTTTGCTTCTTTGCATGTAAATATGTGTGCATATCTGCAATCATTTTCCTGAACAATGTGAATGACTATTTAATTTACTCTTTGGTGAATTCCAGACTCTGCAAGATTCAGAGAAGAGGGAAAAATATGACTGGGTAAAACTCTTTTCATTTTTCATTCTTCCCCCTTATCAGGGTTTTATTGCTTATGTTCGTTAGTGATATGCATATGTATTTAACTTGTTCCACTCCCCATTTCTGGTATTTTATAATATCTTCTATGTGTGAGCCGTTGTGATCACTGTTGATGTGAAGTCAATATACATAATAGAATGATTTTAGGATGCTGAGACTTTGTCATTACAAAAGGTTTTGCTATTGAAAGATTGTTGCTCCTATAACATGCGTCAATTAGTTAATTGGACTCTGCATATGCTTGTTTTCAATGAAGATGCGCACAAAGGGCTCAAAAAATATGGAAGATGCTGGTAATACTGAGGGGTTTCGATACAGTTATCAGACTAATTTCTCTAGTTCATTCCATAAAGTATTCTCCGAGGTACTATATTTTTTATTTTTAAACTCCTCACCTCATAATCTTGTTATGTCTTGTTAACATTTAGCATCTTTGAAATACTTATATTTACTTGACTTGACACTGCAGATCTTTGAACACAATATTGATCGTTTTGCATCTGATATTCAGGTTAGCAAAATGTTGCCTCTAGCTTCTAGCTGTCAAATTAATTCCATAGCTTGATTGACTATGATATGTTTCATATGTATCTTCACAGGTGGAGTTATCACTCTCTTTTCTAGAAGCTGCTAAGGGATGCATAAGACATCTCTCTGTTGATGCTTATGTTCCCTGTGATATTTGCTGTAAGTTGATCTAGATCTTTTGTCCTATTATATTTAAAATATCAGCTTTCAATGATGCTTTATTCACAGCGAAGCTGAAACATGCAGATTAACTGCCTTAAGTATAGTATACAACTTGTTTTGATGGTCATTCCTCAGTTTATGAGATGAAAAAGATAGCACAATTATGTGAGGTCACATCAAATGTGTAGTCTCCCAAACTCCCTCTCCCCAACAATATATACTATCATGGAATTCTAGAATTTAAGATGGGTGTCTCTTTTCTACACGTCATTTTAGTCTCTGTCCTTTTTTTTATATATAATATAATTTTATAGCTAAACGACAAGTATATTGGTTTATACTCGTTATATTCATAGATGTATCCATATCCATGTGTATTCTTTAGTTATATGCTGAATATAACTATTTTTTGAACTGGATATTTCTGATTTTAGACTTGGTACTGCTGATATATTAATCACTTCACTATAAAGTTTGAAAGACAGACATTCCTTTCATTTGAGGCCCAAAATTTGGGCATTGTTAAGAGCCCCTAAATATTTTCTTACAAACGCTGTCTTATATTGTTCTTGCGTTTTAGACAATTTTGTTCACCAATATTGTTCTCTTACTTCAAAAGGTGATATTTCTTTTCTTCTTTGCATATGATGACGTAGATGGGCAAGGTTATGCTGTTGATGCCAAGACAAAAGTTTGTCCGACTTGCAGAGGTATTGGGAGAGTAAGTGCTTGAAGGATATACAGTGATGAGATTGGATAATCCTACTGGAATTTGCCACTTTCTGAGGATAGTTTCTTCTTTTTATCTTTTCCTGTCGTTTTCAAAGTTTGAAAAATTAATAATTCAGAAATTTGTGCCAAATGCTTTATATCTCTTCCCCCAGGTAACCATTCCTCCGTTTTCATCCACTTGTAATACTTGCAAAGGATCAGGCCGAGTAATAAAGGTTGACTGTTAATTCCAGGAAAATGTTCTGTTGAGCTTTACTTACCGAATATAATATATAATGGCAGTCTACTATTTGTCTCTTGCAGGAGTATTGTGTGTCATGCCAAGGATCAGGTGTAGTTGAAGGTGTTAGAGAGGTTAAAGTTACAATACCTGCAGGTTGGTTATACATTATGCTTTCTTGAAAGCTGTTTGGTATAAAAATGTTTATTTGTTTATGGAATGAAGTCACAAGAGTAGTTTGTCACTGGAAATCTTTTTACATGAGTCAGAATTTGCAATTTCACTAATGACTCGTGATATACTCAAATGATATTCAATAGAAAAATGAGAGAAAAAGGAAGTGTTTTATAGAAATGAAAGAGAAACCAAAATAATGTCGGTTATCTGAGAGTCCTGGTTGAACCAAAGAGAACAGCTCATACAAATTTCCCAATGGCACCTTACGTGCTCTCACATTTGCTTATGTCCCATCCCTTCCTTTAACAACCTGCTTATTTCCCTTTTCTACAACTTCCCGAATCCCATACAAACCGTTACACTCTTTGCCTACTGATCATCTTAGTCAGCCACCTGGTGTAGGAAATTGTAATGGGATGTCTATCAATTTGTTGATGAAATTTTGCGAATCTTCCATGGACTATGCATGCTTCAGTGATGTTTTTTTTTTGGCTCCATAATTAGAATTAGTGATTTTTTTTTGTTTTTAACTTTACTTTTATAATATCTTCTTTACACCAAAAGTAGTTACAGTCTATGATTTTGGCATTCAGATAAAATGTTTTAGCAATTGAAAAGTGATTTCTTATGCATTTATAAGAGTTCCCAGAGGGTGTAGAGGAGAAATATTAATGTTATTGCAAAGTAGGATCCCCACCTTCCCTTTTTATTTTCGTGTATTTGCTATTGTGGCTTTATGTATATTGTGGAAATTAGACTTCTATATTTTATTGAATGAGAGCTATGCCTTTAAATAGGCACGGTAAGGATTTTTGGTAATGAATACAAAATATCCTAGCATAATTACAGAAATTCTAGTAAGAAATAAATCAGCCTATAATTAGCTAAATATAGAAACTAAATATTTTATACAACTTGATTTCCCATTCTATAAGGGATGCCGTATAATAATAATAAAACATTATTTCCTACACCCTCCCTCAAGCCGGTGCATAGAGATTCCACATGCCAAGCTTGCAAGTTGGCTTAAAAACTTGGCCCATTCTAATAAGATAAACCCTTAGTCAGTATATCTGCCTGTTGTTGCTTGCTGGGAATGTAAATAACACATAATTCCCTTCCATCAATTTTTTCTTTAATAAAGTGTCTGTCCACTTCTGCATGCTTGGTTTTGTCGTGATGAACTGGATTATGTGCTATGTTGATTGCTGATTTGTTGTCACTATACAGCTTCAGAGCTCAGTTCTTTGGGGTTTTAACTCTTCAAGTATGCGCTTGATCCAGATCAGTTCACATACTCCCTTAGAGAGAGCTCTAAGTTTTGCTTCGGCACTACATCGAGCTACTACCAGCTACTTCTCCAAGTCACTAAGTTTCCCCAAACTTTAGTACAATACCCAATAGTTGACCTTCTATCCTCAATTGATCCTGCTCAATTCGCATCTGTGAAGGCCTCGACACCTCTTTCTTCGTTCTTCTTGAACAATAATCTAGTCCCTGGTGTTTTCTTCAAATAGCGCAGGATTCTGTACACAACTTCCAAGTGTTCTTCTAAGGATTGTGCATATATTGATTGACTAAGCTCACAGCAAACGCAATGTCAGGTCTCGTGTGAGATAGATCAGTTTGCCTACTAATCATTGATACATTCCTTTGCCAACTGTGTTTTCTTTTGTCACCTGTTTGTACATGCCTTTCGGTTCAATCAGTGTTGCCACTGGTTTACAGCCACTCATTCCAGTTTCTTTGAGAAGATCCATAATATATTTTTTATCTGAGATACTGAAATACCTTGTTTTGTTCTTGCAACCTCCATTCCGAGAAAGTACTTCATTGGTCCAAGATCTTTTACTTCAAACTCTTGGGCTAGCACACCTTTCAATCTTTACCCTCTTGTGAGTGTTTGAAGAACAAGGTGTGATCCGACTGAGTCTGTTTATACCCATGCTTTCTTATCACCTGATCAAATCTTTCAAACCACGCCCTTGGGGATTGCTTAGGCCATAGAAAGATTTTTTTTCAAATGACAGACTCTCTGTTCCATATCTTCCTTCGAACCCTGGAGGAATTTTCATGAACACTTCTTCTTCCAAATGTCCATTAAGGAAAGCATTTTTAATGTCTAGTTGCTGTAAGGGCCAATCAATCAAGATTGGCAGCAATTGATAGGAGAACCCTTACTTTGTTTAATTTGGCAACATGAGCAAATGTCTCATTGTAGTCTACACCATATATCTGAGTGAACCCTTTTGCAACTGGTCTTGCTTTGTATCAGTCATCATTGTTCCATCAGCCTTGTGTTTAACTGTAAACACCCACTTACTGCCCACAACATGTTTATTTCTAGGGGCTTATTGATTATTGTCCATGTAGTGTTGATTTGTAGGGTATAGGGCGAAAAACAGCACTTGTATGCTTAGCAAATTGACAAATTTCACATTTAAATAAGCTCAAGTTTTTATTTCGAAATGACTTAGGAAATAAATATTTAAAATATAAAAAACTAGGGTGGCCTAAACTATAATGCCACCGCATAATATCATTGTCACTAGAAGAAATACGAACAAGAAACAGAAGCTTTATTCACTTGAGCAGGAGGAAATGGATCAAAGTAATACAACCCACTACATGCCTTTGCATTCCTAATCGTCTTCCTCGATGACATATTCTGAAAAGTACAGTAAAGTGGTGAGAAAGAGGCGAAACACTGCTGATCATGGGTAATTTTATTAACAGAAAGAAGATTACAAGATAAGTTGGGAACATGAAGAACATCACGAAGGACAATAGAAGGTGATAACTGAATAGACCCTTCACCAGCCACAGAAGAGAGGGAACCATCAACAATTTTAATTTTTTGAGTACCTGGGCAAGGTGTGTAAGTGATGAACTGATTGGATTGACCAGTCATGTGATCCGAGGTCCCTGAATCCACAATCCAAGCAAAATTTTGAACATTGAAGGCAACAGAAGTACCTGGATTGGAGGAGGATGAAGGATCAAATGCGTAAGCAGTGTTCAAAAGCTGATGGAGTTGAGTAATCTGAGCTGGAGTAAATGGAAAGGGCTCGGGTGGTGTAGCAATCAAGGCCTAGCTGTTGGAATTGGAACGAGTTGATGAACGAGGCTTCCAATCAGCATGTTTACCATGAATGACCCAACACTTCTCCTTGGTATGACCAACCTTATTGCAGTGGGAACACCAGGGGCGTGCACGACGATTCCCACGAGGGTCATCACCATCATTAGAGCGTCGGGCAGCAAGAGCAGATTGGTCATTTTCAGTAGCGATTGGAGGTCCCATCATGACTCTTTTCCTACTCTCCTCCCTTCGAACCTCAGCAAAAGCCTCTCGGATGGTGGGAAGAAGATTTTTTTCCCAAGAGACGACCACACACCTCATCAACGTCTCGGTTTAGGCCATGGAGAAAATCCAAAAGTCTCTCGATTAAGCATTTTTTTTATAAAAAGAAGCATTAGCATAACATTTCCATTCAGGAACATAAAAAATGTCTATCTCTTGCCAAAGATTATAAAGGATACTGTAATATTCAGTTAACGTAAGGGAATTTTGTCGCTGGTCCCGAAGCCTTGATTTGAGTTCAAGGACTTGAGCCGAATTGTCCAAATCCGAGAGGGCCTCCTGAACTGTTTCCCACACCTCACGAGCAGTAGAAAGGAATAAATAGGTCTTACCAATATCAACCTCTATGGAGGTGATGAGCCAAGCCATGATGAGGGAGTTTTCAGATTCCCATTTGGCATAGGAAGGATCGGTAGCAGCAGGAGTAGCGATAGCACCAGTGAGATACCCCAAGCGACCACGACCACAGAGATACATCTTCACAGATTGGGACCATTGCAGAAAATACAGGCCATTCAATTTATGGATAGTGATTTGGAGGGAGTTTTGATAATCAAATGATGTGGGAGAGGCATCGGAAGGAGCCTGAAAAAAAATTCAAAATTTTTAGGTTTAGAAACGTGGCTATGATACCATGTGGAAATTAGACTTCTATATTTTATTGAATGAGAGCTATGCTTTTAAATAGGCATAGAGAATGAGGATTTTTGGTAATGAATACAAAATATCCTATCATAATTACAGAAGTTCTAGTAAGAAATAAATCAGCCTATAATTAGCTAAATATAGAAACTAAATATTTCATACAGCTTGATTTCTCATTCTAAAAGGGATACCGTATAATAATAATAGTAAAGCATTATTTCCTATATATATAATTAGTTCTAAGTATCTGTTATAATTTTTTTTGGATCAGGTGTAGATTCTGGAGATACAATACGTGTACCAGGGGCTGGAAATACGGGTGGACAAGGAAGTGAACCTGGTACCTTATATATTAAACTGAAGGTCTGATTTCATATCTTTTATTTTCTTACAATTACTAGTCTTTAAGACTGTTTGGTGGAGTTTGATCTGCTATGTTGGGCTCTGATGCTTCAATGCATGGAACCATCATTAGAGATTTTTTGGTTGTGGGGACGACATGCAATTACAAGAAAAAAAGGGGAAAAATGAAAAAAAAAAAACAGAGATACAGAATGCTCTGAGGTTCTCTCTTATTTTTAGGTTGGGTCACCTTGTTATTAGCATATCATATTATAGGTCCATCCTTGCTATATTGACTTGGATACCTCTCTCACACCTCCATATGGTTTGAGGGATCAATGAGTAAAGGTCTAAATTAATTCATAAGTGGGTCCAATGCACTGGAAGTGGCATTTTTTTTTCTTCTTTGCAAACCGCTTTCTTTTATTTTGCCTCCAGAAGTCCAGAAATGAGACTATTGTTCCTGGTCAAGGAATTTCTGCCCAGTTCGGCCTTTAAATATGAAACTATTGACGATATGGCCCATTATGTCACATTCAAAATATAGATATATACTCTTTTTGATACCTACAATCTTTTCCTTGTAAAGTATTTGGAATCCTTGTCTATTTTCCTCATCCACAATTCCCCAACTCCGTCTCCTGAAATACAGAACTTTTTGGGGCTATGATTAATCTGTTATTCTTATTCAAGCTTGATCAGAAGCCTTCCTTGCTTTTGGTCCTGTAGGTTGCCAAAGATCCTATATTTGCTAGAGACGGAGCAGATGTTTATGTGGACTCTAATATCAGCTTTACACAGGTGACATTTTACTTTACATGTAATCTGTAACATTTACCTGCTGCTCCATTTGACTAGATAGATGACTCTTTTGGAAAGTTTGTTGCATCTCCTTTATTCGTAATCTTGACAGGAAGTACATTCAAAGAATATTTCGATATAGTTTTGGTGTAATAATGTGATGCCTGTCATTTTGCCTCGATATTTTTTAAAGAAAAAAAATAGGTTCCTAGATTGAGGCGCTCTGGTCACTTTACAAGCAATATGAGTATGACTTCGCTAGCTTAATATACCATTTATAATACTCAGTTTGAAATGGCAAGTCCATGTATTGTAAGTGGGGGCAAATCTTAGTTTGAGGCATAATTACAAAATCATTACTGACCTGATTTTGTAATATAGTTTATTTCGTTTACCAATATAACTAGTCAACCTTATATAATTATCACAAAGGTTTGCATTTGATCAGAAGAGTATTTCATTCAGAAGTTAGAAGAAAATATAACTACATTTCTTTGCGAACATCCAATAAAAGTAGGTGAAAATATAATTAACCCTTATAAGATGGCTGATTATTGTGCAAACTTCCATATCTTATCCAAAGACGTTTATATGTTCTTGTGGTCAGTGTCAAGATCAAGTACCAGGTTTCCTTCTCTGTAGGTATATATTCAGTTTTTTTGTTTTGTATGCTTGCTTACATATTAAATTTTCCAAAGGTTCGTTGATAATTGTTATTATATTTTTTGAAAATGATTTATTAATATATTTAATTTGGAATTATATGATCAAATACCTTTAATATACTTCCAGAAGTTACTCATCTGCATATATGACTAAGTTATATTTAATTCTGTAGAGATTTTTTGACTTATTTCAGGCAATCCTTGGTGGTAAGGTTGAGGTGCCTACTTTGTCTGGGAAGACACAAGTCAATGTAAGATGTTGCCGCTATCCGAGTTTTCTTATTGATTTTCTCATTTATGTTGTGCATAGTTTGATGAGTTAAATGAGTGCTCTCACTAGCGTACAAGCAATCTGGATATTTAACAAATTTCCCCAATATGAGTACCAAATTCTCTGTATGTGTGCAACGTAATGGCATGAATGTGGATGTAGGCAAGATTTTCATATTTAATGAAATGTTTACTTTTTTTTTTTGAAGATTTATTTATTTATTTTTGATAAAAAAGACCAATTGCATATATAAGCGATTTTGAAGATTTATTATGCTTAAAGAACTTTGGAAATAAAATATTACAAAGTTTTGTAGCCTAGGGATCTCCTTCCATCCTTGTATACCTCTTATGCCTTAGCAAATTAAATTAATGTGTTTCCCCTTTAAATCATGAAGACTATATTATGAAAGTTAGGCACATTAGTGCTGTTCCTTGCATCAGTACCCTAACTTTTCATGGACTGGTGCTAAAAATGTGCCAAGTTACTAGTCAAGATCAACTTATGATAGAAATTGGCTTACCTGCGTTTGCTTTATGTTATTAAAATAAATTTTTCTTAAATTCAGCTTTTCACTTACTCTTCATTGCTTGTAATTATTGACCACTCAGATACCTATGGGAGTTCAGCCTGGACAACTTCTAGTACTAAGAGGCAAAGGTTACCAAACTAATCTCCTACTGTGCTTGAAAGCTTGCTAATTATTTTTTTCCCTTCATTCTCCAATCTGAACAACTTTGTAATGCTGCAGGACTTCCAAAGCCTGGTCTTCTTATTAACCACCATGGAGATCAATATGTGCGCTTTTGTATCAAATTTCCCATGTAAGCTCTCTTAGTCTCAATAGAGTTTTTTTTTTGCATCATGTCAATAGATTCTAGTATACGAAAGACCGCATCATTGGCACCATGATCTCATAACCAGAAAGTCTGGTCCTATAACAGATCCTTCCCGATCCTTCCACCATGGCCAAAGATGCCATATCCCTCATTTCGTCCATAACCAGAGGGTTATGGAACTTTTTCTTACCATGACCAGTGGGGTCATAGTGTCCTCTCAATCTAGAACTATGGTCAGGGGGACCATGGTGACGTTTCACCATATTCTCACTAATCCCTCAGACGTAGAGAGGTTTTGTCTCAATGGTGTTCCCAATTCAAATGTGCTGATAATATGTGGAACCCCCGGCTAGAGGAGGAAAAAGGAAGAAAACTAGCTTTCTTAGATTATTCTAATTTGAAGTGTTAGTCTATCTTATAGATTCGGATTTCGACCGGTCCTTTATTCTAGGACTAGAAAGACAACCTTAACCTGGTTGAAGAAAATCAAAGGGATTCTTCAACCATTTCACAATCTAACACACTGATCAAGATACAAATTTTACATATAAATTTAACAACAAAATATTCAAACATTAAACTAACCCCAAACTGTGAAACTCCTAAGCTCCCTCTCAAGCTGACACTCATTAATTTAATCATTTCCAGCTTGTCTACTCTTCTTTCAAAAACTAGTTTGAAGAGCCTATTTGTAAGCAGGTCTAAATCATGATTGGATAACTGTGGAGAAGTGATATTATGACTTCTATTTTTCTATACTAAAGTGTGTCAACTTTAGCGTTGAATCAAGATTCTCTTGTCAAAACAGCTTTCCCAAATTGTGTCAAGTCAATAGCATTTAGACACGACATTTAAAATGGGGGAGTATACATTTGAGAAACATTTTTTTTTAAAAAAAAAACTTGGCTCCTCACCTTATCCGACAATATTTGAGAAACAGGAATTGCTATATAGGTATGTAAGAGGGATTCGAATCTCAAACCTTGTGAGAGAAAACCACATGCCTCATAATTTAAGTTGCCTCTCTTGGTATGTTCACTCTGTTTTCGAACTGTTTTAAATAATGTGTTTCAATGCTATTAGTTAGACACAAATTGAGATATGAAAGTTTGAGAGAATCTTGATTCTTATCACAGTAGATTATTGTAGGTTGACTTTTAAGAATATCTTCAGTTCTTTTAGTTGCAACTTTGGCCATAGTGACACTCAAATCCCATGAGCTACAGGTTTTAGTTCACCCTCGGCATTGCTGTCACCACAGTTGCTAATGCTGTGTTTATAAGATTTAACATAAGAAGAAAACTATGCATTCTCTTTTACTGGGCTTTGAATGAAGAACAAAGTCATGGCCAACTCTGCTTTACAATTGTGATATATTCAAATCTGAGAGATAGAGTAAATGCATTTACCCCTTTTTTATATTCTTTTATCCCATTTTCAGTGAATTAAATGAACGGCAACGTGCTCTTTTAGAGGAATTTGCAAAGGAGGAAATAAATCATGGAGATAACAGTTTGAATGAGGGAAACTGGTAAGGCACCGCCTGTTACTAAATACGTGTTTATCTTATTATATGTGAGAGTGATTTTGACCTGTGTAAATTTTAATAAATTTAATTTTTTTGGATTGTGCTTTAGGCATGAACAAAACATGATATTTGTGATGCTTTGCTTTCTCTTGTTTGTATTCTTATTGGTGTGTCAACATCTGAGAAAGGAGAATCATGGAAATATATTGAAAAAAAAAATGCGTCACTTATACATATAGTTTTTTATTAATAATAAGGTTAAGGTTTTTAGGATTTCTTTTAGTCTAGAAATTCCAAAGTCATCTTCCTCCATACATTGTAGAGGAATCTTTGAGAGATTTCCTTTCGGTCCCTCATTCTCTCTTCTGATTGTAATAAAGGTTTTTAAATGGATAACAGGCTTTATCAGCAGCTCTGTACTGGTTGAACTTACAGGTTGCAGAAGTTTTTTGAACATTTGGCGGGTCCTAAGTTTGTGCTTGAACTATCTATGTTCGTATTGATTATTTTCTTCCTGAGCAAAACTGTGGGATGAAAGCAGTTCTAACGGAGACTTCTGGGGCCAATGGTCAATGAAAGAAGGATTGCTTCATGTTCATACTTCAGAATTGTACTGACACAAGGTATCAATGTTTTTTCTTTCCCCCTTCTTAAATTCATCACAGCAATTTGTTGTCTACTTGTAGTGCTTTTTGTTTTGGTTTCTGAGATGGTCCTATCTAGAACTGGTCACTTTCTAGTTTTAATTCCCATAAGAATGTTGATTCAGTATTTTTACCCTGTTTCTTTTCAATCTCAACCTTACAGTGAAATTTATAATATGAATGGTTAAGATATGCTTCTCAGTTTCAATGTAATGTTATTAGAAGTAGATCATGGTGTTGTGCCTTTATTTTGCACTGAATTAAAGAGAGTTTCGTATACACTGATAGCTTCATCGTATGGTGTTACAGGGTCCATTGTCAGAAGTATTGCATTTGTCCCAGTGTCTGGGAGAGGCAAAGGATGCTTGGAAGAATTTTTAGTCGAATCATTATTTTGCTCGAAAGCATATTGATTTTTCAGGTAGGTCACAGATTAAGATCTAGTAAATAATAGATGATAAATGCAGGCTGGGAGTGATTTGATAAAGAGATCTCAGGGGTCGTTTAAATTCTAGAGTCGTTTCTTTTTAAGGAGAAATAGACCATATGTATATTCAATTTTTGTAGCGGCCAATACAGTTTCACAGTAAACCATTTTGGAAGCTCGAGAAATCCATGTCAACCATTTCCAAACTCAGTGTTCACTTTTATATATAGTGCTGCAAAATTTGTGTCACCATATAAAAACGCTCAGAGGCTCCGTGGGAACCTCTGCACAGCAACTTCTGTGCACTTAATGTTTCATTATAATTTATTTATATATTTATAGTTCTTTCTCTTTTGTTACATTTTGGTTTCCCTTTTTAGCGTGTTTGAATTTGTTGTGATCTGCTAAGTAGTCATTATAAAAAGTTCTGCAATCAAGTCTAAATTCGCAATATAATTTTGTTATATGTTCTCAACACATTTGCCCTTTGAATTTTTTGTCATATATTAGCATGTTGGCCCTCAAAGTGGTATTTATAAATATACAAATATATATATTTTTGTTTGTTAAAATACAACATGTGAGAAATTTAACCTCTAACTGGTAGAGCTTATTGCTAATTGATTTTTCGTGCTTCTTCACCTCCCAAGAAAAAGTCTTGCCAAACGATTGCACTCCATGCTAGCACCACATAACAGACAAGTGCTTCAACTTTTTTTTTCCCCGAAATAAAAATATTTTATAAACATTTTGCAGTACGTAATAGTTTCACTTAAAATAACAAAAAAAAAAAAAAATTACTCATTGTTTTACTAAAAAATATCAAAGTCGAAAATAAAATATCAAACTAATAACATTTGTTTGGTTCATCGTTACACTAAAAAATAAAATAAAGAATAACAAACTAATGTTACTAATAATTACTACGTAGTCTTTATGAGTGTTCTCGCTCCACAGCTTTCATGAGAAGACTATCTTTTTCCAACACCATCTGGATTGGCATGAACCCTATTTCATTGGCTATGGCCATCATCATCTCCTTCGTCTCTGCCATGTACTCCTTCAAGCTCACAACGCCATCCTTATCGTGATCGAACTGTGCAAACAGTGAGCAATAAACATTAGAAACCTCTTATGGATTCGTCTTCACATCGCTACCAAAATCTGTGTCCAGTATTCTAAGAGACTGAAATTCTTTTAGTATTTCAGCGTAGCAAAGAACTCCATCATGGTCGCTGTCTAATTCAGCATAACGACATTGTAATGCGGCAGTAAAAGCTTCCTCATCTTCGATAAAATTATTAATAATTCTACTATCTATTAATTCTACACTCATTTTCTGTTCTAATAAGGAAAAAAAAAACAAAAATTGACTTGAAGCAAATGAAGAAAATAGATAAAGAATTCACCGTTTGTATATAAATATATATATTAGTCCGCATTCATTAGATATTTATGTAGAGATAGTTTGCATTGAAATTTAAATTATGATTTTTCTTATAAATGAATTAATTTGATTTAATTCAAATAGAGATATTTATATACTAGGAGTGTAATTTGAATTTAAATTTACATTATGATTTTTATGATAAATGAGTTAATTTGATCTAACTGAAATTTTTTGTTAATTTGAATGGAATATTCTTATATTTAATTGTAGTTTGTAAACATCATTTAAACTTAAATAAAATAAATAATTAAAAAATTAAAATATGATATTTTTGAGATATTTTACAATGATAATTATTTAAAAATAATAAATAATTAAACAAATTAAATTATGATATTTTTTTAGATATTTTACCATGATAATTATTTAGAATAATAAATAATTAAATAAATTAAAATAGAATATTTTTGAGATATTTTATAATGATAATTATTTAAAAATACTAAAATCATACATTTTATAAATTAAATCAAATTTAATTAAACTTAAACTCACTTATTAGAATAATACCATATTAAACATATAATATAATCTACTGTAAATTAGCAACAAATTACTTTTTTTTTTAAAAAACTAGCAAGAAACTTAAATTTAAAATCTACTTATAATATTTAATGTTACATTAAACATATAATATATAATTTCTTGTTGTCACTCCAAAATTCAAAAACTAGAACAGACATAAACTTAAACAAAAATAAATAAATTATTTAATTAAAATAGAATATTTATTTAAAATTGATATGACATTATTATAAATTTAATAAAAATAATTAATAAACTCTATAAATAAAACTAAGCAAACATGCATATTTCATAGCACTTGTATATAGTAATACTAAAAATTTAATTGTTTTTATATTTGTATTGATATTTTAATAAGGTGATCTATATATATACTACAAAAAATGAGGTTTATGTCAATGCATTTTTTGTAAAGAACAAAAAGCTTTTGTGAGAATGTTTTCGTGAAGACAAAAGTTCACAGGTAAAACACATTACATATTGATGGAGAAATAGCCATTCTGAAATATATTTTATATAAATTTTAAGTATAGATTATTATTTTTGAATTTTTCTTAAACACATGCGTTATGTTGCATGTCTCATTATTAGTTGTATTAATGAGTCATACTTATTATGAGTTGTGCCTATTGTTAATTTATAGTTGTATTATGGGTTGTGCCTATTATGTTGTATTAATTTACGAATTAATCGGTGTGATTATAGTCTTAGGTATGGCATCGCAAGTCACTAGTCATAAATGCATAGACTTATACTAACCTTACTTATACTAATACGGGTAAATACTCATTGAGTACTGTGTATTTTATCGAAATACAAATTTGATATTCTTTGTTTCTGATAATTATTATTTGATACTCTCTGTTTGCAAAAACTACAAAGTTTGGTACTCACAATTCATTTAAATTTTTAAGATTCTCATAATACTCCTCATTTTAATGATTTATTTGATTTTCAATTGTTTTATTATTTCTAAATGATTTAAATATATTTTCAGAATACATAAAATAAAATAAATTTTTAATTAAAACTTTAAAATAAATTTAATTAATTAAAAAATTAAAAAACTAATTAAAATCTTATTAATTAACTTTAAATAAATCTAAATTTTAATTTAATTAATAAATAAATCCAACTTTGATACAAAAAAATGTGGGTAAGATTGGGAGGGTGGGGAACTGAGATGGTGAGGGTGAGATTTGGTGAAATATGAGTTTTTTTTTCTTCATTAATTAAATTAAAATTTAGGTTTATTTAAAATAAATTAATAAGATTTTAATTAGTTTTTTAATATTTTAATTCCAATTTTTGTTTGTTTTTAATTAATTAAATTTTTTTATTGAAATTATTTTGAAGTTTTAATTAAACATGTATTTTATTTTATGAATTCTAGAAATATATTTAAATCATAAAAATAATAAAACAATTAAAAATCAAATAAATCACTAGAATGAAAGATAATCTGATAATATTAAAAATTTAAATGTATGGAGGTACCCAACTATGTAGTTTTTGCAAATAGAATATATCGATTGATAATTATTAGAAACATATGGTATGAAATTTGTATTTTGATAAAACACAGGGTACCAAATAATTATTTACCCTACTAATACTCATAAATAGTTTTAAGTTGTCCTACCAAACAACACTAATCAAATTAAAAAACTCTTCCAATTTAAAGGAAGGCAAAATTTCATGCATGCGTATCAAACTTAATTCATCCATCCTAATTAACTAGCATTAGTTTTTCTTTAAATTAAAAAGATCTAAACTTCTTTATTAATTCCAAAATCTTAAATAAAGATAACAATTTAAATTATTTAGTTATTTATTTGTTATAGTTTGTTACATTTAGGGTTTGTTAGTTTTAGTCTATTTTGGTTATACGACTATATATAAGCCTTAGTTTACTTTTGTAATGGTACTATGATATTGTAATGCCCCACGTCACTATGGGTGCTTCCTGGACTGGCGACTGACCCTGTAAACCAACACGAGTCTTTCCAGCGTGCTTTGTCCTCACTCGCACGCTTATTGGGAAAACTTCCCAAGAGATCACCCATCATGAGACTACTCCAGGTCAAGCACGCTTAACTTTGGAGTTCTCAAGTGATGGGCTACCGAAAAGAAGATGCTTCTTGTTGGCATAGGTAGTACCCATCAATTCATTTAAGTCATCTTCAACTGTGCAGTCACATACCTACACAGTCTTAGAATCATAACACTTGACCTTCCCCAGGCGATGTAGGATTGCACAGCTTTTACCCGGTCTTTCCCCTTGCAGATCACGGGATTCTGACTGTCATAATCACCCCTTAGGGGTCCGACGTCCCCGTCGGCCACATTTCTGGCTGGGTTAAGGCTCTGATACCATTTGTAACGCCCCACGTCAGTATGACTGCTTCCTGGACTGACGACTGGCCCTGTAAATCAACATGAGTCTTTCTAGCATGCTTTGTCCTCACTCGCACGTTTCCTGGGAAAACTTCCCAAGAGGTCAACCATCATGAGACTACTCCAGGTCAAGCACGCTTAGCTTTGGAGTTCTCAAGTGATGGGCTACCGAAAAGAAGATGCATCTTGTTGGCATAGGTAGTACCCATCAATCCATTTAAGTCATCTTCAATTGTGTAGTCCCATACCTACACAGTTTTAGAATCATCACACTTGAATTTCCCTAGGCGATGTGGGATTGCACAGTTTTTACTCGGTCTTTCCCCTTGCGGATCATGGGATTCTTGCTGGCACAGATATAATCAATAAAATATTTTCTTCTTCTTCAATATGGTATCAGAGAGGAACACCTAGGATATTTCTTCGATCCTCTTCCATTTTCCGTTTTCTCCTTCGGCGAGCTGTGTTTTCTTTCCCTCCTATCTCTGACGACCTGTGTTTTTTTTCTTTGGTTCTTAATGGAGACCACCGATGCTTCTATTCCTCATTCGCCTCCCACTCTGGCTCAAGCCATTAGTACTGTAACGGTGCCTCCGAATTCCACCACTTCAAGATCTGTTCTTGAAGATCCATCTGACCCGTACTACCTTCATCACGTTGATAATGGGCAACATAATTACACCTCATGGAGCAGAGCTATGAATCTTGCCTTCTCTGTTAAAAACGAATTAGGATTATTTGATGGCTTCATTCCTAAACCCTCTCCTTCCAACACTCTGTTATTCAATGCTTGGATTCGCAACACATCATCAGTCAACACATCAAATGAACCCAGTCTGACATCGAATGGATCTATTCTGGCATCGATTGGACCCAGTTTAGCATCGAACTAGAATAAGTCATTCATCGAATAGACCTAGTCTGGCATCAAACTAGACCAAGTTTGGCATCGAATGGACCCAGTCTAGCATTAAATAGACCCAATTTGGCATCAAAATAGATATATTTTTGCAACAAACTAGACCCAGTCTGGCATCGAATGGACTAAGTTTGGCAATGATTTGACCTAGTCTACATCGAAATAGATTAATTATAGCATCGAATGGATCTAGTCTTGCATCGAATGGGCCCAGTCTCCCATTGAATTAGATTCAGTCTGTTATCGAATGGTTTTAGTCTGGCATTGAATGCACCTAGTCTGGCATTGAACATACTAAGTTTGCATTAAACTAGACTGAGTTTGGCATCGAATGGACCCAGTCTTGTATTAAACTAGACCCAGTTTGGCATCGAGTATACCTAGTATGTCATTGAACTAGATCCAATCTAGCATGAAATGGATCCAGTCTGGCATCGAATGCACCTAGTCTTACATCGAACTAAACCTAGTCTTGCATCAAATGAACCCACTCTGACATCGAATTGGCCTAGTCTGGCATTGAATGGACCCATTCTGAAATCGAATTGATCAGTCTGGCAACGAATGTACACAGCCTGGCATCGAACTATACTGAGTCTAGCATCGAACAAATCGAGTTTGGCATCGAACTAGACCGAGTTTGGCATCGAACTAGACCAAGTCTAACAACAAACTAGATCGAGTATAACATCAAATGACCTAGTCTGGCATCTATTTGACCTAGTCTGGCATCGAACTAGAATAAGTTATTCATCGAATAAACCCAGTATGTCATCAAACTAGACCTAGTCAAGCATCGAATGGACCCAGTCTGACATTGAAATAGATTCAGTCTCGCATTGAATGCACCCAGTCTAGCATCGAACAAACCGAGTATGGCATCGGACTAGACCGAGTTTGGCATCGAATGGACCCAGTCTGGCATTGAAATAGACTAAGTATAGAATCGAATTATACCAGTTTGGCATTGAATGGACTTAGTCTGGCGTCAAACAATAATAAGCCAGTCATTGAATGAACCCAATCTGGTTGAACAAGACCAATCTAGCATCGAATGTTCCCTGTCTGGAATTGAACTAGACCTACTCGAGCATCGAATGGACCTAGTCTGACATCGAACTAGACCTAGTCTGGCAATGAATGAATCCATTTTGAATCGAACTAGACAGAGTTTTGCATCTAATGGACCTAGTCTGTCATCGAATAATAATAAGTCACAAATCAAATGGAGACAGTCTGGCATCGAACTAGATCAGTCTGACATCGAATGTACCTTGTCTGGAATCGAACTAGACCCACTCTAGCATCGAATATACCATGTGTTGCATGTCTCATTTTCTAAAAAGAAGGGAATTTTGTTGTTGTTGTGATTTTAACTATCTTATCAGTTGTATTAGTGAATCATACTTGATTATGATTTGTACGTTTTATTATTTTATGAACTTATCGTTGTCATTATAGCTTTAGATGAGATGACATCGCAAGTAACTACACTCGTAAATGCAAAGACTTAAAACTTGTACATAGTATTATTTAGAGAAATTATAGGAATTGACCCAAAATAATGACATTAATAAGCTAATATCCTCATTTTTAAAATTATAGAGAAATGACCATTTTACATTGTTGATTATCTAAATTCTCTTTTTTTTTATAGTTTATTTATTTATTTAGGAGCGTATGACTTTAATATAGTGGTATATGTATATTAGTTTTGTTTAATTAGTTTTTATTTTAAAGTTATATTGATTTTTTAAGTTTTTTATGGGTTGTTGGTATATTATTTTCCAACTAGTGTATATATTTTTTGTGGTATGATATATCATTTTTTTTTTATTTTAGTTTCTATCTTATTATACATAATGGTATTTTACAATTTTGTGTGATGCTATATACATTTTAATGGTAGTATATAATTTTGTTAGCATAGTATATACATTTTTTAGTAATAATTTTGTAAGTTTTGTTGGTATATTATTTTTCAACTTAGTATATATATTTTGTGGTATGATAAATCATTCAACAATCCATAAAAAATGAAAATAAATCAAAATAACTTTAAAATAAAGGTTAATTAAACAAAACTAATATACATATACCATAATATTAAAATATTTAACATAAAATAGTAATTTGCTAAATGACATATTTGGTAATATATAATATTAAGAAGGTGATTAGACTATTTTACTACAAAATTAAAAACATAATATTTACATACTTTCACATACAATTTAGAATCATTTTGCATCACGCCCCTATTATTTAAACCAATACATAGTGGTGAAATAACTAACATTGGGTCCCTTATAACAATGCTCGTAAATAGTTTTAAGTTGGTACTACCAAACAAAATCAATCAAATTCAAAAAGTCTTCCAATTTAAAGCAAGGCAAAATTCCATGCATGTGTCTCAAACTTAATTCATTCTTCCTAACTTGTATTAGTTTCTCTTTGAATTAGAAAGATCTAAACCTCTTTATTGATTGCAAATTCTTATCTAAAGACAACAATATAATAAAGTACATGTCATTTGAGACATTAAAGGCAGGCCTTATATATGGATTACACAACTAAATAAAGTTGTATTTGGCTTGTACGAGTCAAATTGTAGATGCACAACGTTACAAAAAGACCGAGTCTTTCTAATTGATATATCTATAGTCAGTCTACTTCACTAATTAGGAAACGTAACGTAGCTGCAATGTATTTAAAATTTGTAAGCAAGTAAACACTCACTTTCTTATGTACACTCTACAAATAAATAGGATATTGGCTGCAAAAATATCAAATATTTTTAAATATTTTCATTTATATTTTTTTTTTTTGTGATAAAAATATTAAAATTTTGTTGATAGTTTCACTTAAGTACCAATTTTTTTATTTTGACCACAATAATACCAAATTTTTATTAATAATTGCACTAAAGTACTAATTTTTTTGTCACATAAATAATACCAAATATTTGCTAATTTTAAAGGATAATTATTTCAAATATTCTTTGAATAATTTTTAAAATGTATAAAACAAATTTTAAATTATTAAAATTTAAAAATTAAATGGAAAAAAAAGAATAAAAAAAATTGAATTTATATTTAAGAGTAAATATTAGTAGAGATTTGATATTATTATTGTAAATATTCCTTAAATTATTTTGAAAAAATATATAAAATCAATTTTTATTTATAAAAGCATATAAAAAACTAATAAAATTTAAAAATTAAAAAAAAATTGAATTTATATTTAAGTGTCACTATTGATAAAAATTTAGTATTATTGCCACATATATATTTCTTAAATAGTTTTTTTTAAAGTATATAAAATCAATTTTATTTCTAACAAAAAATTATTTAAAAAGATTTAGTACTTAAGTAAAATTATTAATAAAAATTTAGTATTATTGTCGCCAAAATAAAAGAATTGATACTTAAGTGAATCTATTAACAAAGATTTTGTATTTTTGCTGAAAAAAAAATTAGTAGATAGGTAAAAATATTTAAATATAGATAATTAAAGATATATAATACTGATTTACGTATGGTTGGAAAAGGAAATAAAAACTCGACAAGCATGATACATATGTATCAATAAATTCAATCATAATTAATGTTTACATATTTGACTTATTATTAAAAATATCTATAACAAAATTATACTCAATACTTTATGTTTACATATTTGACTTATTATTAATAAAAGAGAATTTATTCATTTGGTACCTTCTGTTTTCAATAATATTTATATGGTACCATGTATTTTAAAATTATACATATTTGATACTCTAGACTCAGATTTAATAGATAAAATTTTGTCAATATGATCAAACTGTCATCAGTTATATATAATTAGGTACTTAAATTTAAATTTGGAACTTACATAATTGACAGCAGTTTGATTAAATTGATAAAATTTTATTAATTAAATTTGAGTTTAGGGTACCAAATATGTACGATTTTAAAATACAGGGTACCATATAAGCATTATTGAAAACAAATGGTACCAAAATGATACTTTGCAAAAATACAAGGTACTAAATGGTTACTTACCCTTAATAAAATCTATAACAAAAGTTAACTATAGTAAGATTATTGTTATTAGGAACCATATGAGTTGACAGATTTTTCATATTATTTATTAGCTCAAATATGTGAGACTTGACAATAAATTATACTAATAAATATATGACATCATCACCTAGTATTGGATATTACTGTAGCCATTAGCAATTCTTGACTAATAATCGTCAAATACATTATGTGTACAAAAAAAAGCACACTCTTCGAGCTGCAAACGAAAACAATGCTTTATATATTTTTTCTTTACCAATTAAATCAATTTTCTTTGTTTTTCTCTTAATGGAAATTTATATTTTATAAATATATCCATCAAAAGAACAAAAATAGAGAATGCATGGGTAATAAATAATGAAAAATTATGAACTTTTGGTTGATTTAATCCTCCGTTGAATCTCTTTATCCAATTCTTCAATTCCCCCAACATTCTCTAATTCCTACACACAATCAAGAAAATTCTCAGCACACAATTCCAAATTTGACTATAATAATAATAATAATAATAATAATAATAATAAGACATAAAAGTTGATTAATTAGATAGAGACTCACATTTGGTCCTAAGAACAAGCCGTATGGGACTCCTCCAAATTTGTCAGAATGATGAAACTAAAAGCATTTTATAAAAATGAAAATTATTACACACGTCACAGGAATTAATTAATAACTTTTAAAATAAAAAATAAAAATGAAAATAAAGAGAGTGAAGTTATAATTACTTGATGTGCTGCAGCAACTTTTCTCAAGTAAGGAACGTTTGCAATGGGACCAACCGGGAAACGACGGTGGACTAGACCGTCGTGGACAAACATATAAGCCATCCCAAACACTGTAATTCCTAATCCCTGTATTAATTACATATATTGCCAAACATATTCATATATACTATACTACTAATTCGAATTTTGGTTGGACATACATATTAGACAATATCCTATTATTAAGAATTTAAATTGTAAAAATAAATGTAAGACTTGAAAATAAAGGAACTCACAGCACCAAAACAGAGTCCAGGAAGAAGACCATTGTTGAAGAAGCCATAATGCAAAAGAGCAATGGCTGGGACGCCGTTGATTAAGGCGAACACATCGTTGTGCTCAAAAGGACCATCTCTCGGTCTGTGGTGGGACTGAAAAACGACCAATCGTTTTAAGCACAAGCCCAAACACAACAACTTTCTTTGAATTCAAAGACGTACTATTACTAAACTCAGTTCATCCAAACTTAAAAACAACTTTAACCAATCACATTCCACAGTCCATACAACACAAGAAGAGAATTAAACCTTGTGCATTTGCCACAATGAAGCGTGCCACAGTGCTCTATGGGCCCACCTTGCCCAGAATTCCATCCCAATCTGAAATTTAAATTTTGTATTTTTTTTGGTTTTCAATTATTGATTGATGAAGTAATTATTGGAAGTTTAATAACTTATTATTGAATATGAAAGATAATTAAAAGTTCTTACAGCAGAGCCAATAGCGAGGAGAATTGTACCCAACATTTCAACAACTGGGAATTCTCCACCCTGATCGAGAAAATAAACAAAACCCCGTTTTTAAAAACGGAAAAGGGTATTTGAATTTGAAAACAGAAACGAAAACAAAAAGTTCACCTCCATTTGCCATGAGAATCTATAATAAACGGCTATAATGGCGGCCGAAGAAACTCCGAGGCTGGACATAATTGCAGCAACAAGATAAGCATGTCTCTCTATTTTCTTTCTTGCCAATCTATCTTCTGATATTCTTGGAACTATAATTTGAGTTTCGGACTTGGATTCGTCTAATTTTCTGGGGCTTATTTCGTCGGAAACTTGCATGGCGTGATAATCCTCTGTTTTCTGGTTCAAAACTACTATACGTATTCCTTTGCTCTGTTTTCTCGAATGATTACAATCAGTTCGATTGAGATTGGTTTTTTGAGCTGAGAACGACAAGGAGATTGATTCCGAGATGGGTTTTGGAGATGGAATGAGCTTTCGCCCGAAACTGTAGATTACAGCTCCTGAACCGGTCCAAACACCGGAAGCCATGGACTTGATTGGAAGCTCGAGTCAACTCAGCTGGTTATTATGAAGTATCAGAGATTTTTCTGAATAATAGAAAGTTTTGAAGGAAATAAAAATATTTGCGTGAAAGAGATACTTTGGGCTTGGAAATGTAATCAAATGATGGTGAATATTTATTATATAGATTCTGAAGTGTTTTCAGACCGCCTCCATTGTTGTCCAAAATTTTCTCTTATTGCAGTGATGTTACTGTAAGTAATAGCCCTCTGATTTTCGTTTTTAGTCCTTTGAATTCATTAGAATTAGCAAAGTCATCTGTGAGGTTTTTTTATTAGCAACTAAGTCCCTAAATTTATAAATAATAATTATTAACTTAGTATAAATAAATTCATAACAAATTTTTGATAATTTCCTCTCTTGCAATCTTCCCACGTTTGAAATACAGTCTTTAAGTCAAAATTTAAAAAATCAGAATTAATTATTAATTATGTAAAATTTAAAGATGTAATTTACTAAAAAAATAACTTTATCAATTTGCCAAAAAAAAAAAAAAAATAGCAACAATATATCATGCTAATAACCCCTCTAATTTTGGACCAATATTGGATCTAAATTGAAACACAAATTGATTTTTATTTTGCTATCTGAAAATAATATGTGATTCAAGTCAATTTGACAATTATTCATTTGGTCACCAACTATGCTAATTGTAAAATTAAATTACAAATGTCAATGAATTTGATAGCGGCTTTGGCCAAACAAGTAAGCAATCTTTTCTTTATATATAATTAATTGTCACAAAAATAGTTTGTGCTATTATAAGTTAGATGATACATTCAGTTGAAATACTCTCATATGTATTTTATTGTTATCTATTTTAGAATAAGGTAATTTGACTTTGAAAAGGATCTGTCATTCTTATTCAGAAGCTATTTCAATCTCTTCTCCAAATCAAAGTTATTTGATAGTATTATAAATGTTTTAATCTAATAAATAATAAATAATATTATACTTATTAAATTCCATTCTCACACCTAACCAAACATGTTTTTTCCGGAACCAAACAATTAATATTGATTACATGGTCAACCACACAATATAATTTTTGATTCACATTATCATACTTATTTCATTCTATTAATCTTCCTATTCCTATTACCATTTTAGCTTTACAGATGTAAATAGTTTTTGTTTTTAAAAAAAAAAAACAAATAGAACGAGTTTGGAGAATTCCTCAACTTGGGCCGGAATCAAGGATGGGTATCCCATTCAAACCCATTTTCAACTATCATCTCTTTCTCTCAACTTTCAGAAATGCCATCTTTGTACAGGTAGAGGAAAAATACCAATGTCCAACTTCTAAAATTTATTGCCTTTTTTTTTGGATAAGTTTGGTTTGCCTAAAAAGAAATGCACAGAAGAACAACATTTAATAATAGGGGGAGAAAAAGGAGAATAAACCTTATTCATATTGAATACAACAAAAAAAAAGAGAATATCTACCAGTTCATCAAAGTTTTACAAAAAAAAAAAACAGTCTAATGATAATGATAGAATATATGTAATTATTATTTTTATTATTGTACATATTGTATATTTAATTAACAAAATCATTCAGTTTTAAAATCAAACTATTTCCTCTTTCTTAGCCTAACTTGTAGGCATAACAGTTGTATATACTCTGTATATATTATCAACTAATGAAGACAAAAGGCAGGGATCATATTATTTCATGGTATCAGTCGCTTAGGTTATTCTTCCTCCTCCAAACTTTGTAAAAATTGATCGATTTTTCTTTTTCTATTTTTATATATAAAAAAAAGAGGAATATGCTTTCAATTTTCATCTTGGTTCACCAAATTTCCCATACAAGAAGTGGTGGGATTCTTGAATGTAACTAATTGAATTAGTTAGAGGTGTTCCTTAGTTAAGATAGGCCTTTATACGAATTTGTTTAAAATTTTAAAAGAAAAATAAATAAAACTATATAATTTATTAAAATTTAAAGAAATATAGGCTTTTATATTTACTTTTACTAGAGGCCATAAATGTCATAATTAAGAGCACTTAGAACAAGTGAGGTATAATAGCTAAATCTATAAAATTTAGCTCAAAATCATAAAAGAAACTTCTCTGCTTATTTTAGCTACCGTCCACATGTAGCTAAGAGCACTCCCAATCGGTGATTTACTCTATATATCAAAATATCTAATCAAATTTCAACTTTTTCTATTTTACCTCACATTTTTACATTACACCATACATCAACTTTTTTATATTTTCTTTTACATCATTTAAATATTATATATTAGTTAAAGTCAAATAAAAAAATTGAAACATAAAAAATAGCTAATGGAAGAGAGAAAGGAAAAAAGATGAAAAAAATACATTAAAAAAATATTTACATTCACCTTTAATGCTTAGCTACATTTAGTTTTATAATTATGGGTGTTTGTGCAAATGTATTTTAACTAAGCATCTAGAGCATCCAATGTAGAAGGATTTTGACCTATTTAGCTAATTTTTTTTTTACATATTGACATATATAAAGCATCCATTGGACTGCTCTAAATAATGTAACTAGGGTTTATTTCTCTTTCAAACATTTTTAATTATTTTAAATAATAACAATATAATATTTAAATTATGTAAAAAAGAAATATAAAATAACTCATGTATGGTGTAATGTAAAAATTAAAGATAAAAAAAAGTGATATTGTGGTAAGACATTTAAAAAATAAAATAGAATATCGATTGAAAGTGCTCTAACATATAATTAGTTGGCAATAATACTATAATAAATATCAAATTTAGTGTGTCTATTAAATATTAAATTTATTATAAAAAAAGAGAGTATAATATTGGTTATTAAATTCAATTGGATGAACACTACCCTTAAAAATATGTCTACCTCAATCGCAACACATATATAGCAACTAAAGTTTCATCAATTAAAGAATCATGATCATCACTTGAATCTAGAAGCTTCAACTGGCTAAGAAGTACAAGTACATTTGGGGCTTATTTAATCTTGGTCTGGTTATTGTAAAACTCACCTGCTTTTGGGTTTCCAATTTCTTAAACATGAATCCATATAATAATTGGGAACTTCATTTTTTAAAAGGTAACCAACTTTAATGATCTAAAAAATACTTGATTTCTTTCCAAAATACCATTTTTTTTATTTTCTTCGCTAATGTGTCAATTTGTTTTATTTTGAATAACTTGACTAGTAAATAAATATATTGTATACCATAGATAAAAGCAATGTGCTATTATTTTGTTACAGATAAAAAAAATAGTAAATCATTGTAATCAATTAATAACCAAATAATTAAATATCCCATTTAGATACTAATGAGTTACAAAATTTAAATAAAAATAATATTTTACTAATAAGTTACTATGGTTACTATTTGTAATCATTTAATAATCATATATACATCAATACACAAATAACTTGTGTAATCATCCAAGCACAAGTTAGTTTAAAAAAATTAAAGTAATTGTACAAATAAAATAAGTTACACACTTAAATATGTACATTTGTATGTGTTGTAAAAATAGCACTATATTTGGGACTGGGGATTACAAAGTTTTGATTTTTGTGGCTCTAGGTTTAGTCAATTTTATTTGTCAAATAACATAAGAATACTAATCTTAAAAAGAAAAGAAAAAACATAATAATACAAGAAAACTATTTAAATGAAAAGCTTGGTTGCCCATGAAAGTATGTTATTTGTTGTCTGAAGATATCGTTATAGTTTATTATAAGATAATTATACAAAATACAAATAATTGGTTCCACGCATGATCGTATATTTAATATTACAAAGTATATGCACGAGGGATCATTAATTATAAATTATATATGGTTGACTGAGACAAAGATCCCAAAAGCACCAAGGAAAATAGGCCTATAAAGTTGCCCTATATATATAGTTTATATATTTCATGAATAGTTGATAAAGACTTCAAGTGGTTCTTAGTCTATATAGACCAACCTTTTTTTGTTAGGAAAAAATTAGTTACATCATCTTCAATTCTTTTTTTTTTAAAATGAAATTATTTATTAATGTAAATTAATTCTTACTGGAGAATTTATAAATCTAGGACAAGAATTAATCTAAATAAACTATTATATTGAATTAGTAATAGAAATTACGAGTGAAATATCATGACAACAAGAACTACTATCTACAACATTTAATAAATGAATAACATCTAATAAAACATGACTAAACACACGAGTCTCACTGAACTTCGAGATCCAAGATACCAAAACACTAGAATCATCTTCAAATTTCAATAGAACTTAAATATCAACATTTGTATGCGTTGTATAATTTCGTTTTCTTATTAAAAATAGAACAATAATTAGTAGTGTTGTTTATCCTTTATTTTTTACTTACTATTCTATTATTCCCTAAATGACAAAATAAGTATGTGTTTCTCTAATTTTAACACTATCCAAAAATCCTTAGTTACTAAAAAAATATAATGGTTTTTTTTATACATATATATTTTTTTATTTCATAATATATTTTTTTTTACCAAAATTACTGTGTAAAATAATGAACTCATATTATTATGGGTAGTTTAAAGATACAATTCTATATCTTCAAAAGATGAATATATTTAAGGTAAATACTTATTTGATAGTCTATGTTTTATCGAAATACATACTTGGTACCTAATATTTTCAATAATACTCTTTTGGTAATCTATAATTTGAAATCATACATATTTGATACCTTAGACTCAAATTCGATTAATAAAATTTTATCAATATGACCAAATTGCTATCAATTATATGAGTTTTAAATTTAAATTTAATTACATATATATAAACTAATGGTTGTTTGGTCATATTGATAAAATTTTATTGTTCAAATTTGAGTTTAGAGTACTAAATATGTACAATTTCAAATTTAAGAGTACCAAATAAGTATTATTGAAAATATAAAGTATCAAGTTTGTATTTCGATTAAACATTTGGTACCAAATGATTCTATATCCTACTATTTATATATATATATATAAATAAAACATTTTTTCATCAATAATTATGCCATGAAATAAAATATTTTTTTTCTTGATATATGCCATGAAATAATCGTAACTGTTCTAAATTGTGAAAATATTTCATCAATAATTATGTTGACAAGTAATAAAATGATTACTTCACTATTATAAAACAATTAAAATCAATACAAATTATATTTAAAAAGCAACTAATTTTGAAATACTTCAATTTAATATCAACAATTAAATGGACAAAATGAGATCTCTCCTTCATAAAAAAAAATTAAATAAATAAAATGAATCCTTTATAGTTCAGATTCATAGCTCAGGTTATTGTTCATCCGTTGAACAGAAGGAAAAAAAAAAGAGAGAGAGAATAAACATTGAGTATTTTATTAGCTAAAAAGTAAATTATGTAACAAAAATTAGTGACAAGACGAATATCGGTCCAATTAAATTAGACTTTTCAATCGATAAAAGTGATAGATATTATTATTAATTCAAATTCGATCATGCTCTTACAAAATAAAATAAAAAATTGCTATATAAAGAAGAAATTTGTAGAGGAGATAAGGATTCGGGCATTAGGGCCATGCATGTGTGTATCGTTTTTTTCCATAAAGGTATGATTCTATTAGTGATTCAATTTGGTACGTTGGATATATATAAATTATTAGGTCAATTTTTATCAATCAAATTTGCCTTTTTCTTTTGTAGTATATATATATATATATATAAATGAGAATTCGGGTAGGGGTTTCACTTTAAGTCTTATTAGTAGGATTTTCAGTGTTCTCGACCCATGAACAGTTTTCGGCTTGATTTTTTCTATGACACTGTATATTGTAGCTATTTAGAGCAGCCTGCAAATTTTCAGAAAATTCCGAATAGTATACAATACCAAAAACTAGGTTCAAACATGTTGTTGCACGTGTGACTATTTTTTTTTATGTGCGTGGAAAACAACATGTTTGAACCTAGTCACTACAAGAAACCAGTTCTTTGCCGGCGCAATTCGGAATTGCGCCGGCAAAAATCACTTTCACCGGCGCAATTCGTGAATTGCGCCGGCAAAAATCAAACCCTTTGCCGGCGCAATTTAACGCCGGTAAAGATGACTTTTGCCGGCGCAATTCAGGGTTGCGCCGGCAAAAGTAATGCCAGATTTTTCAAAATAAAACATACAAACTTTTGCCGGCGCATTTCACCTAACGCTCCGGCAAAAGTCAACGTGTTTTTAAATTTTCACACGTTTGAAATAAAGGTAGGTGGGCTTACTTTTGCCGGCGCGTTTCGTTGCGCCGGCAAAAGTGCAAAAACGCGCCGGCAAAAGTCGAGATAATTAAAACGACGTCGTTTTATTTTAAGGTTTACTTAAACACTTTTGCCGGCGCAGTTTTAGACTTTTGCCGGCGCAACGAAACGCGCCGGCAAAAGTTATAACGATATACCCAGCCACTCGAGCCTCCTTCTTCCCCATTTCAGTTTTACAGTTTCGAAACCAAGCTTCTCTCTCTCTCTCTCCTCTGTGATAATCTCTCCGACCACCGTGAGCCATAATCCCACCGTGGCTTCTCTCTCAAGGTTAGTGAAGCTTATCTCTCATGGCTAGTATTCGGTATTTTTAACATTTTTGGATTTTTTTCTCTATATTTTGTTTTGTAATTGTATTTTTTTTGTTATTCTCTCCCTAATATAAACAGGTGTGTAGCTCCTCTCGGTAAAATAAGACTAAAAATGTTAGTTTATATATATATATATGTTTATATATATGTTTCGGTTTATATATATATATATATATTTATATATATCTGATTATATATATATATTTATATTTATCAGTTTATATATATATGTATATATTTATATATATCAGTATAGGTATATGTTTTTATATCCGAGTATATGTATATATTTATATATCTGAATATATATATTTATATATATGCATATGATATATGTTTATGTATATGTGTAAATGTGTTTATATATATGTTTATGTATATGTGTAAATGTGTGTGTATATATGTTTATTTAATGTTAAATTTTTTTAGAAAATTGATTAATATAAATGTATGTGTGTGATATTTGGTATTATAGTTATATTTTTCTTTTAAAAAAATAAATAAATATGTGTAGTTTTATAAAAATGAGATTAATAATGAAAAATAAAATACGATTTTAGTATTTATTAAAAAAATTTGATTGGAGTATGTATATTTTTTAATTTTAATGCTTAATATGTATATTAAAAAATAGATTAGATTATGTATATTAAAAAATATATATATTATATTTTTTATATTAAATATTATTTGTTTATAAATATTTATTAAATAAATTGTTTTGATGTTACTGATATAAAATGATATAAAAATATTTGATATATGTTATTAATCTTGGTTTATGTTGTGCATGTTATGAGAATGTTCTGTATATTGCTCTGGGAATATTCTGGTTATATATGTGTTTAATTTGTAGGTTTTTCAATTTTTGGGATAGTTTGAAATATAGTCGTTATGCTGCCCAAATTTTGTTGGAGTTAGTAAAATTAATAAAAGTTTAATAATTAATTAAATAAAAATTTAAGTATAATTAAAAATTCATCAGAAAAATAATTTTTAACTATAATTTAAATAAAATAAAATTACCAATCATAATAATTAATAATTAATTTTAACATTAATATTAGATGTTTTGTAATTGAAAAAGTTAAAAATATAAATGATTTAATAAAATATAAATATAATAAAATTATTATTGATTAAGTAAATAATCCAATACAAATTGAAGAGTTTAATAAAAAATTACAAAATGGAGATTAATGTATAATTAAATTAATTTTAAATTAAAAGTAATAAATAAGTAAATGTTAAAGTAGACTAGTCAACGGACACGTGACAGTACATGATTGATTTACATTGTTATTATTCTTAAAATAATTTTTAATTTATTTTTTAATTTAACAAAAAAGTAAAATTTACATTTTTTAAAAAAAAATTCAAATTTTTTGTTTTTTTAATTTAAATTCAAAAATTCAACTTAAGATTAAGTATGAAAAATACATCTTTTTTTAAATTTAATTTTATATTGTTAATATCATCAAATTTTTTAATTTATTATTATTATTATTATTATTATTATTAAAATCTTCCTATTTATCATTTTGTCTACTTGTTTGCAATTAAAGATTAAGTAATTTTGTTTAAAATCTAAGCAATAATTTAAGATTAAATATTTTTTTTACTTAATCCTAAATAATTGATTAAAAGCAGCAAATTTGATTTTTTTTTGTTTTTTTTTTGTAAAAAATGAAAAAAAAAAATTTATTTTTTGTTACCTTTAAATTGGAAAACAATAAATTGGATTTTTTAAAAAAAATAAAAATATAAAATGATTTTTTTTATGAAAAATTATTTAAAATAATAATAATAATGTGTACCAATCATGTGGTGTCACGTGTCATGTAAGTGTTAGTAAGTTGTAAGTTTGAGTAATTTAGCCGCAAATATCTCTATAAATAATTATTTTTGCCAGGGATAGGATATTATTATCAGTTAGTGATAATTAGGGAGACAAACAGTCATGAAATACTTTGACTATTATTTCCCTCATTTTAAGACAATTATTAATATTTTCTTAATTATTTCGCTTAAAGATGGCGAGCGACAGGAGCTGGATGAGTGCGAGGAATCGTTGGTCTCTGGAGTATAGAAATGGTGTTAAGGAGTTCTTCGATATCGCCAAAAATCAGTTGAACGATCGGGGTTTGGTTCGCTGTCCGTGCAAGAAATGTGGGAATGTTAAGTTCCAGCCTATAAATGCAATTTCGATGCATTTATTCAACAATGACATCGTACAGTCCTTCAAAGTGTGGCATTACCATGGAGAGGCGCTGCCGTCGCCACCATAAGGAGATGTCAAGTGAACTGTACCCGGGTTGCCGAAAGTATTCCGCGTTGAACTTCTTGGTGAAGCTGATGCATCTCAAAGTAATTAACAAGTGCAGCAATCATTACTTTGATGGTTTGCTGGAATTGTTAGTCGACGCTATGCCTGACGGAACAATTTTACCTAAGTCTAACTATGAGGCGAAGGCAAAGTTGCGGAGTATTGGATTGGGATATGAGTCCATCGATGCTTGCAAGCATGACTGTGCACTGTTTTGGAAGGAGAATGCGAATTTGGAATTCTGTCCGGTTTGTGGTGAGTGTCGCTGGCAAGATAATCGTGGGAACGGGAAGAAAGTGGCCCATAAGGTCATGCGGTACTTTCCGTTGACGCCGAGATTGAAAAGGCTGTACAGTTCCAGATATACTGCAGAGGATATGAGATGGCACTATTCTAAAAGGCCAAGGGAAGATGGTGTGATGAGGCACCCCGCTGACAGTAAGGCGTGGAAGCACCTTGATGAGTTGTACCCATCTTTCGCAGCCGAACCTCGAAATGTTAGGCTTGGGTTGGCTACAGATGGTTTCAATCCTTTTGGGAACATGAGCAACTCTTACAGCATGTGGCCTGTGATACTTGTCCCATACAACTTGCCGCCGTGGAAGTGCATGAAACCACAGTCATTAATGTTGTCTATTCTTATTCCAGGTCCTTCTTCACCTGGAAAAGATATCAATGTCTATATGAGACCTTTGGTTGACGAGTTGAAGGAGTTATGGATGAATGGTGTCGAGACAAGAGATGCATACAATAGTACCTTGTTCAATATGCGTGCAGCAATCTTGTGGACCATTAACGACTACCCAGCTTATGCTATGATGTCTGGGTGGAGCACAAAAGGGTACAAGGCGTGTCCCACATGCAATGAAGAAACTCCCTCTGTAGGGATTAGAAGTAAAATTGCATACATTGGCCATAGAAGATTTCTTGATATGGATCATGAATGGAGGAGCAAACGAGCACTATTCGACGGTAACAAGGAACTCAGGCCACCACCGAATTACTCCGGTAATGATGTGTTGAAGCAATTAGAGAATTTGCTGAATAGACATCCTGGGAAACACAAAGAATTTGGTGGTGTGAAACGCAAAAGGGCTCCGATTGAACTTAATTGGTCGAAGAAGAGCATATTTTTCGAGCTTGATTATTGGAAGGAGTTATTGTTGAGGCATAATTTGAACGTAATGCACATTGAGAAGGATGTTTGCGACAGTGTCTTGGGAACTTTGTTGAACTTAGAGGGAAAATCTAAAGACACTGACAAGGCAAGACTTGATCTAACAGACATGAAAATTAGGGAAAAACTCCACCTCCGCAAAGAGGGAAACAAGTGGAAGAAACCGCACGCCAGTTATACCCTCAGTGTCCCGGAGCGTCGAGTTTTCTGTGAATTTGTGAAGTCAGTTGAATTCCCGGACGGTTTTGCTGCAAACCTTTCGAAGAATGTCAATGTCAATGATGGCAAGATAACTGGGTTGAAATCACACGATTGCCACGTGTTTTTTCAGCAGTTGTTGCCCGCCGCAATTAGGTCGTTTTTGGTTCCGGAAGTTCGGAAGCCAATTATTGAGTTGTGCGGTTTTTTCAAAAAACTTTGTGCACGGACTTTGAATGTGAAAGACCTTGAGAAGATGGAGACAGACATTATCACCATTTTATGCAAGTTGGAAATGATATTTCCTCCGGCATTTTTCGACATTATGGTGCATTTGGTTTTGCACCTTCCGAAAGAGGCAATTCTTGGCGGTCCCGTGCACTTTAGGTGGATGTATCCCATTGAACGTTCGATGGGAGTTTATAAACAGTATGTAAGAAATCGTGCACGTCCCGAAGGTTCAATCGCAGAAGCTTACGTGGTGAACGAGGCTTTAACCTTTTGCTCAATGTACCTGCGGGGGGTTGAGACTCGATTCAATCGACCTGAGAGGAATGACGATCGCGTTGAATCCCAACCAAATCGGGAATATTCTATTTATAAGGCTGTTGGTCGTCCATTTGGTAAGAAATCAAGTATGCTCCTCAATCCGCAGTTAAAGCAAAAGGCTGAGTGGTATATCTTGAACAATTGTGCCGAAATTAAGGAGTACCTTAGGTGTGTTTTCTAGTATTTTTTCAATAATGATGTTTGGTTTATATACCGAGTAAATGCCAAAATCATATTTTTTTTGTTCATTTGTAGTGAGCATATGGATGAATTAAGAAGACGGGGGGGGGGGCTCGAATCTTGAAGTTCAACAAGAAACTGATTTTCCTCAGTGGTTCAAAGAAAGAGTATGTATATTAGTCAATTATTTTCTGAAACCCCACTTAGTCAATCCAAAACTAACTTTCAATGTTAATGTTGATAGGTGAACGGTTTGCATGAGTCAACACCTACTGAAGTGAATACTGAATTGTATGCTCTCGCAAACAAATCAAGCGGCACCGTGTATTCATATCCAGGGATGATAGTGAATGGTGTGAAATTTGTGACTCGTGGTCGTGATATGAAGCTTAAAACACAAAATTGCGGTGTAATGGTGCCAAGTGAGGAAGGAGTGAACTACTATGGAGTTTTGGAAGAAGTAATTGAATTGTCCTACTTGATGGGTTACAGTGTTGTCCTATTCAAGTGTAGATGGTTCAATACAAGTAGAATTAAAGTGGAATCCAATTTTACGAGCGTATATGTGAAAGAAGAATGTTATAAAGATGATCCTTTCGTTCTCGCATCTCAAGCGAAGTTGGTGTATTATCTTCGAGATGTGAAAAATGGGGATGATTGGAGGCTCGTTAATGAATACATTCCAAGGAATGTATGGGATTTCACAAATTCCGATGTTGATGATACTGAGACCACAAATGATATACCAATATTGCAAGAAGTTAATTCTTCTTCATTTCAGTTGTGGGTAGAACTTCCAATTTTTGATAATCTTCAGTATGATCGGGTTGATGTCAATGCCACTGAAGTGCACAACGTTGATGATTTGGTTGGCGAAGGTTCAGATGAATTTGTTGTCGATGATGACGTTCAATTTGAAGACGACACGTTGGCCGAGTATGAAGACGATGAGGATGACGATAATGCTCTAGTTGATAGTGATAGTGATAGTGATGTTCGTAATGATGTTGTAGTTAGTGATGATGAGGACAGTGATATGTAATTTAAACAAGTGTATGTAACTTTTTATTTAATTCAATGAAAACTTTATTTATTATCATTAATTAATGATAGTATCAGATATAGGTACACACGCACCTATTGGATGCTTTGGGGATAGTCAATGTATTCATGTACTGGTACTCATTTTTTCAATATATTTGATGAAATATGTTGAAAAAATGGGTAGTCGCACATGTCTGCTTACTATCTCCAAGGGATCTATTAGGTCGGAATAGGGTAGGTTGGGAAAGACAATGAGTAATAAAATGTTAATTCAATAACAAAAAACAATAGTGATGCACCTAGTGGATGCCTTGGGGATAGTCAATGTATTCATGTACTGGTACTCATTTTTTCAATATATTTGATGAAATATATTGAAAAAATGGGTAGTCGCACATGTCTGCTTACTATCTCCAAGGGATCTACTAGGTCGGAATAGGGTAGGTTGGGAAAGACAATAAGTAATAAAATGTTAATTCAATAACAAAAAATAATAGTGATGCACCTAGTGGATGCCTTGGGGATAGACAATGTATTCATGTACTGCTACTCATTTTTTCAAAATATTTGATGAAATATTTTGAAAAAGTGTGTAGTCGCACATGTCTGCTTACTATCTCCAAGGGATCTACTAAGTCGGAATAGGGTAGGTTGGGAAAGACAATAAGTAATAAAATGTTAATTCAATAACAAAAAATAATAGTGATGCACCTAGTGGATGCCTTGGGGATAGACAATGTATTCATGTACTGCTCCTCATTTTTTAAAAATGTTTGAGAAACATTTTAAAAAACTGAGGAGAAGTACATGACTCCTTACTATCTCCAAGGGATCCACTAGGTCGGAATAGGGTAGGTTTGGAAATACCATAATGAATAAATCTTAATTTTATAACAAAAAACAACAGACATACATAATTTGAATTAGTTAATTAATGAATATTTTAATGTAGAATGGCCGAAACAAGTAATGACATAGGTGGTGGCTCCAAGAGAGGCAGGGGAGCTTATTACGGTGCCAATATCGAGAAGGAGCTGGCCATCAAAAAAGTTACTCATTTGAAAGTAGAGTTTGATAAAGAAACTGGAAAAGCTATTCAAAAGTACGGCAAGTGGTTCAACAATTCCATGGCTCGTTATTTGCGTAGCACCGTACCCCCAACTACACTAGCTTGGGAACAAGTAAAACCAGCTGATATCGAAGTTATTCGAAAGGGACTATCTGTAAGCATTCTTTAAACCTTTAATAACTCATTATTAAATATTTTGTCTATCTTCATAATATTTTAACAAATTCCAATTTTAATTGTGATTTTAGGAAAAATTCATTTATCCAGAAGACAATCCAGTAATCAACGATGCCATGGTAAGACAAATGCAAAAACATCTGACTGATTGGCGCCACACAATGAAGAAACACTGGGTAGATGTTGGAGGAGAGGTGGACAATGAGAGAGCGAAGTCAAAACCTTTTGTGTCGATTACTTCTTCTGATTGGGCAATTCTGTGTGATTTTTGGGCTTCTGATTCTCACCAGGTATGCCGTAGATTTTACATTAATTTTTAATTATAAAATTACAATTTAGATTAATGAATACTGTTTTCTTTTTGAAGCGTATATCGAAGAAAAATAAAGAAGCTCGAGCTAAAATGACCATACCAGGAGGACACGGTTCCAAATCCATCGTTGCCCATGTTTATGATCACGTAAATTATAATAACTTATATCCTTACATTTACGAAAATATTATAAATGTCACAATGTTTAAATAATTTGCTTTTTTAGATGGACCCATCTACTGGCCAGCTCCCGAGCATGATCGACACATTCGAGCACCTGCACAAGAAGAAGGATAAGTGGATTAGTGATGCAGCGGCGACAAAACATGTAAGTTGCATAACTTTAACTAATTTATGATCATTTAACTTTAAAAAAGTTTAGTAAATAATTAATAAATATTAATTATTAATTGGTTGTTGTCAATTAGTAATTATTTATTAATTATTAATAAAATTTTTAACAATGAAATCTTTATAATCTATGTGCCAATATTTTTGTGATTAATGATTGTGGACTAAGATAAAAAAAAAGAATGTAACTAATGTTGTCCCCGTATCAGGGAGCTTGCGGGCTAAAGTAAATTTGGTCATGAAAATCCATTTCTGACTGAAAAACATGCAAATGTAGTTGATGTATATGTTTGGAGACGTAAATTCCCCATTAATGGAATTAACTGCACCTACCGTATATATCAATAATATCTTCATGATTTTCAATCAGAAATGGATTTTCATGACCAAATTTACTTTAGCCCACTTGCTCCCTGATACGGGAACAAAATTAATTACATTCTTTTTCAATCACTGGTCTGCAGTCATTAATGATAGGATGTTGGCAGATAGATAATAAAGTTATATTTTATATGTTGTTATATTAAAAATTTATAAGTTAGGTTTTCAAATAATGTTATATTGGAGTTCGAAATACGTGCTTTTTATTGTGCAGAATGAGATGACCGAACGTCGAGCATCGCAGAGTACGGCCCCTGCATCATCTGCTGCTTCTTGTGTCGGCGATAATGTCGACGGTCATTTCCCGCCTGATATGGATATTGTCACGGATGTCCTTGGACCCCGCTCGCGTTATAAGAAAGGGTTTGGGGGGTTGCCTAGGTTGAAGGCAATTGGCGCAAAGAGGGCAGCATCTTCGTCAACTTCTCAAATGTCCGGGCAATTGCCACCTGAAGTGGACACCATTTTGCAGCAAAATCAGGACATTATGCTAGAAAATCAGAACCTAAAGAAGCATGCGACTAAACTTGAGAGTCGTCAACGGCGTCAAGATCTCCTGCTCAGTGCTTTGTTGAAGCAGGTTGGTCAATTGGCTCCTGGTTTTACTGTTGACTTACCAGACCAGGATTCGGACGAGGACGATGATGCTGACGGGGGCGGGAATGATGAGGCGGCCAGTACTCATCTGTAGAACTTTTTTTCTATTTATTTAAAATTTAATTTATGAGACATTTATTTTACTAAATTAATTTTATATTTTCATGTTTGGTGGAGACAATAAATATTAATAGTTGTAATTATTTATTTATTTATTTATAAAATTTTAATTTTAATTTTATTTCTAATTAAATAATATTACTAAAAAATTAAATAATTATTAATATATTAAAATTGAAAATTATTAATTAATATTAATATATTGAAAATAATATTAGTAATTTAATCAAAATTATTATTTTAAAAATACTTTTACCGGCGCAAAATTACGTCGGCAAAAAGTTTCAATCTTAACTTCACATATACACCTTTACCGGCGCAAAAATGCGCCACTAAAAAATTAAACTATTCCCGACGCATTATTGCGCCGCTAAAAGTGTTTTCCACAATATCGTGACATATTTTTTTACCGGCGCATTCATACTTTTACCGGCGTATTTTTTCGTCGCCAAAAAAGGCCATTGCCGGCGCATTATATTTTCGTCGGAAAAAGTGAAATTAGCGACGGAGATACGACGCGATTCTTTGCTGGCGCAAAATTGCGTCGGCAAAAACTCCATGGTTTTTGCTGGCGCAAAACCATACTTTTGCCGGCGCAAATTTGCGCCGGCAAAAGTCTCCTTTTTTGTAGTGAGTTTTCAGTACTATAAACTATTCGGAATTTTCTAAAAATTTGCAAGATGCCCTAAATAGCTACAATATACACAGTCATAAAAAAAGATCGCGTCGAAAACTATTCACAAGTCGAGAAATACTGAGAGCCCCATCGGTAGGACTTAAAGTGAAGCCCCTATAGAAGAATTGCATATATATAAATATAGGATATTTCTTAAGTAGGGGCAACGTTTTTGCCCCTTGACGTGGGGGCAATTTTTCTTACTTGTGATTGGTTGAATGGTGAGGGTACAAGGGGTTAAAATATGATGTGAAGCGGCTAATTATTTGCCTTAATGTTATTTCAGTTGGGCATAACGATCCTCTTGAATTGGTTAATGGAGTTGGTGACTCACCGTTTTAGCGATTAATTATTTCTCAGTATCATACAAAATATAAAATTTCTCCATATACTTTGGGTCCATTGGGCAACCTTCTTCAGCAGACCTTTTGGCCTCAACTGAAGTCGGTGTGTAATACATATTTATTGGCTTATGTTTGATCAGTGGATATTTATGTTATGATTAGAATTTAAGATATGTAGTGTATTGATAGAGATCTTGTATTTAGGAAAGTTTGAAGCTTGGGCAGCAATCTAAAACTATGCTTCTGCTCTTAGTTATTTTCTCAAATACCTTTCATGCATAAACCAAATAGCTATAATAAATTTAGAAACATAGTTAGCCAAACCAAATCCAAAAATAGAGAAATGATGAGATGGAGCAGAATAACAGAGAAAACCTTGAACAACCATTGTAATACATCGGAAAATAATTTAATAATCAAATAGATCAAACAAAATGGAGAAAAACACAAAAATAATACGTGGTGATTTTAAATAGAAAAACTTAAGGGAAATAATTAGATACACTCAACACTATCATAGACAAACATATCATAGTCATCTGATTATACATCAATGGGTGAAAATTTGCCCCTACAGGTAGGAGCAAAAATGGTGCCCCTACCTAAACAGTGTCCTATAAATATATATATAGTGGAATTCTCCTATAGGGGCTTCACTTTAAGTTCTATCGGTATGACTCTCAGTGTTTTCAACCCGTGAACAGTTTTCGACGCAATTTTTTTTATGACCGTGTATATTGTAGCTATTTAGAGCATCCTGCAAATTTTCAGAAAATTCCTAATAGTTTACAGTACCGAAAACTAAGTTCAAATATGTTGTTGCACGAATGACTAATTTTTTTATGCGAGTGGAAAACAACATGTTTGAACCAAGTTTTCGGTACTGTAAACTATTTGAAATTTTCTAAAAATTTGCAGGATGCTCTAAATAGTTACAATATACACGGTCATAAAAAAAATCTCACCGAAAATTGTTCACAGGTCGAGAAACACTGAGAGTCCCACCAATAGGACTTAAAGTAAGGCCCCGATAGTTTTTGCTTCTCATTAAATACAAAAACAAAAAAACAAGAAAAAAACTGCTTTCTACATCTAATAGAGGAGGATTTTCCATGGCACCTCCTAAAAAGGGTATACCGGTGCATTCTTTAGTGTTTTTGGCTCAAGAAGTATTTTTAGCAAAAAATTTTTATAATCATGTACATTGTAATTATTTAGAACTTCCTTTAAATTTTCAGAAAATTCTAAATAATTTACAGTGCCGAAAATAAGGTTCAAACATATTACATTCCACGAGCATAAAAAAACAGTCACAAGTGCAGCAAACTATTTTTGAACTTTGTATTCTACACTTTAAATTATTCGAAATTTCTTGAAAATTTGCAGGATGCCCTAAATAACTACAATATACACGGCCATAAAAAAAATTGCGTCAAAAATACTTACTGAGCCAAAAACTAGAGAGGGTGTACTGATGTGCCCCTTTTTGGGGGGTGCACCCCTTTAGTGTTTTTGGCTCGGGAAGTATTTTTGACGATTTTTTTATGACAGTGTACATTGTAGTTATTTAGATCATCTTACAATTTTTCAGAAAATTTCGAATAATTTACAATGCTGAAAATAAGGTTCAAACATGTTTCATTCCATGCGCATACAAAACAATTACGTGTGCAACAAACTATTTGAACTTTGTTTTCTACCGTATAAATTATTCGAAATTTCTCAAAAATTTGCAGGATGTTCTAAATAATTAAAATATACATAATCATAAAAAAAAAATTACGCAAAAAATATTTTCCAAACTAAAAACTAGAGGGATTGCAAGAAGTACCTAATATATAAAGAACTTGTACCTGCTATCATATACCTATGATCAGGGGTGGACCTATAATTAAATGAATACTTGGATGACCATACATGTTAAATTTAAGTAGGTGCATAAATAAAAATAATAATAATTTTGTTTAAAGAAAATAAAAAAAAATGATTTTTTTTAAAGAGATATATATATCTATAATTATAGCAGTTACATATATATATATATATATATTTATGACTCATGATCCATATCCACGATAAAGTATACTGTAATTATTCATGGATTTGTTTTTAATGGAATAAAAACAATAAAGTAGCAGTAGTGTACGTTATGTTTATCCAATATATAATTGTGATAGAAGAATACTCATCCACATATATTGCACCTATAGGATTGAATATAATGTTCTTCACGTAGTTTTGTTATAAAATTATTTATATATTGAAAAAATTTAATTAAACAGCCTAAGTTAATCTTTTTAGTTTCTATATATAACTTAATTCCATTAAAAAATTTGTGTTAATTTTATTCTATCTAATTTTCATCTTCATATATCCAAGACAAAAGAAAAATATAACTTTTGCATTCAACTTGTTTTTTCTTAATTTAAATTCTTCCATATTTTTTTCTATCATATTTTTTAATTCAATCTAGTCGTACTTTCCAAATATAACACAATTATAATAAAAACTTCAAATTACAATAGTAAAATTAAAGTCTCTAACTTCAAAATTTTATATTATTCAAAAATTGATTTCCAATGATATTGTACTGTAAGAGATAACTAAAATTGTGATAAATAATTTGTATAGATATATAAAATGAGTAACAACATTATTCATGGAATAAAATGAGATGAATAAAGATAGGTAAGGATATAATATGAATATATATGTTCACACATATATAGATGCTAAAAAAAAAATCAAGATAATCTTTTTATAAAAAAAAAAAAATCGAGTGTAAACACCATTGCGGGTCATGTTACTACTCATCATGAATTCTTTGTCTCAAAGATTTCCTCCAAGCCCTAAAAATAATATGCAGTCTCCACACGCAAATTAATATGTTTTTTTTTTGTTTTTTGGGAAAGATGATCTCTTGATTTTGAAAGCAAGCAGTATGGTTAAATATATAATAATTTTAAATTCTTAATCATCAAATTAAAAGGCTTTAATCCCAGCTGTTAATAGTCAACGGGAGACATGATTAGAATTAATGAATGCTCACATTAGTAACCGCAAGAATTGCTAAGTAGTATCACTGGTGTCCAACATCATAAGGAGATAATATATCGCTATTGGTACAATCCAATATCGGATCCCACATATTTGAATTTAATAAATATTATGGAGTGTCGCTAACCAACCATAGAGTGCCACCTTATGTGGCGTTGAACATCTTAAAGTGCTAAATAGTAGCACTTTAGTAACCTCTATACACTAGCTGGCATGGTGAGAAAATTTATCAAAAATGAAAATGAAAGAAAACATATACATATATATACTAAGTAGAAGCAACGTGCAATGAACGTTTGCTTGGTTTTAAAGTTGTAAACATTATCTATAATTTTAATAAAAACTGGTTCACTGTTAAATTTTTTTTTTTAATAGAATGAATTATAGTTCTATAATATATATAAATATTTATATCAATAATATATATATATATATAAGACATTTAAACACAACATTGACATAAATATATATTTACATGACTACATGACATATATATATTACAATAATATTTAAAAAGAAATTAATAATAGAAATAAAATAAGAATAGAAAAGATCATAGTCTAGACAGTAATATACATGCATCAACTATTTTTAGTTTCTAATGTATATCTTATATTAGGAGTTAAATTGTCAAAGTTTTCTCTCTCAGCATATGCTGGCACCATAGCAAAGAGGAAGACAAAGAAAAGGACAATCAAGACTCCGGTGGTCAAGGCTACCAGGAAATCAGGGCTGACTTCATCTGATAAGGTGATTAAGACAAAATCAATGGCAGAGGTAGGTGTCGATGCGATAGCTTTTTCGGAAGAGAATGTTTTTGAGGAGGATGGAGCAAAATTGAGGACGACATGGATATTCTTACTCCTAGATCGATGGCCCAAAGATTAAACCAGGAGTAGGGCACACGGAATGAGGTTGCCACCTATTTGGAAGCCGCGAAACGGTGTGAATCGCAGATCAAGGCAGGTATTTCTAGTTCTTCCCCAATTCTTTGTTCTGGGAATGTCATACAGAATTTACACGGAAAATTTGTTGAATCTGGTGGTGGAGATGTGAAAATAGCTGATGGGGTTAAAATAGATATGGATGATATTGAAGGTGAAATTGAATACTGGAAATCTGCTCTGGTTTGCTATGTGTTAGGGGCAAACCCTCCTCTGAGTGTTTTTGAAGGATTTTCCAAGAGAGTTTGGAGAGATAAAGGCATATATAAAATTGGAGTGTTAACACATGGAGTGTTCATACTTCGGTTTATGGATGTGAAGGTTAGGGATTCTATTTTGAATGGAGGATATATGTTTTTTGATAAGAAGCTTGTTGTCATGAAACCGTGGGATGCTTATACAGATTTCAAAGAAAAGAAAATTAGCTCGGTTCCTATATGGTTGCAGATTCATGGATTAGACTTAAAGTATTGGGGGGAGAAAACTCTATTCAAGATAGTGGGGCAGATTGGGTCTCCTTTGATGATGGATTCAATTACCCAAAATAGAGAAAGGTTAACCTTCCCTCGGGTTCTGGTGGAAGTGGAGCTACATTTATAATGCCCCGAATTCTTCGATGAGTTTAACGGCGTGAATAGTAGGCCGGGAGGGCCATACTTGCTTAATTATGTTATTAATTGATTAAATGCATGTATATGTTGATTATATTATGATATGATGTGAAATGCATGCATATGAGTCCATATTTACAATTACAGGGGTATGATGATAATTTGGCCCGTTGAGGGTAATTTGTGTATTTGGGTGCATGATGTGATTTGTGAATGAGATTCTATTATTATGGAGATATATTTGAGTTATTTGACATGAGACGGTTATTTTTAGTGGATTAGCAGTTTTACCATAATGGGGTCAATTTTGGGGTAATAGAATTGTTCATTTGATGATACATTGGGAATATTTGAGATCAGGGTGAAATTCTGGAGGTTTTGACTATAATGTCCCCGGGGGTGTTTTCGGGACCCCGAGCATTAGGTTTTATTTGAGGTTACTTAAGGTTGAAGTAGCTTATCAGATAGAACATACGATAAGAAAACCTTCCGTTCTCCCTTTTCAAAGTTCGTTTTACCGTTTAAGCCTTTTTGACGAAATCTTGAGTTCTAGGAGTCAGAATCGAGTGAGGATCGAGGCATAGCGATCCTAGGGAAGATTAGAAGCTTCTTAACCGAAGGATTCGACGGAAAACAACCCAATTGAAGGTAATCGAAGTTTAAGTTTTGAGTTTTTCCGAGTTTCTAACCGAAGGATTGAGGGTTTTGATGCATGGGGAAGCTTGGGAACTTTGTTTTGATGATTGGGGAATGTTTAGGGATGATTTTGGAGGCTTTGAAGTGTTAGAAACGCGGTTGGGAATGGCCCAGGGTGGAGCGCCGCGGCCCTTCTTTGAAGAAGCAGGTGGCCTTTCTGTTTCGCTGGGCGCCGCGGCCCTTGTGTGGGGCGCCGCGGCGCTTGCCTCTGGAAAATTCTGGGGGCCGCGGCCCAAGGTGCTAGGGCCGCAGCCCTTGCCCTGTTTTCGCCCCGTTTGCTCGTTTTGACCCCGGAAACCTAGTTTTAGGCCTCGAGAGTGTCCTTGCTACTTGGATTAGTTTGGATTGACCTCTTGGAGGTTAGATAATGGTTTGAGAACCCTTGATTATCTTGATTATTAATGGTATCCCAAATGTGTTGTGATTAGGTAACCGCTAAAGGACTAAAAGCTAAACTGTTCTCAAAGGTTGTTCTTTTGCTCATTCTAGCTCGAATCAAAGGTAAGAAAACTGCACCCAAAGTGTGACATGCATGGATATTTGTGAGGCATGTTGATTGTATAAATATGGACATGGATTGAATACAGAATCGACAAAAGTGTTAGTATTAGCTGTGAGGCTGTGACTTATTTGTCAGGCTCGGCAGTGTTACTGGACACAGGTCAGGAAGCGCTGACTTACTTGTCAGAACGGCCATAGCGTGAATCACGCAAGCCAACAGAGATTAGATCTAATCGACCATTAGCATTGAATGACTCAAGGAGCATTAATGCCTGACCGACCCTGAGGATCGATGAACAAACAGAGCCTGGAGGCTAGTGGCTTACCTATCAGCCACTCTCCCGCTACAAAACAGAGCTTGAAGGCTAGTGGCTTACCTATCAGCCACTCTCTTGCTAGAAAACAGAGCTTGAAGGCTAGTGGCTTACCCATCAGCCACTCTCCCGCTAGAAAAGAGAGCTTGGAGGCTAGTGGCTTACTTAACAGCCACTCTCCCGCTAAAATCATGTGTTATTCGATTGTTTGAAAGCTTTATGCTCAGTGTGATTATAATGATAATCATTTGATGATGTTATGAAAAGTATTATGTTTTCTTGCTAGGCTTTGGCTCATGTGTGCTATGTGGTGCAGGTAAAGGGAAAGAGAAGCTCACCTAGCCTTGAGTGGAGAGCTGATGTGGTGATGTGTACATATGCGGCCGCTTGACCATCACGGTCAAGGTGTTCTCAGAGGAACTAGGGGGTTTACCCTATTTTTTCCGCTTAGGTCGGCGGGACTATAACTTTACAACTATAATGACCATTTTGTACTGAGAACCACTTGTAAATGTTTTGCTTAGCTCTGCAGAGCAGTTTGTAATAAAATCTCCATTTCCTTTTTATTGGTTTTGTACCTTAACCTGTTAATCACACTTAGAGCACGTTTTTGACCAAAGGACTCAGGCAATGAGTCAAATTTCCGGTCCACCGTTCACCGTAACTGTTCTGGGGTAGCCAGGGCGTTACAACATCAAGCTTTTCCTGAAGTGATTTCATTCACTAATGAAATACACCAGGAAGTTATGCTCACTGTAAAATATGAATGGATTCCTATTTCTTGTGGAAAGTGTCATGGCATGGGGCATTATACTGACAGTTGCAGGAAGAAAGAAGAAGTTAGGAAAGAATGGGCTGTTAAGAAAGAAGCTACACAGAAGTCTTCTTTGGAAGCCCAAGGACAGGACATGGATTTTGTGCCAATAAAAAATGGCAGGACAGTGATTAAAGAGATAGCAAAGGCACCAACAACAATAAACATGTTTAAGCTATTTGAGGAGACAGGAGAATGTTCAAACTCAGAATGAATGGGAGTAAATAGGCAGGGAGGGGGAGATCCTCCTCTGGAACATGGATAGGATCCTAAGTTGGAATGTTAGGGGGATCAATAATCGCCATAAACAGGAAGAGGTCAAACGTTTGATCTTCTCAATGAAGGTGGTATTAGTTGGTCTCCTTGAAACTAAGGTACATACTCACAATTTGGGTTTTGTATATGTAAATATGTTTAGGGGATGGTGCTTCTCAACGAATAATGCTTGGCATAAAGGGGGTAGAATTATGGTTAGCTGGAATCTAGGGATGTTTACAGTCAATATACTACAATGTTCAAGTCAATTAATGCATTTGGAAGTTATTTCACTGGTTGGTAAGGAAAGTTTTCTGGTCACTTATGTTTATGCAATGAATGAAGATCATGGTTGAATCTCTCTTTGGACTGATCTAAAAGATATAGCATCTAAGGGGTCAGGTCCTTGGATCATTTTAGGGGATTTTAATAATATACTTAGTGTTGAAGAGAGAATAGGTGGACATCAAAGACCAAAAGTTTATGGTGCATTTAAAGAGTGCGTGTAATTTTGTCAGGTTGAGGATGTAAAATTTACTGGTTCATTTTTTACTTGGAACAACAAACAGGGTAAGGATACTCGGATCTATTCTAAAATAGATCGGGTATTAGCAAATCAACAATGGCTGGACAAGTTTCCAAATACAGAGGTTGTTTTCTTGTCTGAAGGTGTGTTTGATCACTGTCCTGCTATTCTCTCTGTTTACCCGGCTGGTGTGGAAGGACAGAAACCATTTTGGTACTTTAGAATGTGGAAAAATGTTCCAGATTTCAAGAGGAGATTAGAAGAGACTTGGCTGATCCAGTTTGGTGGTGCACCAATGTTTCAACTTACTCAGAAGTTAAAAGAGGTAAAGAAGCTACTGAAGGGGATTAATAAGAGTGAGATTAGGGATATTTATACTGTACATGCTATGAGATATCAGGCTCTAATTGACTGTCAAGCTGCCTCATAAATCAAACCTCATGATCATTGTTGACGCGGTTCTTCGGCAACAGGTAATTAAGAGAAGAAGAGAGAGAGATTAGCACTCAAGGTAGAACCGTCACAGATATGAAATCTTATATAATGAACTAGGTGACTCAAGACACGTTTTTAAGTGGTTCAAATGTTAAAATCCTTCTACTCCACTAGTCAATATTATTCATTTTTTCTGGGTATTTTGTTTACAAAGTATATAGTCCTCCAAAGACTATTTTTTCCAACCCCTATCAACTCCTAGGGTCTCCCTATTTATAGGAGAAGGCACTTGGAAGTTGGTAGGGAGGTCATCCCGTGACCTTACCATTTGTCATATCCACTCTGTGGCATTCATGATTAATTCCTAGACCTGACACATAAGTGTGGTCTAATCAGCATGGAAGGATATAATGGGCCGCACGGCCCAACCCATCCGTGGGTGTCTGACACGCACATTCCTACTGCGTGTCTGAGAAGTCAAGGGGATATCAGACACGTGATGTCAGATATATGCACGTTTATCTTGCGTGCGTTGACTTCATAAAGGCTCAGAGCTTCCTGGGCTCCTCGCGACACGAACAGCTCGTATTCCGAGCTGTTCTCCTGGCGTGGCCTTCAGAGGCCCCTCTCGAGCTGAGAAGATCTGCCCTGGAAATAGGATCTTCGTCCTGTGGGCACCTCGGGCTAAACCTGATTAGTTTGAGGCTCGTCCTGCTAATCAGCCCGTGGGAAAATCAGGGCGTACATCTGCCCCCCAAGCTCCTGCTCGTGGTATATGACGTCATGTATAGGAGACCACAGTAGGGGCTTTTAGACTTCCCCCACAACCCTTCGCATTCCATTCTTCTTGCAGGCGTCTGATACGTGGAGCGTCGTGGGTGGCGACGGTACATTCTACGAGAACCGCATTAAATGGCCTAGCCTACTAACCAGCCGTCGTTTCACATTTCGAGTGGAGGGTCTTCCAAGAGCCTTTTACACGTGATCCTTCCCTTGTATAAAGAGGGGGTGGTCACCCTACGCACGGGCCACCCTATCATTCAAAAATTTCTCAAATTTCCTTCTTCCTTCTCTGACTTTCCGAAGGACGAAACCCTCATCTCTGCTGTTTTCATCTTCTCCGTTCACGAAGCCTAAGCATACGAGTTTCTTCAAAACCTTTGAAGCTACTGTACCAACGAAGCTCTTACCAGCGCAGCAATCTCGCTCACCATCCAGCCATACATTGTAAGTTTTCTGACCCAGTTTACTTTGAAAGCATGCCACTGTAGCTTAGGGAAATTTTTTTACTGTAGCCACATGCAGGGGTTTTCTGGGTTGTGTGGATATGGAGGGTGACGTCCCTTCTTAGATTAGGGCACGCCTGTTGCAGGAAATCGTTTTAGAATATGGGTTTCAAGGTGTTTCTTCAGGGACAATTTCTGGGTAGGACCTTTAGGAATTTTGGGTGCAAAACCGGGTAGCTTAGGGAATACGCCTCAAAAGCGGTTTTGCACGTTTTGCCTATTGAAACTTTCCCCCCAAGGAAAATTTTTACTCTGAGCCCCTTGACACACGAATTTCGAGTAATCTGGGATCTGTTGAGGGCCTAGGCGCGTGTTCATTGAACCGTGTGGTTCTACTCTCCACGGGCTGGGCTTACCCCAGCTCGTGTAATTAACACTTGCTTCATCCTTCTGCTTGGGTCACCTTTTCTAAAGTGTTTTCTTTTGTTCGATAGGCGACCAGATGGCCCCGAAGAAGAACCTGCCCCAGAAGAACGTGGGAAGCTCGACCTCCCAACAAGATAAAGGAAAGGCGGTGATGCCCAGCTCGCTGATTCCCCACTTTGGCCCGGCCGTGGAGAAACAGGCCGAGGTGGGCCCTGATGCGTTTTTCGAGGCGGAGAGAATCGTCTCAAAGATAACCGAGCAGGCCAAGATCACCAAACTCTTCATCACCCACAACATTCCCTTGGGGAAAGCCTCAGTGATTGCCCGACCTGCTGCAGAGGGCGAGCGGAGCTGCACGCCGCTCGATGAATCGTTCGCGGCCTGGAGCGGTGAACACTTCAAGGCAGGGGCCTTCCTCCCTCTGGACCAGTACTTCGCCGACTTCCTGAATTATGTGGGGTTGGCCCCATTTCAGCTCCCTCCCAACTCCTACCGTCTGCTGGCGGGGTTGAGGTATTTATTTCAAAAGCACGAGTGGGAGGTCCCCACTCCTGCTGATATTCTATACTTCTTTTGCCTCAAAGCCAGCCCGGACCAGCGGGGGCGAGGCGACGGGTTCTATTACTTAACCCGTTTCCCTAATACAGCGGCGGTCATCGAGCTGCCGAGCCACCCGAATGACTTCAAGGACCAGTTTTTCATGTCAACTGGGTTCCGCAACTGCGATCATCATTACTTTAATCGCCCTCGTAAGTGGTCCTTGACCTTAGCCCGCCTTTTAAGGGTTATCTTATTTTAGCTCCCTCCTTATCTCACTTCTGACTTCAACCAATCTTGCAGCCATCTACGCGAGGACCGAGAAATCCGTGACCCTCGGGGGTCAATACGACACACTGGCGAGCCTGCCCCCCAGTGAGAAAGACTACCGCGTGCTCGTGACCGACGAGACGATGGTATTCTTCAAGCTGATTTTCCCAAATTAGACTTTGAATTTGAAGAGGCCCCGGGGGCCGCCCCCAGCTCGCGACAACAGACCGATCGTCGCGGAGGAGATCGCAGATGACGAAGGTGAGGAAGAGAGTGACGAAGTTCCTCTCGTGAGGAGTAGGAAGAGGACCTTGGAGGTCACCCAGAGGATGGACGAGGAGAGGGTCCAATCCGGAGCAGCCGCGGGTCCCTCCGGCCAAGGTAATCCTTACTTATTTAAGAATGTAGATAGGGCCACTGCAGACCCCCGGCTGGTTAGGTTCAATCCTAGGCAGCTCGTCCATCGTTACCCGAGGAATCCGGACCTGGACACGCTCTTGCTCCATTGTGTTGACCGGCTCGTGCTGGATCACCAAGAGAGTCGGCCCAGGGGTACCGTAGCAGTAGATAACACCTTAGCTTTTAGGTTGATCCTTTTTGAGGAGTATGGGACCAACTTACGCATGTGGCCGGCGCTCCAGAGGGGCATCTATGCTCCGGGGATTAGGCAGTATGTAGAAGAGTCCAGCCCCGAGTCGGAACCGGACCTAGAACCTGCGCCAGTTCGTGAGATAATCGTCTTAGACTCTTCCAGCTCGGGGGGTAGGGCTCCCTTAGTATTCGCTTACTCATTGCCTTTAAACCTTTTGCCTCTATTTCTGCATGATTGCTACCTTGTAATAACCATGTTTTTTGTTTTTGGCAGAAGAGATGTCTCAGCCCGGAGGTAATCTGCGGGGCGTGGTCTTCGGCGGGAACCCCCCAGCGGGGCCAAGGTTGAAAAGGCTTCGAGAGTCCAAGGGCTTGGCTGGGACCTCCACCAAATCCCCGGCTAAGGAGAAGGAGAAAGCCCCTCCATCCCAGGTCGCGGGGGCGATCCTTCCTGTTGCCAGGACAGGGCCCATGCCCCCGCCACCCCAATGATCTCCATTAGCCGCCCAGGACGGGGTAATAGAGATCGGGAATCCAGCCGCGGCAGCCCCGGATGTGCGTATCCCGGTCGATCCCCAGGATCTGGAGAAGATGCCAGAAGCATTCCGAGGGACGGTGTATGAGTCGGCTAGCTATGCCGTCAGCCACTTCTACAAGCTCAGGGAGAGGGAGCTCCGGGCCATCGAAACAACGAGCCCGGTCCGAGTTATGGAGTCTTCGATGGACATGACCCTAACGGTAAACTGCCCCATTCTTTTAGAGCTTTAACACTCACACGCCGCCTTTTTTCTTCCAGTTAGCTAATTTATCCTTCCTTTCTTGCAGGGAATTGCTGCCGCATACAGAGGCATCGCTAGGACCAAGGCCCAGCTCGAGGGTGTGGAGGCTGAGCGCCAGACCGCCCTCCAGGAGGCGAAAGCCGCGCTGGCGGCCTCTAAAGCCGAGCTAGAGAAGATCCGCTCCAAGAACCGAGAGCTTAAAAACTCCCTGGCCGCATCGCGGACAGATCTCGAGGTAGCGAAGACCGAGGCCCAGGCCGCCATGGAAGCTGAACGGGCCGTCTCGGAGCAGTCCTTGCAAGACCTGTTCTATCATTGCTGGTCCCACAACCCAGATGCAGACTTTTCTTTCATGCCGCCGGACCTCTGGGCGTTTTTGCTGCCGAAGCTCCAAGCCCGCCTAAATAAAGAGGTACCTCCCTCGGAGACTGGAGAGGCCTCTGTCGCGGCGGAGCAGGACGAGACCGCGACCTCCAAAGGGCCAACTGGTGGGGCTTAGGATACTTCTCTTTGGGCATTTTGAACTATTTTATTTTCCGTTGTAATTTTTCATGAGGTGTTTCCACCTTGAGACAATTTGCTCAGCAACTTTAACATATATATATATATATATTTATGCTTTTGGCTACAATTTATCTCTTCATTTTTATGAATTTAGTTCGGGTTAACCGTTATTTATATCCCGGGCTTTTAAAGAAGAGCCACGATCAAAATTAAAGTTAACCCCTAAGTTTCATGACCTGGTTAAAACCAGGAACTTATTTTGAAAACTTAGTTCGCGTCAAATTTTATCCATATCCCGGGCTCTTTAAAGAGGAACCGTGGTCAATAAATTTTAGTTAACTTCTAAGTTTTATGACCTGGTTAAAACCAGGAACTTATTTTGAAAACTTAGTTCGCGTCAACTTTTATCCATATCCCAGGCTCTTTAAAGAAGAACCGCGGTCAATAAATTTTAGTTAACTTCTAAGTTTTATGACCTGGTTAAAACCAGGAACTTATTTTGAAAACTTAGTTTGCGTCAACTTTTATCCATATCCCGGGCTCTTTAAAGAAGAACCGCGGTCAATAAATTTTAGTTAACTTCTAAGTTTTATGACCTGGTTAAAACCAGGAACTTATTTTGAAAACTTAGTTCGCGTCAACTTTTATCCATATCCCGGGCTCTTTAAATAAGAACCGCGGTCAATAAATTTTAGTTAACTTCTAAGTTTTATGACCTGGTTAAAACCAGGATAGGGCTTAGTTTGTGATAACTCTTATCCATGGATAAAAATTAACACCTAAGTCGTTAAGGAGACCTGGTTATATTCAGGTACCATATGCCCCCCAAGTAACTGGGAAAGGGTCTTTCGTGGTTACTTTAAAATCACACTTGCAAATAAAGAGAAACATTTGATTTTTATTTATACATGGAAAGTGACCTCCTAGGCCTTACAAGTGGCTCATTGATAATATTTCTTTAGGTGGATGGCATTCCATGTCCGCGGGACCGCCCCTCCACCAAGCCGAGCTAACTTATAAGTTCCCTCTTTGATGACTTCGATGACCTGGTACGGTCATTCCCAGTTTGGTCCCAAAAGCCCATCTTTAGGATCTTTCCCGGCCAAGAAAACTCTCCTTAGGACCAAATCGCCGACGCTAAAGGCACGTCTTTTGACCTTAGTGTTGAAGTAGCGAGTGATCTTCTGTTGATAATGGGCGAGCTGGAGTTGTGAATCTTCTCGCCTTTCATCCACTAAGTCTAGGGAATGGCATAGGAGCTCGTAGTTCCTGTCTTGGTCGTAGTGCTGGAACCTATGTGACAGAACTTTAACCTCCACGGGGAGGACTGCTTCACTCCCAAAGGTTAGGGAGAAAGGCGTGTGACCCGTGGGAGTCCGATGTGAGGTCCGGTATGCCCACAAGACTTGGGGGAGCTGTTCGGGCCAGATCCCCTTTGCCTCATCTAGCCTTTTCTTGAGGCTCGCCTTCAGAGTTTTGTTGACAGCCTCGACCTGGCCGTTCGCCTGGGGATAGGCCACGGATGAGAAGCTTTTCACAATTTCGTGCCTTTCGCAAAATTCGGTGAACAGATTGCTGTCAAATTGAGTGCCGTTATCGGAGACGATTTTCTTAGGTAGGCCAAATCGACATATGATGCTTTTAACCACGAAGTCTAACACCTTTTTCGATGTTATTGTCGCCAACGGCTCTGCCTCGGCCCACTTGGTGAAGTAGTCAATGGCTACTACGGCGTAACGGACCCCGCCCTTTCCGGTAGGCAGGGTGCCTACTAGATCTATCCCCCAAACGGCAAATGGCCAGGGAGACGAAATCATTTTTAGCTCGACCGGAGGAGCTCGGGCAACCGTAGCGAATCGCTGACACTTGTCACACCTTTTTACATATGAGATCGAGTCTTTGGACAAAGTCGGCCAGTAATAACCTTGCCTGAGAACCTTAAAAGCCAGGCTTTGCCCCCCAGTGTGGTCTCCACAGAATCCTTCATGAACTTCTTGCAGGATGGCCTTCGCTTCACTTGGAAGAACGCACCGGAGGAGAGGTAGGGAATGCCCACGTCGGTACAACACCCCTTCGACTAGCGTATATCTCGGAGCTTGATAAAGGACTCGCCGTGCGTCGTTGCGCCCTTCGGGTAACTTGCCCTCGACGAGATACTCAATAATGGGAGTCATCCAGGTCGGCCTGATGTCAATCATTTCAATTTCTGCCCGATCCCCGTCTATGCTAGGATTCTCCAAGAACTCAACTGGCACCAACCCCAGGGTTTCTGTCTCGCCCGAGGCGGCGAGCTTGGCGAGAGCATCTGCGTTGGCGTTCTGCTCCCGAGGTATCTGTTCGACTGACCCTCGCCCAAACGCAGACAGTTCGGACTTTACTTTTGCCAAATAGGCGGCCATCTTGGGTCCCCGCGCCTGATATTCGCCTAGAACCTGATTCACCACGAGCTGGGAGTCGCTGAAGCATTGGACAGATCTCGCCTTTAGCTCACTAGCTATCCTAAGTCCAGCCAACAAAGCCTCGTACTCTGCCTCGTTGTTAGACGCCTTGAACCCGAACCTTAGCGCCGAGTGGAATCTATGTTCCTCTGGGGATATCAGAATGATCCCGGCCCCGGAGCCGTTCTTGTTAGATGAGCCATCAACGAAGATCTTCCACGACGAGTGGGGGGAGGCGACCTGAGGTGAGTCTCCTGATGGAATCTCCTGGAATCCCGTGCATTCCGCCACAAAGTCGGCCAAGGCCTAACTTTTTATGGTAGTTTGGGGAGTATAGAAAATCTCGAACTGACTGAGTTCGACCGCCCACTTTAGCAAGCGTCCCGATGCTTCAGGCTTTTGCAAAACCTGCCTTAAAGGCTGATCGGTCATGACGTGTATAGAGTGGGACTGGAAGTATGGCCTGAGCTTTCGCGAGACCGTGATTAGGCAGAACGCCATTTTCTCCATCATTGGATATCTTGATTCAGCTCCGAGGAGTCTCTTGCTGATGTAATAGACCGGTTTCTGAGCCTGGTCCTCTTCTCGCACCAGAACGGCACTAGCTGCGTCCTCAGTGACGGCCATGTAGAGGAAAAGAGGTTCTCCTACCTTGGGTTTTGATAGCACAGGCGGTTCAGCCAAATGCGCTTTCAGGTCGAGGAATGTGCTTTCGCACTCCACTGTCCATTCGAATTTCTTGTTTCCCCGGAGCAGGTTGTAGAAGGGTAGACACTTATCGGTCGACTTGGAAACAAACGGGTTCAGTGCTGCCACTCTTCCTGTGAGGCCTTGGACATCTTTCCGCGACCTGGGGGAAGGAAGCTCGAGTAGTGACCTGATCTTGTCGGGGTCATGAAGCTGGTATGCTCCTGGTCTGCCGAATTCATCGCGATCTGATTGTAGTCTGAGTACGCGTCCATGAAGGACATGAGCTCGTGCCCCGCCGTGGCATCCACCAATTGATCGATCCTTGGCAATGGAAAGCAATCCTTGGGGCAGGCTTTATTCAGGTCGGAGAAGTCAATACAGGTCCGCCACTTCCCGTTGGGCTTTGGAACTAGCACGGGATTGGCGACCCAAATTGGAAACTTGGCTTCACGAATAAAGCCACACTTTTTGAGCCGGGCCACCTCTTCTTCGAGGGCTTCGGCTCGGGTTGTTCCCAGACGCCTCTATTTTTGAGACTTGGCAGGGACGCTTTTATCCAGGTGGAGCGTGTGCATGATGATGCTCGGGCTGATTCCTATCATGTCCTCATGCGACCATGCGAATACGTCTAGGTTCTTCTGCAGAAACGTAGTCAGCTCCGCCTTTCTTTTATCGCAGAGGTTCTTTCTGAGCTTAACCGTCTGTGATGGGTTTTTTTTATCGATGCTCACCTCCTTGAGCTCCTCAATAGCTTGTAGTTCGGACCTGTCCTCGCCTACACGGGGGTCAATATCCTCACTCAGGGCGGGCTTTTCGTCTTCAGAAATCTGAGGTTTTTCAATCTCAGGTGCCGCCTTGGGTCCCTGAGATTCCTCTTCATCCTGAATGGCCATCGTCACCTGCCCGGGTTTAGATTTTCCCTTCATGGAAATGCTGTAGCATTCCCTGGCAGCGAGCTGATCGCCCTTGATAGTACAGACCCCTGTTGAAGTAGGGAACTTCATGGCGAGGTGCCGGATGGAAGTGATAGCCTCGAAGGCTATGAGCGTAGGTCGGCCTAAAATGGCATTGTAGGCAGCGGAGCAGTCAATGACCACGAATTCGAGTAGTTTGGACACTGTTCGAGACTCCTGTCCTAGGGTGATCACCAGCTCGATTGTTCCTATCGCTGCTGATCCTTCTCCTGAAAAACCATATAGCATCATCGAGGTTGCCTTAAGCTCGGCAACAGTCAGACCCATTTTTTCTAAGGTGGATCGGAACAGGAGGTTCACCGAGCTCCCATTGTCCACCAACACTCTCCTTACTTTCCGGTTGGCGAGCTGGACTGTTACGACCAAGGGATCATTATGAGGGAATTGGACATGGCCTGCGTCCTCCTCCGTGAAAGTTATCGGTTGTTTCTCTAATCGTTGCTGTTTTGATTGACGCTGTTCCGGGGCGAACTCCGCTACGTTGTGGGCCTATAATTCATTCACATACCTCTTCTGGGCGCCCCTACTCGTGCCGGCCATGTGTGGTCCTCCAGAGATGGTGGATATCTCTCCCTCGACCACGGGGGGAAGGACGTCCTAATCTGCCTGACGCCCGGGCTGACTGGCTGGGACCTCCGGAATGGGTTGACTTGCCGAGACCCGGTTCCGCGAGTACTGCGCCAATGGACCTGCTCGGATGAGAGTCTCGATTTCATCTTTGAGGTGCCTGCAGTCATCGGTATTGTGCCCGACGTCGTTATGAAAACGGCAGAATTTGGAAGCGTCTCTCCTTCCCTTAGGGTGCTTCAATGGCTCCGGCCTCTTCCAGGGGACCCGAGTAGCGTTGGCCAGGAAAATATTTTCCCTGGTCTGGGTGAGCTCGGCATAGGTTGTGAACACGGGCTTGAACTTATCCACAGACTTATTCTTCTTCTGGCCGTGCTGGTTGTTTTCACCATGTCCTTTTCTTTTGCTACCATCGGGCTGGTTATTCTGCGCGACGTCGGGAGTCGCCACTACGATCTCCGTCTCCGTCCCAGCGGTCTTCTCGGGGACCTGGCTGGTCCCGGCGGCCGAAGCTTTAGCTTCTTCCAAGTTTATCCACTCTTGGGCTCTGTTAAGGAATTCGCTAACCGAGCTGACTCCCCTCCTTTGAATATCTTTCCACAGGTCTCCGCCGACTAGGATCCCGGTCCTCATGGCCATTAGTTTGGAGCTATCGTCAGCATCCCTTGCTCGAGCAGCGACATTTGCGAATCTGCTCAAGTAGGCTTTCAACGTCTCACCGGGCTTCTGCCTCACGTTAGCTAAAGAATCGGCCTGGACCCGGGCGGCCTGAGAGGCGCGGAATGCCCTCTTGAAGTCCGCCGAGAAGGTCTTCCAGGAGCTGATTGACTGCCTTTTACTCTGCTTGAACCATTGCCTGGCAGGTCCAATCAGGGTGGAGGGAAAGATCAAGCAACACAGCTCCGGGCCGATGTTATGGGCCATCATTAGGGTGTTGAACATCCCTAAGTGGTCAGACGGGTCTCCATCCCCGTTGAACTTTGACAGGTGGGGCATACGAAAACCAGAAGGGTATGCCGTTGCTGCTATATTGGGGGCGAAGAGTTCCATCTCGTCCCCTGAATCATATTCGTCTTTTTCTTTTTCCGATAGGAGCTTCTTCATCAGCTCCTCCATCTGAGTTAGGCGCTCTAGGGTTTTGTCCTGAGATCCTGGGTTATTCTGGGGCTGTTCAACAGCTCCGGTCCCGTTGTACATATTAGGTGGGTTGTTGCCCCTCCTATCTTGAGATAGGTTATTTGGGACATTTCCACCGTTACGTACTTCGGATCGGACCCCCACTGAGCGGGCCTGGCTACCATCCCTAACTCGACCCTCTCTGTGAGAATTGAGGCGATCTCGAAGGTCGCCTCCCTGGGTAGTATGGTGACTTTGTGCCGAACTTAGTCGCTGGCGCAGGTCTCCTCCCGAGAGATCACTTCGTCCACTACCGGTCCAGTGACTCCTGTTGGACAGGCTCGGGGTGCGTCTTTGGCGGCTATGACCTGATCCTTCCTCAGGCACCCCGTCGCGCCAGGAGGGTCCAGCTGACGGCGGGCCTCTCCTGCTATTTCCGTAGGTCGGGATGTCTCGGACGGGCTGAGGAGACGGATATCTGATGGGAGAAGGAGGATGCCTGACCGGGGAGGCGATCCTGGTGCCGTCCAGACGGACAAAATTTGGTGGGGGCCTCTCGCCCTGCCAGCTTGCTGGTCCCGCGCTGGGCGAGCTTGACGAGGAACTGGACGTCCTTCGGGGACGGGCTGATGTCTCTGGCCTTCCTCGGCCCTTCTTCAGGAATTTCCTCGATCTCTTCTGGGCGTTCTCGAGGAAGGCTGAGAGCTAGGGGTTGACGTCCTAACCGAACGGCTGTACTGCTGCTGTCCGGTCCGAGGCATTTCCCTGAGGTTTGCCTCCTGATGGTGTGATGAAGGGGTGGAGTTCGCTGCAGGAAGTCTACCCGAACGGCTATGCCTGGACCGATTACTCCAGCGAGACTTAGGAGCCTCGCCTTGCCTCTCTCCAACGTTACCGTTGGTTGTGAGAGGGGGTAGTCGGCTTAGAATATCCTGGATTTGCTGACCAGCTGCTGCTAACTGGCTCCTCTGCTGAACATTCTCCATCTCCACCGCAGAATAATAACATGGATTCGGATTAGGCGGCCGGGGCGCTGAACTACCAGTGTCGTCTTGGCCCGCCGGCTGCTTTCCCGACCTCTGCTGGACTTCAGGAGCTTGCTCATCAGGGATGGAAACCTGGTGGGCCTCCTGCCCATCATGCTGTTTTGTCTCGTTACCATGCCTGGATCGAGTGGTCACCATAGTTGGATGTCTGCGGTAGTACTAATCGAACTTGCTCTCAATGAAAGCACCAAACTATTGACGCGGTTCTTCGGCAACAGGTAATTAAGAGAAGAAGAGAGAGAGATTAGCACTCAAGGTAGAACCGTCACATATATGAAATCTTATATAATGAACTAGGTGACTCAAGACACGTTTTTAAGTGGTTCAAAAGTTAAAATCCTTCTACTCCACTAGTCAATATTATTCATTTTTTCTGGGTATTTTTTTTACAAAGTATATAGTCCTCCAAAGACTATTTTTTCCAACCCCTATCAACTCCCAGGGTCTCCCTATTTATAGGAGAATGCACCTGGAAGTTGGTAGGGAGGTCATCCCGTGACCTTACCATTTGTCATATCCACTCTGTGGCATTCATGATTAATTCCTAAACCTGACACATAAGTGTGGTCTAATCAGCATGGAAGGATATAATGTGCCGCACGGCCTAACCCATCCGTGGGTGTCTGACACGCACGTTCCTACTGCGTGTCTGAGAAGTCAAGGGGATATCAGACACGTGATGTCAGATATATGCACGTTTATCTTGCGTGCGTTGACTTCATAAAGGCTCAGAGCTTCCTGGGCTCCTCGCGACACGAACATCTCGTATTCTGAGCTGTTCTCCTGGCGTGGCCTTCAGAGGCCCCTCTCGAGCTGAGAAGATCCGCCCTGGAAATAGGATCTTCGTCCTGTGGGCACCTCGGGCTAAACCTGATTAGTCCGAGGCTCGTCCTGCTAATCAGCCCGTGGGAAAATCAGGGCGTACAATCATATCTTTATCTCTAAGGAAAAAGAGGCCAGAGCACTATACAATGAAACACATGGAAATTATATCTCCTTTCTTAAACATAAAGCTAAATTGCATTGGATGAAGGAAGGAGATGATAACACATCTTTTTTTCATTCCAGTATTCGGCAGAGAAGGGCTATCAATAGGATATACTCAATCAAAGATATGGATGGTGTATGGGTTGACAAACCAGCTGGAGTAGTTAAAGCTTTTTTGCATTTTTATTATAGACTCTTGGGGAGTAAAATGGAGAGCAGGAAATCAGTTTTGGCCACTGTAATCAAGCAAGGACCGAAAATAATAGCAGCTCACACTAGCCTACTAACAACAGAATATTCCAAAGATGAGGTGAAGACTGTCATGTTTGAGATTCTTGGAAATAAATCTCCGGGTCCAGATGGTTTCAGCAGTTTCTTTTTTCAAGATAACTGAGAGGTGGTTGGTGATAATGTATGTGAAGCTATTCTATCTCTTTTGCACTAAGGGAAATTGCTAAATGAGATCAATTCCACAACGCTGACTTTGATTCCTAAAGGTAAATGTCTCGAATCTCTTATGGATTTTCGTCCCATAGCTTGCTGTAATGTTGTATACAAAACTGCCACTAAGCTAATTTGCTCCAGATTGATAAAGGTACTCCTGGGTCTTATAGCTCAAAATCAAAGTGGCTTTGTTCAAGGTAGATATATTGCATATAATATAAAGGTCTGTCAGGATTTGATCAAGCATTATGGCAGGAATAAGTCTAAACCAAAATGCATGATTAAACTAGACTTGAGGAAAACATATGATACAATAGAGTGGGACTTTATTGTGGAAATGTTATATGCCTTCAAATTTCCTCTTGAGTTTGTTTAGATGGTTATGACCTGTGTAAGAACCCCAAGGTTTAGCCTTCTGTTCAATGGGTCATTGCATGGTTTATTTGAAGCTAGAAGAGGTCTTCGGCAGGGGGATTCATTATCTCCTTTGCTGTTTGTATTAGGGATGGAATACCTTTCCAGAATTTTGGGGAAAATTGGTGAAATAGAGGGATTTCAGTTTCATGACAGATGTGGCCCTCTTAAATTAAATCACCTCTGTTTTGCAGATGATTTCAGTTTCATGATAGATGTGGCCCTCTTAAATTAAATCACCTCTGTTTTGCAGATGATGTCTTGCTCTTCTGCCATGGAGACTTCAAATTGATATATCTTTTGCTGCAAGGTCTGAAACTATTTTCGCAAACCTCTGGTTTAATACCAAGTGATACAAAGTCAGCAATAAACTGTAGTAATATGGAGGATTTGAAGGTGCAAATAATAATGGACTCTTCAGGCTTTACAAGAAATCAACTACCATTTAAATATCTGGGGATTCCTATATGTGCTAAGAGGATTTCAGCAAAGGCGTGTGAAGTTTTACTGGAGAAAATGACCCAACGGATACGAAGCTGGAGTACCAGGAATCTTTCCTATGCCGCCGGCAAAGTAAATTTGGTGAATTTAGTGTTGTTGTCTATTCATACTTATTGGGCTCAAATCATGGTCCTTCCATCAAAGATTTTGCAGCAAATTAATACAATTTGCAGGAATTTTTTATGGAAAGGAATGGCTGAGTCTAATAGTTCAGGGCAAGTCTCTTGGGATGAAGTATGTAGGCCTAAAGCTGAAGGAGGTCTAGGATTTAGGAGGATTAAGGAATGGAATGAAGCAGCTATTGGTAAGTATGTATGGGCAGTGGCTTCGAAAAAAGACTCTTTATGGGTTCGATGGATAGATGCTGTGTATATTGGTGATGGAGACTGGTGTGACTATAAAGCTCCGAATGGTAGTAGTTGGTATTGGAAGTAGATTGTTAAAGTTAAGGAGAAGTACAAGGAACTTAACTTGACTCATCTCCGTCCTAACAGGGTTTATAGGATAGCTGAAGGTTACGAAGCTCTTGTTCTCACTTATCAAAAGGTCTCATGGCATAGGGAAGTTTGGAATAGAACCATCATACCAAAGCATAGATTTATCTTATGGCTTGCGGTTCTAGATAGGTTACAACTGAAAGATAGATTGTTTCGTTTCAACATAACAACTTATTACCTCTGTTTTTTATGTGGTAGTTACAGGGAAACAAGAGAACATGTATTTTTTTACTGTCATTTGAGCTCTTCTTGCCTGAGGCAAATCAAGAGCTGGCTCTTTATTGTGTCACTGACAGCTTTGATATACCAGGTTTGGTGGTGTAGAAATGAGGTACTGTGGAATCAAAAAGTCTATCCAGTAACTATACTTGTTCAAAGAACTCAATTTAATGTAAAGCATAGAATTAGAAGTATTATGCCTAACAAAATTCAGTTGATGGATAGAGATTGGTTTGAGAAATTGTAATAGAATTCAGTCAGGCCTTTCTGATTTTTCCAAAAAAAAAATGTATATCTTATATTTAAGTAGTATTTAAAAATATATTGTTTTAATTAATTAATTAATTTTTATTTAAGTTTATGTTTGTTCTACTTTTTGAATTTGATAGTGACAACAAGACATTATATATTATATATATTTAATATAATATTAATATTATATGTAGATTATAAATGTAAGTTTGTCGCTAGTTGATAGTAGATTATATTATATTATATATTTAATATGATATTATTCTAATACGTGAAGTTTAAGTTTAATTAAATTTTATTTAAGTTATTTTATTATTTTTAAATAATTATCATTGTAAAATATTGAAAAAATATTTTATTTTAATTAATTTATTTAATTTTATCTAAATTTAAGTCATATTTACTATCTATCTTTAAATATAAAAATATTTTGTTAAATATAAAAATATTCAATTAAAATTAACGAAATAAACAAAATAAATTATTAAAACAAAACATTTGCCACAGAAACAAAAAGAAAAAGAAAGACCAATAATAGCAATGAGACAAAAGCAAGTTTGATCGTAATTGATGACAGACAGAAAGCTTTTAACCAAGTAAAGTTATAACAAGACGTTATTATTATTATTATTATTATTATTATTATGTCCCACTTATAATGAACTCTGCAATTTCAAGAAAGAAGGAAAGAAAAAAACTTGGTTGGTAATAATTTGTAATAGAAGCGTGGTGCTCGTTGGTGTTGGGTTCAGCTGGCGTCTCTATGAGGTGGCTGTCTTCTTTGCTTGGACGATGGAGATGGGTTTGGGCATGTCCAGGTCACCTGGGATCCCTCTCTAGCCATGGTTACGGTGGTTTTGATTAGGTCTAGTTTTTAGTCAATTTATTGTTGCCTGGTTTATTATGTTTGTTAGGGTAGTAGTTTTGGTTTGTTTCGAGTTTCTTTTATTGAATAATGGTGTCTCATCATCTTGTTTTTTGTGTACCAATTAGTATTTAGCATCACGAGAGATTGTAATATTTTTAAAAAGCGTCTCAGTGCTTTATGTTCTGGCTGTGGGGTTAGATCTTATTTTATGTCTTATTGATATAAGTTTTCATTGTACTCGGATTGATTGATTTGTTCTATTAGTATACTTGGTAAGGATCATATTTTTTTTCTGTGATCGGTTGCTGCTCTTTAAGTATTGTCTAACTTGTTGGATATTTTATTTGTAATTTTATCAATTTAATTTCTTATTATCTGATGGATTAGATAAAAACAACCAAATGGGGAGAAGGAGCATAACGATTTCACTCAAAGAGAGAGACAAGTTTTATTAATTTATACATATATTATAATTGTGATTTTAATAGATGTATTGCACATAAACAAAATATTTAATACAAAAATTGTGCTCAAACAATAAAGTGCTCGAATAAAAATTGAATTTGCTAACATATTTACAATTGAAAATAATTAACAAAATAAAAAATATATATACATCGTGTGAAAAATTATTTTGTGTCAAAAATTATTTTGTCTCAAACAACTATCTTATATATTAATATCTTATAAGAACATGATTATTATGTATTATAATTTTAAGATATAACGTCCTACAAGTACAAATTGTTCCTAGCTACGTGCCAAATAATAAAAGCCAACGCTTTATGACCTTTATAACTATTTTTTTATGACGTATATGTATATAATATTTTTTTAATCATATTTCTTTTCCAAATTATTCTCATAGTAGCTGAGTTTGGGAGGTGTTTTGGCTTTGTTAAAAGGGTCATGTGTATAATTTGAATTCTTTTGATTATGTCTTTCAATTCAGGTTACTAGTTTTTGCTATATTTTTTCAATTATATTTAGTTTAGTGGATTTTGACTAAGATTACTACTATATTAATGCATATATATATATGATTAATATTATTCAATAAAAAGACAACATCTTTTCAATTCTTTCATCTTTTTATGGTATCATGGCTTTTTAGCCTATTTTTTCTTTTCTTTTCAAACTCTTCAATCCCGTACGTGTTGTCTCAGCAAAATCAAGATACTTTTCTAAACCTTACTCCATCTCATAATCTCATTCTTTCATCTCTCTAAATCCAATAAAGAACAAATAGTTTTTTTTGCCCCTTAAATTACTGATCTCTCAAGAATTGTACTTCCGAATTTTTTAGAATTGCATAAATCTCCCACAAATTATTTCAAGCAATTAATAGAGCCTTTTATTATGTTCTATTAAAAAAAATGAAATGAAATTCTGATGTAACATTACTTTTGAAAAATAATGTATACAAGCAGTCAATAAAATTTTATGCATGCAATACCGAAAAATTCGGGGAACATAATTTGGAGAAGTTGATAATTCAAAAAGCAAAAAAATATTTGTCCTACAATAAAAAATAAGAACTTCTCCTCTTGTGTTGGTCATTGGTTATGTTGATATCACCAAAACTTGCTTTTGATGAGTTAAAAGCACATTACAAAAAACAATGTCTATACTGAGAATACTCTACCGAGAACAATTTTCGTTGTTCTTGGTAGAAACATTCTCATAATTGCACTAAGATTTCGTGGTTTTTTTTCTTCATTTAAGTTGATATACCAAGAACTTTGGAACTTCTACCGAGAACAAGTGTTCTCGTTAGAAGTCCTTTATATCAGTCGTCTTCTCCAGTAGAATTTATTTCCTCTGAAACGTAAAAATCACCAAACTTTTTTTCTCTTCGCCCCCAAATAAGTATTCCATGGATTTCCGCCCCCAAACAATAGTTTTTTGAGAAATCTTCCTCTCCAAAGAAGATTTAGTTATCAAGAGGTTCTAATCAAGGTATATATTTATATATATATATATTTCCTTTTATTTTGTATTTAACTCTCTCTAAATGAGTTTTTTTCTCACTCTACTCCGATTGTGTAGTATTTATCAGATTTTGAAGCTATATTGTTGAATCTCAGAAGCCCTCACAGATATGTAGGAATCCAGATTTTTTTATCAGATTTTGAAGCATGAGGGCTTCTGCGGAGATCACGCTGGGGGGCAGAGTTTGGCGAAAAAAATTCTTCGACAGGGCTATTTTTGGCCAACGATGAACGAGGATTCAATGGAGTACGTACGAAGGTGTGATAAATGTCAGAGGTTCTCCAAAATCCCACGAGCAGCTCCAAACGAGCTAAAACAGATGCAAAGCCCGTGGCCTTTCGCAATATGGGGAATAGATTTAATTGGATCACTACCGACAGGAAAAGGAGGAGTAAAGTACGCAGTTGTGGCAGTCGATTACTTTACAAAATGGGTCGAAGCTGAACCACTCGCAACCATAACGACCAAGAAAGTTCTCGACTTTGTCATCAAAAACATTGTGTGCCGGTATGGTTTGCCCAGAAAGATAGTTTCAGACAACGGAACCCAATTTGACAGCGACCTGTTCACCGATTTCTGCGAAAGGCATGGGGTAATCAAGAGCTTTTCTTCAGTCGCACACCCCCAAGCGAATGGGCAAGTCGAAGCTGTAAACAAAACCCTCAAAGACACCCTGAAGAAAAGACTTGAAGAAGCGAAAGGAGCATGGCCAGAACAACTACCGGAAGTCCTCTGGTCATATAGAACATCTCATCGAACAGCCACAGGGCGTACCCCATTTTTCTTAGCCTATGGGTACGAGGCCATGATACCCGTCGAGATAGATCCCCCCTCACATCGGCGTTTAACGTATGATCAAGAGAAAAACAGCCAGCTAATACTGGAGTCTTTAGACTCAATTGATGAGATACGAGAAAAGTCTCAACTTCGAGTTGCTGCTTATCAACAAAAAGTCGCCCGGTACTTTAACTCCAAAGTTAAAGAAAGAAGATTCAACGTCGGAGACTTGGTGTTACGATGAGTCTTCTTGAACACCCGCGACCCCACTGCCGGCGTGCTCGGACCTAACTGGGAAGGACCTTACCAGATTGAAGAAGTCCTTCACCCAGGCACCTACAAACTTGCACGCTTAAACGGAGATCTCGTTCCACGTTACTGGAATGGAGAACACCTGCGCAAGTATTATCAATAAACAGCCCTTCTTAAAGGACTGGCTTGTTCAAATTTTCCCCATTAATTTTTACAAGTTTTGCAAAGAGGGTTAGCCACGGTGTATGGCTAACTGCTCGTATATGTAAGATTCTGTTTCAGAATCATTCGTAAAGACATGATTAGTCCATTTTTAATACGAAATTATAAGGGACTGTGCTCAGCCAGTCGTTCTTGCCAAACTTTGTGAATTTACATTTACAAGTATTTGTTCATTACGTGTGCTGTTTTGCTGTATTACAAGTATCATTTTTCCGCTCGAACAGTAATGTTCGAACAGGCCATGGTCAAGGCAAGTGACCAAGGACCTAAGAGCTCCTCGATCACTTGGGGGGCATATAAGGCACATCGATAGCAAAGCATACTCCCAAGGTATGTAAACACATGAACAAAATGAGTGAAAGCATGCTTCAAGTACTTAGAGTATTTTTTCAAAATATATGATGCCAAAGTACTATGCTAAGTTCGGTCATACGGACAAACGTTATAATAAGTAAAAATATTATAACACCAAGAGTTAAGCTTTTACACCGCAAGCATTGCTGCTTGGATGTAATTGTTCAAACAAAAAGACTTACTGCCCGTGCAGCAAAGTTTAAAAAGAAATTATTGTCTTTACATTACGACCCGTGGGTCGCGTGTTTAAAAAGAAAGAAGAACAGCTAAATAAATTAAGAGGCATGGGGGGCAGGAGGATCCTGGGCAACAACCTGGTCAGTCTCTTCCTCGATGGTTTCTTCGTCCAAACCAACGACGCTTGGGGTTGCAGGAGTCGCAGCTCTCGCCTCCTCTTCAGCCAGTTGAGCAGCGCACCGAGCCAACTCCGCAACTCTGACCTCCTCTGAAAGGTAGCTAAAGTCAGCACCCCGATTATGTTTCCAAAAGTTATAGAAACATCGGAGTGTCGCCCTCTTATACTTTTCCAGATTCTTGGAGTTGTCGAGCTCCGACTGCTGCAGCTTGCCCTCGAGAGTGGCAATAGTCTCGTCCTTAGACTTGACTACCCCCTCCAGATGCTTGATCTCGCGGAGATGAGTTTTATTGTACGACCGGTACTCTTCCCTCAGCTTAACCGCTGCATCTTTAGCAGCTTCAGCCGCAGACAGTTTGGTCACCGCTGCATCCCGCTCTTGGACCACCGTCCCCAACTCCTTAGCATGTTTGGCTTCAGCAGCCGAAAGCTCCTCAGCCGCCTTCACCTGATGTTTCTCGAGAACTTTAACCTCAATCTGCTCAAAGTAGGCCTGGGCTCGGGTACGAGCAGTAATGGCAGAAAGTAAGGCCTGTAAACGAAAAAGAAGTCAAGACTCATCACGAGAACTGAAAAAACAAAGACTCGAGAAACAAAGAAATACTTACGCTGGAGATCTCGTTCAGAGTCCTGTTCAGGATCTGATCGACTGGTAGCTCTACAGCTTGGATCATGGCGGCCCCAACACGCTCACCTCTGCCAATCCGTTCAATTCGATCCTTAGCAGATCGAATGGTATGGCTCACGAGCCTGGCCTCATGAGCCTCTTCGCGAGAAAGATGCTCCCTAGCAGGCGCAGGTGGAGGATTGGATCGAGCAGGGGTGTTTTGCTGTTCAGAAGGAGCTGGAGGAGGGGTAGGAGTTCGCCCGGTTGGCGCAGGACTTTGCCCGGTTGGAGTACCCTGAGGAGGGTCTTCTGGTCGACTCTTCTTGGCTGAAGGGCCTCGACTGGTTTCACCAGTTCGTTTCTTTGACTTCCGTTGAAGTTGAGGGACTTCCTCTTCCTCTTCGGCCTGGTACATGTCAAAGATATTGGGAGTCGACATATCTGCATGAAAATAAACACAAGAGGTTAATAAGGGAAGAAAAAGGTGGAAAAAAGTAATACAACAGAACGAAGATAATAAAGTGAATACCCGAGCTACAACTACTGGTCGCTATACTATTGACTCTATTAATCATATACTCATTTTCTGGCATGAAGAAGTTTGGCCCTAGATTTGGAGCATATGTAAAGTTGCCATCCCCGTCAAACATGTGACAGGGGATTGGCAGACCATTTAAAAGCGAAATAACGTTACCATTGTCATCAGAAGACTCTTCCAAGTCAACAACTGGTTCTTTGGCCTTTTCTTTCCCCTTGCCTTGGGGAGCAGAAAGCCTTTCTGCAGAAGGGCTGCCCGTGGGTTCCCTGATCGTAACTCCTGTTGGCCTCCTCCTTGGAGAGGGCACAGGAAATTGCTGCTCGGGAACCCCCCCAGCAGTGGGTTCGTCCGTTTCGGACCCTCTATTGTCATGGCGAGGAGCCAGAAGGCCAGACGACCTCAAATTCTTTTCTTGTGTCAAGGTCTTGACACATTTGGTAGTGGCAGACATCTTGGCCAGAGTGTCAGACCTCGACACCATATCTGGTGTTGGGGTCGGGCGCAACCAGGGGCCTGAAAAGCAAGTCGAGTTTGAGAAATGACGAAAGGAAATACTCTATGATAAAGTATCGACCAAGGCAAAGACAAAATTGTACCTCCTCTCGCGAAAGCCAAGTTGTTGCTGGATATATCCGGAGTAAAGAAGTACTCCTTGTTGTAATGTCCCATGTTTGATATATGGGTGATGCCACTCAAAAACGTCCGGCCAGTTTCCTGATGGCAGAAGTGAAAAAAGCCCGTCCCGTTGTGTTGAGGATTGGACTTAAGGTCAAAGAGGTAATTAACCTCATGAGGTGAAGGTTCTGGCCACTTGTTAAGTTTGTACAGGACATAGAGTGCAGCCAACATCCTATATCCATTAGGGGTTATTTGAAAGGGAGCGACGCCGAAATAATTGGCCACCCCCACAAAGAAAGGATGAAGAGGGAGATAAGCCCCCGCTTCAATGTGATACCGGGACCAGGCGCTGTTTGCCCCTCCTGGACGGTTAGCCCTCTGCTCCGCAGTAGGACGTGTAATGGTTACCCCCGTTAGGGGGTATTTTCTGAAGCAGTTCGCGACCATCCGAGGAGTCATCGAACTGGCTGGAGGAGTGTACCACTCGACATCGGGCGGATTGCGATGACGAGGACGAGCCCTAGTTTGGATATTGGGGTCAGGAGTAAGATTTTCTCGACCACTGGTCGAGGGAGCCCCCGCCTGCGAATCAGGCTGGGCAGAAGGAGAAGGGTTACTTTCAGATTCGGGCCTTTTCTTGCCAGAGGATTTTGAACGGGCCATAGAAGGAGAAGGGTGCGGTCTGGAAGAGGCTCGTGAGAAGGGTATCTGGTGGATGCGATCGGATATTTGTTCTTCTCCCTCGAGCAGTTGGGCAAGGAGGTCGTCGTCGATGGGTCTCTCACCTCCCCACAAATCTGGCATTAAAATCTGCAAACAGAAGAATGGGGAGGCGAGGTCAGAGGGATCTAGGAGATTCTTAAAGTAACGCTGGTCGAAGTATAAAAGCTAAGCCTTTATATAACAGTATCCTAACTAAGTCTCTCTGCGCAAACAGTTTAAAAAGCGGACCAAAAGGGTGAAAGTGAAAAGTTTTCCTGAAAAGCTTTTTCGACTCCCCTCGCAACGGGAAGAAATTATTTCCAACCGGATTAAAAAATCGAAATGCTACTTCGATCCTACGTCCTAAAAAGTGCTAATCCTGGGTTTTAAACCTACTCAAAAGCATACTTTGACTACAAAAAACATCTTATCTACAGGCGTTCAAAAAACCAGAAACCAAGAGATTCAAACAGTACACCATTTAAAAGCATGCACCACGAAAGGTTAGAAGCATGGAGTTTCAAAGTAACTTACCAAGAAAAGTGGTCGTGAAGGTGGAAATGAGAGTTTCGGAAGTCAATGAGCCCACCGTCTGATCCTACAGCACGAAGGAAGGTTCGCCGGAGAGAGTAATGCTATGGTTTTTAGGGTTTTCCGACAAAGAGATGACGTGCGTAAAAAGGAAGAAAATGGCTCAAGTAACCTTATATAAGTTTGTCTTTGGTATTCAAAAGGCGTGATCATTAGTTTTCCATTTTCGAAGTATGGGGAAGTGTAATGGCCGTCAAAATTGTTTCTGGGAAACTGAAAAGCCTTGATTAGACAGGAGTGGTTTGCTTTTTTCAAGAACGCACGAAAGGCTCTGACACGTCAGGAGGGGTTACCGAAGGGTCGTTCGCTCAAAGTTTATTTACTGTTCGTAGTAAATAAACTTTGGGGGGCAAATGTTATCCAATAAATTAGCATTTGTGACGTGGCGAATAATCTCTTGACACGTGCCTGACACCTGGAGCGTCTGCTAGAGTATCGACCAGGAGACACACCAGAAGCAGGACATACCTGTTTTTACCACGACCAGACTGGTCGGTGGTTCCGCTGGCAAAGCAACATTTATGGAAAGATCTTATGTATCCCGAATTTATTTCATGCAATCTTCTGAATATCCCATGATTCAGGGGATAATATCTGTAACAATATTGGGCAACCCTCCATGAGCCTATAAAAAGCAAGAGATGGCTCATGGGAAGGGACCTTTGGGCAGCCCAAAAACCATAGAAATATAGAAATATAGAAATTATCTGTGAAAACTAGGATTGTTGATGAGGAGTGTTGAAACTCATTGAGCCCAAGCTCTCTGATCACACTTTTGTTCCCATATCAATATCATTCTAAGTGGATGTAGGTCATTACCAGATTCTGGGGCCGAACCACTATAAATTACTGTGTTTTCTTTACTTTTGTCATTACGTTATTATCTATACATATTCGTCTATATCATTCATATTTTGACTCCGTGTCAGTTGGCTAAATCGAGGGTCAACATCCATTATCTACACACTTTTTTATATAGAATAGATATGTATATATATATAGAGTAATTCTGTGGTGCATACCTGAAAAAGTATGCACCGGTGCATATCTTTTGTAACTTTTTCTGTTTCTCGGCTCGTGAACAGTTTTCGGTGCGATTTTTTTTTATGACTGTATTTATTGTAGTTATTTAAAGCATCCTGCAAATTTTCAGGAAATTCCGAATAATTTACAATGCCGAAAACTAGGTTCAAACAGACTGTTTTCCACGCCTATAAAAAAATTAATCACGCGTGCAACAACCTGTTTGAACCTGGTTTTCGGCATTGTAAATTATTCGGAATTTCCTGAAAATTTACAGGATGCTCTAAATAACTACAATAAACACAGTCATAAAAAAAATCGCGCCAAAAACTATTTACGAGCCAAAAAACACTAAAAGTCACAGAAGGTATGCACCATAGCAATACCCTATATATATATAAATGAGAATTCTCTAGTAGGGGCTTCACTTTAAGCTCTACGAGTGGAGCTTTCATTGTTCTCGACCCGTGAACAGTTTTCGGCGTGATTTTTTTTTTATGACCCTATATATTGTAGCTATTTAGAGCATCCTGCAAATTTTCAGAAAATTCCAAATGGTATACAGTACCAAAAACTAGGTTCAAACATGTTGTTGCACGCGTGACTAATTTTTTTTATGCGCGTGGAAAGCAACATGTTTGAACCTAGTTTTCGATACTATAAACTATTTGGAATTTTCTGAAAATTTGCAGGATGCTCTAAATAGCTACAATATATACGGTCATAAAAAAAGATCGCGCCGAAAACTATTCACGGGTCAAGAAATACTGAGAGCCCCACCAATAGGGCTTAAAGTGAAGCTCCTATAGAAGAATTGTCATATATATAAATATATATGATATTTCTTAAGTAGGGGCAATGTTTTTGCCCCTAGATGTGGGGGCAATTTTTCTTACTTGTGATTGGTTGAATGATGAGGGTACAAGGGGTTAAAATATGATGTGAAGTGGCTAATTATTTGCCTTAATGTTATTTTAGTTTGTTTTTTCCTTATTCTTCTGTTGCTTTCGAGACTGGTAAATAAAAATGAATTTCAAAGGCACCTCATTCAATCTTACTGAAATGAAATCCTTAACCTTTATGTCCTCTTCTCCATTTTGAAATTCTTTATTTTATTTTTCACCATCTTTAGTCTGCAATTGGGCAGAACGATCCTCTTGAATTGGTTAATGGTGTTGGTGACTCACCGTTTTAGCAATTAGTTTGTAGAGTCCCATAATGTTTACTTAGTTAGCTAGCTAATGGTAGTTGTAGTATTTTAAATTTTGTGGATTTTGGTTCAAACCGGGACTTAGTTGAACACTCGTAGCAACACTTATAGATTTTATAAGTTTAACATATAGTTTAAGAATATTAATTATAACATAAGGTTTGATTAATATAGCTGATTATAAAAACATTATTTATTCTATCTATAAGGTTTAGATAGAATTATTAAGATCATGACACTTGTCGTATGCATGTTTAATTAAGAATTTAATTGTAGTTTAAATAAAAGAAAGTTCAAGAAAACTCTAGAATCTTCCAAGACCATTAGGAGCATGATATTTGTCACAATCTTGTTTATTTGTGGATTAGATTGTTAATTAGATAATTAAATAGATTTTCCGTAACTTTAAGGTACTGTAACTTTCGACCTATTTTTGACTTATTTATGTTATGAATTTCGAAAAATATTATTTCTAGAAAGTTGTAGATAATTGAATTAGCTTCCTAACAGTATAAAAATGGTCTAAATTGGAGTTCTAGAGCTTCAGTTATGTTAATTTTACTATAGGTGAGTTTAGAGTTACGAGATTTAGAAAGTTAGAAGTTAGGATTATATTTTATTTAAATTTAAATTTGGATTATAATTAGAATGAAATTAAATATTTTTTTTAAACTAGAAGAAAGATCTAGAAACTCTAGATACTTCTGGAACCACTAAGAGCATGACACTTGTCATAATCATGTTTATTTAAGGATGTAAATATCTTTTTTTAATAGGATAATTTCTCTCCTCAAACTCTATAAATAGGACCTAGTACCCAACCCTTTCACTTACTCTTCAGCTGTGATCATACTCCAAGGTGCTAGTGAGAACATAAGAGTGATACACTTGGGTTGGAAAAGAAAAAGCTTTATCATTCTTAAGCTTTATCAAACACTTGGGAAGTAAGTATTAGAGTATTTCGGTATTGGAGTTAGGCCAATCCTTAAGATCAACAAAGGTACCCTTATTCTTAAGTCTAATTCTTTTGATTCCTTAGTTTCTTTAGTTTTCATTCATGTTCTAACTTTTGTTATGGTTTTGTGGTTAGGTTTTTAAGTTCATTGAACTTAAGGTGTCTTTTCGGCAAGTTTTATCTTGGTGGTTTAGTTCTATTCTTTTCATCTCTTTCCTTTAGAAATACTCACTATTCTATTGCTAGTTTTAGGAGTGTTCTACGTCCCGCATTTGTTCTCATATCCCGGTTTTGGTAAGGAAAATAGGCTAGATCTTGTATGTTTGTATGATATGTTATGCTTTTATGTTATGTTATGATAAAGTTATGTTTTAATATGTTATGTTATGATTTACACTACCTCAAATATTAGACAGGGGACGTAGATGGGTTATCATACACTACATGTGATCTAACCTACCTCAAATATTAGACAGGGGACGTAGATGGTTTATCACATGTCATAATGGCCATTATTAGTATAGTCTTATATAGTATATGTTATAATATGTTTATAGTATATGTTTGATATGTTTTTACTATATGTTATGATATATTTATAGCATATGTTGACCCTCGTTTTGGTCAACTGACACAGAGTCAAACGCTTGATGTGACAGGAAGTATTGAAGTAAGTCTAATGGAAAGAACAGTAAACGACACAACAAATTATAGTGGTTCGGCCCCACGAATTGGTAATGACCTACGTTCACTTAAGCTATTATTGATATTGATTCTCAAATGAGTGATCAAAGAACTAGGGTTCTTCGAGTTTCACAAGCCTTAGAGGGATGAATGATACAATCGAAAGGTAATAGCTATAATTCTCTTGTAAAGCATAAACTCAAATCAGCCAAAAAGTAAAGCCCCCCCTTGAGCTATTTCTTCTCTATTTATAGGCTCAAGGAGGATTACATGAATTTGTTACAGATATTCTTTCCTAATTAATCGGATAATCAGGAATCATGGGAGATAATCTCGGATATGATTACAATTGCACAAGATCTTCTCAAAATATACGGAGTATACGACCAAGCTGGTCGTATATTATGGGGTTTTATGCCCTAATTAAAACCCAAATTCTTTGTAATCTCATTTTATTATCAATAAAAGAATAGAAATCATTTTTTGACTTGGTCAATCACTTTGCTCACATGTTTTATTTTCATGATTATTTGTTTAATATAAAATTCTATTAAATCCCGAGCATATAGCTAATCTTATTTATAGTGACGTAATCACAGTGGAATATAAATATGATTATATGTTCAAAATAAGTTAGTCCTAAGATTAGTCAGTGCACCGGATTTACACTGACTTGCCAATCTACGATATGATCTACTTACACATTACAGTGTTATGTTCTTTCCAGAACATTAGCAAAGTAGATAAGATCGGATGTATTTGTTACATCGGACAGGACCGATATTGACAGTTGATAAGATAAGTAAACATACCGTTATTATCTATTCTAGTCATATCATATAGTTGACCATAGGTCAATTCAATCTCAATTCTGAGTGGTTAGTATTCTAACTGGTTGTATTATTTGAGTTCTTTGACTTGTTCGTTACCAGCTTACCCTACGGACTAGCCCATACTTACATCTTGGGAACTCGGTAGTATAATTGAGTGGGAGTGTTAATCATAGATATGAACATCTATAGCTTCTGATGAAGAAGTGAAACGATGGTTTCCTTTTAGTTTGGTTCAAGGTGTTAAATGATAGAGATCTCATTTCAGTAATTAAATTAGTTTACTGAAATATCATTTACAAGGAACTAAGTGTTTTAAGGATAAAATACAATGAGGGGTAAAACGGTATTTTAGTCCTATCTCATTGTAGACCGTCTATAGAGGATTGAGTGACAATTATGGTTGTAACAATGGATAATTAATAGCGTATCTATATTTTTTATAGAGCGTTCTATGAATTCAAGAGTGCAATTCCAAGTCTATAGTGGAGTCACGAGGAATTAATAAGTTAGTAAATTTATTTGTTAGATTTATGATAACTTATTGGAGCTTGATTTCATAGGCCCATGGTCCCCATTTTACCTTGGATAAAATCATCTAGATAGTCTCAATTAATTGATTTAATCATCAATTAGAATTATCAAAGTTGACCAGGTCAATTTTGGATAGTTTCACAGAGTTGTGTAATTTTGAGAAGAAAAGAGAAATTATGGCAGATTTATTAATTAAGATAAATTGGTATCTAAATTAATAAATAAGTTTAAATCAAGGTTCAAATTATAAATAATTAATTTGATAAAGGATTTAAATAATTAAATCAATAGAAAATAATACAGGCCTTGATTTTAAGTCCAATGGACTTATAATCAATTGGGAAATTTCACGGGCCTATAGCCCATGATAATTTCGACCTAGGGCTTCAAAATGGCTGTTATTTTATTGATTTTTAATTAAATTAAATGGCCTAATTGAGTCTATAAAAGGAGTGCTTATAGAGAAGTCAAAATAGGGTTTTTGATAAGTCAGATTTTCTGATAGTTTTATATTCTCTCTAAACACAAGTCCTTTTCTAAGCCTCTTTGTATTTTCTCTTCTTCTCTCTATATCTTTCTCATGTGTTGAGAATTGCCCACACTAGTCTAGGTGGTTCTAAGGATACATTGGAAGATCGTGAAGAAAATAGAAGATCGATTCAGTTTCTTGGTAATACTCTGCGACAGAGAGGATACAAGAGTTAGAGAAACTGAAGGAAGGACTCTTTAATTTCGCTGCGTATACTGTAAGTATTCTATTATTTGTTTCTCTTTGAATTCAATTTTAGGAATATGTTTTAGGCTATCTCGTATTAATTTGTTTAATATTAGATATACATGAAAATAAATAAAGATCCTGTATAAGCTTTTTCCAACAACTGGCCTCAAAGCTTTTGGTAATCTTTATTTTCATGCATGAACATGTTTAAAATTGGATTATTTGATATGTTTGAATAATTGGATGGTTTTCATATTTTTTATGAGCATATTGATTTTATGTGAATTTTAGCAATTTTTAAGTTATTTTGTTGTGTTTTCTATGCTATTAATTTTTATATATGCTTTATTTTATGTAAAACATGTTAAAAATTAATTAGAAAATGGTTTTGGTTTGAAAAATTGCTCAAAAATTCTTTTTGGAAAAATTTGGCCTGGCTCCCATGCGCGCGCGCACCACGCACGCCACCCGTGCACGCCCGCGCGCCACCCGCGCACGCCCGCGCGCCTCCGCACGCACGCGCGCGCGCGCCCATGCACACCAGCAGCGATGAACAGTACCCCGTGAACTATCCATTTTAAAAAAAAAAAAAAAAATAAATAAAATTGTAGAAATTTATTATGTATAATCAAAACCTAAAATATCTTTTTTGTTTTATCATTTAATTTTTTTTTTAAATAAGATATTTTGGTTAGTTGAGATTTAAATAATTAGATATTTTCTACAAAGATTTAAATTCAAATTTAAAAATAAACTAACAACTTAATTTTAAATCTTTTAATATATTAAAATATTAGAATTAAGATATCAGATATTTAAGATATTTTCATTTAAATTCTTGATTTTTTTTATTGAATCTTTATTTGAAAATATAAATATCTTTTTATTCTATAGTTTTTAATATTTAAATTATTTGAAATTTGAATATTGTTAGTTAGATATTTTTATGGATATTTGAATTTGTTTAACTATTTAAAATATTTTAGGGTTGTTATAACTATTTGTATTTTATTATTTTTAAATGTTAAAATATTAGATAATAGTTGTAACAACACAAGATATTTTTTTAAAATAGTTTAGATATTGATTTTAAAATTTAAAATTGGTTAAATTTTGAAAAATATCATTTTTTTTTCAGCCAATTAATAAAATATATATTTTTTAATAAATGGGATTTAAATTAACTTTGGTTAATTGTTGATAAATCCTATTTAAATTAAATTAATATTTTTTTTTTTCAAATTAACCTAAAACCAAGTTGATTGTTGATAAATGAAATTTAAATTAACTATTGTTAATTGTTGATAAATTTCATTTAAATTGACTTATTTTTTGTAAAAATTTAATTAATTTGAATTTTTTTGATAAATTCTAGATAATTAATTGTGGTATTTTTGCAAATGAAATAAATTGTGGTATTTTTGCATAAATTCATAGAATTGCTCATATAGTAACATGATTAGGCCCATCCAATTATAACATGTCTGTTTGCACTATATGTGGTATTTTTGCAATTGGGCTTAGATGCATATAGTGGCCCATATGTTTGTTAGATATATGGTATTTTGCCAAATAAAATATTCATAAAAATGATAGGTTTTATTTGGGCCCATTAGAAAATGTAAAGTTTAAATTCCTCTCTTGTGGGTGATTCCACTTGTGAAGACCCATTTGCTTTGCATGACTATAATGGGCCTAATCAATTAATAACAATTAATAAAACGAAGGTTTAAATTCCTGTCTTTTGGACCTTGTGTGGAAGAAAGGGGGCCTTTGTAGTGGGAACGACATACTAGACCCAGCCCTCCTCCATACAAGCCCAATTGTTAAGGCCCATTTACCTGAGTTGGACTTAATTGTATAGGTTCATTATATTAGTTAAACCTAAATATTGATTAGCAACAAATTAATTCTAAATTAATTGAATTTGTTTCAATGTGACACTTTAGAATTAATAAGAAATTATAAGACTTTGGTTTTAAAAATTTTAATCTGTTTAATTTTTTTTTTGGAAAACCATAGTCATTAATTTTCTAAAAATAAATAATAAAAATACTAATTCTAATTTTATAATGAGCTTATTTTAAGAATTTTATTCGATCTCCACCGTTGGTTTAACATAGTCAATAGCTTAATGGGGCCTCGAGGCGCTTTGATTCGTCCCCCTACGGAAGGTGTTTATTAGTTATTTTGACAAGGTTAGATTTCGAAAGATAGATAATTACAAGTCAAATTCTACTAGACTCACCCCTACGGTGACTACTAGGACTAAATCTATGATTATTGAAACCGTGGGTCTAGCTCATAAAATAAGAGATTTTGTTTTCTTATTTTGATCGAATAGTAGGTTGTTAATAATGGCGTCCATTATTAAATGAGTTTACAACTCTATTTAGCTAGTGGTATTTTTGACTCTCGCCAACCGGGACAAGGATATCATAGATTATTTAAAAACCTAAAGAAATAGAGATATGATTGTTTTTGGTATTTTTTCTCATATCTTACATAATTTTTGGTATATGTTGTGCTATTTCTTGAAATTTGTGTGAATAGAAGTTTTATTGAGCAAATGTGATTGATTTCTATTTTATTGATAATTTGTAGTTTTAAGCTAAGTAGTGTCTGTGTCTATTCCCATCCTTTCTCAACTTTCGATGGAGAAACTCACTAGAGAAAACTTCCTTAATTGGAAGCAGAATATCAACATAAAGTTGATTGGTGACAACTCCGAGTTCGTCATGATTGAGGAATCCCCAGAACGAGCATCGTCTCCGCACGTTCTTGATAGCACCGTAAATGCTTGGATAAAACCGTCTCCACACGTACGTGATGGCACCGTGAATTCTCAGATGGCATCGTGTCTGCACGTTCGTGCTCAACTCAACTATGGTCTGACGCAGCTCATGAACGAGCTTCAGATTTTTGAACCTGTCATGGGTGGACCTAGTAAAGGAGGTGAAAATAAGACTGCTAATGTTGCTGCTCATCTAGCTAAGGCTAAAGCTAACCAAGCTTCGTCTTCGAAAGCTGGAAACAAGAGGAAAGGTGGACAAATATACAACCCGAAGCCTGCAAAGGCTGCAAAGACGAGTGCACAACCACGTGCACAGATGCCTAAGGGGAAGAACATGAAAAACAAGAAAGGTAAAGATAAATGTTTTCACTGCAAAAAGAAGGGGCATTGGAAACGAGATTGCCCCAAGTTTCTAGTAGCGAAAAACAAAGGTAATGATTATAGTTCATTTATCTTAGAAACATGTGTTTTAGAGAATGATAAATCCTTTTGGATTATTGATTCTGGATCTACCAACCATGTTTGTAACTCTTTACAGCTTCTTGAATCGTGGGAGGAAGTGAACGAAGGCGGCTTAAAGCTTAGAGTTGGGAACGGAGCGTTCGTTGCGGTCCAAGCTAGAGGAAGAGCTCGTCTGAAGTTCGGAAATAAATTTTTAATTTGAAAAGATGTATTTTTTATTCCGGATTTTAGTAGAAATTTAATTTCAGTTTCCATGTTTCAATTAGAACGATTTGTTATGACTTTCACAAGTTTTAATATATCTATTTCTTTCAATGGATCACAATTGTGTATTGCATGTTTGGAAAACGGGCTTTATATTCTGCGACCTAACGAACCCCTCGCTCTTAACAATGATTTATTCAAAGTAGCTAAACCTAGGACCAATAAACGTCAAAAGACTGATAACAATAATATGACGTATTTATGGCACTTGAGACTAGGTCACATTGGCTATGATAGGATTCAAAAACTTACAAAGGATGGACCTTTGAAGGAACTCACCTTAGGTGAATTACCTGTCTGTGAATCTTGTCTAGAAGGCAAACTGACCAAGCGTCCATTCTCTGCAAAGGGTGATAGGGCCAAAGAACCACTTGGTCTTGTGCATTCAGATGTTTGTGGACCTTTGAATATACAAGCCAGGGGTGGTTTTGAGTATTTCATCACTTTCATTGATGATTACTCTAGATACTCATGTCTTTACCTAATGCATAGGAAATCAGAAACATTTTCAAAGTTTCAGGAATTCTTAGCAATGGCTCAGAACCAATTAGGTAAAAGGTTAAAGATCTTGCGATCTGATAGGGGTGGAGAATATTTGGATATGCAGTTCCAAGATCATTTAACTGAACTTGGGATTTTATCACAACTTACTGCCCCAGGTACTCCGCAACAAAATGGTGTAGTGGAACGCCGAAACAGAACTTTATTGGAAATGGTTAGATGCATGCTTAGTTACTCAACTCTACCAACTTCGTTCTGGGGACATGCAATTGAAACCGCAAATGACATTCTCAATGTCGTGCCGTCAAAATCAATCCCCAAAACACCTTTAGAACGCTGGAATGGTCGTGAACCTAGTTTACGCCATTATAGAATCTGGGGGTGTCCCGCTCACGTCCTGAGGAAAAATGAGGGAAAGCTAGAACCGCGAACTGAAGTTTGCATGTTTGTTGGCTATCCTAAAGGTACTCGGGGTGGAATTTTCTACAGTCATTCAGAAAAGAAAGTGTTTACTTCTACAAATGCTACTTTTCTGGAAAATGACTATGTCCAGAACTTTAAACCTCGCAGCAAAGTAGTTTTAGAGGAGATGGTTAAAGAATTGACTCCAACCAATGTTCCGTCGTCATCAACGCGAGTTGATGATGAAATTCCCACTCTTCATGTACAACCGACGCAAGTCGATTTAAATGAAGAAAGTACCACTGTTCCTGAGCAAACAGTCACGGAGCCTCGTCGTAGTGGGAGGGTTTCTAGGAACCCAGTTCACTATGTTTTGGATGGTGAAACCAATATGGTTTTTGGTGACACTAGTGATGATGATCTGTTGTCTTTCAAACAGGCAATGGCAAGCCCTGAAAAGGAACTATGGCTCGAAGCCATGAAACAGGAAATGAAGTCTATGTACTCAAATTCCGTCTGGGATCTTGTGGAAGCACCTAGTGACTTTAGGGCCATTGGGTGCAAGTGGATCTACAATAAGAAACGAGGTGTTGATGGAAATATCGAGACTTATAAAGCTCGATTAGTGGCAAAGGGTTATACCCAAAGAGAAGGCGTGGACTATCAGGAAACTTTTAGTCTGGTAGCCATGCTCAAATCCATTCGCATCCTCCTATCCATAGCAGCCGCTCTCGACTATGAGATTTGGCAAATGGACGTCAAGATAGCTTTTCTTAATGGAAAGCTTGACGAGGTCATTTCTATGGATCAGCCAGAAGGATTTAAAGTATCTGGACAAGAAGGAAAAGTTTGTAAGTTAAATAGGTCCATCTATGGACTTAAGCAAGCTTCTCGTTCCTGGAATCTTAGGTTTGATGAAATAATCAAAACCTATGGCTTTGAACAAAATATTGATGAGCCCTATGTTTACCAACTAAAGGCAAATCAAATAGTGGTATTCCTGGTTCTTTATGTAGATGATATCTTACTCATTGGAAACAATGTTAAGAAATTATCAGATGTGAAGAATTGGCTGAGCACTCAATTCCAGATGAAGGATTTGGGTGAAGCAAGTTATGTTCTAGGTATCCAGATCATCAGGGATAGAAAGAACAAACTTTTAGCTCTATCTCAAGCAGCTTACATTGATAAAGTGCTTGAACGTTTCTCAATGACAAATTCCAAGAAAGGGCGTCTACTGTCCCGCCATGGAATTCATCTTTCAAAGAAGCAGTCTCCCCAGACTCCTGAAGAGGAAGATGCAATGAGAAAAGTTCCTTACGCATCTGCAGTTGGAAGTCTGATGTATGCCATGTTGTGTACTAGACCAGATATCTGCTATGCAGTGGGAGTAGTGAGCAGGTATCAGTCAAACCCAGGACCGGAACATTGGATAGCAGTTAAGCATATCCTGAAGTATTTGAGACGGACTAGGGATTATATGTTAGTCTACAAGGGTGGTGTTCTAAACCCTGTAGGCTACACCGATTCAGATTTTCAGACTGATGTCGATGACAAAAAGTCTACTTCTGGAATGGTGTTTACTCTTGGGGGTAGAGCTGTGATTTGGAGAAGCGTAAAGCAGTCTGCAATCTCAGATTCCACCATGGAGGCTGAGTACATAGCCGCATCAGAAGCAGCTAAGGAAATAGTCTGGCTAAAGAAGTTCTATTCAGATCTTGGTGTTATTCCAGAAATGGATAAACCGCTTGTGTTGTTTTGTGACAATACAGGAGCGATAGCCAACTCGAAAGAACCTCGAAGTCACAAGAGGAGTAAGCATATAGAAAGGAAGTATCACATTATTCGAGAATATGTGGCCAGGGGAGATGTGAAGGTCATGAAGATTGCAACTGAAGACAATCTTGCGGATCCGTTTACAAAGACACTACCAGAAGCTACATTTGATAAGCATATCAAGGAGATGGGATTAGTAGAATTAAGGCATTAGTTTCAATTAGTGCAAGTGGGAGTATGTTGGGGTTTTATGCCCTAATTAAAACCCAAATTCTTTGTAATCTCATTTTATTATCAATAAAAGAATAGAAATCATTTTTTGACTTGGTCAATCACTTTGCTCACATGTTTTATTTTCATGATTATTTGTTTAATATAAAATTCTATTAAATCCCGAGCATATAGCTAATCTTATTTATAGTGACGTAATCACAGTGGAATATAAATATGATTATATGTTCAAAATAAGTTAGTCCTAAGATTAGTCAGTGCACCGGATTTACACTGACTTGCCAATCTACGATATGATCTACTTACACATTACAGTGTTATGTTCTTTCCAGAACATTAGCAAAGTAGATAAGATCGGATGTATTTGTTACATCGGACAGGACCGATATTGACAGTTGATAAGATAAGTAAACATACCGTTATTATCTATTCTAGTCATATCATATAGTTGACCATAGGTCAATTCAATCTCAATTCTGAGTGGTTAGTATTCTAACTGGTTGTATTATTTGAGTTCTTTGACTTGTTCGTTACCAGCTTACCCTACGGACTAGCCCATACTTACATCTTGGGAACTCGGTAGTATAATTGAGTGGGAGTGTTAATCATAGATATGAACATCTATAGCTTCTGATGAAGAAGTGAAACGATGGTTTCCTTTTAGTTTGGTTCAAGGTGTTAAATGATAGAGATCTCATTTCAGTAATTAAATTAGTTTATTGAAATATCATTTACAAGGAACTAAGTGTTTTAAGGATAAAATACAATGAGGGGTAAAACGGTATTTTAGTCCTATCTCATTGTAGACCGTCTATAGAGGATTGAGTGACAATTATGGTTGTAACAATGGATAATTAATAGCGTATCTATATTTTTTATAGAGCGTTCTATGAATTCAAGAGTGCAATTCCAAGTCTATGGTGGAGTCACGAGGAATTAATAAGTTAGTAAATTTATTTGTTAGATTTATGATAACTTATTGGAGCTTGATTTCATAGGCCCATGGTCCCTATTTTACCTTGGATAAAATCATCTAGATAGTCTCAATTAATTGATTTAATCATCAATTAGAATTATCAAAGTTGACCAGGTCAATTTTGGATAGTTTCACAGAGTTGTGTAATTTTGAGAAGAAAAACGAAATTATGGCAGATTTATTAATTAAGATAAATTGGTATCTAAATTAATAAATAAGTTTAAATCAAGGTTCAAATTATAAATAATTAATTTGATAAAGGATTTAAATAATTAAATCAATAGAAAATAATACAGGCCTTGATTTTAAGTCCAATGGACTTATAATCAAATGGGAAATTTCACGGGCCTATAGCCCATGATAATTTCGACCTAGGGCTTCAAAATGGCTGTTATTTTATTGATTTTTTAATTAAATTAAATGGCCTAATTGAGTCTATAAAAGGAGTGCTTATAGAGAAGTCAAAATAGGGTTTTTGATAAGTCAGATTTTCTGATAGTTTTATATTCTCTCTAAACACAAGTCCTTTTCTAAGCCTCTTTGTATTTTCTCTTCTTCTCTCTACATCTTTCTCATGTGTTGAGAATTGCCCACACTAGTCTAGGTGGTTCTAAGGATACATTGGAAGATCGTGAAGAAAATAGAAGATCGGTTCAGTTTCTTGGTAATACTCTGCGACAGAGAGGATACAAGAGTTAGAGAAACTGAAGGAAGGACTCTTTAATTCCGCTGCGTATACTGTAAGTATTCTATTATTTGTTTCTCTTTGAATTCAATTTTAGGAATATGTTTTAGGCTATCTCGTATTAATTTTTTTAATATTAGATATACATGAAAATAAATAAAGATCCTGTATAAGTTTTTTCCAACAGTATATAGAATCCAAATGTTATGCCAGGGGAATCTCCCTGGTCGATGGTCGAACAGAACCTCTGCCAGGTGTCAACCACGTGTTAAAAATGTTTGTCACGTCATCCACGCCTGCTCTTTGGATAACATTTGGCCCCCCAATTTTATTTATTGTGACCAGCAATAAGTATACTTAGAAAAATAACCTTTCATATGCTCCATGAAATATGTCAGAGTCCCTCGTGCGTTCTCGGAAACTGTGAACCAACTATGTCCAATTGCACCTTTTCGGCTTCCAAGAAACCATTATGACGGCTGTTACACTCCCCCATACCTCAAGAAAAGGTAATTCATGATTGCCCCTTTTTGGCACGCCTCGGTTTCTATAAGTAACCCTCACCTTCTTCTTTCAACCTTTTACTCACTATCTTTTTGCTAAGAGCTTTCAAGAACCATATTCCAGAGCCCAGAACTTCGAAGTTTTCAGACGCTCTGCCAAGGATCATTTGCCTGGAAACCCAATGCTTCTATTTTTCAGGATCTCCAATCTTCATTTAGGTAAATCTTCTTTGACGATTGACCCTTTGAGATGCCATGTATGATGCTTCTGTGCTCTGAAACTCTTTGCGTTCTTGAGTAGAAATTTGTGAGGATTTTGTATATACCGTTTGATGCTTGATATGGTAGTGTACTTTTGCTCTATATAAGTTAGGAATCAGTTTGATAGGCAAGATCACAGGTTTAGGGCGTAAAATCGACGTAAAAATTCAATTTTTAGGCTAGTTGAAAAACTAGGTTTTTCCCGCCCTTTTGGAGTTGAAAAAGCTTCTTTTCAAAAACCTTTTTACTTTCACTTTTTGATCCGTTTTTCAAACTGCTAGCATAAAACTTAATGTTTCGGTTAGAATGCTGCTGGTCGATAGATGCGAGCAATGTTTTTCCAACTTTCAACATACGCTCCCAGGTTGTGTGTCTTATCTCCTCCTTTGTCTGTTTGCAGTTCATATGCAAGACCCGTGGGGAGGAGAAAGACCTATTGACAATGACCTCCTAGTTCAACTGCTTGAGGACGAAGAACAATCTTCAAAATTGATACCAGATATTCCTTTTTCTCGCATTAGCCTAAACACTTCCCCAGTTTTGACTCAAAATATGGCTCGCATCAAAACTAAGGCCCAGAAAAGAAAAACTTCCAACACTTCTCATCAGCCTACTGCTGATGCTCCCTTGACCAGTGGTCAAGACAAAAATACTCCTGACCCAAACATTCAAAGACATGCCCGCCCCCGACACGCTATTCAGCCGGATGTCGAGTGGCATGTCGTCTCTGAAAGTAGGGTGACAGTCAGAATGATTGCCAACTACTTAAGAAAATACAATCTGACAGGGGTGACCCTAGTCAAACCTAACCCATACCAAAGGGCTAATCTGCCTGGAGGTGCTTATAGCGCCTGGTCGCGGTTTCACGTTGAGGCAGGAGCCACTTTGCCTCTTCATGCATTCTTTCAGGGGGTGGAAAACTATTTTGGAGTTCCCCCCTTCCAAATTACCCCAAACGGATGTAGAATGCTTGCTGTACTCTATATCCTGTATAGCCAGAAAAAATGGCCCGCGCCGTTGCCACATGAGGTCAACTACCTGTTCGACCTTAAGTCTAACCTCAACCAAGAAGGCACAAGGTTCTTCCATCTTTGTCATCAGGAAACCGGGCGCACTTTCCTGACTGACATGACCCACATCTCGAACGTGGGGAGGTACTACCAGGATTACTTCCTTATGCCTGACCTGGTCGCAGACAACTTGGCTTTCATACGAGGAGGTAAAACTTTCACATCGCTGGCTGGCTTCTTCACTTAGTGTTTTTCCACCACAATGTCTTAAAATTTTAATGTGTTTCAAGCCTGTGGCTGCGACCAAACCCAACTCCGGGGATGGAGTCAAGGGCGACACTCTTAGCCAGCATATCAGATGTTGAGAAGAGTGCCAAAAATCTAGTTACAGAGGCTAACCTTAGGTTGGCTGGCCTCTGGGACACTCAACCAAATATGAGTGGTCCTTCGACAGGGAGTGCTCGCGCCGAAGTGGAACCCGAGTAGCAACCCCAAGCATCTCCTCTGCGAAGGAGACCAACTGGGGTTACGATCAGGGAACCTGCTAGCACTCACAGAGCAGAGAGGCCCTCGGCTCCCAAAGGAAAAGGAAAACAGAAGGCCGTCGAGCCTGCCGAACTCTCTAACGACTCGTCGGATGATAACGGTATAGTAATTTTGCTTTTAAACAATTTGCCAATTCCCTGTCATCTGTTCGACGGGGATGGAAACTTTAAGAATGCTCCAATCTTAAATTCAGATTTCTTCCAGGCAGTAAATAGTTCAGTAAATAATGTAGTGACTAATAGTTGTAGCGTGGGTATTTTACTTGTAATCTTTTCACTTTCATTTTTTGGCCCTGTGTGACCATCTTGTCTCACTGCCCGCGTTGTTTCCTTTTTTTTCCAGATATGGACTCCAAGCTCAATAGAGGGCTGAATGAGATAGCTAGCGTAAGTCAACTCCTGATGATGTAACATTTATTTTCGATTCCCTGCCTTTACTTTATATTTTTCTATCTGACTTCAGGGACTACTGACCATAACCGCTAGCTGGCGCCGTGCTGGGGCGTTGGTGTCTCGGGACAGGAATTTCGATACCAGGCTCGCCAAGGTTAAGAAAGCACTCGAAGCTAAAAAAGACGAGCTTACTAAATAGAATGGCGAGTTTCTCGGGGAGAAAACGAAGCTGTCTAAGCAGAAAGAAGAACTGCTCGAGCAAAAAGCTACTCTAACCAAGGAGCTGCTGGAAACTCGGAACGCCCTGAAAAAATCCAACGAAGCCGGGGAAAAATTCAGGGAAAGCGCCACACTCAACTATCAACAAGCTGTTCAGCTCGAGCTTGATCTGATCGCAAGAAGGTAGGAGGCGAAGGAACTTGGAAAATGAGTGAAAGAGCTTGAGGAAGCTGGAGCCAAGAACTTGGAGAAATACAAGGAAGCCACTCATCTTTGCTTCTACGAGTTCTGGAAGCAAAACCGGGAGGCTAACTTCAGCTATCTGTCAGAACGCTTGAGGAGGACTTTAATGTCGTAGTGTACCATTCGCCTGGAAGAAGAACAGAGGGCTGAAGTGCCTGCTTCCCCAGAGATTTCCCTGGCAGCAGGGATAGATGGTGTAGACACTGAAGCTGGCACAACTGTCGACCAAGACGTTCCTCAAGACCCTCCAGCTCCTTAATCCTTTTTTTTTTCTGTTATTTCAACTACACGACCCACGGGTCGTGATGTAAAGAAAATATTTTTTATTGCTGCAAGGGCAGCCATTTTACTTTTACTTGAACAGTTACATCCGAGCAGTACTGCTCGCGATGTAAAAGGATTCCTTTGACATTATAATATTTTTGCTTTATTATAATATCTATTCGTATGACCAAACCTAGCATAGTACTTTGGCTTGATTTAACAAAATATAAATTTTGAAAAATACTCTAAGTACCGTAGTATGCTTTCACTTATTTTGTTCATGTGTTTACATACCTCTTGGTATGCTTTTCTTTCTATGTACCTCATATGCCCCCAAGTGACTGAGGAGCTTTAGGTCATTGGTCACTTGCCTTGACCACGACCTGTACGAACATTACTGCTCGGTATAAAATGTAAAACTTATAATACAGCAAAACAACACACGTAATGAACAAATACTTGTAAAAAATTACAAAGTTTGGCAAGAATGACTGGCTGCGCACAGTCCCTTATAATTCTCGTATTTAAATGGACTAAACATGTCTTTATAAGTGATCTTTGAAAGATCTTACACTTATAAGCGATTAGCCATATAACATGACTAACCCTTTTTCAGAACTTGTAAAAAGTAAAAATTAATACAAGCCAGTCCTTTAAGAAGGACTGTTTACTGATAATACTTGCACAGGTTTTCTCCATTCCAATAACGCGGAACGAGATCTCCATTTAAGCGTGCAAGTTTATAGGTGCTTGGATGAAGGACTTCTTCAATCTGGTAAGGTCCTTCCCAGTTTGGTCTGAGTACTCCAGCAGCTGGGTCGCGAGTGTTTAAGAAAACTCTTCGAAGTAATAAATCTCTGACACTGAACTTTCTTTCTTTTACTTTGGAGTTAAAATATCGAGCGACTTTTTGCTGGTACGCAGCTAATCAGAGTTGGGCTTTTTCCCTTTTCTCCTTGATCAGGTCTAGGGACTCCATCAACAATTGGCTATTTTGGTTTTGGTCGTATGTGATTCTGCGATGCGAGGGCAGATCTAACTCGACAGGCAACATAGCTTCATACCCATATGCTAAGGAAAATGGTGTGACCTGTTGTTGTTCGGTGAGAAGTTCTATACGACCAAAGGACTTCAGGCAGCTGTTCTGACCATGCTCATTTAGCTTCTTTGAGCCTCTTCTTCAGAGTATCCTTCAATGTCTTATTTACTACTTCGACTTGCCCATTTGCTTGCGGATGAGCAACTGAAGAAAAACTCTTGATGAAGCAATGCCTTTCACAGAAGTCTGTGAACATGTCACTATCAAACTGGGTGCCATTTTCTGAGACAATCTTTCTTGGCAATCCATATCGACAAACAATGTTCTTGATGACAAAATCAAGTACTTTCTTTGTAGTTATGGTTGCGAGTGGTTCAGCCTCGACCCATTTGGTGAAGTAATCGACCGCCACCACTGCATATTTCGCCCCACCTTTTCCTGTCAGCAAGGACCCGATTAAATCAATACCCCATACTGCGAAGGGCCATGGACTTTGCATTTGCTTTAACTCATTAGGAGGTGCTCGTGGGATCTTGGAAAATCTCTGACACTTATCACATTTTTGCACAAACTCCATCGAGTCTTCGTTCATTGTTGGCCAGAAATAACCTTGCCTTATAATCTTCTTTGATAAGCTCTGCCCCCAGCGTGGTCTCCACAGAAGCCTTCATGTACTTCCTTCATCAGTTCTTTAGCCTTTTCTGGTGTAACACACCTGAGCAGTGGCATTGAGTATCCCCTTCGGTATAGAATATCATCGACCAGTATATACCTAGCAGCCTATCTCTGAAGGGTCCTGGCTTTGTTTCTATCTACTGGTAGTATACCGCTCGTGAGATACTCCAAGTATGGTGCCATCCATGTATTTGCTAACCGGACCTCCAAATTGGTTTTGTCTGCTCGTATGCTTGGCTCGTGTAGTCGTTCAACTAGCACTATATTCAAAGTGTCAGCATCTTTTGCACTCGCGAGCTTGGCTAAGGCATCTGCATTTGAATTCTGATATAGAGGTATTTGCTGGAGGGTATATTTTTCAAATTGCGCCAACAGGTCTTTTGTTTTGTTCAGATAGGCCACCATTTTTAGGCCTTGTGCTTGATACTCTCCTAAGACCTGATTCACTACCAGCTGTGAATCACTGTAAATATCCAGCACTTTTATGCTCATGTCTTTGGCTAACCTTAACCCAGCAAGTAGGGCTTCATACTCAGCTTCGTTGTTCGAAGCGGTGAAATCGAACCAGATTGCGCAGTGAAATCGATGCCCTTATGGCGTTATCAATATCACCCCTGCTCCTGCGTGAGATTCGTTGGATGATCCATTTGTGAATAGCTTCCACGAAGGAGCTTCAACTTGAGGCTCAGGTGCACTAGGCTTTTCGCCCTGCTCGCTGTTTGGGAGTTCAGTAAATTCAGCAATGAAATCAGCCAAGACTTATCCTTTTATTGCTGCTCGCGGTGAGTATGTTATATCGAACTGCCCGAGTTCGACTGCCCATTTCAACAAATGACCAGCAGCCTCTGGCTTTTGCAAAACTTGCCGAAGGGGCTGATCAGTCAAGACTGTGATTGGATGGGCTTGGAAGTAAGGACGTAACTTCCTTGAGGCCAAAACTAGGCAATAGGCTAATCTTTCAATGGGAGGATATCTCAATTCGGCCCCGATTAACCTCTTGCTCACATAATACACCGCCTTTTGTACGCCTTCTTCTTCTCTTACTAACACCGCACTAGCAGCATATTCGGTGATCGCCAGGTATATGAACAAAGTTTCCCCATCTATAGGCTTTGATAAGACGGGAGGCTGCGACATGTGAGCTTTTAAGGCTTGGCAAGCCTGTTCGCAGTCTTCAGTCCACTCGAACTTCTTGTTGCCCCTAAGTAGATTAAAGAAAGGGACACACTTATCTGTTGATTTTGAAATAAATCTACTGAGCACGGCAATTCTTCCAGTCAAACTTTGCACATCTTTGATCTTTACTGGCGATTTCATATCGATCAGGGCCTTGATTTTTTCGGGATTAGCCTCGATTCCTCTCGAATTAACGATGAACCCCAAGAACTTCCCTGATCCTACTCCAAAGGAACACTTGAGAGGATTTAGCTTCATTTGATATTTATTCAGAACATTGAAACACTCTTGTAAATCCTTCACATGTCCTTCTGCCTTTTTTGACTTTACCAGCATATCATCAACGTACACCTCCATGTTTACCCCGATCAACTCCTTAAACATGTGGTTAACTTGTAACGACCCAAATTCGCTAATAAGGCTTAAGGGCCTTGATTAGTGTGCAGGGAGGGCATTAATGGAATAATTGTGATTTAATGAGTAATTATATGTCTAATAATGTTTATATGATAATTGATAATATTGTGTAGTAATATGATATGTGATATGTGTGAGAACCACATTATTATGTGGACAGGTTCGCTGAGCACGACTCAAGACGATTCTAGGGTCAGATGGTGGGAAAAGTCACAACGGGGTTTAAGTTATGACTTTGGAGAAGTCAGGGATAATTTCAGATAGCGGGTAGTAATTTGGATTATTGGGTCATGAAAATAAATATATGGAGATATATTTGAGGTTAGAATGTCTAGGCGGGAATATTGGGGGATTTTACCATTTTGGCCTCGGGGACGGTTCCGGCACCCCGAGCCTCGGGGTTAATTTAATGTGTGAGATAGACTTAAGGAAGCCTTTGGAAGAAAAACACAAACCGACTTAAACTTAGTCTCAGCTTTCTCTTTCACGCTTAAGGGAAACCAAGGAAAGGAAACACAGTAAAACTAAGGGAAACTAGCTGGAAATTCTGGGATTTGTAGTGATGAATTGAAGGTTTGGCTCAGGGGTAAATCAAGAGTTAAAGCAGGGATTAAGGTAAGCATCTAACTCTATTTTCTGTGGTTGAATTTTGAGTTCTAGCTGGGTTTTAGTGAAGTGCTGAAACAAGTATGGTTTTGATGTTCTAAGGCAGAATTAAGAGGGAAAACCTTGGGAGCTTAGCTTGGCCATAGCTTGGTGAAGTGATTCTACAGCAAAGGTAAGTTTCAACTCCAAGTTTAGAGGTTTTAAATTGAGTTTGAGTGGTTGGTTTAAGTGTTTATAGCACTTGGGTTTCAGAAATTGAAAGGAGGGGATTAGAGTGTGTTAGGCTGTGTTTTCTTGGGAATTATGTTGTTTAGATCATGCTAAAGAAGTTGGGGATTAATTGGTTAAGAGTTGGGAAGCTTTGGGATGGTTTGAGGTGAGGTTTTAGACTTAGAAATGATGTAAATTCTGGGTTTGAAGGGGAGGGCCGCGGCTCTGTTCTAGAGCGTTGCGGCCCTAGCATGCAAAGAAGCCAAAGGGGCTCGGCCAAGGGGGCGCGCTGCGGCGCCCAAGGCAAGGGCCACGGCGCGTGTGTGGTTGAGTGTGAGAGTAGGTTCTGTTTTGGGGAAGGGCTGCGGCTAGGCTTTGGGGGCCGCAGCCCTTGGTTACACACATGGATTTTTGAGGGTTTTAAGCACGGGAGAGTGGTCTAGTGTGCTCGGGTTTGGTTTCACCACCGTGCTTGGTGGAATTTGGAGTCTCGGGAGTTAGTTTTGTAACTGAAAACCTATATTGGAGTATTAACGGAACACTATACTTTGGTTGTGGCTAGGTGATAAAAGCTTAGGCTCGGGAACGGATCGTGCTTGAGGGGCGTTGCTCATAATTCGATAACCGTACAGACTAAAGGTATGAAAACCGCTCCTGGTTGAATATATGTAACGGGACTAAGGGCTCCCTATTGTAGATGCTTGAAAAGATGATATTAAGCCATGCAAGCCATTTAGTGAACCAATGATGGACCCAAAACGGGTATGTTTTAAATATTTATAACTCGCAAGCGCACGAATCGTATATGGAATATAGTGTTCGTGTAAGCACGAGATCGAACCCAAAGGAGTTGACTAAAATCGAAAAAGAGAAACTATTTTAAACCAAAATTAATAAATTCTAACCTAGTTCCAAAGATTGATGAGATTTTTGTATAATAAAAATAAAATATAAGATACTAATAAAGAAATTAAAGACAATATATATAACATAAATTAATAATAGAAATGAAGATGGTAAAATAAGATTATTAAGGATTAGAATCCACAAAATATAAGTTCAATAATATTTATAAGTACATTGATTCCCAAGTTTTAGTGATAGTTAAAATAAATCAAACTATCATTTTCTAAATAAATTTATAATTTTAAGCACAAATTATTTATAAAAAGATAGGATTTTTCTTCACTTTTCAAAGTTATAATTTCAAAGCATTTAGTGTAAATCAATCTAATGAAATAACAAATAAATCAATGAACATTATTTATAAGGCAACAACATAATATTTTTGTTCTAAGCATGGATGTGTACAATTTAATGACACATCTTACACAAAGAATATTATGTATTTGCACTAATGAAGAACAAAGTTTAAATATGTGCTAACAATCCAAAATACATGATATTTAAGATGAAAGAAGATATTTGAAGAAGAAAATTCCATAAACTTTATTGCACAAAATGAGAAATCAACATACAAAATAAATACTATCTAGTTACATAATGTTTCATCATCACCTTAATAATCTTAAAAAGATTAGAAACACATAACTAGAATAGCAAATACAAACTAAAAATTACAAACATAAATAGGAAAATTTGGAGGAGAAACCCCCAAAATTTCCTCTAAAAATACATAGAAAATAACCAAAAAGAAGAAGAAGAAGAACAAGAGAATAGAGAGGTTTTGAAATGTGTAGAATTTGGTATAGTAACCTCCATCTCAAAATGGACACCAAATTCCCTTATTTATAGCCAAAAAAGTGGTATTAAAATAATCAATTTAAATTAATTAAATTGATTAAATTAAATTAATTAATTATAATATGGCAAATAGGGATAAATTATAGGGTGTAATTATGATGTTTTGGGGTAAAATGTGTAGAAAGTGGGGTAAAAATGTTGACATTTTTGACAAAGGGACAAGGGGACAAAATGCATTTTTGTTGGGCTCAATAAGTGTGAAGAAAAAAGGTGAAGGTGGCTGCTTTGAGGCTCATGGCAGGCGTTGGCCTTGGGTGTAGCGTGCTGGTACATCAAGTGGGCTGGAGGATGGCAGGCGTGGGCCTGGGCATGGCAGCTTGCTGAAGGAATTTCGTGGGCCTGGTGGAATTGGGCCCAGATGGATTTGTAGGCTTTGTTGATGAGGCAAATGGTGAAGGATGGTTGGGTCAGGGGGGGAGTAACGTGGAATGGTGGAGGAGCATTGATGCTTGAAGCAAGGGGAAGGTGGGCCTGGGCTTCTTGGGCCTTGCTGATGTGCTTCAAAAATGCCACTTTCCACTTATTTTTCATCTTTTTATCATTTTTTCCACACAAAAATACAATGAAATCCCTACAAAATAAACATAAAATAAATCATAATAAAATATTTTCAACTATAAAATAAATCAATTTAATTATTTGAAAATATTAATTATAACTTAACTTATATTTAACATTTAATTTCAATAATACAACATTTTTTTACCTCAAATTAAACAACAATAATTCAATTAATTAACTACAACATTTTACAACAAAATAACTATAAAAACACATCAAAATATATAAAATCAAAATAAGACTAATAAATTCAAAATTAATTAAAAACTTAATAAATTACTTAAAAACTCAAGAATTAAGCAACAATTAGCACATAAAAAGTGGTAAAATAACTCTATTTTGTAGAGTTATCAACCAACGACCTAAGGGTGCCAAGGGTCTCACTAGTGCACAGGGTGCGGCTCGGACACTGGTAGCCGAGGACAACTTATTATGCACTGAGCTCGGTTTAAGCGGGCCAGAGTCAGTGGGTTAAACATAGGGTGCGACCTAAGTCGTCGGCCCTGAATATTATGTGATATGAATGTTATATGTGATAGAATGTATCTTGTATTGGATTGTATATGCTGAATATCTGTTGTGGATTATCTGATGGGTATATGTGCTTACTGAGCTATTTGTCTGTGATCATTGCTTGAGTTATTTGTGATGTTTTCTTGCTGGGCCTTGGCTCACGGGTGCTACGTGGTGCAGGTAAAGGCAAGGGCAAGTTAGATCAGCCATGACTGGAGAGCTCAGCGAGCAGAATGTACATAGCCAGGTGCTTGGCCGCCACGGTTGAGGTCTAGGCAAGGACATGGAACCTGAAGACTGCCTGTTTTGCCTTAGTATGGCTAGTGGTTACTCATGTACCTTTGGGAGTTTGTAAACTTTCTTTAACTTCGTTTTGTATGGGATCCCATGTTTACTACAGTATAAATATAAGAAATGAGTTTTTGAGACCAAAACCTTTTCAACCTTAGACCCTACATGTCCAGTGACACGTTTTCAAACTAATGACTTGATTAGCAAGTCCTGCACCTTTATAAGTACACAGTGTAGCGGTCCTGGCTATCCAGGGCGTTACATAACTAGTCGTTGGTAAGTCGCACCAGCGTTTTTCAATTCGAAGGGCATTACTTTGTAACAGTATAGCCCTGTATCGGTCCGAAAGCTAGTGTGATCCTCGTCAGGGGGATGCATACTAATCTGATTGTATCCTGAGTATGCATCCATGAAAGAGAGGATCTCATGGCCTGCAGTTGCATCGACCAGCTGGTCGATCCTTGGGAGTGGGAAGCAATCTTTAGGGCAGGCTTTATTAAGGTCTGTGAAATCCACACAGGTTTGCCATTTGCCATTCGGCTTGGGAACCAGTACTGGATTAGAGACCCATGATGGATAAAACGCCACCCTGATGAACCCATTCTCTTTTAGTTTTTCAACTTCCTCCTTTAAGGCTTTTGATCTGTCTTTATCGAGCAGCCTTCTTTTCTGTTGCACGGGTGGAAAGCTTTTGTCGAAGTTCAGGACATAGCTGATGACTGCAGGGTCTATCCCAGCCATGTCTTTATGTGACCAGGCGAAAACTTCCTGGTTCTTCTTCAAAAATTCCACCAGTGCGTATTTTGTTGTTGCTTCTAAATTTTTGTCGACCTTTACAACTCTGGTTGGAAACTCTTCATCAAGCTGGACCTCCTCAAGGTCCTCGACAGGTCCTACATCTTCTTCAAAATCCCCAAAGTGAGGACCTAAGTCTCTATCCTCACTTTGGGCAACACCCTATTTGGTGACTTCATCACCTAATTGGGCTTGTACATCAATGGCCATCTGCAACTTTTCTGAGGGAGCACTCCTCGACATACCCTTCTTGGCCTTAGTGATTGAGGCATTGTAGCACTCCCTTGCTTCCCTCTGGTTTCCCAATACCCGTCCTACTCATGCGTTTGTTGGGAATTTCATGGCCAGGTGCCATATAGAGGTGACGGCCCGAAGGTCGACTAGTATGGGCCTTCCAATCACAGCATTGTAGGCCGAAGGACAATCAACTACTATGAAAGTAGTGAGTAATGTTCTGGTGGCGGGCGCAGTACCTGCTGTTACTGGAAGTCTGATTGACCCTGTTGGAGCGAGTCCCTCACCAGAGAAACCATAAATTGTTTGGTTGCAGGGCTTTAAGTCCTTGACGGACAACTTCATTCGTTCCAGCGAAGATTTATACAGGATGTTAACTGAACTTCCTGTATCGACTAGTACTCTTTTCACCATCATGTTGGCAATCTGAACATCCACGACCAGCGGATTGGAATGTGGGAACCGGACATGCTGGGCATCGCAATCAGAGAAGGTTATTGCACTGTCCTCTATCCGAGCCTTCTTTGATGCCCGATCCTCCACAGTCATCATCTCGATGTCCTGGTCGTGGCGTAGGGTTCGAGCGTATTGTTCTCTTGCCTTTCCGCTGTTTCCCGCAAGAGGCGGACCTCCGCAGATGGTGAGTAAAATGCCAGCCACAGGGTCAGGCTATAGAGGTGGTGAGCGTTGGCGTGTAGGCGCCTGCTCATTGCCACCTGGAGCCTCTCGTTGGGAAGCTCCCGAGGCCCGCACGTATCTCCTCAAGTGTCCTTGTCTAATAAGGAACTCGATTTCATCCTTCAGCTGGTTACACTCATTCGTATCGTGTCTGTAGTCGTTGTGAAAACGATAGAAGTTGGTCGTATCTCTTTTTGAAATATCTTTTCGGATGGCAGCGGGTCTTTTGTAAGGCACACTGGAACTTGTGGCCTGATACACCTTTGCTTGAGACTCGACAAGGGCAGTGTAGTTGGTGAACCTTGGCTCATAACGATTGCCCTTGGCGCGCTTACTCTCAGAGGTAGAGGGTTTATTATGGAGCCTCTTCCCCCCATTCTTGTCGTTGCTATTCCCATTGCCTTTGTCGTTGCCGTTGCCGTTGCTGTTGGGCTTTGACCCATTGGCGGCTTTGGCGGGGTCTTCAGTCCCCTTATCCTTATTTGGGGTCTTTCCCTCGCTGGCAATCGCATCCTCGAGTTTGATGTATCGATCAGCTCGATCCAAAAATTCTTGGGTAGTTTAACCCCATGCTTCCTGAGGTTACTCCAAAGAGGCGTACGACACCTAACTCCTGCAGTTAGGGCCATCATTTTGCCTTCGTCTCCCACTGTTTTGGCCCCAGCCGCAGCTCGTATGAAACGCTAGACGTAGTCTTTCAGTGGTTCTCCTTCTTGCTGGCGTATCTCGACCAGCTGGTTTGCCTCAGTTGGGTGCACACGACCCGCATAGAATTTTCCGTAAAACTCCTTTACGAACATCTCCAAAGATACAATACTTACAGGAGAGAACTTAAAGAACCACTCCTGTGCAGCATCAGAAAGTGTTGCAGGAAATATCCTGCACCGAGCATCTTCAGACACCTTCTAAATGCCCATTTGTATCTCAAATTTGTTGACATGAGATACCGGGTCACCATACCCGTCAAAGTTCAGAAGTTGGGCATTTTAAACTTACTGGGAGTCTCTGCCACAGCAATCCTTTGGACGAAAGGAGTGCCTCTTCTCTTGTCGTACTCGATGTGAGGTGTTCTTCCTCCGACCAGCTGTTGCACTGCTTGGTTCAGGGCATCTATTTGGGCCTGAACGGCTTCAGGAATTGCCGGGGCCTCTGGTGTTGGGGGAATGTACTCGTCGTGCCGTTCTTAGCGGTCATTGAGTACATCCCTTAGATCATCGTCTCTTCGCCATTGCTCGCTGGCTCCGAGCACGCTAAAGACGTTGTTTTGCCTGGGCTGCCCCCCCAGCATTACGTCTTCCTTGTTGGTCTTCTCTAGGTGGTGGGCTTCTGCCTTCACCCCTTTCCTCGTTCCTCCGACCAGCATTCCCTCTGCCTGACTCGGCCTCATTGTAGCCATGGCCATCTCTGAACCTCGATTGGCTATGGTGGGACCGGATGTCTCCTCAGTTTCCATGGGCTGGAACTTCTCGAGCGTTAGGGGGAGGCCTGCATTTGTCGGTAAGTCCCCGTGCATTACCATGCCGTGGGGGACCCCTGACCGCAGAGCCTGTCTCTGAGTTCCTTTTGTTGCTAGAAGGACGCTATCCCCTACTCGATGGGTACGACTCTTCACTCCCCTGGCGTCTAGGGCTACGGGGCTGCTGCCCAGCCCTATTATGCCTTGGAAGTGGAGGATTGCCTCGACCAGCCTGGGATGGAGGCTGCGTCTCAGGGTCCCTAGGTGGGACATCATCCTGGGGCATTGGCGGGTGCTTCGGCTTGTGAGGGCTTGTTGGCTGGATTGGAGGGCTAGGATTGGGACCTCTTTGAGGTGGCCCATTCGGGGGTTGGTCAGGCTGCGAGGTAGGCGCAACCTGATTCCTAGCCAATTGCAGGGCGGATTCGAGGGCTGCCATGGCCTCCCTCTGACGACAGTACATCTCCGCCTGTCTTTCACTCAGCCCTTGGCGTTGATGCTCTATTTCTTGCTGCTGTCGCGCCATGGTCTCCGCGACACTTTCTTGACTGGCCCTTAGATTGGCCAATTCATCTTGCAATACTCCCAGAGTATTTCTCAGCGTTTCGGAGTCCAGTTCCTCCTCATCAAACTCCAAGTGTGGCTCATTCTCAGCCATGTTCGGAGGAGGAGGTTGAGATGGTTCAGCATCAGCAACCTGTCCAGTCTTCCTGGTTGTCTTTGCCATTAGTACTTCAACCGCTTCGTCTCAAGCTCTCAATGAAAGCACCAGAATGTTGACCCTCGTTTTGGTCAACTGACACGGAGTCAAACGCTTGATGTGACAGGAAGTATTGAAGTAAGTCTAATGGAAAGAACAGTAAATGACACAAAAAATGATAGTGGTTCGGCCCCACGAATTGGTAATGACCTACGTCCACTTAAGCTATTATTGATATTGATTCTCAAAGGAGTAATCAAAGAACTAGGGTTCATCGAGTTTCACAAGCCTTAGAGGGATGAATAATACAATCGAAAGGTAATAGCTATAATTCTCTTGTAAAGCATAAACTCAAATCAGCCAAAAAGTAAAGTCCCCCCTTGAGCTATTTCTTCTATATTTATAGGCTCAAGGAGGATTACATGAATTTGTTACAGATATTCTTTCCTAATTAATCGGATAATCAAGCATCATGGGAGATAATCTCAGATATGATTACAATTGCACAAGATCTTCTCAAAATATACGGAGTATATGACCAAGCTGGTCGTATATAGAATCCAAATGTTATGCCAGAGGAATCTCCCTGGTCGATGGCCGAATAGAACCTATGCCAGGTGTCAACCACGTGTTAAAAATGTTTGTCACGTCATCCACGCCTGCTCTTTGGATAACAACATATGTTATGATATGATTATATGTGTATGTTTATGTTGTTAGTAGTTTTTCCTTGCTGGGCATTAGGCTCACTCCTTTTCTTTTAGTATGATGCATGAAAATAGATGCAGAGGCGGAATGATTCTTGGATGCTTGGTGTGTGTATGGAGGTGAATGGAGTGGATGGGTTGCGTGTCGATTCGATGACAACATTTTTTTTTTGTCTCTTTAAAATTATGTTTTTATGTATTTTTCTGCATGTAGCTTTGTAAACAATTTTATTTAAAGTTATGTTTTATTTTAAAACAATGAGCTCATTTATGTATTACAAATATTGTTTCTTTAAAGTTTTCAATAAAGTTATGAATTTTCTTATGTATGTTCTTTTCAAAGTTGTGCTTATGTCTAGTAGGTTTAATGACCTAAGTTTCATAGATAGTTGGGTCGTTACATAGTTATTTCTCAGTATCATACAAAATATAAAAGATCTCCATATACTTTGGGTCCACTGGGCAACCTTCTTTGGCAGACCTTTTGGCCTCAACTGAAGTCGGTGTGTAATACATATTTATTGGCTTATGTTTGATCAGTGGATATTTATGTTATGATTAGAATTTAAGATATGTAGTGTATTGATAGAGATCTTGTATTTAGGAAAGTTTGAAGCCTGGGCAGCAATCTAGAACTATGTTTCTCTTAGTTATTTTCTCAAATACCTTTCATGCATAAACCAAATAGCTACAATAAATTTAGAAACATAGTTAACCAAACCAAATATCCAAAAATAGAGAAATGATGAGATGGAGCAGAATAACAGAGAAACCTTGAACAACCATTGTAATACATCGGAAAATAATTTAATAATCAAATAGATCAAACAAAATGGAGAAAAACACATAAATAATACGTGGTGTTTTTTAAATAGAAAAACTTAAGGGAAATAATTAGATACACTCAACACTATCATAGACAAACATATCATAGTCATTTGATTATACATCAATGGGTGAAAATTTGCCCCCACAGGTAAGGTAAAAAATGGTGCTCCTACCTAAGTAGTGTCTTATAAATATATTTATATATATAGGGGAATTCTCCTATAGGGGCTTCACTTTAAGCTCTATCGGTGTGTCTCTCAGTGTTCTCAACCCGTGAACAATTTTCGACGCGATTTTTTTATAATCGTGTATATTGTAGCTATTTAGAGCATTCTGCAAATTTTTCAGAAAATTCCGAATAGTTTACAGTACCGAAAACTAAGTTCAAACATGTTGTTGCACGCGTGACTAATTTTTTTTATGCGCGTGGAAAACAACATGTTTGAACCTAGTTTTCGGTACTGTAAACTATTCGGAATTTTCTGAAAATTTGCAGGATGCTCTAAATAGCTACAATATACACCGTCATTAAAAAATCCCAACAAAAACTGTTCACGGGTCAAGAAATACTGAGAGCCCCACCGATAAAGCTTAAAGTGAAGCCCCTAACAAAAAATTATCCTATATATATATATTCAAATGCAGGGTTCCATTTGATGTCAAATCTATCAATATTTACGTCACTTGTGAAGTAAAGAGGATGCATTTGAAATAGTTTTTGTTTCTCATTAAATACAAAAACAAAAAAACAAGAAAAAAACAGCTTTCTACATCTAATATAGGTGGATTCTCCATGGCACCTCCTAAAAAGGGTACACCGGTGCATTCTTTGGTGTTTTTGGCTCAAGAAGTATTTTTAGCAAATTTTTTTATAATCGTGTACATTGTAACTATTTAGAATATCTTTTAAATTTTCAGAAAATTCTGAATAATTTACAATGCCGAAAATAAGGTTCAAACATGTTACCTTCCATGAGCATAAAAAAACAGTCACAAGTGCAGCAAACTATTTTTGAACATTGTATTCTACACTTTAAATTATTCGAAATTTCTTGAAAATTTGCAGGATGCCCTAAATAACTATAATATACACGACCATAAAAAAAATTGCGCCGAAAATACTTACTGAGCCAAAAAATAGAGGGGGTGTACTAGTGTGCCCCTTTTTGGGGGTGCACCCCTTTAGTGTTTTTGGCTCGGGAAGTATTTTTGACGATTTTTTTATGATGGTGTACATTGTAGTTATTTAGAGCATCTTACAATTTTTCAGAAAATTTCGAATAATTTACAGTGCCGAAAATAAGGTTCAAACATGTTTCATTCCATGTGCATACAAAACAGTTGCGTGTGCAATAAACTATTTGAACTTTATTTTCTACAGTATAAATTATTCGAAATTTCTCAAAAATTTGCAGGATATTCTAAATAACTATAATATATATGATCATAAAAAAAATTACGCCAAAAATATTTTCAGAAATAAAAACTAGAGGGATTGCAAGAACTACCTAATATATAAAGAACTGGTACCTACTATCATATACCTATGATCAGGGGTGGACCTATAATTAAATGAATACTTGGATGACCATACATGTTAAATTTAAGTAGGTGCATAAATAAAAATAATAATAATTTTGTTTAAAGAAAGTAAAAAAAAAATGAATTTTTTTAAAGAGATATATATATATATCTATAATTATATCAGTTACATAAATATATACAAGACTCATGATCCATATCCACGATAAAGTATACTGTAATTATTCATGGATTTGTTTTTAATGGAATAAAAACAATAAAGTAGCAGTAGTGCACGTTATGTTTATCCAATATATAATTGTGATGGAAGAATAGTCATCCACATATATTGCACCTATAGGATTGAATATAATGTTCTTCACGTAATTTTGTTATAAAATTAGAGATATATTGAAAAAAATTAATTAAACAGCCTAAGTTAATCTTTTTAGTTTCTATATATAACTTAATTCCATTAAAAAATTTGTGTTAATTTTATTCTATCTAATTTTCATCTTCATATATCCAAGACAAAAGAAAAATATAACTTTTGCATTCAACTTGTTCTTTCTTAATTTAAATTCTTCCGTATTTTTTTCTCTTATATTTTTTAATTCAATCTAGTCGTACTTTCCAAATATAACACAATTATAATAAAAACTTCAAATTACAGTAGTAAAATTAAAGTCTCTAACTTCAAAATTTTATATTATTCAAAAATTGATTTCCAATGATATTGTACTGTAAGGGATAACTAAAATTGTGATAAATAATTTGTATAGATATATAAAATGAGTAACAACATTATTCATGGAATAAAATGAGATGAATAAAGATAGGTAAGGATATAATATGAATATATATGTACACAAATATATAGATGCTAAAAAAAATAAAGATAATCTTTATATAAAAAAAAAAAAATCGAGTGTAAACACCATTGCGGGTCATGTTACTACTCATCATTAATGTCTGTCTCAAATACTTCCTCCAAGCCCTAAAAATAATATGCAGTCTCCACACGCAAATTAATATGTTTTTTTTGGGGGGAAAGATGACCTCTTGATTTTGAAAGCATGCAGTATGGTTAAATATATAATAATTTTAAATTCTTAATCATCAAATTAAAAGGCTTTAATCCCAGCTGTTAATAGTCAACGGGAGACATGATTAGAGTTAATTAATGCTCACATTAGTAACCACAAGAATTGCTAAGGAGTACCACTGGTGTCCAACACTATAAGGAGATGACATACCGCTATTGGTGTAATTCAATATCGGGTCCCACATATTTGAATTTTATAAATATTATGGGGTATCGCTAACCAACCATAGAGTGCCACCTCATGTGGTTGAACACCTTAAGGTGCCAAATAGCAGCACTCTAGTAACCTTTATACACTAGCTGACATGGTGAGAAAATTTATCAAAAATGAAAATGAAAGAAAACATATATAAATATATATATATATACTAAGTAGAAGCAACGTGCAATGAACGTTTGCTTAGTTTTAAAGTTGTAAATATTATCTATAGTTTTAATAAAAACTAGTTCATTGTTTTAAAAAATATATATTTAATAAAATGAATTATAGTTCTATAATATATATAAATATTTATATCAATAATCTATATATATATAAGACATTTAAACACAACATTGACATAAATATATATTTACATGACTACATGACATATATATATTACAATAATATTTAAAAAAAATTAATAATAGAAATAAAATAAGAATAGAAAAGGTCATAGTCTAGACAGTAATATACATGCATAAACTATTTTTAGTTTCTAATGTATATCTTATATTAGGAGTTAAATTGTCAAAGTTTTCTCTCTTAGCATACGCTGGCGCCATGGCAAAGAGGAAGACAAAGAAAAGGACAATCAAGACTCTAGTGGTCAAGGCTACCAGGAAATCAGGGCCGACTTCATCTGATAAGGTGATTAAGACAAAATCAATGGCATAGATTCTAGGTGTCGATGCGATAGCTTTTTCGGAAGAGAATGTTTCTGAGGAGGATGGAGCGATTGAGGACGACATGGATATTCTTACTCCTATATCGATGGCCCAAAGATCACACCAGAAGCAGGGCACATGGAATGAGGTTGCCACCTATTTGGAAGCCGCCAAACGGTGTGAATCGCAGATCAAGGTAGGTATTTCTAGTTCTCTCCCAATTCTTCGTTCTGGGAATGTCATACAAAATTTACACGGAAAATTTGCTGAATCTGGTGGTGGAGATGTGAAAATAGCTAATGGGGTTAAAATAGATATGGATGATATTGAAGATGAAATTGAATACTGGAAATCTGCTCTGGTTTGCTATGTGTTAGGGGCAAACCCTCATCTGAATGTTTTTGAAGGATTTGCCAAGAGAGTTTGGAAAGATAAAGGCATAGATAAAATTGGAGTGTGAACACATGGAGTGTTCATACTTCGGTTTATGGATGTGAAGGTTAGGGATTCTATTTTGAATGGAGGATACATGTTTTTTGATAAGAAGCCTGTTGTCATGAAACCGTGGGATGCTTATACAGATTTCAAAGAAAAGAAAATTAGCTCGGTTCCTATATGGTTGTAGATTCATGGATTAGACTTAAGGTATTGGGGGGAGAAAGCTCTATTCAAGATAGTGGGGCAGATTGGGTCTCCTTTGATGATGGATTCAATTACCCAAAATAGAGAAAGGTTAACCTTCCCTCGGGTTCTGGTGGAAGTGGAGCTACATCAAGCTTTTCCTGAAGTGATTTCATTCACTAATGAAATACACCATGAAGTTATGCTCACTGTAAAATATGAATGGATTCCTATTTCTTGAGGGAAATGTCATGGCATGGGGCATTATACTGACAGTTGTAGGAAGAAAGAAGAAGTTAGGAAAGAATGGGTTGTTAAGGAAGAAGCTACACATAAGCCTTCTTTGGAAGCCCAAGGACAGGACACTGATTTTGTGCCAATCAAAAATGGCAGGACAGTGATTAAAGAGATAGTAAAGGCACCACCAACAACAAACATGTTTAAGCTGTTTGAGGAGACAGGAGAATGCTTAAACTCAGAACGAATGGGAGTGAATAGGCAGGGAGGGGGAGATCCTCCTCTGGAACATGGATAGGATCCTAAGTTGGAATGTCAGGGGGATCAATAATCGCCATAAACAGGAAGATGTCAAACGTTTGATCTTCTCAATGAAGGTGGGATTAGTTGGTCTCCTTGAAACTAAGATACAGACTCACAATTTGGGTTTTGTATATGTAAATATGTTTAGGGGATGGTGTTTCTCAACGAATAATGCTTGGCATAAATGGGGTAGAATTATGGTTAGCTGGAATCCGAGGATGTTTACAGTCAATATGCTACAATGTTCAAGTCAATTAATGCATTTGGAAGTTACTTCATTGGCTGGTAAGGAAATTTTTATGGTCACTTATGTTTATGCAATGAATGAAGATCATGGCCAAATCCCTCTTTGGACTGATCTAAAAGATATAGCATCTAAGGGGTCAGGTCCTTGGCTCATTTTAAGGGATTTTAATATTATACTAAGTGTTGAAGAGAGAATAGGTGGACATCAAAGACCAAAAGTTTCTGGTGCATTTAAAGAGTGCGTGGAATTTTGTCAGGTTGAGGATGTAAAATTTACAGGTTCCTTTTTTACTTGGAACAACAAACAAGGTAAGGATACTCGGATCTATTCTAAAATAGATCGGGTATTAGCAAATCAACAATGGCTGGACAAAGGTGTGTTTGATCACTGTCCTGCTATTCTCTCTGTTTACCCGGTTGGTGTGGAAGGACAGAAACCATTTCGGTACTTTAGAATGTGGAAAAATGTTCCAGATTTCAAGAGGAGATTAGAAGAGACTTGGCTGATCCAGTTTGGTAGTGCACCAATATTTCAACTTACTCAGAAGTTAAAAGAGGTAAAGAAGCTACTGAAGAGGATTAATAAGAGTGAGATTGGGGATATTTATACTGTACATGCTATGAGATATCAGGCTCTAATTGACTGTCAAGCTGCCTCACAAATGAAATCTCATGATCATATCTTTATCTCTAAGGAAAAAGAGGCCAGAGCACTATACAATGAAACACATGGAAATTATATCTCCTTTCTTAAACAGAAAGCTAAATTACATTGGATGAAGGAAGGAGATGATAACACATCTTTTTTTCATTCCAGTATTCGGCAGAGAAGGGCTATCAATAGGATATACTCAATCAAATATATGGATGGTGTATGGGTTGACAAACCAGCTGGAGTAGTTAAAGCTTTTTTGCATTTTTATTATAGACTCTTGGGGAGTAAAATGGAGAGCAGGAAATTAGTTTTGGCCACTGTAATCAAGCAAGGACCGAAAATAATAGCAGCTCACACTAGCCTACTAACAACAGAATATTCCAAAGATGAGGTGAAGACTGTCATGTTTGAGATTCTTGGAAATAAATCTCCGGGTCCAGATGGTTTCAACAGTTTCTTTTTTCAAGATAACTGAGAGGTGGTTGGTGATAATGTATGTGAAGCTATTCTATCTCTTTTGCACTCAGGGAAATTGCTAAATGAGATCAATTCCACAACGCTGACTTTGATTCCTAAAGGTAAATGTCCCAAATCTATTATGGATTTTCGTCCCATAGCTTGCTGTAATGTTGTATACAAAACTGCCACTAAGCTAATTTGCTCTAGACTGATAAAGGTACTCCTGGGTCTTATAGCTCAAAATCAAAGTGGCTTTGTTCAAGGTAGATATATTGCATATAATATAATGGTATGTCAGGATTTGATCAAGCATTATGGCAGGAATAAGTCTAAACCAAAATGCATGATTAAACTAGACTTGAGGAAAACATATGATACAATAGAGTGGGACTTTATTGAGGAAATGTTATATGCCTTCAAATTTCCTCTTGAGTTTGTTCAGCTGGTTATGACCTGTGTAAGAACCCCAAGGTTTAGCCTTCTGTTCAATGGGTCATTACATAGTTTCTTTGAAGCTAAAAGAGGTCTTCGGCAGGGGGATCCATTATCTCCTTTGCTGTTTGTATTAGGGATGGAATACCTTTCCAGAATTTTGGGGAAAATTGGTGAAACAGAGGGATTTCAGTTTCATGACAGACGTGGCCCTCTTAAATTAAATCACCTCTGTTTTGCAGATGATGTATTGCTCTTCTGCCATGGAGACTTCAAATCGATATATCTTTTGCTGCAAGGTCTGAAACTATTTTCACAAACCTCTGGTTTAATACCAAGTGATACAAAGTCAGCAATATAACTGTAGTAATATGGAGGATTTGAAGGTGCAAAGAATAATGGACTCTTTAGGCTTTACAAGAAATCAACTACCATTTAAATATCTGGGGATTCCTATATGTTCTAAGAGGATTTCAGCAAAGGCATGTGAAGTTTTACTGGAGAAAATGACCCAACGGATACGAAGCTGGAGTACCAGGAAACTTTCCTATGCCGCCGGTAAAGTAAATTTGGTGAATTTAGTGTTGTTGTCTATTCATACTTATTGGGCTCAAATCATGGTCCTTCCATCAAAGATTTTGCAGCAAATTAATACAATTTGCAGGAATTTTTTATGGAAAGGAATGGCTGAGTCTAATAGTTCAGGGCAGGTCTCTTGGGATGTAGTATGTAGGCCTAAAGCTGAAGGAGGTCTAGGCTTTAGGAGGATTAAGGAATGGAATGAAGCAGCTATTGGTAAGTATGTATGGGCAGTGGCTTCGAAAAAAGACTCTTTATGGGTTCGATGGATACATGCTGTGTATATTGGTGATGGAGACTGGTGTGACTATAAAGCTCTGAATGGCAGTAGTTGGTATTGGAAGCAGATTGTTAAAGTTAAGGAGAAGTACAAGGAACTTAACTTGACTCATCTCCGTCCTAACGGGGTTTATAGGATAGCTGAAGGTTACAAAGCTCTTGTTCTCACTCATCAAAAGGTCTCATGGCATAGGGAAGTTTGGAATAGAACCATCATACCAAAGCATAGATTTATCTTATGGCTTGCGGTTCTAGATAGGTTACAACTGAAAGATAGATTGTTTCGTTTCAACATAACAACTGATTACCTATGTCTTTTATGTGGTAGTAACAGGGAAACAAGAGAACATGTATTTTTTTACTGTCATTTGAGCTCTTCTTGCCTGAGGCAAATCAAGAGCTGGCTGGGATGGAAGACGGCAGCTACCACTACACATAAGTTGTTGCGGTGGATTGCTAAGGCCAGATTAACTCAGTTCAGGAAACAAGTCTTTATTGTGTCACTGACAGCTTTGATATACCAGGTTTGGTGGTGTAGAAATGAGGCACTGTGGAATCAAAAAGTCTATCCAGCAACTATACTTGTTCAAAGAACTCAATTTAATGTAAAGCATATAATTAGAAGTATTATGCCTAACAAAATTCAGTTGATGGATAGATATTGGTTTGAGAAATTGTAATAGAATTCAGTCAGGCCTTTCTGATTTACCAAAAAAAAAATGTATATCTTATACTTAAGTAGTATTTAAAAATATCTTGTTTTAATTAATTAATTAATTTTTATTTAAGTTTATATTTGTTCTACTTTTTGAATTTGATAGTGACAACAAGACATTATATATTATATATGTTTAATATAATATTAATATTATATGTAGATTATAAATGTAAGTTTGTCGCTAGTTGATATTAGATTATATTATATTATATATTTAATATGATATTATTCTAATACGTGAAGTTTAAGTTTAATTAAATTTTATTTAAGTTATTTTATTATTTTTAAATAATTATTATTGTAAAATATTGAAAAAATATTTTATTTTAATTTATTTATTTAATTTTATATAAATTTAAGTTATATTTACTATCTACTTTTAAATATAAAAATATTTTGTTACATATAAAAATATTAAGTTAAAATTAACAAAAATAAAAAAAAACAAAAAAAACTATTAAAACAAAACATTTCCCAGAGAAACAAAAAGAAAAAGAAAGACCAATAATAGCAATGAGACAAAAGCAAGTTTGATCGTAATTGATGACAGACAGCAAGCTTTTAACCAAGTAAAGTTATAACAAGACGTTATATTTATTATTATTATTATTATTATTATGTCCCACTTATAATGAACTTTGCAATTTCAAGAAAGAAGGAAAGAAAAAATCTTGTTGGTAATAATTTGTAATAGAAGCGTGGACTTTTGCTCGTTGGTGTTGGGTTCAGCTGGCGTCTCTATGAGGTGGCTGTCTTCTTTGCTTGGACGATGGAGATGGGTTTGGACATGTCCAGGTGATGCGTGGGATCCCTCTCTAGCCATGGTTATGGTGGTTTTCATTAGGTCTAGTTTTTAGTCAATTTATTGTTGCCTGATTTATTATGTTTGTTAGAGTAGTAGTTTTGGTTTGTTTCGAGTTTCTTTTATTGAATAATGGTGTTTCATCATCTTGTCTTTTGTGTACTAATTGGTACTTAGTGGTGTTACCCATTCGGTAGTGTGTAGCATCACGAGAGGTTGTAATATTTTTAAAAGGCGTCAGTCCTTTATGATCTGGTTGTGGGGTTAGATCTTATTTTATGTCTTATTGATACAAGTTTGCATTGTACTCAGATTGATTGATTTGTTCTATTAGTATGCTTGGTTTGGTTACCATTATTTTTTGAAGGATCATATTTTTTTGTGTGATCGGTTGCTGCTCTTTAAGTATTGTCTAACTTGTTGGATATTTTATTTGTAATTTTATCAATTTAATTTCTTATTATTTGATGGATTAGATAAAAACAACCAAAATGGGGAGAAGACTAATGAATAGAGATGGGAGAAGGAGCATAACCATTTCACTCAAAGAGAGACAAGTTTTATTAATTTATACATATATTATAATTGTGATTTTAATAGATGTGTTGCACATAAACAAAATATTTAATATAACACTTGTGCTCAAACAATAAAATGCTCGAATAAAAATTGAATTTGCTAACATATTTACAATTGAGATTAATTAACAAAATAAAAAATATATATACATCGTGTGAAAAATTATTTTGTCTCAAGCAACTATCTTATATATTAATATCTTATAAGAACATGATTATTATGTATTATAATTTTAAGATATAACGTCCTACAAGTACAAATTGTTCCTAGCTACGTGCCAAATAATAAAAGCCAACGCTTTATGACCTTTATAACTATTTTTTTTATGACGTATATGTATATAATATTTTTTTAATCATATTTCTTTTCCAAATTATTCTCATAGTAGCAGAGTTTGGGAGGTTTTTTGGCTTTGTTAAAAGAGTCATGTGTATAATTTGAATTCTTTTGACTATGTCTTTCAATTCAATGTCTAGTATCAGTTACTAGTTTTTGCTATATTTTTTCAATTATATTTAGTTTGGTGGATTTTGACTAAGATTACTACTATATTAATGCATATATATATGATTAATATTATTCAATAAAAAGACACAACATCTTTTCAATTCTTTCATCTTTTTATGGTATCATGGCTTTTTAGCTTATTTTTTCTTTTCTTTTCATTTCTTTTCAAACTCTTCAATCCCGTACGTGTTGTCTCAGCAAAATCAAGATACTTTTCTAAACCTAACTCCAACTCATAATCTCATTCTTTCATCTCTCTAAATCCAATAAAGAACAAATAGTTTTTTTGCCCCTTAAATTACTGATCCCTCAAGAATTGTACTTCCGAACTTTTTAGAATTGCATAAATCTCCCATAAATTATTTCAAGCAATTAATAGAGCCTTTTATTATGTTCTATTAAATAAAATGAAATGAAATTCTGATGTAACATTACTTTTGAAAAATAATGTATACAAGCAGTCAAGAAAATTTTATGCATGCAATACCGAAAAATTCGGCGAACATAATTTGGAGAAGTCGATAATTCAAAAAAACAAAAAAATATTTGTCCTACAATAAAAAATAAGAACTTCTCCTCTTGTGTTGGTCATTGGTTATGTTGATATCACCAAACTTGCTTTTGATGAGTTAAAAGCACATTACAACAAACAAGGTTTATACTGAGAATAGCTCTACCGAGAACAATTTTCGTTGTTCTCGGTAGAAACATTCTCATAATTGCACTAAGACTTCGTGGGTTTTTTTTTTCATTTAAGTTGATATACTAAGAACTTTGGAACTTCTACCGAGAACATTCTTGGTAGAAGTCCTTTATATCAGTCGTTTTTCCCAGTAGAACTTATTTCCTCTGAAAGGTAAAAAATCACCAAACCTTTTTTCTCTTCGCCCCCAAATAAGTATTCTATGGATTTCCGCCCCCAAACAATAGTTTTTTGAGAAATCTTCCTCTCCAAAGAAGATTTAGTTATCAAGAGGTTCTAATCAAGGTATATATTTATATATATATATATATTTCCTTTTATTTTGTATTTAACTCTCTCTAAATGAGTTTTTTTCTCACTCTACTCCGATTGTGTAGTATTTATCAGATTTTGAAGCTATATTGTTGAATCTCAGAAGCCCTCACAGATATGTAGGAATCCAGATTTTTGTATTTTTTTATAATATTTTCAGATTTTTTTTTGTGAAAATGGAAGAAAAAAACTTGTGTTTACATATTTTTAATACGTGGTTATCTATATTATATATATAATATTTGATTTTGTATTTGTAATAGGTAAGATTTATAATTAGAAATAAGAAAGTAGGTAAATGTTTAGTTATATGCAATTTTTAGAATATAATGTTGTGTAGTATTTTAGTGAAATGCATATATAGCTTTAGGATTTAGTTATTGTAATTTTTTGGATAAATAATTAATTTATTTGCAATTAGTTTGTGAAAGATTAATTAATGATGAATGTGAGTAATCAAATAGGCAAGGGCATATATGCCTGAGATCTTGAGAGGCTTTGATATATTATGTGCCAAAAAGTATTCTGTTTGGAAGTATGATATTAAGGAACATTTAATGATTAATAGGCTAGAAAATCGTTATGGTGGTTGCACATATACGCAATGGAAAAAAGCCATTGAATTTTTCCGACGCTCAGACATTATAGTATTAATTTTTTGCTAAACTTAACTCTCTCAATTAAATATATTACTAACATAAACTTTTTTGAAGAAACGTTTTTGGGTCAACAAGGAAAATAGGAAGAAACTAAAAAAGCTCAGCTACGGAAGTTCTCAGTAAATCCTAGCGCTGTGCAACAAAAAAGTTGGTTAATTTTTTTTAAGTTTGTTTTTCTTATTTACGTTTAATTTAAAAAAAAAAAAATGTATGTGACATCGCAATTTAGAGACTGGGAAACTTAAGCCGATCCTGAATAGCTAGATGGATACTCATCATAAATCAGGCACAGGGTGGGTGACATAAACAACAAAAAAAACCTAGGTACGTTAAGTTTATTTAAACATTTTTCAAAATTTTAATTTTTTATTTACAATAAATAATTACATTATATATTGTATCATAGGATCAATTGTGTGCATATCGCGACACACAACAGACACAATCAACTGATACTGAGAGTTACACACTAGTTTCGAGCGCGCCTGAAGACGACGACTTCTCTTTGATACAAACTATTTTCGAAAAACGACGTGGCCACCAGAAATGATATGGGCGTATCCTTAACATAAGGGACCAAACTCCATTTACTATTGATCCTCCACAAATTAGAGATGAAGAGGTGGTTGAGATGAGAGAGCGTGTTCGACAATTAGAGGAGCACATCAATACTTGATCATTGTATCACCCCAGGATCTCAATGTGCCTTACCACCACCTGATGATCCTGATATTGGAGCATCAAGTCAGTAGGACTTATGTATGAGTTTTATTATTATGGACTATTACATTTTCATGTTTAGGAGACAACTCTTTATTTTGGTTGAGCAAGTTTTTATTTATATGTTTAATATAAGTGTTTTAATTTAAATCTATTATTTTATATTTAATTTAAATTAAATTAATAAATAAATAAATATTGTAGAAAAAATCTCGGTTCAGTCTATATACCGAGGATAGTGTCCTCGATATAGCCCCACTACATGAAAAAATTGGACAGGTTCCACCGGCGATATTATCAACTCTCTACCGAGAACATTTGTCATCGGTACCAGCTATACCAAGAACATATTTAATATTCTCGGTAGAAGTTTACCTCTACCGACGAGGATGTACCGAGAACTTTCTACTGAGGACATGTTCTCGACACAGTGTTTACCGATGACGTTTGTTTTCAGTATAACTTCTGTCTTTTGTAGTGGCATCACAATTCTAGATTGCTTATATTGTGGGTTGTATATTCATAGAATTGTAATAGTGCTGAAGAAGCTTGCCTTGCTAGCTAACCGATACTTGATGATATATCACATATGTATTATTGAAAAAATTAATGAAAACAATAAATAATGTTAAAATTGTATGAAGTGTAATTAAATTAATAATGTGTATTTCTTTATATTAATTAGTTTGAGGGATTCCCGCAATGTGGCCTACAGGCTCCCTTCCAACCAAACAAAATGTATTAATTAGCTTTCATGCTGCTGGCCCTCAATAATGTCTAGCTTCCAGCTTTATATTTTCTGTTCATTACTCTATATATTTATGCCTTTGCTTCTAGATCGTAGGTCCAATAATCCACTTCTTAAAAAAATCACTAATTCATAATAGTGTTTTGCTTCCATAATATATATTTTATATTCTGCTTAGGTGTCTTCTTTGATTTTAATTATAATAGGTGAGATCTAATTTTAAATTTAGTCGTATACAAAATATTACTTATATGATGTTGGATACAACTTAAAACATTAATATATGTTGTTTTATTTGGTATTTATAGTTAAAAAAAATAATTAAAATATACAACTTTTAATTCTATTTAGATATATTGATGACAAAAGTGTCTAATCTTTAACGATTGTTACAAATTATGTCCTAATAAAAAAAAAAATTGGTGACTAAAGTCTCTAATGTTGAGTTGCATATGTTACTCTTGGTCATTAAGGAACTTTTAAATGTTGACTCAAGAGATAAAATGTATTAAGTGACTAATCTTAATCAAAACGTTCCAAATATTCTCATTGAAAACCCTCAAACCTAAGCTCTCCTAGTAAAATGTCATGTAAGAATATCCTCCAAAAACTAAAACAGTAAAATCAAATACAAGTATGAACATGCTTCAATCCTCCCTCTCCCATCATGCCCAGATACTAAACCCAACTAGGAGCTAATTTACTCATAGCAAGAACCCAACAAACAAGACATAAAATCAAACATTTCAAACAAAATATAAACCTAAAAGAAAAAAAATCCATTGGAATCATCGCTCCAACTATCGAAGAAGATAGACTTGGGCTTGTTGGTATTTGGCCAGAGTCTCTACCTAGACCTCCTCATTGAGGTGTTGGTGATGACTCTACCAAAGGGACTTGACCTTGCCTCCAATGTCCCAGCTTCCACAGTCTCAGCCTTGTCGCGACCTTTTCGGCCCTGCCAATGAATCTGCGACATTGCCACTTCTGTCGTTCCTTGTCAATCTTGTCCTTGTCGTCACTACACATCATCGGGACTTTTGCAGCAAGTGTTCACCATCTTTGCCTGATAGGTTTAGGTTTTTTTTTAGTTTTTCTTATGGTTTGTGTTTCAGTTAAAGTGTAGGTTGTTGTAATACCCCAAAATCCCTAATGAGGTTTAATGGTCGGATTTGTAGGCCGGGAGGGCCATAATTGATTTATTATGCCATTAAATAATTATTTGCATGTTTATGTGAATTATGTTATAATATGATGTTGAATGCATGCATGTGGGTCCATATTTCATGATAGGGGCATTTTGGTAATTTGGCCTATTGAGGGCGAAATTGTATATTTTCATGCATGTTGGTGAATCATGGATGAGACCATATTATAATGTGGATTTGTTCGAGCCATTCGCCATAAGATGATCTTTGAGTGCAAGTTAGTAGTTTGGTCATAACGGGATTAAATTTGGGGCTCGGGGTGAGTCTCGGGGTAATTTGATGATTAGAACGTTACTGGGAATTAAAGGGTAATGGGATATGACTTATTGGTATTTGAGAATATTTGGAATAACGATAATTGGAGGGTGTTAATTATGATTAACGAGATAGGCGGGAAATGACAGTTTTACCCTTGGGAGCCTTTAAAAGACTTTAATGACCTAGGGGCAATAAGGTCTTTTCACCCTAAGATATATATTATCCATTGAAGGCTGTAGAACTTGCAAGAAACAGAGCACTTATCTTTCTCTCCCGTACATCTTTTCTCTTCATTTCCTTCTTGGATTTTTGAGCCTAATTTGAGGAACCAAGCTAAGGAAGTGGACCTTGATGGCTTAGGGTTATGTTCCACCATTGAAGAGGGTTCTAATATGAGCTTGAGGTAAGGTTATAGTCATTAAAACTCTAGTTTGCTTTGTTTTTCTATTGGATTTCAGCTTAGATTTCTAGGTTTGTTATGGAGAATTGATGGGAGTTTTTGGCAATGGTTACTTGGGTGATGATGCCTAGGACTTATGTATATGGTTTTTGGGTTCATTTGGGAGTCTAAATGAGGTTTGGAAGCTGGTTTTTCAGGTTGGAAATGGTGGTGTCGTAGGAGGGAAAAACCAAGGTTGAAAACCCTGGTTGTAGCGCTACAGCGCCCATCCATGGGCGCTACAGCACTAGCCAAGGGCATTCTGCTTTGCAAAAGGCGCTGGGGCACTAGGGGGGTAGCGCTATAGCGCTACCCTGCTTTTCTAGATTCCTATTTTGGTCACTTTTGAGGGTTTTTGGCTTGGGGTTTCAATTCCTAAGGCTCGGGATCGAATCTACTCACCGTTTGGGTACCATTCGGGGTCCCGGGGGTGAGGTTTAGGTCAAGAACCTTTTATTGTTGATTTTCATTGATGGAGGTTATATTTGGTTATGACTAGGTGACCGCTAAGGAATCAAAGAGTCGATCGATCTCAAGAGTCGTTCTTTTACTATTTCTCGCTCGAACCAGAGGTAAGAAAACTGCACCCCATATGTGACACACATGGTTATTCATGAGGCATGTTGGGTGTTTAAATGTGGAAATTGATTGCATATCAAATGCTTATCAAATCTTGCTTACTTGTGAATGGCACTGACTCATTAGTTAGAATCGACAATGGTGTCAGTATAAACTGTGAAGGTGTGACTCATTAGTCAAGTTCGACAGTAATACTGAGCACTGGTCGTATAGTATTGACTCATAATTTAAGAACGGTTTTAGCGTGTTTAACGCAAGCCGAAAAGATTAGATCTAATCGACATAAGCATTATCGTCCTAAGCATGAAATGCTTGACCGACCTTAAGTTCGATGAAAAACAAAAGCGCTTGTCTAGTCTCATGACTAGTCACTTAGAGCCAAGGCCAGAAGGTCCAGGTGACTGCATCGTCACATGGATATGGGTGCTGAGCTCACCTTAGTGACTCACTCATCATTCACTCATTTGATTCAAGCTAGTGACTTGTTCATTAGTCACTCATGTGCTTAAGCTAGTGACTTACTCATCAGTCACTCGTTTGGTTTACGTTAGTGACTTGCTCATCAGTCACTCATCTGGTTTATGTTAGTGACTTGCTCATCAGTCGCTCATCTGATTAGAGCTACAAACCCTAGCAAGGTTACCAAAACCTTGAAGTGATATTCATTCATCTGTTCAGGGTTATAAGCTCTGTATGATTATCATGCATATCATTTGATATTATATACATGCGGTAATGAGTTTTCTTGCTGAGTCTTGGCTCACGGGTGCTATGTGGTGCAGGTAAAGGGAAAGAAAAGCTCACCCAGCCTTGAGTAGAGAGCTTAGGTGGTGATGTGTGCATATGCGGCTGCTTGACCACCACGGCCAAAGAGTTTATCGGAGGAACTAGGGGGTTGCCGCTTAGGTCGGCGGGTTGTAATTTTTACACTGTAACGACCATTTTGTATTGTAAAGAAATTGTAAACGTTTTTGTATGGGCCCATGAATATTTTTATGTTTTAAATAAAATATATCATTTCCTTTTGATTGGTTTTTTCACCTTAGCCTGTTAATAATACCTAGATGCACGTTTATAACCAAATGACTCGATTAGCGAGTTAAGCACGATTCAAAGCTCACAGTAACTGTCTTGGAGTAACCAGGGCATTACAGTTGTTTAGGGTATTTTTTATTTTGTATAAATGATTTTTTTTTAGCACTCAACGATGAAAGACAAACATATGTAGCTAAATGTTAACATTAAGAAGTGTGGCCATAATAATAATAAAAAAAAAATATTAGGGTTTTAACCACAACGATCTTTAAATATTTGGAACTTTTGCTGCCCATATTTCTTTTATTTATAAAATTTAAGGCTTAATGAGTACATCTCAATTCTAATAAAATTAAACATTTCTAATCTTTTTTATATTATATTTGTTATACCCATTTTTGGAGTCTCACTACCCATCAGCCCATATCATGCCTAAGGCTCAATCGTTTGTTACTTTGTATAATTATTGGGTCATGCTCAATAACTTAAGCTCACACTCAAATGTAACCCTAACTCTTCCATATAAATAAGAGGAGTAGAGACCAAGAAAAAAGAGGAAAGGGGGGGGGGGGGGGGTACAACTTTTTACAGAAAGAGTTCTCCATCTTCAATGGAGCCAAATAGCTAAAAGTTAAATACAAATGTAATACATGGCTTGCAACATCAATGACAGTGACTAAGTGGATGTAGGTCCTTTTTTGGGGCTGAACCACTATAAAACTCTCTCTATCCATTATTTCTGGGCACTAGAAACTTCTCATATACTTTATTTAGCTTTTACAAACACTACTACAATAAAAGCTTTTTAGGACTTACGGGGCGCGAGTCCTCTATTCGAGAGCCTTAAGAACTGAGGTTTTTTTAAAAATTAATTGGTGGGTTTTGAATCCCAAAGCATAGTGGTGGTCGGCGGTGGCGGGGCTCAGGCGACAGCGGTGGCGCCACTATTCAAAGGTGGTGGTTCGAAAAACAAACTATTGGGTTTTAAAGACCAAGAAGCAAGGAGTATGGTGGTGGTGGTGGTTCAGCTCGTGGTGGCTCGTGGTGGCCGGAATATGCGCGGAAAGTTTGGGAGAAACCCATGAACGACCGAACTTCGAGTGCCCCGCTGAGGGCCTTAGGTCGCGCATGAGGTGTCCTTCTTTGGGGTTGGTGGTTTCGGGGGACGGCGCGTCCGATGGTGTGGCCCGTGGCAGTGGCCGGAGACAGGACGACGGCCATTCGACCCTTTCAGAGACGATGCAAGGTGAGAGAGGGATAGAGAGAAGGAACCTCAGGAGAGAGAGAGGGAGAGAGAGAGAGAGAGAGAGAGAGAGAGAGAGAGAGAGAGAGAGAGAAGGGGGCTGAGTGGTTTTTTGTTGTTGTTTTTTTTAATAAATAATAATAAAACTTTTGTTAAAAAAACATTCAAACTTTTAGTGCACACATAGATTTTAGGACTAACTCTGCGAGTCCTAAAAGAAATTCTTTGCGACTCCTAAAAAGTCCAGGAGCTGTTTTTAGGACTCGCATTTAGGTGAGTGTCCTAAAAAAGTGTTCTAAAATGGTGTTTTTGTAGTAGTGAAATCTTCTTAATATTATTCTTTGGGCGTTAGATGAGTTAACGAAAATACGAGACAACATTTTGGTACTTTCGATGAGAGCTGAACACAAACAAAGAGACATTGGAGTCACTGAAATTTCCCCTAACGACTAGCTTTCTTAAGCCATCTCTGTTGGGCGATATCTTAGACATATCACTACAATAGCTGGAATATTGGCTCATTAGCTCCCTCGCATTGGCGAATAAGCTCAGATACGCACATATGAGGCTAGTCGTATATGGGGACCCATCTCCAAAGACGTGCTTAGATACTGGAACTTTCCAAATGTAAAATATCACCCCTAAGAGCTACTGCATATCTAGGATCGCTTATTGACTGAAGAAGAGGTTTCCCTTGAGCAATTGTCTTTGCTCGATTCCTAGAGGTCCTCAAAACCATCGAGGATTCAACTTGCTTGGTTCCTTGAGGTCCTTGGATCCTGGAGCATTCATTATGCTCGGTTTCTCGAGGTCCTCGAAACATTGAGCATTCAACTTTGCTTGGTTCCTTGAGGTCCTCGGAACCTTGAGCATTCATTTTGCTTGGTTCCTAGAGGTCCTCAAATCCTTTGAGTATTCATCTTTCTTGGTTCCTTGAGGTCCTCGGAACCTAGAGCATTCAATTTGCTTGGTTCCTAGAGGTCCTTAGAACCTTTGAGCATTTATCTTGCTTGGTTCCTTGAGGTCCTCAGAACCTTTGAGTATTCTTTTTGCTTGGTTCCTCGAAGTCCTTGGAACCTTGAGCATTCATTTTGCTTGGTTCCAAGAGGTCCTCAGAACCTTTGAGCATTCATCTTACTTGGTTCCTTGAGGTCCTCGTAACCTTTGAGCATTCATTTTGCTTGGTTCCTAGAGGTCCTCGGAACCTGGACCATTCGTTTTCTTGATTCCTAAAGATCCTCGGAACCTGAAGCATTCATTTCTCTTGGTTCCTAGAGGTCCTTGGAACCTGGATCATTCAGTTTGCTCGGGTCCTAGAGGTCCTCGGAACCTTTGAGCATTCATTTTGTTTGGTTCCTCAAGGTCCTCAGAACCTTGAGCATTCATTTTTCTTGGTTCCTAGAGGTCCCTAGGACCTTTGAGCATTCATATTTCTTGGTTCCTCCAGGTCCTCAAAATCTTGAGCATTCATCTCATCTATCTCAGATCTTGGAGCCGCTCACCTAGCTCAGAAGTAGAGCGCCTCAGACAAGCTCGCCCAATTAGCCTATGAGCAGCCTAGATCTTCTCACCGTCACTCTTAAAAGATCAGCGAAGTCAAGTAATGATACGTCCAAGGTCTAAAGATCTGGTCTACGTGAAAGAGAGAGTTCACACGATAAGTCAGCATTATGCAAACATGAAGACTGACTTGGGGGGCTATTGTTATACCCATTTTCGGAGTGTCACTACCCATCAAACCAAATCATACCTAAGGCCTAGTCAGTTGTTACTTTGTCTAATTATTGGGTCATGCCCAATAATTTAAGCCCACACCCAAATGTAACCCTAACTCTTTAATATAAATAAGAGGAGTAGGGACCAAGAAGAAAGAGGAAAAAAAAGGGGGGCGACAACTTTTTATAGAGAGAGCTCTCTATCTTCAATGGAGCCAAATAACTAAAAGCCAAATACAAATGTAATCCATGACTTGCAGTGACTAAGTGGATGTAGGCCATATTTTTGGGGCTTAACCACTATAAAACTCCCTTTACCCATTATTTCTGGGCACTAAAAACATCTCATATACTTTATCTAGCTCTCACAAATCTTTTCAATATTATTCTTTGGGTGTTAGATGAGTTAACGAAAAAACGAGACAATAATATTCATCATTAGAATAATGAAGCAATAAAATTTGTGATGAGAAAATTCATATAATATAAAAATAAGTTTATTATATTTTTAATTAATGTAATGACCCAAATTTCCTAATAGGGTTTAGGACCTTGATTAGGAGGTCGGGAGTGCCATAATTGATTTATTATGTTATTAAATGATAATATGCATGTTTAGGTGTATTAAATATGCATGTGAAACCATTTCTGATTAATTGAGTGATTTTCATATTTTGGCCATTTTGGGTATATTTGGCATATATGTGATATGTGTGTGTGGTGCATTATTATTATTGGTTATGCTAGGGTTACTCAGCACGAGACGATCCTAGGAGGTAAGCTAGTGGATTAGTCACAATGGGATTTATTCTTGACTCGGAGTGATTCAAGGGGTATTTAGAGCATTACCGAGTTATTGGGTAATGAGAATAAATATTTGATGATAAATTGAGAGTTAATAAGATGAGGAGGAAATTCTGGAGGTTTTGATTATTTTGTCACCGGGGGTCTTTTCGGGACCCCGAGCGTTAGGATTTGTTTGAGGCTACTTAATCTTAAAGAAACCTTTTAAGAAATAAAAAAAAAAGTTCAGGAAGTTCTCTCTCCCTCAAAGTTCCATTTTTGTCTCTCGATCGCATTTTCAAAGGAAACTTGAGTTCTAGGACTCGGATTCAATCGAGGAGCGAGGCATAATGATCCTAGGAAAGATTATAAGCTTATTAGCCAGAGGATTTAGTTGGAAGCAACTCAATCAGAGGTAATTCAAGTTTTAAGTTTTTAAGCTTGAATTGGACTTTGTGTTTTGATGAGTTTTTGTTAGATTTGAGACTTGGGTTTTGTTGGTTTTGGATCATGGGGATGTTTGGGAACTTTGATTTTTGAGTTTGGAGATGTTTGGATATGTTTTTGGGAGGTTTTAAAAGGTTGAAAACGGGGAAAAATGACTAATTCGAGGTTAGGCCGCGACCCTATTCTTGGGTGCCGCAGCCTAGACTCGAAGAAGCAGGTGGAAGGTTGTGTGTGTGTGATGGGGGCCGCAGCACTAGGTATGGGGCACTGCGGCGCTTGCCCCTGATGCCTCTGTTTTGGCTGGGGGTCGCAGCTCAGTGAGTTAGGGCTGCGACACTTGAGGGTATTTATGGTCGAAATGATGTTTTAAGCTTGGGAACTCAAACCTTAGGCCTTGGGACCGTTCCTACTACCCGGTTTAGTGGGATTTGTTGTCTCAGAGGCTAGGTCTTGGTTCCAGGATTGGTTTTAGAACTTGAACTCATTGGATCACTGTTTATGGTTGTGACTAGGTTATCACTAGAGGCTTGGAGTAAGGAACGTGCTTGTGGCTTGTTTATTGGTAACCTGTGCTTGGACCAAAGGTAAGAAAACTGCACCCCATATGTGACATTCATGGTTATTCTTGATGCATGTTGGATGTTTAAATGTGAACATTGATAGCATATTGAATGATTAGAAATCTTTCTCACTTGTATATGGTTATTATTGAGGCATGTTGGATGTTTAAGTGTGATGCATGTGATGCACGAGAAACATGTGATTAGGGCATGCCATGAATACTAATATGAGACTGTTCAGAGCTTAAGTCTCTGTGTTTAGGCATGATTCTAATTTTGCTAGCAATTGTTAAGTAAGCGTGCTCAATACCCTGTATTTGGATATTTGACATATGATATATGTTTGATAGCATTGCTTACTTGTGTATGGCACTGACTAAATAGTCAGAATTGGCAAAGTTGTCAGTATCAACTGTGAAGCTGTGACTCATTAGTCAAGTTCGGCAGTGGTACTGGGCACTGGTCACACAATGCTGACTCATAAGTCAAGAACGACCTTAGCGTGTTCAACGCAAGCCAACAAAGATTAGATCTAATCGACATCTGCATTAGATGACTCAACAAGAGCATTAATGCCGGACCGACCTCAAGTTCGATGAAAACTAAAAGTGCTTGTGTGATTACCCATCAGTCACTCATCTGTTTAAGCTAGTGACTACCCATCAGTCACTCATCTGATTAGAGCCATTGCAGGAAAGCCCAGGTAACGGTTTCGTTACACGGCTATGGGCACCGAGCCCCATAGTGACTTGCTTGTCAGTCATTCATTACGGTTTAACAAAACCTCAAAGTGATATTCACTCATCTGTTCAGGGCTATAATCTCTGTATAATCATTCTGATCATCATTTGCATGGCTTTGGGCACTGAGCCCCGTAGTGACTTGCTTGTCGGTCACTCAGTATGGTTTACCAGTTCCTTAAGTGTTAAATCACTCATCCGATTAGGATTGACTTGTGGTCATCCAATCAGGAGGGCATGATCTCTTATCCTAGATTCCCCAGCATTATTTGAATTTACTTGCATGCTTGAATAGAGCTATGTTTGTTAGGCACGCCAGATATAATTTGATATCATGATATGACTGTTCATGAGCATATTGAGTTTTCTTGCTGGGCTTCGGCTCACGGGTGCTATGTGGTGTAGGTAAAGGCAAAAGAAAGCTGAACCATCCTTGAGTTGGAGAGCTTAGGTGGCGATGTTTACATATGCAGTTGCTCGACCGCCACGGTCGAGGTTTGAAGGAGAGGAACTAGGGTTTAACCCTGTTTTGCCGCTTAGATCGGCTGGTAGTAAATATTTTCTTGTAATGAACTTTCAAATTATATTTTTGGGATCCTAATGTATACGGTAAACGTTATAGTGAAACGTTATATCTTAACCGAAATTTTTAATCCCTAAACCGCTAATCATATTTAGTTACACGATTATGGCCAAATGACTCAATTAGCGAGTTTAGCACTGTTTATAATGCGCACCGTAACGATCCCTGGAGTTTAGGGCGTTACAATTAATTGTTCATAAATTTATATTAGTTTGTGTTAAGTATTTATGTTCTATTTATTTTATTAAGAAAAAATCAAATTCGTATTTAGAAATCTTTAATTTTCAATATTTAATAAACGAGGAACATAATTTTATTTTATTTATACTTTGTTTTGTGTAATGTGTGCACAATTCAAGATATATTAGAGGAAATATTTGAGATATAAATATATTTTTTATGGGAAAAATACTATTTTGGCTTTATGTTTTTCCTAAATACGCGATCAATCCACGTGTTTTGTTGAATGACAATTGTGACCTTATGTTTTATAAAATGGATTAAAGTAGTACATTAAACCTAATTTTTGTTAAAATATTTTTAATTATAAGAATAATTCTTGGGCCGTTGAGAATGAGATGGGTTCACAATAGTAGAGAAGGTGGTCAAGGAGCTGAGAAAGTAATACTATATTTGAAAATATTTTGACCAAAATCAATTTTATGGTACTATTTTGATTCATTTTGTAAAATACAAGGTTTGAATTGGAAAAAACACATGGCCAAACTAATATTTTTCTCTTTTTTATTTTCAAAATGTGGTGTATTAATTAATTTGGTTTGTATATATAAATTTAGGGAATTTCTCATATAGGGCTTCACTTTAAGCCCTATCGATGGGGCTCTCAGTGTTCTCGGCCTTTGAATAGTTTTCGACGCAATTTTTAGAAAATTCTGAATAGTTTATAGTACCGAAAACTAAGTTCAAACATGTTGTTGCACGGGTGACTAATTTTTTTATGCACGTGGAAAGCAACATATTTGAACCTAGTTTTTGGTACTATAAACTATTCGGAATTTTCTGAAAATTTGCAGGATGCTCTAAACAACTACAATATACACGGACATAAAAAAAAATCGTACCAAAAACTGTTCACGAGTCGAGAACAATGAAGAACCCCACCAATATGACTTAAAGTAAAACTCCTATAAGAGAATTGTCATAGCGTGTCGAAAATGTTATAACAGCGATATAGCATATTGTACTTTGGATCCAACATGTCAAAATGTTTTCAACCCCTTCATGAATTTACGTCCCGGTTGGCTTCAATGTGTACCAAGTTCGGACCAAATCTTGAGAGTTGGTCAAACTTACGCACGTACTCGGGGACGCTAGATGACCCTAGGACTCGATTGGCAAACTCAACCCTGTCCTAATCTATCACCGTTTGGTTGTAGTACTTGCCATTGAATAGGATCAAGAATTCTGCCCATTCAATCTGTCCAAAGTCACGCCCCTTCCTAGTAATATCCCACTAGATGCGAGCGTCCTTCCTCAACATATACAATAACTTGCTTGAATAATTTGTGATCATTGAACTAATTTATTTTTAATTAAAGAATTACCTAGCATTTACTTTTTGTTTATGTCACAAAAAAATATTAAGTGACAACTTTTTAGTGTGAATACGAATTTTAAAAAATTATTTGCATGTGATTAAAAGAATAATATTTAGTGATATATTATTATCAATAATTTAATTTTAACCATAACAATATATATAATGATAAAATTTGTAATGATCGACTTAATATTTTTAGCTATAATTTTTTTAACGTCAAAATTTTCACATTTTTTAGTGTGTTGTAATTAACAACCACTAACTCAAAATTATGGACAATAATACTCTATTTAAGGGTTCATGATGATCCAGCTAGCTAACCTGATTTTGACGTTTAACCATAACATGCTTAATCTTTCAACTGAAACCTCTTATATATTGATATTTTTATGAATCATGAGTAGTCTACTTCTGGCATGTATTATGTATATATATTCACAAATATATATATATATATCTACTGGATAAAATTTATATAATTTATTAATTATTTTTATTGGGTCATATAAATTCTAAATAAATAAAAAATATTATATATAAAAGAATGGCATAAATATATTAAATAAAAAATTCAACCAAAACATATTTATGATTTTTTAAAAATATATATAATATAACCATTTCTAAACATAAATGATATATTTTTTTAATAAAAATAAGGATTATGTATTATATATTATTATAATTATATTTTATAGTATTTAATTTATATTAATATAAGTATTAAATATCTAGTTTTGTATTAAATATTATTATAATATTTGAATTCATATTAATATTATAATATAATTAGTAAAATATTAAGATTATATATTATTATCATAATAATATTTTATAACATTTAAATTTATATTAATAATAACTCTCATATAGTCATACAAAGTTTCAAATTTTGGACCAGTTATAAATATGAATAAACTACACATTAATTGTAATAAGTAGTTATAATATTTCTTGATCCCACCTTTAGAAAATATGCCTCCATATAGTAATAGTTGTCTTAATATTTAATATATTTATATATGCTATCTTATACATGCCAAAAATTCATGATAAAATTAATTATCAATTTAGACTTCTAAAATAACTTTGTATATTTTCAACATTATATAGATATATGTACATTATAGTTATACATTTATGTTATTTTCGTTTATCATTATACATTGAATTTGATATGTTTTATCAATTATTATTTAATTTAGATTTAAATGTGTATATTTATAATATTTTATAGACATAATTCTATTAAGTTATAACATTCTTATAGTAATAAAATATGTTGATCCCAACATTATTACTATAGAGAGGTTTTAGTGTATGATGATTAAATATCTACTTTTGTATAATATATTATTATAATAATGATATTTGTATAACATTTGAATTTAAATTTATATTAATATTAATATAATTAATAAATATTTATTTTTAATTAGTTTTAAATGTATATTCCGTTAAATATTTATAATATTTCGATAAACTTAATAAAATTAAGATTTTCCGTTATTTACACATTTTTTTATATAAAAGTGATATTAATATGCGAGTGCCAAATTTTGTGAGTACTCTCAAATTTTCTTTCATAAGGAATTAATTAATGTATTTGTACTACTAATGCATTATATGTTATTGACATATTTTAGCATAAAAATACTTGGAAGTTTATATAGTTATTAGCTCAAAAACTATAAATTTTGGATATGTTTTTCAATCACTATAAGTACTAAAATATTACATTTTATATATAAATAATAAATTATGTAATATATTATAATAATGAATTAATTTAATTATTTTTAAGAGATTTTATTAATTATGTTTATAAAAGAAAGAGGTGGAAAAATGATAATTAAGGCTTGCGCTATTTCTCTTCCTCTTGAGAGTGATTATTTCCTTTTATCGTTTAAATTTTAACTTGGTGATGAAAGAGAAAAATATTGTAAAGAATATGGTAGTTTCATCAGAAGAAAGCTTTTTTTTTTTTAAAAAAAAAAAAAAATCAATCAATGGAAGAACTTCTGATTTGTAAATACAAATAATATCTCTTGTTGCCAATGCCATATATAATGTGATACATTATTATTAAACCTATGGAACTTAATAAATAGGGTATTAGACATGTATACAAAATCGTAATAAGTGAATAATTAATGAATTAATCATAATCTATACGACAAAATTTGTAGTATAGTACTTTTTTTCTGCATTGAAGTACGTATAATACTTTGCACCACATATAAAATTTATACACATGTATACAGGCATACACACAAAGTTGGTCAATCATGAACCTAAAGACCACATTTAGCTAGTTATGATGGCCATTAAAATATCTATATATACACTTAATATATACGCACACACCCGCAATTCACAAAAGTAACTATATATATATATTGGTTAAAGCTAGCTAGGGTTCTCTTCCCCTTATTCCTCTGATCTCTAGCTTTTATAGCATATAATTATCCTTATTAATAACTTGATTTTATAATTAAACAGATCACAGTAACTATACTGATCTTGAAAATAATACCAGGGATGAGTAGAGGAGGAAGCTACGGCGGTGGACAGAGTTCGTTGGGCTATCTTTTTAGCTCATCAGAGGAACAGCCAAGTGGCAGTGCACCTCCGCCGCCGCCACCGCCAGTTGAGCCACCGTATGGCATCGAAACCAGCAGCTTGGAGAAGCCTCCGGCGAGTCGCAAAAGTCGCACCACCACTGATTCTGCCGAGAAGGAAAAGATCTCTAACAACTATCACCGAGCTGAGGGTCCAAATTTGGGCAACTTTGTTACTGTAAGTCTTGATCATATATTATAATCATCGATAACAATATAATATATATATATATAAATTTTGTTGTAATAATTAATTAAGAGATTACTTGCACTTATCACTAATTAATTAATTGTTACATAATTATATTTACTTGTGATTAGGATCGTCCTTCGACAAAAGTGAAATCCGCTCCTGGAGGAGATTCATCACTTGGGTACTTGTTTGGAGATAAGTGATGGTCATATTTTCTCCCAGCTAGTCAACAACTACTCTTTGATCATTATATAAATATATATATATATATATATATATATAGAGAGAGAGAGAGAGAGAGAGAGAGAGAGAGAGAGAGAGAGAGAGAGAGAGAGTTTAAGCCCTTGAAGTTTACTATTTGCTTAAACATTATTAGAATAAGGGAATTGAGTTCCCATATTAATGATTTGATAGAATTAAGTGTGTTTGTTTGTTTTTATGGCCGGTTGTGATATGTTGATTATATATATATATGCTATATATATAGGTTATATATATTCCTATATATATACATGTTAATTTGGTATGCTAATAAGTTTTTTCTTATAATTAAGCTCAAAATCAGTGTGTATACTTACATCGATCGAGTGTAGAATGATGGTGTATATGTTGATTAATCTTCTCTCTTTCAACCAATAATTTGGAAAAGGAATTTCTTTTGCTAGCTTTTTTCACATGTTCACAATTATTAATACTTAAATATCTCATATTTATATATATATTCCTAACACAATTATCGTAATTGAAATCACCAACTCCATGTTCCTATCTAGCTACCACAAATTAATATATATCATAATTTAATGGTCAACTGATCCTTCCTCGCTATTTCTTTTTCTCTTTGGGGAGTTGTTTAGAGAGTATATAAAATAAAATTAACTTCTCATTTCTCTATTATTATATATAATTAAGCTAGAGAGATATGAGGTTTCCACAGAGAGAGGTCTCTTTCTTTGATCAATATTGAAAATTAACAGTTCATTATCTGGGTTTTGGGCTTAGTATACTAACTTATTTTCTTTTGATTAACGAGATTAGTAATCTATCATACTTTCTGTGTAACGTGAATTTATGGCGATTAACAATCATTATGATGGGTCAGTATGATAAAACCTGCTTTATATATTTATATAAGCTGTCATATCTAGAGATGTCTAATATAATTAATTAAATGTCTGAATGATCTATATATTAAGCCTATTATACTTTTTCTTAAATATCTTAGTTATATTAGTGATCATGTTTATGCATAACCATATATATATTCTATTTTTTTCAATATATTAATTATAATTAATTTGTAGCAAATTAATGATATAAACTGTGCTAGCTGTATATTCATGATTATATATAGTTTTATCGTATGTCTAGGTTATGGAATAAATTATATATAAACAGAAAACTATATTTCAAGTAGTAGTACCAAAATGAGGTTATCGATCTTTTATATATTCGTTTACGCAGACCTCAGCAGAATGAACAATATTTCAAGTGGTAGTGTTTAATGTATGTAAATATATATATATATATACAACGTACTATATATATAATTCATGTATATATTTATACATATATATATCTATATATATATTCTTAAATGTATTATAACTTATAAGGCCATCGGATTACATGATCATGTTCATGCATGGTGGAGTAAGACTTGTACAATGAGTCAACGAAATTTAATAAGATAACTTGATATATATGTATATTTATATATATATATTGCTAAATATTTATAATAATGATAAAGCCCCAGTCTACAACATTATAAGAATGATCAGCACTTGTTATTGGAAGTCCTAGCAGCTAGCTAGAAGCCACACAATGTATGCCTGGATCCCTTAATATACTGTACACTTTCTTTTCAAAGCCTTAATTATCTAATATCATCAGTTATATATATATATATATATATATGTACAAAGTTCTGTGATTACACATATATGTGTATATATTTCTCTAATAGTTTCTTATATTGTAGAATTATATGAAACAAGGACTGAAGTGTATATATATATATATATATTTATATATTCAAATCTAGTAGGAATATGTATATTATATATAATAAGGTTCATCAATGGTAAATAAAATCAATAACAAAATAAAAAAAATCAGTGTCTTATTGTAAGTCAAGCCATAAAAAGTCAGTGACTTATTGTAAGTCAAGCCATATATATGTGACACCATTCCATATATAAAAATTCTCGATCTCACCATGGCCTATATATATATATAAATTTATTTTTATGTATAAGAATTTGTTTCTGTTGATGTTAATACTGTGTATATATATTATTCTCTAATTTTCCTCAAAATTAGTATAACACAAGGCTAATTATTAATTCCAATATTCCGAAGTAGTTAATATGAAGTATCTTCATTAATGCATATCAAGTTAATTGCGAAATCAACTACAATATGGTAAAGACCTAGCTAGTGCTCAGGGAAAAGAAACTGCAGTTCAGACAGGGAAAAAAAATGTGAGCATAGCTAGAATTGTTGGTTATAATTAGGCACGGCTTGGGCACAGGCAGGCCACGCCTCTGCATAGAGCCCCCACATAATGAAGCACCAATTTTTTTACATACACAAAGGCTCCCAAAATTTAAAAAAATGTCATTTTATAAATAATTTTTTTTTAAAATAACATATTTTGTATAAGACCCACAACTCTGGACTGACCCTGGTTATAATTAGTAATTGGTAGTAGTTAATCTTCTAATAATAATAGCACACAAGTCACTTTTACTGTTCTTGTATATATGTCACATTTTCTCATATGCACATTATGGTTACCAAGTATAAATATGTTACGTGCTTTTCTCCAAAAAAAAAAAAAGGTTATATGCTAAAAGAATGTAGGAGAAATTCCCTGTAAGAACATTTTCAATGGAGTGCCAAAAAAGTGGTATATATATTGTTATATTACATTTTAGCAAAAGTATCACTTCAATGGTGTTTTAAAAAGTGTGCTAAATTTGGTACATACTAAAAGTTATGCTGAATTTGGCACAAAATATAGCATGAACCAAATTTGGCCCATCAATAAATGTTACTTTTTTATTTACCATGTTGCAACTAATTTATTAGTTAAAAATTAATGACTAACCATATTGCATTTTTTATTCTCTTTTTTTACAATAAAAAATGAAAAATAAAATAATTTTTGTATATTATCAATAAATATTAAATAATTTGTTAACTTTTTTTTTTTATTAATTTGCATCTTGTACATTGGAGCACAATTGTAAATATTAAGCCAAATATAGCATTGACTTATTTTTTGTGCCAAATTTGGCACAAAATTTACATCTTGCATTGGAGATGGTCTAACATGTGTAAGGTTCTATATTAACAAAATCAAGAGATGGAACTACATTTGCTTGCAACTAATTAAGCTGGGTCGGGGACTTAAGCTCATAAGTTGAAGTGGGCTTATTTGGGTGAAACTCGAATTGAGTTTTCAAATACGTAAAAGAAAGAGGAAATTACATTTTATATGAGATTTTTAATAGAGTGTGCAAAAATATGGTTTTTTTTAAAGAATTTTCACTTTTATGAGTTTATTATCCCATATTTTTGTATAAAAGTTGGTTTATGCCATAGTTTTACTCTTAATCAAGTTTTATTAATTTGGAAGGATATGTTTGTAATTTTATTATTATTTTTTTATATTAAAATTTTCTTTGGTTGTTTTGCAAAGTTTTTTTTTTGTAATATGAATTGTGTTTAAATTTATTTTTTTATTTATTATAAATTTATATTTTCATTTTTTTAGATTGTACGTTACATTTCTTTTTTCAAATTCTGGGTAAGGTAACCAGTTACTTGATTGATCTTTGACCGTTATGTAAAAAAAATCCTAGAGCTAGGTTAAATAACATGTACCAGGAGGGGTAACCAGTTATCCTGAGAGGAGTAACTTTCTGCCATAAAAGGGGTAACCAGTTACCATAAGAGGGTTGACGGGCTACTCATATTAAATATGAAAAGAAACATCAAATTTGAAGGAAAAAGAGGAAGAATACTTCTTTAAAAAAGGAAGAAGAAGTAACTATCATTTTAGTAACATAGGTAACAAGTTACCATAAAGAACCCAGAAATATACACACATCAGAACGTGAAGGTAACCAGTTACCCTAAGAAATATACACACAAAGAATGAGAAGGTAACCAGTTACCACAGATCTGAAGATAGAAAAAAAATTAAATCCACCCCTTTCCCTTCTCTCCCATCTTCTTTATATATATTTTTTCTAGATTTGAATGTTCCCATCAGGATAACTAGTTACCCATTCACGTTTTCATATTTTTATTAATTTTCTTTCCAAATTTTGGTGTTCCTATAAGGGTTACAGTAAAAAGAAAATGCTGAAAAAATTGATTTGATTTTTTTACATATAGTGGAAAAAATAAAAAAAAATTACAATAATAAAAGAAAAATAAATAAAAAATAGTAAAATAATTATGTAATTTTAAAATATATGTGTGAAAAAAAAGGAAAAAATGGAATGAGAAAAGAATAAATACAAAAAATGAAGAAAAAATAAGGAAAAAAACTAAAAAATATGAAAAAAAAAAACAAAGCAAAAGAAATGATGAAAGAAAAAAAAACAGATGAATGAATAAAAATGAAAAGAAGAAGAAGAAAAATAATGGAAAAATGGAAAGAAAAAAATATGAATGAAAAAATTGGTAGAAAATAAAGGAAAAAATAGAAAAAATGGAAGAAGAAAAAAAGAAAGAGAAAAAAAGCTCATATGTGTGAAAAAAAGAAAAAAAATGGAAGGGGAAAATAATAAATACAAACATGAAGAAAAAATAGAAGGAAAAATAAAAGAAAAAAAGGAAAGAAAATTGAAAAAAAAAGATATAAATGAAAGAAAAAAATAGATAAATAAATAAAAATGAGAAGAAGAAATAAAGGGTGATGGAAAAAATTGGTAGGAAAATAAAAGAAAAAGGAAAAAATGGAAGAAAAAACAAGTAAGGAAAAAAAGAAAGAAAAAAATAACTGAAAAAATATTTAAAAATGAAGGAAAAAATTAAATAAAATTACCTTAAAAATCAAAGAAAGCATAACCACTACTGCAAAACTGGGCTATCCCGACACCCAACCATGACAGTGAACAGAGTTGACTATCGTAATTGCTTAGCAGGACTTTACGCCGACAGTAAAAAACTGTAGGCATAGAGACCAATGCCAACAATTAATAACTGTCATCGTTGCTTTTGACTGTCGCTATTGACTCCAACGTCAACAGTTAATTCGAGACCAATGCCGACAGTTAAAAAGTGTCGCTATTGACCCCAACGCCGACAGTTAAAATTTTTGTTATTATAATCTATAAGTTTTTATATTTGTATACAAATATTTCATTAAAATCATAATTTTTAATTTAAAATACATATAAATTAATTTTTTTAAAATTAAAAATATAACTTTTAAGGGCACGCATTGCGCGTCCTAAAAAAACTTCGTTGGCGTTGTGAGCAAAGACGATACCTATTAACTGTCGACGTTGTCAGCAACAGCGACACCTATTAACTGTCGGTGTTGCCAGCAACGGCGACACCTAATAACTGTCGCCGTAGCCAGCAACGACGACACCTAATAATTGTTGGCGTAGCTACCCCTACACCGGTATAGGCAAATACGACAGTTAATCGACTGTCATCGTTGCTCAATAGCGACAGTTAAAAACTGGAAGAAAATGCTATTTTTGTAGTATTAACTATGATAAAAAATATATATGGCATTTCTATATTTTAGTTAGTTACTAATTTTTTTTCTTATACTTTAACTTTTTCTTTAATAATTTTTCCCATACAAATTAAGAAAAATATAATTATTATATTTTTGCACATTGATGGTATATGTAATGCCCCAAATTTCCTAATAAGGTCTAGGACCTTGATTAGGAGGCCGGGAGGGCCATAATTGCTTAATTACGCTATTTAATGATATTATGCATGTTTAGGTGTATTAAATATGCATGTGAACCCATTTGTGATTAATTGGGTGATTTTCATATTTTGGCCATTTCGGGCATTTTTGGCATATATGTGAAATGGGCGTGGTGCTTTGTTATTATCTGGTTATGCCAGGGTTACCCAGCACAAGGCGATCCTAGGAGGTAAGCTAGTGGGAAAGTCACAACGGGATTTAAGCTTGACTTGGAGTAAGTCAAGGGGTATTTATAACATTACCGGGTTATTGGGTAATGGGAATTAACATTTGGTGATAAATTGGGAGTTAGTAAGACCAGGGGGAAATTCTGGAAGTTTTGACTATAATGTCCTCGGGGGTGTTTTCGGGACCCCGAGCATTAGGTTTTATTGGAAGCTACTTAAGCTTGAAGTAACCTTTTAAGAAAATAAAAAGAACGTTATGTACGTTCTCTCTCCCTAAAGTTCCCTTTTCGTTCCCGATCGCATTTTCGAAGGTATCTTGAGTTCTAGGACTTGGAATCAAGCGAGGATCGAGGCATAGCAATCCTAAGGAGAATTAGAAGCTTATTAGCCGGAGGATTTAGTTGGAAACAACTCAATCGGAGGTAATTCAAGTTTAAGTTTTAAGTTTTTAAAAGTTTTTAAGCTTGAATTGGACTTTGTGAATCGTTGGGTTTTTAGTTTGCTTGAACCTCGGGTTTTGGTGGTTTTGGACCATTGGGGAGTTTGGGAACTTTGATTTAATGATTTGGGAATGTTTAGACATGTTTTTGGGAGGTTTTAAAAGGTTAAAACGAAGGGAAAATGGCTGCCCCGAAGTTGGGCCGCGACCCTGTTCTTGGGCGCCGCGGCCCTTGCTCGATGAAGCAGGTGCCCCAGTTTTGCCTTGCTGGGAGCCGCGACCCTTGGTGTTGGGCGCCGCGGCGCTTGCTTCTGGTGGTGCTGGGGGCCGCGGCTCAGGGTGCCAGGGTCGCGGCTCATGCAGGCTTTTGAGCCCGTTTGGGTGTTTTGACCCCGGGAACATGGTTTTAGGCCTCGGATCATTCCTACTACCCGGATTAGTGAGGGTTGATGTCTTGGAGGCTAAGTTTTAGTTCAAGGGTTGGTTTTAGAACTTGAACTCATTGGATCACCATTTGTGGTTGTGACTAGGTTAACACTAGAGGCTTGGATCAGGATCGTGCTTGTGGCTCATTTGTTGGTAACCTGTGCTTGGACCTAAGGTAAGAAAACTGCACCCCATATGTGACATGCATGGTTATGATTGATGCATGTTGAATGTTTAAATGTAAACATTGATGGCCTAATGAATGCTTGGCAATCTTGCCCATTTGCATATGATTATTGTTGAGGCATGCAGGATGATTAAATGTGATGCATGTGATGCACGAGAAACATGTGATTAGGGCATGCCATGAATGATGAGTATGAGATTGGTCAGAGCTTGAGTCTCTGAGTTTGTGCGTGATCATAATTATGCCAGTAACTGTTTAGTAAGCATGCTGAATGCCCTATTCTTGGATAATTGGCATATGATACACATTGATAGCATTGCTTACTTGTGCATGGTATTGAGTAATTAGTCAGAATTGGCAAAGGTGTTAGTATCAACTGTGAAGCTGTGACTCATTAGTCAGGTTCGGCAGTGGTACTGGGCACTAGTCACGTTGTACTGACTCATTAGTCAGAATGGTCTTAGCGTGTATCACGCAAGCCATCAAAGATGAGGTCTATTTGACTATCAACATTGAATGACTCAAAGAGCATTAATGCCAGACCGACCTCGAGGGTCGATGAATGAAATAAGCGCTTGGAGGCTAGTGGCTTACTCAGCAGCCACTCTCCCATTTGAATTAGTGACATTCTTGTCAGTCACTCAGTATGGTTTACCAGAACCTGTTGAAGGCTAGAGGCTTACCCAACAGCCACCCTTCCATTTGAATTAGTGACTCGCTTGTCGGTCACTCAGCGTGGTTTATCGGAACCTCAAGTGTTGCGACACTCATTCGATGAATGAAATAAGCGCTTGGAGGCTAGTGGCTTACTCAGCAGCCACTCTCCCATTTGAATTAGTGACATGCTTGTCAGTCACTCAGTATGGTTTACGAGAACCTGTTGAAGGCTAGAGGCTTACCCAACAGCCACCCTTCCATTTGGTTAGTGACTTGTTTGGCAGTCACTCATCTGATTAGGATTGACTTGATAGTCCTCCAATCAGAAGGCCAGGATTTCTTATCCTGGATACCCCAGCATCTGTTTGAATACATTTGCATGCTGAATAGAGCTATGAATGCTAGGCATGCCAGATATGATTTGAAATCATGATATGACCGCTTATGAGCATATGAGTTTCCTTGCTGGGCTTCGGCTCACGGGTGCTTTGTGGTGCAGGTAAAGGCAAAAGGAAGCTGGACCATCCTTGGGTTGGAGAGCTTAGGTGATGATGTGTACATATGCAGCTGCTCGACCAATACTTGGGCGAGGTTTGAAAGTGGAACTAGGGCTGAACCCTGTTTTGCCGCCTAGATCGGCTTGATGTAAATAACCTTTTGTAATAAACTCTGAAATTATATTTTTGGGATCCCAATGTATACAGTAAACGTTCTAGTGAAACGTTTTATCTTAACCAAAGTTTTAACCCCTAAACCGTTAATCGAACTTAGTTACACGTTTATGGCCAAATGACTCGATTAGCGAGTTTAGCACTGTTTGCAATGTGCACTGTAGCGGTCCCTGGAGTTGGGGCGTTACAATTTTGGTATCAGAGCAATGCCATGGTTTATGTGTTCCTGAAGACAAGCTGGGCATGTACACTCATCACTGAAGATAGCTTCACTCAAGGAATGGTAACTATTTTTGTAGTTATGTGCTTAGCTGCTTAAATAGATTGTGAATGCTTTACCTGCACATTGCATTAGGGAGCATGAGATTCTGATAGAGCTTGGCTCTTGACTATTTGATTATATGCTCCGTGGATATATTTATGAATATGATCATTTGATTACTTGCTTCATGATTACATAATTGTGATGTTTGCATGCTTGATTTGAGGCATGGTGTGGATGTTGGAAGAGCAGGGATTTGATTGTTGTAAGAATGCCATGGGAATGTTTATAGCACCGCAGCGATTTATGAATATGGTGTGGTAAGATTGATTCCGTGGGGGAAAACTCATGATATGCTCATTGTGGCTAATGGGTCAAGTTATTGACTACAGAACAGGTTTATAGCCAAGGCGAATATGAGGCCTGGTGGTGGTTATTCAGAGGCTGGGAGTTTCAGCCAGGGGTTGAGTTCCTCATCTACCCCTCAGAGTTTTCAACAGATAGTCACAGATTTGCAATCAAGATTGCAGAGGCATGAGGAAGAGATTAGGTGTCTGAGGCAACAGCAGAATCTGTTGAGAAGCACCTCTTCCTATGTTGTGCCAGGAATGGCACCAGGTTTGGCTCAGCCTAGGGTTGAGAGCAGATGGGAATTTCTTTGTGGAAGATTCCAGGAATATTACCCTCCAGTCTTTGAGGGAGGCCTAGATCCATTCAGAGCTGAGCAATGGATGGGCATGATCAGTTCCATTCTTGATAGTATGGGGCTGGTAGGTCATGATAGGGTGATCTGTGCGACATATGTATTGCGAGATGATGCTCAGACATGGTGGGGAGTGATATCCCAGACACGAGATACGGCTGTGATGGATTGGAAAGAATTTAGGCAGCTGTTTAATGAAAAGTATTATTGTGATGTGGCCAAGACTACCAAGATGAATGAGTTTCTGAATCTCGTTCAGGGAAAGGCATCAGTATCTGAGTATATTAATAAATTTAATGGGTTGGCCAAGTTTTCTTTAGACATGGTACCCACAGATGTGGCTCGGAAGGAAAGGTTTGTTCAAGGATTGAATCCTGGAATAGCTCAGGGCATTAGAGTTACCCTAGCGCATGAAGTCTCTACCTATGCTCAGGTGGTAGAGAGGGCTCTTGCTGTTGAGAGCATCAGAGATGAGGAAAAGAGTGCCACGAGGCATGGAGCTCAGATGGTGGTATCTCCATCTATTGGAGCAAGCAACAAGAAAAGTTGGAAGCCTTACCCAGAGTGCGCTCGGTGCAAGAGGCATCATCTGGGAGAATGCCGAGCAAAAGCATGTTTCTTATGTGACATGGTTGGGCATTTTAAGAAGAATTTCCCAAGACTAAGAGAGTTTGAGCAAAAGGGGATAGACAGCTCGACTCCAGCTCGAGTGTTTATTCCAGAGCAGTCAGAGTCTGGGACTGGGACTAGCTCCTCAGGAGTGGCAGGTCAGTTTTTTATTTTTATTTCTGGGTTATGCTGATTGGCTTTGGTGCCATCCTGTTCCTTTGTTTGTTGCATATAGAGAGGCATAAAATTGATATGATGATCACATGGTTGTGTTGTGATGGGAACATAGTATGGAATTGGCAACTTAAAAGGTAAGTTGGGTTATGGAAGGACCCCTCAGTGGTTGAGTAAAGCTGGTTATGACTGGTTTGGGTATGATCTGAGAATAGAAAGCCTTGAGGCAGTTGGTGTTATGCATAGCTTTGGTATGCTGATGATATCTGTGTGGAAAGCTAGAGTTTTATGGCAGAGAGATGCATAGAACTCTTAGCTAGTGTGGTGGATACCACTTAGACTGTGTCAGTGGGATCAGGACAGGCTGGACGAGTCTGTGAGTTCCTGAATGTGTTTTCAGGGGATTTATCAGAGTTTCTATTATATGAAGAGATATAATGGTGGTTTGATCAGTACCAGGGATAGAGTTGAATTGAGAGCATTGTATTGAATGGCTTAGTAGAGTTGTAAGAACTCGAGGCTTAGATACTGAGTGAGAAGGAATTCTCAAGAGTTGATCTTCGATCCGGTTAGTACCAGTTAGGGATCAAGGGAAAAGAATATGCAAAAGGCTGTGTTTATAGTAGATAAAGAGCACTAGGAGGTGCTGGATTGTATTTTGAAAATTTGTTTTACGCTAAGTGTTTATGGATCAGCTGAACAGAGCGTTCAAGGGGTTATTTGCATGGGAATTTTTGATCGTCTGGGACGATGATTTTGTGGTGTATTCTCTGTGAAACTTGCTAAGGTCAGGGGACGCCTTAGAAGGCATGAGTGTCCTTGGATGGGCATGGCATTATATGTGATTTGTGGAAAGAGTTCTGAGTTTCTTTATACATATCAGAATCAATTGATAGGTTGTTATGACACCTCAGTGATACAGAGAAAAGATTGCTTAAGTAACACGTTGGTAAAAGAATTTGATTAGAACTAGAGTGGTGTTTCTGGTGGAACAATGGCCAGTTCTGTGCTTGAGATTATTATCTCAGAGGAACTAAAAGGAAAGATGACTAAGTGAATCTCGGATAAGAAAGTTGAATGGAAGTCTTAGCTGGGTTAGCTAAGAGTGTTACAGTGTCTTGTAATATAAGGATCAGACTTGGGGTCTGATGGACGCTGGGATTGTTTTTGGGAGATTCTGGACGAATCTCATGTTATTTTATGATTCTCTTCGTTCAGGCATCATGTCAGTGTACCAGAGTATGAAAGTTTTACGATGATGGCCTGAGATGAAGAGGGGCATAATGGAATGTGTGGTTGAGTTCTTAACCTGTTAACAGGTTCAGACAGGGTATCAGGGATCAGTAAGGTTATTGTGGCCTTTGAGTATTGTATAATAGAAATAAGAAAGCATCGCGATGAGTTTCGCGATGGGGCTACCCAGGAAGGTGGGTCGGCATGATTGACTTGGGTCATTTTGGACCAGTGTTGTGAGTAAGATTCTTTTTGGTTATAAGAATAAGTAACACAGTGGATTAGTGTTCAGATCTCTTTGTGAGAGAGATAGTGTACCTTCTTGAGAATTAAAGGCTTATCTTATTAGATGAAGACTTTATTGTTACTTCCAGGTTATGGAAGAGTGAGGGAAGGCGATGAATATATAGATGGAACTCAGTACGGTTCATTACTCTCAGACTGATGATAATCAGAGGGAGAATTGTCCAGAGTTGAAAAGTACCTTATGAGGTAAGGTATGGTGGAACGTGTTCGTCACCCTTTCATTGGAATGAGATGGGTGAGATGTGATATTTGGATCATGTGATGGTTCAGGGGACCATAGAGGTTATTAGAGGTTGGAGCATGGATGCTCACTTCTCAGACTGAATGGAAAAGTGTTACTGAATTGAAAAGCAGGAACATGGAATTCCAAATAGGGAGTTGTGTCTTCCTAAAGAATCACCATGGCAAGGGGTGATGAGTAAAGGCAAGTTGAGCCTAGATTGGTATGACAGTTTGAGTCCTGGATAGGACTAGTCATATTATCTTTTGTAGGACCATGGTTTTGGTTCTGATAGTTGTACATTGTGTTATGTATTACCATGCAGTGGACATGGGTTGAAAGAACTCATGAGTTGAGTTATGGGATTCTGAGGAACAAAGTATACATTGATTTAAGGTATGTTGCAAAAACAGTGAGGTCAAGAGAACGACCTGGAAACTGGACTCAGTTGTGCGGAATTGATATTCCGGGCGGTTCAGATAAATTTCGAGGACGAAATTTCTGTAAGGAGGGGATAGTTGTAATGCCCCAAATTTCCTAATAAGGTCTAGGACCTTGATTAGGAGGCCGAGAGGGCCATAATTGCTTAATTACGCTATTTAATGATATTATGCATGTTTAGGTGTATTAAATATGCATGTGAACCCATTTGTGATTAATTAGGTGATTTTCATATTTTGGCCATTTCGGGCATTTTTGGCATATATGTGAAATGGGCGTGGTGCTTTGTTATTATCAGGTTATGCCAGGGTTACCCAGCACAAGGCGATCCTAGGAGGTAAGCTAGTGGGAAAGTCACAACGGGATTTAAGCTTGACTTGGAGTAAGTCAAGGGGTATTTATAACATTACCGGGTTATTGGGTAATGGGAATTAACATTTGGTGATAAATTGGGAGTTAGTAAGACCAGGGGGAAATTCTGGAAGTTTTGACTATAATGTCCCCGGGGGTGTTTTCGGGACCCCGAGCATTAGGTTTTATTGGAAGCTACTTAAGCTTGAAGTAACCTTTTAAGAAAATAAAAAGAACGTTCTGTACGTTCTCTCTCCCTAAAGTTCCCTTTTCGTTCCCAATCGCATTTTCGAAGGTATCTTGAGTTCTAGGACTTGGAATCAAGCGAGGATCGAGGCATAGCAATCCTAAGGAGAATTAGAAGCTTATTAGCCGGAGGATTTAGCTGGAAACAACTCAATCGGAGGTAATTCAAGTTTAAGTTTTAAGTTTTTAAAAGTTTTTAAGCTTGAATTAGACTTTGTGAATCGTTGGGTTTTTAGTTTGTTTAAACCTCGGGTTTTGGTGGTTTTGGACCATTGGGGAGTTTGGGAACTTTGATTTAATGATTTGGGAATGTTTAGACATGTTTTTGGGAGGTTTTAAAAGGTTAAAACGAAGAGAAAATGGCTGCCCCGAAGTTGGGCCGCGGCCCTGTTCTTGGGCGCCGCGGCCCTTGCTCGATGAAGCAGATGCCCCAGTTTTGCCTTGCTGGGAGCCGCGGCCCTTGGTGTTGGGTGCCGCGGCGCTTGCTTCTGGTGGTGCTGGGGGCCGCGGCTCAGGGTGCCAGGGCCGCGGCTCAGGCAGGCTTTTGAGCCCGTTTGGGTGTTTTGACCCCGGGAACATGGTTTTAGGCCTCGGGATCATTCCTACTACCCGGATTAGTGAGGGTTGATGTCTTGGAGGCTAAGTTTTAGTTCAAGGGTTGGTTTTAGAACTTGAACTCATTGGATCACCATTTGTGGTTGTGACTAGGTTAACACTAGAGGCTTGGATCAGGATCGTGCTTGTGGCTCATTTGTTGGTAACCTGTGCTTGGACCTAAGGTAAGAAAACTGCACCCCATATGTGACATGCATGGTTATGATTGATGCATGTTGAATGTTTAAATGTAAACATTGATGGCCTAATGAATGCTTGGCAATCTTGCCCATTTGCATATGATTATTGTTGAGGCATGCAGGATGATTAAATGTGATGCATGTGATGCACGAGAAACATGTGATTAGGGCATGCCATGAATGATGAGTATGAGATTGGTCAGAGCTTGAGTCTCTGAGTTTGTGCGTGATCATAATTATGCCAGTAACTGTTTAGTAAGCATGCTGAATGCCCTATTCTTGGATAATTGGCATATGATACACATTGATAGCATTGCTTACTTGTGCATGGTATTGAGTAATTAGTCAGAATTGGCAAAGGTGTTAGTATCAACTGTGAAGCTGTGACTCATTAGTCAGGTTCGGCAGTGGTACTGGGCACTAGTCACGTTGTACTGACTCATTAGTCAGAATGGTCTTAGCGTGTATCACGCAAGCCATCAAAGATGAGGTCTATTTGACTATCAACATTGAATGACTCAAAGAGCATTAATGCCAGACCGACCCCGAGGGTCGATGAATGAAATAAGCGCTTGGAGGCTAGTGGCTTACTCAGCAGCCACTCTCCCATTTGAATTAGTGACATTCTTGTCAGTCACTCAGTATGGTTTACCAGAACCTGTTGAAGGCTAGAGGCTTACCCAACAGCCACCCTTCCATTTGAATTAGTGACTCGCTTGTCGGTCACTCAGCGTGGTTTATCGGAACCTCAAGTGTTGCGACACTCATTCGATGAATGAAATAAGCGCTTGGAGGCTAGTGGCTTACTCAGCAGCCACTCTCCCATTTGAATTAGTGACATGCTTGTCAGTCACTCAGTATGGTTTACGAGAACCTGTTGAAGGCTAGAGGCTTACCCAACAGCCACCCTTCCATTTGGTTAGTGACTTGTTTGGCAGTCACTCATCTGATTAGGATTGACTTGATAGTCCTCCAATCAGAAGGCCAGGATTTCTTATCCTGGATACCCCAGCATCTGTTTGAATACATTTGCATGCTGAATAGAGCTATGAATGCTAGGCATGCCAGATATGATTTGAAATCATGATATGACCGCTTATGAGCATATGAGTTTCCTTGCTGGGCTTCGGCTCACGGGTGCTTTGTGGTGCAGGTAAAGGCAAAAGGAAGCTGGACCATCCTTGGGTTGGAGAGCTTAGGTGATGACGTGTACATATGCAGCTGCTCGACCAATACTTGGGCGAGGTTTGAAAGTGGAACTAGGGCTGAACCCTGTTTTGCCGCCTAGATCGGCTTGATGTAAATAACCTTTTGTAATAAACTCTGAAATTATATTTTTGGGATCCCAATGTATACAGTAAACGTTCTAGTGAAACGTTTTATCTTAACCAAAGTTTTAACCCCTAAACCGTTAATCGAACTTAGTTACACGTTTATGGCCAAATGACTCGATTAGCGAGTTTAGCACTGTTTGCAATGTGCACTGTAGCGGTCCCTGGAGTTGGGGCGTTACAGTATAAAAGCCATATTTTTTTAAAAAAAATCCATTTTTTTATTTAATAATTTTTTCTATATAAATTAGCAAAAGTATAATCCCCATATTTTTGCATACTGATGACATAAAATTTATATTTTAAAAAAATTCCTTTTTCTCTAATACAAAAAAATTGAAATTTTAAAAAATACCAATTTAATATATGCTTTTTTTTCTATAAAAATATCATATTCAACACTCAAGGTTACAATGGTTCACTGAATAAAATAATAAATCAAGTTTTTTCTAATTAAATAATATATTACTTAACAAAAAAACAAAACTTGTCAACCCCTAGCTGAGAATTAATTAATTAATTACCATATTATTAATTTTTAAGTCATTGAATTTCAGTGGCAAACCACATTTCATTTAATTTGCTAAAACTGTAATTATTTAACTCATACTTTTATATATCATATATTTGTTAAGTTTACACATAACTCTTTATTATATACTATTGGCTGCTTAATATGGTAACAGTAACAATCACTTGTATATATTACATATACTATTGGCTTAAAGTGAAGCCCTACTGGTAGGGCTTCACTTTATAGTCATTGAATTACATATATAGGAGTATTTGAACTGGTGTATATTGTAGCTATTTAGAGCATCCTGCAAATTTTTAGAAAATTTCGAATAGTTTACAATGCCGAAAACTAGGTTCAAACATGTTGTTGCATGCATGACTAATTTTTTTTATGCACGTGGAAAACAACATGTTTGAACCTAGTTTTGGTACTGTTTCAAAATTTCTGAAAATTTGCAGGATGCTCTAAATAGCTATAATATACACGGTCATAAAAAAAGTCGCGCCGAAAATTGTTCACGGGTCAAGAAACACTGAGAGCCCTACCGGTAGGGCTTAAAGTGAAGCCCCTATAGAAGAATTGTATATATATATATTGTAATGACCCAACTACTCTAGACTTTGAACCATTAATGAAAACTACACATAGACCCTAATCCTTAATAGAACTTACAAATGAAAAGATCATAACTTTATTAAAACTTGTAAAAACAAAGGTCAAACTTACATAAAATTTAAGTTAGGATATGGGATCCCATTGTTTTAAAAAGGAAAAACATAACTTAATTGTAATAAAAAGAGATTACATAAGTGCGGAAAAATACACATAAAACCATAATAAAGACTTCATCCTCAAATCGAAACTCTCGGCTCTTTGAATCCATTCCACCTCAATACACATTCCCAAGCATCCAAGAACTTTTCCCGCCACTATAGCTATTTTCTTGTACATATAAACATAAAAGGAATGAGCCTAATGCCCAGCAAGGAAAAATCTAACATATAACCATATACATAAAAATTCATAATGCAACATAAAACATACTATAACACTTATGTCACATACATACTATAATGGTCATTATTACTTGGGGTCCCATAAACTAAACAAGTCATATGCCCATTAGATTAGTGGGGTCTTGCTAGCTAAGCAAGTCATATGCCCATAATCCATTTGGGGCTTGTTAGTTGTATAGGTCATATGCCCAAGTCTACAAGCATACTTAACATAGCATTTTTCATAACACACATTCATAAGATAACATATAAAATCATATAGCACATAAATCCTATCCTATTTTCCTTACCAAAATAACTGGGATATGAGAACTGATTTGGGACCTTGGAGCACTCTTAAAAACCATTTATAATAGGGTGAGTATATTGAAGAAAAGGGGATGAGAGTGATGAAGGAACTATGCTATCAAAATATACTTACCAAAAACCTTATGCTCAAGAACTTAGATTTCCTATCCAAGAATAAAGAATAAAGTTAGGGGCTGAGTAGAAAACTATAAGAACTTGAAGAAAATAATACCAAATGAACTAGATTTTTGGAATACCTTGAATGCTTTATGACCAATCTAAACCTTGAACCGAAATGTATTATAAACCTTACTTCCCAAGTGTTTGGTAAGCTTAAAAATGATTAAGCTTATAATCCCCAACCCAAGTGTTTACACTCTCACAATAACCTAGCAACTTGCAGCCTCTGAACTTAGCTTGATGAATGAATGAAAAATGCTTGGTGTTAGGTCCTATTTATAGAGTTCTAGAAATAAAAATCTTCTTTTTGGTTTTGAATAAAAATAAAAAATTTAATTGAAAATATTTGAATATCGTTCAGCCAAAGGCTTAGGAATTGGTCAAATTTTTCAGAGAGATTTAAGGATTCAAAGCTTGATTTTTAAAATAATAAAAACAAATAGAATCCTAACTTCTAACTCCCTAAATCTCGTAACTCTAAACTCCCCTTCAGTAAAATCAACATATATGGAGCTGTAGAACTACGATTTGGACTTTCTTTATACCGTTAGAAAGCTAATTAAATTATCTACAACTTTCTAGAAATACTATTTTTCGAAATTCATAATAACTAGGTCAAAAATAGGTCGGAAGTTACAGTACCCTAAAGTCACGAAAAATCTATTTACATCCTAATCCACAAATAAATAAAATTATGAAAAATATCATGCTCCTATCAGATTTTGGTGAAGACTAAGTCTTATATTTCTCTTATTTTATCATTAAAATAATAATTTCTTAATAATCATACATATGACAAGTGTTACTATCTTATTGGGTCTATCTAAACCTTATAATATAATAAATATCACCATCAATATCAGTCATATTAATCAAACCTTAGGTTAAAATTAATATTCTTAAACTATAGGTTAAACTTATAAAATCTACAAGTGTCACTATGAGTGTCCAATTAAATCCCGGTCTGAACCAAAAATCCACAGTCATAAAGATAATACTATTATTACTATTATACTACTATCTAACTTAGCTAAGTAAAGTTCTTAGACTCTACATATATATTTTGGACTCTGAAGGCCACAGGTCGAGGGAAGCATCCAGCTTGTGGTGCGAGCTAGGGCTGGCGGCTATGACCTTTTATAAAGTCAGCTACGCAAGGTAAGCGTGCATATATCAGACATCACGTGTCTGATATATCCCTGACTTCTCGGACACGCAGCAGGAACATGCGCATTCAGACACCAACGACTGGGTTGGGCCATGCGGCCCATTATCTCCCTTACCTATTGATTAGACCACACTTCATGTGTCAGGTTTTAGGAATTAATCATGAATGTCACAGAGTTGACATGATAGGTAAGAAGGTCACGGGATGACCTTCTTACCAGCTCCCAGGTGCCCTCTCCTATAAATATGGAGACCCTGGGAGTTGCAAAGGGTTGGATTCTATTGTGTAAGAAATACCCTGTAAAAGAATACCAAGCATATAGCAATAATACTGACTGGTGGAGTAGAATGATTTTAACCTTTGAACCACCTAAAAACGTGCTTATGTCACCAGCCCATTCCTAGAAAGATCATTCATCTATTTCGGTTCAACATAAGCACTAATCCCTTCCTCTTATTTTCTTAATTTCCTGTTGGCGAAGAACCGCGTCAACAGTTTGGTGCTTTCATTGAGAGCAAATTAGATTGGTGCTGTCGCAAACATCCACTATGGTGACCACTCGATCCAGACATGGTAACGAGACGGAACAGCATGACGGGCAGGAGGCCCATCATATCGCCATCTCCGGCGAACAAATTCTTGGGGTCCAGCAGCGGCTGGGCAAGTAGCCGGTGGGCCAAGATGACACTGGAAGTTCGGCGCCCCGGCCACCTAATCCGAACCCAGATTATTACACTGCAGTGGAGATGGAGAATGCTCAGCTGAGGAGCCAGCTAGCAACAGCTAATCAGCAGATCAAGGAGGTGTTGGCCCGACTACCCCCTCTTACAACCGACGCCAACGTCGAAAAGAGGCAAGGCGAGACTCATAAGTCCCGCCGGGGTAATCGGTCCAGGCCTAACCGCTCGGATAGACCTCCGACAGCCAACTCCCTTCACTCATCGCACCATCGAGAGGCAAACTTCAAAGAAATGCCTAGAGCCGAACAACAGTACAGCCGTTTCGTCCGAACCTCAACACCCAGCTCCCAACCAGCCTCGAGCGCACCCAATAGAGCTCGAGGAAATTCCAGAAGGAGATCCGGGGAGGGCTCACAGCATCAGCCCGTCCCCGCCAACCATCCTGCGCCTCGTCCAGATCGCCAGGCGTGGGACCCGCATGTTAGCAGGGCCACGAGGCCCCCACCTAACTTGATCCGCCCTGATGGAACCAGGATCGCATCTCCGGTCAGGCATCCTCCCTCACCAATAAGATATCCGTCTCCACCTCGGCCCATTCGGGATATCCCAGCTCATGGAAGTAGTAGGAGAAACCCGCCGTCCGTGGGACCTTCCCGACGTAGCGGGGCACCTAGAGGAAGCCCGGATCCTCACCCCCAAAGGCGGACTCCGAGCTTTTCCAACGGGAGCTATTGGACCAACAGTTGCCAGAGCGACCTTTCTGGCGGAGACCTGGGTCAGCGTTTAAGCTCGGCACAAAGTCCTCAAGCCACCCAGGGGGCGACCTGCGAGATCGCCTTAACTCTCACAGGGGAGAGCCAGTAGGAGGCAGCAGCCATGCTCGCTCGAGGGAGAACCTGTTCGAAGTACGTAACGGCGGGAATGCCCCAAATAACCTGTCTCAAGATAGGAGGGGCAGTAACCCACCAAATATGTACAATGGATCCGAAGCTGTTGAGCAGCCCCGGAATAACCAAGGAAGTCAGGACAAAACTCTCGAGCGCCTGGCTCAGATGGAGGAGCTGATGAGGAAGCTCCTGTCAGAGAAAGAAAAAGATGAATATGATTCAGGGGACGAGATGGAGCTCTTCGCCCCCAGCATAGCAGCAACAGCTTACCCACCCGGTTTCCGTATGCCACACCTATCCAAATTCAAAGGAGATGGGGATTTGTTGGATCATCTGGGAATGTTTAACACCCTGATGATGGCCCACAACATCGGCCCCAAGATGAGGTGTCTGATATTTCCCTCCACACTGACTGGGCCAGCTAGGCAGTAGTTCAAGCAAAGCAAAAGACAATCAATCAGCTCCTAGAAGACTTTCTCGGCAGACTTCAAAAGGGCATTCCGAGCCTCCCAAGCTGCCCGCGTCAAGGTCGATTCTCTGGCTAACATGAGGCAGCAGCCCGATGAAACTCTGAGCAGGTTCGCGAACGTCGCTGCTCGGGCCAGGGACGCGGATGACAGCTCCAAGCTCATGGCCCTGAGAACTGGAATCCTCGTCGGAGGGGAACTCTGGAAATATATACAAAGGAAGGGAGTCAGCTCAGTGAACGAGTTCCTAAACAGGGCCCAGGAATGGATCAACTTGGAGGAAGCCGAAGCCTCAGCTGCTGGGACCAGCCAGGTTCCTGAGCAGCCCGCTGGAGTAGGGACGAAGGTCGCGACAGCGACCTAAAACGTCACACAGAATAACCAGCTCGGTGGAGGCAAAAGAAAGGGGAATGGCGAGGGCAGCCAGCACGGCCCAAAGAAGAATAAGTCCGTAGACAAGTTTAAGCCGGTCTACGCGACTTATACAGAGCTCACCCACTTTAGGGAGAACATCTTCCTAGCTAACTCTACTCGCCTCCCTTGGAAGAGGCCGGAGCCGTTGAAGCACCAGAAGGGGAAGAGAGACACCTCCAAGTTTTTCCGTTTTCACAACGATGTTGGCCACAATACCGATGATTGTAGGCATTTGAAAGATGAGATCGAGACTCTCATCTGAGCCAGCCCCTTGGCCCAGTACGCGCGGAGTAGGGTTCCAGCAAGTCGACCTGCTCCGGAAGTCCCAATCAGTCAACCCGGGTCTCGGGTAGATCAGGACGTCCCTCCTCCCGTGATAGGAGGAGAGATATCCACAATATCCGGAGGTCCACATATGGCTGGCACGAGCAGGGGTGCCCAGAAGAGGTACGTAAACGAACTCAAGGCGCATAATGGAGTAGAGTTCGTCCCGGAACAGCGTCTGCTGAAGCAGCAGCGATTGGAGAGGCAACCGATCATTTTTACAGAAGAAGATACAGGCCATGTCCAGTTCCCTCATAACGACCCTCTGGTCGTAGCAGCTCAGCTCGCTAATCAGAAGGTTAGGAGGGTGCTGATAGATAATGGGAGCTCGGTAAACCTTTTATTTCAGTTCACGCTGGAGAAGATGGGTTTGACTGTCGCCGAGCTAAAGGCGACCTCCATGATGCTGTATGGTTTTTCGGGAGAAGGATCAGTGGCTATAGGGACTATCGAGCTAGTGATCACCCTAGGAGAAGGACCTCGAACAGTCTCCAAACTCCTCGAGTTCGTGGTCATCGACTGCTCCGCTGCATACAATGCAATTTTGGGACGACCCACGCTCATAGCCTTTGAAGCCGTCACTTCCATTCGCCACCTCGCGATGAAATTCCCTACTTCCACGGGAATATGCACTGTCCATGGCGATCAGCTCGCTGCCAGGGAATGCTACAGCATTTCCATGAAGGGAAAATCGAAACCCGGGCAGCTGGCAATGGCCATCCAAGGTGGTGGAGAGGAATCTCAGGAACCCTTAGCTAGTCCTGAGATTGAAAAACCTCAGAGCGCCGAAGGGGAAAATATCGTCTTAAGTGAGGATATTGACCCCCGAATAGGCGAGGACAGGTCCGAGCTCCAGGCTATTGAAGAGCTCGAGGAAATAAACATCGATCCACAGAACCTTTCACGGATGGTCAAGCTCGGGAAAAACCTCTGTAGCAAGAGGAAGGCGGAGCTGACTAAATTTTTGCAGGACAATCTGGATGTGTTTTCATGGTCACACGAGGACATGGTGGGAATCATCCTGAGTGTCATCATGCACACCCTTCATCTGGATAAAAGCGTCCCTGCGAAGTCTCAGAAGCAGAGGCACCTCGGAACAACCCGGGCTGAAGCCTTAGAGGAAGAAGTAGCCCGACTCAAGAAATGCGGCTTTATCCGTGAAGCCAAGTTTCCAATTTGGGTAGCCAATCCCGTGCTGGTCCCGAAGCCCAACGGGAAGTGGCGGACCTGCATCGACTTCTTCGACCTGAATAAAGCCTGCCCTAAGGATTGTTTTCCATTGCCAAGGATTGACCAACTGGTGGATGCCACGGCAGGGCACGAGCTCATGTCCTTTATGGACGCATATTCAGGCTACAATCAGATCGCCATGAATCCTACGGACCAGGAGCACACCAGCTTCATGACCCCGACTAACATTTATTGTTACAAGGTCATGTCATTCGGGCTGAAGAACGCCGGTTCTACATACCAGAGGTTAGTAAATAGAATGTTCGCAAACTAGATCGGGAAAAACATGGAGGTGTACGTTGATGACATTCTAGTCAAGTCAAAGACTGCCGATAACCATGTTTCCGACCTGGAAGAATGTTTCAAGATACTACGAGAGTATGGCATGAGGCTAAATCCACAGAAGTGCACTTTTGGAGTCGCATCGGGAAAATTCCTGGGTTTCATTGTCAATACCCGAGGAATCGAGGAAAACCCCGACAAGATCAGATCATTGCTCGAGCTTCCCTCACCCAGGTCGCGCAAAGATGTCCAAGGCCTGACAGGAAGGGTGGTAGCCCTCAACCGGTTTATTTCAAAATCCACCGATAAGTGCTTGCCATTCTACAACCTGCTCCAAGGAAATAAGAAGTTCGAATGGACAGAAGAGTGCGAAAGCGCTTTCCTCGACCTGAAGGCACATCTAGCAGAACCGCCCGTATTATCCAAACCAAAGGCAGGAGAGCCACTTTTTCTCTACCTAGCTGTCACAGAGGATGCAGCTAGTGCCGTATTAGTCTGAGAAGAAGACCGGGTTCAGAGACCAGTATACTACATTAGCAAAAGACTTCACGGAGCTGAATCCTGGTACCCGTTGATGGAGAAATTGGCGTTCTGCCTTATCACGGCCTCTCAAAAGCTCAGGCCGTACTTCCAGTCCCACTCAATACACGTCATGACCGATCAGCCTTTAAGGCAGGTTTTGCAAAAACCTGAAGCATCGGGACGCCTGTTAAAGTGGGCTATCGAACTCAGTTAGTTCGAGATTCTATACACCCCACAAACTGCTATAAAAAGTCAGGCCTTGGCTGATTTCGTAGCATAATGCACCAGATTCCAGGAGGATCCTGCAGAAGACTCACCCCAAGTCAACTCAGCCTAGGCGTCGTGGAGGATCTTCGTGGATGGTTCATCCAATGAGAACGGCTCTGGGGCTGGAATCATTTTAATATCCCCTGAGGGACATAGATTCCACTCGGCGCTGAGATTCGGATTCAAGGCCTCCAACAACGAGGCCGAGTACGAAGCTTTGCTGGCCGGGCTGAGAATAGCCCAGGAGCTGAAGGCGAGCTCCGTCCAGTGCTTCAGTGACTCCCAGCTCGTGGTAAACCAGGTTTTGGGCGAATATCAAGCACGAGGACCCAAGATGGCTGCCTACTTAGCAAAGGTCAAAGTTGAGCTGTCCGCGTTTGGGCGAGGCTCAATCGAGCAGATACCTCGGGAGCAGAATGCTGACGCAGACGCTCTTGCCAAGCTCGCCACCTCCGGGGAGACGGAAGCTCTGGGGTTAGTTCCGGGAGAGTTCCTGGGAAAACCAAGTATAGAAGAAGTCCGGGCGGAGGTCGAGATGATCGACGCTAGGCCGACCTGGATGACCCCCATCCTTGTGTATCTCACCGAGGGGAAGCTACCTGAAGGGCGTAATGATTCGAGGCGAGTACTATATCAAGCTCCCAGGTATACGATAGTGGACGGGGTGCTGTACCGACGAGGGCACTCCCTACCTCTCCTACGATGTGTTCTTCCAGGCGAAGCAAAGGCCATCCTACAGGAAGTGCATGAGGGTTTTTGCAGAGATCACACTGGGGGGCAAAGCTTGGCCCTAAAGGTCCTGAGGCAAGGATATTACTGGCCCACTCTGTCAAGGATTCAATCTCGTATGTCAAGAAGTGTGGCAAGTGCCAGCATTTCGCCATAGTTGCCCGAGCTCCCCCAGTCGAGCTAAAGATGATCTCTTCCCCATGGCCGTTTGCAGTTTGGGGGATCGACTTGGTGGGCGCCCTCCCTACTGGAAAAGGCGGGGTCCGCTACGCCGTGGTGGCCATTGACTACTTTACAAAGTGGGCTGAGGCAGAACCTATGGCAACGATAACTTCTAAGAAAGTCCTCGACTTTGTGGTTAAGAGCATCATCTGCCGATTCGGGCTGCCCAAGAAAATCGTTTCCGACAATGGGACTCAATTCGACAGCGACCTATTCACCGAATTTTGCGAAATGTATAGAATTGTTAAAAGTTTCTCCTCCGTGGCCTTTCCTCAGGCGAATGGCCAGGTCGAGGCCGTCAATAAGACATTAAAGGTGAGCCTCAAGAAGAGACTAGACGAAGCGAAGGGGGTCTGGACGGAACAGCTCCCCCAGGTTCTGTAGGCATACCGGACCTCGCATCGGACTCCTACGGGTCATACTCCTTTCTCCCTGACCTTTGTGAGTGAGGCAGTCCTCCCCGTGGAGGTTAAGGTACTTTCGCATAGGGTCCAGACATATGACCAGGACCGCAACCACAAGCTACTCTGCTCCTCCCTCGACTTGGTTGATGAAAGACGAGAAGATTCACAACTCCAGCTCGCACATTACCAACAAAAATCACTCGTTATTTCAACTCACAAGTAAAAAAGCGCGCCTTTAGCATGGGCGACTTGGTCCTCAGGAGGGTTTTCTTAGCCGGTAAGGATCCCAAAGACGGAGTATTAGGACCGAACTAGGAAGGGCCATATCAAATCATTGAGGTCATTAAAGAAGGAACCTACAAATTAGCTTGGCTCAATGGAGACGCAGTCCCACGAACTTGGAACGCCGTCCGTTTAAAGAGATATTATCAATGATTCCCTTGTAAGGCCTAAAAGGCCATTTTTTATGCATTACGCAATGAGAATTAACTTTTTCGTTTATGAGTGTACATATTTACAAATGTAATCTAAAGTAACCACGAAAGACCCTTTCCCAGTTACTTGGGGGGCATATGGTGCCTGGATATAACCAGGTCGCCTTAAAAGGCTTAGAAGTTAATTCAAATCGATTGATCGTTGTTCTTCTTAAAGAGCACGAGATATTGATAAAAATTAACGCGAACTAAGCTGTACCCTGGATATAACCAGGTCATAAAACTTAGAAGTTAACTTAAATCGATTGATTGTTGTTTTTCTTAAAAAGCACGAGATATTGATAAAAGTTAACATGAACTAAGTTTTTAAATTAAGTTCCTGGAAATAACCAGGTCATAAAACTTAGAAGTTAACTTAAATCGATTGATCGTTGTTTTTCTTAAAGAGCACGAGATATTGATAAAAGTTAACACGAACTAAGTTTTCAAATTAAGTTCCTGGAAATAACCAGGTCATAAAACTTAGAAGTTAACTTAAATCGATTGATCGTTGCTTTTCTTAAAGAGCACGAGATATCAATAAAAGTTAACACGAACTAAGTTTTCAAATTAAGTTCCTGGAAATAACCAGGTCATAAAACTTAGAAGTTAACTTAAATCGATTGATCGTTGTTTTTCTTAAAGAGCACGAGATATCGATAAAAGTTAATACGAACTAAGTTTTCAAATTAAGTTCCTGGATATAACCAGGTCATAAAACTTAGAAGTTAATTTGAATCGATTGATCGTTGTTTTTTTTAAAAGAGCACGAGATATTGACAAAAATTAACGCGAACTAAGTTTTTTCAAAATAGTAACTAAAGTGCGTAAAGACAAGAAAATAAGTCAATTAAAAATAAAATTGATGGTTAAATTGTCTCGAGGTGGAAATACCTCATGCAAAAGTTACAAAAATTTGAGAATATTAAAGGAAAGGGTGCGAAAGAGGAAGGCCCTAAGCTCCGCCAGGCTGCCCCGTGGAGGTCGCCGTCTCGCCCTCCTGCTCAGCTGCGCCGGAGGCTTCCCCGGTCTCGGAAGGCGCTTCTTTCTCGAGGCGAGCTTTAAACCCCTCCAGCAACTGCTCTCAGACATCCGCTCCCACAAAGGAGAAATCACCGTCCGAGTTGTAGACCCAGCAGTGATAGAGCATGTCCTCCATGGCGGTGCTGGAGGCTGCATGCTCGGCTTCCAGGGCGGCCTTGGCCTCCTCGACCTCGGCCTTCACGTTGTCTAGCTCTGCCCGCGCAGTGGCGAGGGCAGCTTTGGTTGCCTCGACCTCCTTAAGCTTGGGACGGGCTTCTTCCAGCTCGGCCTGTGTGGCGGCCAGGGCATCCTTAACCTCCTGCAAGGAAGTCTGGTGGGTGGTGACAACCGCCTGGTGCTCGCCCCTCATATCATCGAGCTGGGCCTGGATCCTAGCTGTGCTCCTGTGAAGGGCCAAGGCGCTCTGCAAAAACGGAGAAGCAACTACCTTAAGAAAAGAAATGAAAGGAAAAACAGGGCAAGGCATACTAGTCAAAGATCACAAAAGGATAAGGTCAGCTTACTGTAAGGGCCATGCCCAATGAAGATTCCAGCACGCCCACCGAGCTCATCGTTTCGATGGCCCGTAGCTCCTTCTCTTTGAAGCGGTAGAAGTGGCTGACGGCGTAGTTCACCATCTTGTACACTGTCCCCTTAAAGGCATCTGGGATCTTCTCCAGATCCTGGGGGTCCACCGGGATGCGTACCTCGGGCACAATCGCCAAAGTCCCGAGCTCCACCCTTGTGTCCCGGACGAAGGCCGGAGTTCGCGGAGGGGGTGGGGGCATGCTCCCCCTACAGCGGGAGGTACCGTTTTCTCAACCTGGGCGATTGAGGGCTGCTCTTTCTCCTTTGCAGGAGACTTGGTTGGGGTCCCGGCAGCTTTCTTCGCTATCCAGAGCTTCTTCATTTTAGGCCCAGAGGCCCTAGCTGGGGGGTTGCCCCCGGCGAACACAGCCCGCAAATTTTTTCCCCCGGACTGAGACATCTCTTTTGGCAAAACAAATACATGGTTAGTACACAAATTAGCAATCATGCAAACAAAAACAAAGGGAAAAAATGCGAAATTAAAGTATATATATGTACTAAAAGGGAATCCTACCCCCCGAGCTAGAAGAAGAGTCTATGGTTACGACCATCGGCCCCGGAGCTTCTGCGGGGGAATCTAAGGCCATTATTTCCCGAGCTGGCGCAGGTTCTGGATCCGAGGCTGCCTCAGGACTAGACTCCTCTACGTATTGCCTAAGACCTGGAGCTACGGTACCCTCCCTGAGTGATGGCCATGACTGAAGGTTAGTCCCATACTCCTCGAATAGGATCGACCTAAAAGCTAGGGTGTTGTCTACAACTATGGTACCCCTAGGACGGCTACTTTCGTGATCCAGCACAAGCTGGTCGACGCAGTGGAGCAAGGTTTCATCTAAGTCTCTGTCGCTATGATGGTGTTGGACGATCTGTCTGGGATCGAACCTAGCTAGCCGGGGGTCTGCAGTGGCCCTATCTAAGTTCCTAAACATATAAGGGTTACCTTGGCCGGAGGGACCTGCAGCTGCTTCGGACTGGAGTCTCTCCTCGTTCGTTCTTTGTGCTTCTTCCAGCGCCCGCTTCCTCCTCACGAGGGGCACCTCGTCGTCCTCGTCCTCATCCCTCACGACCTCCTCCACGATGATAGGCCTCATATCGCGAGCTGGGGGAGGCACCCGGGGCCTCCTTAGGTTCAGAGTCTAGCCTGGGGAGATCAGCTTACAGGCCACCATCGTCTCGTCAGTCATGAGCTGACGATAGTCCTTTTCACTGGGGGCAAGCCCGCCAGTGTCTTGTACTGGCTCCCGAGGATCACAGATTTCTCTGTCCTCGCGAAGATAACTGTAGAATTAATCTAAGTCAGAAATGGATACAGGAGGAGCTAACTGGTACTTAAGTTACAAGCTAAGGTTGAAAGACACTTACAAGGATGGTTGAAGTAGTGCAGCTCGCAGTTTCGAAACCCCGTCGACATAAAGAATTAATCTTTAAAGTCATTGGGGTGGCTGGGCAGCTCGATGACCATGGCCATGTTGGGGAACCGGGTTAAGTAATAAAACTCGTCACCTCGCCCCTGCTGCTCCGTGCTGGCCTTGAGGCAGAAGAAATATAGAATGTCTGTAGGAGTGGGGACCTCCCACTCCTGTTTCAAAAACAAGTACCTTAACCCTGCCAACAAACGGTAAGAGTTGGGGGGGAGCTGGAATGGGGCCAACCTCACGTAATTGAGGAAATCAGCAAAGTACTGATCCAACGGGAGGAAGGCCCCCGCCTTGAAATGTTCGTCGCTCCAGGCCGAGAACACCTCGTCAAGCGGCGCGCAGCTCCGCTCGCCTTCCAATGGAGGTCGGGCAACCACGTTTCCTCTCCCCAAATCGATGTTATGGGAGAGGAATATTTTGTTCACCCTCGCCTGGTCAGTGATCTTCGAGACGATCCTCTCCGCCTCAAAGAATGCATCGGGGGCCACCTCGAGCTCCCGTTCCACACCTAGCCCGAAGTGGGGGATTGGGGATTCGACCATCACCTCATTTCCCTTGTTTTGTTGGGAAGACGAGCTGCCTACGGACTTCTTAGGAGCGTTCTTCTTGGGTCCCATCTGGTCGCTTAACGAACAAAAAGAAGAAATTTTAGAAGAAGGCGACCTAAAAATGGAGAAGAATCTGAATGTGTTTCCTTAACACGAGCTGAGGTAAGCCCAACCCGTGGAGAGTGAGACCACGTGGTTCTATAAACACACGCCTGAGCTCCCAACAGATCCCCGATTACTCGAAATTCGTGTGTCAGGAGGATCAGAATAGAATTTGCCTTGGAGGGAAAGTATCAGTAGGCAAGCAAGGCAAAATCGCCTGTGAAGCGTGTCCCCTAAGCTACCCGGTTTTGCACCCAAGATACTGGGTACTTTAAACAAGCATATCTAAAATCCTACCCAGAAAATTCCCCATAAAACACACCAATGCTCCTAAAAGTTTTTCTACTGCAAAGATACCCTAACCTAAAAGGCTTTTACCCTTCATGCCCACAAAAAACCAGCAAAACCTTGCATGTGGCTACAGTAAATATTTACCTAAGCTACAGTGAAAAATAATTTCAAAACATGCACAGTCAGGAGACTTACTGAGTGTTCTGGTTGAATAGAGGGTGAAGGGGTCGTCTGGGTTGGGGCTTCGCTGGAGTGGTTGATTCCAAAGCTTCGAAGGGGCCCTTACACCTGAACTTCTTGATTTCTGGGAATGACAGCCGGAAAGAAGAGGGTTTTTTCTCTTGAAAATGAAGAGAGAAGAAGAAGAAAATTTCTGAAAAATTTCAAATGAACGGGTGGCCCATGCGTAAGGTGGCCACCCCTTTTATATACGTGAAGGGCCATGTGAGGAGGGCTGTTGGCAGGGCCGGCCCTGAAAAAAAGTGGGCCTAAGACGGTTTTAATAAATTTGAAAAAAATGGGCCCTTTTGTATGTGTAATTTTTTTAAGTAATTTTAAATAAAATTAAACTAATATTTAGTAATATAAATACATTCCAATTTTTGGGCCCTGGGTAGGGGTGGGCCCTAGGCACGGGCCTAGCCCGCTAATGCCCAGGGCCGGCCCTGGCCGTTGGATTGCCCTGATGAGGGATCCAAGGCTCTCCACTCGAAAGACGAAACGACGGCTGAGTATAGGCAAGGCCATTAAATGCGGTTCTTGGAAGACGTACCGTCACCAACCATGATGTTCCACGTATTCGGCGCCTGCGTAAGATATGGAATATGAAGAGTTCAGGAGGAAGCCTAAAAGCCCCTACTGTGGCCCTACACGACGTCGTGTACCACGAGCAAGGGCTTGGGGGGCAAATCTAGTTTTCCCACGGGCTGTTAGCAAGCTGAAGTACGGCCTAATCATGAGATACGGCCTAATCATGTCTACCACGTGAACATCCCCAAGACTGGAGCTGCCATAGAAGGTTCCTACCTCCTCAGCTCGAGGTAGCCTAAGGGTTCGCCAAGATTAGACTGAGTTTGGACTCTGAAGGCCACAGGTTGAGGGAAGCATCCAGCTCGTGGTGCGAGCTAGGGCTGGAGGCTGTGACCTTTTATAAAGTCAGCCACGCAAGGTAAACGTGCATATATCAGACATCACGTGTCTGATATATCCCTGACTTCTCGGACACGCAGCAGGAACATGCGCATTCAGACACCAACGGCTGGGTTGGGCCATGCGGCCCATTATCCCCCTTAACTATTGATTAGACCACACTTCATGTGTCATGTTTTAGGAATTAATCATGAATGTCACAGAGTTGACATGATAGGTAAGAAGGTCACGGGATGACCTTCTTACCAGCTCCCAGGTGCCCTCTCCTATAAATATGGAGACCTTGGGAGTTGCAAAGGGTTGGATTCTATTGTGTAAGAAATACCCTGTAAAAGAATACCAAGCATATAGCAATAATACTGACTGGTGGAGTAGAAGGATTTTAACCTTTGAACCACCTAAAAACGTGATTGTGTCACCAGCCCATTCCTAGAAAGATCATTCATCTATTTCGGTTCAATATAAGCACTAATCCCTTCCTCTTATTTTCTTAATTTCCTGTTGGCGAAGAACCGCGCCAACAGTTATATATTACATATATTTATTCTTATTGTACACATTTAATAATGTTTACTGGTTCTTAATTTAGCAACTTCACTTGTATACCTAAAATCTTATTATATCTCTTCTATATAAACAGTGTGTAGATAACGGAAATTCTTAGTTTTAATGATTTTTTATTTTTTTTTTCATTAACTTTAATTGAATAATTTTATATTTTACAAAACTGAATAGTTTTAATGATTTTTTATAATTTTTTCATTCAGCAAAACTTCATGCTGAATAACGAGGTTACACCGAGCAGAGCGCTTGCGCAAGAGGCTAGAGATGCCCAGTTGAAGCTCGAGGACGATCTCAAAGAAGCTAAGCTGGAGCTTGCAGCAAGGGATGCAGCCATTCAGAAGGTTTCCGAGCTCGAGTCGAGGCTTGAGGCCGTTTTGAAAAAGCTCTAGAAGATCCCCGAACTTGAATCGACGCTGGAGGTGACCTTAAAGGAAGTCGAGGACAAGAACTCCGAGATCAAGGAGGTTCATAGACTAAATGCCAGGCTCGAAGAGGAGAAGAAGATGACCTTTGAAGTTATCGAGGGTGAGAAGGCTCGTCTTCTTGAGGAGTTTAAGAACAAAAAGGATCGCACCTTATAGTTAAGATCTCGAACTCGATAGGCAACATGGCCTCGCATCCATAAGATAGGGAGAAGGGGGTATGCCTCGTTGAAGTTCTTGCCATGGTTCTATATGCCCACAAGACCCAAGGCAGCTCATCTAGCCATGTCCCCTTTGCTTCTTTTAACCTTTTCTTCATGGAGCTTTTTAAGGTTTTATTGACTGCTTTGACCTGGCCATTTGTGTAAGGAAGTGTGCGAGTGAGGACAAATCACGTTGGAAGGACTCGTGTTGGTATGCAGGGCCAGTCGTCATTCCAAGAAGCAACCATAGTGATGTAGGGCGTTACAAATGGTATCAGAGCCAAGTTTGGTTTCCTCTCTCCTTAGAACTGAAGGACACAGAGGTACGAGCCTATAGAACAGATCGGGGACATCCGATAAAATTGGAACGATACAGAGAAGATTAGCATGGCCCCTACACAAGGATGACATGCACAAATCGAGAAATGGTATCAGAGTCTTGACCTTGCCAGAAGTGTGGCCGACGGGGACGTCGAACCCCTAGGGGGTGATTGTGATAGTCAGAATATCATGATTTACAGGGGGAAAGACCGGGTAAAATCTATGCAATCCAACATCGCCTGGGGAAGATCAGGTGTGATGATTCTAAGACTGTGTAGGTATGGGACTACACAGTTGAAGTGAGCTTAAATTGATTGATGGGTACTATCTATACCAACAATATGCATCTTCTTTTCAGTAGCCCATCACTTGAGAACTCCAAAGTTAAGTGTGCTTGACCTGGAGTAGTTTCATGATGGGTGACCTTTTGGGAAGTTTTCCCAAGAAGCGTGCGAGTGAGGACAAAGCACGCTGGAAAGACTCATGTTGGTTTGTAGGGCCAATCGTCATTCCAGGAAGCAACCATAGTGGTGTAGGGAGTTGCAATTTGCTTGGGGATGGGCCACAGAGGAAAAACTCTTTATTATCTTGTTCTTTTCGCAAAAATGTGTAAACAAATCACTGTCGAACTGGGTCCCATTATCGGATACTATCTTCCTGGGCATCCCATATCTGCAGATGATGTTTTTTACTATGAAATCTAGGACTTTCTTCGAGGTAATGGTGGCAAAGGGTTCAAATTCAATCCATTTTGTGAAATAATCCACCGCGACTACAGCATACCTTACTCCACCTTTTCCAGTTGGCAAGGAGCCTATGAGGTCGATTCCCCATATTGCGAGTGGCCATGGGGAGCTCATCATAGTAAGCTCAATGGGTGGAGCTCGTGGTGTAGAGGCAAACCGTTGACATTTATCGCAACATTTTAGATACTCGAACGAGTCTGCCTTGACTGTTGGCCATAAGTACCTATGCCTAATCACCTTTTTGTAGAAGCTATGCCCCCAGTGTATTCTCCACAAAATCCTTCATGGATTTCTTCAAAAAAAAAAAAATTTCCTTGGGAGGAGTTACAGTAATGGCATACAGTACCCCATTCTGTACAATTTTCCTTCCAAAATAGTATATTTTGGTATTTGGTACACAAGCTTTCTAGCCCCGTAAGGGCCTGCTGGGAGACTTTCAGTTTCGAGGTAGTCAACTATTGGGGTCATCCAGGTGGGTTGTGAGTCAATCATATTTATATCTTCTTCATCAGACTTGTTTATACTCGGGGTTGGTAGATATTCTACCGGATCCGTTTCGTTAGTCGTGGCGACCCTGGCCAATGCATCTACATTTGAATTTTTCTCTCGGGGGACTTGCACTATAGCGTAGAACTCAAACCCTCCAAGTGTTGCTTTTACCTTCTCCAGGTAGGCGACCATTTTTATACCACGAGCTTGATATTCACCCAGAACTTGGTTAACAACCAGCTGTGAGTCGCTATAGCAATGTATGGATTTTTCCGTGAGCTCGGTGGCTATTCAAAGTCTTGCTAAAAACATCCCATATTCAGCCTCATTGTTTGATGCCTTGAAGCCAAACCTTAGTGTCAAGTGGAAGTGATTTCCCGTTAAAGAGATTAGAATGATCCCTGCCCCCGATCCATTTTCATTGGAGGATCCATCAACATAAAGTCTCCACAGCTCGCGGGCTGGGGTTACAACTTCCTCGTTGGAAATCCCTGTGCATTCGACAATGAAATCTGCCAAAGCTTGTCCTTTGATTATTGTTCAAGGGTGATAAGTAATCTCGAACTGTCCGAGCTTGAAAACCCATGTCAACAGTCTTCTGGATGCTTTAGGCTTAAATAACACCTGCCTCAGTGGCTGGTCAATTAACACATGAATTTAATGTGCTTGGAAATAGGTTCGGAGCTTTCAAGATGCATGCATCAGGCACAGACCCAGTTTCTCCATTAATGGGTATCTCGATTCTGCCCCCAGTAATCTTTTGATGACGTAGTACATAGGTTTTTGTATGTTCTTATCCTTCCGTACCAGAACTACACTAATAATGTGCTCGGTTGTGGCAAGGTATAAGTACAAAACTTCTCCTGTGACCGATTTAGACAAAATCGGTGGTTCGGCGATGTGTTTCTTAAGATTCTGAAACACGAGTTTGAAACTCATCTGACCACTCAAACTTTTCCCCCCTCTTAAAAGATTAAATAATGGAAGGCATCGGTCTGTAGATTTTGAGATAATCTTACTTAAGCCTGCCATTCGTCCAGTTAAGCTCTGGAAATCTTTATGTTTGCGAGGTCAGAGCATGTTTATTAAAGCTTTGATCTTGTCGGGATTAGCCTCTATACCCCATGCATTTACTATAAATCCAAGGAATTTACCTGAAGATACTCTGAATAAGCATTTTTTTTAGTTAAGTTTCATATTGTATTCCAAAGTACGACGAAACATTCTGCGAGATCATCTACATGGTTATTGTTATGTTTAGATTTGACTAACACATCGTCCACATAAACTTCAATGTTATTCCCTATCTTCTCAGCAAATATTCTATTTGCCAATCTTTGGTATGTGGCTCCAATTTTTGAGCCCGAAAGGCATGATGTTGTAGTAGTACAGTCCCTTGTCAGTTACAAAGCTTGTATATTCTTGGTCAGGTGCATGCATGGCAATCTAGTTATATCCAGAATAAGCATCCATGAATGACATGATGTCGTGGCCTACCGTGGCATCTACCAGATGGTTGATTCGAGGCAAGGGATAGCAGTCCTTGGGGCATGCCTTATTGAGGTCTAAATAGTCGATGCAGGTTTGCCATTTTCCATTGGGTCTCATGACTAGCACATGATTGGCTATCCAGTCAGGATAAAAGGCATCTCGAATAAACTGATTTGCTTTTAACCTCTCAACCTCCTCTTTTGGGGCTTTCTTTCTGTCGTCGTCCAGGAGCCTCTGTTTTTGCTGCTTCGGGGGGAAGCTCTTATCAATATTAAGTGCATGGCTAATAACATTCGGGCTAATCCTTACCATATTTGAGTGCGACCATGCAATTACGTCCTGGTTTTCTTTCAAAAAGAAAGTTAATTGCTATCTTGAATTTTTATAAATATTTTTTCCTACTTTTACCACCCTCATGGTATCTTTCTCGACGATCGCTATTTCTTCAAGCTCCTCTAATGGTCGAGATCGGCCTTTCTTCAACTCTAGGGTCGATTTCTTCTCTTATCTCGAAGACGGATCCGTCCATCTTTTGAATGACCACAAGTGTCTGTGCACTTGTGTGGTTTGTCCCTCTCATGGAAACGATGTAGCATTCCCTTCCTGTGAGTTGGTCTCCCTTCAGCGTCTCGATGCCACTAGACGTCGGGAACTTGATGGCCAAATGCCTAATAGACGATACTGCCCCTAGCCCAATCAGGGCTGGTCTCCCGAGCAGTACGTTATAGGCCGACGGAGCATCCACCACCACGAACTCCATCATCTTGGTTACAGAGACTGGATAGTCTCCTAAGGTTACGGGGTTGCATAGGCTTTCAAATCTCAAAGCGTACAACGTGGTTGCAACGTGGTTACATAGGCTTTCAAATCTCAAAGCGTGAGTCCCATCTTTTCTAGAGTAGCTTTGTAAGTGATATTAACAGAGCTTTCGTTATCAATCACGACCCTGCGTACCCTTCTGTTTGTGAGCTGAAGTTTGATGACCAGGGGGTTGTTGTGAGGAAACTGGACGTGTGACACATCCTCTTCTGTAAAAGTGATGGGTTGAGTTTCAACCCTCTGCTACTTTGGAGCTCTTGGTTCGAGCTCGTAGGGAGAATCATCCCTAGTTTTGAGCTCGTTTACGTATCTTTTTTGGGTATTTTTGCTCGATCCTGCGAGATGCAGCCCCCAGAGATGGTTACCACATCCTCCTCATCTATAGGGGGAGTTCGATCATGCTCCCATCCTCGGGAGTTGTTCTATTGGGAAGGTTGCGTAAACGCTGCCCTCTGCTCCGTCGAGGCTTGATTGGGATTCCGGTTTCTCACATATTGTCTGAAATATCCCCTTGAGATCAAGCCTTCGATCTCGTCCTCAGTTTTCGGCACTCATCAGTGGTATGTCTGACATCCCTGTGGAATCTGCAATACTTATTGCAGTCCCTCTTCACCTTTTGATTCCGCATTGGGTCAAGTCGTCTAAACGAGACTTTATTCTCATTGGCAAGGAAGATATTTTCTCAAGTCTGATTGAGCTCGGTATATACTGTGTAAATGGAGAAATATTTGTCTCCCCTCTTCATTTTCCTCTCGTTTGCCTCGAGGTTATTCCCTTAATTTTTATTTATTTTTTAAGGGTTATCTCCAAAGGGTCTTGACGTCGATGGGGCAATCGAGGTCGAGGCTGAGTTAGCATTTGTCGTTGTATGTAGTTACAGGCTGAGAGGCCAAATTTAATTCTGACCTCGTCTCTTCTACATTGATAAATCTTTGGGCCCTCTTGTTGAACTTGGTTAATGACCTTATGGGTTTTCTTTGCATATCCTCCCAAATAGGACTCCCTGGTTATATACCAGCTCTTTTAGCCATAAGGTGGCCACTGTCATCAACATTGCGGGCTTGAGCCACTTCTATATCAAACCTTGCAAGGTAAGTCTTCAATGATTCTCCCTGTTGTTGTCTGACATTGGTCAAAGCCGAGGCTTCGAGCCTGATGCCTACCATGGCTTTGAACTGCTTCTTAAACTTCTTTGCTAACTGATCCCAAGACAAGATCGAATGTCTTCTAAACTTTTCGAACCCGTTTTTTGCTGGGCCTGTCAGAGTAGCTGGGAATAACATACATCGGAGCTCATAACCAACATTGCTGGCTCGCATGATGGTATTGAATGTGCTCAGATGATTGTATGGGTCAGAGTTCCCATCAAATTCTGCTACATGGGGTATCCTAAACCCCTGTGGAAATGGAGTGTTAGAGATGTGTGGGGCAAAAGGTTCGAGCTCCTCATCGGAGTCTTCGGCCTTATCATTATTCCTTTCATCTTGAAGGAGCCTGAACGCCCTTTCGAGCTAGTCAATTCTCTTCTGGACCAAGTCCACTGGAGGTTGAGCTTGTACTTTGGGGAGCTGGTTATTGTTTATAAAATCTCCATGTCCTTGTCCTAGTATAAGGTTATACTGATTTCCATATGCCGGCTATTTTGTACTGTTCAAATGGTCGCACAAATCAGGGTTTTTGGGATTGGCTTGCCCCTGGTTATGGTTCAGGTAATCTCGAAGGTCAGGATGATTGCCCTGATTCCCAGTATTCCTGGGCTCGGTATTATAAATGCTTACAGACCGAGTGCAGCCTAAGCTCCCCCTTATGAAGCTAATGGTTCTTTCTGATTGGAAAGGGTGGATGTCTTATAAGAGATGGTGGTGGCCTCCCATTTTTGGGTTTTGATGGTCCAGAATTGGCTCGAACAGGTTTCGGGTTGTTCCTGACTGCTTCAGGGTTAGAGCTTTGAGCTACTGGAGGAGCTCGGTTATTCCCGGTTCCCGTAGACACTTCTGTAGTCGGATTATCAGTGGCCTCAGCTCGAATATTTCTCCTAGGGCGTTCATCGCCAGGATTTCTTCTAGGCCTCGGCTGCCTTCTGGCCCCTTGCTTAGCTCTCCTGGCGGCCGCGCTTCATCGGGGACGTCTTCTTGGCCTTCAGGGTGGTGCTTGGACCTCAGCAGCCTGTCTGGCCAACTCTTCGTTGCGACTTGTAGCTTCTGCCAATTGTTGGCGCAGTTGGCGATTTTCCAATTCAACAATAGGAATGTACCATTATGGATTATAATAGAGGCCCTCATCAGGCCTAGGAGCAGGCGGTCCTTGGGAATCAAAGGATGCACTCCCTTCCTCTAGGCCGTGGTCAGTCATGTGCTGCTTCCTAGGTCGACGTGGATAATCTTTAGCGCGAGGAGTTTGCTTGTAATGCCCCGGATTCCCTAATGTGGTTTAACGGCTGGATTAGTAGGCCGGGAGGGCCATAATTGTTTAATTTTGCCATTTAACGTGTTTATGTACGTTTATGAGAATTATATTATAATATAATGTTAATTGTATGCATGTCGGTGATATATGTTGAGACCACATTATGATGTGGGTTTGTTCGAGTTGTTCGACATGAAACGATCGTAGATTATTGATTAGCGGTTTAGTCACAACAGGTTTAAGTGCCGGGACTTGGGTTGAGTCTCGGGGTGATTTTGATGATTAGAGCGTTACTGGGAGATAAAGGGTAACGAGATGTGAATTATTGGTGTTTATGATTTTTGAGAATAGCGGGAATTAGATAGCGTTAATTATGATTAACGAGTTAGGAGGGAAGTACCAAAAATGCCCTTGGGAGTCTTTAGAAACCATTAATTGACCTAGGGGTAAAATGGTCATTTCACCCCTAGGATAGATATAACCTTATTTAGCTGAAAAAGGTGATGGAAAAAAACAGAGTATGTTTTAGAGTTCTCCCGTACCTCCTTTTTCTCACTGTTCTTTGTGGTTTTTGAGCCAACTTTGAGGATTCTAGCTTGGGAAGCAAGCCTTGGGAGTTTGGGAGTGTGTTCCACTAGTGAAGGGCATCATAAGCCGAGCTTTGGGTAAGTTTCTAACCATAGTTTCTCTAGTTTGCTCTGTTTTGGTTTTGTTTTGCAGCTGAAATGTTTAGGATGAATTCATGATTTTTGTTGGGAGTTTTTGCTAGGGTTCCCATGCTTGTGATGTTTGGGGTGTGTTGGGATGGTTTTTGGGTTTATTTGGCATCAAGAATAGGCTTTGGAAGTTTGGGAATCGAGTTAGAAACGAAGGAGATGAAGAAGGTCGGTTCAGGGAAGTTTTGGGCTGGAGGTAGCGCTACAGCGCCCACCCTAGGGCGCTATAGCGCTCCTCAGGAGGGTTTCTGGCACTTGGGCGGTTCTGAGTATAGCGCTGTAGCGCTAGGGGTTGAGCGCTGTAGCGCTACCCTGTTCCTTCCAAACCCCGTTTTGAGTGTTTTTAAGGGTTTTTGACTTGGGGTTTCAATCCTTAAGGCCCGGGATCGAATCTACTCACCGTGTGGGCATGTTTCGAGGTCCCGAGGATGGTGCTTAGGTTAAGACCCTTTTATTGTGGATTCTCATTAATTGAGGTTATAATTGGTTGTGATTAGGTAACCGCTAAGGAACTAAAAGACCGATCGTTCTCAGGGGTCGTCTTTATCATACTTCTCGCTCGAACTTGAGGTAAGAAAACAGTGTATGGATACAGTTGCACCCTGTACAGGTATATGACATGCATGGTTTGATATTGAAGCATGTTGGTTGATATATGTGAACGAGGATTGCATATTAAATGCTAATGAATGCTGATTACCTGTTTAAGACACTGACTAGTCAGGGACCGACTTTAAAGTCGATGATCACGCATTGAATGGCTCTATGGCATTAATGCAGGAGCCGACCCTAAGGTCGAAGAACTTATAAGCGCTTGCCTGGTCTACGACCAGATGACTATAGCCATGGTATATGACCCCGGTGACCGTTTGTCACGTGGCTAAGGGACGTTGTCCATAGTTTCGACTCTAGAGTCGTGAGGAAGGTTATGTTGGTGACCAATCACCATACACCTGTCCTAAACAACTTATGAATGATTCACTTCTCAGTTAAGCCCTGGTGACCCTATCGTCTCATGGCTAGAGGGAGCGATGCTCATTATTGTGACTTTTGGCTATTGTCACCTAGTTGTTGGACTGATAGTCCTGAATGGTTATTATGATCGTTGTTGATATTATATCATGTTTTATCATGTTTTCTTGCTGGGCCTTGGCTCATGGGTGCTATGTGGTGCAGGTAAAGGAAAGGAAAAGCTTGGCCAGCCTTGAGTGGAGAGCTTGGGCGGTGTGATGTACATACAGGGCCGCTTGACCGCCACGGTCAAGGAGTTCTCAGAGGGACTAGGGGTTTACCCTATTTTTGCCGCTTAGGCCGGCGGAGTTTGTAAATTTGGAACTGTAGCGACTCTTTTGTGTTACGAACTACTTGTAAACATTTTAAAAGGCTCATGAGCAGTTTATTTACTTAATGAAATGTACCCTTTCCTTTTTACTGGTTTTCCACCTTAACCTGATAATAACACTTAGATCACGTTTTTAACCAAAGGACTCGGGTAGCGGGTCAAATTTCCGGTTCACCGTTCTCCGTAACTGTTCTGGGGTAGCCAGGGCGTTACATTGCTCCTCCGGTATTTGGGGCAATGGTCGCCCACCAATACTGGGTTTGTTTGTGGCGGCCATTGGTAATTTGGGAGGTTTCTGATTAAACAATATAAAGACTTGCTTAATGCTCTCAATGAAAGCACCAAACTGTTGACGCCGTTTTTCGTCAACTAAAATCTGAATAGCACTAAACATAGAATTCAGAAAAAAAATAAGAACAATCAGGATTTACGTGGTTCAGCAATTAATATCTGCATAGTCCACGAGTCAATATTATTGAGTGGTGGTCTTCTCTTAAAGCTTTTACAAAGCAATTTAGCAGAGTATTCCTAGTTTTGAATTGTTCGTATCTACAAATAAAATTCTCTAGTCTATTTATAGACTGGTTAACAAACTATCTTCCCTTTTATTGCGAGAATTTACAATTCTAATTTGAAATACATATAACTATAAATATTAATCATGCAATATCCCATGATAATCGAGATTTATTATAAGATAACAAAAAATCCTCAAGGAATAGGGATTTCCTAACAACCACCGCGTTCAAACTAGGTTACTGACCTCGAACATACATTTTACACACTTTCGAGATCGACCAACATCACGAGCTCGTCATTCTGGTTAGCCTCATCCTTAGCCAGCAATTTCATCGAGAAAAATCCTCGGAGATCAACCTTTTCGAGCTTGCAATGAATGTTCGAATTTCCCTCAAATACTTCGGAAAAATATCCATCCTTTCAAGCTTGATACTTAAGCTCGAACCTTCTTAACTGGTGCTCGGTTGCCAATAGGAACAAATCAGGAAACATGTTAATTTATACAAGTACTGAACCCTTACTTAACATTTTCGAGCTTACATTTACGAGCCTACATTTCGAGGCTTATTTATGATGATTTCGAAATTTGGATGTAACAAAAAAAACCATATATTTTATAACTTAAATCAAATTTAATTAAACTTAAACTTAATATTATATTACACATATAATATATAATCTTTTGTTGTCACTGCCAAATTCAAAAACTAGAACAAATATAAACTTAACCAAAAATAAATAAATAAATAAATTAATTAAAATAGGATATTTTAAAGATATTTTATGATAATTTAAATAATTAAATCATATTTATTTTAAAAATAATAAATATATACATATCATTTTTTTATCTTATAAATTTGTGTTATAGTTTGTTTTTTATCAATTGATTTGATCTATTTTTCTTCATCAAATTCATCAAAGGACATTGTGAGATATATTAGAAACTAAAAATAATTGATGCATGTATACTACTGTCTACATTATTAATTTTTCTATTCTTATTTTATTTCTATTATTAGGTTCTTTTTAAATATTATTGTATTTTATATATATGTCATGTAGCCATGTAAATATATATTTATACGTTGTGTTTAGATATCATATATGTCAAAAAATCATTTGTAGTTTCCTGCTAAGCCCAGAAAACTTCTTACTTCGGTGGCGCTCTTAGGCTTGGGCCAACCTTTCACAACTTCTATCTTGATTGGGTCTACTTCTACGCCATTTTTGGATATGATGTGTCCTAAAAATGCCACCTTCTCTAGCCAGAATTCACATTTCTTAGACTTGGCGTATGATTGGTGTTTCTTGAGCCTTTCTAACGCCAGTCACAGGTGCCTTTCTTGTTTGGCTTCTGTCTTTGAGTATATTAGTATGTCGTCAATGAATACCACCACAAACTTATCCAAGTAATCCTTAAATACTCGGTTCATAAGGTCCATGAACGCGGCTGGTGTGTTTGTCAATCCAAATGACATTACTAAGAACTCATAATGTCCATATCGAATTCTAAAAGTCATCTTTGGGATATCCTCCTCTTGTACTCTTAGTTAGTGATATCCTGAACGTAGATCTATCATTGAGAACACTGTGGATCCTTGCAATTGATAAAAAAGATCGTCTATTCGACGCAAAGGATACTTGTTCTTGATCGTCACTTTGTTTAGCTCTTGATAATCTATGCACATCCTCATGGTCCCGTCATTCTTCTTGAAAAAAAGCATTGGTGCACCCCAAGGCGAAAAGCTTGGTCTAATGAAACCCTTGTCTAAAAGCTCTTTCAGTTGTATCTTTAATTCCTTAAGCTCCGTAGGTGTCATCCTGTATGGAGTTTTTGATATTGGTGTCATTTCCGGTGCCCACTCTATTTTGAACTTGATGTCCCTAGTCGGAGGTAATCCCTGTAGATGTTCTGAAAATACTCAAAAAAATTCGCATACTATGTGCACATTCTTTGGTTCGAGTTGTGTCTCTCGTGACTTGTCTACTGTGCTAGCTAGAAACATCTGGCAACTGCTACATATTAAATGTTGAGCTTTGAGAGCTGAGATTATCGTATGCGAGTTCTAGAAATTACTCCTCTGTAAGTGAACTTCTTTCCATCTTCTGTTTGAAAAATTGATCGTCTTACCCCTTACAGTCAGTTGTTGCCCCATATTTTGCTAACCAATCCATTCATTATATCATAGTCCTTAAGGTCTAACTTGATCAAATCTACCGGCAATTCTCTTCCTTCAATTCTAACTACAATGCTACTGTAATGCCCCGAATTCTCCGATATGGTTTAATGGAGGGATTAGTAGGCCGGGAGGGCCATACTTGCTTAATTATGCCATTAATTGATAATATGCATGTATATGTGGATTCTATTATGATATGATTATATATGCGTGCATGTGGGTCCACATTTGAATATTATGATATTTTGACAATTTCGCCCTTTAAGGGTGTATTTGTGAATTTGGGTGCATAATGTGATTTGTGAATGAGATTCCATTATTATGGAGATATATTCCAGCTATTCGGCATGAGATGGTCCTATATAATGGATTAGCGGTTTTGTCATAACAGTGTCAATTATTGGGTAACAGGAATTTTTATTTGAAGATAAATTGGGAGTTATTGAGATCAGGATGGAATTCGGGAAGTTTTGACTATAATGTCCCAAGGGGTGTTTTTGGGACCCCACGCACTAGGTTTTAATTGAGGTTACTTAAGCTTGAAGTAGCTTATCAGATAGAACGTACGTTAGAAAACCTCTCGTTCTCTCATTCGTCAGTTCGTTTTATCGTTTGAGCCTTTTCGAAGAAATCTCGAGTTCTAGGAGTCGAAATCAAGCGAGGATCGAGGCATAGCGATCCTAGGAAAGATTAGAAGCTTCTTAACCGAAGGATTTGATGGAAAACCACCCAATCGAAGGTAATTAAAGTTTAAAGTTTTGAGTTATTAGAGTTTCTAAGCTTTGAATTGAATTTTGTGAATCGTTGAGTTTTTGGTTCGATTGAACCACGGGTTTTGATGGTTTTGGGCCATTGGGAAGCTTGGGAACTTTGATTTGATGATTGAGGAATGTTTAGGCATGTTTTTGGAGGCTTTGGGATGTTGAAAACGTGTTTGGGAATGGCCCAAGGTTGGGGGCTGCGACCCTGTTCTTGGGCTGCCGCAGCCTTGACTTGAAGAAGCAGGTGGGGAAGTTGTGCCTGCTGGGCGTCGCGCCCCTTGATGAAGGGCGCCGCGGCCCTTGATTCAGGATGTGCTGGGGGCTGCGGCCCAAGGTGTTAGGGCCGCAGCCCTTGGTCAGTTTTCAGCTCGTTTGCTTGTTTTGACCCCGGGAACATAGTTTTAGGCCTCGGGATTGTTCCTGCTACTTGGATTAGTTTGGATTGATGTTCCGGAGGCTAGATATTGGTTTGGAAACCTATGTTGATCATTTTTATTGATGATGTCCCGTATTTGGTTATGATTAGGTGACCGCTAAAGGACTAAAGGTTGATCGTTCTCAAGGGTCGTTCTTTTAATCATTCTCGCTCGAATCTGAGGTAAGAAAACTGTACCCTGTGTATATGTGACATGCGTGATTGTATTGAGGCATGTTGATTGATAAATGTGGACATGGATTGCCTATTAAACGCTAGCGAATGTTGTATACTTGTATATGTACTGACTAGTCAGGGATACTGACCTAAGAGTCAGAAACGGCATGGCGTCATGAACGCAAGGCCAAATGAAGATTAGATCTAATCGATATGAGCGTTGAATGGCTCTAAGTCATTAACGCTGGACCGACCCTAAGGTCGATGAACTTATAAGCGCTTAGCTAGTCTAAGACTAGTTACTGAGAGCCAGGGCCAATGGCCTAGGTGACTGTTTGTCACATGGCTAGGGAACGATGTTCCATAGTTATGACTCTAGAGTCATGAGGAAGGTTATGTTGGTGACTAATCACCATGCACCTCTCCTGTTTAAGCTATGAAAGGCTCACTTATATGTTAAGCCCTGGTGACCCTATCGTCACATGGCTAAAGGGGGCTGTACCCACTTTTGCGACTTTTGCGACTGTCACCTATCTGTTTTGGACTGATAGTCTTGAATGATTATTATGATTATTGTTGATATTATATCATGGTATATTGTGTTTTCTTGCTGGGCCTCAGCTCATGGGTGCTATGTGGTGCAGGTAGAGGGAAAGAAAAGCTCACCCAATCTTGAGTGGAGAGCTTAGGTGGTGATGTGTACATATGATGCCGCTTGACCACCACGGCCAAGGAGTTCTCAGAGGAACTAGGGGTAACCCTATTTTGCCGCTTAGGTCGGCGGGTTTGTAAATTTGAACAGTTGTGACCATTTTGAGTTGTAAATAACTTGTAAACGTTTTGATAAGCTCATGAGCAGTTATGTACTTAATAAAATACATCCTTTCCTTTTTATTTATTTCACCATAGCCTGTTAATCACACTTAGAGCACGTTTTTAACCAAAGGACTCAGGTAGCGGGTTAAATTTCCGGTTCACCGTTCACCGTAACTGTTCTGGGGTTAACCAGGGCGTTACAGCTACGCACCCCTCTACTAGATAGCATTCTTTCTCCCGAGGGTAATTCCATGACAAACTTATCTCTAAAAATTTCGCATGGTTTATCTAAGCTATCAATCATATTCATAAAGACAAAGGAATGCGTCGTTCCTGAATCGAATAAAACATTGAATTACTTGCCAGAGATTGTGATCTGACCTGATACTACTGTATTGCTAGTATACTTTCCGCCTCACCTTATGTAAGTGTGAAAACTCTGGTTGGTAATAGCTTTTCGTCCTTCTTTTGGTCTCTTAATTTTGGGCAGTCTTTCTTGAGTAAGCTTGAGGCGCATGAGATTCAGTCCTCGTTTCCTAAGCGTATATGTTCCAATATGGATTCTATCGAACAAAGCCATTCTTCGGCTTCTTCCTTGTTCTCTTTCCTGTTTGATTTCTTGTTCGTTCAGTCTTCCAGATCTTCTTAGTTCCTGCTCCATTTTCTTTTATGTTTCCCCCAAAAGAGAAAATTGCAAAAACTAAGACAAACAAACAGAAAAAAAATATAACCTAGCCTATTGTACTACTGTCTATTAGGTCCATCCATCTATTAAAACTGTCCTATTACAATTAAGTTCAACTCGGGTAAATGGGCCTTAATAATTGAATCTTCCATGGAGGAGGGCTGAGTTCAGTATGTCGTACCCACTACTAAGGCCCCCTAACTTCTACTTGGACCCAAAAGACAGGAATTTCAACCCTTGCCTTATTAATTGTTATTCATTAATTAGGCCCAATTTAGTAATGCAAAACAAATGGGCCTTCACAAATGGGACAACCTGTAAGAGATGAATTTAAACCTTGAATTTCCAACTTAGCCCAAAATAAATTTAAAACCATTTTAATATTACCAAAATCCATAATATAAAAAAAAAACGCAAAATTTTGAAATTAATATAAAAATAAAAACTTTATTTAAAACAAATAAATATCCATAACAAACTAAAGGAAGTTATACTAAAACATCTTATTTTAAAAAATATATATACTAAACAAAATATCTAATATTCTATATCAGTTATGACTCTAATCACATTATGATTCATTGTTCTAAACCCTGAATTCAAAATAAACTATAAATTACTCGGGTCATAAATAATATAAACAAAACAGGGTACTTACTTGGTAACGAGACAACCCTTTTTTTTGACTTGTATGAATATATGAGAACATTCTGGACCAGTATAAGCGTGGGCTCTGATACCACTTGTAACTCCTAATTCTAGCTTTAATTATAGAAAATAAATATGTTGAAAAATAAACTTACTAAATCGTAAAAAGTGTTGTCTTATTTATTTATAATTTAAAATAAATATAACATGGGTTTAGGAAAAATAAATAATAATCTTTACAATAAAATTAAATTAAAACTAGGCAACATTTATTCATAAAGTTCATAATTTCCCAAGAAAATAACACGTGGCTATACGTCCCCCACATATTCACACCAGTCTTGCTATTGGGAATCCGCTCGCCACCGGTCATCTAAGGTTAAATTATTCTGCAAAATAAAATAAAGGAATGAGCTTCTAAGCCCAGTAAGGAAAATATACAGCAATCCATACATAAATCAATCATAAACTTATAACAAATAATTTCACATGCAATAATATATTCATAACAGAAACCAATGTCATAATCTACCCTATATCACCGTTATACCAAAGATCACACACAGATCTAGATCATAAATTTTATCCTACAATCATAACATTAGTCATAAATACAAAAATAACAAATCAAGACAATCCACGAAACAAATAAGAGTCAGTTATATAATCAAACATATCATAAATTTCACAAGAGTCATTACAAAACTTATTTATACTAATCATACACATCATAAAACCCTAGGTCATAACATAGCCTAAGTCATAATCTAAATCATAGTTCATAGTCATAAGTCATAGGTCATAATTCATACTAATAGGTCATAGGTCATAATAACAAGTCAGATATAATAAAAAGATAAATGCTTATACAGAGGTGGCAATTAAGCCCCGAACATAAGTCCGTCATACACCGGTCATCAACTTAGGTTCGTCATAAAATTTTAGCAACCAAGCCTACTGAACATAAGTTCGTCATACATCATTGGACAACTTAGATCTAGCCACACTTACCCCTTTATTGTACCTGAAATGTTAGTTCATACAAAACATAAACTATGTCATAAACTACCTAATTTTCCTTACCTTGAGTGTGGTGCACAGAAACTATACTTGAGTCCTTTATTGCTAATCCCGCTTAAAAAGCCATATTTCATAAACATAATGCCATTGTTAAAACATAAACTAATAGATCTAAAACTTAAACACAATCAAGACTTTATTTATACCTCAACCTTGTTCTTGAAGAAAATCCCTAGATCCTTAAATGGTTGCTTGTAGGGTTTTGACAATAAGAAAGATAGCCTTAGTCAAGGAGAGAGAGAGCATGAGGGTCTCAAGAGCAGTGAAAAAAATGAGAAGGAATAAGCTCTCAAAAATCCTAATTTCATTCTAACTATAATCCAAGTTTAAATTTAAATAAAATAGAATCCTAATTTCTATAGAAAATATCTCTACAATATTTTATTATATTTTATTAAATAATTGAGGAATAATCTAATATCAAACTACTTAGGAAAAAATATCTCAACCTTTAACTACCTAAATCTCGTAACTCTGGACTCAACTATAGTAAAATCAACATAACATAACTGTGTCAAAAACAAGTCCAAAGTTACAGTACCCTATAGTTATGAAAATTCTATGTAATTATCTAAATAACAACCTAATCCACAAATATCTTAACTAACAATAAAATAACAAACTCTACTTCTCTAGGCTGATTTTGAATTTACTATGTCCAAAATTTGATTGGGCTTTAGGGTTTTATGTAGACTCGATTCATAACAATTTTTAATAATACCATAATTAATTTATTCTTACACAATCACCCATTTTTCCACTAATATCATAAAACTATACTATACTATAATAATTATAACCACTAAATATTTCAAAAAAATGAAACCTTATTCTATCACCACAACTCAAGTTAAATATATTTTATAAAATAAAGACAACCTACAATCACATAAATAAATAGGTCTATGAGAAATGTAACATCAGTTACTACAAAAAAGTTATCATATTATATATATATATATATTTATTAAATCATAAACGGTTTAATTTTTCATTTTAATATGTTTATGTCATTTTTTTATATATAATATTGTTTATTTATTTAAAATTTATATGACAATAATAAAAATTAATAAAAATAATTAATAAACTTCTAAATAAAACTAAGCAAGCATAATTGTGGTAGGCTAGTTTGCATTACGGAATTTCGCGTCACTTTTAAAACTGACACAAAAAATCAATTGTGGCAGCTGGGAACTGACGCAAATAATCATTTTTGTATTAGTGCTTGCACTTAATCTATATATTTATATAAATGAGAGCTACAAGAAATGATGTGTCACTTTAAAATCTCTTAAAAATATTCTATCTATTTTCTAATTTTTTCATAATTTGTAAATATATTTTTCTCTAAAAAGTTGTTGTGGCACTCTAAAAATATCTCTTATAACCCCTCTATATATATATATAAATTTTATATAGATTTTTCATATTAAACATTGTTTAGATTTTATTTTTATTTTCCCTATGAATATCTCGCCGGCAATAAAAAGTACAAGCTCTCTTCTCTTGTGTTATGTTTTATATTTTTTATGTGGATTTGTAATTGGTTTTTCAAGCTTTATATTTCTTTCTCTTATTCTCTTAATAATACATATTCTTCTCTTACTGTATCGATTTTAATAAGGTGCTCATCTACTCATCAGTGTGATAAAAAAAATTATGTGAAAGAAATGTCAAAGAGTAACATGAACTTTCGTGTTTTGTAGCATGGAATTTCAACAGGCTTACCTCAGATGATAAACCGATATCCGGTAAAGGCTACACCCAACTGCCCCCAGATGCCGACCGGTGGTGAAGAGTCAAACTACGAGAGCAGTTCGGTTGGAAGCATAGATTGAAGAAAACACTTAATTATGCTTGGTTTTAAGAGTATGTAGCATGAGCCAATTGCCCATACAGATTCTTTTATATACACGTGTTCATTATGTATAAATATTCTTTATTTGCAATAATCAAAGTCATCAATGGGTTATCTCTATGCTTAATTATGTGATACTAAAGAAGAAGATAGGCCCAAAACCCTACAACCAGAAATGCAAACGGGACTCTTAAAAAGATATCTCCGGCCGAAGAAGTTCTCAATTGGCAATCAGAAAACATGATTGCCCAAAACAAGGTCTTGAAACAAGTTGAGTTACAAAATACCATAATAGAGACGGCAGTAAAACAATCCCAGAATACTGTCATTGACAAACTCACTGCAAAGATCCAGCAAACTCATGAAGAACTTCTAGCTATCATCAAAGCAAACTCAGTTCCGATGCCAGTATTTCTAGCAAAAGATGCTAAGATGAAGAGCCTCAAAACCCAATATGAATCCCTCAAGAACAGGTTTTGCCAACAAGAACCGACAACAGCACCTTCCACTAGCTACTTGGGAACCTTGTCCCCGTTCGGGATAGCTACAACACCATTCCCTTGGAAGTTTGCTACAATACCAAAATCCTCTCAGCCTTTTCCTATTACCGGATCTGTACAAGAAGACTTTGTTATAAGATTGAGGCGCATGCTTGATGAAAACCAACAACAGAAGTTAAAAAAGGGAAAGAAAAAAGAATCACCGAGCCAAATGACAGATGAACCCAAATAACTTATGGTTCATCCAGCCGCAAACCCTTTGTCATAAATGATTTGCCATACAAGCACTCTCCACATCGCAGATAGTGAAATGGATTCAGAGGGACAAAGTTCTTCGACTAGTTCAGACAATTCTTCGGGTGACTGGTCTGAAGAAATAAGCTCAACTTCTGATGATTCCACACTGAGTGACTCTGGAAGCTTATCTAGTAAAACTTTGTCTAGCGATGACGATGAAACATTTCCACATCTGATGGTGCAACTAGCTGAATCAAACTCACAGACCGAACCAATTATCACAAGCGAAGACAAAAGTGGAAATGAATCAACAACACCACATGTTCCCCCAAAACGAAAAAGTAAAGGTTCAAATTTTCAAACTTTTACTTTAGATGACCTCCCTCCATCAAGATGGCGCGAAAGGTTCCAGGAGTTTCAAGCTTGGCTCAGCCTAGAATCACAAAGACTGGAAGCACAGACAGGAACGATTCTCCTCAACTTTGTTTCCCATTTTACAGGCACCCTACAAGATTGGTGGACAAGTCTGGGCGATTACAGACAAATGAAGTTCTTACAACTTCCATCTATTACAAATACCTTGACCTACCTGTATATTGAGTTCTGCAGACAAGATGCTTAAGTCACTGAAAGACTTCGCGCAGAATTCTTTAAACTAAAGTGTTGTTCAATGGATAAGAGAGATTTGGAAAAGCATTACAAAAAGATGACTCAACGATTCTACCAAATAGGTGGAATTGATGACCCAAATCTAAAACAGGCGTTCCTCTCTTCCATACCAGAACCACTAGGAGAAGAAACCTTCAGACTTCTCTTGGGAACAGGAAGAACCTTAGCTGATGCTACGATTGGAGAAATTTATCAACTAGTTCTAAAGGCGTTGGAAAAGATGTGCTCTCAGCATAAATTTATCCAAGAATTTATGAAACAATCCAAGAAGCTTGGAAAGGTTTGCAGCCAAAAGGGACTATGAATCAAATGCCAGTCAGAATCAGCATGTTCCTGTCGTCCAGAAAAAAGGAAACACAGCAAAAGGTTTAAAACCTTTAGGACCTTTAAATCCTCAAGGGGAAAAGAACGCCGCTCCTTCAAGTTTCTAAGGAGGAAACACTCTTTCAGGAAAAAGTCTAACAGATGTTTTATCTGTGGTGAAAAGGGACATTATGCCAAACAATGCCCCAAAGGGAAAACTGCCAAACTAATCTCCCACATTCAACAAACAACGGGCATATCCCTCGAAGAAAATGATCTGGAATCCATCTTCTCTACTGATGACGAGATCAATTCAGAATCCCTCTGTGCGTTCGAACAACAGAAGACCCCAGATGAGTTCTACCACATGGCAGCAATCAATACAATACAACCATCGCCAATCATCTCTATGCAGATCCTCCCTACAAAGTATGCTCGGCCAGTCAAAGTAGCAGCCTTCTTCGACACAGGAGCATCATACACCATGATGAACCCTGATGTTCTCCCTCCAGAATATTGGAGGAAAGAAAAGCAATACTTCCACGCTGCAAACGGAAGCATCTTCTGTACAGAGCTCATCAGTAAACCAATCAAATTACAGTTCTTCCCAGGGTGCTCTATTATTCATAGAGTAATTGGTTCAAAATTACCAGGGAAAGATTTAATCATTGGTTTTGATGTCTACACTAAGAAAAAGGGTTTGAGAATTCTTCCTGGTGGGCTTGGTTACAAACAACATTTTGCTCCATGGGAATCCATCCCAAACTATTTTCTCATGCCTCCTGATCCATTCTCCAAAGTCAAACAAAGACTCATAGAAAACTCTTGTGCCACAAGTCATGCTAAATTCCTCCAGAAATGTGACCACCCTCTTTGGAAAAATCATCAGTTCTTCATCAGTTTTCCATTTAAGCACAACGAAGATATTAACCCTACCAAGGCAAGCCACCCAGGTATGAACCCAGAGCATCAGAAAATGGCAACTGAAGAATGCAAAGAACTACAACAACAAGGACTGGTCGAACCAACAAAATCTTCATGGGCATGCCATGCTTTCTACGTCAACAAGAGATCAGAACAGGCCCGAGGAAAACAGAGGCTGGTCATCAATTATAAGCCTCTGAACGAATTTTTGGCAGACGATAAATTCCCCCTGCCAAATAAAAATTCTTTTTTTGCAAGCCTGTCGAAGGCCCAAATATTTTCTAAATTTGACCTCAAGGCAGGGTTTTGGCAATTGGGTATTAAAGAAGAAGATAGGCCCAAAACGACCTTCTGCATTCCGAACCACCATTATCAATGGACTGTCCTTCCCTTCGGTCTCAAAACAGCTCCATCACTGTTCCAAAAGGCCATGACTAAGATCTATGGCCCTATTCTAGATCAGGCCCTAATCTACATTGATGACATATTGCTCTTCTCACAAGATGAGCAAGCCCATCAAAATCTTCTGGCCCAGTTCATATCTCTCACAGAAGCCCATGGGGTCATGCTATCCGAAAAGAAGATGATCATCGACCAAGCCCAAATTGACTTTATGGGGAGGAAGCTAGTTAAAGGCCAATATGAAGCCCAACCACATATAGCCCAAGAATTGTTAAAGTTTCCCGAAAAAGACTTCACAAAAGTCCAAATTGAACAGTTCCTAGGGATTGTAAACTATTTGCGGGATTTTTTCCCGCGACTCTCGGAATTGACAAGACCACTCAGCGACATGCTTAAAAAGCAGACTCCACCATGGTCACAAGAGCAAACTGTAGCAGTCAAAAAGATAAAAGAGATAATGCAGACACTGCCACCTCTGCAGATTCCTTCTGATGGGAAAAGAATCCTACAGACAGATGCTAGTGATCGGTATTGGGGAGCAGTCCTACTTGAACAAGACAAGACAGGGAAAAGAAAAATATGTGGATACAAGAGTGGCCACTTCAAAGATTCCCAGCTCCATTATCACTCTACCCTGAAAGAATTATTGGCGATAAAGATGGGTATCACAAAATTTGAATTCCATCTGATAGGGCACCATTTCTTGGTAGAAACAGACTTTGCCGCGTCAAAAGGAATGCTTAGCCTAAAAAAGAGCAAAACGACAAATGCCCAACTGTTGAGATTGGCAGTTTGGTTTGACAACTATTCTTTTGACATTAAACACATTCAAGGCAAAAACAATACTGTAGCTGATTTATTATCCAGATCACCCCCTGCTATAAATCTAGCCTCAGGATACTCACCAAGAACTATCCCCATTGTCATCCAAAAATCACCACATACAATCCCAATCATATTCATGATGGCCTCTTCCTCTTTTATCACACACACCCAATCTTTCCCCTGAGATGCAAAGAAGATCCTTTAAAAAAATCCAAAAAATCAGCCAGAGAAAGAGCAACCCACAGAGCAATCTTCATCCAGAATCTCATGATCTCCAAGCTTGGACCTTCCATACAAAATGACTTTGGAATCCATCCAAAGTATCCATTTGCCCAAATCCTACCTCTCCGAGATGCTATCTTCACACCAAAACCGATAGCCCACCTTTTTTGGTACCTGGCTAGTGTCTTCACCATAGCTGTCGAAGTACAAACTATGGCCTTGCACACGTCCATAAAATCATTCTTGGACCAAGAAAGGTTCAAGCCAGCCTACCAAGTCCAAATGGATATTTTGTCCTGGTTTGCCCCACTGGAAGAATGGAAAAGGGTCTTATCAGCGGAATGGAAAAAAGTCCAAAATAACAGGCCCACTTTTATCTACCCACCAGGCCCAAATGTTGCCAGCCTAATGAACTGTTATACTATTCTCTTCCTTAGCATCAATGCCAAGCTCGATGCAGAACAGAATATAGTTACCAATCCAACATTCGAAGTCTACGGGTCAAAAGATGAACCATTATGTGGTCTTGGAGGCCAAGAGTACATGGACATCCAAAAGAGTCTGTTTGAGAAAAACCAGATTATACCTCCGGAATTGTGGCCCAAACCAGAAAAAGATGCTCCTTGGGAGACATTCCCTTCCGACTATACTCGCAAAATAACAAGGGCCCTTGAAGCCTTCCATCTGTCAAAAAATGAAATAGATCAGGTCACCAAACTCGAAGAAACACTAGAACAAAAATATCCGTCGCTGTACAAGTTGACCGATACTGAAGGGGTAGTTTTGCGAAAAAATGACTACTTTGAAGATTCACAAAATCCATATGCTGAATCTGCAGATATGCAAGACCCCTATCTCTTCCATTACACAGGGGACGAATGGAACGTGATGTACACAGAATACGACGCCTGTCCTCCAGCTGGCAGTGACGAGGCTGAAGAACCGACAGGATGGAACCCACTTCATGAAGACCCAGCATATGACTCTGACTATGAAATTAGTCATGAGACAATATTTAAATAACTATTTCAGCCATAAGGTTTTGTTGTTTAGCCTTTTGTCTTTGTCGGGGAATCTTATCCCTTACCCATGCTTTTGTCTTTGTCGGGGAATCCTATCTTATCCCTTATCCTATCCCAACCATGGTTGGTTTTGACTAGGATGGGTTAAGTTTGTTGTTTGGTTAAGTTTGTTTGCTGAAGGATGTGGCTATATAAGGCCATCATCCCCCCTTGTGTAAATCAGAGAATTTCGGAGCAATAAAATACTAGAGTGTTTATTATCAAAAATGTTATTCTAAATCCTTCCTTCAGAGATTTCTGAAGTAGAGATAGCATGCAATATGGATCATATCTGAAGGCAACTACTGTTATAAGTTTTTTAGATTAACCTTCGAGTTAATAAATCTAGCAATCTATCCTGTATGATCGTAAGTCACGCAATTCTAAGTATGTAAGTCGTGCAGATTGGTGTGAGAAATTGCTGGGTTTATTGATTCGTTAGTTTGTCTTTATAACTTATAGCAGGAACACCTTAATGAGATACAAACAACGTGCAATGTGCACGTTTATTTAGTTTTATTTATAAAATTTATATTAATGTCAAATAAATATCATATATATGTTTAATATAATATTATTATAATAATTGAGTTTAAGTTTAATTAAATTTTATTTAAGTTATAAAATATATGATTTTAGTATTTTTAAATAATTATCATTGTAAAATATCTAAAAAATATCCTACTTTAATTTTTTTAATTTTTAATTTTATTTTATTTAAGTTTAATTATTTACAAACTACAGTTAAATATAAGAATATTCTGTTAAATATAAGAATATTCTGTTAAAGTTACCCATTAAAAAATAAAAAACCGTTAAAACCAAGCATTTTCGTTATCTACACACTTATTATATATAGAGATATATATTTCTAAAAATATCACATTTTGTATTCGACCTACAAACTCAATGCCTATCCTTAACCCAACTATTAATCATCATGACACAAAAAGATTAATTAAAGAGTGTTACACCCAGATTTTGAGACCTGAGATTGTGACCTCGAAAGCTGGACTCGTCAAGTGTGAGCTCGAGATATATAAAACACATGTTCGTGGTCCAGATGTCAAAACCTCGGAGCAAGACAGCAACCTCGAAGACATGTAGCCTCGGGATTCTTTCTGAGCTCGAAATAACATAGCATCGGGATACATCTGTTATCGAGTGTCTTCGGATCGAGGAGTCCGAGCTTAAAGAGTGCAAGCTTGAAATATGATAGCCCTGATGGTATTTATCTGTCCTGAGCAGGTCTTGGAGTAAGACGGTCAGTTCGTAACCTGTCTGTAAACCTTGACTGATGCAATGTTGATTGCTGATTTCGAAGATTTGATGAATCATCTGATGTAACACGTTTTGTACATTTAAAGATATTTATTATTGTAATGTCCCGACATTAAAGGGATATTAACAAGTCTGTTATCCGTTTTCCTGGTCTTCAGGGGATGTTTCCTTGTATATAGGAGTTATAGCATTTAATATCATTATTTCAATTAATAAGCAATAGTATCTTCCCAAAATATGTGGGAATGAACTCTGAAAACTCTCTATAAATAGAGAGGTCATGAACACTTAAAAGGGGACAGATCTTTTGCTATCTAGGGAGAAAACTCCAAGTTCTAATAAAATAGACTCGTGGACTAGGTAGATTTAACTGCTGAACCACGTAAAACCCTTGTTGTTCCACCATACTATTCATTTGCACCATAGTTCTTATTGTTTAATTGCTCGACATTTTAAGTTGAAGAAAAACGGTGTCAACAGTTTGGTGCTTTCATTGAGAGCCTTAAGCAGTACAATCCCTAATTAGCTATGGCCGTAAATGATCCGAATATTCCTGAAGAAAACTATCCACAACGCCCTGGGAAACAGCCGATGACGAATCCAGAACCAGAAGAGAGAAGTGAGTCCTCCGATTCTCGAGGACCTCCGGCACCACCGGCCCCTAGGGACGACGAGGACATGTACTATAATCCTGAGCGATATGTTCCCATTGTGGAACTCGAAAATCATCAGTTAAGAAAACAGTTGGCTGAGGCCAAGAAGCGTAATGAAGAATTAGCTAGATTGGCTGCGGAGGCACAGGCGGCTCAGCCTCAACCTCCGTCTGAGGCCCAGGTCCCTTCTCCATGAGACGTTTATGTTCCTCCCCGTAGACCTCGTGGGTGACCTCGCAAAAATGCCGCCACAAAAAGAACGGAGCAACCTCTGCCACCAGCAGAACAACCTGCCCCTTTGAGGCCCCGAAGAAACACCCAAACCAGAGCTCCGGTTAACTTAACTGCTGAGTTACCAACTGAAACTGGGAATAACCGAGCCCCTACAGAGGTTCGGACTCAGAATCCTGGTAACACACAAAATGTTACCGAGCCAGCACAGGCGAACTCGGGACCATCCAGACCCCGAAATGGGTGGCAGCTACCATCACCCATACGGTTCCCTCTATCACCAATAAGATATTCCTCACCGCCTCCGAGAACCACACAACCGACTTAGGGTGATAGGGAAAGGCGATCTGGACGGAAGCAGGGGAATGGAGGAACTACTAGAGAACGGAGAGGCGCCCAGCCTACGAGAAGCCAAATGTCTCAGTCTCGCACTGCAGAGATGAGGCAGCCTGAAAGGAATCTATCTCGAAATAATTATGCAACGAGCCATGCCAACGACGACTCAGGATACACCAGATCAGTCAGTATGTATGATCAAGGACGTAGAAATACTGGGAACCAAAAGAACCACCCTGACCTGCGGGAACACCTTAATCAAAATCAGGATAGTGGTAATCCCTCGAACCCAGACCTGAGATATCGCCTAAATGGACGCAAGGATCCCATGCGAAGGCGCGAGCCTAGAATTGTGATCAACGATAACTAATTTCAGGTGAGACCCCCTGTGGATCTAGTTCAGGAAAGAATTGATCAACTGGAAAGAGCATTTAGGCTCTTACAAAATGAGCGAGGCCGGAATCGGGATGAAGATTCTGATGAGGAGCTCGAACCATTCGCTCCCCACGTTTCCAACACTCCGTTTCCTCAGGGGTTTCAGATTCCTCATGTCCCACCTTTTGAAGGGAAATCCGACCCATACAGTCACTTAAGTACATTCAACACTATTATGAGGACAAGTAATGTGGGTTTCGAGCTTAGATGCATGTTGTTCCCAGCATCGCTTACAGGACCAGCAAAAAGCTGGTTCGAAAAATATAAGACGCATTCAATCACTTCTTGGGATCAGCTGTCAAGGGATTTCAAGAAGCAATTTAGAGCCATGATCGGGATAAGGTCCAAGGCATCGACCTGACCAACGTCCGGCAACAACCAAAAGTCCAAGAGAGACTCCAGTAAATACTGTCAATTTCACAGAGATACTGGGCACACTACTGATGAGTGCAGGCAACTGAAGAACGAGATCGAAGGTCTGATCTCGAGAGGATACTTCAGGCAGTATGTCAAGAACCAGAACAACAATCAAGCTTCTACCAGCCAGAGGACAGCTGCACTGCCGCCTGCCCAAAACAACAATTCCCGGGCTAGGGAAGAAGAGAGACCCCCTCTGATTGATGGAGAAGATGTGGTAACCATCTCGGGCGTTGGCCTCACCTTGCAAGATCGGGCAAGAACGCCCAGAAGTGATATGTGAACGAGCTGAAAACTGGGGACGGATCCCCTTATGAACCTGAACCCAGAGCTCCAAAGTACCAAAAAGTTGAATCTCAGCCTATAATCTTTACTGAGGACGATGCATCCCATGTTCAGTTTCCTCACAACGACCCACTGGCCATCACTCTTCAGCTTGCAAACAAGAGGGTTCACCGAGTTCTTATTGATAATGGGAGCTCAGTGAACATTCTCTATAAGGCGACCTTAGAAAAGATGGGACTCACGCTTCGTGACCTAAAAGCTTGTGTAACGATGCTGTACGGTTTTTCAGGAGAAGGGATTGCATGTATGGGGTCCATTGAACTCCCTGTGACCTTAGGAGACTACCCAGTCTCAACAACCAAGATGATGGAGTTCGTAGTAGTGGACAAGCCATTGGCCTACAACGTGCTGCTCGAGAGACCCGCCCTAGTAGGGTTGGGGTAGCCTCGTCTGTAAGGCATGATAAACGAGTTTTAGGCTCGTTTATGGTCTAAGTTTTTAGGCTATTTTTCATTAGTTAGGATTATTTTATTTCGGAAATATGCTCGTTTGTTCATGTTTCAGGGTGATTAATGCTAAAGTGGAACAAAATCGGGACGGATTTGTGAATTTTTTTGGGTTCTGTAAGTAGCGCTACAGCGCCACTAAGGGAGCGCCGTAGCGCTAGGAAGAATTTATGAAGAAGCTCGGCTCTGACATTAGCGCTACAGCGCTACAACATCAGCGCTACAGCGCTTGGACGCAATTTTCAGGAAGTTCGTTCCTGACTTTAGCGCTACAGCGCTACGATAAGAGGGCTACAACGCTGGTGCCCAGATTTTCCCCCATTTTGTTTCTGACTTTAGCGCTACAGCGCTACAATGACAGCGCTACAGTGCTGGTGTCACGATTTTTGACAAATCTGATTGCTTTTTTATGGGCAATTGAGTCTTTTTCACGTGGGGATTTGGTAGGGATTTTTTGGGAAAACATATGATGCGACTGAAACAAGGCTGAAGAGGGTACGACGGCTGGGAGTGAGAATACCATCTTGGAGGATTCATTCCTATGTTTTTTTTATCATTTTCTTTAAATTTTTATGTTTGTAATTGAATTATCTTATTGCTAGAATGAATATTATGGGCTAATTTCTTCTTTAGGGCTATTATGTGAATCTTTTGGAAACCCTTTTTATGGTTTAATGCAAAAATTGATGTTCTTCTTCATCTCTTTCAATTCCTTACAATTTGTGTTATTTGTACGATTATTGATTGATCACCTCTAATTGTTATTTCATGAATCAAATTGAAATCTAAAATGTGAAATTTGATATGCTTTGATTGTTTGGATGCAAATTCAATTTAGAACGAAAGTACCTAAATTCTTGCCTATTTTTTTCTGAGTTGCGTGTTTAATGCCTTCTTCATGATTCAACTTACCATAGAAATATAGGAAGTTGTCATTTAGATTGAATTTTGTAAATCTTAACTAGATTATGAATTGTTTTTGCAACTTATTCTTGAATAGGGAGAAGGGGATATAAATTCTTGCATTAGGAAATAAAAGGGTGGAAAATAGAGGATCATAATTGTCCTAATTTCATTTTCTCTGTTATTTTCTTTAAATTTTCATTGTGCTTCGTTAGTATTCTTCTTTGTTTGAAATCTCTGAAAATTGTTTAATCAAATAGAATTAAAAAGATTGATTGATTGGTAATTGATAAATCGGTCCTTGAGGACGATACTTGGTTTTTTACCATTTTATTACGAATTGCGACTGTGTGCACTTGCATAGAAAAAATTTCGCAACAAGTTTTTGGCGTCGTTGCCGAGGACTGAAAATAATTATCAATATCAGTCTAATTAATTTTTATTCTAATTTGATTTTAATCTCTCTTGTTTCTAATCTGTTTAGTTGCTTAATTTGTCTATCTCAGGTGAACTGTGTTATATGCGTAGCAGAAGAGGAGCAGACAATCTTGTTCCTTTCAATCCTGAGATTGAAAAGTCCTGCAAGAAAAACAGAAAGAACAAGAGGGAGGCCCAGAAATCTGTGAAGATGGCACATAATGAAGGGGATGGCAGGAATGCTTTAATTCCTGGAATTGTACAAGGGGGTCAGGCTCAGAACAATGCTGAGAGAAGCCTGAGAGATTATGTACTGCCCACTCTGACGGGAGTACAAAATAGTATACGCCCACCAACTGTAGAGGCTAACAATTTTGAAATCAAGCCAGCTATTCTACAAATGGTGCAATCCTCTGTTCAATTTAAGGGTTGCCTTCAGAAGATCCTCACACCCATTTGTCTAATTTTTTGGAGCTGTGTGGAACTTTTAGATACAATGGGGTAAGTGATGACGCAATTAAGCTTAGATTTTTCTTGTTCTCTCTGAGGGACAGAGCTAAAAGTTGGCTGAACTCGCTGCAACCAAACTCTATTGTCACCTGGCAAGATCTAGCTCAGAAATTTTAGTCAAAATTCTTCCCTCCGTCCAAAGCTGCTAAATTGAGGGGAGAGATCAATAACTTTTGCCAGAGTGATGGAGATTCATTGTATGAAGCTTGGGAACGATTCAAGGAACTCTTGAGAAGATGTCCTCATCATGGCATTGAACAGTGGATGTTAGTACATAATTTTTACAATGGTTTATGTCCTACAACCAGAACCATTATTGATGCTGCAGCGGGTGGTACGTTTATGAGCAAAAGTGCAACTGGTGCTTATGAGTTGCTGGAGGATATGGCCATAAACAATCATCAGTGGTCTGAGGAAAGATCATCAGGAGTCAGAAAGGTAGCTGGGGTGCATGAGCTGGATGCAATCACTGCTCTAACAGCACAAGTAGCCTCCTTGACGAAACAGTTACAACAAAGCACGGTATCTGCTAATGCGGTTCAGATGGCAGTGAGGTGTGAAATGTGTGGTGGTTCTCATTCTGTCGATCAGTGCCCTATCAGTATGAATAATAACACCTCGATGGATCATGCTCAAGTTCAAGCAGTGGGAAACTTTCAAAGGCCACTCAATAATCCATTCTCCAATACTTACAATCCTGGGTGGCGAAATCATCCCAATTTTTCTTGGAAGAATAATCAAGGCCAACAACCTCAGTTTCAGGGCCAATTTCAGAACAACATGCCTCAGCCACCTATGCATTAAGCCTCCTCATCACTACAGCCTAGGCCTCAACAATCAATGAATCAAGCTCAACCTGAGAGGCCTAATGAATTGCAAGCTGCATTACTGACCCTCACCAACACTCAAACTCAGTTCATGACAGTGTAATGACCCACTACTCTAGACTTTTGGACCATTAATGAAACTATACATACAAACCTTAATAAGACTTACATTTGCGAAAATACCATAAATTTATTAGAAACTTGTAGAAACAAAAGTTACTTTCATAAAATAAGTAGGATATGGGTACCCATTGTCTTTAAAACAAAACATAACTTAAAGTGAAAAGGAGTTACATAGAAAGTGCGGAAAAATACATGTAAAACCATAAAAAGGTAAAACAAGACTACATCCTCGAAAGATCGAACTCTCGACTCCTTGAATCCATTCACCATCGATACACAATCTCCAAGCATCCACGAACCTTACTGCCACTAATAGCTATTTTCCTGCACATAAAACAAAAAGGAATGGGCCTAATTCCCAGCAAGGAAAATCTAGCACATACATCATGTACATAAATTTCATAATAATCATAAAGACATAACATAACACTTAATACATACACATACTATAATGGCCATTATTACTTGGGGTCCCATAGACTAAACAAGCATATGCCCATTAGATTAGTGGGGTCCTACTAGCTAAGCAGGTCATATGCCCATAATCTATTTGGGGTCTTGTTAGTGAAATGGGTCATATGCCCAAGCCTACAAACATACATATCATAACACTTATCATAACATATTTCATAACATAAAACATAAGATAACATAAGCATAAAACATATAGATTCTATCCTATTTTCCTTACCAAAGTTACCGGGATATGTGGACAGCGTTGGGACTTTGGAACACTCCTAATAACCATTATGAGAAAGAGTGAGTCTAATGAAGAAAAGAGATGAAATGAAAGGGATGGAAAGACTAAACCATTTGAAAATCATGCTTACCGAAACTTATGTGCTTAAGAACTTAGTTTTCCTAACCAAAATAAGAATGAGGTTAGGAGACTGAGTAGAAGGTTATGAGAAGGAAAATAACATAAAACAAATGAACTAAAGTTTTGGTTTACCTCAAAGACTTGTAAGACCAATCTACACCACAACCGAAATACTATAGAACCTCACTTCCCAAAGTGTTTGATAAGCTTATGATGTTTAAGCTTATGATTTCCCAAAACCAGGTGTTTACACTCTCTCACTCACTTAGCACTAGCAGCCTCTGAACTTAGAGCAAAAGGTGAATAATGGCTGGGTACTAGGTCCTATTTATAGAGTTTAGGAATTAAAGGATCTTGATTTTACTTGAATAAAAATAATAGCTTTTTAGGTGAAAAATATTTGAATAATCGTTCAGCAGAGGCTGAAGACTCGTTCAAAAAGATGCTGGACTTATCAAGAGGTTGAATGGCTGAAAGGAAAAGAATTCAAAAACTTTTGAAAATACACTGAAGGAGGCGATATATCGCCCCCTGTAGGCGATATATCGCCTGGGCCAGTATGCCCGAGGCGACCGTGCATCATTTCGTGTTTTCCGTATCTACGTGCTGCGACATATCGCCCCCTATAGCTGCGATATATCGGCACACGCTGAATATTTAAACACGAAATTACACATTTTTAGCTAAGTTTGAATGGAGTAAACAGCCTTGACTAAGCCCTTAACGTATTCAAAGCTGCTGACTGACCCTATAACATTCAAACTTTACTCCTTATTAAATTTAATCCTCAAAATACTTAATTCTTAATCACCCACTCATAACATGTGCTTAAAATCCTATTGGTTGATATCTAAACCTTATAGTATAACAAATATTATCCTTAATATCAGACATGTAATCAAGCCTTAGGTTATACTTAATATTCTTAAACTATAGGTTAAACTTAGAAAATCTATAAGTACTACTATGAGCGTCCAAATAATTCCCGGTCTGAACCAAAAATCCACAGTTACAAAGATAATACTATACATACTATAATACTACTAAATAATTAGCTAAGTAAAGTTCTTGGACTCTACAGACAGAGACTAGATCTTCTATCAGAAACCTGGAAACACAAGTTGGGCAGTTGGCCAATATGCTCAATAACAGACCGCAGGGAAATTTGCCCAGTAATACTAAAGTCAACCCTAAGGAGCAAGTTCAGGCAATTACTCTGAGGAGTGGGAAGCAAACTGAGCAGCCTAGACCTCCACAGGCAGTGGTTCAGAATAAAGAGATGGGTGAACAGTCTGATCTAGCAGAGGTTACTGAAGACCAACAACTTTCAGAAAGGAATCAACCAGTTGTTAATGAGCAGCCAGTTCGAGTTCCATACCCTCAGAGGCTTAGAAAGACTACACTTGATAAACAGTTTTCTAAGTTTTTAGAGGTGTTTAAAAAGCTGCATATAAATATTCCTTTCGCTGAGGCCTTGGAGCAGATGCCTAGCTATGTGAAATTTATGAAGGAGATTCTGTCAAAGAATAAGAGGATGGAGGACTATGAAACTGTAGCACTCACTGAAGAGTGCAGTGCGATTTTACAAAGGAAGTTACCCCAAAAGCTGAGAGATCTGGGGAGCTTCACCATACCTTGCATCATTGGCAAGTTTGAATGCAAGCACGCCTTATGTGATCTGGGGGCAAGTATCAATCTGATGCCCTTATCTGTGTTTAGAAGACTTGGCTTGGGGGAGGCAAAGCCAACAACTGTCACTTTACAGCTCGCAGACCGATCGTTGATACATCCACGGGGTATTATTGAAGATGTTCTTGTGAAGGTGAATAAGTTCATATTTCCAGCTGACTTTATCATTTTGGACATGGAGGAGGATACAGATGTACCAATTATTCTCGGTAGGCCATTTCTAGCCACAGGCCAAGCTCTTATTGATGTTCACAAAGGAGAGCTTAAGCTTAGAGTTCAAGGAGATGAGGTGGTCTTTAATGTTTTTAAGTCTATGAAGTACCCGGTGGCTAGTGACAGTTGCTTTAGTGTGGATGTGATAGAAAAGGCAGTTTCGAAGAGAAGGATGAGTAGTGATGCCTTAGAGGCAGAATTATTGGGTGATGAGGTCGATGATGATGATGATGATGCTGAGATAAGAGATTGTGTGAACTGGATCAACTCCTTCTTGCCATACTGGAAGAAGTTTCAAGAATTAGCAGATGCGCCTGATAAACCACTAACATCCATTCAGCAGCCACCACAGCTGGAATTGAAGGTTCTCCCAGGCCACTTGCAGTATGCTTACTTGGGAGAGAATGAAACTTTACCTGTCATTGTGTCAGCTGACCTGTCAAAGATAGAATTGGAGAAACTGTTGAGGGTTTTAAGGGAGCATAAATTGGCCATTGGGTGGACCTTGGCGGATATTAAAGGAATAAGTCCATCGACAGTAATGCATAAAATATTATTGGAGGAGAATAGCAAGCCATCCATAGAGGCCCAGAGAAGACTCAATCCAGCCATGAAGGAAGTAGTACTGGAGCAAATTCTTAAATGGTTGGATGTTGGAGTGATCTACCCAATTTCTGATAACGCATGGGTGAGCCCTGTGCAAGTGGTACCTAAAAAGGGTGGTATGACTGTGGTGAAAAATGAGAACAATGAACTCATCCCAACAAGAACTGTAACAGGGTGGCGAATTTGTATAGATTACCGCAAGCTCAACAAGGACACAAGGAAGGATCATTTTCCTTTGCCTTTCCTTGATCAGATGCTTGACAGATTGGCAGGACATAGCTACTACTATTTCTTGGATGGGTATTCTGGGTATCATCAGATCGCTATTGCACCAGAGGATCAAGAGAAAACAACTTTTACATGTCCCTATGGCACATTTTCTTTCAGGAGAATGCCATTTGGACTATGTAATGCCCCTGCAACATTTCAACGGTGCATGATGGCCATATTTTCAGATATGGTAGAACGGTGTATTGAGATATTCATGGATGATTTCTCTGTTTTCAGCTCATCATTTGACCTCTGTTTGGGTAACTTGGAGAACGTGCTGAATCGTTGTGAGAAGGCAAATCTGGTGCTGAATTGGGAGAAATGCCATTTTATGGTGAAAGAGGGGATTGCTCTTGGCCATACAATTTCGAGTGAGGGAATTGAGGTAGATAGAGCAAAAATTTCTACCATTGAAAAGTTGCCTCCACCAGTTTTAGTCAAAGGAGTTAGAAGTTTTCTTGGTCACACTGGGTTCTATCGAAGATTCATAAAAGATTTCTCTAAAGTGTCCAAGCCTCTCTCAAATCTGCTTATGATTGGAGTTGTCTTTGATTTTAATGATGAATGTTTGAGGGCTTTCAATTTCTTGAAAGAAAAGCTTATTTCTGCTCCAATTGTGATAGCTCCGAATTGGGAATTGCCTTTTAAGTTGATGTGTGATGCCAGTGACTACGCAGTGGGGGCAGTTTTGGGACAGCAAATTGACAAGGTATTCAGGTCTATTTATTATGCTAGTCGGACTCTAAATGATGCTCAGCTGAATTATGCTACTACAGAAAAAGAGCTGCTAGCTATTGTGTTTGCTTGTGACAAATTTATACCATATCTGATTGGTAACAAAGTGATTGTCTACACTGATCACTCTGCCATTAAATACTTGATGTCAAAGAAAGATGCCAAGCCCCGCCTGACTAGATGGATTCTTTTGCTTCAAGAATTTGACATGGAAATTCGTGACAAGAAAGGCAGCGAGACTGTGGTAGCTGATCATCTCTCTAGACTTGAGGTGGAGGAGACTGAAAATAAGAAAGCAGTGCAAATCAATGATCACTTTCCTGATGAGCAGTTGTTTGGGGTAAGTGAGACTTTAGCTGTCCCTTGGTTTGCTGACATAGTGAACTTCTTGGTTGCCAAGATCGTGCCTCCTGAAATGTCAAAGCAGCAATTAAAGAAATTCTTTTCTGAGGTGAAACATTACTATTGGGAGGAGCCTATTCTCTATAGGCATTATGTTGATCAGATTATCAGAAGGTGTGTTCCTGAAGAAGAGATGCAATCCATTCTTAATCACTGCACACTCAACAATGTGGAGGGCACTTTGGAGCATCAAGAACGGCGGCCAAGGTATTACAAAGTGGTTTCTATTAGCCTTCATTATTCAAGGATGCCAATGTTTTTGTCAAGGCATGTGATAGATGTCAGCGAACTGGTAATATCTCGAGGAGAAATGAAATGCCTTTACAGGGGATTCTTGAAGTGGAACTGTTTGATGTATGGGGCATCGATTTCATGGGGCCTTTTCCACCATCTTACAATAATGAATATATTCTATTGGCAGTAGATTATGTATCCAAATGGGTGGAGGCTGCAGCAACTTGAGCCAATGACGGTAAAACTGTGCTTAATTTTCTGCATAAACATATTTTTACTAGATTTGGCACTCCCCGAGCTCTTATTAGTGATGAAGGGAAAGACTTTGTGAATAAGCAACTTGATGCATTGCTGGCTCGTTATGGAGTATATCATCAAAAAGCTTTGCCTTACCATCCTCAATCAAATGGGCAAGCTGAAATTTCAAACAGAGAAATCAAGAGCATCCTTGAGAAGACCGTTGACAGTTCGAGGAAAAATTGGTCGAAGAAGTTAGATGATGCGATTTGGGCATACAGAACTGCATTCAAAACACCAATAGGCATGTCTCCTTACAGGTTGGTGTTTGGTAAAGCGTGTCATCTACCAGTTGAGTTGGAGCACAGGGCATTCTGGGCTATGAAAAAATTAAATTTTGATTGGAGTGCAGCCAGTGAACGAAGGTCGTTGCAATTGAATGAACTTGATGAGTTCAGAAATGAGGCTTATGAAAATGCCAAGATTTATAAGGAGAGAACAAAGGCTTGGCATGACAAGAACTTAGTCAGGAAAGAGTTCCAACCAGGGCAGAAGGTACTTCTTTTTAATTCAAGATTGAGACTTTTTCCTGGCAAATTGAAGTCAAGATGGTCAGGACCATTCACTGTTGTTCAGGTCTTCCCATATGGTTCTGTAGAAGTTCGGGGTAACTCAGGTGATTCCTTTAAAGTCAATGGCCAGAGATTGAAACCCTATTTGGGTGGTAATTTTGATCAAGCAAAGTCGATCCTCCTTCTGAAGCCTCTTTGAAGAGGGATCCAGCGTCCGGCTAAATGACGGTAAAGACAGCGCTTTGAGGAGGCAGTTCTCAATTTTCAATTCATTTTATTTTGTTTTGAACAATGAAGGAAATTTGTTTTTAGTTGTTATTTTTATTTTAATGTATTGGTTGAACCGTGAAAATTGTGAAAAGAAAAAGAAAATAAAATAAAATAAAATAAATAAATAAATAAATAAATGTGGTGATTGGAGGTGCCATAGCGCTACATCGCTATACTGACAGCGCTATGGCACTATTCTCAGAGAAGACAAGTTTCGGGGGGTTACCAGCGCTACAGCGCTGGTTCCAGAGGCCAGAGTCCCAGATGCGTATTAGCGCTACAACGCTATACACATAGCTACAGCGCTATGACCAGTTTTTTTTTTAAATAACAGAGGGGTTTCGTTTATTTCCCCCTCATTCCTTCTATTTTTTTTTTCTTCATTTCGCCTCTCCCAGATTGTGTTCTCCCCCATCTCCTTCATAGCTCCATAGATTCTTCCTTTCAACCTCTCCCCAGAAATTTCACCACACCTTCTCTCTCTCTCATTTATTTCTTCTTCTATTTCTCTCATTTCTTTTATTTCTTCTCCAACCCATTCAAATTTCCCCAATCATTTGAAACCCTAAAAATTCACTGATTTAATTTCTTGATGGAGATGGAAATTTTTAAGGGGCTGTCCTAATTCAAGCATAAAGGAGTCCATTGCAAGGTTGGGTAAGTGGTTCCTCACCCTTTTCCCCTCAGATTTTTGTGGTATTTGGGATTGGCTTGTTTTGATTGATTGAAGAGGGTGGATCCTTTATGTGGCTTGGGTTTGGAGATTTTAGTTGATTTGCTTGAAAGATTGAATATTGTAACTGTTTGTGAAGAGGAAAAGGGTCCATTAGTAGGGGAGGTGCTGTCAAAATTCTGTCTTGTGAGTTGGTAAGAGTGTAGATAATGGCTCCCAAGAGTAGAGCGGGTAGAAATAAGGATAAAGGAAAGGGACAAGCATCTGCGTCTCAACCAAGGGAGGATAGTTCTGAGCATGAGTACGATGAGACTAGGTTTATCAATTTCAAGGCTCAGGAGTGGTATGAGAAATTTGTTAGAAAGCCTTTGATTCCCGAGCATGAAGTGGAATTTCAGTCTGAACCTTTTGCTCATCAGATTTTTGAACGGGTTTGGGCAAATCTTATGAATAGGAAATGGGGAGATTTTGTAACTAAACTGGCACATGCTAATGTGTCATTGGTATATGAGTTTTATGCGAACTTAAGAGATAAACACAATGACACAGTCTTTGTTCGAGGTAAACGTGTGCCTTTCACTGCTGAAGCGATTAATAAGGTGTTCAAAGCCCCGCACATAAAACAGGAGGAGGAGGAATATGCTCAGTTCTTGAATGGATCTATAGATTTTGCGGCTGTGGCTGATAAACTATGCTTTGAAGGAGCTCCCTGGAATTTATCTGGCAGTCTACCTAAGAGCATAGCATCGTGCCAACTCAACATTGAGGCGAGATTTTGGGCATTCTTTGTGTGTGCTCGATTTATGCCGGTTAGTCATGTGTCTGATATGACTAAAGATAAAGTCTTATTGATGTACGCGTTGATGATGGGCATGAGTGTTAATCCAGGTATTTGGATCAAGGCCAACATTAATTTTATTGAAAAAGGGCACACCATTGGAGGTTTGGCCCATGGATCTGTCATCACGATGTTGTGCTGTAAGGCTGGTGTTCCGGAATTTGTTACTGATATTTATCAGTCGCTGCAGCAACCGTTGTCCATCAATTTGATGAATGATTATCCTGAGCCTGCGCTGTATGTGCCACAGGCAAGAAAAAAGGGAAAGCGCCGCGTGGAAACTGATGTGGAGGAAGAAGCTGAACCAGTATTGTTGGGTGGCAGTAGCAATTCAAGTTTGCAGCAAGTTAATGACAAGTTGGATTATTTAATCCAACAAAATCAATATGTGGTTCAACAGCAGCATATGGTGAATCAGTATTTGGGCCAGCGATATGATTATGAAGTGAGTCATGTGGCTCAATTAAACAATTTGGTGAGCCGCTGGTCGCTAGATGAATCAGATCGCACTTATTTTGCTCCACCACCGCCCTATCCACCGTACTCTCCATTTTACCCTCCGCCTCCACCCCCGTCCTTTGCTGGTTTTCCTGAACCTCAACCTCCGCAGTCTCAGCCTTTTGAAGGTCCTTCGTTCCAACCAGCACCACCGCCATACTGATGTGGCTGGTCAGGTAAGTTCTCTTCCTCTGTTCTTTTCTTTATCACATTGGGGACAATGTGCATCTTAAGTTTTGGGGGGGGGGGGGGGGGGGAGCTTATTTTGTTTTATTTTTATTTTTGTGCGTTGTTTAGTTTAGCTTTTAGTCTCTTGTGTTATTTTCTGTGGTTGTTTAGTGTAACTGTTAAGCCATCATTCTTGTCTGTTGTTGCTTTGTCTTTGCTCGTGAAAAGGAAATTGAATTCAACTGTGTGGTTGGTTCAATTGTTTTAGAGTTTAATTTAAAGGTTTTGTGGGAAATTTTTAATATGTTTTGAAAATGCAACACTTTGGATTTTATTATATATGTTTGACTAGGGTTGGTGGTATGACAATTTGAATTTGATAGAACTTGCATTATTTGGCCTTTGAGGCAAAATCCTTGATGACATGTGTTTTGAAAAGTGATTTAGGCAATTTTATTGGATCGATTTTGCTTTTCAAGCCAACCTTGACTTAATTTTCCCTAGATAGCCTCTTTGAGCCTAAAAGTTCACCTTTTATCGTTAAACACTTGTTTTGAGCTTAACCGAATACCTTATTATTTTTTCATTCCTAGATTTGTACCATGAGCTTATAAAATCTAATAGGGGATTGATTTATAATGGGTGTTACTCTTGTGTATTAGTGTTGGCAATAAAAAAAAAATTCAAGAAAAGATTGAGAAATAAAAAATAAAAATAAAAGATTTGAGAGAAACTACTTTTCTTTTGATGTCCCCATTAAAATGCATAAGTTTGGGGGAAAGGTAGTATATATATATAAAAAAAAAAAAACTCTAGTGTTTAAATTTCTCAATCTTTGGAAATAAAGAAAATCTTTGGGTTGTGTTAAATTGTGTTGTGAATATCAAGATTGGGTGTAAAGTTTATATGCTTATGGTAATGATTGAGCCTAAATGACAATTTCATCTACCCTTGCCTAAGCCTAACGCTATAACCCGTGAAAGTCCTTTTGATTTCAAAACACGTGTTATTGACATTAGTGGAGAAGGTTAAGTAATGCAAGCATATTGAAAAATTGGTTTGTGGAATTGTCTGGAATGAGTTGAGCATATATGATAGAGTCCAAGTGTTGCAGTCATTTTCGTGATATATTATTGATTTCCCTAATTGAACTTTACAAATTGAACTTTAAGGCAATTGAGCTGAAATTCTGGTTATTATTATTGCAATTGAGATTTCATGAGTTTTGGCAAAGCAGTGTAGATGGTAATGATGATTTAGCTTGTTCGTTTTGTGTTTGTTTCTTTTTGTTAGTTTAACTTGGTATTTACTTGAGGACGAGTAAAGATTTAGTTTGGGGTAGTTTGATAAACGAGTTTTAGGCTCGTTTATGGTATAAGTTTTTAGGCTAATTTCATTAGTTAGGATTATTTTATTTTGGAATTATGCTCGTTTGTTCATGTTTCAGGGTGATTAATGCAAAAGTGATACAAATAATGAAAAGGAGCGAAAGTGGAACAAAATCGGGACGGATTTGTGAATCTTTTTGGGTTCTGTAAGTAACGCTACATCGCCACTAAGGGAGCGCCGTAGCGCTAGGAAGAATTTCTGAAGAAGCTCAGCTCTGACATTAGCGCTACAACGCTACAACATCAGTGCTACAGCGCTTGGACGCAGTTTTCAGGAAGTTCGTTCCTGACTTTAGCGCTACAGCACTGGTGCCCAGATTTTCCCCCATTTTGTTTCTGACTTTAGCGCTACAATGACAGCGCTACAACGCTGGTGTCGCGATTTTTGACAAATCTGATTGCTTTTTGATGGGCAATTGAGTCTTTTTCACGTGGGGATTTGGTAGGGATTTTTTGGGAAAACATATGGTGCGACTGAAACAAGGCTGAAGAGGGTACGACGGCTGGGAGTGAGAATACCATCTTGGAGGATTCATTCCTGTGTTTTTCATCTTTTTCTTTAAATTTTTATGTTTGTAATTGAATTATCTTATTCCTGGAATGAATATTATGGGCTAATTTCTTCTTTAGGGCTATTATGTGAATCTTTTGGAAACCCTTTTTATGGTTTAATGCAAAAATTGATGTTCTTCTTCATCTCTTTCAATTCCTTACAATCTGTGTTATTTGTGCGATTATTGATTGATCACCTCTAATTGTTATTTCATGAATCAAATTGAAATCTAAAAAGTGAAATTTGATATGCTTTGATTGTTTGGATGCAAATTCAATTTAGAACGAAAGTATCTAAATTGTTTGCCTATTTTTTTTTGAGTTGCGTGTTTAATGCCTTCTTCATGATTCAACTTACCATAGAAATATAGGAAGTTGTCATTTAGATTGAATTTTGTAAATCTTAACTAGATTATGAATTGTTTTTGCAACTTATTCTTGAATAGGGAGAAGGGGATATAAATTCTTGCATTAGGAAATAAAAGGGTGGAAAATAGAGGATCATAATTGTCCTAATTTCATTTTCTCTGTTATTTTGTTTAAATTTTCATTGTGCTTCGTTAGTATTCTTCTTTGTTTGAAATCTCTGAAAATTGTTTAATCAAATAGAATTAAAAAGATTGATTGATTGGTAATTGATAAATCGGTCCTTGAGGACGATACTTGGTTTTTTACCATTTTATTATGAATTGCGATTGTGTGCACTTGCATAGCAAAAATTTTGCAACAAGGCACTTGGCCATCAAGTTCCTGACTTCTAGTGGCATCGGGACATTGAAAGGAGACCAGTTACCTGGAAGGGAATGCTATAGCATTTCCATAAGAGGAAAGAAGCAGACAAGCACACAAGCGCTCGTCGTTATTCAAAACAAAGATGTGATAGTCTTTGAGATAGATGAAGAAATCGATCCAAGAATAAAGGAAAGAGCTGATCTCGAACCATTGGAAGAGCTCGAAGAAATCAGGCTCGAAAAAGCAAATCCCCCGAAAACAGTAAAGGTCGGGAAAAACCTCCCCAAAGAAACCAAATAGCAATTAATTTATTTTTTGAAGAAGAACCAGGATGTCTTCACTTGGTCACATTCGGACATGATAGGGATAAGTCCAAATGTGGTGAGTCACGCGTTGAACATCGACTAAAGCTTCCCGCCGAAGCAGCAAAATCGAAGGCTACTAGATCACGATAGGAAAAAGGCCCTTAAAGAGGAAGTCGATATATTAAAAGCAAATCAATTCATCAGGGATGCTTTTTACCCCGATTGGGTAGCTAACCCGGTACTAGTCCCGAAGCCTAACGAGACATGGCGGACCTGTATTGACTACTCGGACCTCAACAAGGCCTATCCTAAGGATTGCTTCCCTTTACCTCGGATCGACCAGCTCGTGGATGCCACGGCAGGGCATGGACTCATGTCGTTCATGGATGCCTATTCTAGATATAACTAGACTTCCATGCATGCCCCTGACCAAGAGCATACGAGTTTCATAACAGACAAAGGGATGTATTGTTAAAACGTCATGCCATTCGGGCTCAAAAATGCTAGAGCCACTTACCAGCGACTCGTGAACATGATGTTCTCTGAACAAATAGGTAATAACATGGAAGTTTTTGTTGACGATATGTTAGTTAAATCTCAACTTAACAATAACCGTGTGGATGACCTTGAAGAATGCTTCCCTGTGTTACGGAGATATAACATGAAACTCAACCCTCAGAAGTGCTATTTCAGAGTATCTTCAGGAAAATTCCTGGGATTCATTGTAAATGCTCGGGGAATAGAAGCTAATCTAGATAAAATCCAAGCTCTGATTGATATGCCCTCACCTTGGAAGCATAAGGATGTCCAAAGTTTGACTGGCAGGATGGTGGCGCTAAGTAGGTTTATCTCAAAATCTACGGACCGTTGTCTTCCATTTTTCAACCTTTTGGGGGGAGGCAAGAAATTTGAATGGACGGAGGAATGCGAATTGGCTTTTCAAGAGCTCAAGAAACACCTCGCAGAACCCCCCATATTTTCAAAACCCATTACGGGAGAAGTCTTGTACCTGTACCTTGCTACGACCGAGCACGCCATAAGCATGGTACTCGTGTGGGAAGAAGAAAAGGTGCAAAGACCCGTATATTATGTCAGTAAAAGGTTATTGGGGGCAGAATCGAGATATCCCTTAATGGAGAAGTTAGCTCTCAGCCTAATTCACTCATCTCGAAAGCTTCAACCCTATTTTCAGGCGCACCCCATCCATGTACTTACCGATCAACCACTAAGACAAGTCTTGTCCAAGCCAGAAGCCTCAGGTCGACTGCTCAAATGGGCCGTTGAACTCATAAAATTTGAGATCACTTATCATCCAAGGACGAGCATAAGAGGATAGGCCTTGGCAGACTTCATAGTAGAGTGCACTGGCGTGGCCAACAACAAAGTTATAACCCCGGTCCGCGAGCTGTGGAAACTTTATGTTGACAGGTCTTCTAATGAAAATGGATAGGGAGCAGGAGTAATTTTGATCACCCCAGTAGGAAGCCGATTTCATTATGCCTTGAGATTTGACTTCGACCCGTCGAATAACGAAGTCGAATACGAGGCTCTACTGGCAGGACTGTGTATAGCCAAGGAACTCAAAGCCAAAGCGATACATTGCTACAGTGACTCCCAGTTGGTGGTTAATCAAATTTTAGGAGAATACCAGGCTCGTGGTACGAGAATGGCAACATATTTAGAAAAGGCAAAATCAGCATTGGGGCATTTCGAGTTCTATGCGATAGAACAGGTCCCCCGAGAGCAGAACTCAAATGCAGACACCTTAGCTAGGCTTGTGACCTCCATCGAGACTAACGAGCTGAATGTCATGACAATCGAACATCTCGCGATGCCCAGCATTCACGAGCCTGAGCAGGAGGATGTTTGCATGATCAACTCTAAGCCATCCTGGATGACTCCGATAGTTGAATACCTTGAGACCGACATTCTCCCAGAAGAACGGACCAAGGCCCAAAAACTAATGTATTAGATCCCAAGGTATACCATCATTGATGGAAAGCTATATAGAAGAGGATATTCCATGCCGCTACTCCGATGTGTGTCCCCACCCGAAGCTAAGAAAATCTTAGAGGAAATTCACGAAGGGTTCTGTGGAGACCATACTGGGGGGCATAGCCTATCCAAGAAGATCATACGACAGGGGTACTTCTGGCCTACCATCAAAACAGATTCGTTCGACTACGTCAAGAGGTGTGATAAGTGCCAGATGACCTCCCCATGGCCATTTGCGGTCTGGGGAATCGACCTCATAGGCTCACTGCCGATTGGCAAGGGCGGAGTAAAATACACAGTAGTCGTCGTAGATTACTTCACGAAGTAGACTGAAGTCGAACCTTTAGCAACAATAACCTCGAAGAAAGTCCTTGACTTTGTAGTGAAAAACATCGTATGCCGATATGGGATGCCAAGGAAAATTGTGTCCGATCACGGTACTCAATTCGACAGCAATTTATTTACCAACTTTTGCGAAAAAAAGGGATAATAAAGACCTTTTCATCGGTGGCCCATCCCCAGGCGAATGGCCAGGTCGAAGATGTAAATAAGACCCTAAAGAGTTCGCTAAATAAAAAGGTTGAAGAAGCTAAAGGAAGATGGCTCAAAGAATTGCCCCAATTTATATGGGCATATAAAACCATGACCCGTACATCAACAGGACATACCCCATTTTCTCTGGCGTATGGTTGCGAGGCTATGTTGCCAATCGAGGTCGAAATTCCCACAATTCAAACCCTCGCTTATGACCAAACCTCAAACCACTCTCAGCTCGAAGAAACTCTGGACCTAATCGAAGAAAGAAGGAACGAAGCTCAATTAAAAAATGTTGCATACCAACAGCGAGCTACCCGGTACTTCAACAAAAGAGTTCAAAATAGAAAATTCGGCGTAGGAGATTTGGTGCTGAGGCGTATATTCTTGGCAACACGAGATCCCGCAGCTGGCATACTCGGGCAAAATTGGGAAGGACCTTATCAGATAGAATCAGTCAGCCGACCTGGCGTATATAAGTTGGCAAGATTGAATGGAAGTTTGGTCCCACGAGCATGGAATGGCGAACACCTGCAACCTTACTATCTGTAATGACCCACTAATCTAGACTATTTGGACCATTAACGAAACTATACATAAAACTTACATTTTTACAAAAATACCATAATTTTATTGAGTAACTTGTAAAAATAAGAGTTATTTACAAATAAACAGAATACTAAGAAGGATTTGGGATCCCATTGTCTTTAAAAACAAAACATGATTTTAAGTGAAAAGAATTATATAAGAAAATGCAGAAAATACATATAAAACCATAAAAATTAAAATGAGACTACATCCTCGAATCGAATAACGCTCGGCCCCTTGACTCCATTCACCATCGATACACATCCTCTAAGCTTCACGAATCTTTCCGCCTCTAAAGCTTATTTCCTGCACATAAACATAAAGGAATGAGCCTAATGCCCAGCAAGGAAAAATCTAACACATAGTCATACACATCAATTTCATAATAACGTAAAGACATATCATAACACATAATACACTTATTATAATGGCCATTATTACTTGGGGTCCCATAGACTAAACAAGCTTATGCCCATGAGATTAGTGGGGTCCTACCAGCTAAATAGGCATATGCCCACAATCTTTTTGGGGTCTTGTTAGTCAAAAAGGGCATAAGCCCAAGCCTACAAACATACACATTCATAACATATTCATAACATATCATAACATAACACATAAGATAACATAAACATAAACATATAGATTCTAGCCTATTTTCCTTACCAAAGTTACCGGGATATAATGGACTGAGTTGGGACTTTTGGAACACTCCTAAAACCATATGAGAAAGAGTGAGTCTTAAGAAGAAGAAGAAATGAAAATGAATAGGAAGACTAAACCATTGAGAATTATGCTTACCACAACTTATGTGCTTAAGAACTTAGATTCCCTAACCAAAATGAAGATTACGGTTAGAGATTGAGTAGAAGACTATGAGAAAGAAAATAACATAATACAGAAATGAACTGGAGTTTCGGGTTTACCTCAAAGACTTGCAAGATCAATCTAACCACAACCGAAATACTAACGAATCTCACTTCCCAAAGTGTTTGATAAGCTTATGATGTTTAAGCTTATGATTTTTCCCAAACCAGGTGTTTACACTCTCACACTTACTTAGCACTAGCAGCTTCTGAACTTAGAGTAAAAGGTGAAGAAATGGCTGGGTACTAGGTCCTATTTATAGAGTTTGGGAATGAAAATATCTTGATTTTACTTTAATAAAAATAATGGCTTTTTAGGTGAAAATCATTTGAATAATCGTTCAGCAGAGGCTGAAGACTCGTTCAAAAGATGCTGGACTGTTGAAGGAGTTTGAATGGCTGAAAGGAAATGAATTCAAAAGAGTTTGAATTTATGCTGGAGGAGGCGATATATCGCCCCCTGTAGGCGATATATCGCCTGGGCCAGTATGCCCGAGGCGACCGTGCATCGTTTCGTGTTTTCCGTATCTACGTGCTGCGATATATCGCCCCCTATAGCTGCGATATATCGGCACACGCTGAATATTTAAACACAAAATTACACATTTTTAGCTAAGTTTGAATGGAGTAAACAGCCTTGACTAAGCCCTCAACGTACTCAAAGCTGCTGACTGACCCTATAACATTCAAACTTTACTCCTTATTAAATTTAATCCTCAAAAATACTTAATCCTTAATCACCATTCATAACATGTGCTTAAAATCCTATTGGTTGATGTCTAAACCTTATAATATAATAAATATAATCCTTAATATCAGTCACATTAATCAAACCTTAGGTTATACTTAATATTCTTAAACTATAGATTAAACTTAGAAAATCTATAAGTACTACTATGAGTGTCCAAATAATTCCCGGTCTGAACCAAAAATCCACAGTTACAAAGATAATACTATACATACTATAATACTACTAAATAACTAGCTAAGTAAAGTTCTTGGACTCTACACTATCAATAGTATAGGAAGGATGTCGCCTATAACCATGCTTGTTTGTCTGTACTATTTTTCTATTTTTGGATTATTCGAATAAAGTTTGATTTCTTTTTAATATGCTATATTTTTTGCAATCTCTCTTAATTGAATAACCTATGATCACAATCATAGGATATTAAGGGGGCATTAGTGGTTCATATACCATCGACTTGAAAAAATAAAATAGCATATACGAAAAATATACAAGTATTTGGATATAACCAAATGCGCGAGCTAAGATAGTTTGGATATAACCAAAGGCGCGTGTAACGCCCCAACTCCAGGGACCGTTACGGTGTGCCTTGTAAACAGTGCTAAACTCGCTAATCGAGTCATTTGGCCAAAACCGTGAACTAAGTATGATTAGCGGTTTAGGGTTTAAACATTCTGGTTAAGATGTAACGTTTCACTAGAACATTTAATTATACATTGGGATCCCGAAAATATAATTTCAGAGTTTATTACAGAAAACATTTACAACAGGCCGTTCTAAGCGGCAAAACAGGGTTCAACCCTAGTTCCACTTTAAACCTCGGTCGTGGCGGACGAGCAGCTGCATATGTACACATCATCACCTAAGCTCTCCAACTCAAGGATGGTCCAGCTTCCTCTTGCCTTTACCTGAACCACGTAGCACCCGTGAGTCGAAGCCCAGCAAGAAAACACAGTAAAGCATGATATAATATCGACAACGATCATAATAACCATTCAGGACTATCAGTCCAAGCAAATAGGTGACAATAGCTAAAAGTCACAATAATGAGCATCGCTCTTTCTAGCCATGTGACGATAGGGTCACCAGGGCTCAACTGATAAGTGATCCTTTCGTAACTTTGATTAGGGCAGGTGCATGGTGAATGGTCACCAACATAACCTTCCTCTCGACCCTAGAGTCGTGCCATGGACAACGTCCCTTGGTCGTGTGACAAACAGTCACCGGGGTCATATACCTTGGCCATAAACATCTGGTCGTAGACCAGGCAAGCGCTTATAAGTTCTTCGACCTTAGGGTCGGTCTGGCATTAATGCCATAGAGCCATTCAATGCATAATCATCGACCTTAGGGTCGGTCTAGCATTAATGCCATAGAGCCATTCAATGCGTAATCATCGACCTTAGGGTCGGTCCCTGACTAGTCAGTGTCGATCACAAGTAAGACATGCCACCAATCACATATTTCATGTTCCATATCCATAAACGAGGCATTTAGCATGCTTACTAAACAGGTATTAGTGCTATTAGGGCCATGCATAAACACAGAGGCTCAAGCTCTGGACATAGTCATACTCAGTATATAAAGCATGTCCCAATCACATGTTTCTCATGCATCATATGCAATATATCCAGCAATCCAACATGCACCAATAACAGCCATGCACGTCACGTTTCATAGTCAACCAACATGCATCAAGTATAGCCATGCATGTCATAATAATCAACCGACATGCATCAATAATAACCATGTATGTCTCATATACACAGGGTGCAGTTCTCTTACCTCAAAGCCGAGCTAGAACGATTAAAAGACGACCCTTGAGAACGATCAACTTTTAGTCCTTTAGCGGTCACCTAGTCATAACCAATTATAACCTCCATTAATGAGAATCCACAATAATAGGGTCTTAACCTAAGCACCATCCTCGGGACCTCGAAACATGCCCATACGGTGAGTAGAATTGATCCCGGGCCTTAAGGATTGAAACCCCAAGTCAAAAACCCTTAAAAACACTCAAAACGGGGTTTGGAAGGAACAGGGTAGCGCTACAGCGCTCAACCCCTAGCGCCACAGCGCTCTACTCAGAACCTCCCAAAAGCCAAAAAGTCTCCTGAGGAGCGCTATAGCGCCCTAGGGTGGGCGCTGTAGCGCTACCTCCATCCCTGAATCGACCTTCTTCATCTTCTTCGATTCTAACTCGATTCCCAAGCTTCCAAAGCCTATTCTTGATGCCAAGTAAACCCAAAAACCATCCCAACACATCCCAAACATCACAAGCATGGGAACCCTAGCCAAAACTCCCAACAAAACCCATGAATTCACCCTAGAAAACTCAGCTGCAAAACAAAACTGAAACAGAGCAAACCAGAGAAACTATGGTTAGAAACTTACCCAAAGCTCGGCTTATGAAGCTCTTCAATGGTGGAACACACTCCCAAACTCCCAAGGCTTGCTTCCTAAGCTTGAATCCTCAAAATTGGTTCAGAAACCACAAAGAACAGTGAGGAGAAGAAGGTACGGGAGAACTCTCAAAGATACTCTGTTTTTCCATCACCTTTTTCAGCTAAATAAGGTTATATCTATCCTAGGGGTGAAATGTCCATTTTACCCCTAGGTCAATTAATGGTTTCTAAAGACTCCCAAGGGCATTTTTGGTACTTTCCTCCAAACTCGTTAATCATAATTAACGCTCTCCAATTCCCGCTATTCTCAATAATCTCAAATACCAATAATTCACATCCCGTTACCCTTTATCTCCCGGTAGCGCTCTAATCATCAAAATCACCCCGAGACTCACCCCGAGCCCCGAACTTAAACCCGTTATGACTAGACCGAACACTTACATCTCATGATCGTCTCATGTCGACAAGCTCGAACCAATCCACCTTATAATGTGGCTATAATAATTAATCACATTCATGCACCCAAAATGTACAATTACGCCCACAGTGGCCAAATTACCAAATTACCCCCATAATTAACATATGAGCCCCTATGCATGCATTCACCATCATATAATAATATAATTCACGTAAACATGCATATAATCATTAAATACTATAATGAATCAATTATGGCCCTCCCGGCCTCCTAATCAAGGTCTTAAACCTTATTAGAAAATTTGGGGCATTACAGCGCGAGCTAAAATAGTTTGGATATAACCAAACTATCAAAAACAAACAAGTATTTGGATGTAACCAAATTATCAAAAGTTAAAAATGTTTGGATATAACCAAATATGCAAACCAGATGAATAATATAAGTGTACGAATTACAAACCAAGTACGACATTAATAGGTTTGGAACAAACCAGCTAAAACTAATCGACAGTAAGTTGGAGCATAAACCCACTTCACATTAAGTCGAGATAAAGGCTGGAGTATCTTGCAAAACGATAGTTTCGATCTCATAACCTCGGGGAGCTACCTGAGGACGAGAAAAAGTAACTAAAAAAGTAAGATATAACTAAACCATTTGCATTACACACCATATAAGTACTTTCGGGTGCATGGTAAAAGTAATCGCCGAACTTGATAAAATAACGAGATCGGAAAGGGATATTTTGAGCAAACTGTGCATGAATGCATTGAACATCGAGCTTAAATCCAAACTATGTTTGTATGAATAAACAGGCATATATGACACTTTAATATAAAGTGTGCAAAATATTTCAACTCAAGAAATGTAAAGCAAATGTATTAAAATAAAGTCAAAAAATGATATCTCAAAAGGCAGCTCTTTCACGAGCTGTAAAATTGTCTTGGCCTTGGGGGCATAAGAAACAAAAATCAATCATAAAAAACTATTAAAAGAAATTCAGAGGGATGCAGCCTCGAGGCAAGATTTAAGAAGAAGGAGCGGTCTCCTTGGCCTTTTTAGCATCTTCCTTGGCCTTCTCAGCATCGGCATCACCCCTGGCTCCCTCTGCCTCATCCCCAGTAGTCTCATCCTCATCAAGCCGAGCTTGCCATTTATCCACGAACTTTGCTTCAAGAGGGCTTAAGAAGCTGGTGTCGAGGTCGACATTGTTGGCCCAGATTCTGTACATGGCCATGTCGACTGCCCGGTCCTTCTTCTCCTTAAACTCTTCAAGAAGGCGAGCCTTTTCACTCTCCATGATCTCGAAAGTGACGACCTTCTCTTCTTCAAGCTTGGCATTGATCTCCTTGACCCGAGCATTCTCCTTCTCAAGCTCCGCGAGCCGGGCATTCAGCTTTTAAAGCTCAGATGTCTTGGCCTTTAGCTCCTCAGCTCCTGCCTCCACCTTTGCTTTTGTTGCCTTGAGCTCGTCACTTAGTTTGAGCTGAAGATCCTTCGCCTCCTGAGCAAGAGACATGCTCGAATGGACCTCATTGTTCAACTTATAATTAAGCTGAGCAGAGACAGCAAGAGTTTGGCATACAAAGAAATCAAATTAGCATATGGACCAAGTGTAAATACAGCTAATAGCGAGTAAAGAAAGGTTACCGTAGCATGGAGTTCGATGCTCTTCTCGTAAAGAGTGTTGCAGTCCTGGGCATTTTTCAGAAACTGACAGTGAGGAGCGTCGAAGCTGCCAAAACTCTGACCCACCCGAGACAGAACGTCCGAGCCTAACATAGCCCAGTGGGGTCCAACTGCATTGTCGATCACATACTCATCAACATGAGTAGAAATCGAGAGCAGCGGTGTCTTCGAGGATGAGGGTTTCTTCGGAGGTGGGACACCTATGGGATTGACCTGGGGTGCAGGAGGAACACGAGGTAAGGTCGAGGAAGAAGTCTCGGCCTGAGCAGGTGGACTCAAAGCTGTGCTTGGAGCAACCGGAGCCAGGGGAGGTGGCGTTTTCTCGGTCCTCTTAAGGACCTTAGCAGGCCGGTCTATTTTTTCGCGACCCCCTCGGGCGCTTACTCCTCCTGGCTCCACCACTGACCAGAATGTTGTCAAGGTCAGAGTCCATCTTGCCTGCACATTTACACCACATTATGAGTTATCCCAAAACAAAATAAATTAACATGATGCAGACAGACAATGGATAAAAAGACAAGTGGAGAGAAACCTAACCGGAACTCTCCCCCGAGCTTGTGCTCGGCGACCACGAAATTCCCCTATCTTCAGAAGAGGCGGGGAGGAGTACCTTCCCTATAGGTGGATGTCAACCTCGAAAGGTCCCTATAGCCGTTAGTCCCATATTGGACGGCTATTCCATCCCATACCTCGTTCAGGCAATACATGGTGTCGTGTTTCCCGAGCCAGCTATCGAACATATGTACCCTTTCATCTACCCAAGACCATACATAAAAATGGTTCCTATCATCCTCGCACAATATTAACCTATCGGGTTTATGTTTTAGTAATAAGGGAGACCACAAATCCGAGCTAAGGATGACTGTACCTTGTTCATCCGAGCCTGAGCTCAAGGCCTCATCGTTGGCCTCATTCCCCGATTGCGGACTCCTGTGACGTTGGGCTGGAGATGGAGGCCTCTCATTTCTCCTTGGGGGAAGGTTTCCGGTTGGCAGAGGCACGAGCTCCCACTGGTCATACTTCTTATTGGACAAGTCAGATGTAGACTGATCCTCCTCCAAGAGATCGCACGCCCAGAGCTTGTCTTCGTGCATGAGATAAGAGAGGGATCTCCTGCCATAGGGAAGTTGGAGCAAAGTCTCTCTGTGCTCCCTCATCTCCTTGGTGGGAGTAGGGCGATGGTCACAGGTCAGATTTTTAGCGCTGGATCCTTGTTTACTGCATTGATTGATTCTGGTGCTACGCACTCATTTGTTTCTGCTAGGGTGATTGATCAGCTGTGTAGACCTAGTATTTTGTATGCTAGGGGTTTTCAGACTATATTTCCTACAGGAGAGCTGGTAGTCTCTAGGAGGTGGGTTAGAGCCTTACCAGTAGTGGTAGACGGTAGAGAATTGTTTGTTGACCTGATTGAACTAGAAATGGATGATTTTGACATAATACTAGGGATGGATTGGTTGACGCGGTACGGAGCAACAATTGATTGTAGGCGACGAATGGTGACCTTTGAACCGGAGGGCGAGGCACCCTTTGTGTTCGTGGGAACGGTGGATGGACCGCGGGTACCTGTGATCTCGGCACTAAAGGCTAGAGACCTGATGCAAGAGGGTTGCATAAGATTCCTAGCAAGTATAGTGGATTCCTCTAAGGTTGCGGCAGTGGGGCCGAATGAAACCAGAGTCGTCTGCGAGTTTCCAGACTTGTTTCCAGCAGATCTACCGGGGTTGCCGCCACAGTGGGAGATTGAGTTCGTCATAGAGTTGGCTCCGGGAGCAGAGCCAGTTTCCAAGGCACCTTACAGAATGGCTCCAGCAGAATTAAAAGAATTGAAAATTCAGCTGCAGGAACTACTTGATTTGGGGTTCGTCAGACCGAGTTTCTCGCCGTGGGGTGCTCCAGTTTTATTTGTTAAGAAAAAGGATGGATCGCTCAGGATGTGCATCGATTACAGGGAGTTGAATAAGTTGACCATCAAGAACAAGTATCCATTTCCTAGGATCGACGATTTATTTGATCAGCTTCAAGGGAGTACAGTGTTTTCGAAGATTGATCTCTGATCAGGCTACTATCAGTTGAGGATCAGAGAATAGGACATACCAAAGACTGCATTTCGGACACGGTATGGGCATTATGAATTTCTGGTTATGTCCTTTGGATTAACCAATGCCCCAACGACATTTATGGATTTGATGAACAGAATTTTTAAGGATTACTTGGATAAGTTCGTGATTGTGTTTATTGATGATATCCTAGTATACTCCCAGTCAGAGTCAGAACATGAGCATCATCTGCGCCTGGTGTTGCATCGGTTAAGAGAGCATAAGTTATATGCTAAGTTTAGCAAATGCGAGTTCTGGTTATCGCAAGTTTCATTTCTAGGCCATATTATCAGTAAGGATGGGTTACTAGTCGACCCAAGCAAGACGGAAGCAGTAAGAGATTGGCCTAGACCCAGCAATGTTCCTGAAGTTAGAAGTTTCCTTGGACTAGCAGGTTACTACCGGCGGTTTGTAGAGGGGTTCTCCAGAATTGCTACTCCGTTGACAGAATTGACAAGGAAGAAGACCAAGTTTGTGTGGACAGATCGATGCGAGAATAGTTTCAAAGAGCTGAAGCGGCGGTTGATTACTGCACCAGTGCTGAGCCTGCCAACAGATAATGAGAAGTTTGTGGTCTACTGTGACGCTTCCAGACAGGGTCTGGGATGCGTGTTGATGCAGGCTGGGAAAGTGATAGCGTACGCATCAAGGCAATTAAAGGAGTACGAGCAGAGGTATCCCACGCATGACCTGGAATTAGCTGCAGTGGTATTCGCACTTAAGGTTTGGAGACACTATCTGTATGGAGAGAGGTGCGAGATATACACTGATCACAAGAGTCTAAAGTATTTCTTTACCCAGAAGGACTTGAATATGCGCCAGAGACGGTGGCTAGAGCTGGTAAAGGATTACGATTGTGATATCCTATACCATCCTGGGAAGGCTAATGTGGTGGCTGATGCATTGAGCCGGAGGGGCCCAGGACAGTTGTATAGTTCGAGGCAGATATCTAACAGACTAACAGGAGAGATGACCAGAGCAGGTATAGAGCTAGTGGTTGGTAGGTTAGCCAACATTACTCTTCAGTCAACGCTCCTCGAGAGGATTAAGGAAGCACAGGGAAAGGACCCCCAGTTAGTTGAACGTAGAGAGAATGTCCTATCGGGAGCAGCTAAGGACTTCTCTATTTCTGAGATGGGTTTGTTGAAGTACAAAGGACGGATTTGTGTTCCGATTGATCCAGACATTCGGCGAGAGATTCTGGACGAGTCTCATACCACTCCCTACTCTTTACACCCAGGTTCTACGAAGATGTACCATGACCTGAAGGTTTTGGATTGGTGGTCAAGCATGAAGAGGGACGTGGTGGATTATGTGGCTAGATGCCTAACCTGTCAGCAGATTAAGGCAGAACACCAGAGGCCAGCAGGATTATTACAGCCTCTTGGGATTCCCGAGTGGAAATGGGAAGATATTGCCATGGACTTTGTGGTAGGATTGCCAAAGACCGTGGGTCAGCATGACTCGGTATGGGTGATTGTGGACAGGTATACGAAGTCCGCCCACTTCTTACCTGTGAAGACGACTTATACTGTGGATCAGTATGCAGAGCTTTATGTAAAAGAGATTGTTCGACTTCATGGGGCTCCGAGGTCGATAGTATCCGACAGAGACCCCACCTTCACTTCCAAGTTTTGGAAGAGCCTACAGAAGGCAATGGGCACGCAGCTTCGGTTTAGTACCGCTTATCATCCTCAGACGGATGGACAGTCTGAGAGGACAATTCAGATACTGGAGGACATGTTACGAGCTTGTGTGTTGGATTTTGAGGGATCTTGGAGTAGGTATCTCCCTCTGATTGAGTTCTCGTACAACAATAGTTATCAGGCGACTATCGGTGTGGCTCCGTATGAGATGCTGTATGGAAGAAAGTGCAGATCGCCGATTCACTGGGATGAGGCAGGTGAGAGAAGGTATTTTAGGTCCTGAGATGGTTCAGAGGACCAATGAGGCACTTGAGAAGATCAGAGCTCGTATGCTCGCCTCCCAGAGTCGCCAGAAGAGTTATTCAGATCAGAAACGCAGAAGCGTGGAATTCCAGGTTGGGGATCATGTATTCCTCAGGGTTTCACCCCTGAGAAGAGTAAAACGATTTGGCGTTCAGGGCAAGCTGAGTCCCAGGTTTGTTGGTCCATTTGAGGTTCTAGAACGAATTGGGGAGGTGGCTTACAGGTTAGCAATGCCTCCAGCTTTATCAGGAGTTCATGACGTGTTTCATGTATCCATGCTCCGGAAGTATGTTTCGGACACTACTCATGTGTTGAGCTATGAGAACTTGGAGTTGGATCGGGACTTATCATATGAAGAAAAGCCTGTTCAGATCCTTGATAGGAAGGACAAGGTCTTGAGGAGCAAGACCATCGCCTTGGTCAAAGTATTGTGGAGGAACAGCAAGGTCGAAGAGGCGACGTGGGAACTGGAATCAGATATGCGGGAGCGGTATCCCGAGTTGTTCAGGTAAATTTTGAGGACGAAATTCTCATGAGAAGGGGATAGTTGTAACGACCCAAATTCAGTGTTTAGGCTTAAGGGCCTGGGGAAGTGTGCCTGGAGGGCATAATGGGATTTTGTGTGTGACTTTAATGAGCTTAATGCATGATTATGATTTATTGCACGCTATGTGTTTAGTTGATTAATTGAGATGCATGACTATGTGAATTAGTATGCATGTAGACCTGATTGTCTTAGAATGAGCATGATTGTAATCTGGCCATGTTTGGGCATATCTGTGATAATTGTACTATGTGAATTGTGCCATGTGAGTGTGATGTTTTATCAGGATGCACGCATCGAGACGGTCCTAGTGAGCCAGTTAGTCTAAAAGTCACAACGGGATGTTGTACCCGGCTCGGGAGGAGCCTAGGGGTACTTCGGGAATCTTATAAGTTGAGTTGAGAACGAGTGATTAGTTATTGGGTAACTTGGGTAACCATTTGTAACTTTGAGTGTAGGGTCGAGAGGAATCAGTCTAGGCTCGATGTCCAGATCTTGATAAAGGGCGACCCTTAGTATTTTCCTTTTCCCTTCTTCGACCTCGTCTATCTGAAGTCGTAAGTGGTCTCGAGTGTCCTCTTGCTCACGCCTCAGTTTGTGCTCCCGAATTAAACGCTAGTTCCAAGTAAAAGGAGGCTCCGGGCTCAGAGATACTGGTGAGTAAGGAATCGTGAGCTTTGACCCCCACCACTTTCCCGAATTCTGCGACATCTAAAAAGAAAGCAAAAGGGTGAGGGCCAAGCGAGCAAGAAATAATGAGATAAATAGTACCTAAGCTCGAATGATCGAAGCTACAAGGCAAGCTCGATCCAAAGGATGAGGCCAATCTCAGAATGTGTATTCCACCAAAAGGAAAGAAGGTGGACATGTTATGGGAAATCCCGAAATATCAGGGAAAAAAAGAGGCGGTTATTAAAAAGGTGATATTTTTGGGAATCGTGCATTCTTTAGAAGAAGAAAAAAAAACCCTGATTTTATACCCGATATCTTAGCATGCAAGATATGTTCTCTGAAATTTGAAAACTCAATAAAGGAACCATATTTGAGCCTTTTTGCACAGAAACTGGGTTTGAGTCTAATATCTATCAGTCGAAGCATCCTAGTGCATTAAACTAATATATGGATCAAAAAGAATTCTAGTGCCCACAGCGCAACAGAAGCATTAGCATACATGGAAAAAATAATGCAAAGAAGCCATGAACAGAAAACGTATACAATGTGATTGACGGAAACAGAGAAATGGACGATTGTATAAGCGGTTGTAAGTGCGATCTCACAGAGTCAAAAATTCCAACGTGGATTTGTCTTCTCGACTTGGAGAACATGCAAGATGTGGGCAAGAAGAGGAAGAAGACGACTTGAGGCCTATTTATAAGCTCGTGGGAATACAAAGGGTCGGATTAATCTGAGCCATTGGCCAGATTCCGTATCAGATCAAATGGCTAGGAACCCGTGAGGTGATAATACCCAAAAGAATGGCAGGTGGATAGACGTGGGCAAGTTTCCAAGGTACTCAAGTACCTTGAGTGAGCAATATCCAGCTGACGTGTGTCCATAATCGAGTATGTTGATGGAATGGTTCCCGAAGGAAGTAGTTCAAAAGTTTCCTTCTCGTAGGACTCAAACTAATACTTTTGAGGGGGAAAAATGTTACACCCAGATTTCGAGACCTGAGATTGTGACCTCGAGATATATAAAACACATGTTTGTGGTCCAGATGTCAAAACCTCAGAGCAAGACGGCAACCTCGAAGACATGTAGCCTCAGGATTCTTTCTGAGCTCGAAATAACATAGCATCGGGATACATCTGTTATCGAGTGTCTTCGGATCGAGTAACCCGAGCTTAAAGAGTGCAAGCTCAAAATATGACAGCCCCGACGGTGTTTATCTGTCCCGAGCAGGTCTTGGAGTAAGACGGTCAGTTCGTAACCTGTCTGTAAACCTTGACTGATGTGATGTTGATCGTTGATCTCAGAGCTTTGATGAATCATCTGATGTAACACGTTTTGTACATTAAAAGATATTTATTGTTGTAACGTCCCGACATTAAATGGATATTAATAAGTCTGTTATCCGTTTTCCTGGTCTTCAGGGGACGTTTCCTTGTATATAGGAGTTACAGCATTTAATATCATTATTTCAATTAATAAACAAGAGTATCTTCCCGAAATATGTGGGAATGAACTCTGAAAACTCTCTATAAATTGAGAGGTCATGAACACTTAAAATGGGATGAATCTTTTGCTATCTATGGAGAAAACTCCAAGTTCTAATAAAATAGACTTGTGGACTAGGCAGATTTAATTGCTGAACCACGTAAAACCCTTGTTGTTCCACCATACTATTCATTTGCACCATGGTTCTTATTGTTTAATTGCTCGACATTTTAAGCTGACGAAAAACGGCATCAACAAAGAGCATTCACATTGGATGCTTTATATCTAATTTTTCTCTAAAATGAATAAGTTAAAAGTAAAATAACCCCAAATAATCAAATAAGCTATTCATTCTCTAAACAATATCAATAATAATGATGTTAAGAAAAAAAAAAGCTAATATATGAAGTTATGTAAAAGTTAGAGATAAAATAGAAAAATAAATATTTTGGTGAAGTAATTTAAATGATGAAGTAGAACATTCATCGAGAGTGCAAATCATTACACATATTGTGTGTATGTATATATATATATATATATATTTATATATACTAGATACAAACAACATGCAATATACATGTTATTTTAGTTTTATTTATAGAATTTATTAATTATTTTTATTAAATTTATATTAATGTCATTTAAATTTTGAAATAAATATCTTATTTTAATTAAATAATTTATTTATTTTTATTTAAGTTTATGTTTTTTCTAGTTTTTGAATTTTGGAGTGACAACAAGAGATTATATATTATACGTTTAATGTAATATTAAATATTATATGTGGATTTTAAATTTAAGTTTCTTGCTAGTTTTTTTTTTAAAATAATTTGTTGCTAATTCATAGTAGATTATATTATATGTTTAATATGATATTATTATAATATGAGTTTAAGTTTAATTAAATTTTATTTAAGTTTTAAAATGTTCGATTTTATTATTTTAAAATAATTATCATTGTAAAATATCTCAAAAATATCATATTTTAATTTGTTTAATTATTTATTATTTTAAAATAATTATCATTGTAAAATATTCAAAAATATATATTTTTTAATTTTTTAATTATTTATTATTTTTAAATAATTATCATTGTAAAATATCTCAAAAATATCATATTTATATTTTTTTAATTATTTATTTTATTTAAGTTTAAGTGTTTATAAACTACCGTTAAATATAAGAATATTCCATTAAAGTTAACATTAAAAAAATAGAAAACCATTAAAATCAACAATTTCCGTTATCTACACACTTATTATATAGAAGATATATATTTATATTAATCATATTAAGGGAATTTCATTCAATTCTTCATATACATCTATTTCATTATCTTTCCTATTCACATTCTCATATTTCTCTTCTATATAAAAAGTGTGTAGATAATGGAAATTATTGGTTTTATAATGGTTTTTTTTGTTAACTTTAATAGAATATTCTAAATATTTAATGGAATATACATTTAAAACAAATTAAAATAGATATTTATTAATTATATTAATATAAATTTAAATATTATAAAATATCATTATTATAATAATATTTAATATAAGACTACATATTTAATAATTATATTAATATAAATTCAAATTCAAATTCAAATGTTATAAATATCATTATTAAAATATTACTATGATAATAATATATAATCCTAATTTTTTTACTAATTATATTAATATTAATTCAAATATTATAAAATATCACTATTATATCATAATATTTAATACAAGACTAAATATTTAATACCTATATTAATATAAATTTAAACATTATAAAATATCATTATAACAATAATATATAATACATAATATTAATTTTTATTAAAAAATTAACATTTATATTTAGAAAGATTATCATATTATATATATTTTAAAAATCATAAATAATGTTTTGGTTTAATTATCATATGTCATTTTTTATAATATTGTTTATATATTTGAAATATATAAATTTAATAAAAACAATTAATAAATTCTATAAATAAAACTAACCCTTCAATCTAATAAATATATATATATATATTATTCCCAACCAATAACAAATTACCGTTGTAAACAAAACAAATCTAGGATTGAGAATATAAAAATAGATACATAAACCAAATACAGCTATAAATTACTTTAACAAATAGTCAATGAGTAGTGCACTAAGTATTCTTGTGTACAATTTGAAATTTGTCTAAGATACGTGCTAACCATTATTTTCATTCTTATTCAGGCAATTCTAATATTTATTTTTATTTTTATCAATAAAATTGCATTTCTTTAATATATATCTCATCTAAATTGGATGATTAACTCTAAAATATTTAAAATATATATTAATAGTACTTATTAAACACAAATTTAGGTATTTAAAATTATATTTTAACTATTAACATACGTCAATCATTTATCAAATATCTAATTTTTTATTGGATAAGATCATTAAGGTTTTTTTTTTCAATTTGAAAATTAAAAAAAGAACACATTTAAATATTTCTATTTGGATTAAAATATCTATATATATATATTAAATTAAAAAATTTAAATTTAAATTAGAAAACATTTTAATGAAAATTCGGAATATCTGTTTTATAATATTTGAATTTATATCTCTTAGAATTTTATTATTACGACTATATTTTACTCTCAAACTCGGTGAAATATATATCTATTTCTAAATTAAATATCTAGTTAGTTACTTTTTATAATATATATAAGTTTGAAAAATTAAATCTATATATCCTAATAAGATTCCTATAAATAGTGAAGGTTGTGGTTAGATATAATAACTCATTTACTTATCCCCAGTTCTCAAGTACTGATCAACTTACTTTTCTATTTGTTTCGTGGGAAAATATCAGTAGTGATCAATCTAGGATGGGTGGAGCAGTGATTGATACAGGACATGGTTCTGGAAAACAATACCCTGGAAAACTCACTTGTAAAGTTCTTTGGACTTGCATCGTTGCCGCTTCTGGGGGTTTAATTTTTGGTTATGATCTTGGCATCTCAGGTAACCCTAATGATCTTGGTTATTAATTCTTCTCTTCATAATTAGATACACATACATAATACATATTCATTCAATTAATAAATGTAATTATACATTACATTTGAAAATTCTTGTTCGATCCAATCTAATTTACGTGCATTCATGCTAATGATACATTGTTTTGACATTCATATATAGGTGGAGTGACGTCGATGGATTCATTCTTGAAGGAATTCTTTCCATCTGTATACGCAAAGGAAAGTTCAATGACTCCATCAGACGATCAATACTGCAAATTTGACAGTCAAACCCTAACACTCTTCACATCTTCACTCTACTTAGCCGCTCTCGTCTCCTCCGTTTTGGCTTCCAGAATAACCAGACTTTTGGGAAGGAGAATCACTATGCTTTGGGGAGGAATCCTCTTTCTCTGTGGAGCCATCCTCAATGCCTCTGGCCAAAACCTCTCCATGCTCATCGTCGGCCGACTCTTTTTGGGCTTCGGCATTGGTTGCGCTAATCAGGTTTCTACAACCCCCCCCCCCCCCCCCCCCCCATTATCTCTTTTTTTTTTTTTTTTTTTTTAAATATATATATATAATTAAAAAATAAACTTATTAATTAAAAAAATATGTAATCGGACAAAATTACTGATAGGTGTAAATATGAAGTTTTTTTTAAATAAAATTTATAAATTTGTAACAATAGGTTGTGATTGGTAAAATTTTTGTTTTTGAATTTTTTAAATACAAAAACAGAAATATAACTTATTTTTGTTTCTTTATTTTTAAAACATAAAAATATGTTGGTAACTATTTTTTTTTTATTTAAAAAAAAATACTAAAGACTTTTGATAACTTTTATTTTTATATTTTGATTAATTATATGAGTTGTTAATTTGAAAAAAAAAAGAGTTGGAAACGGTTTTAAAAAATTTTAAAAGCGAAAAAATTCTATTTCTAAATTTAATAAATTTTAATTAAAATTTAAAAAATAATAAATAAAAATAAAATTCTAATTAATTAAATAAAAAACTATTTCTTTTTAAGTATTACCGAACCGCACCTCATTTTTTAATTTAGTGTAAACTTTTCTATTAATTTTGCATGTTTTTTTTATACATAGTCTGTGCCCATCTATGTCTCGGAGATGGCTCCATACAAATACCGTGGAGCTCTGAACATGTTATTCCAGCTCACAATCACCATCGGGATCCTTATAGCCAATCTACTCAACTACTTCTTCGCTAAGATCGAAGGCGGCTGGGGATGGCGCCTGAGCTTAGGCGGGGCCGCCGTACCGGCTCTACTAATCATCGCCGGAAGCCTAACTCTCCCGGACACTCCCAACTCCTTAATCGAGCGTGGAAAACACGACGAAGCCAAGGAGCAACTCCTTAAAATCAGAGGCGTACCCAACGTGGACGAAGAGTTCAATGACCTGGTCAACGCAAGCGAAGCCTCGAAACTAGTCAAACATCCATGGCGAACTCTCTTGAAAAGGAAGTACAGACCCCAGCTGGCCTTTGCCGTCGGAATCCCAGCCTTCCAACAACTCACCGGAATGAACGTCATCACATTCTACGCGCCAGTTCTCTTCAAGACCATCGGGTTCGGAAGCAGCGCCTCGCTCATGTCCGCGGTGATCACAGGCGGAGTCAACACTCTCGCCACCTTCGTCTCGATCCTCACCGTCGATAAGTTCGGAAGAAGAACCCTTTTCCTGGAAGGTGGAGTACAGATGTTCATATGTCAGATTATCATCACTACAGCCATAGCGATGAAATTCGGAGTGGATGGGAATCCAGGTGTTCTTCCGAACTGGTATGCGTATGGATTGGTCTCCATGATCTGTATTTACGTAGCAGGATTTGCATGGTCTTGGGGGCCGTTGGGATGGTTGGTGCCAAGTGAGATCTTCCCCCTAGAAGTTCGGTCAGCGGCTCAGAGTGTCAACGTCTCTGTGAACATGATTTTCACCTTTGCCATAGCTCAGGTGTTCACGGCCATGCTTTGCCACCTCAAGTTCGGACTGTTTATATTCTTCGCCATTTTCGTGGTCATCATGACCATGTTTATATATAAGTTGCTTCCAGAGACCAAGGGAGTTCCGATTGAGGAAATGACTGTGGTTTGGCGTAAACATCCGTATTGGAGAAGGTTTCTTGATGATGAAGAGCATCAAGTGGTCTCCCAAAGATTGGAGATGGTTTAAACTCTGATATTTATTTTTCTTATTAAAAACATATATTTTTTTTGTTTTTTTGGGTTTAGTTGAATATTTTTTTTATTTTTTATTTAGTTTTCTTAGAAAATTATTTTATTTCGTAATTTGCAGCACTTATATAATTAAGTGTATATATTAGTTGCTTATTATATAATTTTTTTTTAAGTATATTTATTTGATCTCAGGTACAAGTTAAACAAAGACCTAAAAGATTCAAACTCTTTTCAAGACAGCTTATCATAAACATAATACTTCATATAAAAAAAATTACTCACACTAATTCTAGCAATTAAGGACCAAGTATATCAGAATACGCAATTGTAAACCCATAAACCAAGTATCTTCTATGAATTTCCGTATATGGCTAAAAATCAAATCAAACATTGTCAATAAAGCCCTATTCTATATTCACTTCTTGTTACAAAAGTAGATACAATTGAATATCATATTGACCAACACAATACTTGAAGTCATATTCTTCAAAATTTCATCCAACAAAACACGAAACAAAAGTATGCTTACTTCTAGTCTAAAATTGGGTCAATTAATATATATATATATATATATATATTAATTATTGTGCATTATCAAGGTTCATAACTTTGACCAAAATACTAAATGGGTCAATCATTTGCCTTGCAACAACAGCAGAGAAGGCTTTATTGGTTGGCTTAGTAAAGGCTACACACAGCCATTATACATATGTGGCTTGTAAAAAAGAGAATACAAACATTAAGACATAGCACGTGATTTCAATATATTGACATGCACCTTCAATGCCAATATGTACACAATATGAGTATAAATCAGATATCATAAATACTTTATCAAATTAATATACTATAAGCCTTGACCAGACACCTTCAATGCCAGCTCACGATCATGTAACGTTTCTTAATAACTGTCCCAATTCTCAATCATGGACTCTCTTAAGGTTGGTCTTAGGGCCACTATAGTTAACAATAATTTAAAACCACTAAATGTCCTCTTAGAACTCAAATTGATGGATCTTTCTCCACCTCCAGTGTAACCTACATTGTTAAGAGAAAATATAATAGGAGAATAATACAACACAAAGATAATATTACAACTCACTGCTCAAAATACAATAAGACAATAGTGATATAAAAGATGATAGAAAGTTACAACTCTCTTAACACAAAGATACAAGTAAATAGTGGAAATAGATGAAGAAGAGAATAAAACTCAATGCATAAACTGCAAAGCAAAATACAATAGAAATATGAAATGAAAGAAGAGAGAAACTCTCACTCTCACACAACTTTAAGAGTAGATAAAAATTACTAGACTTGAACACGTTACAAAAACTCTGCCCAAAAAGTTTATTTCTCTTTGTCTCAAGCACTATGGAAACTCTCTCCAATTTATGAAATAGCTCTAAGAATTTATCAGACCATTAGATTCTCACCCAGTGCTATAGGATAAGAATGCATATTGCTCTTAATCCTCTATTTGTAGAGTTCTCACTCTCATTTGAATTTGAATGTGTACCACCAACCCCTTCACTGTTACCAATCATCAATTGGGCATTTATGAACTTAAATGAGAGATCTCGGAGATACTTGTGCTATTAAAACCGATTAAAACAATTCAAAACATCTCAAATTTTTTAGCCGTCTCATGTGATATGTCACCTGGTGCATTTTACTTGGCGACATGTCGCTATGCCACTATTGTGAAGCTCGAATCTCTTATTTCTGAAACTAAAAGTGCCAAAATGTCTCAAGAACTTCCATACTTAATATGTATCATTTATGCACTTCATAACTAATAAAAATCAAGTCTCTGTTACCTATTTATTTAATTGCTCATGAAATTCAAAATCAAATTAGATAGTAAACTCCTATTAACATTTAAGGGTGAATATTGTGAAATTTTCCAAATCTTGTATCAATTAGTTGCCAGATTTTTAACCTCCACTTATATATGTTACATCACTTTTTGTAAAATAATATATTTTATTTAATCAATAATATTATACATCACCATAGTTAAATGGGGAATATTTAAATCCATCCTTCTTTACTCAACATTAATTCTTTGTTCCATCACAAGTTTTCTTTTCTTTTATACTATCAAAGTTAGTTATTATATTTGTGGTGGTATCATTGGTTTTAGGTCAGTTGATAATATTTCAAAAAGTAGACTAAATTGACAAATAACAACTAATTCATTCAAGGAACAATAATACTAAAATTCTTATAAAAAAACCAATTACCCAAATGGCAAATACAAGTCTAAATTTCCTTGTACAAGAATAATTATTATTAATATTAAAAAAAAAAATTAAAAAAAACATATTTAAAATTTAGTTTCTTTATCTCTTCTATATAATATGTGTGTAGATAACGAAAATTCTTAATTTTAACGATTTTTTATTTTTTTCGTTAACTTTAACAGAATATTCTTATATTTAATAGTATACGGTAAACATGATTTAAACTTAAATCAAATTAAATAAATAAATATTTAAACAAATTAAAATAAGATATTTTACAATGACAATTATTTTAAAATAATAAAACTCATTCATTTTATAACTTAAATAAAATTTAATTAAACTTAAGCTTAAACTTCAAGTATTAGAATAATATCATATTAAACATATAACATAATATAATCTACTATCAACTAGAAACAAAATTCTATTTTAAAAAAAAAAACTAGCAACAAACTTAAATTTAAAATCCATGAATAATATTAATAATATATTAAACATATAACATATAATCTCTTGTTGTCACTGTCAAATTCAAAAAATACAACAAGCATAAACTTAAACAAAAATAAATTAATTAATTAATTAAAATATGATATTTTAAAGATATTTTATGATAATTTAAATAATTAAATCATATTTATTTAAAAATAATAAAGTCATACATATCATTTTTTTATCTTAAAAATTTGTGTGATAGTTTATTTTTTATCAAGTGATTGAATTTTTTTTTCTTCATCAAATTCACCAAAGGACATTGGGAGTTACATTAGAAACTAAAAATAGTTGATGCATGTATACTACTCTACACTATGACTTTTTCTATTCTTATTTTATTTTATTATTAATTTCTTTTTAAATATTATTGTAATTCATATATATGTCATGTAGTCATATAAATATGGTTACTATCCATGTATGATTACTTTAATATTAACTATTGAATTACGATGAATGATCCATATTTATAGTGGTTAATTAATATTTCTAAAAATAAATTTTAATTTTCTCAAATTTTTGGAAGGGTTACATGAAAAAAATGTATTTATTATGAAAATATAATATTGTAAACTTTTCATTTTTCAAATGCATGTCAATTTCTAAATATAGCTAGTATCTCTCATTGGTTGGAAACAACATTAATTATGGCAAAAAAATAACTAAATTCAAAATTATTGTAGAAAAAAATATTTACGTGTTGGTAACTTGCTATATTAAGTCACTATGTTGTCACATCATCATAATTTTTAGTATCTATCTATTAGTAGTAACTATTGAGAAATCTTCTATATATATATGTCAATGTTGTGTTTAGATGTCATATATGTAGATATTATTGATATAAATATTTATATATACTATAGAACTATAATTCATTCTGCTATATATTGAAGAAGAAAAAATGAACCAGATTTTATTAAAATTACAGAAAATATTTTGCAATAATTTTTTAATATATTTATGTCATACATTAAATTAAATATGTTTTATTTATTTTTATGATATTGTTTATTTATTTAAAATTTATATGATAATTAAAAAATAACAAAAATAAATACACGTTTAAATAAGCATGTTTATAACTTTAAAACTAATCAAACATACATTACACGTTATTTTTACCTAGTACATATATAATCATTATCGTGTTTTTCTTCTTCTTCTTTTTATTTCCTCATTTTAAGAAATTTTATAAAATATATTATTACGTAATTGGTTAGTAAACCCACATTGATTGAGAAAGAAAATTTAGATGGTTAAGGTGTTATATAAGGAAAACAAACTCTATTCCTAAATGTATAATTACACAGAAATAAAATTATAAAAATAGTAAGAATGTTCTGACTTATTGATAACTGTTAGGGCTCAAATATGTGGCAAAATTTAATTATGTGTACTTAAAACTCTTTATTACTTACACATAATTATATGAGTAAGTAAACCTTTAGAAAATGCTCATATGACGTGACTTGTGGCTTTGACATGGTTGGTGATATGGAAAATTATAAAACACAACTACTAAGTCATTACAGTCTCCAAAATACATATACTAAGGGTCATAATAATATCTAAAGCATATGTATATACCAAGTATCCTAGCCAGTAGTCTCCAAAACACATACTACAAGTCATCATAATACTCTGAAAACTCTGGAGAGAGAGAACACCGTGTGTATCAACATGATCCGAATTCGGATCGGACATAGACGTGCAATGTCTTGAAAGTGGCATGAGATTGTTGTCTTTTAGCACTTGTCAGTACTCATTAAGACCCTTCAAAACCTCTTGAAGTTGCTCATGTAACTCATCATATGTTGGCTGTCTGCAACCACTTGAATCAGTATCAGAAGTGGTTGTGGAAGCAGGTGAGTGCCCCCACCCTCGTAGGCGAACAGAATTCCGCTCAAGAACACGCTCCATGATATCCTTATCAGACAATACTTCTGGAGGATGTTCATTTCGTAAAGATCATACGATCCTACCAAAAAATCATAATATAACTATACAACTTATGAATATTAATTTTTAAACTTACGAAGAATGTTTGAATTTGACTCAACACCAAGATTTCTTGAATCTACAACAGTCCCAAAAACAAACAAAACCAGCAGAGCTTACATGAAATCAAATATGAAAACAAAATTAATGAAGAAAAACATCACACCAAGTTTATCCTAGTTCATCAATAAAAATATATTTCCCACATAATAATTGGGCACAAAGACAAATATGCTTTTAGATATATAAAATCATTGTACAACTCCTTACTTCTCTTTCTATGTCTCCACACAGATTGTCTTTCAACACTCATAACCCCATTGCACTTTACAACTCATGATTTGGTATATTATGAAAACTATACAAATGACAAAGGGTCTTGCATATATATATCACCACTACAAAAAACTAGACTTTTGCCGGCGCAAATTTCAGGTATTGCACCGACAAAAGTCCGGTAGGTTTTGTTGACGCGATTTTGTGTCGGCAAAAAGCCACGACGTACCCCCGTCGATAATGGCACTTTTGCTGACGCAAAACGTAATGTGCCGGCAATTGTATCTTTTGGCGACGAAAAAATGCGCCAGTAAAAAAACTTGTCGCGTTATTGTGGACAATACTTTTAGCGGCGCAAAAATGCGCCGGCAAAAGATGATTCTTTTAGTGGCGCAAAATTGCGTCAGCAAAATATGTGTCTTTTAGTGGCGCGTTTTTGCGCTGAGAAATGTGGATATATGTAATGATGCATTTTTGCGCTGGTAAAGGTTGAGACTTTTGCCGACGTAATTTTGTGCAGGCAAAAGTATTTTTTTAAATAATTTTTTTGATAATATTACTAATTTTATTTTCAATATATCAATATTAATTAATAAATTTCGATTTTAATTTATTAATAATTATTTATTTTTTTAGTAATATTATTTAATTAGATTTAAAATTAAAATTAAAATTTTATAAATAAATAAAAAAAATAGAACTATTAATATTTATTGTCTCCACCAAACATGAAAATATAAAAGTAGTTTAGTAAATTAAATCTCTAATAAATTAAACTTTAAATAAATAAATAAAAAAAGTTCTACAAATGAGTACTGCCCCGCCTCATCATCCCCGCCCCCGTGAGCATCATCGTCCTCGTCCGGATCCTGTTCTGGTAAGTCGACAGTAAAACCAGGAGCCAATACACCAACCTGCTGCAACAAAGCACTGAGCAGGACATCTTGACGCCGTTGACGACTCTCAAGTTTAGTCATATACTTCTTTAGGTTCTGATTTTCTAGCATAATGTCCTGAGTTTGCTGCAAAATGGTGTCCACTTCAGGTGGCAATTGCCAGACATTTGAGAAGTTGACGAATATGCTGCCCTCTTTGCGCCAATTGCCTTCAACCTAGGCAACCCCCAAAACCCTTTCTTATAACGCGAGCGGGGTCCAAGGACATCCGTGACAATATCCACATCAGGCGGGAACTGACCGTCAACATTATCGCCGACACAAGAAGTAGCAGATGATACAGGGGCCGTACTTTGCGATGCTCGACGCTCGGTCATCTCAGTCTGCATAATAAAAAGAACGTATCTCGAATTCCAATATAACATTATTTGAAAACCTAACTTATAAATTTTTAATATAACAACATATAAAATATAACTTTATTATCTATCTGCCAACATTCTATCATTAATGATTGCAGTGTAACGACCCAACTATTCTAGACCTTGGACCATTAATAACTACTATACTAATCTTAAGAAAACGTACATATGAAATAACCATAACTTTATTTAAAAACTGTAAAGTAAAGGTTAAATACATAAAAATTCATTTAGGATATCGGATCCCATTGTTTTGAAAATAAAACAAAATATAACTTAAATAAATTGGTTACAAAATTAAGTGTGGAAAAATAATACATAGAAATCATAACTAAAAGACTAAAAAAAAAACTTCATCCTCTAATCGAATGCTCAGTCCATCAATTTCATCCTGCCTTAATACACATCCCCAAGCTGCCAAGAATCTTTCCACCGCCATAACTATTTTCCTGCACATATAAAACATAAAGGAATGAGCTTAATGCCCAGCAAGGAAAATCTACTACAACCATGAAACATAATCATACACATAACTATAAGCTATAAACATAAGACTATACTATTAATGGACATTAAAACATGTGATAAACCATCTACATCCCCTTTCTAATATCTGAGGTAGGTTAGATCACATGGTAGGTTTATGATAACCCAGCTACGTCCCCTGTCTAATATCTGAGGTAGGGTAAATCATATCCATGAAACATAAGAAAACATAACATAACATAACATACTATAGCATAACTTATCATAACATATCAACATAACATATAAGCATATAAAACTATCCTATTTTCCTTACCAATATATCGGGATGATGAGAACAAAGTCGTGATTTTGGAACACTCCTAAAAATCATAATAGAGAGGTGAGTATACTAAAGAAAAGGGATGAAAAGAATGAACTACACCATCAAAAAGATACTTACCAATAAGAATCTTACGTTCAAGATCTTAGATGCCTAACCAAGAATAGTGAATACGAGTTAGGATTTGAGTAGAAAAACTATTAGAACAATACAAAAAGGAACTAGAATAAGGAATACCTTGAATGCTTCTATGACCGAACTATACCTCGAAACTGAAATACACTATAACCTTACTTCCCAAGTGTTTATTAAGCTTATAAGGATTTTACAAAATTAAGTGCGGAAAAATAATACATAGAAATCATAACTAAAAGACTAAAAAAAACTTCATCCTCTAATCGAACGCTCAGTCCATCGATTCCATCCTGCCTCAATACACATCCCCAAGCTGCCAAGAATCTTTCCGCCGCCATAACTATTTTCCTGCACATATAAAACATAAATGAATGAGCCTAACGCCCAACAAGGAAAATCTACTACAAGCATGAAACATAATCATACACATAACTATAAGCTATAAACATATAACATATATCTATAAAGACGTACATCATATAAGACTATACTATTAATGACCATTAAAACATGTGATAAACCATCTACGTCCCCTTTCTAATATCTGAGGTAGGTTAGATCACATGGTAGGTTTATGATAACCCATCTACGTCCCCTGTCTAATATCTGAGGTAGGGTAAATCATAACCATGAAACGTAAGAAAACATAACATAACATACTATAGCATAACTTATCATAACATATAAGCATATAAAACTATCCTATTTTCCTTACCAATATACCGGGATGATGAGAACCAAGTCGGGATTTTGGAACACTCCTAAAAACCATAATAGAGAGGTGAGTATACTAAAGAAAAGGAATGAAAAGAATGAACTACACCATCGAAAAGAAACTTACCAATAAGAATCTTAAGTTCAAGATCTTAGATGCCTAATGTAACGCTCTGGTTACGGTGAACGGTGAACTGGAAATTTGACCCGCTACCCGAGTCCTTTGGTTAAAAACGTACTCTAAGTGTGATTAACAGGTTAAGGTGGAAACCTAATAAAAAGGAATGGATATTTTTCATTACAACCTACTTTGCAGAGCTAATCAAAACATATACAAGTTGTTCTCAGTACAAAACGGTCATTACTGTTTCAAATTTACAATCCCGCCGACCTAGGCGGCAAAAATAGGATGAACCCCCTAGTTCCTCTGAGAACGCCTTGGCCGTGGTGGTCAAGCGGCCGCATACGTACACATCACCACCTAAGCTCTCCACTCAAGGCTGGGTGAGCTTTTCTTTCCCTTTACCTGCACCACATAGCACCCATGAGCCAAGGCCCAACAAGAAAACACAATAAGGCATGATATAATATCAACAATGATCGTAATAATCATTCAGGACCATCAGTCCAAACAAATAGGTGACAGTTGCAACAGTCACAAAAGTGGGTACAGCCCCCTCTAGCCATGTGACGTTAGGGTCACTCGGGCTTAACTGATAAGAGAACCTTTCATAAGTTTGAACAGGATAGGTGTATGGTGACTGGTCACCAACATAACCCTCCTCATGACTTAAAGTCATAACCCTGGAACAACGTTCCCTAGCCATGTGACAAACAGTCACCGGGCCATATGCCCTGGCATGATATAATAGCACCCATGAGCCAAGGCCCAACAAGAAAACACAATAAGGCATGATATAATATCAACAATGATCGTAATAATCATTCAGGACCATCAGTCCAAACAAATAGGTGACAGTCGCAACAGTCACAGAAGTGGGTACAGCCCCCTCTAGCCATGTGACGTTAGGGTCACTCGGGCTTAACTGATAAGAGAACCTTTCATAAGTTTGAACAGGATAGGTGTATGGTGACTGGTCACCAACATAACCCTCCTCATGACTTAAAGTCATAACCCTGGAACAACGTTCCCTAGCCATGTGACAAACAGTCACCGGGCCATATGCCCTGGCTCTGAATAACTGGTCTTAGACCAGAAAAGCGCTTATAAGTTCATCGAGTTAATAACCCATATGAGTCATTCAACACTGATATCGATTAGATCTAATCTTCATTTGGCTCGACGTTCATGACGCTATGCCATTTCTGACTCTTAGGTCAGTGTCCCTGACTAGTCAGTACATATACAAGTATTCAACATTCGCTAGCATTCAATAGGCAATACATGTCCACATTTATCAATCAACATGCCTCAATAATAATCACGCATGTCCTATATACACAGGGTGCAGTTTTCTTACCTCAGATTCGAGCTAGAAAGATTAAAAGAACGACCCGTGAGAACGATCAACCTTTAGTCCCTTAGCGGTCACCTAATCATAACCAAACATGGGACATCATTAATAATAATGGTCAACGTAGGTTTCCACACCAAAATCTAGCCTCCGAAAGATCAATCCCAACTAATCCAAGTAGTAGGAACACTCCCGAGGCCTATAGTTAAGTTCCCGGGGTCAAAACGAGCAAACAGGGTGAAAACAGGGCAAGGGTTGCGGCCCTGGCACCATGGGCCGCGGCCCCCAGAAATTTTTGAAGCAAGCGCCGCAGCGCCCAACACCAAGGGCTGCGGCGCCCATCCAAAACAGAACCCCCTCTTCTTCCTCATCGAGCCAGGGCCGCGGCGCCCAAGAACAAGGCCGCAGCCCCCAACCGTGGGCCATTCCCAAACGTGTTTTCAACTTCTCCAAGCTTCCAAAATCATACCTAACCATCCCCAATCATCAAAACAAAGTTCCCAAGCTTCCCAAAACTCTCAAAACCCAAGGTTCAAACTCACCAAATACTCAACAATTCACAAAGTCCTATTCAAAGCTTAGAAACTCTACAAACTCAAAACTGTAAACTTATACTACCTTTGATTGAGTTGTTTTCCGTCAAATCCTTCGGTTAAGAAGCTTCTAATCTTTCCTAGGATCGCTATGCCTCGATCCTCGCTTGATTCTGACTCCTAGAACTCGAGATTTCTTCAAAAAGGCTCAAACAGTGAAACGAACTAACGAAAGGGAGAACAAGAGGTTTTCTAACCGTACGTTCTATCTGACAGCTACTTCAAGCTTAAGTAACCTCAAATAAAACCTAGTGCTCGGGGTCCCAAAAATACCCCCGGGGACATTATAGTCAAAACCTCCGAAATTTCACCCTGATCTCAAATATTCCCAATTTATCATCAAATAAACACTCCTATTACCCCAAAATTGACCCCGTTATGACAAAATCGCTAATCCATTATATATGACCGTCTCATGCCAAATAGCTCGAATATATCTCCATAATAATAGAATCTCATTCACAAATCACATTATGCACCCAAATACACATATTCACCCTCAAGGGGCCAAATTATCAAAATAGCATAATTATTCAAATGTGGACCCACATGCATGCATATAACATCATATCATAATATAATTCACATATACATGCATAATATCATTTAATGGCATAATTAAACAAGTATGGCCCTCCTGGCCTACTAATCCCGCCATTAAACCATATCAGAGAATTCGGGGCATTACAACTATCCCCTCCTTACAGAAATTTCGTCCTCGAAATTTACCTGAACAGCTCGGGATACTGCTTCTGCATATCTGACTCCAGCTCCCAGGTCGCTTCCTCGACCTTGCTGTTCCTCCACAATACCTTAACCAAAGGTATCATCTTATTCCTGAGGACCTTATCCTTTCTGTCGAGTATCTGAAAAGGTTGTTCCTCATAGGAGAGATCTGCCTCAAGCTCTCGATCTTCATAGCTCAAAATATGATTAACATCAGGCACATACCTCCGAAGAGCTGAAACATGAAATACATTATGCACGGCCGACAACGCCGGAGGCAAAGCTAACCTATAAGCCACCTAACCAACCCTCTCCAGGATCTCAAATGGACCTACATATCTGGGGCTCAGCTTGCCTATCTTCCCAAACCTTCTCACCCCTTTCCATGGCGAGACTCTAAGGAAGACATAGTCTCCTACCTGGAACTCCACGTTCCTGCGTTTAGGATCTGCATAGCTCTTCTGTCTACTCTGAGAAGTAAGTATTCTGGCTCCAATCTTCTCTATGGCCTCATTGGTCCTCTGAACTGCCTCAGGACCTAAGTATCTCCTTTCACCTGTCTCATCCCAATGAATGGGAGATCTACATTTCCTACCATACAGCATCTCATAAGGTGCAACCCCAATGGTAGACTGATAACTATTGTTGTATGAGAACTCTATCAAAGGCAGATACTTACTCCAAGATCCACCAAAGTCCAGCACACATGCTCTCAGCATGTCTTCCAATATCTGGATTTTCCTCTCGGATTGCCCATCTGTCTGAGGATGATGAGCAGTACTGAACTTCAACTGTGTCCCCATGGCCTTCTGTAAACTCCCCCAAAAATTGGAAGTAAAGGTAGGGTCCCGATCTGACACGATCGACCTAGGCGCACCATGGAGCCGCACGATCTCTCTCACATAGAGATCTGCATACTGGTCAACTGTATAAGTAGTCTTCACTGGTAGAAAGTGAGCTGACTTGGTGTAGTGATCCATTATCACCCAAATAGAATCATGTTGACCAATAGTCCTGGGTAAGCCCACCACAAAATCCATTGTGATGTCTTCCCACTTCCACTCTGGGATATCCAGAGGCTGCAGTAGCCCTGCCGGCCTCTGATGCTCAGCCTTGACCTGTTGACATGTCAAGCACTTAGCCACATACTCTACTACATCTCTCTTCATCCCTGGCCACCAATACAACAATCTCACATCCTGATACATCTTCGTGGTGCCTGGATGCAAAGAGTAAGGTGTAGTATGAGATTCATCCAGAATCTGTCACCTCATTGTAGTATCTAACGGAACACATATCTGCCCCTTGTATCTCAACAAGCCTAGCTCAGACACTGAATAATCTCTGGGCGCTCCAGCCAGAACATCCTCTCTGATCTTGATCAACTGTGGATCACTCAGCTGACCCTCCTTAATCCTCTCCAACAGCGTAGACTGAAGCGTAATATTAGCCAACTGGCCCACCAGCAACTCTATACCAGCTCTGGTCATATCATCGGCTAACTCCCTGGCTATCAGCCTCATACCATAAATCTGCCCTGGACCCTTCTGGCTTAAAGCATTAGCTACCACGTTGGCTTTTCCTGGATGATACAGGATCTCACAATCATAATCTTTTACTAATTCCAGCCAACGCCTTTTCCTCATATTCAAGTCTTTCTGGGTGAAGAAGTATTTTAGGCTCTTGTGGTCTGTATAAATCTCACACTTCTCTCCATAGAGATAGTGCCTCCATATCTTCAGAGCAAAAACCACAGCTACTAACTCTAAATCACGAGTAGGATATCTCTTCTCATACTCCTTCAACTGACGAGAAGCATAGGCAATAACCCTCTCTGATTGCATCAAAACACAGCCCAAACCCTGATGAGAAGCATCACAATAAATCACAAACTTCTCCTGACCTGTCGAAAGACTCAGGATCGGAGCTGTAATCAATCTTTGCTTCAGTTCCTGGAAGCTGTTCTCACACTTATCTGACCACACAAATTTAAGATTCTTGCGTGTCAGTTCAGTCAAAGCACTAGCAATCTTTGAGAACCCTTCCATGAAACGTCTATAATAACCTGCCAATCCAATGAAACTTCTAACCTCAGAAGCATTCTTTGGCCTTGGCCAATCTCTGACCGCTTCGATTTTTGCTGGATCTACTTTAATCCCCTCCTTACTGACAATGTGTCCAATAAAAGATACCTGAGATAACCAGAACTCACATTTCTTGAACTTAGCAAACAGTCTGTGCTCCCTTAGTCTCTGTAGAACCAATCTCAAGTGATACTCATGTTTTGACTCTAACTGAGAATATACTAGAATGTCATCAATGAAGACAATCACAAACTGGTCTAAATAGTCCTTGAACACTCTGTTCATCAGATCCATAAAAGCAGCAGGGGCATTAGTCAATCCAAATGACATAACTAGAAACTCATAATGCCCATACCTGGTATGAAAAGCAGTCTTGGGTATGTCTCCTTCCTTGACCCTCAACTGATGATAACCAGAACGAAGGTCGATCTTTGAGAATACCTTCTAGCCTTGCAACTAATCGAACAGATCATCTATCCTTGGCAAAGGATACTTATTCTTGATTGTCAGTTTATTCAGTTCCCTGTAATCAATACACATTCTCATAGAACCATCCTTCTTCTTTACAAACAGAACTGGTGCACCCCAAGGTGAGAAACTAGGTCTGATAAAACCCAATTCTAACAGTTCTTGCAACTGTACTTTTAATTCTTTTAACTCAGCTGGGGCCATTCTGTAAGGTGCTCTAGACACTGGCTTCGTCCCTGGTGCCAGTTCTATCACGAACTCAATTTCTCTAAGTGGTGGCAATCCTGGCAAATCTTCTGGAAACACATCCAGAAACTCACATACAAGTCTAGTCTCTTCTGGTTTCACTGGCATGACCTGAGTGGTATCAACCACACTGGCCAAGAATCCAATGCAACCTCCTTGCAATAGATCCCTAGCCCTCAATGCAGAAATCATAGGAATGCGAGGTCCATGCACAACACCAACAAACACAAAAGGATCCTCACCTTCAGGCTCAAAGGTGATCATCTCTCTTCTTCAATCAATGGTTGCCCCATACTTTGCCAACCAGTCCATACCCAATATCATGTCAAAGTAAGTCATAACCAACTCTATTAGATCCACTGACAACTCTCTGCCTTCCACTATCACTGGCAAAGATCTGACCCATCTCTTGGATACCACTAACTCTCCAGTGGGTAACAAAGTTCCAAACCCCACAGCATAAAAATCACAGGGTCTACACAGTCTATCAATAATACTACTAGCAACAAAAGAATGTGTAGCACCAGAATCAATCAATACATTATAAGGGGTTCCAGCACTAAGAAGTTGACCTGTAACAACTGAGGGAGAAGCCTCAGCTTCTGCTTGTGTCAATGCGAACACTCGAGCTGGGGCCGAGTTGTCCGCCTTTCTGGGTTCTTCTTTTCTTGCCTTAAGGCAATCCTGTATAAGATGACCCACCGCTCCACATGAGAAGCAGGCCTTTGCCGTACACTCTCCCAAGTTATTGCTTTTGCATCTTGGGCACTAAGGATAAGACTTTCAGGCTTCACTACCACCTGGACGACCCATAGAAATACCACGGGGCCGCCTATCTGGACCTGGACTGGGAAGGTGTTAGGAACCTTCCTCTTCTGACCACTGGGGCCTACACCCCTACTAGAAATCCTTTCTGGCTGCACTGTCACGCCAGATCCTGTTCTCTGCACTCTCGGCTGTGAGTGCCTTCTCAACCACCTGTGCATAGGTAGTAACCCCAGCCACAGTGGTGATACGTACATCACGGGCTAATCTGGGCTGTAGCCCCTGCAAGAATCTCTCTCTCCTGGTCCCATCAGTGGGCACCAGCTCCATGGCAAACTTTGCCAAACGATCAAATTTCAAGGCATACTCAGTGACTGATAAGTTCCCCTGAAGTAGCCTAATAAACTCCTCGGCCTTCGCCGCCCTGATAACATCGTTATAATATTTTTCATTGAATAGAGTTTGAAACTCTTCCCAAGTTAGAGCATTAACATTCTTGGTCTGGGTAATAACCTCCCACCAAATCCGGGCCTCCTCTTGAAACATATAAGTGGCGCAGGCCACCCTCTCATTACCAGATACCCTCATAAAGTCAAAGATAGTGGTAATCATACTCATCCACTGCTCTACCTTGGCATGATCTGCACTGCCCTCAAATACTGTAGGTTATTGCTTCCTGAACCTTTCATAGAGAGGCTCCCAATTATTTCCAACCTAAGGCAGCTGCCCTGCTGCTGGCACCAACACAGGAGGTGCCTCTGATACACTAGCCACTGCAGGCGCTTGCTGCTATTTCAGGAGACGAAGCTCTTCTCCCTGTCTTAATATTGTAGCCTACAGATCACTCACTATCTGCTGCCAGTTTACAGGAGCTGGCTGTGGAATCTGAGACTGGTCATTTTTCTGACCCTTGCTATTATTATTATTCTGGCCCTGATCACTCTGGCCAGCTGAAGTATCTGTCTGCCCTAGATTCATTCTTATCTGTTATACCTTGCTGAAATATTGATCAATACGGCCAGTCAGTTAGTAATAACTAAACCTCTTGTCGCCTTACGGTCCAAGAACAAGCAGACTATTATCATATTCCACAGTCATACAGTTATACAAACAGATACATGCTTATAGCATTTAGCACTCAGCATGTATCACGTAATAGTTCATAACAATCATACTAATAAGTATGTTCCAGCAATCCCATTACTAATAAGCACACAGTTGCTGAGGATATAATAATTCAGGGCACAGGTTTAACATGGTGTCTCAAGCATACAGATAAAGCACATATACCACATTTAAGCAATTATACATATAACTACATAAATAGTTACCAAACCATGAGTCAAGCTTGACTTCAGTGATGTGTGTACATGCCCAGCCAGTCTGCAGGAACCCTAACCTTGGCATGCTCTGATACCAAGTTGTAATGCCCTGGTTACCCCAGAACAGTTACAGTGAACGGTGAACCGGAAATTTGACCCGCTACCCGAGTCCTTTGGTTAAAAACGTGCTTTAAGTATTATTAACAGGTTAAGGTGAAAAATAATAAAAAAGGAAAGGATATATTTTATTAAGTATATAACTGCTCATGAGCTTATCAAAACATTTACAAGTTATTTACAACTCAAAATGGTCACTACTGTTTCAAATTTACAAACCCGCCGACCTAAGCGGCAAAATAGGGTAAACCCCCTAGCTCCTCTGAGAACTCCTTGGCCGTGGTGGTCAAGCGGCCGCATATGTACACATCACCACCTAAGCTCTCCACTCAAGGCTGGGTGAGCTATTCTTTCCCTTTACCTGCACCACATAGCACCCATGAGCCGAGGCCCAGCAAGAAAACACAATATAGCATGATATAATATCAACAATGATCATAATAATCATTCAGGACTATCAGTCCAGAACAGATAGGTGACAGTAGCAAAAGTCACTAAATTGGGAATAGCTCCCTTCAGCCTTGTGACGATAGGGTCACCGAGGCTTAACAGGTAAGTGAACCTTTCATTAGTTTAACCAGGATAGGTGCATGGTGACTGGTCACCAACATAACCTTCCTCATGACCATAGAGTCATAACTGTGGAACATCGTTCCCTAGCCATGTGACAAGCGGTCACCTGGGCCTTAGGCCCTGGCTCTGAGTAACTAGTCATAGACTAGCCAAGCGCTTATAAGTTCATCAACCTTAGGGTCGGTTCAGCAATAATGCCTTAGAGCCATTCAATGTTGATATCAATTAGATATAATCTTCATTTGGCCCTGCGTTCATGACGCTATGCCATTTCTGACTCTTAGGTCAGTGTCCCTGACTAGTCAGTGCCATATACAAGTAAGCAACATTTACTAGCATTTAATATGCAATCCATGTCCACATTTATCAATCAACATACCTCAATAACAAATACGCATGTCATATATACACAGGGTGCAGTTTTCTTACCTCAGATTCGAGCTAGAATGAATAAAGAAACGACCCTTGAGAACGATCAAATTTTAGTCCATTAGCGGTCACCTAGTCATAACCAAACACGGGACATCATAAAAAAAAATGATCAACACAGGTTCCCAAACCAATATAGAGCCTCCGGGACAACAATCCAAACTAATCCAAATAGTAGGAACAATCCCGAGGCCTAAAACTATGTTCCCGGGGTCAAAACACACAAACGGGCTCAACCCTGCTCAAGGGCTGCGACATTGGCACCTTGGGTTGCGGCCCCCAGCCACCTTGGGCTGCTTTTATGGATCTGATGAATAGAGTGTTCAAGGATTATCTGGACCAGTTTGTGATCGTCTTCATCGATGATATTCTGGTATATTCTCAGTTTGAGTCAGAGCATGAGCAGCATCTGAGGTTGGTTCTACAGAGATTGAGGAAAGACAGACTGTTTGCTAAATTCAAGAAGTGTGAGTTCTGGTTATCTCATGTATCCTTTCTTGGGCACATTGTCAGTAAGGAGGGGATTAAGGTAGATCCAGCGAAGATTGAAGCGGTTAGAGATTGGCCAGGGCCAAAGAATGCTTTTGAGGTTAGAAGTTTCCTTGGATTGGCAGGATATATACAGTTAGTGCAGTTAATTCCATTAATGGGGAATTTACGTCTCTAACATATACACCAACTATATTTGCATGTATATTATTTAGATATGGATTTTCATGACCAAATTTACTTTAGCCCACAAGCTCCATGATACGGGGACAACATTAGTAACATTCTTTTTTTTATCTTAGTCCACAATCATTAATCATAAAGATATTGGCACATAGATTATAAAGATTTAATTGTTAAAAATTTAATTAATAATTACTAATTGACACCAACCAATTAATAATTAATATTTATTAATTATTTACTAAACTATTTTAAAGTTAAATGATCATAAATTAGTTAAGGTTATGCAACTTACATGTTTTGTCGCTGCTACATCACTAATCCACTTATCCTTCTTCTTATGGAGGTGCTCGAATGTGTCGATCATGCTCGGAAGCTCGCCAGTAGAGAGGTCCATCTAAAAAAGCAAATTATTTAAACATTGTGACCTTTATAATATTTTCGTAAATGTAAGGATATAGGTTATTATAATTTACGTGATCATAAACATGGGCAACGATGGATTTGGAACCGTGTCCTCCTGGTATGGTCATTTTTGCTCGAGCTTCTTTATTTTTCTTCGATATACGCTTCAAACAGAAAATAGTACTCATTAATCTAGATTGTAATTTAATAATTAAAAATTAATGTAAAATCTACGGCATAACTGCTGAGAATCAGAAGCCCAAAAATCGCATAGAATTGCCCAATCAGAAGAAGTAATTGACCCAAAAGGTTTTGACTTCGCTCTCTCGTTGTCCACCTCTCCTCCAACCTCTACCCAGTGTTTCTTCCTCGCGTGGCGCCAATCAGTCAGATGCTTTTGCATTTGTCTTACCATGGCATCGTTGATTACTAAATTGTCATCATGTACTAATTCTCATTTCTTCAAGATATTTCATCAAATATCTTGAAAAAATGAGAACCAGTACATGAATACATTGATTATCCTCAAGGCATCCAATAGGTGCATGTGTACCTATATCTAATACTATCATTAATTAATGATAATAAATAAAGTTTTCATTGAATTAAATAAAAAGTTACATATACTTGTTTAAATTACATATCACTGTCCTCAACATCACTAACTACAACATCATTACGAACGCCACTGTCACTATCACTATCGACTAGAACATTGTCATCATCCTCATCGTCTTCATACTCGGCCAACGTGTCGTCTTCAAATTCAACTTCATCATCGACAACAAACTCATATGAACCTTCTCCAACCAAATCATCGATGTTGTACACTTCAGTGGGATTGACATCATCCCGATCATACTGAAGATTATCAAAAATTGGAAGTTCTACCCACAACTGAAATGAAGAAGAATTAACTTCTTGCAATATTGGTATATCATTTGTGGTCTCAGTATCATCAACATCGGAATTAGAGAAATCCCATACATTCCTCGGAATGTATTCATTAACAAGCCTCCAATCATCCCTATTTTTCACATCTCGAAGATAATACACCAACTTCGCTTGAGATACGAGAACGAAAGGATCATCTTTATAACATTCTTCCTTCACATATACGCTCGTAAAATTGGATTCCAATTTAATTCTACCTGTATTGAACGATCGACACTTGAATAGGACAACACTGTAACCCATCAAGTAGGACAATTCAATTACTTCTTCCAGAACTCCATAGTAGTTCACTCCTTCCTCACTTGGCACCATTACACCGCAATTTTGTGTTTTAAGCTTCATATCACCACCATGAATCACAAATTTCACACCATTCACTATCATCCCTGGATATGAGAACACGGTGCCGCTTGATTTGTTTGCGAGAACATATAATTCATTATTCACTTCAGTAGGTGTTGACTCATGCAAACCGTTCACCTATCAACATTGACATTGAAAGTTACTTTTGGATTGATTAAGTGGGGTTTCGGAAAAAAATTGACTAATATACATACTCTTTCTTTGAACCACTAAGGAAAATAAGCTTCTTGTTGAACTTCAAGATTCGAGCTCCCCCCCGTTTTCTTAATTCATCTATATGCTCACTACAAACGGACAACAATGTTATGATTTTTGCCTTTACTCGGTATATAAACCAAACAAATTTATTGAAAAAAGAATAGAAAACACACCTAAGGTACTCCTTAATTTCGGCACAATTATCAAGATATACCACTCAACCTTTTGCTTTAACTGCGGATTGATGAGCATACTTGATTTCTCACCAAATGGATGACCAATAGCCTTATAAATAGAATATTCTTGATTTGGTTGGGATTCAACGCGATCGTCATTCCTCTCAGGTCGATTGAATCGAGTCTCAACCCCCCAGAGGGACATTGAGCAAAAGGTTAAGGCCTCGTTGACCACGTAAGCTTCTGCGATTGAACCTTCCGGACGTGCACGATTTCTTACATATTATTTATAAACCACCATTGAATGTTCAATGGGATACATCCACCTAAAGTGCACGGGATCGCCAAGAATTGCCTCTTTCGGAAGATGCAAAACCAAATGCACCATAATGTCGAAAAATGCTGGACAAAATATCATTTCCAACTTGCATAAAATGGTAATAATGTCTATCTCCATCTTCTCAAGGTCTTTCACATTCAAAGTCCGTGAACAAAGTTTTTTGAAAAAACCGCACAACTCAATAATTGGCTTTCGAACTTCAGGAACAAAAAATGACCTAATTGCGGCGGGCAACATCTGCTGAAACAACACGTGGCAATCATGTGATTTTAGTCCAATTATCTTGCCATCATTGACATTGACATTCTTCGAAAGGTTTGCAGCAAAACCGTCCGGGAATTCAACTGACTTCACAAATTCATAGAAAACTCGACGCTCCGGGACACTGAGGGTGTAACTAGCGTGCGGTTTCTTCCACTTGTTTCCCTCTTTGCAGAGGTGGAGTTTTTCCCTAATTTTCATGTCTGCTAGATCAAGTCTTGCTTTGTCAGTGTCTTTAGATTTTCCCTCTAAGTTCAACAAATTTCCCAAGACACTATCGCAAATATTCTTCTCAATGTGCATTACGTCCAAGTTATGCCTCAGCAATAATTCCTTCCAATAATCAAGCTCGAAAAATATGCTCTTCTTCGACCAATTAAGTTCAATCGGAGCCCTTTTGCGTTTCACACTACCAAATTATTTTTGTTTCCCAGGATGTTTAATCTGTAAATTCTCTAATTGCTTCAACACATCATCACCAGAGTAATCTTTTGGGGGTGGCCTGAGTTCCTTGTTACCGTCGAATAGTGCTCGTTTGCTCCTCCATTCATGATCCATATCAAGAAACCTTCTATGGCCAATATATGCAATTTTACTTCTAATCCCTACAGAGGGAGTTTCTTCATTGCATGTGGGGCACGCCTTGTACCCTTTTGTGCTACACCCAGACATCATCACATAAGCTGGGTAGTCATTAATGGTCCACAAGATTGCTGCACGCATATTGAACAAGGTACTATTGTATGCATCTCGTGTCTCGACACCATTCACCCATAACTCCTTCAACTCGTCAAACAAAGGTCTCATATAGACATCAATATCTTTTCCAGGTGAAGAAGGGCCTAGAATTAGAATAGACAACATTAATGATTGTGGTTTCATGCATTTCCACGGCGGCAAGTTGTATGGGACAAGTATCACAGGCCACACACTGTAAGAGTTGCTCATGTTCCCAAAAGGATTAAAACCATCTGTAGCCAACCCAAGCTTAACATTTCAAAGTTCGGCTGCGAAAGATGGGTACAACTCATCAAGGTGCTTCCACACCTTACTGTCAGCAGGGTGCCTCATCACACCATCTTCCTTGGCCTTTTAGAATAGTGCCATCTCATATCCTCTGCAGTATATCTCGAACTGTACAGCCTATTCAATCTCAGCGTCAATGGAAAGTACCACATGACCTTATGAGCCACTTTCTTCCCGTTCCCACGATTATCTTGCCAGCAACACTCACCACAAACCGGACAGAATTCTAAGTTCACATTCTCCTTCCAAAACAGTGCACAGTCATGCTTGCAAGCATTGATAGACTCATATCCCAATCCAATACTCCGCAACTTTGCCTTCGCCTCATAGTTAGACTTAGGTAAAATTGTTCCGTCAGGCATAGCGTCGACTAACAATTCCAGCAAACCATCAAAGTAATGATTGCTGCACTTGTTAATAACTTTCAGATGCATCAGCTTCACCAAGAAGTTCAACGCGGAATACTTTCGGCAACCTGGGTACAGTTCACTTGACATTTCCTTAAATAAATTGTCATACTTGTCGCGATGTTGAACATCATCTTGGGGAGGATCATTATAGTTTCCAGCGGGAACGTCATCTTCAGTGTAAACATCCTCCAGGATATCTACTATCTCATCTCTATCCTGATCTCGTACCACATCTGGTGGCGATGGCAGCGCCTCTCCATGGTAATGCCACACTTTGTAGGATTGTATGATGTCATTGTTGAATAAATGCATCGAAATTGCATTTATAGGCTGGAACTTAACATTCCCACATTTCTTGCACGGACAACGAACCAAACCCCGATTGTTCACCTAATTTTTAGCGATCTCGAAAAACTCCTTAACACCATTTCTATACTCTAGAGACCAACGATTCCTCGCACTCATCCAGCTTCTGTCGCTCGCAATCTTCAAGCGAAATAATTCAGAAAATATTAATAATTGTCTTAAAATAAGGGAAATGATAGTCAAAATATTTCATGACCGTTTGTCTCCCTTATTATCACTAAGTGATAATAATATCCTATCTCTGGCAAAAATAATTATTTATATTTACCAAAGAAAATATAGCTAATTATTAATTATTACAATTTTTTTAAATCGTTTACTTGCTTATTACTTTTATTTTAAAATTAATTTAATTATACATTAATTTCATTTTGTAATTTTTTATTAAATTCTTCAATTTGTATTTGATTATTTGCTTAATTAATAACAATTTTATTATATTTATATTTTACTTAATTATATTTGATTAAATCATTTATATTTTAAAAAAATTTCAATTACAAAACATTTAATATTAATGTTAAAATTAATTGTTAATTATTATGATTGGTAATTTTACTTTATTTAAATTATAGTTAAAAATTAATGTTTTGATGTATTTTTTAATTATACTTAAACTTTTATTTAATTAATTATTAAACGTTTATTAATTTTACTAACCGTAACAGGATTTGGGCAGCATAACATCTATATTTCAAACTATCCCAAAAATTTTAAAACCTACAAATTAAACACAATTCTAGATCATACAAAACATATATATACATTAACAAATACATCAATTTACATATATACAAATATTTAACCACAAAATAAAACATATACCAAAACTGATTTTTTTATTAATACAAAAAATTATTAAATACATAATTACAAACCTATCACATTTAATATAAAACAATTTAAAAATATAAACATACATTATTAATCTAATTTTTTTTTTAAGTTCATACTTTAACTATAATATATATATCACAAAATACAATATAATAAATACTAACAAGCAAAAATAAATAAATACATATAAAGCATTAAAATAAAAAAAAAATACATATTTAAATCTTTTTTTTTAATTTTACAAAAAAATTAATAAATACAAAAAATATATATTATAAAAATAACTTAAAAATAGTTGTTATTAAGAGAACAAATTCATATAAAGCATTAAAATAAAAATTAATGGTAACGGCTATAATTTTTGTAATTAATGTTAATTTTCGTTAGACTAACGAAATTTGGCCAGCATAACGACTATATTTTAAACTATCACAAAATTTTATAAAACCTGCAAACTACACACAATATATAGAATATTCCCAGAGCAATATACAGAATATTCCTAGAGCAATATACAGAATATTCCCAGAGCATGCACAACATAAACCAAGATTAATAACATATATCAAATCTTTTTGTATCAGTAACATCAAAACAATTTATTTAGAAAATATTTATAAACAAATAATGTTTAATATAAAAAAATAAAGTATAATGCAAATATACAATATAATATAATAATCTAATCTATTTTTTTAATATACATATAAAGCATTAAAATTAAAAAATATACATACTCAAATCAGTTTTTTTTTAATAAATACTAAAACCATATTTCTTTTTCATTATTAATCTCATTTTTCTAAAACTACACAAATTTTTTTTAACAGAAAAATATAACTATAATACCAAAATATCACACACGTACATATATATTAATAGTTCACAATTAATTAATCAATTTTCTAAAAAAATTAACATTAAATAAACATATGTACACATACATTTACATATATACATATATACAAAAAAACAAAAATATAAATATAAATAGACATATATATGGACATATAAATATATATACATATATATAAACAGACATAAACATATATATACATATATGTTAGAATTTTTGAATGAAAAAACCAATTGGGATTTGTCCCACGTTGGTAATAAGAGGTTATGCCTCTCCTTCTTTGGCCTATATATAGAGATTAGCGGTCTTAGTTTTAATTACACCAAAAACTTATACTTATATATTTTTGTCTTCATTTGAAGATTGAGATATATATATTTTCAATATTGTTTTTTCCTTTCTACTCTTTAGAGTTCTTAGATCTGTTCTAGTGTGATAGAGTTCGGGTATATTTGGTTCGGCGAAGTAATTGAGTTACTTATCATTCACAGTTGTATCCTGGGAGATAGACGTCGAAACCTCGTAGAGGCGGCGAATCTATTTTAAGGAAACTGTGTGTTACACAAGCCTCGGCTTTTAATTTTGTTCTTTATAATTATTGTGTAAATTAATTATAATTGCTATTTATATTATAAGTTATTTATATTATATTATTTATAATTATAATATTGTTATATATATATATTATAAGTTATTTATAATTATAATATTGTTACATATTATAAGTTATTTATATTGTATTATTTATAATTATAATATTATATTGTTATATATATTATAAGTTATTTATATTATATTATTTATAATTATAATATTGTTATATATATTATAAGTTATTTATAGTGTATTATTTATAATTATAATATTATAAGTTATTTATATTGTATTATTTATAATTATAATATTTATGTATCTTTAATTTAGTAGATATAAATATTGTATTTATCATATTGCGTTTATTCAAGTATTATATAAGATATGGTTTTTCTTACAATATATACATAAACTAACCCTTGGAGTTGTTCTACCGAGAGATTGGAGCTGCACACACTTTGGTGCACCTGTTTATAGAGAGAGAGAACAAAAAAAAATACAATTACAAAACGAGAAATAGAGAAAAAAGTCTAAAAATGTTAAAATTTTTGTCATTGGATTTACTAACCTTGAGAGATCAGAGAAGAGCTTCACTATCTGAGCTGAGCCACGGTGGGATTATGGCATGGGGTGGTTAGACATCAAACCAAAGAGAAGAGAAGAAGTTGAGAAAAAAATTTGAAAATGGGGAAGAAGGGCAAAACGCTATGACTTTGCCGGAACGTTTCGTTGCGCCAGCAAAAGTCTAGCCACCTACTTTGTTGAAAACGTGCACAAATTTAAAATGCACATTTTGACTTTTGCCGGCACGTTAGGTGAAATACGCCGGCAAAAGTTTATGGTATTTTTTTTTAAAATCTGATAGATCTTTGCCGGCGTGATTCACTAAATGCGCCGGTAAAAGTTTTTTTTGCCTACGCAATTCTGAATTGCCCCGGCAAAAGCCTTATTTCTTGTAGTGCACCCTAATACAAAGGCAGTGTGGGCTAAAAGTATAAAAATATTAAAAAATAAAAACTTTAGGGCAGAGGTCATTTAAGTCAAATAAAGTAATAAGAATTACTTTCATAGATCTCCTCAAGCTCTGGGGTTATCCATCCATTGTCAGGTTCACAATGCTTCAGTCTCCATGTCTCAATCTAACCACTGGGTGATCAACACAACTCCTCTAGAATGTGATGTCATGGTGTGGAAACTGACCCATTTCTTGATCCCCACTTTCTCTTTGATCGACTCTATGTGTTCTTTATCGACCAATCCTAATTGAGAATAATCACATCATTAACAAAGTAGTTGAATGTCGATAATGATCAACAAAACAAACAAAGCAATGAATGAAATCAAGTACATAAACTAAAATAAATGATAGCAAACCAAATAAACAACAAAAAAAATTATCTTAGTTCAGACAAAAATCAATGATAGTAAAACATAGAAACAACACAAAAAATTATCCTAGTTCAGACTAAAATCTTAGTCCTACATTAAGCTAAGTCCACCAACAAGCTTCACTAACACTACAAGAAATTCGACATTTACCTACCAATTTTATTTGTGGGTAAAAATGGTGCATTTCTAGGTAAATCTCTTTACCTACCAATTTTGACCATTAACCTATTGGTAGGTAATAGTTAGTTGAGAAATGTATTATTACCTACGATTAGTATATTGGTAGGTAAAAATTGTGTGGATCCCACAAAAAATGAGTCAGCATCATTGACCTAGTGTTTGATGTGGTATTATACGTGACAAGTGATGTGGCACTCCATGTGGCACATGACGTGGCAATTATGTATCAAGAAAGATAACATGGAAAATGACGTGTCTTCCACCATGTCAGGTGACGTGGCAGATTATGTGGTTAGTGACAGTAGCTTATTGGGCCACGTGGCAGTGTATTAGGTTCGGATATTTACCTACACTTAAATATGTGTAGGCAATAATTTAATTTATTTGTAGGTATTACATATGGTAGTAGCTTATTTGGCCACATGGCTGTGTATTAAGTTCTGACATTTACCTACACTTAAATATGTGTAGGTAATAGTATAATTTATTAGTAGGTAGTATTGAATTATTATTTTGGAAAATATTTAAAATTAATTATTAAAAAAAACTTAACAAAAATTACTCACACTAAATTGTAAACCCATAAACAAAGTATCTTCTATGAATTTCGGTATATGGTTAAAAATCAAATCAAACATTGTCAATAAAGTCCTATTCTATATTCACTTCTTGTTACAAAAGTAGATACAATTGAATATCATATTGACCAACACAATACTTGAAGACAAAACCTTCTTCTGATAGCCCATTTTCCAACACATACAATCCAAATTGGAGAAACCATCCTAATTTTTCATGGAGACAAAACCAACTACAAATGAATCAAGGAAACCAATTCCACCTGCCAAATCCAAATCATGCCCAACCAAGTCAACCTTACCCTCCACAAAGAAAACCTTCCTTAGAAGACACCTTACAACAGTTCATGCAATCCACCCAACAAATCTTACAAAATCAGTCTCAATCCATTGCCAAACTCGAGACACAATTGGGTCAACTTGCTAGTGCTGTAACCGAGAGAGAAAAAGGAAGATTTCCTAGCCAACCCATCCCAAATCCTAAAGGCCAATATGAAATAGGAACCCCTAGTCATAAAGAAGAAGCTAAGTCTATTTCAACTCTTAGGTCCGGAAAACAAATTGTCAAACCCGATTACATACCTCAAGTTGAAAAAGACCAAAGCCAACCTCAAAATTCCAACACAAATGACCTTTCAAAAGATGATGCTCAAATCCTTCCTTCCATCCCAAAAGCTCCTTTTCCACAAAGATTAATTCCACTCAAGAAAGGCAATCAATATAGTGACATCTTAGAAGTTTTCAAACAAGTAAGCATAAACATTCCTTTCTTAGATGCCATTAAACAAATTCCTGCCTATTCTAAATTCTTAAAAGACCTTTGCACTGTTAAAAGAAACACAAATGTTCCAAAAAAGGCATTTTTAACTGAACAAGTTAGCTCCATAATTCAACATAAAAGCCTTGTGAAATATAAAGATCCCGGTTGTCCAACAATTTCATGCATCATTGGCGATCATTTTATTAACAAAGCTTTACTTGATTTAGGAGCTAGTGTGAATTTACTGCCTTATTCTGTGTATAAGCAACTTGGTCTAGGAGAATTAAAACCAACTTCTATAACACTTCAATTAGCCGATCGTTCAGTGAAAATCCCTAGAGGTATTATAGAAGATGTTTTAATTAAAGTGGATAAATTCTATTTCCCTGTGGACTTTATTGTTCTTGACACTCAACCTGTTGAAAATGCTCATGCTCAAATACCCTTCATTCTAGGTAGACCATTTTTAGCTACATCTAATGCAATTATCAACTGTCGTAATGGTGTATTGAAATTATCTTTTGGAAACATGACTGTTGAATTAAATGTTTTTAATGTTGCTAAATCTGTTGAGTGTGACGAAGTGCATGGAGTTAACATGATAGGGCGTATGTGTGAAGAAGATGGGAATGACTTACTTGATTTTTGTGAAAAATACTTTGGTATGAACTTGCATATTGATGATTTTAATGATGATGTCAATTCTTTGTTAGAGTCTATGCCCTTGAATGAAACCAAAGTTGAACCCCTTTCACCCTTAGATCATGTTCAATCAATTTCTGAGTCTCCAAAGTTAGACCTTAAACCTTTGCCAGAAAATGTAAAATATGCTTTTCTAGGAGAGTCTGAAACCTTGCCTGTTATCATAGCATCTCCTTTAGAAAAAGAACAAGAAGATAAATTGTTAAATGTCCTTAGAAAACATAAGGAAGCCATAGGTTGGACTATTGGAGACATCAAGGGAATTAGCCCATCCATATGCATGCATAGAATCCATCTAGAAGAAAATGCTAAAACCTCTCGGGAATGTCAAAGAAGGTTAAATCCAAATATGAAAGAGGTCGTTATGGAAGAAGTACTTAAACTGTTAGATGTAGGTATCATTTACCCTGTTTCTGATAGTCAATGGGTTAGTCCAGTCCAAGTAGTGCCTAAAAAGTCTGGGATCACAGTTATTGAAAATGAGAAAAATGAATTGATCCCTACTCGAGTACAAACGGGGTGGAGAGTGTGTATAGACTATAGGAAGTTAAATAATGTTACTAGAAAAGACCACTTTCCTTTACCCTTTATTGATCAAATGCTTGAACGTTTAGCTGGCCATGCATATTATTGTTTTCTTGATGGCTATTCAGGCTATAACCAAATCCCCATTGCCCCTGAAGATCAAGAAAAGACTACCTTCACTTGCCCTTTTGGAACCTTTGCATATCGTCGCATGCCTTTTGGTCTTTGTAATGCTCCTGCAACTTTTCAAAGATGTATGATTGCAATATTTTCTGATATGGTTGAAAGAAATCTTGAAGTGTTTATGGATGATTTTTCTATGTTTGGAAATTCTTTTGATGACTGTTTGCACCATCTTTCTCTTGTTTTAATTCGCTGCAAAGAAAAGAATTTAGTTCTTAATTGGGAAAAATGTCATTTTATGGTTAAAAAAGGAATTGTTTTAGGTCATGTAATTTCATCTGAGGGAATAGAAGTTAATAAAGCAAAAGTTGACCTTATTTCAAAACTTCCCCCACCTAAAACAATAAAAGAAATTAGATCATTCTTAGGCCATGCCGATTTTTATAGAAGATTCATAAAAGACTTTAGCAAAATTTCACGCCCATTATGTCATTTGCTAGGAAAAGAAAATGCTTTTGTCTTTGATAATGATTGCCATGTTGCCTTTGAAAAATTGAAATCCCTTTTAACTAGTGCACCTATTATCCGCCCTCCTGATTGGAATATTCCTTTTGAAATAATGTGTGATGCTTCTGATTATGCTATTGGTGCTGTTCTAGGACAAAGAATTAACAAGTTACCTCATGTAATCTACTATGCTAGCAAAACTTTGAACGATGCTCAATTAAATTGTTCTACAACTGAAAAAGAATTGCTTGCTGTTGTGTTTGCATTGGAGAAATTTAGGTCTTATTTATTAGGATCTAAAATAATTGTCTATTCTGATCATGCTGCATTGAAATATCTCTTGTCGAAAAAAGATGCTAAATCTCGCTTAATTCGTTGGATCTTGCTTTTACAAGAATTTGATTTAGAGATACGAGATAAAAAAGGTTCTGAAAATGTTGTTGCTGATCATTTGTCTAGAATTGTTGTTGAGACTAATAATGACTCCACCACTATAACTGAATCTTTTCCTGATGAACAACTCATGCATATATCTTCTTTGCCTTGGTATGCTGACATTGTGAATTATTTGGTCACTGGTGAAATTTCGTCTCATTGGTCTAAGCATGACAAATCTAAATTTTATTCTGAAGTGAAAAATTTCATGTGGGATGACCCTTATTTGTTTAAATATTGCCCTGATCAAATAATAAGGAGATGCATTCCAAATGGTGATCAACTTAAAATCATATTTTTTTACATGATCATGCATGTGGTGGACATTTTAGTGGTAAGAAAACTGCTTTGAAAATTTTACAATGTGGATTTTATTGGCCTACTATTTTTCATGACACTTATGTTTATTGCAAATCCTGTGAACGTTGTCAAATGTTAGGAAGTGTAACTATAAGAAACATGATGCCTTTGAATCCTATCCTTATTGTTGAAATATTTGATGTTTGGGGCATTGATTTTATGGGTCCATTTCCTAACTCTTTTGGTAACTTGTACATTCTTGTTGGTGTTGATTATGTGTCTAAGTGGGTTGAAGCTATTGCATGCCACACAAATGACCATAAAGTTGTGCTTAAGTTTTTGAAAGAAAATATTTTCTCTCGTTTTGGCTCACCACGTGCTATCATTAGTGATAACGGTACACACTTTTGTAATAGATCTTTTGAGCATTTAATGAAACAATATGGTATTACACATAAAGTCACTACACCTTATCACCCACAAACTAGTGGTCAAGTTGAAATATCAAATAGGGAAATTAAGCACATCTTAGAGAAAACTGTCAATCCAACTAGGAAAGATTGGTCCTTAAGACTCATTGATGCATTATGGGCATATAGAACTGCATACAAAACACCCATTGGAATGTCTCCCTATAGACTTGTGTATGGAAAGGCATGTCACTTACCCGTTGAGCTAGAACATAGAGCCTATTGGGCAATTAAGCAATTGAATTTTTCCTTAGACAAAGCAGGTGAGAGAAGAAAGCTTCAATTAAATGAGTTAGAAGAACTTAGGCATGATGCATATGACTATTCCAAAAAATATAAGGATCGAATGAAGATTTACCATGACAAAAACATTTTGCGAAAAGATTTCTCCCCTGGTCAAAAAGTTCTTTTATATAATTCTCGTTTGCATCTCTTCCCGGGGAAGTTACGCTCTAGGTGGGTAGGTCCATACATTGTTCGCACTGTTTTTCCACATGGAGCCATTGAAATTGAAAATCCTAATAATGGTAATGTATTCAAAGTGAATGGACAAAAATTGAAACCATTTTTAGAATTGAAAACTGCTAAAGTGGATGAAATCCTTCTTGAGGATCCTATTTACCATGGTCCTTGATCGCTCTCATCAATTATTGGTAAATGTGTGTTTTATTTATTGTTTTAGGTTAACTTCTTGTTTTGATTTTTGTTTCTTTTTTGTTGCACTCTTGACAATGCTCCATGATGAGGTACGACCATTCTAAACTCTAAACTCTTTCACGCTTCAAGTTATATTTGTATTTTGGTACATTGAGGACAATGCATATATTAAGTTTGGAGGTAGTGGGTTTATATGGTTACTTCTTTCATGTGTTTGAAAATGGTAGAATTTTTTTTGGTAGAGTATCTATTTTATATATTAATTATAAAAAAAAAATTTAAAAACAAAATATATATATTTATATATGTTTAATATTATCTTTCTAGTAATTTATATTTATATATTTTTGTGCTTTTATACTTTATTTTCTATAAAAAAAATGAAAAAAAAACCATTTTGGTGATATCCGTTTTTCCTTTTATAATACCCTTGATTGAGCTTGATTTTAGTTTAAAAAATATATGAATCTTTTTTAAGCTTTGTGTTTAATTCTTGGGTCAATTTTGCTTAAAAAAAATGAAATTTTGAAAAAAAATCATTCATCATAATATGTGAAATAAAAAGTTTATTACAACAATTTTTCCAAAATTCACATAATAACTTGATAAATAGTTTTGGACTTCTAATTTAAAATATATTTTCAAAGCAAGATTGACTATGGAATTAATTACATAAGGTTAATTTTGATTCATATTTTTTTTTTATAAATTATTTTCAATGTGCAATCTTTAAGGGCATTTTTGATATCACCAATTAAAAAAAATTAAAAAAAAATGTGTGTTTTTAATTTTTCTTTTGCTCGAGGACTAGCAAAATATTAAATTTGGGGGTGTGATAACTCTACAAAATAAATCTATTTTATGTGCTAGTTGTTGCTTAATTCTTGAGTTTTTAATTGATTTATTAAGTTTTTAAGTAATTTTGAATTTATTAGGTTTATTTTAATTTTATAGATTTTTGTGTATTTTTATTGTTATATTATTGTAAAATGTTATGGCTTAATTATTTAAAAATAATATTGTTAAGTTAGGAGTAAAAAGATGCAATTTTGAGCTTAAATGTTTAAGTAAATTAAGTTTTAATTAAAATTTTCATAGAAGTTATATGGTATATTTTATTAATGAAAATATTTAATTTTAATTTAGTTTATTATTTATTTTGTAGGGAATTTATTATTTTTATATTTGGAAAATGAGGAGAAAGAAAGGAAAATGACATTCTTGAAGAGGAAATAACAAAAATTGGCACAAGGGCTTGCCTCCTTCACCACCTCCTGAAACTCATTTCGCCAGGCCCAATAGCGCCCAGCCCATTGCTTTTCCCACCTAAAGCCAGCCATTTCACATCATCTCTTCATCAAGCCTTCAGCACTTCACGCCTAACTCCATCCAGCTGGCACCACCTGAAGCTCCTACAACTACTTCAAGTCCAAGCTGCTTCACCATTCCAAATGGCCCAATCTCCTCTGCCAGGCCTGCCTGTTTCACCCACGGCCCACATCTTTGGCCCAGCCGAACCACTTTGCCACAGCCACCAATATGGCTAAAAAACCATATTTGTTCCCAATGTCCACTTTTTTCTTTTCACTAAAATATCAACTTACTCTTCCATATTTTTCTCACCTAAATAAACATTCCTAATTCATTTTTTTACCCTAGCTTTTCACTAATATTTTACCCCACCAAACATTTCATATTTCCAATACTCTTACACTTACTCTATTTATCCTACCACTTCCCAACACAATTAAATTAATCAATTTATTTATTTTAACTTGATTAATTTAATCTCCATATTTTGCCTATAAATAGAGTCTTATAAGACCATTTGGAGGGCTCTTCTTCTTCATCTTTTTTTCAACATCTTCTACACATTTTTCTCTCTTCTTTTCACTAGTTTCTCTCTACCATTTTCATCTTTTGAAGAGCATGTCAAGTATGTTATTTTGTAATTTTTATCTAGTTATGAGCTTCTAATCTTTTTCAAAGGTTATTAAGATGATGATGAAGCAAAATGTAACTAGATAGTATTTTTTTATTGTATGTTGATTTCCCATTTGTGTAACATTGTTTATGGATTTTTCTATCAAAGATATGCATTTTTCATCTATTATTGAGTGTTAAAGCATATTACACTTAGTTCTTCATTATGCAAAAATATGATATTCTTTGATTAAATGTTTTTCATTAAATTGTTCACATCTAATTCTTAGAGCATAAGTATCATATTTTGCCTAAACATAATCTCTTTGATTTTTTGTAGTTTCATTAGGTTGTAACACAACTAATGCTTAGAAATTATATCTTATATAAGTGAAGAAAAATCCTACATTTTTGAAAGAGTAACTTGTGCTTGAATAGAAAATATATTTTGAAAAAATATATAATGTGATTTATTTCAACTATATCAAAACTTGGGAATCAATATACTTATAAATACTATTGAACTTGCATTTTGTGGATTCTAATATCTTAATAATCTTATTTTACATATCTCATTTGAAAATCATTTTTCTATTTAATCTTAAATCTTTTTATTACTTGTCTTTTATTTTTCTAAAACAAAGTCTCATCAAATATTTGGAACTAGGTTAGAATATTATTGCTTTGTTTGAAATAGTTTCTTTTGATGTTAGTCAACTCCCATGGGTTCGACCTCGTACTTACATGAACATTATATTCCGAAATGATTCGTGCACTTGAGAGTTTAATTATTAAAACACCCTCTTTTGGGATCAACATGTTTAGACCTAAGGTGTCCAATGATATATGACGGACTATGTCCGGTAGTCTCGGTTGCCAAAACTTTATGACGGACCTAAGTGATGTCCGGTGTATGACGGACTTATGTCCAGGGCTTAATTGCCACCCCTGTATAAACATTTATCTTTTTATTATATCTGACTGACCTATGACCTATAGTTATGACGTATGACTTATGATTTATGTTCTATGACTTATGACCAATGATTTATGACTTATGACTTAGACTATGATTTAAAATTATGACTTATGCTATGATATGACCTGGAGTTTTGTGTTTGTATGACTCTTGTGAATTTATGATATGTTTGATTATATGACTAACTCTTGTTTGTATTTTCCTTATTGAGCTTAGAAGTTCACTCCTTATGATGTTGTTATTTCAGGAAATTAAGGATAGAAAGGCTGGTGGCGAGTGGGGGCCTAAGAGATTCGTGATGTACTTGTGGGGATCATATCATCAAGGAAGATCAAGCGCGCCTAATTATTTATTTTTTATTAAAGAAATTTTATTTTAAAGTTTTATTTAAATGCTGCTCATTTTTATGTTAAAGACAACTATTTTATTTCTGTAAAACTATGGATCCATGTATTTGTTTTCAAGTTTTTATTCAATAAATGAGTAATATTTATGAATTATGATCCAACGATGTGTTCTCGGTAATCAATGAGAAATTAGGGTGTTACACATTTGATATGATGTCAGGTACATTTTACTTGGCGACATGTCGCTATGCCACTATTGTGAAGCTCAAATTTCTTATTTCTAAAACTAAAAGTGCCAAAATGTCTCAAGAACTCCCATACTTAATTTGTATAATTTATGCACTTCATAACTAATAAAAATCAAGTCTCCATTACCTATTTATTTAATTGCTCATGATATTCAATATCAAATTAGATGGTAAACTCATATAACCATTTAAGGGTGAATATTGTGAAATTTTCCAAATCTTGTATCAATTAGTTGCCTTATTTTGTAACCTCCACTTATATATGTTACATCACTTTTTGTAAAATATATTTTATTTAATCAATAATATTATACATCACCATAGTTAAATGGGGAATATTTAAATCCATCTTTCTTTACTCAACATTAATTCTTTGTTCCATCACAAGTTTTCTTTTCTTTTATACTATCAAAGTTAGTTATTATATTGGGCAAGTACTCATTTGGTACCCTGTGTTTTGACAAAGTTTCATTTTGGTACCCTCTAATTCTAGTATTACTCAATTGATACCAACAGTTTTGAAAATCAATTAAAATTGGTATCTTCCGATCATATTTGGTCATCAAATTTTTTATAAGGACCATATTGCCTTTCATCCAATTAATTTTAATTAATATAAATAATAATAAAATTAATCAAATTAAAGGAAAGGAAAAGCAAGCCCTAATATTTTTTAAAATCAATTCATCTTCTTCTTCTTCCTCTTTCCTCTTTCCCCTTTCCTCTTTCACTTCAATTCTTTCTTCTTACTTCAATGCGAACAACGCCGGAGATGGAAGCGAAGTGGGCTGCTCAATGAGGTGGAGGTAGGGTCTAGGTTCATTTTACGACTGGTGTCTTCAAAGTAGGCAACTCAAAAAATTTGGGCAACTGCTTTCTTCGATCTAGGCTAGAGTCATTTTGGTGGTCATTGCTTGGGATGAAGTTTGCCTCTACTGAAGTCAACGATCATCGCCCACTCAGAAGCTTTGAGCATGGCTTTCAAGTTAGACGACTTCGATGCAAAGTAGAGGGGTGAAGAGATCCAAAGACTCACGAACGAGGCTAACGAAGGCTTGGGGAGGAGTTGCTCGACGAGGAGTGGGAAGATCTGGGTTCGTTTGGGGAAGAGCTAGCCTTGTTGACGAGGACTCACAAACAGGTAAACAAAAGCTTGATCTGAGTGGCATCAATAGAGACTCACAAACACGCCTTCGATTTGGATTCGTTGGGGAAGTGGGTAAACAATGGAGATTCACAGACGTGGCGTTGATGTGGGCTTCGATTTGAGAGGATGGCTGCTTCGAAGTGGGTGAAAGTTTTTCTTGAATTATTTTTAATAAAATTTGGATTTTGTCTCTATATTCGTTAATGTTCTTGGTTCATCAATTCTTAGTTTGTCAACCATGGAGGTGGCACAGGGATGGTGAGGATGGGGGGCAACCATTGTTATATTATTTTAAATAATGTAATGTTAGATTAAATAATGTGACATAATGTGATTTGTCACACCTTGTAACATATTATTGAGAGTCACAAAATTGGACACATGTATGTGCACAAATGTGACATATTTTTGAGTTACAAACTTGTAACTCCCAAATATTACCCAATAATGTGTAAATTTGATATTACACATCTTGATTTCAATTTCTTAAAGCCATATGTGAAATATGGCTGTTAGAGATGTGATTTTAACTCTCGTAATGTGTATGGAAGTTACAAAATCAAATGGGAATGAATTTGGAACGTTTTGGCAAATTTGGAAAATTGGTTGCTGAAAAAATGACTTGGGCCGCTGCCTATGTTTTTCAGGCCGTGGCCCAAGAGGCAAAAAAACACACCGTGGGCTACGACTCATGTTTTTCAGGCCGCGGCCTGAGCGGCTGACAACATTTTCCAACTTCGGTTTTATCCAATTTTGAATGTTTCCAATAACCAAGTAACTCTCAAATCTCTATTTTAATTCCATAAACATCCAATTAACCATTGGTAACAGCCATGAGGGTTGGTGGAATTTGAAATTCAAAGGGTGTCTCAAAACTCTATAAATAGGAGCCTAATTAATGCTCTCTTGTAAGACACACCATTTTCCATCCACAAAGCACTTGGCTGGAAAATACACCATAGAGGCTTGATAATTCCGAATAGCTATTTCCTAGAGAGATCCCTTAGTGCTTAGAGAATAGGGGGAAATAAGCTTTTGGACAAAGGCTTTGAACCTTGTTCAAGTTGGTGATCCCCACTACTCTACACTTTGGTTGTGTGAGAGTTTGTTCTTTTTATTGATTTTATTTTCATTCTTTTGATCTTGTTGATCTTATTTACTTGTATTATTATTGTTTTGAGTTTGTAATCTTCTTCTTCTACCTCTTTATATTTACTTGTATTTTGAGCAATTGAGTTGTAATGTTTATTTAATCAATTACCTTGTCTATTGATTTTTTGCATAGAGTTGTATTTTGGTTTTTCCATGTTTCCATTGAGTATAAAAATATATTCTGTAACAGTCAAAAGCTTATTTTCCTTTTTAATGGAAGGAGAAACCATAGAGATTTTATGAGGATCCAACTTTGAAAAGATGGTAAGATAAGGTAATGTTCTTCTTTTGTTTTCTTAGAAGATCTAATGGTTTTCATATAGTGATAGAAATGAGAAGAAGAGAATTTTATAAATGAGGTTCATTGTTTTCTAATCTCTTTTGTTTTTTTAGTGGTTAGATTAGAAGATAATATAATATCCTGAGTTTTTGTTATATGTGATTAATGTGTAGACAATCTAGTAGATTATTGGGTAATATGCTAGCATGTTATAGAATTGTCTTATTGTGAGATAATGATAAATTATTAAGATGACAAATTTATGAGTTTTGTATGACATGCCTATATATTGATTTTGTGAATCAAAAGAATATATCAATATGTGGATATGTGAATTGTTGTATGATATTTGTGATATATTTACAATATAATTATGAGATTAACAATGCATGCTAATATGATGGATATATGTTGACAAATTGTGTGAAATTTCTTTGAGACTGATCGCCAAAATGTAACACGCAAGTATACCCGGTCTAATCAAGTAATATATGATAAGTAAAGTGTCGATCCCACGAAGACTGCTATTAATTACCAATAATTAACCTCTAATTCTAATTGATTTGAATAATAATTTCAGATTGATAAATAAAATAACTATTACTAAAAATTAAGAAAACTACTAAGCACTTAAAGAAATGCAAAGATGAAATTTGATTTAACTCAAATAGATGCAAAAGTTAGGGCTTTAGTTTCATCAACCATCCACTTATAATTTCTAACCAATTCTCAAGATTTCTTAAGTCTATTGTGGTGTAGCAGATTACAATTATAAATTATAGTCTTGTTAGGATCTATAATTCTCTACAATATATTATTTCCTACGTCTCTGTGGTAAATCAATATATTGCAGGCTTTAAACGCATAATCCCTAAACTACACAATTCATAAAAGTACTTTCGTCTAATATAAAATTGTGATTATTTATCTATATCATAAGTATCCTTCTTTTTTCAGAGTTTAGGTTAAAATCATATAAACATGTAAATGATGATCAAACATTCACAAGCATTAAGCATATGATAAATAATCCAAAGCTAATGAAAGAAATTCAGGAAAATTTCATTAAGATATCAAAAGTTTCAAGAAGAATCCACTAAAACCCTAATAACAAGATTAGTTCAAAGCAGACATAATAAATTCAATCAAATTAAATATGAACATAAACATCAGTAGAGAAATTACAGAAAAGAATAAGAAATCAAACTCTAGGTCTTCAATGTTCTCCTCTCTCTCTAATGACTTCTCTCTCCTCTAATTATGAATAATAATCCAATAATTAACTCTAAAAACGTATTTAAACAAAAACCCTCAAAAATCTAACAAATTCGACAATTCTGAAAGTCTCGCTCAGCCACACGCGCCGCGACCCTAGCATTCGGGCGCCGCGGCGCGCATCTATGCCCAGCGCATCCCTCTCTGACTTCAGCGAGCGCCGCGGCGCGTCCCTCAGGCGCCGCGGCCCTTCAAAAATCCAGAATTAAGGCCCTCTCTGTTTCTCCCTTGCGCCGCAGCTCTCCATTCAAGCGCTGAGGCCCCTCTAATTCTTCCAAAATCTTGATTCCAAACTCCAAATCTACCAATTATCTCCACAAATGAGTCTTCAACTTTCTTCTTGTCAACTTTTAGCACAAATTTCCCAATTTCAGCTGATTTTTCAGTCATTTCCCAAACTTCACATTTTCTTCAACTATTTCCTGCAAACATACCAAAACAAGCATAATACCGCATAACACTCCACCAAAATGACTCAAACTTACCCTAAAGACATGTTAAAACTATGCTAAAAACAGACTCATCAAAGACATAATTATGTTAATATATAAATTTATATTGATTTATACATGAGAATTATCATGATTATTATGATATGCCATATAATATGATTATTAAGGTGATAATAATGTAAATATGTTTATCATATATTATTGAAATGTGATGAGTTACCATTTATTTGGTAAATAAAGAGAATTATTTGAGAAATTAAATTTCTCATTTAAGTGTTGACCATCTCATTTTATGAGATAAGAAAAGATGAACCTAAGGGGCTTACATCTTGTAATGGTTGTGAATTGCCATTGCAAGAAAATGGATCGAGGTGGATTCAAAAAATGTGGGATGACATATTGACTCAATAGACTTATCGTCTAGAGTGTGGTCAAATGAAATATATTTGAGAATTATTTAGTGACAATAATTCTTGAATATTCAATGAGGAGACATTTCGAAATTGGAGAAGCAATTTTTACACCAATGATGAACTAAAGAGAACTTTATTCATTTTGGTAAAAGATGGTGATATGTTTAAATTAATCTCAATGAGGAGATAATTTTAAACAAAATAAATCAAAGTGTTTAAATAATTCAATGAGGGTTTATTTTCTTTGATTTAAAGTGTTTTAAAATTGACATCTTCATTTTGACTTTGATGAGAAAAACAATGGATGTCAAATTGGTGTTTTCAAAAGAATCTCAAAGAGACTCTTAAGAAATACACAAAAGTTGTTTAAGTGATTTTAAGATTATTTAGACAACTAAAATTGAAAATTTGTGATTATTTGTTTGAGAAATTCTCACATTACATTTGTGTTCACATTTTTATTTTGTGAAATGCATAAAAGAAAGAAACTAAGTGAAAGTTGCATTGAAAGAAATGTGCATTGCTTTAGAAAGCAAATAAATCAAGATAAAACATTGAGGTTTTTATCTTGATCTATTGAGAGTTTATCATGTGTCTTAGAGGACTCGTGATGAACTTTGAGAATCATAGGTCTAGATTTATCTTGGAGGATAAAGGACTTAATAAAAATGAAGAGATTGCTATTTTAAAGTGACATTTTATTGTCACTATGTGAGAAATGTGGGGGTGATGCTCCAAAATTAATCAATTTATTTTGTTGATAATAATTGATTAATTTGGTTATCATATCAAATAAGTGATTTGGAATTTCACATTCTAAATCACATTGGCTATATGTGTATAGAACAGACAGATCTAGACATATTTGGTGTCTAAAGTCATTGTTTGTAATATTTTGATTCAAGAAGGAATCAATTTAAAACATAAAGGAGAATTTTAGAAACAAAGAGGTTTCTAGAATTAATATTCAAGGAAAATGTTTATCTTGGATATTAAACTATAAAATAGTGGGGGTGTTGACTATGGTCAAAATCACTATTTTAAAGAGGTAACTATTTTAATCAAACTATGGCTAGAAATAAAGTTTGAATAAAATAAAGAGAGTTTAAAGTATGCATACATGAGAAAATAAATGATTCAAATGGAATCGTTTCAACATCTCAAGGGGTGGGACTTAGACTCCCTAAAGAGATTCAGGGTTGATGGTAACCTATCTTAATACTAGTCACCAAACTAGTATTAGGTTCAATAGGTAATAACAAGTCAATCAAGTGAATAGTAGTAGTACTCAAATTTTGTCCCATCTAAGATATGAGTACTAGTGTGTTACCAAATTGAGGGTTAAAACTGAAAGGTTTTTTTAATAGAACTCAGCCTTGAAAAGACAAGTATTTTAGGGTAACAAAATACTGTAAAAGTTCTACCTATATAGACCTAGGGGTGATGTCGCCCCTCATGAGAATTGGGAGTCATTCTCAAGAAAAGTCTATGAATAAAATGTGCACATGGCCATTAACGGTGCAACAGCGAGACAATGAGGTCTCAAGTGAGCATAGCAAAGGTGTATGTGTTATCACCGGTTTGTTATCAAGGGATAGTGGTTCAATGCTTCGGCAACCAAAATTTCAACAAACTTTGTGATAATTACACTAAGGTAAAATTCAAGTCGAAAGACATTTTACTTTATGCACCAATGCAAATGTTTCTATAGAGAGTCATTATTTAATTAAGTGGGGGAATATTATATTTTAATATAATGTTTTGATTGATTAAATAAGTGTTACAAAAAGTGATTATTTAATCTAAGTGGGGGGAATGTTATATTATTTTAAATAATGTAATGTTAGATTAAATAATGTGACATAATGTGATTTGTCACACCTTGTAACATATTATTGAGAGTCACAAAATTAGACACATGTATGTGCCCAAATGTGACATATTTTGGGGTTACAAACTTGTAACTCCCAAATATTACCCAATAATGTGTAAATTTGATATTACACATTTTTATTTGAATTTCTTAAAGTCATATGTGAAATATGGTTGTTAGAGATGTGATTTTAACTCCCATAATGTGTATGGAAGTTACAAAATCATGTGGGAATAAATTTGGAACGTTTTGGCAAATTTGGAAAATTGGTTGCTGAAAAAACGACTTGGGTCGTTGCCTATGTTTTTCAGGCTACGGCCCAAGAGGCAAAAATAGGCAAAAAAACACACCGTGGGCCGCGGCTCGTGTTTTTCAGGCCGCGGCCTGAGCGGCTGACAGCATTTTCCAACTTCGGTTTTATCCAATTTTGAACGTTTCCAACAACCAAGTAACTCATAAATCTTTATTTTAATTCCATAAACATCCAATTAATCATTGGTAACAACCATGGGGGTTGGTAGAATTTGAAATTCAAAGGGTGTTTCAAAACTCTGTAAATAGGAGTCTAATGCTCACTTGTAAGACACATCATTTTCCATCCACAAAGCACTTGGCTGGAAAATACACCATAGAGGCTTGATAATTCCAAATAGCTATTTCCTAGAGAGATCCCTTAGTGCTTAGAGAATAGGGGGAAATAAGCTTTTGGACAAAGGTTTTGAACCTTGTTCAAGTTGGTGATCCCCACTACTCTACACTTTGGTTGTGTGAGAGTTTGTTCTTTTTATTGATTTTATTTTCATTCTTTTGATATTGTTGATCTTATTTACTTGTATTTTATTGTTTTGAGTTTGTAATCTTCTTCTTCTACCTCTTTATATTTACTTGTATTTTGAGCAATTGAGTTGTAATATTTATTAAATCAATTACCTTGTCTATTGATTTTTTTGCATAGAGTTGTATTTTGGTTTTTCCATGTTTCCATTGAGTATAAAAATATATTCTCTAACAACCATATCTTCACTTTCCAGATTTAACTAAGCAAAAGACAAATCCAAATTTGGTTAGCAAATAAAATAATTCCAAATCTATTTTTTTACCCGTTTTGAAAAATAAAATTTGTATATGGGCTTATGAATTTTTGTTTTGTTAAATCTAATTATGTTTTTTTTATTAATTCGGTATATTTGTTAATAAGAAAAATAATTAAAATCAATAAATTTATTATAATTAAAGGTAATCTGGTCATTATGAACAATATGTTGACAAAATCTGAGCTGAAGGTACTATTTTTAACTAATTTTCAAAATTGAGGGTACCAAGTGAATAATATTAGTAATAGAGCGTACCAAAACCATACTTTACGAAAACACAGGTACTAAATGTGCAAATTCCTTATTATATTTGTGGTGGTGTCATTGGTTTTAGGTCAGATGATAGTATTTCAAAAAGGAGACTAAATTGGCAAATCACAACTAATTCATTCAATGAACAATAATACTAAAATTCCAATAAAAAAACCATGTGCCCAAACGGCAGATGCAAGTCTAAATTTCCTTGTATTAGAATAATTATTATTAATATTAAAATAAATTTGAAATTTTAAAAAATTTTAAAAAATACCATATTTAAAATTTAAGTTTCTTTATACTGTATAATCATTATCGTATTTTTCTTCTTCTGTTTATTTCCTCATCATAAGAATTTTTATAAAATATATTATTACGTAACTGGTTAGTAATCCCACATTGAGTGAGAACGAAAATTTAGATGGTTAAGGTGTTATATAAGGAAAACAAACTCTAATCTTAAATGTATAATTACACATAATGTCTCAACACAGATTGTCTTTCAACACTCATAACCCCTTAGATCTACTTGAATTAAGTGACGATGTGTCAAGAAGTGTTAGTTAAATAAATGCAGTTTTTGTAACTTTAAATTTTAAAGATATGCAAGATTAGATCTACTTGAATTAAGTGACGATGTGTCTAGAAGAGTTAGATAAGTAAATGCAGTTTTTGTAACTTTAGGGTGCTGCAACTTCGGGCCTAGGTTTGACCCATTTACATTACGATTTTGGAAAAACATTATTTCTATAAAGTTGTAGATAATTTAATTAGCTATCCAACGGTATAAAAATAGCCTAAATTGAACTTTTACAGCTCCAGTTATATTAATTTTACTACATAAGGGTCTGGAGTTACGCGATATAGGATAGTAGTTTGGACTTTGACTAAAGTTTGAACCAAATGGAGACTATGTGGCATACTTGGAGATGATGTAGCAACAAGAAGGGAGTAAGACTAGGCTGACCAAAACCATATAGTGGAGAGAAGGTTTTATTTTTAAAATTTAAGCTGAATGGTGTAGAGAAAATCAAGGAAGGGAGTTGGGGTTTGAAGCCTATAAATAGAGACTTACCCTTAACCATTTTTCTCACACTCAAAAACTCTCAAAAACCTCTAATATCAAAATCCATAGTCCTTAAAGCTCTCTCCATTTTGTCATAAACACTCTATATAGCCATAGCCGAAACACTAGTCCTTTTAGTGCTCGAGATCTTTTTCTTCTATTTTCTTTATTTTGCCTTAAACACTATTGCCTTTCTAAACCCTATTATAGTCGAAATATTGAACCCCATCAAGCCAATATATAGCCAAAATCTACCCAAGTATCCAAACACTTGGTGTTGTTGGAGATAGACATTAGAGAGAAGACTCGGGATTTCATCAATTTAGTTCGAGATTGAAGGTATGACTTTACGAGGTTTAGAAAATTCTTGAAAGTATAGTTTTATTATAAGGCTCTAATATAAATATCTTATGTTGTATTTAAGGTTGATTGGATGCTTTTTATAGCAAGCAATCTCTTCTCTTTATTTTTCTCTCCACACTCAAGGCAAGGAAAATAAGTTAGATTATATGTGTTATGATATGTTATGTTATGTTGATATGTTCTATATGTATATAAATATGTTTTATGTAATAGTCACTTGGGTATTATAGTTGTTTAGATAGCAAATCAAATCCCAAGATTTTTATCATTATCGTAGATGATAACTCTACAAAATAGAGTTATTTTACCACTTTTTATATGCTAATTGTTGCTTAGTTCTTGAGTTTTTAATTAACTTATTAAGATTTTATGTAATTTTTAATTTATTAATCTTATTGTAGTTTTATAGATTTTTTTATGTTTTTATAGATATTTTATTATAATATGTGTAATTTAATTATATGAAATTTGTATTGTTAAGTTAGAAGTTAAAAGTGTAATTCTTTTGAACTTAAATGCTATATTAAATTAAATTATAATCAATATTTTCAATTAATTAATATGATTTATTTATAATTGAAGAGATTTGATTATTATTTAATTTAATTTAATTTTTTTTTATGGTGTAGGAATTGTTGTATCTTTGTTGTGTTTTGAAAATAAAGAAATAAATAATGGCATTTTCAAGGAAAGGAAGGAGCAAAATGGCATAGAAGCCCAGTCGGCCCAGCCATTCGGCCCAATTCCTCCTGCCCAGGTCCAGCCCGCATGGCCCAGGCCCAGCCCGCCTGTCCCTGGCCCAGTCCGCCTGCCATCTTCAGCTCTCCACATTGCCTTCAGCTTCTCCACACAGTTGCCTTCACGCCTGCCAACCGTACGGCCCAGAAGTTTTCCTTCAAGGCCCAGCTGCTTCATTGAAGCTCTTGCCTCCAACGCCTGGCAAGCCTCCCACGGTCAGCCTTGCGCCAGCTGTCCATTGCATCCAAGCCACTGCCCTCTTCAGCCAAAGCAACCCCACGCCCAACTAGCCTCCCTGCAGCAGCCACTTGCCAGCCCAAACCTATGCCACCAACATTTTGAGCCCATAAAAATGTCAATTTGTACTCTTGTCCCCTATATTCAAAAATGCCACTTTTTACCCATTTTCTATACACTTTTTACCCCAAAATCATCATCACTCCTACAATTTACCCCTATTTACCACATTATTATTAATTTAATCAATTTACTTAATTTAAATTGATTATTTTAATAATCTCATTTTGGCTATAAATAAGGGTTTTGAAGACTATTTTGGGGTGCTTAATTTTGGTTACCATCTTTTTCTCTCATTTTCTCTCTACCATTCTATCTTCCATTTGGGTTTTTCAAGAGCATTTTGCAAGTATGTATGTCTTTTATTTTGTAATTTCTACTCTAGTTATGTGCTTCTAATCTTTTTCATAAGATTATTAAGATCATGATGAAGCAACTTGTAACTAGGTAATATTTATGTTGTATGTTGATTTCCCTTGTAATACAACAAAGTTTATGGATTTTTCTTCTACATATATTTCTTTCATCTTAAATATCTTGTATTTTAGATTGTTAGAACATATTTACACTTTGTTCTTCATTAGTGCATAAACATAATATTCTTTGTGTAAGATGTGTCATTAAATTGTACACATCCATGCTTAGAACAAAAATATTATGTTTTGCCTTATAAATAATGTTCATTGATTTATTTGTTATTTCATTAGATTGATTTACACTAAATGCTTTGAAATTATAATTTTGAAAAGTGAAGAAAAATCCTAACTTTTTATAAGAAATTTGTGTTTAAAATTATAAATATTTTGGAAAAGGATAGTTTAAATTATTTTAACTATCACTAAAACTTGGGAATCAATATACTAATAAATATTATTAAACTTACATTTTGTGGATTCTAGTATCTTAATAATCTTTTCTTTTAACACTTATTTTCAACTCATTATTGGTTTATTTTCATTATCTTAAATAGCTTTATTTTTCAATCTTTTATTTTATGTTCATAATATTAAAACTTATCAATCTTTGGAACTAGGTTAGAATTTATTACTTTTGATTTAAAATAGTTTCATTTTCGATTTTAGACAACTCCTTTGGGTTCGACATCCTTGCTTACGATCACTATTCTATATGGACGATTCGTGCGCTTGCGATATATAAATTTTTAAACATACCCGTTTTGGGTCCATCAGTAGATTAGAGTTATGATTTACCCTACCTCGATTAGTAGACAGAGGACCTAGATGGGTTATCATATACTATTTTGTGATCTAACCTACCTTGATTAGTAGACTGAGGACCTAGATGGTTTTATCACATGCTATGGTAATGAGTTAATGATCATTAATATAGTAGTCCTATGTTTATGATTTACGTTTTTACGTCATATGTTTTATGATTTATGTTTTTAGTTGTACGCCCCGAAAATCAGCACGTACCTTGTTGAGACAACTCGGGTACGGCGAGCTAATAAAAAGCCGTAATCGATGCACCACGTGTTCACCTCTCAACCGAGGACATTCGGTACCATCCCCTATACAAATAGCTCGAGCTGATGAGACACTTAGCAACCTGTCACCTGGAACCATTTCGTGTAATATGGCATCAAAAGGCACAAGCTAACATTACGTTAAGCTCGTGGTACGCCAAAGGTCTGACGTACCTCAGGGTCTTTATAAAGTTGACCACGTAATATAAATGTGCATAAAACAGACATCACGTGTCTGTTTTATTCCCGAATTCCTGGATACGCAATATAAACGTGCGTGATCAGACACCACACGCCTGATTTAGGCCATGCATCCCATTACCATTTTTATCTGTTGATTAGACCACACTTCAATGTAAAATTTAGATATCAATCATCAATGTCGCAGAAATGATGTGAAGGATCAGGAGATCACGGGATGACCCCAATACCTACCCAGAGATCATTCTCCTATAAATACCAGGATCCTGGGTAGTGCAAGGGGTTGGATTCTTTCTGTAATGCAAATACTCTGTAAAAATAGAGAGAAGTTTATAGCAATAATATCGACTCGTGGACTAGGGGAATTTTAACCTTCGAACCACGTAAAAAGGAGTGATCATTTTATTGGCAGCTAATTGCCAACATCCTTGAGCATTATCATTATCATTTTCTTAGTACGATTTATCATTAAGCATTAATCTATCCTAGTTATTCATATAATTGACTGTTGGCGAAAAACCGCGTCAACATTAGTCTTATGGTTTATGATATGTTTTAGTAGATTTTTCTTGTTGGGCATTAGGCTCATTTCTTTTTATTTTAGATGGTATAGGAAAATAAAGCTTGGAAGGCGGGACGGATTCATGGTAGCTTTGGCATGTGTATTGGGCGAGGACTGAATGAATGGAGTGATGGGAAAGATTGAGGATGATGTTTTGTTTCAAGACTTTTAATTATGTATTTATGTTTTATTTTCGCATTCAGTATTTGAACAATTAATTTAAAGGTTTTGTTTTCCTTATGTAATAACAATAGGATCCCGTATTTTGGATTTTTATAAATAAAGTTCTATTATTTTATGCATGTATTCCAAAATAGTAGTTATGAGCGAGAAAGATGTTAAGGTATCAAAATGATTCATTTATACTTGCATCCCAAACAAAGTTAATTTATTACATCAATGATTTGAAAAATGTAGATGATTGGAGGCTCGTAAACACTTACATCCCGCGCAACATTTGGGATTTCCCAGACGAAGTGGAGGACACTATTCCAATACTACAAGAAAAAAACTCATCAGGAATTCAATTAGTTGTACAACTTCCACACTTAGAAAATTTTGACTACATACATGAGGATGTCGCCCCAACCAAAGTTCATGAAATTAATGATGTAATTCCCATGAGTGAAAGAGAAATTTCAGATGACTTTTTGGTTGATGATGATGACTTTGAAGATGAAACACTAGGAGAATATGAGGATTCTAGTGAAGAATTAGTGGATTTAGAAACAGATAGCGATGACAATTGCGTGTTGGTTAATGATGAAAGCGATGATGATGAATTGTAATTTTGAACTCTTATTTTGAAATAAATTATTGATTTTCCTTGTTAATTCAATGCATATTTCCCTGCTAATTCAATGTCATATTTTCATATTTTAATAAATACATTGTGTTTGTAGTATGTCTGCTCTTAGTTCTTCAGGGGGTACAAGTAACGCCAGTAACAATAAAAATGGGGTGAGAGAGGCCTACACTGGTCGGGTAATTGAGGAGGGACTATGTAAGTTGAATTTTATGTTGGGGTTTTATGCCTTAATTAAAACTCAATTTATTTTTAATCTCATTTATTATCTATAAAAGAATAGAAATCATTTTTTGACTTGGTCAATCACTTTGCTCACATGTTTTATTTTCATTATTATTTGTTTAATATAAACTTCTATTAAATCCCGAGCATATAGCTAATCATATTTATAGTGACGTAATCACAGTGAAATATAAATATGATTATATGATCAAAATAAGTTAGTCCTAAGATTAGTCAGTGCACAGGAATTACACTGATTTGCCAATCTACAGTATGATCTACCTACACAGTGTAGTGTCAGGTTCTTTCCAGAACATTAGCAAAGTAGATAAGATCGGATGTATTTTTTACATCAAACTGGACCGATATTGACAGTTGATAGGATAAGTAAACATACCGTTATTATCTATTCTAGTCATATCATATAGTTGACCATAGGTCAATTCAATCTCAATTATGAGTGGTTAGTAGTCTAACTGATTGTATTATTTGAGTTTTTTTACTTATTTGTTACCAGCTTTCCCTACAGACTAGCCCATACGTACATCTTGGGAACACAGTAGTATAATTGAGTGGGAGTGTTAACCATATATATGGACATCTATAGCTTCTGATGAAGAAGTGAAACGATGATTTCCTTTTAGTTTGGTTCAAGGTGTTAAATGATAGAGATCTCATATCAGTAAATAAATTAGTTTACTGAAATATCATTCACAAGGAACTAAGTGTTTTAAGGATAAAATACAATGAGGGGTAAAACAGTATATTAGTCTTATCTCATTGTAGACTATTTAAAGAGGATTGAGTGACAATTATGGTTGTAACAATAGATAATTAATAGCGTATCTATATTTGTTATAGAGCGTTCTATGATTTCAAGAGTGCAATTCTGAGTCTTTAGTGGAGTCACGAGGAATTAATAAGTTATTAAATTTATTTGTTAGATTTATGATAACTTCTTGGAGCTTGATTTCATAGGCCCATGGTCTCCACTGTACCTTGGATAAAATCATCTAGATAGTCTCAATCAATTGATTTAATTATCAAAGTTGACCAGGTCAATTTGGATAGTTTCCCAGAGTTATGTAATTTTGAGAAGAAAATATAAATTAGGGCAGATTTATTAATTAAGATAAATTTGTATCTAAATTAATAAATAAGTTCAAATCAATGTTCAAATTTTAAATAATTAATTTGATAAAGGATTTAAATGATTAATTAAATCAATAGAAAATAATACAGGGCTTGATTTTAAGTCTAATAAGCTTATAATCAAATAGAAAATTTCACGAGCCTAAAGCCCATGATAATTTTGACCTAGGGTTGTTAATTGTCTATTATTTTATTAATTTTTTAATTAAATAAATGAATAAACTGAGTCTATAAAAGGAATGATAAGTTCAAAAGTAAAAAAACAAAAGTTTCTAATAGCAGTACAAGAAATTCACCATATAGCGACAACTTCTAGATTGCGACGACAATGATGTTGTCAAAATAGAACACATAAAACCACGAAAATTAGATTTTTTATTTTTATTTTTTATTAAAGACTCACAGAGAGGACATGTCGTCATAATAGACGTCGTCGTTGTAGGTTCCAAATATCTTGACCTATAGGGACGACATGTCGTCGCTGTAGGTCTTTAAATTTTTTGGAGGGAATATACAGCGTCCAAATTATTTATTATTTATTATTAATGTTTTATTTTTTTCTCAAATAAGACGACATGTCGTCGCTATAGGTCTCTAACTTTTTTGGAGGGAATAATCAACGCCCAAACTATTTATTATTAATGTTTTGTTTTTTTTTTCTCAAATAACCTATAGCGTCGACATGTCGTCACTGTAGAAGTCCGAAAAAAATGGTGGGAAGCTTTCCCCCCAAAAATTTAGCATTGAAACTTGAATTTGGGAAACTCTTTGTAGCAACGGCATTATTTTCATTAATGAAAACTGTGCATTTCATCTACTGAGACAATATTTTTATGTCCTACAACGACGACATGTCGTCGCTATAGGTTTTGGGTATATACCAGAAAAACTCGATCATTTCTCTTCCCCGTTCTCATTTTCTCATTAAATGTTTCATATAGGGTCTCGGTTTCTCTCCACCTCCAGCACGCCTCAACTCAGTTTAGGTAAGGTTTTTTTGGTTTTTAGTGTTAAATTTCTCATATATGTTCTCTTATGCCTATATCTAAGTTCTAATTGATTTTATTAGTTTTTTTTCCTTCTATTTTGATGAGTTGTCCCCATTGTTGATGGTGTTTATGAGGATTTTAGGGATGATGTTTGTGTTTTATGATTTTTCTAAGATATGCATAATTTTAACTTTGGGTTTAGTGAATTTTAATATTATTCTATGAAAATGTTAGGTTTATTAAAGATTATTGATGAATATTAAATTTATTTTTTGTTTCTTCTTAAATATTGGTTTTATAGATTGGTTTTGGCACTACAAGAAAAAACGTTTTTAGACGCAGAGGAGTACTGGGTCCGCCGCTAATAATGGGGAAATTAAATTAAAATTTTAATTTTTTTATTAGCGGCTGACTTACCCATTATTTGCGGTGGGTAGTTCGCCGCTAATACAATGCCCGAGAAACGAAGAAGAGGACGGTTTCAAATTTATTAGCGACGGGTATTTTCCCTTATTACTGGCAGACTATCCGCCGCTAATGTTATTAGCGGCGTGTCTTTCTCCGTCGGTAATAACCCTTTATATCGGCGGATTATAGTGATAGCGGCGGGACCCGCCGCTAATACTGTATTACCGGCAGGAGAATTTTAATAGCGACGGATCCCCGTCGATAATAATGGTATATATGAAATTGGTTCGTCCGTCCCTCCAATTTCTCCTCTTCTCTCTCCAACAAAATTCCCCTCTCAGTCCGAGCACCACCACCCGTCCGCCCCTTCGTCCGAGCACCACCACCACGCCACGCCGGAGTTTCGGACCCCACGCCCCTCTATGGTTAGTGTCATTTTTTATTATGAATTTTTTTTATTATGAGGCATATTGTTAGAGATTAGTCTTGACAGTAGTATTAGTTTGGAATTAAAAAAAAATGACTATTTGCTTATAGATAGAGACTAATGTAGCAATTGTAGTTTGACTGATAGTTATAGAGATAAGCCCAATTCGAAATTTTAGGCTGAAGAAATAGAGTATTAGTAGTTTTGTTTCACAATAACTAAATATCATAGAATATATACAATTATATATTATAAAGTAAAATAGTTTTTTTTTTGCAATTATATATTTTGAAGCAATATTGGGTCTTTTATGCAGTGAAGATTTGGTTTTTGTAATATCTGTTTTCTCGAAAAGGTCATTTTGTAATTTTTCCGCTGAGAGTATTTTGTCATTTTACATATTTATGGGTTTAGATATGTATGGATTCCAATTATAACAAAGATTCTCGATTTCTTATGTTTGAGAACTTGGAATAAGATTTAAATCTCGGCATGTGCATAATGCATAATAAATAATTAATTGCGTGGGTTAATTTAATTATTTATTTATGTTGTGAATGTTATTATTATTATGAGTATAATAATATTAATAACATGATAATAATTCATTTTATTTTATTATACGGTTTATTGCATTATTATTTAAATGGATTAAATAATGGTAATTGCATGTAATTATGAAATGACCATAATGTCCCTATGTTTGAATTTAGTTGAGGGGCATTTAAATGACATTAGAATATGATTTCAAATGTAATTAACTGATTAAATTCGAAATTTAATTCAGTTATAATAAGATCACCATTTCTTTTATTTAATTTTAAAAGAAATTCCTTAAGCATAGGCTTAGAATCCGTCAACAACAACCAAGTGGTTAAGCCTTCTTTTCTTTTTGTTTAAACACGATTTAGAGGGCCTCTCAATAGTTCAAAATCGTGGGAAGAGAGGGAGAGTCGCACTAGTGGAAGAAAATAGACGTTATTGAATTTTCTAGAGAGAGAAAGGGAGATTTCGGGTTTGAGAGCTCTAGGAAATTTCTGGGTGGTTTTGAGTGTTTGAAATATATTTCCTATAATCTAAGGAATGTTTTTGACGTGACAAGAGGGGCTAGAAATGTCGTTTTCAAAAATCATAAAATTTCACCATTAAAGTGGGTGTTCTTGAATAATTTTGGATCTAAGAGAACATGGGAGGATCCGGGATTGTTTGAAGTGTTTAGAAAGCTTAGAGGGACCCTAAGAAGTGTTTTGGCTGTGAAGAAACAGATCAAAAAGCTTTAAAACAAAATTTTGTATTTTGATCACCATTTTTTGCGGTACACCGGTGACGGGGAAGACAAACACGAACCGACCATCATGGGTCGGTTTTCTTAAGCTTCAAGGGTTATTTGAGGTGCTGGGATCTTTGGGAACAAATTCCAACCGGTTTGGAGGGTCAAAAACAAGTGGAAAGAGGAGTTAGAATCTAGCCGGCGACGGAGAAGAAGAAGAAGATTCCGGCGAGGCTCCGGCGAACCCGATCTGGGTATTTATGGAGGTTTTTTCTTTGATTTTTAAATCTTAAAAGTTAGTACATTAATTTTAGAGTACTTTCCAACTGTTTTGACATTTTCTTGATTTTTCTTTGAATTACTATGGTTTATTTAGTTTTAAATAGATATTAATTATGAAAAATATTTTTATTGTTTAGAAAAATATGAATTTATGTTTGAATGATCTCTGTATGATTTAGAATTTTTTTGTATGTTTATATTTAAATTTTGATCGTATTTAATAATTTTATTCAATTATTTACTTTTAAATATGTGATTTAAGAAAATAAATGTGGAAAAATTATTTAAAGTATTCTAAAAATTTTGAGAATTTTTGCACATGTTTAAAATAATATTATAAGTATCTCTGTAATTTTATTTCTAATTTTTATCATTTATGTAATTTCCATGATTTATTTGGCTTATTCTATATTTTAAATATGAAAAATATTAATATTATTGTTCTGAACCCTAGATAATTTTTTGTGTTACTTTAGGGTATAGAAACTAGTCTGTACAGTTAGATTTTATTTTTGAATCATTTATGTATTTTTCTTGAATTAATTAGTTTTTCTTTTAAATTAATTAAGAAAAATATTTATTTTGCCCAGAAAATTCTAAAATAATTTTTATAAGTTTATTTTGGCTTTTTGAACAGTTATGTATAATTAGTTTGAATTTTGGGCTGATTCTATAATTATTTTGAATTATTTGATAAATTGAGGAAAAATAATTTATAAATGTTAAAAATTATTTTTCTGGTCTTATATGAACATTTGCTGATTATTTAGGGTTTTGGAAAAGTTTTTTATTAAATTTTGTTGTCATATGATAATTTTTATAAAATTATTGAGTCTTTAATGCAATTATGATATTAAAGGGTATTTTGGTAATTTTCACATAAAAAGTATTTATATGAATTCATGCGATACGTTAGAAACATCATTGTTTGTGCATGTGACATGATGGTTTGAAACTTTGTGGAAAATGATTTTAATTTACGTGTCATGCATGTTAAAATGACATAGTTAAATTATTTCGATAATTAGGGTTTCGAAATAAAACTCTAACACCTATTTTTTATTTTCTCTGAATTGTCGCTGTGTAATTGGACGTCTAGGAGCCAACGGTCATCGATGTGACACAGCAAATGGTTCAGGACACGTCAGCAGACAATTCACTGCTTAAGGTAAGAAGAGTGGACATTTGCGCATAGGGTGTACGTTATGCGTACAACCTTGTTTTCTTATTTGTTTAATTATGTAATTATTTTGTGACCTGAATTGTTGCATTAGATTGGCTAGCATGAGGATAGTGTTAGGGATTTTAGTTAGTAGAAATGCTTAGATGATAGAGTAAGCGTACTACTAGAATCTAGTTGCTTGTGTGGGTATAACACTTGCAGGAATTATCTTGGGTGTGTATAACTCGGGATAATAGGATGCCACCACGAAACTGCTGAGTGTGAGTACAGCGCAGGCATAGCAACAATGTCTCGAGGGAACGGCCGAGTGTGAGTATAGCGCAGGCTAGACTAGGTGCCACCGTGGGAATGCCGAGTGTGAGTACAGCGCAGGCAAGGCAGATTACATTTCATGTCCGACCAACATGACTTGTTAGTATTTATGGGTGTAAGTATAGCACACAATATGTTAGTGTGATATTGTGTTTATATATCACACGATGATTATTATGTTCATGATGTTTATTTTTGTTTTCTAGTTTGGGGAGTTATGTCCTACATAGCTCTTCTTACTGGGCGTTAGCTCACGGGTACTCTGTGTGCAGGTAAAGGAAAAGCAAAGCAGTGAGTGGTGCAGGCTCAAGGCATGGACAGGACATGTTAGAGGCTGGGCTCCAGTTATTTTATGTTTTTAGAGATAAATGTTATGTTTTAAATTTTCAGACTTGAACGGCTATTTTCTTTATGTTGTTGTTATTAAACCTAGCGTCCAACATTTTTACTTTTAAATAATGAGATCTCATTGTCTGTTTAAATTTTAAATAAATATTTTCTTTTAGTGTCGTAAAGTATTTATTGTTTATTATTTTAAATGGACTCCCTAAGCAACATCTCAGAAAATTGGGGCGTTACAGTTTTGCAAGAGCGATTGGATCTCAAACATAGGTGTTCGACGTCTAAGGGATTGGTCATTCGCTATGTAGTGGAAGTCAGGTATTTTCTTACGACCGTGATCAAAAGCGCACCACACAGAATAGTGGAGATTTTGTTGTGGAAACTGAAGGTTTAAACTATTATGGCACGCTTCAAGAAGTACTGGTGTTATCTTTCACTGGTGCATATTCAGTTGCATTGTTTCTGTGCAAATGGTTTAACTCTGATCTAAGCAAGAAGAAAACAATCACTGAAAATAATATCACCAATATAAACGTCAATAGCAAATGGTACAAAGATGAGCCGTATATACTTGCTAGCCAAGCTAAGCAAGTATTCTATCTTGATGATCTACTTAGAGGTCGACACTGGAAAATTGTTGAGGATGTCAATCATCGTCAAATTTGGGACATCGAGGACGATGAAGCTAATGCAGATGTTGATGTGGTACATGACAGAAGCTCATCAAATTTTGTGTTGACCGTGGATCTCGGTCAGTTGGTTATCGAATCTCATGAATCTGCAACATATATTGGCACTATACAAAATTCACCTACTGATCAATTGGATGATAATTTCATAAATGACGACTTATGCGAAGAAGAAGTCGATGAAGAAGATGAATTGCTAGTTGATATTTGTGAAGATGATGTTAATCATGTGTCTCCGATTGATGTTAATTTAATTAATGATGAAAGTGATAGTGATTATTTTACATAGTTTTTATATTTTTGTAATAAAGACAATCATTTAAAATATAATATATGGGACTTGTAATCATTTTGTTCATTTCCATTGGTGATATTTGATAATACCTAATAATTTAATACTAACAAATAACTTTTGTTCCCAAGTACAATGTCAGCGGATATAGCCACCTCTCACGGAGGAGATGGTGGTGGTCTAGACCCGCCAGATCCTAGTAAAGTACCATCTTCCTGCGAATCAGGTTAATAATAATTTTTAAATTTTGTTCATAGCTTGAAAGTCAAGCTCAACGAATGTTTAATATATATTAAAATTTCAAATTTTGGTTATTGTTGAAAATGTGGATAGCTAAAGTGCCGAGAAGAAAGGGTCGTGGCTTGGCTAATAACATACCACTCGAAATTCGAAGGCGGAATGTTGGGAAACCACTAGATCTTCAGCTTGATCCTAGGATGAACAAAGTGGTTGGCTTGGAGGACAAAGCTTTTGTTCGCGAGATAGGCCTCCAAGTCACCTTGTTGTTGTCATACTTGGATTTTGCTGATGTACCTCAACAATTTAAGGAATAAGTCGTACAAAAGATGAAGGTAAAAATTTAGAACAAGTCTCGCGGTATAAATTTTTTATTGAAATCATTTACAAACTAAACTAACGTGTTATTTTTTTAATGTAGCATTTTTATAATGTTGATGGTCATCCAGAACCCGAGAGAGTTATGAAAACTATCTACACAGAGATGTGCAAAAGATATTCTGAGAGAAAGAACATCAAACATACCCACTTCAAAAAATATTACTCTAAGCCGAAAGATTTGGAGAGTGTTCTCATTGCCCCACCTGACCATTGCACCAAGGAGAGTTGGAATGATATTGCTCAGTTGTTTTTTAGCCCAAAATTTATTGCGCGATCCAACCAAAACAAGAAAAACATAAAAGAAATGAAGTACACATCGACGAAAGGCACAAAATCGATGGCAGCTAAGCGTCACTAATTTGTAAGTAAAAATATTAATTTAATTTAACAAAATTTTACATTCTAACTTCTTATCTCTACATTTGTATAGGCGAACCCTGATGAATATGTTATTGATACTTGGAAAGATATCCATTTGAGAAAATTGACAAAAGTTTTTATCAACGACACAGCTCGAGAAACTTTTGTAAGTTTAAAATTTTGTGTTATTATTTTCATTAAACTATGTTACTGTTGTCTTTCTAACACTTTTTATGAACAGGAAAAAATGACAGAAGAGCTTGAGAGGGCACGACTTCAAAGCCAATCTCAAGGACCAATGGAGGGATCTGAAACTGGATCTGCTGCTGATTCCTCGTCGATCGATCAATACGAGATTATGAGTAAAGTACTCGGGGAGAGGTCTAAATTTCAAAGAGGAGTAGGTTACAGCAAAGGCAAATGGAAAAAAATTAGCTTCCAGCTCCACAAGTCAAAGTTAGTCATAGGCCCAACTTGCTCATATGCCTTAAGAAGACATGGCTGCTATGGTGGAGATGATGAAGTCAATGCGTGTATCTGGATGTTGAAATCTCAACAAGGTCCATCTGGTAATCCTCAGCATACCAGTACAGAAACTGAGATGTGGTTTGAAAGCCTTCTGCAACGATATTTACCATCACAACCTGAAGGTGGTATATCTTCTCAAAGTCCACCTCCTTGGTCGATGCCACAACAACAACAACATTTTCATCCACCTCAACAGAATTATCCATACATGTATGGACGCTCCTCCCAGTACCCTCCTTTTTATTACCCCGACGTCCCTGTAGGATCTCAGACATCACATCCTAGGCGTCGTGACTTTGGGGATTCATCGCAGCAGCAACAACTGCAACAGATATATGATCAATTTGTGAGTTCGTCGCAGCAACAGAGGTATGGTCAGTTTGAGAGTTTATTGCATCAATCTCCCTCGATGCGTCCACATACTCGACAATTTGGATCATCTTCGCAGCAGCACTCTCCACAAGCATATTGCCCTCCACCACCATTGTTGCGCCCTAATATTAGTGATCAAGATATTGACCTGAATGTTAATGAATATTTTACACCTGGTTGGCCCGATCCAAACAATAATAATTAGTTTACATTTTTTAATTATATTAAGACAATTGACATTTTATTATATTTATTTTATAATTAGTTCATATGTAATTAAAATGAGACAATTGATATTTTTCTTATGTTAATTTTATGATTAATAATAATACTATTTTTGTTTGATGAATATTAATTGTGTTATTAATTTTAATTTATGTTAAATATTATTATATTTAAATAAGTATTATATGTATTTATTATGAAATAAAATCAAACCAATTTTTTTTATTACCGGCGGATTAATAGAGGCAGAACTTGCTGGTATTAAATGAGTCAAACGAGGTTGGCTGTGTTATATTACACCAGCGGAGTCCCGCCTCTATTAATCCACCGGTATTAATATAATACCAATGGGGGTGTCAGTCGGCCGGTAATACCACTAATTACCGACTGATTTATACCAGCGGCAAATTACCGGCGGATGAGCCTATTATTACCTCCGCCGGTAATACAACCTTTTTTTGTAGTGTGGCCTAGAGGCTTGACTATTGTGGAATTGGACAACTCTTGGAGGTTAGTTTTGATTTTAGACAACACATATGGGCCTACTACAACGACATGTCGTCTTTAAAAGCCTACAGAGACGACTTTTGTCGTTGTCGCTGTAGGCCAGTTTTCCTGTAGTGTAGTTTTTTAGATTATCTCTAAACACAAGTCCTTTTCTAAGCCCTATTGGTCTTCTCTCTGTATCTATCTCATGTGTATAGAATTTCTCACCCTAGTCTAGGTGATTCTAAAGATACTTTGGAAGACTGTGAAGAAAATTGAAGATCGGTTCAGTTTCTTGGTAATACCGTGTGACAGAAAGGATACAAGGGTTAGAGAAACTGAAGGAATGACTCATTCATTCTGCTACATATAATGTAAGTATTCATATCATTATTTCTCTTTGAATTCAATTTTAGAAACATGTTCTAGGTTATCTCATATTAATTTGTTTAATATTAAATCTACATGAAAATAAAAAAAGATCATGTATAATTTTTCCCAACAGTTTACTCATTTGAATCATGAGTTCACCGAATACACTAAGACGCCTATCCATAAACATGGGAAGATGTTCATAAACTTCTGCAAATTCATTGTTCGAACTACTATTTCACTTCAGTGTCTTGAATGGAAACAAGTGCCTACAACTGACATCCAGGCAGTGTTGGACAGATTGGATGTAATAAACCTATTATATTCATTTCAAAGTTCACAAAATTAATCATATTATATTCTTAACAATTATGATATTTTTTTCAATGTTTAAATGTTTTGCAGACCAAATTTATTTATCCAAAAAGACAATGTTAAAGTCATGGATGAGCTTGCTTGTACCATGATGAAGGGTCTTCGAGATTATAGGGCCAATTTGAAGAAGGTATGGAAGAAAAAAGCTGAGGATATGGGTTTTGAGATAGCAAGTAAGAGTCCGGCCACAGGAGTTATCCAGGAGGATTGGGAATTTCTAATCGCATAATAGACGACCGAAAAGCATCAGGTACAAATAAGCCTAAACAAAAAAATTTAATTACACTACATTATCTCTTAAAATCAAATCCTCAATAAATTGTATAATATTGTTTTGAAGAAACTTTCTAATCAAAATGCTGCAAATCGGAGCAAAATGTCAATAGAAGGAGGATGAGAATCAAAATCTATTGTATCTCACCTTCATGATGAGGTAAATTATTATAATATCATTTATTTTAAATAATTAAATCTATTATCATTTTTCTAATTACACTTTTTATTAACTAGGCTAATTCGGAGATTGGGGAGCTTCCAAGTATCATTGACACCTTCGAAAAATTCCATCACAAAGGTGAAAATTGGCGAAATGAGTTTACGAAGAATAAATATGTAAGTTAAAATTCATTTTTAGTATGTTAATATACTATTTATGTATATTTCTAACTTGATTTCAAATTTTATTTTGACTAATAGCAAGAGATGTGTCAGATTCGTAATTCCCAGCTAGCGCCGACTACTGAGTCTCCTTCTTCTTGTGATGCTTCACCAACCTATGCTCCTCGAGACCTACACTGTAACACCCTACTTCCTTAGAGCCGTTATTAAGTGAGTTTAAAATGTGTCATTAGCTCGCTATTCAAGGTTTTAGGTTAAAAGTGTGACTAAACTGAGATAAAACTCGTTCAAAGACATTAAATACAAAACATTTGGTTATTTATTAAAATATCTGAAATTTTTACAGTTGGGATCCCAAAATTCTGTTTAGAAAATATATTACAAATCAAAATGTACGCATGATCGACTTAGGCGACAAAACAACTATTACAATACATTTCCCCAAAAATAACCTTAGCCGTGGTGGCCAGGCAAGTCGAACATGTACCCATCGCTCCACGCTCTCTGTACTCATGGTTGGTCGACATTTCCTTTGCCCTTACTTGCACCATAGAGCACCCGTGAGCCGAAGCTTAGCAAGAAAACTCACACAAAACAAATAAAATATGCATATCTATCAACAGCATATAACAAAGCAGCCAACAGGCTAAACACATAGCGGTCATGCCGTCCCAGGCGCTTTACCAGACCCTGAGTTCGCAGTCTTCACCGAGAGGATGACTCCAGCATCCTAGGAGGGTCTCGCCCTAACGGCCTGCAGTCCGCGTGCTCAACGTCGTTCCCAGCCCCTTGCCGTACCCGGCTTTCTGCCGTTCTCGACCTTTGCTGTTTCACTCACAAATATGCATTACATAGCATAATATCACAGTTATTTAAGCAAATACTAAACATAAACAATAGGGCTACGCCCTGCAATTCAATCACATAGGGCCATTCCCTACAATACAAATAATAGGGCCACACCCTGCTATACAGGTACAACAGTTTTCTTACCTGTGTCCCAAGTTATCTAAGCACCGCAATCCCAAGCATAGTCCTCTAATCCGAGCCTCGCTGAAATCCTAGTCACAACGCATTCATTATAGCCATCCATTAAGTTATAAACCAATATATAACTTCAATATATAATTCTAGCCTCCGGGACCTTGGATTCTACAATCCGGGTGGCAAAATCCTTCCCGAGCCTTAACTTTTGGGTTCCCGAGCTAAAAACCTTCAAACAGCCTATATCTTGCATTTGAGCCACAGCCCAGCCCCTTAAGGGCCGCGGCGTGCTCAAGTCAGAGGAAAAATGCCTCTGGTTAAGGGACACGGGCCACGGCGCTCCAAACCTTGGGCCGCAGTGCGCCTAGGCAGACAGAGGCTTCCAGCCTCTTCGACACACACAAGCCGCAACGCCTGAAGAACAGGGTCGCGGCTCGAGCCTCCAAACTCATATTTCCTATGCATTTTTATGAGCTAACCTCCCTGAAATTTACTATTTCCAAGCCTTAACCCTAGAATTCCACCTAGGATTCATATCCAAACAACATAACCAGTTCTAACATCCATAAATCCAATAGAAAACTTCATCAACACCTAAATTCAATCACCTAAGTCCTAACTCCCAAAGCTCCAAAAAAATAGAATGTTTATGCAGAATACTTGCTTAAATCCTTACCTCTGTTACAGATTCGGCCTGAGCAATTCCTATACGCTTCAAGCCTTCAATCCTTCAGTCCCTCCGTCTGAATCTCCAACAGAACCTTCAAGTTTTCAAGCACCCAAGAAGATAGAGGGAGCCGAGAGAGAGAAAACAAAGAGGCTAGTTGAGAGATTTTTTTTTATTTCCTTTCTTTCTACTTAGTTCTAGTGATTTCTCAAGAATACCCAGTCTGCTCTAAACCATGTACTTCCTTACCAAAAGACCAAATTGCCCCTTAAGTCAATCTAAGTCTTCAAGTGCCACCAAGGGCAATTTCGTCATTATTTGTGTCTCGCTGATTCTTTGAGTGTTCCTATAAATCCTTGTTTAATCCTGACATGTCCAAATCATTGCTAAATTACTACCCATTACTCAATAATTCCTGAGCGCATATTACATTCCCAAAATACCCCTAGGCTCCTCCCGAGCCGGGTATTCAACCCCGTTGTGACTTTCTAGCTAAACTACTCCCTAGGAATGTCTCAGATTGTGCATCACAAATATATCACCACTCACTTGTGGTATCAATCACAATATACACAAATATTGCATTTGTGGCCTCAACAGGCTAAAATTACAAATATGCCCCTAATAGCTAAATGGGGCCCACATGCATATTTAATTCACCTAACACATGCATTTCTAATCACATAATCATCAAATTTACAAATTAACATAATTACATCAATTATTGCCCTCCAGGCACGCTAATCAAGGCCCTAAGCCTTATTAGCAAATTTGGGACGCTACAACTAGCCCCTCCTTGCAGAAATTTCTTACTCGAAATTACTTGAATAACTCGGGATACCGATCCCGCATAATTGTCTCAAGTTCCCAAGTCGCCTCTTCCACTTTGTTGTTCCTCCACAGCACTTTCAATAAGGCGATGGTCTTGCTCTGCTAGACTTTATTCTTTTGGTCAAGAATCTGAACCGGCTTCTCCTCATACGATAAATCCTGATCCAGCTCCAAGTTCTCATAACTCAACACATGCGTGGAATCTGATACATACTTCCGAAGCATGGATACATGAAACACACTGTGAACCCCTGATAGAGTTTGAGGCATCGCCAATCTGTAAGCTACCTCTCCAACTTGTTCTAGAATCTCAAAGGGGCCAAAAAACCTAGGGCTCAGCTTTCCTCGTACACCAAATCGTTTCACCCCTCTCAAGGGAGAAACTATAAGAAATACATGGTTACCGACTTCAAACTCTACGCTCTTGCATCTCAAGTCTGAGTAACTCTTTTGGCGACTTTGGGAGGCTAGCATTCGAGCTCTAATCTTTTCAATTTCCTCATTGGTCCTCTGAACAACCTCAGGACCAAGATACCTTCTCTCACCCATCTCGTCCCAATGGATAAGTGATCTGCACTTCCTCCCATATAACATCTCATACGGAGCCACTCCGATAGTCGCATGATAACTGTTATTGTATGAAAACTCAATCAAAGGGAGATACTTCCTCCAAGACCCCCCAAAATCCAGCACACAAGCTCGTAGCATATCCTCCAGTATCTAAATTATCCTATCAGAATGTCCATCCGTCTGAGGATGATAAGTGGTACTAAACCGCAAATGCGTGCCCATAGCCTTCTGCAAGCTCTCCCAAAACTTGGAGGTGAAGATGGGATCCCTGTCGGATACTATCGACCTCGGAGCCCCATGAAGTCGTACAATTTCCTTCACATACAATTCAGCATATTGCTCCACAGTATAAGTTTTCCTAACAGGCAAAAAGTGGGCAGACTTGGTATACCTATCCACAATCACCCACACGGAATCATGTTGTCCCACGGTCTTCGGCTGCAACAACCCTGCTGACCTCTGATGTTTAGCATTTACCTGCTAGCAATTCAAATACTTGGCCACATAATCTACCACATCCCTCTTCATCCCCAGCCACCAATACAAATTCCTCAAATCTTGGTACATCTTCGTCGTACCCAGATGTAAATAATAGGGAGTGGTATGAAACTTATCTAGTATCTCTCGCCGAATACTCGAATCCATCGGAACGCAAATCCGACCCTTGTACTTCAATAATCCCGGCTAAGACGCTCTCTTTTTGCTCTCTCAACTGGGGATCCTCCCCATGTGCCTTCTTGATCCTCCCAGGGAGCATAGACTGAAAAGTGATGTTGGCTAATTGACCAACCACCAACTCTATACCCGCTCTAGTCATATCTTCAGCTAACTTATTTGATATTTGTCTCGAACTGAACAACTGTCCTGGGCCCTTCCAACTCAGCGCGTCGGCCACTACATTGTCCTTCCCAGGATAATATAGAATATCACAATCGTAATCCTTTACAAATTCTAGCCAGCGTCTCTGGCGCATATTCAGATCCTTCTGAGTTGTAATGACCCATCTACTCTAGAATTTGGACCATTAACGAAAACTATACATAGACCCTAATCTTTAATAGAACTTACAAGTGAAAAAGATCATACTTTATTAAATACTTGTAAAAACCAATGTTTAAACTTACATAAACTCAAAGCAGGATATGGGATCCCATTGTTTTAAAAAGAAAACATATCTTAATTGAAATGAAAAGAGATTACATAAATAGGTGCGAAAAAATACACATAAACCATAAATAAAAGACTACATCCTCGAAATCGAACTCTCGACTCCTTGAATCCATTCATCACCGATACACATTCCCCAAGCATCCACGAATCTTACCCGCCACTATAGCTATTTCCCTGCACATATAAACAAAAAGGAATGAGCCTAATTCCCAGCAAGGAAAATCTACCACATAGTTCATATACATAAATTTCATAAGAAACATAAAAACATAACATAACACTTATATCATACACATACTATAATGGCCATTATTACTTGGGGTCCCATAGACTAAACAAGTCATACGCCCATTAGATTAGTGGGGTCCTACTAGCTAAGCAGGTCATATGCCCATAATCTATTTGGGGCTTGTTAGTCATATGGGTCATATGCCCAAGCCTACATACATACATAACATAACACATAACATAAAAAAAAACATAAGATAACATATAAAACATATAACATATGAATTCTATCCCATTTTCCTTACCAAAATACAGGGATAAGAGGACAGAATTGGGACTTTGGAACACTCCTAAGAACCATTTGAAAAAAGAGTGAGTATACTGAAGAAGAGAAATGAAAGGAATGGAAGGACTAAACCATTGAGAAAATACTTACCAAAAACTTATGTGCAAGTTCTTAGATTTCCTAACCAAAATAAGAAACGGTTAGAAGGCTGAGTAGAAGACTATGAGAACTTAAAATAAAATAATACCAATGAACTAAGGTGTGGAAATACCTTGAAGACTTGTAAGACCAATCTAAACCTCGAACCGAAATACTATAAAACCTTACTTCCCCAAGTGTTTGATAAGCTTATGATGATTAAGCTTATGATTCCCAACCCAAGTGTTTACACTCTCACACTCACCTAGCAACTTGCAGCCTCTGAACTTAGAGCAAAAGATGAATAACGGCTGGGTACTAGGTCCTATTTATAGAGTTTAGGAATGAAAGGATCTTAATTTAACTTGAATAAAAATAATGGCTTTTTAAGTGAAAATAATTTGAATTATCGTTCAGTAGAGGCTGAAGACTCGTTCAGAAAGGTGCTGGACTTATCAAGAGGTTGAAGGGTTGAATAGAAAATGATTTCAAAAGCATTCAAAATATGCTGAAGGAGGCGATATATCGCCCCCTATAGGCGATATATCGCCTGGACCATTATGCCCGAGGCAAACGTGCATCGTTTCGTGTTTTCCGTATCTACGTGCTGCGATATATCGCCCCCTATAGCTGCGATATATCGGCATACGCTTATTATTTAAACACGAAATTACACATTTTTAGCTTAATTTGAATTGAGTAAACAGCCTTGACTAAGCCCTTAAACGTTTTCAAAGCTGCTGACTGACCTTAGAGCATTCAAATTTTACCCTTATTAAATTAAATCCTCAAAATACTTAATCATTAATAACCCATACATAACATGTGCTAAAATCTCATTGGTTCTTATCTAAACCTTATAGTATAATAAATATTATCCTCAATATCAGTCATATTAATCAAACCTCAGGTTAAAATTAATATTCTTAAACTATAGGTTAAACTTAGAAAATCTACAAGTACTACTTTGAGTGTCCAAATAATTCCCGGTCTGAACCAAAAATCCACAGTCATAAAGATAATACTATAATTACTATAATACTACTATCTAACTTAGCTAAGTAAAGTTCTTGGACTCTACATGAGTAAAGAAGTACTTCAAACTCTTATGGTCGGTGTATATTTCGCACTTCTCGCCATATAAATAATGTCTCCAAACCTTAAGTGAAAATACCACCGCCAATTCTAGATCATGTGTGGGATATCTCTGCTCATATTCCTTTAGCTGTCTCGATGCGTAGGTGTAACGACCCAACTATTCTAGACTTTGGACCATTAATGACTACTATACTAATCTTAAGAAAACGTACATATGAAATAACCATAACTTTATTTAAAAACTGTAAAGTAAATGTTAAATACATAAAAATTCATTTAGGATATGGGATCCCATTGTTTTGAAAAAAAAACATAATTTAAATAAATTGGTTACAAAATTAAGTGCGGAAAAATAATACATAGAAATCATAACTAAAAGACTTAAAAACTTCATCCTCGAATCGAACGCGCAATCCACCGATTCCATCCTGCCTCAATACACATCCTCAAGCTGCCAAGAATCTTTCCACCGCCATAACTATTTTCCTGCACATATAAACATAAAGGAATGAGCCTAATGCCCAGCAGGGAAAAACTACTAACCACATAAACATACACATAAAATCATATCATAACATATGCTAAAAACATATCATAACATATACTATATAAGACTATACTAATAATGGCCATTAAATCATGTGATAAACCATCTACGTCCCCTTTCTAATATCTAAGGTAGGTTAGATCACATGGTAGGTTTATGATAACCCATCTATGTCCCCTGTCTAATATCTAAGGTAGGGTAAATCATAACCATGAAACATAAGAAAACATAACATAACATATCATACAAACATACACAAAAGAACTAGCCTATTTTCCTTACCAAAAATACCGGGATATGAGAACAGTTTTGGGACTTTGGAACACTCCTAAAAACCATAAATGGAAGGGTGAGTATACTAAAGAGAATGAGATGAAAAGAATGGAAGAACTATACCATTAAGAATATACTTACCAAAAACCTTATGTTCAAGAACTTAGATTTCCTATCCAAGAATAAAGAATAAAGTTAGGGGCTGAGTAGAAAACTATAAGAACTTGAAGAAAATAATACCAAATGAACTAGAGTTTTGGAATACCTTGAATGCTTTATGACCAATCTAAACCTTGAACCGAAATGTTTTATAAACCTTACTTCTCAAGTGTTTGGTAAGCTTAAAAATGATTAAGCTTATAATCCCCAACCCAAGTGTTTACACTCTCACAATAACCTAGCAACTTGCAGCCTCTGAACTTAGCTTGATGAATGAATGAAAAATGCTTGGTGCTAGGTCCTATTTATAGAGTTCTAGGAATAAAAATCTTCTCCAAATTTAAATTTAAATTTAAAATAGAATCCTAAGGAATAAAAATCTTCTCCAAATTTAAATTCAAATTTAAAATAGAATCCTAAGGAATAAAAATCTTCTAACTTTCTAAATCGCGTAACTCTAAACTAACCTATAGTAAAATCAACATATCTGGAGCTGTAGGACTCTAATTTAGAATATCTTTATACTGTTAGAAATCTAATTAAATTATCTACAACTTTTTAGAAATACTATTTTTCGAAATTCATAACATAACTGGGTCAAAAATAGGTCGGAAGTTACAGTACCCTAAAGTTACGAAAAATCTATTTAATTATCTAAATCACAAATAAATAAAATTTTGAGTCTAAATATCTAAATATCTAAATAAATATCATGCTCCTAACAGATTCTGGTGAAGACTAAGTCTTATATTTCCCTTATTAAAATAATGACTCCTTAATAATCATGCATATGACAAGTGTCATAATCCTATTGGCTCTATCTAAACCTTAGGTTATAATAATCATCATATTAATAACCAGCAATATTAATCAAACCTTATGTTATAATTAATATTCTTAAACTATAGGTTAAACTTATAAAATCCATAACTATTGCTAGGAGTTTCCAACTAAGTCCCGGCTTGAACCAAAATCCACAGTAATGAACATACTATAACTAATACTAGCTATTACTACTACTACTACTATCTAACTAGCTAAGTAAATTCTGGGACTCTACAGTAGGCTATCACCTTTCTGGCTTGCATCAGTACAAACCCTAAAACCTGTCTGGAAGCATCATAATAAACCACAAATTTCTCACTGTCTGAATCTTGCTTGGGTCAACCAGAATCCCCTTCTTACTGGCAATATGACCCAGAAATGTTACTTGCGGTAGCCAAAACTCACACTTGCTGAACTTAGCATATAACCTTTGCTCCCTCAACTGCTGTAATACTAAGCGCGGATGCTGCTCTTGCTCTATCTCTGACTGAGAACACACCAGTATGTCTTCAATGAATACGATCACAAACTTGTCCAAATAGTCCTTGAAGACCCTATTCATCAAATCCATAAAGGTTGTTGGGGCGTTGGTTAATCCAAAGGACATAACCAGGAATTCATAATGTCCATACTATTAGGAAAAACTTATACAATATCTTTATTTATTTTCATGTAGATCTAATATTAAACAAATTAATATGAGATAATCTAGAACATGTTTCTAAAATTGAATTCAAAGAGAAACAAAGATAAGAATACTTGTAGTATACGCAGCGGAATGAAAGAATCCTTCCTTCAGTTTCTCAAACTCTTGTATCCTTTATGTCGCAGAGTATTATCAAGAAACTGAAATGTTCTTCTAATTTCTTCACAATCTTCCAATGTATCCTTAGAATCACCTAGACTAGAGTGAGAAATTCTCAACACATGAGATAGATACAGAGAGAAGAAGAGAAAATAACAAAGAATCTTAGAAAATGACTTGTGTTTAGAGAGAATCTAAAACTATCAGAAAACCAGTGATTAATATTATCTTTCGTCTTCTCTCTAAGCACTCCTTTTATAGACTCAATTAGGCCATTTAATTTAATTAAAAAATCAATAAAATAATAGCCAATTTGAAGCCCTAGGTCAAAATTATCATGGGCTTTCCCTCCTTTTTCTTCAAGACGTGGGTGGGATACCCCCAGATTCTATAATGGCGTAAACTAGGTTCACGACCATTCCAGTGTTCTAAAGGTATTGTGGGGATTGATTTTGACGGCACGACATTAAGAATGTCATTCGCGATTTCAATTGCATGTCCCCAGAATGAAGTTGGTAGAGTTGAGTAACTAAGCATGCATCTAACCATTTCCAATAAAGTTCTGTTTTGGCGTTCCGCTACACCATTTTGTTGCGGAGTACCTGGGGCAGTAAGTTGTGATAAAATCCCAAGTTAAGTTAAATGATCTTGGAAATGCATAACCAAATTTTCTCCACCCCTATCAGATCACAAGATCTTTAACGTTTTACCTAATTGGTTCTAAGCCATTGCTAGGAATTCCTGAAACTTTGAAAATGTCTTTGATTTCCTATGCATTAGGTAAAGACATGAGTATCTAGAGTAATCGCCAATGATAGTGACGAAATACTCAAAACCACCCCTGGCTTGTACATTCAAAGGTCCACAAACATCTGAATGAACAAGTCCAAGTGGTTATTTGGCCCTATCACCCTTTGCAGAGAATGGACGCTTGGTCAATATGTCTTCTAGACAAGATTCACAGACAGGTAATTCACCTAAGGTGAGTTCCTTCAAAGGCCCATCCTTTGTAATTCTTTGAATCCTATCATAGCCAATGTGACCTAGTCTCAATTACCATAAATACGTCATATATTCTTATCGGTCTTCTGACGTTTATTGGTCCTAGGTTTAGCTACTTTGAATAAATCATTGTTAAGAGCGAGGGGTTCGTTAGGTCGCAGAATATAAAGCTTATTTTCCAAATATGCAATAAACAATTGTGATCCATTGAAAGAAATAGATATATTAGAACTTGTGAAGTCATAACAAATTGTTCTAATTGCAACATGGAAACTGAAATTAAATTTCTACTAAAATTCGGAATAAAAAATGCATCATTTAAAATTAAAAATTTATTTCTAAACTTCAGACGAGCTGTTCCTCTAGCTTGGACCACAACGAATGCTCTGTTCCCAACTCTAAGCTTTAAGCCACCTTCGTCCACTTCCTCCCACGATTCAAGAAGTTGTAAAGAGTTACAAGCATGCTTAGTAGATCCAGAATCAATAACCCAAATAGATTTATCATTCTCTAAAACACATGTTTTCAAGATAAATGAACTATAATCATTACCTTTGTTTTTAGCTGCTAGAAACTTGGGGCAATCCTGTTTCCAATGCCCCTTCTCTTTGCAGTGAAAACACTTACCTTTACCTTTCTTGTTTTTCTTATTCTTCCCCTTAGGCGTATGTGCATTTGGTTGTGCACTCGTCTTTGCAACCTTTGCAGGCTTGGGGTTTTTGTTTTGTCCATTCTGCCTCCTGTTTCCAGCTTTCGAAGACAAAGCTTGGTTAGCTTCAGCCTTAGCTGGATCAGTAGCAGTAGTAGTAGTTGTCTTCTTTTCTCCTCTCTTACTTGGTCCATCCATGATAGACTCAAAATTCTGAAGCTCGTTCATGAGTTGCGTCAGACCATAGTTGAGTTTATTCAACACATAGTTGGTGGTGAATGGCAGGAAAGCTGGAGAGAGACTATTGAGGATTAAGCCAACTTGAGTTTCCTCATCTATTATGGCTCCATGTAGTTCAGCTTCCTAAAAGTAGTTTGTCATCTTGATCAGGTGATCACGAACATGTTGAGAAGGTGCCATCCGAGCATTGGCATATTTATTGGTGGCCTCAAAATGAGTCTGCGCTGACTTGGCACCAAACAGGTCTTGGAGTTGATCCATGATTTCGTGAGATGTCTCAACATTCTCCATCTTTGTCTTGAGAGTGTCGACCATACTAGTCAACATGTAGTATCGCGCCTTGTTGTTAGCCGCCTGCCAATGCTCATACTTGTCCCTCACAGACTTGGTAGCTCCTTCAGCTGGAACTTCTGGGGATTCCTTAGTCATGACGAACTTAGAGTTGTCACCAATCAACACAATGTTGATGTTTTGCTTCCATTTAAGGAAGTTTTCTCCAGTGAGTTTCTCCATTGAAAGTTGAGAAAGGATGAGAGTAGACACAGCCATAATTTAACTACAAATTACCAATATAATAGAAACCAATCACATTTGCTCAATAAAACTTCTATTCACACAAATTTCAAGAAATAGCACAACATATACCAAAATATGTAAGATATGAGAAAAAAATACCAAAAACAATCATATCTCCATTTCTTTAGGTTTTTAACTAATCTATGATATCCTTGTCCCGTTTGGCGAGAGTTGTAAACTCATTTAATAATGGACACCACTATTAACAACATACTATTCGATCAAAATAAGAAAACAAAATCTCTTATTTTATGAGCTAGACCCACGGCTTCGATAATCATAGATTTAGTCCTTAGTAGTCACTATAGATGTGAGTCTAGTAGAATTTGACCTATAATTATCTATCTTTCGAAATCTAACATTGTCAAAATAACTAATGAACACCTTTTGTAGAGGGATGAATCAAAGCGCCTCGAGGCCCCATTAAGCTATTGACTATGTTAAACCAACGGTGGAGATCGAATAAAATTCTTAAAATAAGCTCATTATTAAATTAAAAATAGTATTTTTATTATTTATTTTTAGAAAATTAATGATTATGGTTTTCCAAAAAAAATAAACATATTAAATTTTTAAAACCAAAGTCCTATAATTTCCTATTAATTCTAAAGTGTCACATTGAAACAAATTCAATTAATTTATAATTAATGTGTTGCTAATCAATATTTAGGTTTAACTAATATAATGAACCTATACAATTAAGTCCAACTCGGGTAAGTGGGCCTTAACAATTGGGCTTGTATGGAGGAGGACTGGGTCTAGTATGTCGTTCCCACTACAAAGGCCCCCAATCTTCCATACAAAGTCCAAAAGACAGGAATTTAAACCTTCATTTTATTAATTGATTAGGCCCACTATAGTCATGCAAAGCAAATGGGCATTCACAAGTAGAATCACCCACAAGAGAGGAATTTAAACTTTATATTTTCCAATGGACCCAAATAAATCCTATCATTTTATGAATATTTTATTTGGCAAAAACCATATATCTAACAAAACATATGGGCCACTATATGCATCTAAGCTCAATTGCAAAAATACCGAATATAGGGCAAACAGACATATTATAATTGGATGAGCCTAATCATGTTACTATATGAGCAATTCTATGAATTTATGCAAAAATACCACAATTTATTTCATTTTCAAAAATACCACAATTAATTATCTAGAATTTATCAAAAAATTCAAATTAATTAAGTTTTTTACAAAAAATAAGTCAATTTAAATTAAATTTATCAACAATAGTTAATTTAAATTTCATTTATCAACAATCAACTTGGTTTTAGGTTAATTTGAAAAAAAATATTAATTTAATTTAAATAGGATTTATCAACAATTAACCAAAGTTAATTTAAATCCCATTTATTAAAAAAATATTTTATTAATTGGCTGAAAAAAAAAATGATATTTGTCAAAATTTAACCAAATTTAAATTTTAAAATCAATATCTAAACTATTTTTCAAAAATATCTTATGTTGTTACAATTATAGCTAATATTTTAACCATTAAAAAAATAAAATAAAATATGTTGGCCCACGATTTAGCCAACTGACACGGAGTCAAAATATAAATGATATAGACGAATGTATAGAGAATAACGTAATGACAAAAGTAAAGAAAACACAGTGATTTATAGTGGTTCGGCCCCAGGATCTGGAAATGACCTACGTCCACTTAGAATGATATTGATATAGAATCAAAAGTATGATCAGAGAACTTGGGTTCAATGAGTTTCAACACTTCTGACAAACAATACAAGTTTACTAGGAGAAATTCTATAATCTCTATGATTCCGAAGCTCCAAAAAAAAGGTCCCTTCCCTTGAGCTATCTCTTGCTATTTATAGGCTCATGGAGGGTTACAAAATATTGTTACAAATATTACTCCCTGAATAATCGGATATCCAGAAGATTGCATGAGATAAATTCGGGATTCACAAAGATCTTCCATAATTGTTGCCTTGGCTGCAGAACCACCGACCAAACTGGTCATGGGTAAGACAGGCTGGTTCTGCTTCTGCTGTGCATCCTGGTCGATACTCTAGCAGACGCCTTCCAGGTATCAGCCACGTGTCAAGAGATTATTTGCCACGTCACAAATGCTAATTTGATGGATAACATTTGCCCCCCAAAGTTTATTTACTACGAAGAGTAAATAAACTTTGAACGAACGACTCTTCGGTAACCCCTCCTGACGTGTCAAAACCCTTCGTGTGTTCTTGAAAGAAGCAACCCACTCCTGTCCAATCATGTCTTTTCGGTTCCCCAGAAACGATTTCAACGGCCATCATGTTTCCCCATACTTCGAAAAAGGAAAAATAATGATTACACCTTTCTAGTATCAGAGACAAACTTATATAAGACCATCAGAGCCACCCCTTTTCTTTTCACACATGCCATTATTCTGCCAAAAACCCTAGAAACCAAAGCTTTAAACTTCTCCGGCGAACGTTCTCTTGCGCCTTTCACGACTCAGACGGTGGGCTCTTTAATCTCCGAAGACCTCTCTTCTGCCTTCATGACCACTATTCCTGGTAAGTTCCTGAAACCCCATTCTTCTAATTTCTCGTGGTGTATGCTTTTTATGGTGTACTGTTTAAGTCTCTCGGCCTCTGGTTTTAGGTGCTTGTGGATAGAATGTTTTGTAGGCAGAGTAGGTTTACGAGTTAGTTTGAAACCCAGGATCATGCTTTTTAGGACATAAAACCGAAGTAACATTTCGATTTTTAAGCTAGTTGAAAAAATAATTTTTCCCGCCCTAAGGGGAGTTGAAAAAGCTTTTCAGGAAAACTTTTCACTTTCACCCTTTAATCCGTTTTTCGAACTGTTCGCATAGAAAGATTTAGTTTCTTGTTAGAATGCTTTTGTATAAAGGCTTAACTTTTATACTCGACCAGCGTTATTCTAAAAAACCTTCTAAAGTTCTATAACCTCACCTCCCCATTCTTCTGTTTGCAGATTTTAATGCCAGATTTGTGGGGAGGTGAGAGACCCATCGACGAAGACCTCCTCGCCCAGCTGCTCGAGGGAGAAGAACAACCAGCTGATCGTATCCATCAGATACCTTTTTCGCGATCCTCTTCCAGACCACATCCTTCCCCTCCAATGGCTCGCTCCAAGTCTTCTGGCAAGAAGAGGCCCGAGTCTAAAAGTAACACTACTCCCCCTGCCCAGCCTGATTCGCAGGCTAGGGCTCCCTCGACCAGTGGTCGAGAAAATCTTGTTCCTGACCCTAATATCCAAATTAGGGCTCGCCCTCATCATCGAAATCCGCCTGATGTCGAGTGGTATACTCCCCCAGCCAGTTCAGTGACCATCCGAATGGTTGCTAACTGCTTCAGGAAATTCCCCCTCACGGGGGTAACCATTACACGTCCCACCGCGGACTAGAGGGCTAACCGTCCAGGAGGGGCGAACAGCGCCTGGTCCCGGTATCACATTGAGGCGGGAGCTTATCTCCCTCTTCATCCTTTCTTTGTAGGGGTGGCCAATTATTTCGGCGTCGCTCCCTTTCAAATAACTCCCAATGGATATAGGATGCTGGGCGCACTCTATGTTCTGTACAAACTTAACAAATGGCCAGAACCTTCACCCCACGAGGTCAACTATCTTTTTGACCTCAAGTCCAACCCTCAGCACAACGGGACGGGCTTTTTCCACTTCTGCCACCAGGAAACCGGCCAGACGTTCTTGAGTGGTACAACCCATTTATCAAACGTGGGGCATTACAACAAGGAGTACTTCTTTACTCCGGACATAACCAGTGACAACCTGGCCTTTGCGAGAGGAGGTATAAACTTGTCTTTGTCTTGGTCGACACTTTAACATAGAGTATTTCCTTTCATTTTCTCTCAAACTTGATCTGTTTTTCAGGCCCTTGGTTACGTCCGACCCCAACACCAAGCATGGTGTCGAGGTCTAACGCTCTGGCCAGGATGTCTGATGCAGCAAAATGTGTCAAGACCCTAACACTCGAAAAGAACTTGAGGTTGTCTGGCCTCCTGGCTCCTCGCCATGAAAATAGAGGGCCCGTGGTGGGCGATGCCACCACCGAGGGGGTTCCCGAGCAGCAACCTCCTGTGCCTCCTCCTAGGAGGAGGCCAACAGGAGTTACGATCAGGGAACCCACGGGTTGCCCTTCTGCCGAAAGGCCTTCTGCTCCCCAAGGCAAGGGGAAAGAAAAGGCCACAGAGCCTGTTGTTGACTTGGGAGGGTCTTCTGATGACAATGGTAACGTTATTTCGCTTTTAAATGGTTTGCCAATTCCCTGTCATATGTTTGATGGGGATGGTAACTTTACATACGCTCCAAATCTAGGGCCAGACTTCTTCATGCCAGAAAATGAGTATATGATTAATAGAGTCAATAGTGTAGCGACCAGTAGTTGTAGCTTGGGTATTTACTTTGTTATCTTCTTTCTGTTGTATTACTTACTTTCACCTTTCTCTTTCCTGTTTAACCTCTTGTGTTTACTATCATGCAGATATGTCGACTCCCAACATCTTCGACATGTATCAGGCCGAGAAAGAAGAAGAAACCCCCCAACTCACACGGAAGCCAAAAAAGAGAACTGGTGAATCCAGTCGGGGCCCTCCAGCCAAGAAAAGTTGACCAGAAGACCCTCCTCAGGGCACACCAACTGGGCAAAGTCCTGCGCCAACTGGGCGAACTCCTACTCCTCCTCCAGCTCCTTCTGAACAGCAAACTACTCTTGTTCGGCCGAATCCTCCAGCTGCGCCTGCCAGGGAGCATCTTTCTCGTGAAGAGGCTCATGGGCCCAGACTTATGAGCCATGCCATTCGATCCGCCCGGGACCGCCTCGATCGCATTGGTAAAGACGAGCGTGTTAGGGCCGCAATGGTTCAAGCTGAAGAGCTGCCAGTTGACCAGATCATGAACAAGGATTTGAACGAAATCTCCAGCGTAAGTGCTTCTTTATTCTGAGTATTTAGTTTTTTAGTCCTCGTGATAAGTTATGACTCCTTTTTCTTTGTGCACAGGCCTTACTTTCTGCCATTACTGCCCGTACCCGAGCCCAGGCTTACCTCGAGCAAGTCGAGGCAAAAGCCATCGAGAGGTTCCAGGTGAAAGCGGCCGAGGAGCTTTCGACTGCTGAGGCTAAGCATGCTAAGGAGTTGGAGGCGGTGATCCGAGAGAGGGTTGCAGCGGTGACTAAGCTGTCCGAGGCTGAAGCTGCGAAGGAAGCAGCGGTCAAGTTGAGGCAAGAGTACCGGGAGTTCAACAAAACCCATCTCCGCGAAATCAAGCATCTGGGGGAGGTACTCAAGACCAAGGATAAGGCTATCCTCTCCCTCGAGGGCAAAGTGAAGCAGTTGGAGCTTGACAACTCCAAGAATCTGGAAAAGTATAAGAGGACAACACTCCGATGTTTCTACAATTTCTGGAAACACAATCAGGGTGCTGACTTTAGCTACCTTTCAGAGGAAGCCAGAACTGTGGAGCTGGCCCGATGTGCTGCCCAACTAGCCGAAGAGGAGGCAAGAGCCGCGACCCCTGCCACTCCAAGCGTCGCTGGTTTGGAAGAAGAAGATGTTGTTGAGGACGTGACTAATCAGGATGCTGCCCAGGAACCTCCAGCCCCGAATGCCTCTTGAATTCTTCTCATTTGTTTTTTCTTCTTTTTAGATATACGACCCAAGGGTCGCGATGTAAAGACGATAGTTTCTTTTTAAATTTTGCTGCACGGGCAGTAAATCTTTTTACTTGAACAATTACATCCAAGCTGCGATGCTTGCGGTGTAAAAGCTTAACTCTTGGTGCTATAATTATTTATTATAACATTTGTCCGTATGACCGGACTTAGCATAGTACTTTGGCATGATTTAACAAAACATAAATTTTGAAAAATACTCTAAGTACTGTAACATGCTTTCACTTATTTTGTTCATGTGTTTACATACCTTGAGAAGTATGCTTTGCTATCGATGTGCCTTATATGCCCCCCAAGTGATCGAGGAGCTTTAGGTCCTTGGTCACTTGCCTTGACCATAACCTGTTCGAACGTTACTGTTCGTAGTATAACTGATACTTGTAATACAGCAAAACAACACACGTAATGAACAAATACTTGTAAATATAAATTCACAAAGGTTGGCAAGAATGATTGGCTGAGCACAGTCCCTTATAATCTCGTATTAAAAATGGACTAAACATGTCTTTACGAGTGATTCTGAAATAGAATCTTACATATACGAGCAGTTAGCCATACATCGTGGCTAACCCTCTTTGCAAAACTTGTAAAAATTAAAAAGAGAAATTTAAACAAGCCAGTCCTTTAAGAAGGGTTGTTCATTGATAGTACTTGCGCAGGTGTTCTCCATTCCAATAGCGCGGAACGAGATCTCCGTTTAAGCGTGCAAGTTTGTAGGTGCCTGGGTGAAGGACTTCTTCAATCTGGTAAGGCCCTTCCCAGTTAGGTCCGAGCACTCTAGCAGTGGGGTCGCGGGTGTTTAAGAAAACTCGTCGTAGCACCAAATCTCCGACGTTGAATTTTCTTTCTTTAACTTTGGAGTTAAAGTACCGGGCGACTTTTTGCTGGTAAGCAGCAACTCGGAGTTGAGATTTTTCTCGTATCTCATCGATCGAGTCTAGGGACTCCATCATCAACTGGCTGTTCACATCTTGGTCGTAAGTCAAACACCGATGTGAGGGGGGATCTAACTCGACAGGTAACATTGCCTCATATCCGTAGGCTAGAGAAAATGGGGTATGCCCTGTTGCTGTTCGATGAGATGTTCTATACGACCAGAGGACTTCAAGCAGCTGTTCTGGCCACGCTCCTTTAGCTTCTTCAAGTCTTTTCTTCAGGGTATCCTTGAGAGTTTTGTTTGCAGCTTCGACTTGCCCATTCGCTTGGGGGTGTGCGACTGAAGAAAAGCTCTTAATAACCCCGTGCCTCTCGCAGAAATTGGTGAACAGGTCACTGTCAAATTGGGTCCCGTTGTCTGAAACTATCTTTCTGGGCAAACCATACCGGCATACAATGTTCTTGATGACAAAGTCAAGAACGTTCTTGGTCGTGATGGTTGCAAGTGGTTCAGCTTCGACCCATTTTGTGAAATAATCGACTGCCACAACTGCGTACTTTACTCCTCCTTTTCCTGTTGGCAGTGATCCAATCAAGTCTATTCCCCATATTGCAAAAGGCCACGGGCTCTGCATCTGCTTTAGCTCGTTTGGAGCTGCTCGTGGGATCTTGGAGAACCTTTGACATTTATCGCATCTTCGTACATACTCCATTGAATCCTCGTTCATTGTTGGCCAGAAGTAGCCTTGTCTTAGAACTTTTTTCGCCAAACTCTGCCCCCCAGCGTGATCTCCGCAGAAGCCTTCGTGCACCTCTTTCATGAGTTCCTTTGCTTTTTCTGATGTAATGCACCTGAGTAGTGGCATTGAATATCCTCTTCGGTACATAACACCGTTGAGCAGTATGTACCTAGCAGCCCGCCTTTGCAGAGTTCTGGCCTTGTTTCTATCTGCTGGCAATGTTCCATTTGTCAGATACTCCAGGTAAGGCGTCATCCATGTATCTTCTGCACGAATCTCCATGTTGGCTTCGGCCACTTCAATGCTTGGCTTACTCAATCTTTCTACCGGGACTATGTTCAAGGTGTCAGCATCTTTTGCACTTGCGAGTTTAGCTAAGGCGTCTGCATTCGAATTTTGGTCTCGTGGAATTTGCTGGAGGGTGTACTTTGTAAACTGGGCTAGCAAATCTTTCGTTTTATTAAGGTAGGCCATCATCTTTAATCCTCGCGCTTGATATTCTCCCATGACTTGATTCACGACCAGCTGAGAGTCGTTGTAAATATCGAGCACTTTTATACTCAAATCCTTGGCCATTCTCAGTCCAGCGAGGAACGCTTCGTATTCTGCTTCATTGTTTGATGCTGCGAAGTCAAACTGATCGCGCAGTGAAATCGATGCCCTTCGGGCATTATCAATATCACTCCCGCTCCAGTGTGGGATTCATTGGATGAACCATCTGTGAATAGTTTCCACGAAGGAGTCTCGTCTTGAGGCATGGGTGCTTCAGGCTGTTTGCACAGCTCACTGTTGGGGAGTTCGGTGAACTCCGCAATAAAATCGGCCAAGACTTGCCCTTTTATTGCTGCTCGCGGTAAATAAGTTACATCGAACTGTCCTAATTCGACCGCCCATTTCAACAATCATCCAGCCGCCTCAGGTTTTTGGAGGACTTGCTGAAGGGGCTGGTCGGTCAGAACTGTGATAGGATGGGCTTGGAAGTATGGACACAACTTTCTGGAGGCTAGAATTAAGCAATATGCTAACCTCTCGATTGGTGGATATTTCAATTCTGCACCGATAAGCCTTTTGCTGACATAGTAAACAGCTTTCTGTACGCCTTCTTCCTCCCGTATTAGTACCGCACTAGCAGCAACTTCGGTAATCGCCAGATAAATATACAAAGTCTCTCCTTCGATTGGTTTTGAAAGGATGGGAGGTTGCGACATATGAGTTTTTAAGGCCTGGAATGCTTGCTCACAGTCTTCCGTCCATTCAAACTTCTTATTCCCCCTGAGTAGATTGAAGAATTGAACGCACTTGTCAGTTGATTTTGAGATGAATCTACTTAGGGCAGCGATCCTTCCAGTCAGGCTTTGTACATCCTTGATTCTCTCCGGCGACTTCATGTCGATCAGGGCTTTTATCTTGTCAGGGTTGGCTTCAATTCCTCTTGAATTTACTGTAAACCCCAAAAACTTCCCTGATCTGACTCCAAAGGAACACTTGAGGGGATTCAACTTCATCTGATACTTGTTCAACACATCAAAGCATTCTCGCAAATTCCTCACGTGTCCTTCTGCCTTCTTGGACTTTACCAACATGTCATCCACATATACCTCCATGCTTACCCCGATCAGCTCCTTGAACATGTGGTTGACCAGTCGTTGGTAAGTTGCGCCTGCGTTTTTCAGCCCGAAGGGCATTACTTTGTAACAATATAAGCCCGTATCGGTCTGAAAGCTGGTATGTTCCTCGTCAGGGGGATGCATGCTGATCTGGTTGTAACCTGAATACACGTCCATGAATGAGAGGATCTCATGTCCTGCAGTAGCATCGACCAACTGGTCGATCCTTGGGAGCGGGAAACAATCTTTTGGGCAGGCTTTACTGAGATCTGTAAAATCCACGCAGGTCCGCCATTTGCCGTTAGGCTTGGGGACCAGCACCGGATTGGAGACCCATGATGGATAAAATGCCACCCTGATGAACCCATTCTCCTTAAGTCTTTCGACTTCTTCTTTCAAGGCTTTTGATCTGTTGTTATCGAGCAGCCTTCTTTTTTGTTGCACCGGTGGAAAGGCTTTGTTTATGTTCAGGACATGGCTGATCACTGCTGGATCTATCCCAACCATGTCTTTATGCGACCAGGTGAAAACTTCCTGGTTCTCTTGCAAGAATTTCACCAGTGCCAGCTTTGCGGTAGGCTCTAAATTCTTCCCAACCCTCACGACTCTGGTCGGGTCTTTTTCATCGACTTGGACCTCCTCCAGGTCCTCGACAGGTCCAACATTTTCTTCAAAATCCCCAAAGCGAGGATCCAAATCTATATCCTCACTTTGGGCAATACCCTATTTGGTGACGTTACCACCTGATTGGGCTTGTCTGTCTTCTGCCATCTGCAATCGGTCTGGGGTAGCGCTCTTCGATGCTCCACTTTTTGCCTTTGTGATCGAGGCGTTATAGCACTCCCTGGCTTCCCTTTGGTTTCCTAAGACGCATCCTACCCCTGCGTTCGTCGGGAACTTCATGGCTATGTGCCACATGGAGATGATGGCCCTTAGATCAACCAGTATGGGCCTTCCAATAACGGCGTTATATGCTGAAGGACAATCGACCACTACAAAAGTGGTGAGTAATGTCCTTGAGGCAGGCGCTGTACCAGTTGTTACTGGGAGTTTGATCATTCCGGCTGGGGCGAGTCCTTCTCTAGAGAAGCCGTATATGGTTTGATTGCAGGGCTCCAGGTCTTTTACGGACAACTTCATGCGTTCCAGTGTTGACTTATATAGGATGTTCACTGAACTTCCTGTATCGACCAGTACTCTTTTTACCATCATATTGGGCATCTGGATGTCCACGACCAGCGGATCGGAATGTGGAAACCGGACGTGTTGGGCATCGCCATCAGAGAAGGTTATCCCATATTCCTCTGAGTGAGCCTTTTTTGGCGCACGGTCCTCCACAGTCATCATCTCGATGTCCTGGTCGTGACGTAGATTCCGAGCATATCGTTCTCTAGCCTTTCCGCTATTTCCCGCGAGGTGCGGGCCTCCACAGATGGTTAAGAGTGTTCCGGCTACGGGGGCAGGCTGTAATGGTGGCGAGCGTTGGTGTGTGGACGTCTGCTCGTTGCCACCTGGAGCTTCTCGTTGGGAAGTTCCCGAGGCCTGTACGTACCTTCTCAAGTGTCCTTGTCTAATAAGGAACTCGATTTCGTCTTTTAACTGGTTGCATTCATTAGTGTCATGTCCGTAGTCGTTATGGTAACGACAGAACTTGGTAGTGTCTCTTTTCAAAATGTCTTTTCGAATGGGCCCAGGTTTCTTGTAAGGTACACTAGAGCTTGTGGCCTGGTAAACCTCTCCCCGAGACTCGATGAGGGCAGTGTAGTTAGTGAACCTAGGTTCATAACGATTACCCTTGGCTCGTTTATTATCGGAGGTTGAAGGCTCATTGTGCGGCCGTTTCCCACCGTTCTTGCCATTACCGTTGCTGTGCCCGTTGCCTTTGCCGTTGCCATCAGTTTTGGAACCATTGGCGGCTTTGGCGGGTTCGGTGGCCTTCTTACCCTTGTTCGAGGGTTTTCCATCATCAGCAATGGCCTCTTCGAGCTTGATATAACGATCAACTCGGTCTAAGAACTCCTGGGTGGTTCTAACCCCGTCTTTACGAAGACTCTTCCATAGAGGCGAACGGCGTCTCACTCCTGCGGTTATAGCCATCATTTTTCCTTCGTCTCCGACTGTCTTTGCTCCAGCTGCTGCTCGCATAAAACGCTGGATGTAATCCTTCAGTGATTCTCCATCCTGCTGGCAGATTTTGACCAGCTGGTTTGCTTCGGTTGGGTGCACACGACCCGCATAGAATTGTTCGTAGAACTCCCTTACGAACATTTCCCAGGAAACTATGCTTGCAGGTGGGAACTTAAAGAACCACTCCTGTGCTGCTTCAGAAAGTGTTGCAGGGAAGATCCTGCACCGAGCGTCTTCGGACACTTTCTGAATGTCCATCTGAATCTCAAATTTATTCACATGCGAGACTGGGTCCCCATATCCATCAAAGTTCGGGAGCGTAGGCATTTTGAACTTGCTGGGAGTTTCGGCGTTAGCTATCCTCTGGACGAAAGGAGTACCTTTCCTCCTGTCGTGGTCGATGTAAGAAGTCCTTCCTCCGACCAGCTGCTGCACAGCCTGATTGAGTGCGTCTATCTGGGCTTGCACTGCGGCAGGAATTGTGGTGGTTTCTGTGGCTGGAGGGATGTTCTCGCCGTGCCTTTCTCGACGATCGTTGAGTACATCTCTCAGGTCCTCTTCTCTTCTTCGTTGCTCGCTACCTCCGAGCCGGTTGAAGACATTATTTTGTCTGGGCTGCCCCCCAGCATCTTGTCTATTTGGCTGGTCACCTTGAGGTATTTGGCTCCTGCCTTTACCTCTTTCTCCATTCCTCCCACCAGCATTTCCCTTGCCTGAGTCGGCCTCATTGTACCCATGACCATCTCTGAACCTTGACTGGCTGTGGTGAGACTGACTGTTCCCTCTGTTACCATCTCTGGCAGAAACGCCCCGAGCGTTAGAGGGTGGCCTGCGCTGGTCGCGGTGTCCCCGTGCATCGTTATGCCGTGGGGGTCCACGGACCGCAGAGCCTAGTTCCGAGTCCCTTCTGTTACCAGGAGGGTAGTGACCTCTGTTCGCTTGGTTTGGCCTGTCATTCTCATGTCGCCTAGGACTACGAGGCTGACGCTCGGTCCTATTCTGCCTTTGCTACGGGGAATTACCCCGAGCAACTTGGGATGGCGGATTTGCCTCGGGATCCAACGGGACATCGTCATGGGGCGTCTGAGGCTGCTCAGGCCTTTGCGGACTTGAAGGCTGAACTGGCGGGCTAGGATTGGGACCCTTCTGAGGTGGCCCATTTTCAGGTTGGTTAGGCTGCGAGGCAGGTGCGGCCTGATTTCTAGCCAACAACAAGGCTGCTTCAAGGGCTGCCATGGCCTCGGTCTGGCGGCGATCCACCTCTGCTTATCTCTCGCTCAACTCTGCCCGCTGACGATCAAGCTCCTGCTGCTGTCGCGCCATAACTTCTGCGGCAGTCTCTTGATTGGCCCTCAGACTAGCCAATTCTTCTTGCAACGCGCCCAGGGTGCTCTTCCGCCATGAATGATATAGACGAATGTATAGAGAATAACGTAATGACAAAAGTAAAGAAAACACAGTGATTTATAGTGGTTCGGCCCCAGGATCTGGAAATGACCTACGTCCACTTAGAATGATATTGATATAGAATCAAAAGTATGATCAGAGAACTTGGGTTCAATGAGTTTCAACACTTCTGACAAACAATACAAGTTTACTATGAGAAATTCTATAATCTCTATGATTCCGAAGCTCCAAAAAAAAGGTCCCTTCCCTTGAGCTATCTCTTGCTATTTATAGGCTCATGGAGGGTTACAAAATATTGTTACAGATATTACTCCATGAATAATCGGATATCCAGAAGATTGCATGAGATAAATTCGGGATTCACAAAGATCTTCCATAATTGTTGCCTTGGCTGCGGAACCACCGACCAGACTGGTCGTGGGTAAGACAGGCTGGTTCTGCTTCTGCTGTGCATCCTGATCGATACTCTAGCAGACGCCTTCCAGGTATCAGCCACGTGTCAAGAGATTATTTGCCACGTCACAAATGCTAATTTGATGGATAACAAAATATTAATAGTTATAACAACCTAAAATATCTCAAAATAGTTAATCAAATTCAAATATCTCTAAAAATATCTAACTAACAATATTCAAATTTCAAAGAATTTAAATATTAAAAACTATAGAATAAAAAGATATTTATAGTTTCAAATAAAAAATTAATAAAAATATCAAGAATTTAAAAGAAAATATCTTAAATATCTGATATCTTAATTCTAATATGTTAATATATTAAATGCAAAAACAAATTTGATATTTTTGGTTTTTGATTATAAATAATTTATTTTCACAATTATTATTTTTCTTTAATTTAAAATTTTCTTTTAAAAATATGGGTAAACAGTACCCGTGACAGGTACTGTTCACCGTGGCCGAGGGGTGTGCGTGGATTGCACTGGCTGCCAAGGGACGCGCACGTGTGGCAACCACAGTAAATTTTTCCGAATTTTTTTTTTTTTTACAATTTTTCAAACCAAAATCATTTTCTAATTAATTTTTAACATGTTTTACACAAAATAAAACATATATAAAAATTAATGGCATATAAAACACAACAAAATAACCTGAAAATTGCGAATCATCACATAAAATTCAACATGCTTCATAAAAACATGAAAACCATCAAATTATTCAAACATATCAAATAATCAAATTTTAAACATGTTCATTCATGAAAATAAAGATTACCAAAGGCTCTGAAGCCAGTTGTTAGGAAAAACTTATACATGATCTTTATTTATTTTCATGTAGATCTAATATTAAACAAATTAATATGAAATAACCTAGAACATGTTTCTTAAATTGAATTCAAAGAGGAACAAAGATAAGAATACTTACAGTATACGCAGCGGAATGAAAGAATCCTTCCTTCAGTTTATCTAACTCTTGTATCATTTATGTCGCAGAGTATTATCAAGAAACTTAACTGTTCTTCTAATTTCTTCACAGTCTTCCAATGTATCCTTAGAATCACCTAGACTATAGTGGACAATTCTCAACACATGAGATAAATACAGAGAGAAGAAGAGAAAATGACAAAGAATCTTAGAAAATGACTTGTGTTTAGAGAGAATTTAAAACTATCAGAAAACCAATGATTAATATTATCTTTCGTCTTCTCTCTAAGCACTCCTTTTATAAACTCAATTAAGTCATTTAATTTAATTAAAAAATCAATAAAATAATAGTCAATTTGAAGCCCTAGGTCGAAATTATCATGGGCTTTAGGCCGGTGAAATTTCCCATTTGATTATAAGCCCATTGGACTAAAAACCAAGGCATGTATTATTTTCTATTGATTTAATTAATTAAATCCTTTATCAAATTAATTATTTATAATTTAAACCTTGATTTAAACTTATTTATTAATTTAGATACCAATTTATCTTAATTAATAAATCTGCCATAATTTTTCTTTTCTTCTAAAAGATACATAACTCTGTGAAACTATCTAAAATTGACTTGATCAACTTTGATAATTCTAATTGATAATTAAATCAATTAATTGAGATTATCTAGATGAATTTATCCAATGTACAATGGGGACCATGGGCCTATGAAATCAAGCTCCAATAAGTTATCATAAATCTAACAAATAAATTTACTAACTTATTAATTCCTCGTGACTCCACTATAGACTCAGAATTGCACTCTTGAATTCATAGAACGCTCTATAACAAAGATAGATACACTAGTAATTATTCATTGTTACAACTACAATTGTCACTCAATCCTCTATAGACGGTCTACAATGAGATGTGACTAAAATACTGTTTTACCCCTGATTGTATTTTATCCTTAAAACACTTAGTTCATTGTAAATGATATTTCAGTAAACTAATTTAATTACTGAAATGAGATCTATATCATTTAACACCTTGAACCAAACTAAAAGGAAACCATCATTTCACTTCTTCATCAGAAGCTATAGATGTTCATATCTATGATTAACACTCCCACTCAATTATACTCTGATCTGTCTGAATTGTGTCATGAAACATTTAAATCCTGAAATATCAGGATTAGGTTTGCATTGACAAAATATTTATATGATCTTGCAGGATTTGTGTTGAATGAAATTCTTAAAGATTTCAAATATTCTCATTTAATATTTGATATCTTTAGCAAACTAGCAGAATAGTTTTTTTCTCTTCTATAAAAAGGAGACCATTTGCCTTGGAAATTTCACCTCTTCTATTCTCTTGTTTTCAATATAGATATCTTGTGTGAGAAGAGTTGTTGTTTTGATGTTTCTTTGAAAGGAAAGCCTTTGTAACACCCTACTTCCTTAGAGTCATTACTAAGTGAGTTTAAAGCGTGCCATTAACTCACTAATTGAGGTTTTAGGATAAAAGTGTAGCTAAACTGTGTTGAAGGTCGTTTAAAGGCATTTAGTATCAAAATGTGGTCATTCTTTGAAAATAAAAATAAAAAAGAGTTAAACATTTGGGATCCCAAAATACTGTTTAGAAAATACTTTACATCTCAAAATAATTTTAGGGTCGACTAGGTGAAAAATTCAAGTCTATACATTTCATTTTCCCAAAAATACCCCTAGTCGTGGCAGCTAGGTAAGCCGAACATGTACCCGTCGCTCCACGCTCTTTGTACTCATGGTTGGTCGCCCTTTCCCTTGCCCTTACCTGCACCATAGAGCACCCGTGAGTCGAAGACTAGCAAGAAAACTCAACACAAACAATTAACATATGCACATCTATAAACAACATATAACAAAGCAGCCAACAGGCTAAGCACATAACGACCATGCCGTCCCAAGCGCTTTACCAGGCCTTGGGTTCGCGGTCTTCATCGAGAGGATGGCTCCTGCATCCTAGGTGGGCCTCACCCTAACGACTTGCACTCCACATGCTCAACGTCGTTCCCGGCCCCTTGCCGTACTCGGCTTCCTGCCGTTCTCGGCCTTCGCCGTTCCCGGCTTATGTCGCTACCGACCATTGCCGTTCCACTCACAAATATACATCACATAACATAATAACAACAGATATCTAAACACAAGGGCTACGCCATGCAATTCAATCAATAGACCCACACCCTGCAATATAAACAATAGGGTCACACCCTGCCTACAGGTACAACAGCTTTCTTACCTTTTTCACAAGCACTAGATTTCAAGAGACGTCCCCCCGAGTACGATCCTGATCCAAGGCCCAAGCGGTCACCTAGTCACAAACCATAAGTAGCACCCTCAATATAATTTGATTCCATAAACCAATTTCGGGACCAATCCCATGCTCTCAGGAACTCCAATTCCACCCAACGAGGTGGTGGAATCGACCCCCGGGCCCCTGGACAAAAACCCTAAAAAGTACCCAAAAATCAAGTTTTGAAAGCTGAGTAGCGCTACCTATTGGGCGTTATAGCGCTAGAGTAGGAGACTCTAGCCCCCAAAATCATAGCCTAGCGTTGTAATTCTCCCAACCTAGCGATACAGCGCTGATACCAGAAATCCAATTTTCTGGGTTTCTCTCTTCGAATCTCCCCGAGCCAAAACTCCAAAAATCTTCTCCAATCATCAGCCAAACACATAATTGAGCCCATAAATCACTATAGCTCACCCAAAACAACATAGTAACATCAAAACTTAACCTAAAACCTCACCAAACACAAAAAAAAAAAATAATCAAAACTAAGCTTTGAAGCTCAAGAACACTAACTAAAAACCAGAAAACTCAAGACAATTAAGGGTAAAAAATCGTTACCTTTAGAGAGGAATTTGACCCTAGGCTGCCTCCAATGCCACTCCAAGCTTCAACACTCAAACTCCCAAGCTCAAGTTCCTCACAACTGTTATATTATTTTATAATATAATGTAAAATTATATTATATTATACTATAATGTTTTAGATTAAATAAATGTGACAAAGTGTGTCATATATTGTAACATATTTGGTGTTACAAATTTGTAACTTCCAAATATTACCCTTTATTGTGTAAAATTGTTGTTACACAATATTGAGATGAATTTCATAAAGTCATATGTGATATGGCTGTTAGAGATATGATTTTAACCCCAATAATGTGTTTTGGGAGTTACAAAATCATTTGGGAGGGTTTGGAACCGTTTGGAAAAACAACACAATTTTTTGTGCTGAAATTGGTCAGTGGCCGCGGCCACCAACATTCAGTGGCCGCGGCCACAGGCCAAAACACTGACCAATTTTCAGTTTTTTCAATATTTGTTGAACGGCTCAAAAAACCCAAATAACTCCCAAATCTCTTTTTTAATTCCATATTAATCCAATTAAACATTGGTAACAGTCATGGGGGTTGGTGGAATTTGAAATTCAAAGGGTGTCTCTAAACTCTATAAATAGGAGCCTATAGCTCACTTATAAGACACAAATTTTCTATCCACTAGAGCACTTGGCTAGAAACACCTTGAGGCTTGATAATTCCATAAAGATTTTCCACTATCTGAGAGAGATCCCTTAGTGCTTGAGTTAGGGGGAAATAAGCTTTTGGACAAAGGTTTTAAACCTTGTTCAAGTTGGTGATCCTCAATCCTCTTCACTTAGGTTGTGTACGTGAGAGTTTGATTGTGTTTCTGTTCTTCTTTTTATTCTATTGCTTTTCTTCTTATTCTCTTATTCTATTTACTTGTATATTTTGTTTAAGAGTTGTAATCTTTTCATTTTGGTCTAAACACTTTATTTTACTTGTAATCTTTTGCTTAGAGTTGTATTCTCACTATTCTCTTCTTCATTATCATCTTCCTACTTTCTTTAGTTTATTTGTATTTTCAGTTATAGAGTTGTAACCTTATTTAATTAATCTATATTTACTTGTAATATTATTGCATAGAGTTGTAATATTATAATCATTTCCATTGAGGCAAAACAATATTTTCCCAACAACAACTTCATCCCAAAACCCAAATTCAGAAATCAAAATCATATTTCTGAAGAACAACATAAAGGACTTAAACCACATAAGTGAAATTCTTACCTCCTCTTAAATTCTGAGATTCCTAAGTGTGAATGGCTATTAATTGTAATGACCCAACTACTCTAAACTTTGGACCATTAATGACTATTATACATAGACACTAATTTTTGGGGAAAGATACATAAGAAATAATATAACTTTATTAAATCTCAAAATATTGTATCAAATACATAATAATATAAAATATGACATGGGTACCCATTGTTTAAAAGAAAAACATAAACTTTAATTCAATTATTTAAAAAAACTAAATGCGGAAAAACATGATCTAAAAGACTAAATATAAATAACTTCATCCTCGATCGACACGTAGTCCACTCAGTTCGTTCATCCTCAACACACATGCCAAGCTTCCAAGAATCCTTCCGCCTCCGTATCTAGTTTCCTGCCTCACACTAAAAAATAAAGGAATGAGCCTAATGCCCAGCAAGGAAAACCTAACACATAACTCATATACATAAAATTCATAACGTAGCATATAATAAAACATATGTCACACATATTATAATGGCCATTATTACTTGGGGTCCCATAACTAAACAAGTCATATGCCCATTAGATTTGTGGGGCTTGCTAGCTAAGCAAGTCATATGCCCATAAATTTATTGGGGCTTGTTAGTGTACAGGTCATATGTCCAAGTCTACAAACATACACAATATAACATTCCATAACACAACATAACATAAGATAACATATCACATATCATATAACATATAAAATCCTATCCTATTTTCCTTACCAATATACCGGGATGATGAGAACAAAGTCGGGATTTTGGAACACTTGTAAAAACCATAATATAGAGGTGAGTATACTAAAGAAAAGAGATGGAAATAATAAACTACACCATCGAAACGATACTTACCAATGAAAACCTTAAGTTCGAAGAACTTAGATGCCTAAGAATAGAAAAGACTGAGTTAGGATTTGAGTAGAGAAGAACTATAAGAATCAATACAGAAAGGAACTAGAATTAGGAATACCTTGAATGCTTCTATGACCGAACTATACCTCGAAACCGAAATACACTATAACCTTACTTCCCAAGTGTTTATTAAGCTTATAATGATTAAGTTTATAACCCCAATCCAAGTGTTTATCACTCTATAGTCTCACTAGCACCTGGAAGGCTCTGATCAATGCTTGAAGAATGAATGAAAAGGCTTGGTACTAGGTCCTATTTATAGAATTCTAGGAATAAAAATCTTCTTTTTGGCTTTGAATAAAAATAATAAATTTAATTGAAAATATTTGAATATCCTTCAGCCAAAGGCTTAGGAATTGGTCAAATTTTTCAGAGAGATTTAAGGATTCAAAGCTTGATTTTTAAAATAATAAAAACAAATAGAATCCTAACTTTTAACTCCCTAAATCTCGTAACTCTAAACTCCCCTGCAGTAAAATCAACATATCTGGAGCTGTAGAACTCTGATTTGGACTCTCTTTATACCGTTAGAAAGCTAATTAAATTATCTACAACTTTATATAAATACTATTTTTCGAAATTCATAACATAACTGGGTCAAAAACAGGTCGGAAGTTACAGTACCCTAAAGTTACAAAAAATCTATTTACATCCTAATGCACAAATAAATAAAATTGTGACAAATATCATGCTCCTATCATATTTTGGTGAAGACTAAGTCTTATATTTCTCTTATTTTATCATTAAAATAATAATTCCTTAATAATCATAACCTTAGGAATAACCATGCTCATGACAAGTGTCATATTCTTATTAGCTCTATCTAAACCTTAAGTTATAATAATTATCATATTAATAACCAGCAATATTAATCAAACCTTATGTTATAATTAATATTCTTAAACTATAGGTTAAACTTATAAAATCCATAACTATTGCTAGGAGTTTCCAACTAAGTCCCGGCTTGAACCAAAATCCATAGTAATGAACATACTATAACTAATACTAGCTATTACTACTACTACTACTACTACTACCTAACTAGCTAAGTAAATTCTGGGACTCTACATTAATCCCCTTCAACAACTTGAACTTCACTTCCAATTCCTCAAAAATCCAGCTGCCTCAAGCTTGTTGTTGGCTTTTCCTCTAGAGCTCTTGAGAAACTAAGTGGTTATGGAAATGAGTGATAAACGTGAAAGGATTTCCTTCAGCCATGGGTTTTCTAACTCTAAGCCCAAAAGACTACTCTACCCTTCCCTCTAACTTAGTTCTAGGCTAACCCATAAGGGTATCTAGGTCCTTTCACCCTTTTGCAAAAATGCCACATGTAACTTATTATTTCAGTAACAATACCAACCTCAAGTTACTAATGGTTACCAATCCCAAAAATATCAAATACCATATTTGTGACTCACGGCTAATACCGCGGGACAAGATCTCTCATGCCGGAAACACCACACAAAGCTCAAAATCATACCCTCAACGGGTTTAAATTACAAATATTCCCCTAATAGCCAAATGGGGGCCACATGCATATTTAATTCACATAAACATGAATTTCTAATCACATAATCATTAAATTCACATAATAACATAATTAAATCAATTATTGTCATCCAGGCACGCTAATCAAGGCCCTAAGCCTTATTAGCAAATTTGGGACGCTACTGCCTTGGTATAATTTTCACTTTCACTAGTTGGTTTTGAACAAGTACAAAGGTACTCGTGACACATACTGCCTTCGGGAGAAGGTACATTCAAAGACTCACTTTGGGAGGAAGTGAGCATTCATCAAAAGGGAAGAAGGGATTTCAGACTTTTGGTAGATTTACAAATATTGAATCAATAGAGTGAATACTTTCAGATTGCGGCAAATAATTAAAGGGAGTCTATGTTTGCTTAAGGCAAGTCTATTGTATTTGTGATACTTTATTAATCAATCTTTTTCTCTGGGTTTGTACCCCGTGTACTAGTAGTATTCGCAAGAATACTGAAACCAAGTAAAAATCCATGTTTGTCATTTTTACCCTTCAGTTCTTTTTTTTTTTTTTTTTTTATATTATTCTATCAAACACATTTTCTAAACATTTTCTTAATCAAACATGATTACCATTAAAAGTTGGTAATAGTTAAAAACATAATTTTCAAATAGTATTTGAATATAAAAATCAAGACTGAAAAATTAAATTCATAAACAACCAAATAAAGATAAAAACGAAATAGTTTTGTCAATTTATGTGATATTTAATAATAGAAAAAAAAAATTTAGGCTATAAACTCATATTAAGAGCAATAATTAGGAGTGAAAAAATTAATTTTTCTATGAGAGTATTTGATGACAATGTCAAAAGTGAGGGGATAAATATAAACTCCTAGCATAAATAAGTAGGTAATGACTAATTGTACTCAAGCTTAAGATTGACACTAAAACAAAACCACCGCCAGAAATAGGCATCTTAAGAGTTCCACAACGAAATATATAAAAATATTTATATATTTAAAATTTATATTTCATGTTAAAGAAATAGACACAACTACAACAAACAAAGTCAAATATATATATACTATTTCTCATCATATCATGTCTATTCTGACTAAATTGTCTTATGGTGATCAAAGCCATCAATTCGAGTTACTTATTACTTAAATTTTATAAATTAAATTTTGCTAGCAACAAAATAAAAAGCTTACTTGTATCCTTATAACAACAACAACAACATTTTTTTTAGATAATAATAATAAATAAGAATTGGGATAGGCTCAAAAAAAAATCTTGGTATACTAAAGGTATTTGTTTTGAGTAGTTGAGTTGTTTTGAAAAGTGTAGAGTGACTTAGGATAGATGTAATATTAAATTCGTGTGTACAGCATTGTTCATTTTACCTTTAAAATACACGTGGGACTCACACAAATTATTAATTTTACCTCCTTAAAATTTGAACCAAATATAGAAAATAATTTAAATTCTCATTCCCACATTTATCTTTCCCCCGTACCCATACTAAACACCCCCTATAATAATAATGCATAAGGTGATGAGGATTGTGCAAACGAATATTCTTGGTGGGAATGTGGGCATTGGCAATGGCAAGTAGAAGTGGGACTAGCGTGTAATTGCACTACCAAAGAACACACTACAACTTCACATTCCTAACCCATAAAGCCTAAAGCCTAAAGCCTGCCACTACCACTATATACATATATATATATATCATTAATTGGTGGTCTCATGACCTAAATCCTGTCCCCTACAAAGTTTCAGCTCTCTATATATTACCATATTAAATATATTTATATATACATATATATATATATATATATCTATATGAATAAGGTTGACATTTCTTCTCTTCTCTCTCTATCCTCAATTTTCGAAGCTCTCTCTCACTCTCTCTTTATGTGGGCGGCCAGGACATTAAAATGAGAGAAAGCGACTTAAAGGACTTATTTATAAGTGATTACTAGGTTAAGGAAAAAGAAAAGGAAATTAGAATTGAGTTTTTCTTATCCCAGACAACCTATGACTTGAGACTCATTTTTTATGCGATTACACTATGATTTTGGAAAAATGATATTTCTTGAAAGTTTTAGATAATCGAATTAGATTTCTAAAGATACTAAGATTGTTTAAATCATAATTCTACAGCTCCAGTTATATCGATTGTACTATTTCTTGATCCAAAATTACGAAAATTCCAAATATAGCAACTCTATTTTCCTTGCTCACCACTCCTCTCTTTCTCATTCAGCACGACACTCTCTCTGTCTCTCTCCTTTTTGTTTCTCTTTTCTTTTTAATGTATTTCTGTGAACACAAGCTATAAAAAATAAAAGAGATTCTACTTTTTTATTTGTAGAATATTTTAAACAAGGAAAACTCCCCATTCCATAATCCAATCTAAGTACAAACATTTGTTCTTGGTCTGAATCAAAACCACAATCATGCATGCATGCTCACTTACGATATGCACACGCACAAGACATGCAACACCAAAAATGAAACGAAACATGTCAACCTATTTCTTTAATTCAAATAATTCATTCAATGTCACACAATTAAATAAATAAATAAAAACTTGCAACATTTAAATAACATAAAATAAAATAAAAAATATATATTTACTAGGTCGCTACAATTTGTGCTTTTAGTTTTGATTTATTAAAAATTAATTTTTATAAGAAGTCATATATTTTGTAGCTTCTCTAGAAATAATTTATTACAGCTAAAAGTTCATTTAACTAAAATATTCAATCAAGCTCTAAAAAAAAAACTTTTAAGGCTTAATACATAAAAAAAATACTTCTCAAAAACTATCCCAACCACACACTAAATCGTGTGTGTGTGAAAGAGAGAACTAAAAATTAGATTAGGCAGTAGGTGTTATATGTATATCATGTTGTGATTATAAGTAGAAAAGAAGACTATATCCATCTCTAATTTTAGGTATGACAAGTCAATGTGAATACCATTAAACGTTTAGTTGTATGTGCTTGAATAGATTACAAGCCTTGCTTGGCTTATCTAACCATAGCCCGTGATAAGCCAGGGCATGGACTTGGAGTGTCGGGTGTGTGACAAAGAAACTTGGTTACTCACGGGTTGGCAGCGCAAGTTCTGACAAATGTGCCGTGAACTTGTGGACCTCCCAACCCCAACCAATCACACATATGCATATATATATATAAATATATATATATAAATATAAATTAATTATTCCATAATATCATATATGAGAAAGCAAGATTTTTCCACACATATGAACTTGTCGGGTATATACTCTCTAATTTTTCCTCAGCCACAAGATTTTGATGGAGTAAGACTAGTAACCATTTTGTTGTACCTATGCTAATCATTCATTTCTCTTACTAAAATTTCCAATAATAACCAATCGGACAAAACTACTGAATATGATCAATATTGTGACATTCAGCTATTATTTATTAGATAAATCATTATTTTATAGGATAATGAATAACATTTTTAATAGGATACCCATAAGTATAACTTTGGTATCATATGTTATTGATAATAATTATTAAGTATTCTTTAATTTGAAAATTTGTATAAAATGGTATTATATATTCTACGATAATAACCGTTAGATATCATGTAATTTAAAAATCAGTATAAAATAATATTATATTACTCATGGGAATATACACAATTGGTACTCTATTATTTTGATTTTGTAAATTTAAAGTATCATGTTAGTATTATTCGTAATAAATTGTATAAAAACTATGATATAATACACCATATTAAAAGAGGAAACTTTATTTTTATTATGATAATTATATCTTTATTGATATATGATATGGATGTGCTCATAATTTGTACACTCCCTCAATCTAAGCTATCATGTGCACACCTTCCATTTAGTGTGTTTTTTAACATAAATATGAAGCTCAGCTAAGTGGAGCGCACTTTTTAGCACTTTATTTTTCTACTTTATAAGATTATATAAATATTTAAATCTATAGGGTTCATCATATCGATCTCATGCTTTTCCACAATTGAAAATCCATTAACCGGCTCCATCGCTTTCGTACATGTACCTAAGTAGTATTAGAAACTTTTTCCAATTGATATAGAGTATCATGAGTGACAATGTCGTCATATATGGTTTCTTTCTTTTTAACACAATACTATTTGGTCTCTTGTTTTCCTTGATTATTGTGGTTCAAATTTATAATTTTTCTACAAATTTATATTATGCTTATTTGTCCCCAATGTTTACAAATGGACATTAAAGAAAAGTCTTTTTTATGAGGTCTAGAATAGGGGAAAAAATTATTACTTAGGATTTAGGAGTGAGTAACCTAGATGAAGCAGCGATGTCAAATCCTTATGGTCAAAAAGATCGATGTCTGATAGAGAGTCGCATTGAAAGTGTGAGAACGTAATACCATTTATAAAAACATAAGTTTACTCCACTTATCACTAATTAATTTTATGATCGAATCTCATGATTATTACTTTTTAAACCACATTCCACATTCTGACAATGTTGAACTTGCTTAGCAACTTCAAATTCTCTCCCAAACACACATAATATTTCAAGATCTAACACCTCAAATTATAGCAATTTCATAAGTAGTTAAGGATGACTTGAACACTTTGTTTCAAACTTAAATTTGACTATTTAAAATTGCGTGTCATTATCATAAAATGCCCCATAACGACTTCCTAAACTAGACAAAACAGACCCCAACGTGTAAGACGTGAGCCATGGAGCTAGAATAATTAAGTCCAATATTTCTGCCCCAACAGATTATCAAAACCAATAAAACTAACCTAACTTTTGACGTACATATAGTTGAAAACTTTTAACCAACTACGTACAATATGAAACCCCAATGAATTAATTCATACAATGTATACACTTTCTACATGTGCCCACATAATATTCTAACCTCATACTCACGTCCATTACGTTAAAAGTATTCCAAATGACCTTATTTGAAAGTCGAGACATGGAGTAATTAAAAAAAAAGTTAATTTATTTTTAATTAAGAATACCCATATTAAATTAATCAATACACCACTCTAACTCACACACAAATATATATAGCTTAGAAGCCTTTGCCAAAAAAATACCAAAAGACCCACTCTCTTTTCTGAAGTGTGGTCTAAGCTGAGTATTGTCCCAATAACAAGTCAGGTACAAAAACCCTCTTCCAAAACCTACTCATTTCTTCATTTTCACATCTAAGTATTGACTATATTTCTTCTTGTTTTTTCTTTTGGGGATCACAGTTGATTGAAATGGCAATGATACTAGCTTTGATTTTGTTGATTTTTCTGAGCACAAATGGGGTCATCGAAAGCCGACAAGCAAAGGCAGTAGTGCAGTCATCAATGGAGGGACTTGAGTACTCGGCCATCAGTTGCAGGTCACACAGCGCTTCGTTGACAGATTTTGGAGGAGTTGGTGATGGAACGACACTAAACACGGCGTCGTTTCAGGCTGCAATCAATAGTCTGAGTCAGTTCTCGTCGGACGGTGGATCTTTACTCTTCGTTCCACCTGGGAAATGGTTGACCGGAAGTTTCAATCTCACCAGCCATTTCACTCTTTTTCTTGACAAGGACGCTGTTTTACTCGCTTCACAGGTTATTAATTTATTATACCATTTTTACTATATATTTAGAAAAATAAAGGTAATTACTTATTTGTTAACTTATATTTTTCAAAGTATCGTTTTGGTACTAATTTTTTTTAATAATGCTCATATGGTATTTTGTATTTTAAAATTATACATATTTAGTACCCTAAACTCAAATTTTATAGATATGACCAAATTGTTATCAGATATATGTAATTAAGTAATTAAATTTAAATTTTGAATTCATATAATTGAGATAAATTTGATTAAATTGGTAAAATTTTAATAATTAAATTTGAATTTAGGGTACCAAATATATACGATTTCAAAATATAATATATCAAATATATACAATTTCAAAATACAGAATACTAAATATGCATTATTATAAACATATGGTACTAAAATGATACTTTATAAAAATATAAGGTAACAAATAGTTACTTAACTAAAAATAAAACATTTTTACTATTATTATTAATAGATTCTTTGATCGAGAGAATCATATGTTGTCATGTGAAAATCTTGTATTATATATTATTATTAGTATCCACTAATCTAATTAGTGCTTACTAATAATATAATATGTACATAAGCACGGTACTTTGATCCACCGCCTGTATTAATTATGCTCTTATTATTACTTTAAAGAAGCAAAAACAAAAAGTTGGAAAAAAAAAAGAATAAAAAGAGAAGATGAAATTTGGGAGGAGGAGAAGAAGTGGGAATCACATTTTGATGGGGTCCAGGTCCATTATGTGAGTGTGAATGTGATGTGATATATGACCATATTCTATATCTCGTGATCATAATGGGCCATATTATTATGTCAAGTTTCCTTTAATTAATTAGTATGTGATTTGGGTTTTGGCCATAGATTAGTTTTAATTAAAAATAAAACACATGATTTATATATTAGAGTTTTTGTGTATATATATGTATGTAGGATGAGAATGAATGGCCAGTGATTGAACCTTTACCATCATATGGTCGAGGAAGGGATACAGAAGGTGGACGGTTCAGTAGTCTTATCTTTGGATCTAATCTCACTGATGTTGTAATTACAGGTATAAATATATATATATATATATATATGTATACATTATTATAGGAATTGTAGGAAATATACATAGAAAAGTATTAGAATAATCATGATTATTATATTTGTTAGTTTTGGTCAGAAGAATAATGATTATATTTAGCAGTGGATCTCACATATTTTAATTTAAAATTAATTTAAATTTAAATATGTGAAATTTAATATTGATTTATACCAATAATAATATATGGTATTGAGCATCTTAATATATTTTTCTCTTTAGCATTATTTTAAATTTATTGCCCCCGAACATTAGAAAGAAATTAGAAAAATCAATCATAGCTACAAAGTCTCTTAAAGCCTTGTGATATTATCAAACCAATAATCAAGGAATAAAAATCACCCATCTCAAAATTTAGTATCTCTTAATTATTTCCACCAACGAAAAAATAACACACGTCTTAATCTTATTTTAAGTTATCAAATTTATTGTGGTATTAGCTAACATAACGTTTTAATTCCTAATTAGGGGTGCATAGTACACACTAGCGAAATGTGCTAAGATCACATTTGAAAAGTGGTATTAAATTGAATTAAAGAGGTCCTAAGGAAATAGTGAATAATTTTGATTTTACTATATATTATTTCCAAGTAAAATTAAATCTTTGTGATAATCAGGGAACAATGGCACAATTGATGGTCAAGGAGAGTTGTGGTGGAAAAAGTTCCGTGGTGGAGAACTAAAATACACTCGCCCGTACCTGATCGAAATAATGCATTCGGAGAATATTCAAATTTCTAACCTCACTTTGCTCAATTCTCCATCTTGGAACATTCACCCTGTTTACAGCAGGTTTTTATTAATTCCCTTCATTTTTTCTTTTTCTTAATTAATATCGAAAATATGAAAAGTTTTTATTTATTTATGTATGTATTAATTATTTATATTTAATTTAATTTTTTGAATTATGAAAAATATTGCAGCAATATTCTTGTTCAAGGCATTACAATCCTTGCTCCTGTGACTTCTCCAAACACAGATGGGATTAACCCAGGTTAACTTTCTTACTCTCCCAATTATACTTTTCTTACACTTTATTGATCACCATTCACTAGTCTTTTCTTTTTAACAAAATTCACTAGTTTAAATTAAGTGATAAATACATGTTTTTTTAGGAATAAATACATTTTCACAAAATGACTACAAAAGTAAAACATTTCACTAATTTTTTTTTTTTTTTTTTAAAATCCAATACATAAGAGAGAAAATATGGATGCTTATTTAGTGAATAGAAAACTTAAAAATAATTTTGATCTTTTTTTTGTTTTATGATGGAGAAAATTTTAGTGACCTGACCCAATTATTTTTCACTCAATTTTCTCCCACCATGTAATTATGATTTTATTCTCTATTAAACAAGCATAGCTAAACTTTCTATAAAATAGTGTTGTTATTCAATACATTATACATTTAACAATTTGTATTTTTGTAAAGTATTATTTTGGTACTCTATGTTTACAATAATGCTAATTTAGTATTCTGTATTTTAAAATTATACTTATTTGGTATCTTATATTTTGAAATCGTATATATTTGGTATCATAAATTTAAATTTAATTAATAAAAATTTATTACTTTAATCAAACTGCTCTTAATTATATGATTTCCAAATTCAAATTTAATAATTTAATTACATATAACTGATGATAGTTTAATCATATTGATAAGATTTTATTTATCAAATCTGAGTCTATGCTACTAAATATGAATTATTTTAATATACGTGGTACTATATGAACATTATTGAAGAAAAAAAATATAAAAAAAAATATTTTGCAAAAACATAATCTACCAAAATGAGTAAATTCTCTTAAATTTAATCACACACATTACTTTTAATTTATACCCTCATTGATTTAATTTTTATTCTCATTATGACTGAAGTGGCCCCCTTTTTTACGTACTTCTCTACTTTATATTCATATGAGTCCACCTAGTCTTATCAATACTCATACCCATGTGGTTACCACTTTCCTTAATTATGCTTAAGCAAAAAATAAAATCAAACTCATACATAAATTTTCTCTTCCCCTTTAAAATATATCAATATATATATATAATTTCTCTATTATCATTTGTCAATTTCCTTATTTCTATCATTGACACGAAATTATGAAAAGAAAATAATATCATCTTATTAAATTTAGTCTCTTAATATTATAAGTTGGTATTATTAAAATGATATATTATTTTTTTTATTTAGATTAAAAATTTATAGCAGCAATTATCGATTTATTTGTTGGCTTTGGTTGGCATGAGTTGATTAATAATTTGTCAATAATAACTTATGAGAAAATAAATTGAATATAAAAGATAGATGTGCACACTGTCGGGTTTTCGGATTTTGAGTAAATCGGGTTCGAGTTTTACGGGTTTCGGATGGGATTGGTCCAAAATGGGCTTTGGGCCGAAAATAGGCATAGGTAAAAAAAATTCAAAAATATCATTTTTTTACACTTTTTTATTTTTTTTACTTTTCACGTGTTTTTTTTTAATTTTGTTACTGGTTTGATAATGTTGATTTTTTACAAATTGGGCATTAGTAATTTTAATAAAAAAAAGCATTAACTTTTTCGAAAATTAATTTTTTTAACTATGTTCGGGTCTTGTGTCCTTAATTTCAAAACTTGAACACGATTCGAACTATGTCAGGTTCGGATCAAATTTCATCCGAATTTGACTGGTTTTGCAAAAAATCACATTATTTAATTGCAGATTTTTCGAATCAAATGTTCACTCTTAATAAAAGTATCATTGTATAAATTATCTCAAAGTAGACTATTAATAATTAGATTGTTTGATTAATTTTTATGACTCCAATTACTTAACTAAATCGCATTGATTAAAATAGAGAAATACATTAAGGGTAATTTACAAAAATACACTAAAAGTTTAAAAAAATATGAAAAATACGGTACATTACAAAAATACGGAATTTTTTGATAAAAACACGGAGTGGCAAAAGCGTAAATACGGAGTGGAAAAATTGTAAATAAAAGTGGCAAAATACAATTTTTTGTGATCAACGTTTACAAACTTGTAAATATCTGTTGCAAAATTGTAAACATCTGTTATATGTTTGTAAATAATATTTACAAAAATCAGTTTTAGAATTGTATTTTTTTTTTTACATAAAACTTACGAACAAATTTGTAACTAAATTTTTTATTTTTGTACCAATAGTTTACAAATTTAGTTTCATAAATTTGAAAGATATTTTTTGTAACTAACATTTACGAAAATAATTTATTGTTAAGAGGTCGTAACCAAAATTTACATAAAAATAATATATTTTTTCATATTGTTATAATATTATACCAAAAAATTACAGGAACCATCTTATTTATACTATACAACTCAAAAATATAAATTTAAGATATTCATTATTTATAAAACACTTTATTAACGGAAATCTACAAAAATACATTAAAATATAAAAAATATATGAAAATCTGTTACAAATTTGTAAATACCTGTTACAATTGTAAATATTTGTTACAAATTTGTAAACATCTATTATTAAATGGTAAACAATTTTTACATTTTTGTAACTAATATTTAAAAAATTAGTTTAAAAAGAGATTAAATTGTAACTAAAAAATTTATTTTTGTAACAAAAGTTTCTTAAACTAGTTTTATAATTAGAAAATATATTTTGTAACTAATATTTACAAAAACATTATATAATTTTTATTAGCATAATTGTAACAAAGATTTATAATTCTAATTTAAAAATATTAAAATAATAATATTGTGACGATCATTAACTATATTGTAATATATAATTATTAAACCAATAACTAATGTAACTCATAGATATTGATTTTTTTTAGTAATCATGGATATTGAATTCGAAAGCAATAAATAAAACATAAATTTATTTAGTTTGATCAATTTTTTTAATTATTTATCCTTTGTTATTTTTATAACATCTCTCAACATATATACTACTAATTTATTGATTGACTTAATTAAAATAAGTTTATTTTTAAGAGTAATATTATATGTTTTCTTAAAGCAATATCATAATTGTTTTGTCTATATAATGCTTTGTTAACCTATTTAAATATCAAGTAAAAAGTAAAATATTAAAAAAAACAAAAATAAGAGATATAGGAAAAAAATATAGACTACAAAGACAAAAAAAATGGAAAATATTAGCAAAAAGACAAAATAAATTTAGTTGATATATATTTATATATAAAAGTAGCATATTATAAAAAAAAAAAAAACATTTATACTACCGTTGGAATCATTGAATGGGTGATTCAGCAAAAACAAAGAATTAATTTGTGGGTGGAGACTAAAACAGAAGTTACAAATGGGAGAGATAACAATTATACCATAAATTTGTAATAAACTTATATAACCGTATATTTAGACTTTTTTTCTCAAATACCGTACAATGTGTAATTTTCCCATACATTAATATGTGTATTCTATTAATGATTTATAATATTTCAAAATATACAGTAATTAAATAATGTCTGAATATTCGACAAATAAGAGTTTATCCTACTACTTCTTTTAACTTTACAATTATGTCTCTAAAATAAAATAAAAATCAGATTCTTGCACAAACACCCGAATAGAAGATTGTTACATAGTTTCGGGAGACGATTGCGTGGCAGTAAAGAGTGGGTGGGACCAGTACGGAATCGCATTCGGAATGCCAACCAAACAGCTCCTAATCCGGCGACTCACCTGCATATCTCCCTTCAGCGCCGTCATCGCCCTCGGCAGCGAGATGTCCGGCGGAATCGAGAACGTCCGCGCCGAGGACATCGTCGCCATTGACACCGAATCCGGGATCCGAATCAAGACCGCCGTGGGCCGAGGTGGTTTCGTGAGGGACATTTACGTCCGGAGAATGACCATGACGACCATGAAATGGGCGTTTTGGATGACCGGAAACTATGGCTCCCACGCCGATAACGGCTACGATCCCAACGCCCTTCCTCAGATTCAGAACATCAATTATCGCGATATGGTGGCGGTGAATGTGAGCATGGCAGCCAGATTGGAGGGAATTTCCGGTGACCCTTTTACTGGAATATGTATCTCCAATGTCACCATTGGATTGGCGAAGAAGCCGAAGAAAGTGCAGTGGAATTGTACGGACGTGGGTGGGATTTCGAGTGGGGTTGTTCCTACGCCTTGTGAGCTCTTGCCTGAGAAAACGACGTCGTGTGACTTCCCCGAAGATGTTTTGCCTATTGATTATGTTCAATTTCAAACTTGCTCTTCCTCCTGTAGTGGAAAAAAAAAAAAGCATTAGCATTTTATATATATTTATATATTTTATATATATATATGCAACAAAAAATTTGAATCAAAGAAATGTTATAGTATATAATTAGAAAATGTGACACTCCATATTAAATTATATTAATAGCTATAGATTGCATAAATGATGTTAGGTAGCCTATAATGTCTCAAAGTAATGTTCTAATATATAACAAAATGTTGTAGTACTTTTTATATGTGATTATTTAATAATATGGTTTTTTTTTTGTTATTATCAATTTTTATACTTTATAATATTTGGGACTTAAAAGTTGATCCTAATTTTTACAAATTATATCAATTAGATGTTGTTGACTTGTTGGGTCAACTACTAATTTAATGTGGTATGATTGTGTATGAACTTTGATGGAATAGTTTAGTATGCTAACAAGTGTTATCATAAATAAAGAGTTTATAATAGTTCGGTTAACCTACTAACTACATAAGTCCACTAAAAAGTCAATAGGGAGGCTGCCAATCTTCGAAGAAATATCAAATATTATATTTTATTTAATTAGTACAAACTAAACTAAAAAAATACAAAGCAACGTTAATTGAATATTTAGTATTATGTTGACTTTTGGCATCCTCTAACTTCACTCAAGCAACCTGACCACTGTGAGCAGTCTAGCCAGCAAATTCCTACCACATCGCTTGCCATCATTTAATCAAAAATGGATATGATAGGGTCATAGGTCCCTATCTTTTTCAATTCACATCAGTTAAATTTTAAATTTACAACAAAAAAATATATAATAAACAATGATAAATCATTCTTGTTTTATTCTCTAATCAATGAATTTGGATAGAATTTTGATTACATTTACCTTCTTCTTTGAATATGTTAATAATATTCTACATGCATTGAAATTTGTCCATAAATTTATGACTTTAGTATAAAAAAAAAAGTAGAGTAAAATATTTTCCTAAGTTTATATATTAGACTTTTTTTCCATTTTGTATATATTTATAAAGTTTTAGTTTTTCTAAAGGAATTTAACTCATATTTTTTTTCCAAAAAAAAATATTCTTGTGTTATTTGCTAGGATCCAAATATAAGAAAATCAAATCTTTTAGACTTTATATTATTAAAATTCTACCCACATTCATTGATAAAAGGAAAAAAAGAAATCAAGTTTTGATTTTTTTGCCTCCATTTTTTAACATAAATAATATATTTCAAACATGTTAAAATTGATTTACTTTTGTTTATATATATATATATACTAGATACAAATAACGTACAATATATGTTTGCTTAGCTTCATTTATAGAATTTATTAATATTTAATTAAATTTGTATCACATAAATATATTAAATAAAAAATTAAACCAGAGCATTGTTTATAATTTTTTAAGCTATATATATAATATGATAATATTTTTAAATATAAATAAAATTTTATTATATCTAAACATAGATTAAATACAAGTATTAAACATTTAGTCTTGTATTAAATACTATTATAATAATAATATTTGAATTCATATAAAAAATTAAGATTATATATTATTATCATAACATTTAAATTTATATTAATATAATTATTAAATATCTCGTCGTGTATTATATATTATTATAATAATAATATTTTATAACATTTGAATTTAAATTTAAATTTATAGTAATATAATTATTATATATGTAGTCTTATATTAAATATTATTATAATAATAATATTTTATAATATTTAAATTTATATTAATATGATTAATAAATATCTATTTTTTAATTAGTTTTAAAAATATATACTATTAAATATTTAAAATATTCCGTTAAAATTAACAAAACAAACTGTTAAAATTAATAATTTATGTTATCAACACAGTTTTTATATAAATATAAAAGAGATATATATATATATATTGTACATTTTAAAATAAATAAAAAATATAGGTTGAGACATGTAATGTCATTTTAAAATATTAGGACCCAACTAATAAAATATCACTTTTTCGGATCTAACTGATAAGATTTAGAAAGATAAAAGACCTAGAGATAAAAAGATTGGTTAATGTGTTTTATATTATTATGTATGTGTAGAAAATATGCATCTCAAATTATTACTCATTTTCCTTAAAAAAAATCATTACTCATTTTAAAAATAATAATAAAATAATAGTGATGAATGCAATAAAAACACATTTTGTATATAAAAATAGTGATAAAAAGGGAATATTGTTGCCTACACTTAACTAATATAATAGGTTTCTTCTTTCTTCTTTGTCTTATCATATTTTGTTTGATGCGTTAACCCACAATTTGATACAGAATATATTTAATTCTTAATTCTAAGAATAAATATATTTAATTTTTAATAGGTGATAATTATTGCTTGAAATAACAAAATACTACTTTAAATATTCCATTAGAATGATTGCATTATTATTATTATTTTGCTGAATACAATGATTCCGTTTTATTCGTAATGGTTTATTGTGTTTTTAAAATGATTGGTGCATTTTTATTTTTTACTATCATTTTGCAGTTTAATTAAATTAAACACTACATGCACATTAAAAAAAATTCCAAGTTATCTCTTCTATATAAAAAATGTGTAAATGACAAAAATTATTAGTTTTAACGATTTTTTATATTTTAAATGTTAAATTTAATAGAATATTCTTATATTTAACATAATATTCTTATATTTAATGGTAGATTGTAAACATCACTTAAACTTAAATAAAATAAAATAATTAATTAAAAAATTAAAATAGAATATTTTTTAAATATTTTACAATAATAATTATTTAAAAATAATAAAATCATACATTTTATAACTTAAATAAAATTTAATTAAACTTAAACTCATGTATTAGAATAATATCATATTAAACATATAATATAATCTACTATCAATTAGCAACAAATGACTTTTAAAAAAAACTAGCAAAAAACATAAATTTAAAATCCACATATAATATTTAATATTACATTAAACATATAATATATAATCTATTGTTATCACTCCAAAATTCAAAAATTAGAACAAACATAAATTTTGTTACACCCAGATTTCGAGACAAGAGGTTATGGCCCCGAAAACTGGGCTCGTCATGTTGAGCTCGAAACGTATGAAAACATCTTTTGGTCCAATTGTAAAATCTCTGAAGTAAAACTATGACCTCGAAGATGTGTAACTTCGGGATATTTTCTGAGTTTGAATGGCACGACACTAGGATACATCTGTTACCATTTGTCTTCAGATAAAGTCAGGCCGAGCTTGGGAAGTGCAAGCTCGGGTGTGATAGCTTCGATAGTATCCATCTACTCTAAGCATGTCCTGAAGTTGGGTGACAAGTTCGCAACAGTTCCATAAATCTTGACAGTCACAACGCCGATTGCTGATCTCGAAGACCTGATGAGTCACCTAGGATAACACATTACGTGTGAACATACTTATTGTTGTGTAATCCCAATATTTAAGGGATATTATTTAGTCTATTACATGTTCCCAGTTCTTATGGGACGTTTCCATGTATATAGGAGATATTGCAGTTAATGTCATTATTTGAATTGATATACAGAATATCTTCCCAAAATATGTGGGAATGAACTCTGTAACTTCCCTATAAATAGAGGAGGAATGATCATTTGTAAGGAACGATTTCTGATTACTTGAGAGAAAGCTCTGGGTAATTCATCTCTGAAGAATTTCCAGAAAACTCTAAGTCTTAATAACATAGACTCATGGACTAGGCAGAATTAAATGATGAACCACGTAAAAACCTTCTTGTTTTTCTTCATTATTCATTTGCTTCATAATTCACATTGTTTAATTGCTCTACGATTTAAGTTGACGAAAAATGGCGTCAACAAACTTCAACAAAAATAAATAAATTATTTAATTAAAATAAAATATTTATTTGAAATTTATATGAAATTAATATAAATTAATAAAAATAATTAATAAATTATATAAATAAACTTAAAGAAACGTGCTAGTATATATAATAATATACACGTCTAGAATTTTGAAAAGAATTTCACCTTATATCTTCTTCGAGCAATAAAAATTAAAAAGTATGTTTGAGATAAAAAAAAATATGTTTGAGATTTGATTTGTATTATTTATTAATATGTGCATACTACAAAAATACATGTTCAGAAGCCAAAACAGTATAAAAATGAACAACTAGCACCAAAATACATAAAATTGTTTTTTCTTCAAATAATCATTTTTGTGAATTTATTATATCAAAAATACTATCAGTCAAGTTTTTTTTCTTCTTTTTTTGTTATTATTTCTTAAAGAAATAAGATTACAAATTTGGATTGTTAAAATTATGAAAATACGACTGCAGACTTTAAAATTACAGTTTTGTCAAATTTACATGGATTTGATATTTTTACAAAGTGCCATCGAAATATGATATTTGTAAGAGTAGTAAAACTATATTGCTACATTTAAAAATTTAGCAAAAATAAATGATTTTGAAACAAACATTTATTTTTGACAATTTTGTAAAATATAGTACCCCAAGGGGAACAAAATATCTCTTATATATAATAAGTGTGTAGATAATGAAAATTCTTTGTTTTAACGATTTATTTTGTTAACTTTAACGTGGAGCTGATTCTATGATAGGAGTTTGAGATATTGTCATGGTGCCATGTGTTACACCCAATTTTCGAGAATAAATAAGTAGCCTTAAAATGTTGGCTCGTAAAGAGTAAGCTCAGGATTAACAAATTTTAGCATTATACTTGTACAAATTGTCACGAAGTTCCCTAGCTTCGTCTTTAGTGCTCAAGCATGAGTTGTCGGGTCGAAAGTGTCAGTCTTTTCCAATATATAAGTTCGAGCGACTATACAAGCAAGGAGGTGGTGATAATTGGAATGGTGAGCTCGAGGCTTTGAATGATCTCGAAAGCGCATTGAGGCAGTAATCAAGCTCGAAGATGCATTAAACATACACATGAAAAAGTTGTTAGAAAATCCCTATTTCTTTGAGATTAGGTTAAACCGTGTATTGAATCCCTAATTTTATGAGATATTTATTTAAGTAATGCATTAAAATTGTATTATTATTCAAATATTCATTTGAATTTAAATTTGAATATATGTTGTAACTTCCCTAAACTTGTGGGAAGATATTCTTGTAACAAGGTCAATAAATAGTCTAGATCTGGTCATTTGTACTCACGCATAGTATTGGGCTGAGAAACACTCTGTGATTATTGCTCTTTTTTGAAGCTTTAACGCAAACTTTAATAAAAGTGACTCGTGGACGTAGGTAGATTTTGACTGCTGAACCACGTAAAAATCTCTTTCTTTTCTTTTCTTCCTATTTAATTGTTGAATTTCTCTACATAATTAAGTCAGTGAAAAACAATGTCAACAGTTTGATGCTTTCATTGAGAGAATTAAGCAATTCCTCCTACCGTTTAGCATAAAGCTTCTCGCTTTGCCACAATGGCTGCCCTAAACATTCCTGGAACCAGTGGGTGACCTCTACCCCAAATCCCTGATGAGCATACTCCACGAACTGAGGAGCATCCTCGAAGGCCTGGTAAACAACCAGTGGTGGAACAGAGTCCCGATGAGGAGAGTGCCTCGTCGTCACCTAGAGAACAGCCTCATCAGAGTTCTAGACCTAATGAGCAGGACTGTTATAATCCTGAAAGATACGTGCCAGGAGTTGAGCTCGAAAATCGTAGGTTGCGTGAACAGTTAGTCGAAGCTACGCGGTTAAATGAAAAGATGGAAAGATGAGCTACTGAAGTCCATGCACCCACATGGAGGACCAGGGGCGACCTCAAAGGAGTACAACTTCCTGGATGGCCGAACAAAGGGCCCAACAGACTCAACCGATGCTAGGAAATATACTGGAAAAAACTGGTCGAGCGGGTCATCTCGGAACCTTGTCAGAAACAACCCAGCCGGGGTCGCTCCCACAGATCTGGGGAATAATCGAGCTCCCCCGATAGCTCGAAATGATAACCCTGAACTTGCTAGAAATAACCCTGAGCCTGCCAGGCCAAACAATGAGAGGTTGCCACCCTCACCAATCTGGCATCCTCCCTCGCCAATTAGGCATCCCTCTCAAGCATGAGGTGTACCTCAACAAGCTCCCAGTGGAAACCGAGCTGGGGAGAGGGCACCTCAGAGGCCTTCATGAAGTGCTAGAAGTGGAAGTCGTGACAGGAGCCATCAAGCTCGACCCGAGTATAGGGGTGAATGTGAGGCCTCACGGGGGGTACAACAGGAACATAGACAAGCCCAGCCATCAGGGAGTTATATGTCAAGGTCACAAACAACCGGCATAAGGGCACATGTGGATAACCCACCTCGTAATCAAACCCCACAACAGCAGTTGCCAAAGAGAAATGTCAGCTTCCTTGACAGAAATCAAGATTACAGCAGGTCGGTGAGTATTTATAACATTGAGCCTAGATATTACGATAACTATCCAAATGATTATCTTGATCTTCGAGACCACCTGAACCATAACCGGGAGCATTTTAATCAGACAAACCTGGACCTGTGGGCACACTTAAATGCCCGAAGGGAGCCCCTACAACCAATATATGGAAATCAGTACAACCCTATGCTGCGACAAGGAGCTGGAGTTCCTACAAACAATAACCAACTACCAGTAGTACAAGCTCCCCTATGGTGGATTTGGTTCAGGAAAGAATCAACCAACTTGAGGAAGCGTTCAAGCTTCTTCAAGAAGGAAAAAATAAAGAAAAGGCTTACGATTCCGATGAGGAGCTTGAGCTTTTTCCCCCTTTTATCTCGAATACACTATTTCCCAATGGTTTCAAGATACCCCACATGGCCCCCTACGATGGGACTACCGACCCAGGCAGCCACCTGAGTACGTTCAATATTGTGATGCGAGCCAGCAACGTTGGATATAAGCTCAGATGTATGCTCTATCCCCACCACACTCAATGGACCAGCACAAAACTGGTTTGACAAGTTTCGAAGACACTCGATCTCGTCTTGGGATCAGTTGTCTAAGGAATTCAAAAAGAAATTCCAAGCTTTAAAGAGTATCAAGCCCGAGGCTTCCGCCCTAACAAATGTTAGACAACAACCAAGTAAATCATTAAAGAGCTACCTGGCGAGGTTCAATATAGAGGTGGCCCAAGCTTGCAATGTTGATGACAATGGTCATCTTATTGCAGTACGAGCTGGAGTACTATCAGGAAGTCCTCTTTGAGACGACATGCAGAGGAAACCTATGAGGACAATAGATAAATTCACTACTCGGGCCCAGATGTTTGCCAATGTAGAAAAGGCGAGGTTGGCACTCAAACTGACTCCTCCATCCTTAATAACTATAATGACAAACATTAACTTAGCCACCACCTGGGGAGACCAGCCCTGATTGGGCTGGGGGAATTCACATCTGTTAAGCATTTGGTTGTAAAGTTTCCAATGCCCAACGGTATTGGAACACTGAAGGGGGATCAATTAGCATCCCAAGAATGTTATAGTATCTCGATGAGGGGAAAAGGCCAAGCTAGTGTGCATGCCCTAGTAATTATTGATGAAATAAACGAAGTGATATACGATGTCGAAGAAGAGATCGACCCAAGAGTAGAAGAAGATTGTAACGCCCTGGTTACCCCAGAACAGTTACGGTGAACGGTGAACCGGAAATTTGACCCGCTACCCGAGTCCTTTGGTTAAAAACGTGATCTAAGTGTTAATATCAGGTTAAGGTGAAAAACCAGCAAAAAGGAAAGGGTACTTTTCATTAAGTAAATAAACTGCTCATGAGCCTTTTAAAATATTTACAAGTAGTTCGTAATAAAAAAGAGTCGCTACAGTTTCAAATTTACAATCCCCGCCGGCCTAAGCGGCAAAAATAGGGTAAACCCCTAGTCCCTCTGAGAACTCCTTGACTGTGGCGGTCAAGCGGCCCTGTATGTACATCACATCGCCCAAGCTCTCCGCTCAAGGCTGGCCAAGCTTTTCCTTTCCTTTACCTGCACCACATAGCACCCATGAGCCAAGGCCCAGCAAGAAAACATAATAAAACATGATATAATATCAACAACGATCATAATAACCATTCAGGACTATCAGTCCAACAAATAGGTGACAATAGCCAAAAGTCACAGTAATGAGCATCGCTCCCTCTAGCCAACATAACCAACATAAGCATGTTCAGGACAGGTGCATGGTGATTGGTCACCAACATAACCTTCCTCACGACTCTAGGGTCGAAACTATGGACAACGTCCCCTAGCCACGTGACAAACGGTCACCGGGGTCATATACCTTGGCTATAGTCATCTGGTCGTAGACCAGGCAAGCGCTTATAAGTTTTTCGACCTTAGGGACGGTCCCGCATTAATGCCATAGAGTCATTCGATGCGTGATCATCGACTTTAGAGTCGGTCCCTGACTAGTCAGTGTCTCAAACAGGTAATCAGTATTCATTAGCATTTAATATGCAATCCACGTTCACATATATCAACCAACATGCCTCAATATCAAACCATGCATTTCGTATACCTGTACAGGGTGCAACTGTATCCATACACTGTTTTCTTACCTCAAGTTCGAGCGAGAAATATGATAGAGACGACCCCTGAGAACGATCGACCTTTTAGTTCCTTAGCAGTTACCTAATCACAACCAATTATAACCTCCATTAATGAGAATCCAAAATAATAGGGTCTTAACCTAAGCACCATCCTCGGGACCTCGAAACATGCCCACACGATGGGTAGAATCGATCCCGGGCCTTAAGGATTGAAACCCCAAGTCAAAAACCCTTAAAAACACTCAAAACGGGGTTTGGAAGGAACAGGGTAGCGCTACAGCGCTCAACCCCTAGCGCCACAGCGCTCTACTCAGAACCTCCCAAAAGCCAAAAAGCCTCCTGAGGAGCGCTACAGCGCCCTAGGGTGGGCGCTGTAGCGCTACCTCCAGCCCAAAACATCCCTGAACCGACCTTCTTCATCTCCTTCGTTTCTAACTCGATCTCCAAGCTTCCAAAGCCTATTCTTGATGCCAAATGAACCCAAAAACCATCCCAACACACCCCAAACATCACAAGCATGGGAACCCTAGCCAAAACTCCCAACAAAACCCATGAATTCACCCTAAACATTTCAGCTGCAAAACAAAACCAAAACAGAGCAAACCAGAGAAACTATGGTTAGAAACTTACCCAAAGCTTGGCTTATGAAGCTCTTCAATAGTGGAACACACTCCCAAACTCCCAAGGCTTGCTTCCCAAGCTAGAATCCTCAAAGTTGGCTCAAAAACCACAAAGAAAAATGAAGAAAAGAAGGTACGGGAGAACTCCTTTTTGCATACTCTGTTTTTATTATTTTCTTCAGCCAACAAGTGTTATATCTATCCTAGGGGTGAAATGTCCATTTTACCCCTAGGTCAATTAATACTTTCTAAAGGCTCCTAAGGGCATTTTTGGTACTTTCCTCCTAACTCGTTAATCATAATTAACGCTCTCCAATTCCCGTTATTCTCAAAAATCATAAACACCAATAATTCACATCCCGTTACCCTTTATCTCCTGGTAACGCTCTAATCATCAAAATCACCCCGAGACTCAACCCAAGTCCCGACACTTAAACCTGTTGTGACTAAACCGCTAATCAATAATCTACGATCGTCTCATGTCAAATAGCTCGAGCAAACCCACATCATAATGTGGTCTCAACACATAACATCGATATGCATACAAGTAACATTATATTATAATATAATTCTCATAAATATGCATAAACACATTTAGTGGCGTAATTAAGCAATTATGGCCCTCCCGGCCTACAAATCCAGCCGCTAAACCACATTAGGGAATCCGGGGCATTACAAATATAAAGCTGTTCTCGGTCCGAATGAAGAGCTCGAAGATATTCAGCTCGATGAAAAAGACACCACCAAGGTTGTAAGGATTGGGAAGAACCTCCCAAAGGATGCGGGATAGCAGTTAATTTGCTTCCTGAGGGAAAATCAGGATGTATTCGCATGGTTGCACTCCGATATGATTGGGATTAGTCCCAATGTAACGCCCTGGTTACTCCAAGACCGTTACTGTGGACTTTAAACAATGATTAACTCGCTAAACAAGTCATTTGGTTATAAACGCGCATCTAGGTGTTATTAATAAGCTAAGGTGAAAAAAATCGTGATCAAAAGGAATAGATATATTTTATTTAAAACATAAAACTGTAGATGGGGCCATAAAAGTGTTTACAAAGTTATTTACAATCCAAAATGTGTCATTACAGTGTAAAAATTACAACTCGCTGACCTAAGCGGCAAAAATAGGGTTAACCCCTAGTTCCTCTGAGAACACCTTGGTCGTGATGGTCAAGCGGCCACATATGTACACATCTCCACCTAAGATCTCCACTCAAGCCTGGGTGAGCTTTTCTTTCCCTTTACCTACACCACATAGCACCCGTGAGCCTAGGCTCAACAAGAAAACTTATTACTGCATGTATGTAATATCAATAAATGATTATGGTAATCATTCTGGGGCTTGCCGCCCTAATCAGATAGTGAGTCACACTTTGGGCTCCGCACCCTAATCAGATAAGTGACTATTAAGTCATACTCTGAATAGATGACTAATAAGTCTTTCTCTAGGGCTCTGCACCCTAAGCCATGTGACATTCAGTCACCTGAGCCTTTTGGCTCTGGCTCTATGTAACTAACCTTTATACTAGACAAGCGCTTTTAGATTTCATCGAACTTAGGGTCGGTCAAGCATTTCATGCTCATGGTGATTAGATCTAATCATTTCAGCCTGTGTTAAACACATTAATGTCGTCCCTGACTCTTAAGCCAATACCATACGACCAATATGCTCATATCACCGCTGAACTTGACTCATAAGTTACAGCTTCAAGATCAATACTAAACACCATTGTCGTTCTCTGACTGATAAGTCAGTACCATACACAAAAAAGCCAAGCTGTTATGCATTTACTATGCAATCAATGTCAATATATAGAGCACTCAACATGCTTCATCAATAACCATGCATGTCACATACTGGGTGCAGTTTTCTTACCTCTGGTTCAAGCGAGAAATAATAAAAGAACAACCTTTGAGAACGATCGGTCCTTAAGTCCCTTGGCCGTCACCTAGTCGTAACCAATATGAAATCCCATCAATAAAAATAAATAATAAAAGGTTCATAATAAAAATCCTCGCTCCCTGGACCTCAAATCGTACTAAAACGGTTAGTAGATTCGGTCCCAAGCCTTAGGAAATGAAACCCCAAGCCTAAACCCTTGAAAAACTCCTCCCTGGCACAAAAGAAAGGGGCAGGCCGCGACTTGGCCTAGTGAGTCGCGGCGCGCCTCCAAGACAGAAAACAATCTATCTGGGGTACCAGGGCGGGTCGTGACTTGGCCTATCAAGTCGCGGCGCGCCTGCCTATCAGAGCCCAAGGGAGGCTCTAGCTTGGGTCCAAGTCGTAACTTGCATGAACTTGGTCGCAACTTGACCCAGTGAACCTAGCTCCCCTACCCATTTCTTAATTCAAACTAGCCCAATCCTTCATCAAATCAACCCAAAAATCATAACCAACCATTACCACAATATATACACCAGTTTATTAGCAAAACCCAATCTTTAACCCACTCAAAACCACATCAAATAACCACTTCAAATATCAAACCTCAAGCTCAAGAACTAACTTAAAAACAGAGCAAGAAACCAGAAAACATGGCTGAAACCTTACCTTAATCACAGGTTTGAATCCCTTCAATGGCTGATCACTAGCCTAATACCTCAAGCTTTGATTCCCAAGTTTGAATCCTCAAAATAAGCTTCAAAAATCCAAAGAGCAGAGAGGAAGAGATATGGTCGTGAGGTAGAGAAAGAGAGTCTCTGTTTTGCTGCCTAAAGCTTCTACAACTTTCTATCTCAACATATATCCCTTGGTCAAAAGACCAAAATGCCCATATGTCCATTTAATTCCTTAACAGCCACCCAAGGGAAAAATAGTCATTTCTCACTTATCCCGCTAATTATAATTAATATCCTCCAATTCCCGTTATTCTCAAATAATAATTAGATCATAACCCATTACCCAATCATTCCCGGTAATGTACTAAGCATCAAATTACCTCTAGGCTTACCTCGAGCTTGGAAATTAATCTCGTTATGACCAAACCACTAATTTGCATTCTAAGATCGTCTCATGCCGAATAGCTCGAACATATCCACATTATAATGTGGTCTCATCATCACAAACATGCACATGAATATACAGATATGCCCTCAGCGGGCCAAATTACGAAAATGCCCTTCTAATGATAAGTGAATCCACATGCATGCAATTATCATCATATAATCATATAATCATGCATTTAATCACATAATGACATAATAAATAAATTATGGCTCTCCTGGCCCCCTAATCCAAGCTTAAACCACATTAGGGAATTTGGGACATTACACCCAATGTTATAAGCCATGCGTTAAACTTCGACAAAAACTTCCCTCCAAATCAGAAGATGAGAAGACTCCTTGATGACGAGAGGAAGAAAGCTTTGAAAAAGGGGGTCGAAAGATTAAAAGCAAATTGCTTTATCCAAGATGATTTCTACCCAGAATGGATTGACAACCCAGTTTTGGTCTCGAAACCCAACGACAAGTGGTGAACTTGCATCGACTATTCGGACCTCAACAAAGCATGTCCAAAGGGTTGTTTCCCTCTGCCTCAAATTGATTAGCTCATGGATGCAACCTCGGGTCATGACATCATGTAATTCATGGACGCATAATATTCTGGATATAACCAGATAGCCATGCATGCACCCGAATAAGAGCATACGAGTTTCATGACCGATAAAAGGGATGTATTGTTACAATGTGATGCCCTTCGGGCTCAAAAATGCTGGGGCTACATATCAGAGACTAGTAAAGAGAATGTTTGTCGAATAGATAGGAAACAACATGGAATTGTATGTGGATGATACGCTAGTCATGTCCAAGCACAATACTAACCATGTTGATGACTTCGCAGAGTGCTTCGCAATACTGTGAAAGTACAACATGAGACTCAACCCACAAAAGCGCTCATTCGGAGTATCTTCAAGAAAGTTTCTCAGATTTATAGTGAACGCTCGAGGCATCGAGGCAAACTCAAATAAGATAAGGGCCTTAATTGACATGCCTTCACCTTGAAAGCATAAAGACGTCTAGGGTCTAATTGGACGTATGGCAGCATTGAGTAGGTTCATCTTAAAATCTACGGACAAGTGTTTACCATTATTTAATCTTCTAAGAGGGGGCAAAAAGTTTGAATGGTCAGATGAGTGCGAGCTCGATTTTCAGGCTCTAAAAAAACATCTCATTGAACCACCGATCTTATTCAAACTAGTTACAGAGGAAATATTGTATTTATACCTCGCTACAACCGACCATGAAATCAGTGCAGCACTAGTTTGGGAGGATAAAAAGGTACAAAGACATGTTTATTATGTCAGCAAAAGATTACTGGGGGCAGAATCAAGATATCCACTGATGGAAAAGCTCTCATTGCGCTTAATACACGCGTCCTAGAAACTTCGACCTTACTTCCAAGCACACCCTATACATGTGCTTGGAATATTGAAATGGGCGGTTGAGCTAGGGCAGTTCGAAATAACGTATCACCCAAGAATGACGATAATGGGACAGGACTTAGCTGACTTCATAGTCCAGTGTATTGGAATAACCAACGAAGAAGTTGTAACCCCAGCCTGCGAGCTGTGGAGACTATACATCGATGGATCCTCTAACGAGAACGGATTAGGGGCAGGCATTATCCTAATAACCCCATCAGGAAACAAGTTTCATTCAGCTTTAAGATTTGGCTTCGAGACCTCCAATAATGAGACTGAGTATGAGGTGTTATTAGCAAGGCTCTAAATAGCTTCTGAGCTAACGGAAAAAGTCATTCACTGTTATAGTGACTTTCAATTGGTTGTCAACCAAGTCCTAGGAGAATACCAGGCTCGGGGCACTAAAATATCAGCATACTTGGAAAAAGTCAAAGCAACATTTGGACAATTCGAGTTCTACATAATTGAACAAGTTCTACGAGAACAGAATTCGATTAAAAATGTTATGTAATAACAATTTAATATAAAAAAATTAAAAGATTAAAAATTGATATTAAAAACAAACAAATTTAACATAAAGATTGAAGAGAAGAATGGACCAGGAACTTTTCCATAAGATTGAAGAAGAGGAATGTAGAAGACAAAAAATAAATTAAAGTGAAAAAATAACTGAAAAGTAATAAATATAAATTAAAAGATATTAAAAAATTGATGATATAATAAAAATAATTCATTTCTAATTTAAGTATAATTAGAAAAATGTTATGTAATATCATGTTTTTTAAAAGAACAGGATAAAATTTACGGTAAAAAATAATAAAGAAATTAATAAAATATCCTTTCAATTATATAAAATTTAATTAATAACAAAATTTATACAAAAGTATGGAAACTAAATCCATAAATTTAAAAATTCTTTAAAAAAAAGTCATAAATTAAGTTTTTTGAAAAAAAAAAGTCATATTTTTATAATCTTGTCAAAAAAAAAAAAAAAAGCCATAAAACATATAATTTCCTTTTTCTTGCACATTTTTATGAAACCTAATACCTAAATTTCTGTAGAAACATGTATCATTTTTGTAAACAAGTATAAGAAAAACAAATTTCCGTAGGTTTACTCAAAACACAATGTTACATACAAAAATTTGATCGATTACGAAAGTAATAATGAGAGAAATCAAATTGTGGTGAATATTCTAGATTTTTTTATTATTAATTTTAAATAATAATATTAGTGAAATTAAATCGTTCAATTTTAATTACAATAGGTATGTTAGAGATAACTTGTAAGAATATTTTTGGTATCTTTTTAACGTTTAGCAAAGTATGGTAAGGAAAACAAACTACGTATTTATATAGTATATGATGATGAGTAGTAGTAATAATAATAAGAATAATAATAATAATAATTCTTGGTCATATATATATATAACAAGATTTTCCATTTTTATTACAAGATTGCTCCCGTGATGAGATCAACTTGACACAAAAATAAGAATCAAGATTCCTTGCCAAAAACGTCTGTCTAAAACTGTTCATCCAATACATTTTTAACATCTCATTTAATTTTGTTTTTTTTATTATTATTTAAAGAAACTTAACCTATTAATTTAATTTGCTCCGTTTGGCATCTCATGTCACCACCATTTGCTTCATCTATGTTGATAATTGAAATAAACATTGTGAATAATTCCAATCAGCCAAAACTTTAACCATTTTTCCTGTCTTTTCACATCAAACTAGTTTAATTTTTTTGAAAATTGCAAATGGGTTATTTCGCTTTCAGACAAGAGAAAAAGTTGCCAAATCACATAAACGAATATGTTAGGAATAAACTATTTTGTATTATACTTCTTATTCTTCATATCCATGGAAATCAAGCCATGAAATTGGGTGATTGTGGAACTCATTGTTATGATATGCAGTTTTGGCCGGCATAGATTGGAAGTGGGCCCCACAAAGATTATGTGTTGTATGTTATTCATTGTGATTTTTTGCTTTCAACTTTAAATCCTAACTTGTACAATTTGTTATACAAATTATCAGCCAAAAAAATTTCAAATAGTGGTTTTAGATTTAGTAGTGGGGTGGGGACATAAAAAAAATCTCTTTAGAAATTTCATGGCATAATAGGTGGAAGGAGTTGCTTGCAAGTTATTATTAAGTTGAGCTATATATATGGATTTGGTTAATTTTATAATTATTGTAGACAACGTTTTTTTCCAACTAAAAACAAAAGCAATTAAGCAAATATGATTCAGAAAGAAAAGAATAATAAAGATTTTTATATAGTTCAGCAGTTAAAATCTGTCTACGTCCACGAGTCACATTTATTGAGGTCTATGTTCACATAGACTTTCTCGATACAAAATAGTGTGTGTCTACAAATGATTATTCCCATATCATTGGTTATAAGAATCCTCCCTTAATCTTAGGGATATTGCGTTACCCATATCAGGTCAACAAATCCCGTAGATTAAATACAATCAATCACATTTATTATAAATAAATATCCCTAAACAATAGGGTTGATTACGCATTTTTAACTAAATCCCATAATTATAGAGATTTCCTAATAGCATCTCTGTGTATTAATTTAACGTGTCTTCAAGCTTGAATACTACTCTAACGCGCTTTCAAGATCACATGTAGCTTCGAGCTCATCGTTCTAGTTGTTGCTATCTCCTTGCTTGATTGATCTTTCAAACTCATCTTTTGGAGGAGACCTTCATTGCCTTCGAGCCTCCAACTCACGCTCAGGTGCAAATGACATAGCTCTGAAACTTCGCTTATACTTGTACAAGTATAAATTTAATACTTATTAAATACGAGCTCACACCTTACGAGCCTACATTTCGAGGCTGTTTATTTATTCTCGAAATTTGGGTGTAACAATTATCATTAGTTTTTTAAAATGATGAATTATCTCACTAAATTTATAGTTAAAGATAAACCATGTGAATGTAGTTTATAAATCATTTAGTAAACATTAATAGCTACATCTAGTCTAGTTAATCCAGTAGAGCACTCTCATCAATAGCTTTAAAATAATAGAGAAAGATGTTAAAATAGGTCTCCATCATATGCTTTATATCCCATATCCATTTTATAGATTCTCTGAAATTTATTATTCTTTCTCTACATCTATAGAAGAATAAAGCTTATTCAAATAATATTTTATTGTTTTTACTTTTGTTTTTTTTCAAAAAAGTTTTTAATTACTATTTTGTACTTTTTTTATTAAAATAAATAGATAATATTTAAAAATATATATATAATATTTAAGGGCATTTATTCAATCCCTCACTTCAAATTGAAGGACCAAATCCCTCATTTGATGCCAACTGTTAGATTCTCTTTTAATCATAATGGATGGTTGGATGATCATTTACTGTTTAAAAGTTAGTAAAATACCCAACTGACCCCTAGCAACCTAATACTTGTTAGCTTTTTTATTTTGGATATTTTACTCATATGGATTTTTTTAATACAGTTTTACATTATTAATACAACTATTTATGAGATTATTATTAAAAAATATGAATTTAATTTAATTTATCATTACAGAATTTAATTAACTAAAATTTGTAGTTAAATTAGAAAATTAATCTTAATGAAAATTGACTAACAAAATTTCTAATAAATGAAAATCGTTTTGAAATTTTGATCAACCAATCACATGTTTTGTAAAACAATTAACACACAATGCAATCAATCATATTTTCATAAACAGGCTTTCACATATTAAATTAAGATTTTTAATTCATAATCACACTTTTATAAATACAATTTTATACTCGCGAACCAATCATGTCCTAAATAAGTTTAACTCATTTGTCATTTTTTTTCTTTGGGTGGAGGGCAAGTAATTTGTTTTTTTATTAATCCTATTTGCTCTACTGATTAATTTTAAAATCTATTAAATTATATACATATATAATGGTAATAATTAAAAATAATAAAACTAGTTTAAATGGTTTTAAATTTATAAATATTTAATTTTACAAATAAAAAATATTAATGATAATCATTTTCTCATTTATTAATTTTTATGTTAAAAAAACATCTAATTAATTTTATTGTTAAATACATTAATAAAAATAATTGATGTTAAACATCCTATCATCTACAATAACTGATACTAAATATTCTACCATCTACAATTTTTTTATTTTATAAAAAGAACACTTAAAATAATTAAAATACACAATTTATATGGCTCTACACTATATTCTATTTTCCAACCTAATTAATGGTAATTCAATCTTCTCAAAATTAAAAAATAAGACTGAGAAAAAAAATTTGTCCAAAAAGAAATTAATACAAAACTCATACACAAAACAATCATAATATATATCAATTTTTATTACATTCTACTTGTTTTGCATTATGCAAACACAAGATTTAAATTACATAGCCCTAGACATATGTTTACGTAACTACTATTGTAAATATGTCAAACTTCATAATAGATTTACCATACAACCCTCAACAAAACACATTTTTGGACATAAAATGACACATATGCCCTCACATTTTAAAGCTACATCAAAGACTTTTAGTCAACCGGTTTCCATAACTGATTAAAGCCTGTTACCAAAGTATTGCTCCATCTCTCTTAATATGACACATGGCATGAAGCTAGGACCCACCTCTGAAGGACTAAATCCTACGAGGGATGTTAGAATTTACCAATATTTAAATGATGTAGAGAAAAATATAGAGCAATTGATATATGAAGTTATGTAAAATAGAAAAAGTGAAATTTTGATAATGCATTTGAAGAATAGGATAGAGAAGCTAGTGTGAGTGTTCTAAAGATTACATGAACTATGGCTCGTTTTTCTCTCTCTTCAAAGTTTTGATTTATATGAGATTTTAGAATTGTTAAGTTTTTATGGAATCTTAATTATTTAATAAAAAATATGAGGATAAAGTATAAATTTTGGGGAAAAATGCCATACTTTTATTTAGGATATGTGTTCAATTATTTTTAAAAGTATTTATATAATTATATATTTAAGAATTAAAGCATATTTTAATAAATTAATAATATATTTGATGTAAAATAGAAAAAGTGAAATTTTGGTAATGCATTTGAAGAATAGGATAGAGAAGCTAGTGTGAGTGTTCTAAAGATTACATGAACTATGGCTCGTTTTTCTCTCTCTTCAAAGTTTTGATTTATATGAGATTTTAGAATTGTTAAGTTTTTATGGAATCTTAATTATTTAATAAAAAATATGAGGATAAAGTATAAATTTTGGGGGAAAATGCCTTACTTTTATTTAGGATATGTGTTCAATTATTTTTAAAAGTATTTATATAATTATATATTTAAGAATTAAAGCATATTTTAATAAATTAATAATATATTTATTTAAATTTAATTATTTAAATTTCTTAATTATTTAAAACTGTAATTTATTTTTCTACAACATTCTTTTTTTAAAACTAGTATTCTATATTATTCTTCTTTCTCCTCCTCCTCCTACATTCTTTAGCCTTTAAAAAAATTATTTTATGTAAAGTGACATCTCTCAAAGATGAAATATTGAAACGTGATTAAAAGCTAAGAATAAATTAAATATGTTATACTTAATTTTGGATATGATGATGTGGCATGCCAGAGTGGGCCAAATACGCCAGCTAAGCAAATCAAGGGAATTTAAACAACATGATTCCCCATAGGTGTCCAACTATGGATTCGCCAGTGAGGCCTCGCCAATAACACTTCTAGCGAGGTGATGATTACGCGACCCCTAGGTTGCCAATATTCAAGGACTTCACTCAACCAACAATCCCATCTTACATACGGGATGTGTGTACCAGGGACATTGTCGGATTTGGTAACTGTAAATGTTAGAGACATCCTGACTCATGCAAGGTTTAGGCCATGATGATGAGAGAGTTGTCTCATCAAGCTCAACTACCATTTTGTCTCTATAAATACTCTAATCTGAAACCATCAATGGTTGGACTTTGAATTGTATCAAAGAGCATTTACTCTTTGTAACAAACACACCATCAATATTCTAATTAAAGTGAACGTAGGTCATTAGTGGTTGTTGACGCGGTTCTTCGCCAACAGCTAATTAATAGAATAAGATAATGGGATTAGTGCTAAGTAATGAACCGTAACAGATGAATGATCTTGAAATAAAATGGCGATACGAATATTTTTTTAGGTGGTTCAAAGGTTAAAATCCTTCTACTCCACCAGCCAATATTATTGCTAGTTTTCTGGTATTCTTTACAGGGTATTTCTTTACACAATAGAATCCAACCCTTTGCAACTCCCAGGGTCTCCATATTTATAGGAGAGGGCACCTGGGGGTTGGCAAGGGGGGCCATCCCGTAACCTTCTTACCCATCATGTCACTTCTGTGACATTCATGATTAATTCCTAAAACCTGACAAATGAAGTGTGGTCTAATCAATAGGTAAGGGGGATAATGGGCCGCACGGCCCAACCCAGTCGTGGGTGCCTGAACACGCACGTTTATGCTGCATGTCCGAGAATTCAAGGATATATCAGACACGTGATGTCTGATATATGCACGTTTACATTACGTGGTTGACTTTATAAAGGGTCATAGCTTCCAACTCAAGCTCGTACCTCGAGCTGGATGTCTTCTTACCCCGCGGTGTCTATACCTCTGACCCGGCTCCTTAGTAACCTTAGTAAGCCTTTGGTTACCTCGAGCTAAAGAGGTGGGACCTGGTAACAGCAGCTCTGGGTACATGTCATCCACGTGGCTGATAAATAATTATGCCATACCTCAGCTCGCTAATAACCCGTTGGAGAATTAGGGCGTACATTTTCCCCCCAAGCCCCTGCTCGTGCACACGACGTCACCTGGGGCCACAGTGGGGGCTTTTAGGCTTCCTTGTGGACTCTTCACATCCCGCCCATTATGCAGGCGTCGAATACGTGGAGCATCGTGGTTGGTGACGGTACGTCTTCCGAGAACCGCATTAAATTTCCTAGCCTATACCCGGCCGTCGTTTCGCTTTTCGAGTAGTGATCCTCGAATCCTACATCAAGGCAATCCAACGGTCTTCCTCACTTGGCCTCTTACGTATATAAAAGGGGTGGCCACCTTACGCATGGGCCACCCGTTCATTTGAAAATTTTCTTATTTTCCTCTTCCTCTTCAGTCTCAAAAAACCCTCCCTTTCTTCCGGTTACTGTTCCCAGCGTTCCAGAAGTTCAAGCGCGAGAGCTCCTTTGAGGCTTTGGCACTAGCAGTTTCAACAGGACTCCAACCCAAACGACCCTTTCAGCCTCCTCACAGTAAAACATTTTGTAAGTTCTCTGCTTATGCATGCTTTAAATTTCCTTTTCATTGTTGCTTAGGTAAATTGTTTCTGTAGCCGCATGCAGTATCCTGCTGGTTTTTGGTGGGTATGATAGGCGTAGGTTTTTATTCCAGGGCATCGACCGTAGAAAAAACCATTTAGGAATACGACTCAAAGGGTACACTTTCTGGGGAAATTTTTTGGGTAAAATTTTTGTATGCCTGTTTGAAATAACCAGCTTTTAGGGTGCAAAACCGGGTAGCTTAGCGGACACGCTTCTCAGGCGGTTTTGCATTGTTTTCCGACTGAAACTTTCCTTCCAAGGCAAACTTTTATCCTTACCCTCCTGACACACGGATTCCGAGTAATCGGGGATCCGTCGGAAGCACAGGCGCATGTTCATAGAACCGTATGGTCTCACTCTCCACGGGCTGAGATTACCTCAACCCGTGTAAAGGAAACACTTCGCGTCAGATTCTTTCTTATGCTTAGGTCGCCTTTTCTAAATTTTCCTTTTTTGTTCGCTAGGCGACCAGATGGGACCAAAGAAGACCGCTGGCAGCTCGTCTTCTCAGCAAGCCAAAGGAAAGGAGGTGGTCATGGACTCTCCAATCCCCGTTTTCGGTCCAGCCGTGGAGCAGGAGATCGAGGTGGGGCTCGACGCTTTCTTCGAGGCCGAGAGGTTTGTCTCGAAGATCACCAACCAGGGGAAAGTGAATAAGATATTCCTTTCCCACAATATTGAGATTGGAGCCCAACCTCCCCTAGAAGGCGAGCGAAGCTGCGCGCCGCTCGATGAGGAATATGCGGCCTGGAGCGACAAGCTCTTCAAGGCTGGGGTCTTCCTTCTGCTAGACCAGTACTTCGCGGATTTTCTCAATTACGTGAAGCTGGCTCCTTTCCAGCACCCCCTAACTCATATCGTCTGTTAGCGGGGTTGAGATACTTATTCCTGAAGCAGGAATGGGAGGTCCCCACGCCGGCGGACATCCTTTACTTTTTCTGCCTCAAGGCCAGCCCGGAGCAGAGGAGGCGAGACGACGGGTTCTACTATCTGACCCGTTTTCCAAACACGGCTGCGGTCATCGAGCTGCCCCGCCACCCCAACGACTTTAAAGACCAGTTCTTCATGTCCAAGGGGTTTCGCAATTGCGAATATCACTATTTGAGCCGCCCTCGTAAGTACGCTTTACTCTTAGCTCGTAAGTTAATTATTAATTAGCTTCCTTTATTAGTTCCTGACTTAGAAACAATCATGCAGCCATTTTCGCGAGGACGGCCAAGTCTGTGACCCTCGGGGGTCAATACGAGACACTGGCGGGACTGCCCTCCAGCGAAAAGGACTATCACCGGCTCGTGTCAAACGAGATGATGCTGACGTGCAAGCTAATCTCCCCAGGCCAGACTTTGGCCTTGAGGAGACCGCGGGGCCTCCCTCCAGCCCGCGAGATGGCGCCCATCCCCGAGGAGGAGGCCGTGGGAGAAGAAGAGGATGAGGAGGACGAGGTGCCCCTAGTGAGGCGAAAGCGGGCGCTGGAGGTCGCCTAAGAAACAGACGTGGAGAGGGCCCGGTCCGGAGCAGCAGCCGGTCCTTCCGGGCAAGGTAATCCTGATATGTTTAGGGACTTAGATAGGGCCACTGCAGACCTTCGGTTAGCTAGGTTCAATCCCAGCCAGCCCGTTCATCGCCATCGAAGTGACCCAAACCGCGACGTAACCTTACTCCAATGTGTCGACCAGCTCGTGCTGGATTACGAAAGTAGCCGCCCTAGGGGCACTTTAGTCGTAGATAACACCATAGCTTTTAGGTCGGTCTTTTTTGAGGAGTATGGGACCAATCTTCAGTGGTGGCCCTCCCTTTGGGAGGGTATAGTAGCTTCGGGTCTTAGGCAATACGTAGAAGAGTCTATTCCCGAGCCAGATTCGGACCCAGAGCCTCTTCCAGCCCGCGAAGTCATTATCCTAGATTCCCCCTGTTATCCCCATTTCCTGCGTGGGCTCGGGGCCTTCGTCCAGGCCCATTGTCAGGGGCCATGTAAGCACGCGGGCCCGGCCCAACTCCTCTTGGTATGGAGAATGTCCAAGGGGAAGGGTATGGACCGGGGACCCATGTCTGGGCCCATTGGAGGGGTCCAGAATGTCCCTCCGGGTCCCTCCTCCGCGACGATAGTCCGGGCGGTGTATAGAGCGTTCGGACCCCCGCGGCCTACGCGTCCCGATCCCGGACCCTAATACGGTCCGGGCCTATGGTAAACGAAGCGGGACAAAGGTAAACAGACCCGGATCACCTCACCCCCCGGTTGAAGGGGCCAAGCGTGCAGGACCCTGAAGCCGCCTCACTCCACGTGGGCGTTGTCCCCACTTTTCACCTGCAGAAAAGGCCACCTCGGGATTGCACGCCGATGTGTCAGGTATGCGCAGCCAAGTACTCTGACTGGTCTTGTCTCCTGAATCTGCCTCGTGACTCGGAGTGACCAGACCAAAAGCGTCATTTTGTCGGGCGAGACGTAGCTCTAAGGTCAACTTGTTGGGCCTTAGCTGGCTTGTAATTCATGTATTTTGTACCTTTTGTATTGAGCCTCCACTAGAAAGGCCACATATATCAATTTCTCCGATGGGCCTGGGTCGAATCCGGCCCAGACCCGGTGTTCCCATTAGCCTATAAATATAATCTACAAAACACTGTAAAAGGGGTCTCCTTTCACCAAAAAGACAGGAACTCTGTCAAAATATAGAGGGAAAACTCCATTGTAAAAGGTTCTTCAAGCCCTAATAATATGGACTCGTGGACTAAGGCTAGTTAACGCCCCAACCACGTAAAAACCCTGTGTTAATCTTCTGCTTTCATTATACTTACAAGTAAATATTAGTTATTAATAGAGTTGCCGAAAATCTCAGTTAACACCCCCGCTGCAGCTCCGGGGCCGGTGGTCGTGACCATAGATTCCTCCTCTAGCTCGGAGGGTAGGATCCCTTTCAATATATACTTGAAATCTATTTTCCCTTTAACTTTTGTTGTCTTGCATAAATATTTCTACTTGTATATTAATACTTTCTTTGTTTTGCCAGAGGATATGTCTCAGCCCGGGAGCAACGATCTACGAGCTATGTTCCCTAGAGGGAACCCTTCTTCTGGGGCCTCCGAGCCCATGGTGAAAAAGCTCCGGCTGGCGAAGAAGGCCATCGGGAGTACCTCTAAGTCCCCTGCAAAGGGGAAAAACCAGGCTCCGGTAGCTCAGGAGAAAGTGCCTCCTCCCCCTCCTGCAATGAAGATGCCTCCTCCTCCCCCGCGAGTTCCCGACCCTGCCCGGGAAACTGAGGTGCCCCTCGGGACCTTGTCAACCACAACCCCCGAGGTGGGCGTCCCGGTGAACCCCCGGGCGATGGAGAAGATCCCCGACGTCTTTCGGGGGACGGTCTACAAGATGGCGAGCTACACCGTGGACCATTACTACTATGCCGCCGAAAGGGACCTGCGGGCGATCGAGACAAGGAGCCCAAAGAACGTGATGGAGTCTTCGCTGGGGATGGCTCTCACGGTAAGTTGGCCTTGCCATTTGTATCCCTTGCTCATTATGCATCACATGTTTGTTTTTTCCTCTAAGGCAGTTGCCTTATCATCTTTTGGTCTTGTTGGGTGCCTTGGCTCTCCATCGGAGCATATCCCGATCTAGGGCTTGGCTCGAGGATATGAGGGGCGAGCACCAGAAAAATTTGGCTGCCATTAAGACTGCCCAAAAGCAAGAACAAGATGCCAAGGATGCCCTGGCGACTGCGCAGGCCGAGCTGGACGCATCTCGACCTAAGTTGCAGGAGGCCGAGGCTACCTAGGCTGCCCTAGCCGCTGCGAGGGCTGAGCTCGAGGAGGCAAGGGCCGCACTGGACGCCGCGAAGGCCGAGGCCGAGGCCGAGGAGGCCAAGGCCGCCCTGGCTACAGAGAAGGCAGCGTAGTTCCATTGCTGGGTCTATAACCCAGATGGTGACTTCTCCTTTCTGGGGGCGGATGCATGGGATAGCTTCTTGGAGAAGTTCAAAGCTCGCCCTCAGCAAGAGATGCCCTCGGAGACCAGGGAGACCTCCGCAGCCGCCGATAAGGAGGGCAAGGTGGTGACCTCATCGGAGCAGCCTGGCGGGGCCTAGGACTTCTTTTCTTTTTACCATTCGAACAAACATTTTTTTTTTGTAACTTTGTATGAGGTTTTCTAACCTCGAGACAATTGGCTTTATCAACTTTTTGTTTCTAATTGATTTACATCCTTTTGCCTCTATACATTTTGGTAATAGTCTCATTTTTTGTTGGTGCTGTGATTGATATTTTACGCTTTTCTAGGAAAAAACATGCTAACCAATTTTGAACCAACTTCTAAGACAAGTCCTGGTTGCATCCTGGACATTAATTTAAAAACTTAGTTCGCGTTAATTTTTTATTAATACCTCGTGCTTTTTAAGAAAAACAACGATCAATCAATTTGAATTAACTTCTAAGTTTTAGGACCTGGTTACATCCAGGATGTTAATTTGAAAACTTAGTTCGCGTTAATTCTTGATTAATATCCTGTGCTTTTTAAGAAAAACACCGATTAATCAATTTGAACTAACTTCTAAGTTTTAGGACGACTTGGTTATATCCAGGATACGACTTAGTTCACGTTAATCCTTTATCAATATCTCGTGCTTTTTAAAAAAAACATCGATCAATCGATTTGAATCAACTTCTAAGTCTTTAAGGCGACCTAGTTGTATCTAGGCACCATATGCCCCCCAAGTAATTAAGAAAGGGTCTTTCGTGGTTACTTGAGATTACATTCGCAAATATACACAATAATGAAAAAATATTTAATTCTCATTGCTTAATAAACAAAAAATGGCCTTTCTGAGTAAGCCTTACAAGGGTATTACTGATAATATTTCTTCAAATGGATGGTGTTCCAAGTTCGTGGGATTGCTTCTCCATTAAGCCGAGCTAATTTGTAGGTTCCTTCCTTTATGACATCAATTACTTGGTATGGCCCTTCCCAGTTCAGTCCCAATACTCCATCTTTGGGGTCCTTACTATCTAAAAAGACTCTCCGGAGGACCAGGTCGCCAATGCTAAAGGCACGTTTTCTGACCTTTGAGTTGAAATTGTTGGGGTTTTATGCCCTAATTAAAACCCAAATTCTTTGTAATCTCATTTTATTATCAATAAAAGAATAGAAATCATTTTTTGACTTGGTCAATCACTTTGCTCACATGTTTTATTTTCATGATTATTTGTTTAATATAAACTTCTATTAAATCCCGAGCATATAGCTAATCTTATTTATAGTGATGTAATCACAGTGGAATATAAATATGATTATATGTTCAAAAATAAGTTAGTCCTAAGATTAGTCAGTGCACCGGATTTACACTGACTTGCCAATCTACGATATGATCTACTTACACATTACATTGTTATGTTCTTTCCAGAACATTAGCAAAGTAGATAAGATCGGATGTATTTGTTACATCGGACAGGACCGATATTGACAGTTGATAAGATAAGTAAACATACCGTTATTATCTATTCTAGTCATATCATATAGTTGACCATAGGTCAATTCAATCTCAATTCTGAGTGGTTAGTATTCTAACTGATTGTATTATTTGAGTTCTTTGACTTGTTCGTTACCAGCTTACCCTACGGACTAGCCCATACTTACATCTTAGGAACTCGGTAGTATAATTGAGTGGGAGTGTTAATCATAGATATGAACATCTATAGCTTCTGATGAAGAAGTGAAATGATAGTTTCCTTTTAGTTTGGTTCAAGGTGTTAAATGATATAGATCTCATTTCAGTAATTAAATTAGTTTACTGAAATATCATTTACAATGAACTAAGTGTTTTAAGGATAAAATACAACCAGGGGTAAAACGGTATTTTAGTCACATCTCATTGTAGACCGTCTATAGAGGATTGAGTGACAATTGTGGTTGTAACAATGGATAATTACTAGTGTATCTATCTTTGTTATAGAGCGTTCTATGAATTCAAGAGTGCAATTCTGAGTCTATAGTGGAGTCACGAGGAATTAATAAGTTAGTAAATTTATTTGTTAGATTTATGATAACTTATTGGAGCTTGATTTCATAGGCCCATGGTCCCCATTGTACCTTGGATAAAATCATCTAGATAGTCTCAATTAATTGATTTAATCATCAATTAGAATTATCAAAGTTGACCAGGTCAATTTTGGATAGTTTCACATAGTTGTGTAATTTTGAGAAGAAAAGAGAAATTATGGCAGATTTATTAATTAAGATAAATTGGTATCTAAATTAATAAATAAATTTAAATCAAGGTTCAAATTATAAATAATTAATTTGATAAAGGATTTAAATAATTATTTAATTAATTAAATCAATAGAAAATAATACAGGTCTTGATTTTAAGTCCAATGGGCTTATAATCAAATGGGAAATTTCACGGGCCTATAGCCCATGATAATTTCGACCTAGGGCTTCAAAATGGCTGTTATTTTATTGATTTTTTAATTAAATTAAATGGCCTAATTGAGTCTATAAAAGGAGTGCTTAGTGAGAAGTTTTGAGAAGTCACACGTCAGATTTTCTGATAGTTTTAGATTCTCTCTAAACACAAGTCCTTTTCTAAGCCTCTTTGTTATTTTCTCTTCTTCTCTCTATATCTATCTCATGTGTTGAGAATTTCCCACACTAGTCTAGGTGGTTCTAAGGATACATTGGAAGATCGTGAAGAAAATAGAAGATCGGTTCAGTTTCTTGATAATACTCTGCGACAGAAAGGATACAAGAGTTAGAGAAACTGAAGGAAGGACTCTTAATTTCGCTGTGTATACTATAAGTATTATATTATTTGTTTCTCTTTGAATTCAATTTTATAAACATGTTTTAGGCTATCTCGTATTAATTTGTTTAATATTAGATATAGATGAAAATAAATAAAGATCCTGTATAAGGTTTTTCCAACAACTGGCCTCAGAGACTTTGGTAATCTTTATTTTCATGCATGAACATGTTTAAAATTGGATTATTTGATATGTTTGAATAATTGGATGGTTTTTCATTTTTTTATGAACATATTGATTTTATGTGAATTTTAGCAAATTTTTATGTTCTTTTGTAGTGTTTTTGTATGCCCTGGTTTTCCCACGGGCTGATTAGCAGGTCGAGCCTCGGACTAATCAAGGTTAGTCTGTAAACTTCCCCAGGTCGGAGATCCTGTTTTCCAGGTCGAACCCCCTTAGTTCGAGGTATCCTCAAGAACTCGCCAAGGCTGCCCAAGACTGGGAGAAGGAATCCTTGAGGCCGAAGGTCGGGTCAGGGAAGCAGCTCGTGCCACGAGCTCCTCCTCCTAAGATCTCTGACCCTTTGTAAAGTCAACACATGCAAGATAAACGTGCCTATATCTGACATCACGTGTCCGATATCTCCCTGACTTCTCGGACACGCAGCAGGAACGTGCGTATTCAGACACCCACAGCTGGGTTGGGCCGTGCGGCCCATTATCTCCTTATCTATCGATTTGACCATACTCATGTGTCAGGTTTAGGAATTAATCATGAATGTCACAAAGTTGATATGACAAATAAGAAGGTCACGGGATGACCTCCTTACCAACTTCCAGGTGCCTTCTCCTATAAATATGGAGACCCTGGGAGTTGATAAGGGTTGGAAAAAATAATCTTAGAAGAGATATACACTTTGTAACCACAAACCCAGAATATATCAATAATATTGACTAGTGGAGTAGAAGGATTTTAACCTTTGAACCACTTAAAAACGTGTCTTGAGTCACCTAGTTCATTCTCTAAGATTTCTTTTGTGACGGTTCTACTTTCAGCACTAATCCCTTTCTCTTCTTCTCTTAATTACCTGTTGGCGAAAAACCGCGTCAACAGTTTGGTGCTTTCATTGAGAGCATGTTCAATTAGTGCTGCCACAAACATTCAACTATGGTGACCACTCGATCCAGGCATGGCAACGAAATAGAGCAGCAGGATGGGCAGGAGGCCCACCATATTGCCATCCCTGATGAACAAATTCCTGAAATCCAACAGAGGCCAGGAAAGCAGCCGGCGGGCCAAGACGACACTGGTAGCTCAGCACCCCGGCCACCTAATCCGAACCCGTGTTATTATACTGCGGTGGAGATGGAGAATGCTCAACTGAGGAGCCAGTTAGCAACAGCCGGTCGGCAAATCCAGGATATTCTGGCCCGACTACCCCCTCTCACAACCAACGTTAACGTTGGAGAGAGGCAAGGTGAGGCTCCTAAGTCTCACCGGGGTAATCGGCCCAGGCATAGCTGGTCGGGTAGGCCTCATGCAGCCAACTCCACCCCTTCGTCACACCATCAAGAGGCAAACTTCAGGTAAATGCCTGGGGTCGGACAACAGCAATACAGTCGTTCGGTCAGGACGTCAACTCCTAGTTCTCAACCTTCCTCGGGAGCGCTCCGGAGAGCTCGAGGAAACTCCCGAAGGAGATCCGGGGCGGGCCAGCAGCGCCAGCCCGTCCCAGAAGACCGTCCTGCGCCTCGTCCAGCTCGCCCAGGGTGGGACCAGCAAGCTGGCAGGGCCGAAAGGCCCCCGCCAAATTTGATCCGTCCGGACGGAACTAGGATCGCCTCCCCAGTCAGGCATCCTCCTTCTCCAATCAGATATCCGCTCCTCGGCCTTTCCGAGACATCCCGGCTTACGGAAGTAGTAGGAGAGACCCACCATCAGCGGGACCTTCCCGGCATAGCAGGGCGCCTGAAGAAAGCTCAGGTCCTCACCACCAAAGGCGGACTCCAAGCCTATCCAGCAGGAGTCATTGGACCGGCAGCCACCGAAGTGATCTCTCTGGAGGAGACCTGCGTCAGCGACTGAGTTCGGCACAGAGCCACCAGACCACCCAAGGAGGCGATCTTCGAGATCGCCTCAACTCTCACAGAGAGGACAGGGCTAGGGATGGTAGTCAGGCCCGCTCGGCAAGAGTCCGATCCGAAGTACGTAACGGAGGGAATGTCCCAAATAACCTATCTCAAGATAGGAGGGGCGACAACCCACCTAATATGTACAATGGGTTCGGAGCTGTGGAACAGCCCCGGAATGACCCAGGATCTCAGGACCAAACCCTCGAGCATCTAACTCAGATGGAGGAGCTGATGAGGAAGCTCCTAACAGAAAAAGAAAAAGACGAGTATGATTCGGGCGACGAAATGGAACTCTTCGCCCCCAATATAGCAGCGACGACATACCCATCTGGTTTCCGTATGCCCCACTTGTCAAAGTTCAACGGGGACGGGGACCCGTCGGATCATTTGGGGATGTTCAACACCCTAATGATGGCTCATAACATTGGCCCGGAGCTGCGTTGCTTGATCTTCCCTTCCACACTGATCGGACCTGCCAGGCAGTGGTTCAAGCAAAGTAAAAGACAGTCAATCAGCTCCTGGAAGACTTTTTCTGCTGACTTCAAAAGGGCATTCCGCGCCTCCCAGGCCGCCCGAGTCCAAGCCGATTCCCTAGCTAACGTAAGACAGTAGCCCGGTGAAATGCTAAAAGCCTACTTGAGCAGATTCGCGAATGTCGCTGCTCGAGCCCGAGACGCTGACGATAGCTCTAAGCTCATGGCCATGAGAACCGGAATCCTGGTCGGGGGAGACCTGTGGAAAGATATTCAGAGGAAGGGAGTCAGCTCGGTTAACGAATTCCTTAACAGAGCCCAAGAGTGGATAAACTTAGAAGAAGCTGAAGCTTCAGCCGCGGGGACCAGCCAGGTTCCCAAGAAGCCCGCTGGAGCGGGGACGGAGATCGTGGTGGCGTTCCCCGGCGACGCGCAGAACAACCAGCCCGGTGGTGGCAAAAGAAAGGGAAATGGTGAAAACAGCCAGCACGGTCAAAAGAAGAATAAGTCCGTGGATAAATTCAAGCCCGTGTTCACAGCATATACCGAGCTCACCCAGTCCAGGGAAAGCATCTTCCTAGCCAACTCTACTCGGGTCCCCTGGAAGAGGCCGGAGCCATTGAAACACCACAAGGGAAAGAGAGATACTTCAAAATTCTGCCGTTTCCATAACGACGTCAGCCACAATACCGACGATTGCAGGCATCTAAAAGATGAAATCGAGACTCTCATCCGAGCAGGCCCCTTGGCGCAATATTCGCGAAACAGGGTCCCAGCGGGTCGACCAACTCCAGAAGTCCCAGCCAGCCAGCCCGGGCCTCGGGTAGATCAGGACGTCCCTCCTCCCGTGATCGAGGGAGAGATATCCACCATCTCTGGAGGACCGCACATGGCTGGCACGAGCAGAGGCGCCCAGAAGAGGTATGTGAATGAGTTAAAGGCCCACAACGGAGCGGAGTTCGTCCCGGAGCAGCGTCAGTCAAAACAGCAGCGGTTAGAGAAGCAACCGATTACTTTTACGGAGGAAGACGCAGGTCACGTCCAATTCCCCCATAATGATCCCTTGGTCGTAGCAGTCCAGCTCGCCAACCGGAAAGTGAGGAGAGTGTTGGTGGACAACGGAAGCTCGGTGAACCTTTTATTCCGATCCACATTAGAAAAGATGGGTCTAACCGTCGCAGAGCTAAAGGCGACCTCCATGATGCTATATGGCTTTTCGGGAGAAGGATCGGCAGCGATAGGGATGATCGAGCTGGTGATCACCCTAGGAGAAGAGTCTCGGACAGTCTCCAAGCTACTTGAGTTCATGGTCATTGACTGCTCCGCTGCCTACAACGCCATTTTGGGCCGACCGACGCTCATAGCTTTCGAGGCCATCACTTCCGTTCGACACCTCGCCATGAAGTTCCCTACTTCAACAGGAATCTGTACCATCAAGGGCGATCAGCTCGCTGCCAGGGAATGCTACAGCATTTCCATGAAGGGAAAGTCTAAACCCGGGCAGCTGGCAATGACCATTCAGGGCGAGGAGGAATCTCAGGGACCCTTAGCGGCCCATGAGATTGAAAAACCTCAGAATATCGAAGAGGAAAAGATCGCCTTGAGCGAGGACATTGACCCCCGAGTAGGCGAGGACAGATCCGAGCTCCAGGCTATTGAGGAGCTCAAGGAGGTGAACATTGATGAACAAAATCCGTCACGGACGGTTAAGCTTGGGAAGAACCTCTGCGACAAGAAAAAGGCGGAGCTGATTGCGTTTCTGAAGAATAGCTTGGACGTATTCGCATGGTCCCACGAGGACATGGTGGGGATTAGTCCGAGTGTCATCATGCACACGCTCCATCTGGATAAAAGCGTTCCTGCCAAGTCTCAAAAGCAAAGGCGTTTAGGAACAACCCAAGCTGAAGCCCTAGAAGAAGAAGTGGCCCGGCTCAAAAAGTGTGGCTTTATCCGCGAAGCCAAATTTCCAATTTGGATCGCCAACCCCGTGCTAGTTCCAAAGCCCAACGGGAAATGGCGGACTTGCATTGATTTCTCCGACCTGAATAAAGCCTGCCCCAAGGATTGCTTTCCATTGCCTAGAATCGATCAGCTGGAAGATGCTACAGCGGGGCACGAGCTCATGTCCTTCATGGACGCGTACTCAGGCTACAATCAGATCGCGATGAACCCGGCGGACCAGGAGCATACCAGCTTCATGACCCCAACGAATGTCTATTGCTATAAGGTTATGCCGTTTGGTCTGAAGAATGCCGGAGCTACCTACCAGAGGCTAGTAAACAGAATGTTCGCGGACCAGATTGGAAAGAACATGGAGGTGTATGTTGATGACATGCTCGTCAAGTCAAAGACTGCCGGCAACCATGTTTCCGACCTGAAAGAATGTTTTAAAATACTACGGGAATACGGCATGAGGCTCAATCCTCAGAAATGCACGTTTGGTGTCGCATCAGGGAAATTCCTGGGGTTCATAGTCAATACCCGAGGAATCGAGGCAAACCCCGACAAAATCAGGTCACTGATCGAGCTTCCTTCCCCCAGGTCACGGAAAGACGTCCAAGGCCTCACAGGAAGAGTGGCAGCACTCAACCGGTTCATTTCCAAATCGACCGACAAGTGTTTGCCCTTTTACAACCTGCTCCGGGGAAACAAGAAATTTGAGTGGACAGTGGAGTGCGAAAGCGCATTCCTCGATCTGAAGGCGCATCTGGCTGAACCGCCCGTGCTGTCCAAGCCCAGGGCAGGAGAACCTCTTTTCCTCTACATGGCCGTCACGGAAGATGCAGCTAGCGCCGTGCTAGTACGAGAAGAGGACCAAGTTCAAAAGCCAGTCTACTACATCAGCAAGAAACTCCTCGGAGCAGAGTCACGGTACCCACTGATGGAAAAATTGGCGTTTTGCCTAATCACAGCCTCGCGAAAGCTCAGACCGTATTTCCAGTCCCACTCGATACACGTCATGACCGATCAGCCTCTAAGGCAGGTTTTGCAAAAGCCTGAAGCATCGGGACGTTTGTTAAAGTGGGCGGTCGAGCTCAGTCAGTTCGAGATTTTCTATACTCCACGAACTGCCATAAAAAGTCAGGCGTTGGCTGACTTCGTGGCGGAGTGCACGGGATTCCAGGAGGATCCATCAGAAGGCGTACCTCAAGTCGCCTCGCCGCATTCGTCGTGGAAGATCTTCGTTGATGGTTCATCTAACGAGGGCGGCTCCGGGGCTGGAATCATCCTAATATCTCCCGAGGGACATAGGTTCCACTCAGCGCTAAGGTTCGGGTTCAAGGCGTCCAACAATGAGGCAGAGTACGAAGCTTTGTTGGCTGGGCTAAGGGTAGCTCAGGAGTTAAAGGCGACCTCCGTCCAGTGCTTCAGTGACTCCCAGCTCGTGGTAAACCAGGTTCTGGGCGAATATCAGGCGCGGGGACCCAAGATGGCCGCCTATTTGGCGAAGGTAAAAACTGAGCTGTCCACATTTGAGCGAGGATCGATTGAACAGATACCTCAGGAACAGAACGCCAACGCAGATGCTATCGCCAAACTCGCCACCTCGGGAGAGATAGAAACCCTGGGGTTAGTGCCAATAGAATTCTTGAAAGAACCAAGTATAGAGGGAGATCGGGCAGAGGTCGAGATGATTGATGCCAGGCCGACCTGGATGACCCCTATTCTTGAGTATCTCGTCGAAGGTAAGCTGCCTGAAGAGCGTAGCGGTGCACGGCGAGTCTTGTATCAAGCTCCGAGGTACACGCTGGTCGATGGTGTGTTGTACCGACGTGGGCATTCCCTACCTCTCCTCCGGTGCGTTCATCCAGATGAGGCACAGGCCATCTTGCAAGACATTCACGAAGGATTCTGCGGAGATCATGCTGGGGGGCAAAGCCTGGCCTTGAAGGTTCTCAGGCAAGGTTATTTCTGGCCAACTCTGTCCAAAGACTCGATTTCATATGTGAAAAAGTGCGACAAGTGCCAGCGCTTCGCTGCGGTTGCCCGAGCTCCTCCAGTCGAACTGAAAATGATCTCAGCCCCTTGGCCATTCGCCGTTTGGGGGATAGATTTAGTAGGTGCCCTGCCTACCGGAAAGGGCGGGGTCCGCTACGCCGTGGTAGCCATCGACTACTTTACTAAATGGGTCGAGGCAGAGCCGTTGGCAACAATAACATCGAAGAAGGTACTCGACTTTGTGGTTAAAAACATCATCTGTCGGTTCGGCTTGCCGATGAAGATTGTCTCCGACAACGGCACTCAGTTCGACAGCGACCTGTTCACTGAGTTTTGCGAAAGGCACGGGATTGTGAAAAGCTTCTCCTCTGTGGCCTATCCTCAGGCAAACGGCCAGGTCGAGGCTGTCAACAAAACTCTAAAGGCGAGCCTCAAGAAGAGGCTAGATGAGGCAAAGGGGATCTGGCCAGAACAGCTCCCCTAGGTCCTTTGGGCATACCAGACCTCACATCGAACTCCTACGGGTCACACTCCTTTCTCCCTAACCTTTGGGAGTGAAGCAGTCCTCCCCGTGGAAATTAAGGTTCTGTCGCATAGGGTCCAGTCTTACGACCAGGATAGGAACCACGAGCTCCTATGCCATTCCCTGGACCTTATCGATGAAAGGCGAGAGGATTCGCAACTCCAGCTCGCCCATTACCAGCAAAAGATCGCTCGCTACTTCAACGCTAAAGTCAAAAAACGTACCTTTAGCGTCGGCGACTTGGTCCTAAGAAGAGTCTTCCTGGCCGGAAAAGATCCCAAGGATGGAGTCTTAGGACCGAACTGGGAAGGACCATATCAGGTCATTGAAGTCATCAAGGAAGGAACTTATAAGTTAGCTCGACTTAATGGAGGGGCAGTCCCACGGACTTGGAACGCCATCCATTTGAAGAAATATTATCAATGATCCACTTGTAAGGCCTGGAAGGCCACTTTTTATGTATAAATAAGAATCAAATTTTTCTTTTTTGCAAGTACAATCTTAAAGTAACCACGAAAGACCCTTTCCCAGTTACTTGGGGGGCATATGGTACCTGGATATAACCAGGTCTCCTTAACGACTTAGGTGTTGATTCTTATCAGTGTATAAGGGTTAACGCGAACTAAGTCCTATCCTGGTTTTAACCGGGTCTTAAAACTTAGAAGTTAACTTAAATTTATTGATCGTGGTTCTTCTTAAAGAGCACGAGATATGGATAAAAAGTTAACACGAACTAAGTTTTCAAAATAAGTTCCTGGTTTTAACCGGGTCATAAAACTTAGAAGTTAACTTAAATTTATTGATCGTGGTTCTTCTTAAAGGGCCCGAGATATAAATAACGGTTAACACGAACTAAGTTTTCAAAATAAGTTCCTGGTTTTAACCGGGTCATAAAACTTAGAAGTTAACTTAAATTTATTGATCGTGGTTCTTCTTAAAGAGCACGAGATATGGATAAAAAGTTAACACGAACTAAGTTTTCAAAATAAGTTCCTGGTTTTAACCGGGTCACAAAACTTAGAAGTTAACTTAAATTTATTGATCGTGGTTCTTCTTAAAGAGCACGCGATATGGATAAAAAGTTAACACGAACTAAGTTTTCAAAATAAGTTCCTGGTTTTAACCGGGTCATAAAACTTAGAAGTTAACTTAAATTTATTGATCGTGGTTCTTCTTAAAGGGCCCGAGATATAAATAACGGTTAACACGAACTAAGTTTATTAAACAACAAAATATGCATATTATAGCCGAAAGAATGAAGAAATACCCAAGTTAAAATTGCAAGGCAAATTGTCTCGAGGAAAGAATACCTCGTGCTAAAGATTACATGAAATACTTCAAAAAAAAAAGAAAAAAAAAAAAGAAACGCTCTAAGCCCCGTCGGTCGGCCCCTTGGAGGTCGCAGTCTCATCTTGCTCCGCCGCACCAGAGGCTTCCCCAGTCTCCGAAGGCGGCACCTCTTTGTCAAAACGGGCCTGGAACTTCACCAACAAGCGCGCCCAGAGACCCGACGACATGAAGGAGAAGTCAGCCTCCGGATTGTGGACCCAGCAACAATAGAACAGTTCCTGCATGGACCGTTCCGAGGTGGCTCGTTCAGCTTCAAGGGCGGCCTGGGCCTCGGTCTTCGCTGCCTTGAGGTCAGTTCGCGAGGTGGCCAGGGATGTCTCAAGCTCTTTGACCTTCGAGCGGGTCCTCTCTAACTCGGCCTTCGAGGTCGCCAGCGCATCCTTCGCCACGTGAGCCTCATGAAGGGCGGCCTGGCGACCAGCCTTCATCTCCTCGAGCTGAGCTCTGGTCCTGGCGATGCCTCGGTGTACGGCAGCGATGCCCTGCGAGAAACGGGAGAAAAATCGGCTAAGTGGAAAAATAAGGCGGTGTGTGTGAGGGATAAAGCCTTAAAAGAATGGGGCAGCTTACCGTTAGGGCCATGTCCATCGATGACTCTATCACGTGGACCGGGCTCAATGTCTCAATAGCCCGGAGCTCCTTCTCCTTGAACTTGTAGAAATGTTTGACGGCGTAGCTCGCCAACTCATATACCGTCCCCCGGAAGGCTTCTGGGATCTTCTCCAGATCCGGGGCGTCAACCGTGATGCGTACGCCGGGGGCCACTGCAACCGGGGGCACGACCTCCAGTCCCACGTCCTGCGCGGCTGGGGGAGATCGCGGGGTCGGCGGGGGCATGTGTCCTGCTCCGCCTGAAATAAGAATTGCTCCCCCGACCTGTGATGGTGGGGTTTTTTCCTTCTCCTTTGCCGGGGATTTGGTGGAGCCCCCAGCCGTGCTCTTGGACCCTCGGAGCCTTTTCAATCTTGGCCCTGCCGGGGGACTCCCCCCGAAGTCTATGTCCCGCAGACTATCCTCGGGCTGAGACATCTCTTCTGCGAAAACAAAAAACATAGTTATTACAAGTTAGTAATCAGGCAGAAATAAAAGCAAAAGGTTAAAGGAAAAAAGTATACGAATACTAGAGGAGCCCTACCCCTCGAGCTGGAAGAACCTAAGACGATTATTTCCCGAATAGGCGCAAGTTCGGGGTTCGGTTCTGACTCGGGACTAGACTCTTCTACATACTGCCTAAGCCCCGGAGCATAGATGCCACTCTGGAGTGATGGCCATGTACGTAAATTGGTCCCATACTCCTAAAAAATGATCGACCTAAAAACTAGGGTGTTATCTACTACTATGGTACCCCTAGGCCGACTATCCTGGTGATCCAGCACGAGCCGGTCAACACAATGGAGCAGGAGTGTGTTCAGGTCCGGGTTCCTTTGGTGGCGATGGACGATCTGCCTAGGATTGAACCCAACCAGTCGGGGGTCCGCAGTGGCCCTATCTACATTCCTAAGCAAGAAAGGGTTACCTTGGCCGGAAGGACCCGCAGCTGCTCCGGATTGGATCCTCTCCTCGTCCATCCCTTGGGCGACCTCCAAGTTCCTCTTCCTATTCCTCACGAGCGGAACTTCAGCTGTTTCGTCCTCCTCGTCCTCCTCTTTCGCGACCTCCTCCACGGTGATAGGTCTGTTTATGCGAGCTGGGGGCGGCCCCCGTGGCCTCTTCAGGTTCAAAGTCTGATTTAGAAAAATCAGTTTGCAGAACACCATCGTCTCGTCCATCACGAGCACGCGATAGTCCTTTTCACTGGGGGGCAAGCCCGCCAGTGTTTCATATTGACCCCCGAGGGTCGCAGACTTCTTGGTCCTCGCGTAGATGGCTACAAGATTGGGCTGGAATCAGAATGGAATACGGGAGGAGCTAAAATTAAACAACACTTAAAAGGCGAGCTAAGGTCAGGGTTCACTTACGAGGACGGTTGAAGTAGTGGTGCTCACAGTTCCGGAACCCAGTTGACATGAAGAACTGGTCCTTGAAGTCATTTGGATGGCTTGGCAGCTCGATGACCGCCGCCGTATTAGGAAAGCGGGTTAAATAGTAAAACCCGTCACCTCGCCCCCGCTGATCCGGGCTGGCTTTGAGGCAAAAGAAATATAAAATATCAGCAGGAGTAGGGATCTCCCACTCCTGCTTCTTGAACAAGTACCTCAACCCTGCCAGCAGACGGTAGGAGTTGGGGGGGAGCTGAAAAGGGGCCAACCCCACGTAGTTCAGAAAGTCAGCGAAGTACTGATCCAGGGGGAGGAAGGCCCCTGCCTTGAAGTGTTCACCACTCCAGGCCGCAAACGATTCGTCTAGCGGCGTGCAGCTCCGCTCGCCCTCCGCAGCAGGTCGGGCTATGACCGAGGCCTTCCCCAGTGGGATCTTGTGGGTGAGGAAAAGTTTGTTGATCTTCACCTGATCGGTCACCTTTGAGACGATTCTCTCCGCCTCAAAGAATGCATCGGGGGCCACCTCGACTTGTTTCTCCACGGCCGGCCCAAAGTGGGGGATCGGCGAACTGGGCATCACCGCCTTTCCCTTCTCCTGCCGGGAGGTCGAGCTTCCAACGTTCTTCTGAGGGAGGTTCTTTTTTGGAGCCATCTGGTCGCCTAGTGAACACAAGAGAACATTTTAGAAAAGGCGACCCAAGCGGGAGGAAGAATAATTATTATCTACACGAGCTGAGGAAAGCCCAGTTCGTGGGAAGTGGAACCACGCAGTTTAGTGAACACGCGCGTATGCTCCCAACAGATCCCAGATTACTCGGAATTCGCGTGTCAGGAGGTTCAGAGTGAAATTTGCCTTGGGAGGAAAGTTTCAGTAGGCAGGAATTGCAAAACCGCCCATGAGGCGTGTTCCCTAAGCTACCCGGTTTTGCACCCAAAACTCCTACCCAGAAAATGTCCCAGAAAAAGCATCCTGAAACCCAGACTCTAAGGCGATTTCCTACAACCAATATGTCCTAGCCTAAAGAGGGCTGTCACCCTCCTTATTCACGCAACCTAAAAAACCCTTACATGCGGCTACAGTAAAAATTTTTTTTACCTAAGCTACAGTAGCATGTTTTCAAAATGAACAGGGTCAAGAAACTTACAGTATATGGCTGGAAGGTCGAAGATAATGCTGCGTTGATAGGAGCTTCGTCAGTAAGATAGCTTCCAAAGCTTCGGAGAAACTCGTGCGCCTAAGCTTCTTGAACAATGAGAATGGCAGCAGCGAAGGTGAGGGTTTCGTTTTTCTGAAAGTTAGAGAGGGAAGAAGAAGAGAAATTTGGGAAATTTTGAATGAAGGGGTGGCCCGTGCGTAGGGTGGCCACCCCCTTTTTATATATACGTGAAGTATCACGTGTAGAAGGCTCTTGGATGACCCTAGTGAGGGATCCGAGGCCTTCCACTCGAAATACGAAGTGACGGCTGGGCTTAGACTAGGCCATTAAATGCGATTCTCGTAAAATGTACCGTCACCACCCATGTCGTTCCACGTATCAGACGCCTGCACAAAAAGTGGAATGCGAAGGATTTTGGGGAAGTCTAAAAGCCCCTACTGTGATTTTCTATATATGACGTCATATACCACGAGCACGAGCTTGGGGGGCAGATGTACGCCCTGGTTTTCCCACGGGCTGATTAGCAGGTCGAGCCTCGGACTAATCAAGGTTAGTCCGTAAACTTCCCCAGGTCGGAGATCCTGTTTTCCAGGTCGAACCCCCTTAGCTCGAGGTATCCTCAAGAACTCGCCAAGGCTGCCCAAGACTGGGAAAAGGAATCCTTGAGGCCGAAGGTCGGGTCAGGGAAGCAGCTCGTGCCACGAGCTCCTCCTCCCAAGATCTCTGACCCTTTGTAAAGTCAACACACGCAAGATAAACGTGCCTATATCTGACATCACGTGTCCGATATCTCCCTGACTTCTCGGACACGCAGCAGGAACGTGCGTATTCAGACACCCACGGCCGGGTTGGGCCGTGCGGGCCATTATCTCCTTATCTATCGATTTGACCATACTCATGTGTCCGGTTTAGGAATTAATCATGAATGTCACAGAGTTGATTTGACAAATAAGAAGGTCACGAGATGACCTCCTTACCAACTTCCAGGTGCCTTCTCCTATAAATATGGAGACCCTGGGAGTTGATAAGGGTTGGAAAAAATAATCTCAGAAGAGATATACACTTTGTAACCACAAACCCAGAATATATCAATAATATTGACTAGTGGAGTAGAATGATTTTAACCTTTGAACCACTTAAAAACGTGTCTTGAGTCACCTAGTTCATTCTCTAAGATTTCATCTGTGACGGTTCTACTTTCAGCACTAATCCCTTTCTCTTCTTCTCTTAATTACCTGTTGGCGAAGAACCGCGTCAACAGTTTTCTATACTATTAATTTTTATATATGTTTTATTTTGTGTAAAACATGGTAAAAATTAATTAGAAAATGGTTTTGGTTGGAAAAATTGCACAAAAAAATTTTTCGAATTTTTTTTTCTTCTGGCTGCCATCGCGTGCGTACACGTGCGCGCACACCAGGCAGCCCGCCCAGCAATCCGCGCGCACCACTCGGCCTTCTGCCACCTGCACGCGCGCATTTCTCGGCCATCAGGCTCCCCGCGCGCGCGTCACCCACCATCCGCGCGTGGCCAGGCGCGCATCTCCACCCCTCGTGCGCGCGCGCACGCACGCACACCTGCAGCCAGGCCACGGTGAACAGTACCCGAAACGGGTACTGTTCATTTTTTTATTTAAAAAAATATAATAATAAAATTTGTAGAAATAAATTATTTATAATCAAAACCAAAAATATGTTTTTTGTTTTATAATTTATTTATTTTTAAATAAAGATATTTTTGTTAGTTGAGATTTAAATAATTAGATATTTTCTACAAACATTCAAATTCAAATTTTAAAGTAGGCTAACAACTTAATTTTAAATCTTTTAATATATTAAAATATTAGAATTATGATATCAGATATTTAAGATATTTTCATTTAAATTCTTGATATTTTTATTAAATCTTTATTTGAAAATATAAATATCTTTTTATTCTATAGTTTTTAATATTTAAATTATTTGAAATTTAATATTGTTAGTTGGATATTTTTATGGAAATTTGAATTTGTTTAACTATTTGAGATATTTTAGGCTTGTTATAATTATTTGTATTTTATTATTTTTAAATGGTTAAAATATTAGATAATAGTTGTAACAACACAAGATATTTTTGGAAAATAGTTTAGATATTGATTTTAAAATTGGTTAAATTTTGAAAAATATCATTTTTTTTGGCCAATTAACAAAATATATATTTTTTTAATAAATGGGATTTAAATTAACTTTGGTTAATTGTTGATAAATCCTATTTAAATTAAATTAATATTTTTTTCAAATTAACCTAAAACCAAGTTGATTGTTAATAAATGAAATTTAAATTAACTATTGTTAATTGTTGATAAATTTCATTTAAATTGACTTATTTTTTGTAAAAATTTAATTAATTTGAATTTTTTTTTTGATAAATTCTAGATAATTAATTGTGGTATTTTTGCAAATGAAATTAATTGTGGTATTTTTGCAAATGAAATAAATTGTGGTATTTTTGCATAAATTCATAGAATTGCTCATATAGTAACATGATTAGACCCATCCAATTATAGCATGTCTGTGTTGCACTATATGTGGTATTTTTGCAATTGGGCTTAGATGCATATAGTGGCCCATATGTTTGTTAGATATATGATATTTTGCCAAATAAAATATTCATATGTTTTATTTGGGCTCATTAGAAAATGTAAAGTTTAAATTCCTCTCTTGTGAGTGATTCCACTTGTGAAGACCCATTTGCTTTGCATGACTATAATGGGCATAATCAATTAATAACAATTAATAAAACGAAGGTTTAAATTCCTGTCTTTTGGACCTTGTATGGAAGATATGGGGCTTTTGTAGTGGGAACGACATACTGGACCCAGCCCTCCTCCATACAAGCCCAATTGTTAAGGCCCATTTACCTGAGTTGGACTTAATTGTATAGGTTCATTATATTAGTTAAACCTAAATATTGATTAGCAACAAATTAATTCTAAATTAATTGAATTTGTTTCAATGTGACACTTTAGAATTAATAAGAAATTATAGGACTTTGGTTTTAAAAAATTTAATCTGTTTAATTTTTTTTGGAAAACCATAGTCATTAATTTTCTAAAAAAAATAATAAAAATACTAATTTTAATTTTATAATGAGCTTATTTTAAGAATTTTATTCGATCTCCACCGTTGGTTTAACATAGTCAATAGCTTAATGGGGCCTCGAGGCGCTTTGATTCGTCCCCCTACGGAAGGTGTTCATTAGTTATTTTGACAAGGTTAGATTTCGAAAGATAGATAATTATAGGTCAAATTCTACTAGACTCACCCCTACGGTGACTACTAGGACTAAATCTATGATTATTGAAACCGTGGGTCTAGCTCATAAAATAAGAGATTTTGTTTTCTTATTTTGATCGAATAGTAGGTTGTTAATAGTGGTGTCCATTATTAAATGAGTTTACAACTCTATTTGACTAATGGTATTTTTGACTCTCGCCAACCGGGACAAGGATATCATAGATTAGTTAAAAACCTAAAGAAATAGAGATATGATTGTTTTGATATTTTTTCTCATATCTTACATATTTTTGGTATATGTTGTGCTATTTCTTGAAATTTGTGTGAATAGAAGTTTTATTGAGCAAATGTGATTGATTTTTATTTTATTGATAATATGTAGTTTTAAGTTAAGTAGTGTCTACTCCCATCCTTTCTCAACTTTCGATGGAGAAACTCACTGGAGAAAACTTCCATAATTGGAATCAGAATATCAACATAAAGTTGATTGGTGACAACTCCGAGTTCGTCATGATTGAGGAATCCCTAGAACGAGCATCGTCTCCGCACGTTCTTGATAGCATCGTAAATGCTTGGATAACACCGTCTCCACACGTACGTGATGGAACCGTGAATTCTCAGATGGCACCGTGTCTGCACGTTCGTGATCAACTCAACTATGGTCTGACGCAGCTCATGAACGAGCTTCAAATTATTGAACCTGTCATGGGTGGACCTAGTAAAGGAGTTGAAAATAAGACTACTGATGTTGCTGCTCATCTAGCTAAGGCTGAAGCTAACCAAGCTTCGTCTTCTAAAGCTGGAAACAAGAGGAAAGGTGGACAAACAACAACCCCAAGCCTGCAAAGGCTGCAAAGACGAGTGCACGACCACGTGCACAGACGCCTAAGGGGAAGAACATGAAAAACAAGAAAGGTAAAGATAAATGTTTTCACTGCAAAGAGAATGGGCATTGGAAACAAAATTGCCCTAAGTTTCTAGCAGCGAAAAACAAAGGTAATGATTGTAGTTCATTTATCTTGGAAACATGTGTTTTAGAGAATGATAACTCTGTTTGGATTATTGATTCTGGATCTACTAACCATGTTTGTAACTCTTTACAGCTTCTTTAATCGTGGGAGGAAGTGAACGAAGGCGGCTTAAAGCTTAGAGTTGGAAATGGAGCGTTCGTTGCGGTCCAAGCTAGAGGAAGAGCTCGTCTGAAGTTCGGAAATAAATACTTAATTTTAAAATATGTATTTTTTATTCTGGATTTTAGTAGAAATTTAATTTAAGTTTCCATGTTGCAATTAGAACGATTTGTTATGACTTTCACAAGTTTTAATATATCTATTTCTTTCAATGGATCACAATTGTGTATTTCATGTTTGGAAAACGGGCTTTATATTCTGCGACCTAACGAATCCCTCGCTCTTAACAATGATTTATTCAAAATAGCTAAACCTAGGACCAATAAATGTCAAAAGACAAATAACAATAATATGACGTATTTATGGCACTTGAGACTAGGTCACATTGGCTATGATAGGATTCAAAGACTTACAAAGGAGGGACCTTTGAGGGAACTCACCTTAGGTGAATTAATTGTCTGTGAATCTTGTTTAGAAGGCAAACTGACCAGGCGTCCATTCTCTGCAAAGGGTGATAGGGCCAAAGAACCACTTGGTCTTGTGCATTCAGATGTTTGTGGACCTTTGGATATACAAGCCAGGGGTGGTTTTGAGTATTTCGTCACTTTCATTGACGATTACTCTAGATACTCATGTCTTTACCTAATGCATAGGAAATCAGAAACATTTTCAAAGTTTCAGGAATTCCTAGCAATGGCTCAGAACCAATTAGGTAAAAGGTTAAAGATCTTGCGATCTGATAGGGGTGGAGAATATTTGGATATGCAGTTCCAAGATCATTTAACTGAACTTGGGATTTTATCACAACTTACTGCCCCAGGTACTCCGCAACAAAATGGTGTAGCGGAACGCCGAAACAGAACTTTATTGGAAATGGTTAGATGCATGCTTAGTTACTCAACTCTACCAACTTCGTTCTGGGGACATACAATTGAAACCGCAAATGACATTCTCAATGTCGTGCCGTCAAAATCAATCCCCAAAACACCTTTAGAACGTTTGGAAGCCTCATTGTTGGAAGCCTTGAATCCAAATCTCAACGCCGAATGGAATCTATGTCCTTCTGGGGATATCAAAATGATTCCAGCCCCGGAGCCGTTCTCATTAGATGAGCCATCTACGAAGATCTTCCATGACGCCTGGGCCGAGGTGACCTGGGGTGAATCTTCCACAAGATCTTCTCGGAATCCTGTGCATTTTGCCACAAAATCAGCCAGGGCCTAGCTTTTTATTGCAGTTCACAGAGTGTACAAAATCTCGAACTGGCTGAGCTTAATAGCCCACTTCAACAAACGTCCCGATGCTTCAGGTTTTTGCAAAACCTGCCTTAAAGGTTTATCGGTTATGACGTGTATTGAGTGGGATTAGAAATACGGCCTGAGCTTTCGGGAGGCCAGGATGAGATAGAACGCCATCTTTTCCATCAACGGATATCGAGACTCAGCTCCGAGAAGCCTCTTGCTGATGTAATATATTGGTTTTTGAACCCGACCTTCTTCTCGGACCAATACGGCACTAGCTGCATCTTCTGTAACAGCTAGGTAAAGGAAAAGAGGCTCTCCTACCGTTGGTTTGGACAATACGGGCGGCTCGGCTAGGTGTGCTTTCAGGTCGAGGAAGGCACGTTCGCACTCCTCTGTCCACTCGAACTTCTTATTCCCCCGGAGCAGGTTGTAAAATGGCAGGCACTTGTCGGTGGATTTAGAAATAAACCGATTGAGGGCTGCCACCCTTCCTGTCAGGCCTTGAACGTCCTTTCGCGACCGAGGTGAGGGGAGCTCGAGCAACGACCTGATCTTATCGGGGTTCGCCTCGATTCCTCTAGTGTTGACAATGAAACCCAGGAATTTTCCAGACGCGACCCTGAAAGTGCACTTCTGCGGGTTAAGCCTCATGCCATATTCTCTTAGTATCTTGAAGCATTCCTCCAGGTCGAAAACATGGTTATCGGTAGTTTTCGACTTGACCAGCATGTCGTCAACGTACACTTCCATGTTCTTCCCGATCTGGTTGGCAAACATCCTGTTCATCAATCTCTGGTATGTAGCACCGGCATTCTTCAGCCCGAATGGCATGACCTTGTAACAATAGACGTTAATTGGGGTCATGAAGTTAGTGTGCTCCTGGTCCGCTGGATTCATGGCGATCTGATTATATCCCGAGTACGCATCCATAAAGTACATGAACTCATGCCCCGTCGTGGCGTCCACCAATTGGTCGATCCTTGGCAAAGGAAAAGAGTCTTTGGGGCAAGCTTTGTTCAGATCGGAGAAGTCGATGCAGGTCCGCCACTTCCCGTTGGGCTTCGGGACTAACACAGGATTGGCGACCCAGATCGGGAACTTAGCTTCGCAGATAAAGCCGCACTTTTTGAGTCGGGCTACTTCCTCTTCCAGGGCTTCAGCTCGAGTTGTTCCGAGGCGACTCTGTTTCTGGGACTTCGCAGGCATGCTCTTATCCAAATGGAGGGTGTGCATGATGACGCTTGGACTGATTCCCACCATGTCCTCATGTGACCATGGGAACACATCCAGGTTCTCCTGTAGGAACTTGATCAGCTCCGCCTTCCTCTTGCCACAGAGGTTTTTCCCGAGCTTAACCATCCGTGAGGGATTCTGTGGATTGATATTTACTTCCTCGAGCTCTTCGATAGCTTGGAGCTTGGACTTATCCTCGCCTATTCTTGGGTTTATATCATCACTTAGGACGATACTTTCCCCTTCGGTGCTTTGAGGTTTTTCAATCTCAAGATTAGGCAAAGGTTCCTGAGATGCCTCATTTCTATCCTAGATGGTCATCGTTAACTGCCCGGGTTTTAATTTTCCCTTCATGGAAATGTTGTAGCATTCCCTGGCAGCAAGTTGATCACCACAGACCGTGTATATCCCCGTGGAAGAGGGGAATTTCAGCGCGAGGTGGCGGATGGAGGTAACGGCTTCAAAAGCTATAAGCGTAGGTCGACCTAAAATGGCATTGTACGCGGCGGGACAGTCGATGACCACGAACTCGAGGAGTTTTGAGACCGTCCGAGGTCCCCTCCCAAGGTGATCACCAGCTCGATTGTCCCTATTGTCATCGATCCTTCTCCAGAGAAACCATAACGCATCATGGAGGTTGCTTTTAGCTCGGTGACAGACAAACCCATCTTCTCCAGCGTGGACCAGAATAGAAGGTTTACCGAGCTCCCATTATCGACTAGCACTCTCCTAACCCTCTGATTAGCGAGCTGCACTGCTACGACCAGAGGGTCGTTATGAGGGAACTGGAAGTGGCTGGCATCTTCTTCAGTAAAAATGATTGGTTGCCTCTCCAATCGTTGCTGCTTTGGCAGATGCTGCTCGGGGACGAACTCCACTCCATTATGAGCCTTAAGTTCGTTGACGTACCTCTTTTGGGCACCTCGGCTCGTGCCAGCCAAATGAGGACCTCCAGAGATCGTGGAGATTTCTCCTCCTATCACGGGAGGAGGGACGTCCTGATCTACCCGAGACCCGGGCTGACTGACCGGGACTTCCAGAGCTGGATGGCCTACGGGAACTCTATTCCTGTGCGTACTAATCCAAAGGTCCGGCTCTGATGAGAGTTTCGATCTCATCCTTCAGGTGTCTACAGTCATCGGTATTATGGCCAACGTCGTTGTGGAACTGACAAAACTTGGAAGGGTCTCGCTTTCCCTTCTGGTGCTTTAATGGCTCCGGCTTCTTCCAGGGGAGGCGAGCAGAATTTGCTAGGAAGATGTTCTCCCTAGAGTGGGTGAGTTTCGTATAAGTCGCGTAGACCGACTTAAATTTTTCTACGGACTTATTCTTCTTTGGGCCGTGCTGGTTGCCTTCGCTGCTCCCATTTCTCTTGCCTCCACCAAACTGGTTATTCTGTGTAACAGCCTGGGTCGCTGTCACGACCTCCGTTCCCACTCCAGCGGGCTGCTCGGGGACCTGGTTGGTTCCTGCAGCTGAGGCTTGCGCCTCCTCCAGGTTGATCCACCCCTGGGCCCTATTTAGGAATTTGCTTACGAAGCTGACTCCCTTCCTTTGTATCTCATTCCAGAGTCCCCCTCCGACGAGGATTCCAGTCCTCAAAGCCATGTGCTTAAAGCTGTCATCTGCGTCTCTGGCCCAAGCAGCGACGTTCGCGAATTTGCTTAGGTAAGCCTTCAGAGGCTCGTTAGGTTGCTGTCGTACGTTTTCCAAGGAGTCGGCCTTGACGCAGGTAGCCTGGGAAGCTCGGAATGCTCTCTTAAAGTCAGTAGAGAAAGTTTTCCACTGTTTGAACCACTGTCTGGCCGACCCAGTTAAGGTGGAGGGAAATATTAAACATCTCAACTCGGGGCCGATGTTGTGGGCCATCATCAAGGTATTGAACATACCCAGATGATCTGACAGATTCCTGTCTCCGTTGAATTTGGACAAGTGCGACATACGGAACCCAGGTGGATATGCCGTCGCCGCTATGCTGGGGGTGAAGAGCTCAAGTTCGTCCCCTTAATCATATTCGTCTTTTTCTTTCTCTGACAGGAGCTTCCTCATTAGCTCCTCCATCTGAGCCAGGCGCTCAAGGGTTTTGTCCTGATTTCCTTGGTTGTTCCGGGGCTGTTCAACAGCTCCGGATCCATTGTACACGTTTGGCGGGTTATTGTCCCTCCTATCTTGGGATAGGTTATATGGGACATTCCCGCTGTCGCGTACCTCGGACCGGTCTTCCCTTGGGTGAGCACGGCTGCCGTTTCCCACCGGGTTTCCTCTTTGAGAGTTTAGACGATCTCGGAGGTCATCCCTTGGGGTGGCTTGAGGACTTTGCGCTGAGTTCAAGCGTTGGCGCAGGTCTCCGCCAGAAAGGTCACTTCGGCGGCTTTCGGTCCAATAGCTCCCATTTGAGAAGCTCGGAGCCCGCCTCTGGGGAGGAGGATTCGGGACTTCTCTGGGCGCCCTGCTACGATGGGAAGGCCCTGCGAAAGGTGGATTTCTCCTACTGCTCCCATAAGCTGGAATATCTCGGACTGGCCGAGGAGGAGACGGATATCTTATCGGTGAAGGAGGATGCCTGACCGGGGATGCAATCCTGGTCCCGTCAGTGCGGATTAGGTTAGGTAGGGGTCGCTCTGCTCTACCCTCCGCCGGGTCCTGTTCTCGGTGGTCTGAGCGAGGCGCCGGACGGTTGGCTGGGGTGGGCTGTCGCTATGAGCCCTCCCTGGATCTCCTTCGAGAATTCCCTCGAGCCCTCCTCGGCGCACTCGAGGGTGGAAGTGAGCTGGGAGTTGAGGTCCGGACCGATCGGCTATATTGTTGCTCGACCATAGGTGGTTCCTCAAAAGTGGTCTCCCGGTGGTGCGATGTGGGAGTAGAGTTTGATGTCGGGGGTCTGACCGACCGGCTAGGCCTGGACCGATTACCCTGGCGGGACTTATGAGTCTCGCCTTGCCTCTTTCCGATGTTAGCGTCGATTGTAAGAGGGGGGTAGTCGGGCCAACACCTCTCGAATCTGCTGGTTAGCTTTCGCCAGCTAACTCCTCAGCTGTGCATTCTCCATTTCTACCGCAGTGTAAAAATCTAGGTTTGGATTAGGTGGCCGGGGTGCCGAACTTCCAGTGTCATCTTGGCCTATTGGTTACTTGCCCGACCGCTGTTGAACCCCAGGGTTCTGATCATCGGAAATAGCAGCATGATGGGCCTCCTGCCCATCATGTTGATCCGCCTCGTTACCCTGTCTTGAGCGAGTGACCACCATGGTTGGGTATTTGCGATAACACCAATCTAACAAGCTCTCAATGAAAGCACCAAATTGTTGACGCGGTTCTTCACCAACAGGTAATTAATAGAATAAGAGAATGGGATTAGTGCTAAGTAATGAACCGTAACAAATGAATGTTCTTGAAATAAAATGGTGATACGAATACTTTTTTAGGTGGTTCAAAGGTTAAAATCATTCTACTCCACCAGCCAATATTATTGCTAGTTTTCTGGTATTCTTTACAGGGTATTTCTTTACACAATAGAATCCAACCCTTTGCAACTCCCAGGGTCTCCATATTTATAGGAGAGAGCACCTGGGGGTTGGCAAGGGGGGCCATCCCGTGACCTTCTTACCCATCATGTCACTTCTGTGACATTCATGATTAATTCCTAAAACCTGACAAATGAAGTGTGGTCTAATCAATAGGTAAGGGAGATAATGGGCCGCACGGCCCAACCCAGTCATGGGTGCCTGAACACGCACGTTTATGCTGCGTGTCCAAGAATTCAGGGATATATCAGACACGTGATGTTTGATATATGCACGTTTACATTGCGTGGTTGACTTTATAAAGGGTCACAACTTCCAACTCAAGCTCGTACCTCGAGCTGGATGTCTTCTTACCCCACGGTGTCTATACCTCTAACCTGGCTCCTTAGTAAGCCTTTGCTTACCTCGAGCTAAAGAGGTGGGACCTGGTAATAGCAGCTCCGGGTACATGTCACCCACGTGGCTGATAAATAATTATGTCATACCTCAGCTCGCTAATAGCCCGTTGGAGAATTAGGGCGTACAGTGGTCAAACCACTATAATCTTTATCTGTTTTTTTATGCATTTATTGCTCACATATTCTCTCTAGGTTTTATGCGCAAACGTTGCTGCTACTTTAATTAATTAGTTGTCCAAAAAACGAGCCAACAAAACAAAGCAGTACAAAAACCAAGGTCCTTCTTCTAGGTTTTGTTTTTTCTATGTTAAACTATTATTTTCAATAGGCCTTTTTAGTTTTTTTTTTTTGTTAGTTATTGCCATTTTTATAACTTAATCATGTTTTGAAATTTATCCGTTAAAGTTTTGTTCTTGATTTTCAACTCTAGGATTTTGTTTAAGATGTACTTATTGGTTACTAATATTACTAGTGTAATTTGCTTTGGTTTAATAATTGGTTAGTGATTTTGCTAGGCTTTCTGGTTTAGTATCAAGTTATTATGACTTTATTAAAAATATTAGTAGTTGGTAACTATTATATTACATATTTATTGTTTACTTGCAGATGTTTTTAATTTTTGCTGGTCTTTCTGATTTAATTATTAATATTTTTAAGTTTCCAAGTGGCTATGTGTTAGTAGTTGAAATGTGATTACTTGTAGAAACTAAACTTATCTAGACTAAAATCATCTATGAGACAAGAAAGGCAAGTACTCAAGATTTATTTATATGGGTTGAGTATACAAGATTAGTTAGTCTTTAACTAACAGATTAGCCTTATAACAACTTGGCTAACTAATTTTTACAACAGAAAGGAAACTAACTAATTTGTGAAAGTTGTTGCTTATCATCCCCCCTCAAGCGAAAGGGTGTGGTGACAACCTTGAGCTTGGACTTGAGATACAAACCTTTCTGTAGAAACCGGTTTGGTGAGAACATCAGCGACTTAATCATAGGATGGTACATAACGAACATCAAGTTGGCGTGCTAAAATCTGATCTCGAACAAAATGGAGATCGATTTCGATGTGCTTGGACCGCTAATGAAAAACAGGATTAGCAACAAGCGATGCTACACCCTGATTATCAACCCATATAATTGGCGCATTGGAGAGGGAAACATGAAGTTCTTGTAGAATGGAAGAGAGCCATTTTACTTCAGCAGCAGTATTAGCCAAAGCACGGAACTCACTCTCGGTACTTGACTGCGCCACCACCTGCTGCTTTTTGGTAGACCAGGAAACCAGATTTTCACCAAGAAAAATTGCATAACCCCCTGTGCTGCGCCTATCATCAACACAGCTCGCCCAATCGGCATCACTGTAAGCTTGTAGAGAAAGAGATAGAGCAGGTTTTATCAGCAAGCCATCATATAGTGTCCCTTTTAGATATCTGAATAACCTCTTACAAGCCTCCCAATGCACAATAGTAGGTGCATGAATAAACTGACTAAGCTTGTTGACAATGAAAGCTATGTCAGGTCTTGTGAGTAACAGAAATTGAAGAGCACCCAAGGTACTCCAATAGAGACTGTGATCTTCAAATGGGTCTCCATCTGTAAGAGAGTTTTTGAGTGGAACTAGTGGGATTAGGACACGGTTTTGCACCCTCCATGTGCAATTTAACTAAGAGATCTGCTATATATTTTGATTGGGAGAGATACATCCCAACTGCTGTTCTAACAATTTCCACCCCAAGAAAGTAGTGTACTGGACCAAGTGTTTTGATAGAAAATTCTCTGTTAAGATCAGCTATGATAGTATTTGTTGACCCAGATTTTGGTCAATTGACACGGAGTCAGAATATGCTTGATGTGAATGAATGCGTTGAAAAGAATTGAATGACAAAAACAATAAGGACACGATATTTTATAGTGGTTCGGCCCCAGGATCTGGTAATGACCTACGTCCACTTAGATTGTTATTGATATGAGAATCAAAGGAGTGATCAAAGAACTAGGGTCCAATGAGTTTCACTATCCTTTGAAGAACAATACAATATTTCAAGTAGAATTACTCTAGTATCAAATAATTCGAAAGCCAAGAGTCCCTTCCTTGAGCTATCTTTCTCTATTTATAGGCTCAAGGGGGTTTACATGAGATTGTTACAGATATTCTCTCCTGAATAATCGGATATTCAGGAGATTGTGTGAGTTAATTTCAGGATTTACAAAGATCTTTATTGGAACATCATGCTGTATGCGGAACCATTGACTAGACTGATCGCAGGAAAGACTGGGCCGCCTGCTGCCTATAACGTGCCTTCTAGTCAATACACTAACATAATTCCTCCAGGTGTCAGCCACATGTCCAGGGATCACTTGCGACATCATCAATGCCAGTTTTTTGGATAACAGTATTGATTAGTGATGGATTTGGTCCAGTTATAAGAATATCGTCCACATAAACCAGGAGGATAACAAGTTGTGCACCAGAACCATAAATGAATAGAGAGTTGTCAGAGCGAGATGCAACAAAACCTTTGTGAAACAGAGTGAGTTTTAGCTTGTCATTCCAAGCACGGGGAGCCTGCTTTAACCCATAAAGAGCCTTATGAAGATGACAAACATGGTTAGGCTTATCCAGATCAACAAAGCCCATTGGTTGTTGCATATATACAGTTTCTTGCAACAAGCCATTGAGAAATGCATTTGTAACATCAAGTTGAATAATGGACCAATTGTAGGAGACAGCCAATGTGAGAATAATCCGAACAGTAGCTGGCTTAACGACTGGACTAAAGGTCTCAGAATAATCAATTCCAGGCTATTGACAATATCCTTTTGCTACAAGTCTTGACTTATATTTGTTTAGACTGCCATCAGCGTTAAGTTTCACTCGATGAACCCACTTATTTCCAACAAGAGACATACCAGGAAGATACGGGACAAGAGTCCAGGTTTTATTTTTCGTTAAAGCAAAGAACTCATCTTGCATGGAAGCAAACCACTTCGGATCCTCTAAGGCTCGTTTGAGTGAAGTAGGCTCTTTTGTTAAGAGAGATTCAGTAAAGGATGAGAAGTAGCATGGTAAGCTTTTGGCTTTAAGTTCCCTATTTTGTTTCTGGTTTGCATGGGGTGGCTATTTTTTGTAGGGATAAGAACAGGAGTGGTTTGGACAGTTGTATTTGGAGTGAAAGCATCTGGTGTGATGGTAGTTTCAACAGCTGGTGTAACAGTTACAGCTGATATGGGAGATGCAGCTGCAGGAATGGGAGGTGCAGCAGCTGAAATATGCGATTCAACAGGTGAAGTAGATGCAGTTGTAGGTGGCATGGTGTCGGTAGTAGACTGAGCTGGTATAACAGACATAGATGTAGCGATCTGATCAGCCATTGGTGCTGCACTAGATATGGGAGGAGAAGTACTTGTCTCAAGATCAATCAAACCAGAGGGAACCTCTGGAGGCAGTGCAGTAATATTGACACCAGAAGGACCACTAACATTTGTGTTAGTAGTTGAAGACAATGGCATAGTTTGAAAGGTAGTAAATGAATGAAACTGTGAATCGGAGTGTACCTGAGATGAACCAGCAGCAGAGGAAATAGTTGGAAAATCAGTTTCATTAAATACTACATTCCGAGCAATGTAGATTCTGCCATCTGAACTTTCACAAATGTAGCCCCTGTGTTGAAGTGAATAGCCAAGAAAGATGGATTTTGTTGTTCGAAAATCCAGCTTATGGGGTTGATAAGGACGTAGATGAGGGTAGCAGGCACAACCAAATGTTTTGAGAAATCCATAATCTGGTTTCCTATGAAATAAACATTCATAGGGTGAAATATCTCCAATAACAGGAGTTGGCAACCTGTTGATAAGGTAGACACCACTAGAGAAGGCATGCCACCAATATGTGAAATCCAACCCAGATGCAGCCAGTAAAGTCAGACCCGTTTCAGTTATATGCCTATGCTTACGTTCAGCCCTCCCATGTTGCCCATGATCATGAGGACAAGGATGTTGAAATTGAATCCCATGAGTATCTAGAAAGTTAGCAAAACTTCTATACTCACCCCCCCCCCCCCCCCCAATCTGACTGAACCGTTTTTATCTTACAATTGAATTGATTTTCAACTAGTGTCTTAAACTGTAAGAACGTAGGGTAGGCTTGGGATTTCAAGGTAAGCGGGAATATCCAAGTATAACGGCTGAAATCATCTATAAAATGGATGTAATAACGATAGCCTGCCTTGGAGGGAGTATGGGAGGCACCCCATAAATCTGTGTGAACCAATTCTAAAGGTGTGGAAGCTCTAGAAGTGGAGATAGTGTAAGGGAGTTTGTGGCTTTTGCCTTTTTGACACGGTTCACAGAAGGCAAGGTCCTTTATGGAGCCACTATGTGTGACCTGTGGAAGAATTTTAGCAAGGATCCTAGGTGCAGGGTGACCAAGCTTTGAGTGCCACAAATTAATAGTTTGAGGGGCATTAACATTTAAACAACAGGTAAAGAAGATGAAGAAAAACCATTCTCTTTATTGCAATTGGAATTTTTACAGTTGGGGAAAGCTGAAATTTCAGAGTGATTAGTACAAGAAAAAGTACAATGTTTAGAAACAGAAGTCTTTGGCTGAGACATGACTAGTTGGCACTCGAGTGGAAGATTGGAAGGTTGAAAGTGTTTATGAGACAGCGTGTATAGGCCATTCCTAACCCTCCCTTTGAGCAAAACTCTCCCAGTGTCCTTTTCCTTGACAAAACAACATGTGGAATGAAATTCCAAAAAGACATTATTATCTTGAGTCAGTTTGAAGACACTAACTAAGTTCTTGGTTATGACAGGAACTTTAAGAACAGAATCTAATTTTAAAGGAAAAGAATGGGAGGATAAGGAAGTTTTACCAACATGAGAGATTGGTAATTTCTTACCATTACCGATAGCTAATGCATCTGGTCCAGAGTAGGGAATTTCAACTTCAAGATGTTCCATACCTTGAGCAACATGATTGTTCGCACCTGTATCCGCATACCAATCGTGATCACCTCCAAAATCTGGGATAGTATTGGCAGCATAAGCTTGAGGATCATCCTCTTCAAGCTCAGTCAAGAAGGCACCTGGGTAAGAATCACCAGTCTTTGGAGTAACAAAGTTCTTATCAAACCAATAATGACAAACCATAGCAGAGTGACCAAGGTGATGGAAAACTTGACAAAATAATCTGAGAGCTCCACGCCCAAAAGCTTTTCCAGCAGGGGGACGAGAAAGATTGGTTTGAGAAGTTAGATTTCGACCCCCGTATCCACCAGATCTGGCATTGTGACGGTGCGATTTATTGTGACCAACAACAAGATTAGCTAATAATTTGTTGGACAAATCAGAGATGGAATAATGACGCTCAAGCCTGGTTTCTTGAGAGAGAAGAAGCGCCTGAATTGAATCAAGAGACAAATCATCCATTCGACTAGTGACATGAACCACAACGGGATCGTATTCGGGTCCAAGACCATTGAGAAGATGCATAACTAGATCGTGCTCATCCATAGGGTAACCAGCCGTAGAAAGAGAGTCAGCAAGGGATTTAATCTTGTCAAGATAATCAGTAATGGAAAGATTACCTTTCTGAAGGGTCAAAAGCTGAGATTTAATCTGAAGAACTCGAGCCTTTGATTGACTGGAATAACGTTACTGAAGGGCGAGCCAAATAGCGTGAGAGGATTCATGGTGAGCAAGTGAGCCAAGAACAGCTTCAGTCATGGCAGAGCGAAGCCAGCTGAGAAGAAGTTGATCTTGGCGCCGCTAGGTGACAAATTTGGGGTTAACCAATCCATTAACAAGGGTCGCCAGAGGAGGCACACCAGTGAGAAGAAGAGCATCAAGGCCATGGCCAATAACTGTGGGAAGAACTTGCGATTTCCACGCAAGAAAATTTGAGCGGTCAAGTTTGACTGTGAGAGTGGAATTGAAGGAGTGCTGGAAGGGGTTCCAAGAACCAGAGGCGGGAGTTGCAGCGGGAACAGTGGAGGAGGTGGGTTGGTTGGAGGAATCCATGGAGAAAGAAGGATCAATGGTTCTCTGATACCATGTAGAAACTGAACTTATCTATGCTAAAATCATCTATGAGACAAGAAAGGCAAGTACTCAAGATTTGCAAACGTTAATCTCATATGAGATTGATCATTTATTTATATGGGTTGAGTATACAAGATTAGTTAGTCTTTAACTAACAGATTAGCCTTATAATGTAATGACCCACTAATCTAGTCTATTTGGACCATTATCGAACTATACATACAAATTCTTACTAAAACATACATTTGCGAAAATACCATAATTTATTATAAACTTGTAGAAACAAAGGTTACTTTCATAAAAATAAGTAGGATATGGGTACCCATTGTCTTTAAAACAAAAATAACTTAAAGTAAAAATAGTTCATAGAAAGTGCGGAAAATACATTTGAAACCATAAAAAACATAAACAAGACTACATCCTCGAATCGAATAACGCTCGGCCCCTTGACTCCATTCACCATCGATACACATCCTCTAAGCGTCACGAATCTTTCCGCCTCTAAAGCTTATTTCCTGCACATAAACAGAAAGGAATGAGCCTAATGCCCAGCAAGGAAAATCTAACACATAGTCATAAACATAATTTCATAAGAAACATAAAGACATATCATAACACATAATACACTTATTATAATGACCATTATTACTTGGGGTCCCTTAGACTAAACAAGCTTATGCCCATGAGATTAGTGGGGTCCTACCAGCTAAATAGGCATATGCCCACAATCTTTTTGGGGTCTTGTTAGTCAAAAAGGGCATAAGCCCAAGCCTTCAAACATACACATTCATAACATATCATAACATAACACATAAGATAACATAAACATAAACATATAGATTCTAGCCTATTTTCCTTACCAAAGTCACCGGGATATGTGGACTGAGTTGGGACTTTTTGGAACACTCCTAAAACCATAAGAAAGAGTGAGTCTAAAGAAGAAAGGAGATGAAATGAAAGGGATGGAAAGACTAAACCATTGAAAGTCACACTTACCAAACTTATGTGCTTCAAGAACTTAGATCCCCTAACCAAAATGAAGATTAAGGTTAGAGATTGAGTAGAAGACTATGAGGAAGAAAATAACATAATACAGAAATGAACTAGAGTTTTGGTTACCTCAAAGACTTGTAAGATAGATCTACACCACAACCGAAATACTATAGAATCTCACTTCCCAAAGTGTTTGATAAGCTTATGATGTTTAAGCTTATGATTTCCCAAACCAGGTGTTTACACTCTCACACTCACTTAGCACTAGCAGCTTCTGAACTTAGAGTAAAAGGTGAATAATGGCTGGGTACTAAGTCCTATTTATAGAGTTTGGGAATGAAAGTATCTTAATTTTACTTGAATAAAAATAATGGCTTTTTAGGTGAAAATCATTTGAATAATCGTTCAGCAGAGGCTGAAGACTCGTTCAAAAGATGCTGGACTGTTGAAGGAGTTTGAATGGCTGAAAGGAAATGAATTCAAAAGAGTTTGAATTTATGCTGGAGGAGGCGATATATCGCCCCCTGTAGGTGATATATCGCCTGGGCCAGTATGCCCGAGGCGACCCTGCATCGTCTCGTGTTTTCCGTATCTACGTGCTGCGATATATCGCCCCCTATAGCTGCGATATATCGGCACACGCTGAATATTTAAACACGAAATTACACATTTTTAGCTAAGTTTGAATGGAGTAAACAGCCTTGACTAAGCCTTCAACGTATTCAAAGCTGCTGACTGACCCTATATCATTCAAACTTTACCCTTATTTAATTTAATCCTCAAAAATACTTAATCCTTAATTACCATTCATAACATGTGCTTAAAATCCTATTGGTTGATATCTAAACCTTATAATATAACACATACTATCCTTAATATCAGTCATATAATCAAACCTTAGGTTATACTTAATATTCTTAAACTATAGGTTAAACTTAGAAAATCTATAAGTACTACTATGAGTGTCCAAATAATTCCCGGTCTGAACCAAAAATCCACAGTAACAAAGATAATACTATACATACTATCATACTATTATCTATCTTAGCTAAGTAAAGTTCTTGGACTCTACATATAACAACTTGGCTAACTAATTTTTACAACAGAAAGGAAACTAACTAATTTGTGAAAGATGTTGCTTATCATTACTAGATTAGTAATGTCTTACTTTCTTATCATTTAAAAAAATTAGTAACTAGTTACTATTTTATTAATGGAAACATTAGTAATAAGTTACTATTATGCTACTAGTTTTGTAACCAACAACCAGTTACAATAGGGAAATTTCACTATTTATGCATAATAGTGTGTATAATTACTAAATAATACTAGCACTATTTAGTTTTTCAAATTGATGCTAAACTTTCACCAAGTACCAAAAATGCCCCTCTTATTTTTTCCTACCCAAAATTTTCCCCCACAAACTCTCTCACACTCTCTCTATCTCGTTGTTGCTCTCAATCCCCGATAACCAAAACCGAAGCCAAACCCCAAAAAGCAAAACCCATAATTGATCTCACCCTCTCTCTTTCTCTACTCTGACGTCGGCCACCCAGAACCCATCGAACCTGTCGAACCAACGATGGCAACGAAGCTCAAAACCCACGGCGTCGAACCCGTCAATCAAACCCATATTCCCATTAAGGTAAATACTTGAACCCTCGTGCCGATTATTATTGTTTTGATCCCTTTGAATCTGGTGGTGTGGAATGGGTATGACAGTTATTAGGTTATGGGTTTTTCTTTGGTTTTTTCTGGGTTTGAACTAGTGGCTTGTTAGGTTCAATAGAAGCTCGATTGATCTATGGTAATGTATGAAACTAGCTCGATAGGCTCGATTATGGTTCGATAGTAGGCTCGATAGTGTAGTTTAAATGTATTAGATAAAAAGGGCTCGATAGGTTCAATAGTAGGCTTGATGGATCTATGGTATTAGATAAAAAAAAAGGCTCGATAGGTTCGATAATGGTTCGATAGTAGCTCGATGGTTATTTATGTAGACAGATTTTGCTTTTCTCGATAGGCTCGACATTGGCTCGATAGTCTCTACAGTTTTAGGTTGTTGATATTGCTTGATAGGCTCGATAGTTTCTCGATAGTTGCTCGATAGGGTATGTTGCAGCTCGATAGAGCTCGATGACAGCTTATTTTAGTTTTTTGATGAATTTTTTTTTGAATATTTTCCCGATTTTGTTTTCTTACCAATTTTTTTTCATGTGTTGTTGTAGATGCCTAAGTTGTTTGTTCCATTTAGTGATCACTTTCCTGGTCGAGTCACATATCGGAGTAGTAGCACTTTAAATCACATTAAGACTAGGTTTGTGGACCTCGGGCTGACAGAAAGTGTAACGCCCCAACTCCTGGGACCGTTACGGTGTGCCTTGTAAACAGTGCTAAACTCGCTAATCGAGTCATTTGGCCAAAACGTGATCTAAGTATGATTAGCGGTTTAGGGTTTAAACACTTTGGTTATGATGTAACGTTTCATTAGAACGTTTAATATATATACATTGGGATCCCAAAAATATAAATTTCAGAGTTTATTACAGAAAATATTTACTACAAGCCGTTCTAAGCGGCAAAACAGGGTTCAACCCTAGTTCCACTTTAAACCTCGGCCGTGGCGGTCGAGCAGCTGCATATGTACACGTCATCACCTAAGCTCTCCAACTCAAGGATGGTCCAGCTTCCTCTTGCCTTTACCTGCACCACATAGCACCCGTGAGCCGAAGCCCAGCAAGAAAACATAACACTATACATAAGCATTATTAAATGATTATCGTTATAATCAAACGGAGCATAAAGCTTCCAAACCAATGAGTAAACATCACATAATTCTAGCGGGAGAGTGGCTGTTAAGTAAGCCACCAGCCTCCAAGCTCTCTTTTCTAGCGGGAGAGTGGCTGTTAGGTAAGCCACTAGCTTCCAAGTTCTGTTTTCATTCATTGACCCTCAGGGTCGGTCAGGCATTAATGCTCCTTGAGTCATTCAATGCTAGCAGTTGATTAGATCTAATCTCCGTTGGCTTGCGTGAACCACGCTAAGACCATTCTGACTAATCAGTCAGCGCTATGTGACCAGTGTCCAGTATCACTGCCGAACTTGACTAATCAGTCACAGCTTCACAGCTGGTACTAACACCTTTGCCAATTCTGGGTGACCAGTGTCCAGTATCACTGCCGAACTTGACTATTCAATCACAGCTTCACAGCTGATACTAACACCTTTGCCAATTCTGTCTGACGATTCAGTGCAACGTGGCCAGTGCCCAGTACCACTGCCGAACCTGACTAGTGAGTCACGACTTCACAGTTGATACTAGCACCTTTGCCAAATCTGACTAATTAGTCAGTGCCATGCACAAGTAAGCAATGCTATCAATATGTATCATATGCCAATTATCCAAGAATAGGGCATTTAGCATGCTTACTAAACAGTTGCTAGCATAATCATGATCATGCACAAACTCAGAGACTCAAGCTCTGGCCAATCTCATCTTCATCATTCATGGCATGCCCTAATCACATGTTTCTCGTGCATCACATGCATCACACTTAATCACCCAGCATGCCTCATTAATAATCATATGCAAATGGGCAAGATCGCCAAGCATTCATTATGCTATCAATGTTTACATTTAAACATCCAACATGCATCAATCATAGCCATGCATGTCACATACGGGGTGCAGTTTTCTTACCTCGGGTTCGAGCGAGAATTAATAAAAGAAACGACCTTTGAGAACGATCAGCTTTTCATCCTTTAGCGGTCACCTAGTCATAACCAAACATATGGGATACCATTAATAAAATGTCCCCAACCAAAACCTAACCCCCGGGACCTCAAATACTACTCAACCGGGTAGTAGGTTCAACCCCGAGGCCTAAAGATTGAATTCCCAAGCTAAAAACCCCATTATGGCAAAAATGACCTTAAGGGTCGCGGCCCTCCTTGGCCATGCCGCAGCCCACCCCTCAGACAGAGGCGCCCAAACCCAGTTTACACCAAGGGCCGCGCCTCTCCCTGGCCATGCCGTGGCGCAACCCCTATTTCAGCCAAAATGACAACTCGCACACTAGAATGTCCCCTGCATTTTCCCTTAGAACCAGACCCTTAAACCATCTCTAAACCTCCTCCAAACATATAATTAAACCCCCAAATAACACCCTTAACTCACCCTCATCAAACCCCAATCAAAACAACACAAAACCCCCCTTTGATTCACACTTCCCACATCAAAAACCATGAATTAAAAAACTAAAACGAAAACAGAGCAACACTTGAAACCAAAGGCTAAAACTCACCTTGAAACTGGTCTTGAACCTCCCTTACAAGCTAAACCCAGTCTCCAACCCAGCCTTTAAGTTTCCCTAGCTTGAAACTCCACCAAGAACTCAAAACCCTCAAAGGAGAAGTGAAGAAGGTGATGTACGGGAAAGGAAGAAGCAAACCTCTGTTTTTGCTCTGTCCTTCTACAGCCCTCCTATGTTATATATATCCAAAACCCAAAATGACCAAAATACCCTTAAGCCAACAAAAGCCTCTAAACCATTTAAAGGGTAAAATTGTCATTTCCCGCCTATCTCGTTAATTATAATTAACGCTCTCAAATTCCCGCTATTCTCAATATTCTCAAATACCAATAAATCATATCCCATTACCCTTTAATTCCCGGTAATGCTCTAATCTTTAAATTCACCCCGAGACTCACCCCGAGCCCCGAACTTAAACCCATTATGACTAGACCGAACACTTACATCTCATGATCGTCTCATGTCGAAAAGCTCGAACCAATCCACCCTATAATGTGGCTATATTAATTAATCTCAACCATGCACCCAAAATGTACAATTACGCTCACAGTGGCCAAATTACCAAAATGCCCTTGCATTTAAAATATAAGCCCATATGCATGCATTCACCATCATATAATAATATAATTCATATAAACATGCATATAATCATTAGATATCATAATAAATCAATTATGGCCCTCCCGGCCTCCTAATCAAGGTCCTAAACCTTATTAGGAAATTTGGGGCATTACAGAAAGGGCTAAGGAATCCCCTTTTAAGCAGTTATTTTTGGCTTCAGAGTTTAATTTCTCTGGAGTTTTGGTGCATCAACTGCTTTTGAGGAAAATCGCCAACAACAACGAAGATGAGGTGCATTTCTTCTTGGGTTCGAAGTCTTGTATATTCGGCATGGGAGAGTTTGCCCTAGTGACAGGGTTGAATTTCAGTACCTTCCCGTCACCAGAAGAGTTGGAAGAGCATAATCTCAGCGACCGCTTGATAAAGGAGTATTACAATGAAGCTGAGAAAGTAAAGCTCTCACAGGTGGACCATGCTTTCAATACTTGTACTGTTGTGGAAGATGTGTACAAGCTTGGTCTATGTTTGTTGGTTAAGGGGGTTTCGAATGTCATAGAGGGCAAGTTGCATATATAGCGAAATATTCTGAAGATGGTTGAGGATGTAGAGTACTTCTTCAACTATCCATGGGGGAAGTACTGTTGTGACTAGGTTTTCAACGAGGCTTGGGTTAGAGGATCGTGCTCGAGATTTCGGTGCTTAAGAAGCTCAAGACACTGGTAAGAAAACTGTTGTACCCATAAAGCAGGGCGAGGCCCCAAAGTTGTGTTGCAGGGCACGACCCTATATGATTATGTGCAGGGCGTAGCCCATTGATTATGCTAATACATGTTTAAGTGTTTGTTTAATTATGCTATGTATGCATATATGTGAATGATCGGCAAGAGCCGAGAACGGTGAAGGTCGAGAACGGCAAGGGTCGAGAACGGTGAAGGCCGAGAACGGCAATGGGCCGGGAGCAGCGTTTAGCACGCGGAGTGCGAGTTGCAGGGTAAGACCCTAAGGATACCTGGGATATCCTTACGGTGTAGACTGGGAATCCAGGGCCTGGTAAAGCGCTTGGGACGGCATGGCCTTATGTGTTTAGCCTGTTGGCGGATTTGTTATATGCTAAGTTATTGATATGCATATGTTATCTATTTGTATGGAGTTTTCTTGCTGGGCTTCAGCTCACGGGTGCTTTGTGGTGCAGGTAAGGGCAAGGGGAAAGCCGACCAACCATGAGTACGAAGAGCATGAAGCGACATGTACATGTCTGGTCTGCCTGGCTGCCACGGCCACGGGTATTTTTGGGAGATGCTTTGTACTGAATCTTATTTTGTCGTGTAGTTGACTTTAAACATACTTTGAGTTGTAAATATTTATAAATAGTATTTTGAGATCTCAAATGTAAAACACTCTACAATTTTCAATGAAAGACTACATTTTCAAATTATGTGATTTAATAGAGTTTAGTTACACTTTTGATCTAAATTCTTGATCAGCAAGTTAAATGCACATTGTAAACTCACTTAGTAACGGCTCTAAGGTAGTAGGGCGTTATAGGTTATTTTGTAAAGAATTATTAAAACTAGGCTGGATTGCAAAATGACTTTAAAAAATAGATCATTTTGCCAAAGGACCCTTAAAAAAACATAAAAATCTAACATTGAGCTTTGGAAAATCAACATCATCGTCAACCTTTTCTTCTAAATCGGAAGGCACCATTGAAGCCTCTTCATATTTAGCCTCTTGTTCAATCACTTTTCATTAGATGGACTCACATAAGTTTTCCTCATCATCATCGAAGTGTCCATCTTCACAAATGGGGATAGTTTTTTGCTCATCTATTTTCTCTTTGATTCGCAATTGAGAAGATGCAGAGTTCAAACTTCACGTGTGAACTATAATCTCCTCTTTAAATTTCAATATGCAATGCATCTAGAATTACAAAATAATGAGAATTAAAATCTGTTCATTAGCCTTTTCGTCAACTACAAATAAATAAACAAAGCTCAAAGAAAAAATATTAAACACTGAATTTTTACATGATTCAGAATATTAATTAACTCTAGTCCACGAGTCAATTGTATTAGGAAGAAGAACTTACAAAGTTCAAGTCTTCTAGAAATTTAGGCAGAGTTTTTGCATGTTCTAAAGATTGGCTCCTTTTGCAAGTGATACATTATTCCTATTTATAGGCGGCTGAGAGTTTTTAGTTCACTAATTGAAGCTGATTATAATTAAAATCTCTTAATGGGCTTAGATAACATGAGAAATGAGGCCATTTTTCCCATTCTTTAGGCTTTTGGGCCCTTACTGCTGATCCTCGGGCCCATCGCAGGGGCTAGGAGCCTGCGATTTCTGAGAAAAGGTGCGACTCAGTTACTATCCAGGGGTAGCTACACGTATCCCCATGTTAAGACGACATCTTGGGACATTCACTTTGTCCGTTGTATAGACTCGGCAACATGGTCTCTGAGGAGCTCCATTTGAACCACGAAGCCTTATGAGATTACTTCCCGTTTGGGGGTTCTCGAGGGTCAACATTATGAACGACTCTGATGAACCCAAAACGGGTATGTTTTAAATATTTATAACACGCAAGCGCATGAATCATATATGAAGTATAGTGTTCGTGTAAGCATGAAATCGAACCCAAAGGAGTTGTCTAAAATAAAAAAGAAAATTATTTTAAACTAAAATGAATAAATTCTAACATAGCTCCAAAGATTGATGAGATTTAATGTCATGAACATAAAATAAAAGATTTAAAATAAAGCTATTTAAGAGAATAAAAATAAACCAATAATGATTTGAAAAAAAATGTTTAAAGGAAAGATTATTAAGATACTAGAATTCACAAAATGTAAGTTTAATAATACTTATTAGTAAATTGATTCCCAAGTTTTAGTGGTAGTTAAAATAAGTCAAACTATCATTTTCCAAATAGATTTATACTTTTAAGAACAAATTATTTCTAAAAAGATAAGATTTTTCTTCACTTTTCAAAAATGTATAATTTCAAAGTATTTAATGTGAATCAACCTAATGAAACAAAAAAAAATCAAATAACATTATTTATAAGGCCAAACATAATATTTTTGTTCTAAGCATTGGATGTGTATAATTTAATGACACATCTTACACAAAGAATATTATGTTTTGCAAAATGAAGAACAAAAAGCAATATTATCTAACAATCCAAAATATGAGATATTAAAGATGAAAGACATATATGAAGAAGAAAAATCCATAAACTTTGTTGCATTACAAGGGAAATCAACATACAACATAAATATTATCTAGTTACAAGTTGCTTCATCATGATCTTAATAATCTTATGAAAAAGATTAGAACCACATAACTAGAATAGAAATTACAAAATAAATAAAATACATACTTAAAAATGCTATTGAAAAACACCAAAATGGAAGAGAGAATGGTAGAAAAGAAGATGGTAACCAAAAATTAAGCACACTAAAATGGTCTTGAAATTGCATATTTATAGCCAAAATGAGAGTATTAAAATAATCAACTTAAATTAATTAAATTGATTAGATTAATTAAATAAAGTAAATATGGCATATAGAGGTAAATTATAGGGTGTAATGATGATTTTTGTGGTGAAATATGTGGAAAAATTGGGTAAAAATGTGGCATTTTTGGGCATAGGGACAAGGGGACAAGGTGGGCTCAAGAGAAAAGGTGATGGTGGCTTGGTGGGTGTGGCAGGCGGCTGGGCATGCTTCAGGCAGCTGGGAGGTTGGGCCTGGCGTGGTGGGTTGTTGAGGTTGGGCTAAATGGATGGAAGTTGGCGAGCCCAAGGGAGGCAGCTGGGAAAAGGCGCTGGGCTGGGCCGAAGGTACAGTTGGGAGGACTTCGGGCCTGGGGGCTTGAGAGGGCAGCTGGGCTGTAACAACCCAAAATTACTAATGAGGCTTAAGGGCCTTGATTAGTGTGTCGGGAGGGCATAATTGTTTATGTGTGTGATTTAAATGAATTAATGCATGATTATGTGATAAGCATGCTTATATGATTATATGGATACGTGAAATGCATGACTAGAGTATTAGTATGCATATAGGCCATGTTTAGCTTATAGGGGCATATTTGTAATTTTTGGTCGTTGAGGGCATAAATGTAATTCTTTGCGATAAATTGTTGAGACCACGTTATTATGTGGATATATTCACAGATGGTGGCTCGAAGCGATCCTAGTGAGCGGTTTAGCGTTATAGTCACAGTGGGGATTTATACCTAGCTCGGGGGAGCCTGGGGGTATTTCTGGGAATTTGGGAAATATATTGGAGATGATTAGGCATTGGGGAAAATAATTGGTGATTAATTAGATGACGAGAATTAAGTGGTAAATATTAGTGACACTCAAGGAATTAGCGGGAATTGAGAACAAATGACCAAAATGCCCTTAGAGTGATTAAAAGGCTTAGGTTTAATTGGGAAGGCAAAAGGGTCTTTTGATGTGAAAAAGGGGATAGGAGTTATTCTGCTTATTTAGATTTAGTGGAAGTGTAGAAAGGGCTAGAAGCTGAAGGAAAGAAAGAAAAAGAAAAAATAGAACACTAAATTTACCACTTTCTCTCCCACACGGTTTTCCCTATTCCTCACCATTTCTTGTGGATTTTGGAGCTTGATACTCAGGGAAAGTCTAGGAAAAGTCTTGGGACTTTGATCCTTGGAGTGGCTAGAAGTTCAGCTGGATTTAGCTACCAATTAAGGTAAGGTTTAAGAGTTTGGTCTGAATTTGATGAAGTTAATTCTGATTTTGAGTTTTGGATGGGAATCAAGGGGCTTGAGCTTGGGGATTTTAGGAACTAAAGGCTGGAAGGGCATAGAAGACAACCTAAGGTCGAATTCTCCTAGCTAAGGTAACCAATTCTAACTTTGAAGTTCTGGGTTTCTGGTTTTGGATGGGAGAAGTTTGTGATATACTGTGATGCTTCACATCAGGGTTTGGGTTGTGTTCTAATGCAGTTAGAAAAGGTAATTGCTTATGCTTCACGTCAGCTGAAGGAGTATGAACAGAGATATCCTACTCATGATTTAGAGTTGGCGGCTGTGGTATTTTCCTTAAAGGTATAGAGGCATTACCTTTATGGGGAGAAGTGTGAGATCTACACTGACCATAAGAGCCTGAAATACTTCTTCACACAGAAAGACTTGAATATGAGACAAATGCGTTGGCTGGAGTTAGTAAAAGATTATGATTGTGAGATTATATATCATCCAGGAAAAGCCAACGTGGTAGTTGATGCTTTAAGCCGGAAGGGTCCGGGGCAGATTTACAGCGCAAGGCTTATAGCCAGAGAGTTAGCAGATGATATGACCAAAGCTTGTATAGAGTTGTTGGTGGGCCAGTTGGCCAATATTACGCTACAGTCTACACTGTTGGAAAGAATCAAGGAGGGTCAGTTGAGTGATCCACAACTAATCAAAATCAGAGAAGATGTTTTGGCTGGAGCATCCAGAGATTATACAGTGTCTGAGATGGGCTTGTTGAGATACAAGGGTCGGATATGTGTTCCGTTAGACACTGCTATGAGGCAAGAGATTTTGGATGAATCACATACTACACCTACTCTTTGCATCCAGGCACCACAAAGATGTATCAGGATGTGAGATCGTTGTATTGGTGGTCGGGGAGATGTAGTGGAGTATGTGGCTAAGTGCTTGATATGTCAACAGGTCAAGGCTGAGCATCAGAGACCGGCAGGGTTATTGCAGCCTCTGGATATCCCAGAGTGAAAATGGGAGGACATCATGATGGATTTCGTAGTTGTAATGACCCAAATTTGCTAATAAGGCTTAGGGCCTTAATTAGCGTGCTTGGAGGGCAATAAGTGATTTACTGTTATAATATTTGAATTTGTATTAATATGTGATTAGAGATGCATGTTTAGGTGAATAAAATATGGATGTGGGCCCCATCTGGTTATTAGGGGCATGATTGAAATTTTAGCCCGTTGAGGGCATAAATGTGATAATTGTGATATATTTGTGTTGCACAATCCGAGACAGTCTGAGGGAGCGGTTAGCTAGAAAGTCACAACGGGGTCGAAAATCTGACTCGGGGCGAGTCGAGGGGTAATTCGGGTATTAGAAGTTTTATGGGGTTATCGGGTTAAGGAAATAAATACTTGGAGATATATTTGAGGATAGAATGTCTAGGAGGGAACATTGGGGAAATTTTATTATTTTGCCTCAGGGACTTAACGGGATTTGGGAAATGGCCAAATTTCCCTTGGGATTACTTGAGAGTTAGTGATAGGTTTAAGGGCAAAAAGGGAAATTGGCTTAAAGGATAAGTTAGAATTAGCAGGGGAAAAGAGCTTCACGTTCCTTCACTTTGGTTTATTCTAGAACAGTCTTTGGAGCTCTAAAGGAAAGCTAGAGCTAAGAGAGGAAGAAGAGAAAGAAAGCTGATATTCTTGGAAGCAAAGAAGGATCTCAAGCTGGGATTTAGAGGGCTAAATCAGGGATTTAATCAAGCTCAAAGGTAAGTGTTAAACTTGATAAACAAGCTGAATTCTGCTGATTTTGGGTGTTAGGACTTAGACATGCATGGTTTGGTTTCTAGAATTGGTTTTGATTGCTTGATGGGTGTAGGAATTGGTTCTTGAACTTGTTGGTATGTTTAGGTTGCATGAGTATGAATTTTGGGCTTAATTCTGAGGTTGGGGGTAATTTTGGATGAGATATGTGGGGTTAAGCTCGAGGAAAATTTGAAGGAAAGGCTGGGATTTTCTGGTTTTGCAGCTAGAGTCGCGGCCCTAGGAGGGGCATGCCACGGCCCGTGTGCACGCGAGGCATGGGGAGGCCATGGATCTTGAGGCACGACGCGGCGCTTGGCCAAGCATACCGCGGCCCGTGTGTCTTCTAGGGAGGTGTTTAGCCTCTATTTTGAGGCAAGTTGCGGACCTTAAGGGGTTAGGCCGCGACCCTAGTTCAAAATGCAGGGTGCCTTGTGGGATTTGACTTGGGAACCTAATTGTTAAGGCTCGGGATGGATTTTATCACCCGAATTGATAAAATCCAAGGTCCCGGAGACTAGAATTATGACCTAAAGCTATTTAATGGATTAGAACTTGATGGGTGGATATTGTTAATGCATTGTGACTAGGGTTTCGGTGAGGCTCGAACTAGGGGACTGTGCTCGGGACATCGGTGCTTGGAAAGCTCGAGACACAGGTAAAAAATCTACTGTTCCCATAAAGCTTGAACTGCAAGGCACGACCCTTAATGATTGAGTTGCAAGGCTCGACCTTATATGATTATGTTGCAGGGCGTAGCCCTTTGATTGAATTTATATGTGTTTAAGTATCCGTTTAGTAATATTATGTGTACACATAAATGAATGAACGACGATGGCCGGGAACGGCGAAGGCCGTGAACGGCAAGGGGCCGGGAGCAGCGTTTAGCACACGGAGTGCGAGTTGCCAGGGCGATACCCTAAAGGATACCTGGGATATCCTCACGGTGTGGACCGTGAACCCAGGGCCTGGTAAAGCGTCTGGCACGGCATGGTCATATGTGTATAGCCTGATGATGGCTTGTTTATATGTTAAGTGTTTGATATGCATATATTATCTGCTTGTGAGGGTTTTCTGGCTGGGCTTTGGCTCACAGGTGCTCTGTGGTGAAGGTAAAGGCAAGGGAAAAGTCGACCAACCTTGAGTATGGTGAGCGTGATGAGCGGCGCATACATGTCTAGTCTACCTGGCTGCCACAGTCGGGGATACCTTTAGGAGATGATTGCACTAAACTTAAATTTTGTCGTTTAACCGACTCTGGTTATATTTTTGAATTGTAAATATTTCTAAACAATATTTTTGGGATCCCAAATGCTAAACGCTTTATGATTTTCAATGAAAGGTTTATTTTTAAGTTTATGACTCTGATTATGGTTTAATTACACTTTTGTCCTAAAACCTCGATTAGCGAGTTAGTAGCACATTTTAAACTCACTTAGTGATAACTCTACAAAATAGAGTTATTCTACCACTTTTTATGTGCTAATTGTTGCTTAATTCTTGAGTTTTTAATTGATTTATTAAGTTTTAAAGTAATTTTAAATTTATTAGGTTTATTTTGATTTTATATATTTTTGTGTGTTTTTATTGATATTTTGTTGTGAAATATTATAGTTTAATTATTTAAAATTAATATTGTTAAGTTAGAAGTAAAAAGATGCAATTTTGTGCTTAAATATTTAAGTAAATTAAGTTTTAATTAATATTTTTATGGAAATTATATTGTATATTTTATTATTGAAAATATTTAGTTTTAATTTAATTTATGTTATTTTTGTAGAGAATTTGTTGAAATTTTTGCTCTTGAAAAGCAAGAATAATAAAGGAAAATAAATGGCATTTTCAAGGAAAGAAAGGAAAAACTGGCATAGCTTCACCATGAGCCCGCCTAGCTCGTTTGCCCCAGCCGTGCACCTCTAGCCAGCATTCCCCAACCGACTGCACTTGCCTCTTTCGGGCCCAATCCAAGCTAATTCGGCCCAGCAGTCCACGGTTTCTCTTCAATCATCCAGCTAGCGGCTTCCTTCAGCACCCCACCACCTGCCACTCCAGCCTTCACCCAACAGGCCCGAGCCAAGCTTCTCTCCACTCCTGCGCCTGGCACCAGGCCCACGAAGCCTTCAGCTGCCAAAACAACACCACGCCCAAGCCCAATTTTCCCCTTCCCAGCCACCAGCAGCATTTTACCCCAAACAATCATCATTACACCCTATAATTTACTCATATTTGCCATATTATTATTAAGTTAATTAATTTAAATTGATTATTTTAATATACTCATTTGGGCTATAAATAGGGAGTTTTGAAGACCATTTAGGTGTGTGCATTTTGGGGGAGGTTACCATACCACACACTCACCACACTTTCAAAACCCTCCATTCTCTTCATCTTTTTCTTCTTTTTGGTCATTTTTTCTATGAGTTTTTAGATGAAAAATTTAGGGGTTCATCCTCCAAATTTTCCTATTTATGTTTGTAATTTTTAGTTTGTATTTGCTATTCTAGTTATGTGTTTCTAATCTTTTTAAGATTATTAAAGTGATGATGAAACAATATGTAACTAGATAGTATTTATTTTGTATTTATCCCATTTTGTGCAACAAAGTTTATGGAATTTTCTTCTTCAAATATCTTCTTTCATCAGAAATATCATGTATTTTGGATTGTTAGCACATATTTACACTTTGTTCTTCATTAGTGCAAAAACATAATATTCTTTGTGTAAGATGTGTCATTAAATTGTACACATCTATGATTAGAACAAAAATATTATGTTTTGTCTTATAAATAATGTTCATTGATTTATTTGTTATTTCATTAGATTGATTTACACTAAATGCTTTGAAATTATAATTTTAAAAGTGAAGATAGATCCTATATTTTTATAAAAACTTGTGCTTAAATAGAATATCTAATTTGAATAAGTGATGGTTTGATTAATTTCTACTATTACTAAAACTTGGAAATCAATGTACTTATAAATATTATTGAACTTATATTTTGTGGATTTTATTATCTTAATAATCTTTCTTTTACCATCTTGATTTCTATTAATTTATGTTTATATATTGTCTTTAATTTCTTTATTATTATCTTTTATGTTATTTTTATTATACAAAAATCCCATCAATCTTTGGAACTAGGTTATAATTTATTAATTTAAATTTAAAATAGTTTTCTTTTCGATTTTAGACAACTCCTTTGGGTTCGACATCCTTTCTTACACGATCACTATTCTATATGAACGATTCGTGCGCTTGCGATTTATAAATATTTAAAACATACCCGTTTTGGGTCCATCACTTAGTAACGACTCTAAGGCAGTAGGGTGTTACAATGGTGGGGTTACCCAGGACTGTTGGTCAACATGATTCTATTTGGGTTATTGTGGATCACTATACCAAGTCAGCTCACTTCTTGCCAGCGAGGATTACTTATACAGTTGACCAGTACGCATATCTCTATGTGAGAGAGATCGTGCGCCTCCATGGAGCACCAAGGTCGATCGTGTCAGAACGGGACCCCACTTTTACTTCCAAGTTTTGGGGGAGTTTACAGAAGGTCATGGGAACACAATTGAAGTTCAGTATTGGTTATCATCCTCAGAAAAATGGACAATATGAGAGGGCAATTCATATATTAGAAGACATGCTACGAGCATGTGTGCTGGACTTTGGTGGATCCTAGAGTAAGTATCTACCTTTGATAGAGTTTTCCTACAACAACATTTATCAGTCTACCATTGGGGTTGCACCTTATGAGATGTTGTATGGTAGGAAATGTAGATCTCCCATTCATTGGGATGAGACAGATGAAAGGAGATACTTGAGTCCTGAGGTAGTTCAGAGGACCAGTGAGGTCATTGAGAAGATTATAGCTCGGATGCTCGCTTCTCAGAGTAGACAGAAAAGTTATGCAAATCCCAAGCGCAGGAACGTGGAGTTTCAGGTGGGAGACTATGTCTTCCTTAGAGTATCGCCATGGAAAGGGGTGAGGAGATTTGGGAAGAAGGTGTAACGCCTTACTACCATAGAGCCGTTACCAAGTGAGTTTAAAAATGTGAAAACACTCGCTAATCGAGGCTTTTAAAGCAAAAGTGTAATTAAGTCATAATCAGAGTAGAAATCCTAGAAACAACTTTATCTCATTGAAAATCCTAAAAGTTTAACACCTGGGATCCCAAAATACAGTTTAGAAATATTTACAACATATAAGTACAATCAAGTCAGCTAAACGACAAAATCTATGTTTTATTACAATCATCTCCCAAAATCCACTAGCTGTGGCAGCCAGGCTGGCCAAACATGTACACGCTGCCTCATGCTTGCTACACTCATGGTTGGTTGGCTTTCTCCTTGCCCTTACCTGCAACACAGAGCACCCGTGAGCCGAAGCCCAGCAAGAAAACCCACAAACAGATAACATATGTAAAACTAACACATAGCATATAAACAGGCCCTCAACAGGCTAAACACATACAGCCAAGCCATCCCAGGTGCTTTACTAGGCCCTGGGTTTGCGGTCCACACTGTGAGGATATCCCAGATATCCTTTAGGGTCTCGCCCTGGCAACTCGCACTCCACGTGCTCAACGCTGCTCCCGGCTCCTTGCCGTACTCGGCCTTGCACTCAACGTGCCCAACACCGTTCCCGGACCTTTGCCGTTCCCGGCCCCTGCCGACTTCGACCCGCGCCGTTCCCGGCTCTTGCCGAACATTTACACAATAGCATTCATAGCATAATAAACAAATACCAAACACTAACAAATTCAATCAAAGGGCTACGCCCTGCAATTCAAACATATTGGGGCTTAGCCTTGCATACAAGCTCTATGGGAACAAGGGTTCTCTTACCTGCGTCCCGAGCTCATCGAGCACCGATATCCCGAGCACAGTCCTCTAACTTGAGCCTCGCCGAAACCCTAGTCACAACACATTAACAATATCCATCCATCAAGTTCTAGTCCATAAAGTAACTTTGAATCATAACTCTAATCTCCGGAACCTTGGATTCTATAAATCCGGGTGATAAAATCCATCCCGAGCCTTAACCTTTGAGTTCCCAAGCCTAAACACACATTAATACACAAACTGGCACTAAGAGTCGCGACCCTACCCACAAGCGTCGCGGCTAGCCTCGAAATAAAGGCTAGCACTTCACTGAAGCACACACGGGCCGCGGCGCGCTTGGCCAAGTGCCACGACGCGCATCAACCTCCGTGGCCTCCTATGGCCGCGCGCGCACACGGGCTGCAGCATGCCCCTCCTATGGCCGCGGCCCTCACCTCCAAACCCAGAATTCTTCATCTTTTCCTACATTTTCTTTGGACCAACTCATCCAATAATCAAGCTAACAATTCCAGATAATCATCACAAAAATCCTAGCCCAGTTTCAACATCAAAACCTGCTCCAAGGACTCAGCAAAAATACCCAAGAATAGATAAAATTCCACTCACATGCATATCCTAAGGACATAGCTGAAATTCAAACATAATTCCCATAATTAGAGCTTACCCTTACTGATTTATGCCTCTAAAAGGATTTCCCCAAGTGCCCAGCTTTAGCTCCTTAACTCTAACAGCCCAAAATCCTCAATTCTTGACTAGTTCCACCAAAGCTTCTTGATTGGTTTTTCACTAACTTGTTTCCTTGAGTTGCCTTAAAGAAGAAAAGGTGAGAGAGGGTATAGAGTTAACTTCAGTTGAGAATGAGAGGAGAATGTCGGTTTCTAAATTTCCAAAAGCTTCCTAGTCTTTGTTTTATTTAACTTAGGCTTTAAGGTTACCTCAAGGCTCGGGGTACCAAAATGTCCCCGAGGGCAAAACAATAAATTTCCCCAATATTCCCTCCTAGACATTCTATCCTCAAATATATCTCCAAATATTTATTTCCATAAATCGATAACCCCATAACACATCTAATACCCAAAATACCCCTCGACTCGCCCTGAGTCGGATTCTCGACCCCGCTGTGAATTTCTGGCTAACTGCTTCCCCCAGGACTGTCTCGGATTGTGCTACACAGAAATATACCACATGCATAACATATTTATCACATTTACGCCCTCAACGGGCCAAAATCACAAATCTACCCCTAACATCCAAACGAGGCCCACATGCATATTTAATTCAGTTAAACATGCATCTTTATCATGTATTCACATAAATTCACATATTAAATCATTTATTTCCCTCCAGGCACGCTAATCAAGGCCCTAAGCCCTATTAGCAAATTCGGGTCGTTATAGAAGGGCAAGCTGAGCTCTAGATTTGTAGGTTCATTTGAGATCTTTGAGAGGATTGGTCAAGTGGCTTATAGGTTGGCCTTGCCTCCGGCATTGCCAGCCGTGCATAACGTGTTTCATGTTTCAGCTCTTCGGAGGTATGTATCAGATGCAACTCATGTCTTGAGTTATGAAGATCTGGAGCTTGAGGCAGATCTCTCCTATGAGGAATAGCCAGTCCAGATACTTGACAAAAAGGACAAGGTCCTCAAGAATAAGACGATACCTTTTATTAAGGTATTGTGGAGGAACAGTAAGGTCGAGGAAGCGACCTGGGAGCTGGAGTCAGATATGCAGAATCAGTATCCCGAGCTGTTCAGGTAAATTTCGAAGACGAAATTTCTGTAAAGAGGGGATAGTTGTAATGCCCCAAAATCCCTAATGCGGTTTAATAGTCAGATAAGTAGGTCGGGAGGGCCATGATTTATTTATTATGCCATTAAACTATTATATGCATGTTTATGTGAATTATATTATTATATGATGATAAATGCATGCATGTGGGTCCACATTTCATCATAAGGACATTTTGGTAATTTGGCTCATTGAGGGCGTAATTGTGTATTTTCATGCATGTTGGTGAACTAATGATAAGGCCACATTATAATGTGGATTTGTTCGAGTCATTCGGCATGAGACGATCTTTGAATGCAAGTTATCGGTTTGGTCATAACGGGGTTGATTTCGAGGCTCGGGGTGAGTCTCAGGGTAATTTGGTGATTAGATCATTACCAGGAATTAAAGGGTAATGGGATACGATTTTGTTAGTATTTGATAATAATGGGAATTGGAGAGCGTTAATTATGATTAACGAGATAAGCAGGAAATGACAGATTTGCCCTTGGGGGCTGTTAAGAGGTGAGTTAGGCATGGGGGGTATTTTGGTCATTTGCATAGGGTATATTAAATGGATGGCTGTAGAAAACAAAACCAAAACAGAGCTCTTTCCTACCTCCCTCGTGATCATCTCTTTCTCTTCTCCTTCCTTTGAATTTTGAAGCAAGTTTGGGGATTCAAACTTGGAGATTGAAGCTTGAGGTCTTAGACTAGTGTTCAGCCATTGAAAAGGATTCAACCTAAGTTTAAGGTAAGGTTTTTGTTCCATTTTATGGCTCCTTGCTCTGTTTTTTGTGTTGGTTTTCAGATTGGATTGGAGTTTTGATCATAGAAATGGGAATTTGATGAAGTTTTGAATGGTTTAAGGCTTAGGTTTTGTTGGTTATATGGTGAATAAGTTGTGGTAATAGTTGGTAGCTTTGCTTTGTGATATTGGGAGTGTTTTAATGGGTTTTTGAAATGAGTTCGAAGGGTAAAAATAAGGGTTTTTGGCTGAGATTCAGGTGGGGCCGTGACTCTGTTCTAGAGCACCCCGGCCCAAGCTCATTAAAGATAAAGGGTGCCTCAGATGGGCCATTGGGCCAAAGCATGGTGAAGGAGGGTCGCGGCGCATGTTGGGGGGTTAGAGTTTGGGCGCCTCTGGTTGGGGAGGCTGGCCGCGGCATGGTAGTGTAGGGCCGCGACCCTTAGGGGCATTTTGGCCTGAATGATGTTTTTGGCTTGGGGATCCAAACCTGAGGCCTCGGGATCGTTCCTACTACCCGGTTTAGTAGGATGTCCCAGAGCCTAGGTTTTGGTCCGGGAACCTTTTGTGATTCATTTTATTGATGGAATCCCATAATTGGTTATGACTAGGTGACCGTCAAGGAACTAAAAGGTTGATCGTTCTCAAGGGTCGTTCTTTACTAATTCTCGCTCGAACCAGAGCTAAGAAAACTGCACCCCATATGTGACAAGCATGGTTATTCATGAGGCATGTTGAGTGTTTAAATGTGGACATTGATTGCATATCAAATGCTTAGAAAATCTTGCTTACTTGTGAATGGCACTGACTTATTAGTCAGAATCGGCAATGGTGACGGTATTACCTGTGAAGTTGTGACTTACTAGTCAAGTTTGGTAGTAGTACTGAGCACTGGTTGTATGGTATTGACCTATGAGTCAAGAACGTTATTAGCGTATTTAACGCAAAGCCGAAAAGATTAGATCTAATCAACATCAGCATTGAATGACTCATCATGAGCATTAATGCTAGACCGACCCAAGGTTCGATGAAAACTAAAGCGCTTGTCTAGTTCCATGACTAGTCACTCAGAGCCAGAGCCAGAAGGCCCAGGTGACTGCATCGTCACATGGCTAAGGGTACAGAACCCACACTAGTGACTCCATGGTCACTCATTTGGTTTACATAAGTGACTCGCTCATCAGTCACTCATCTGGTTTAAGCTAGTGACTCGGTCACTCATTTGGGAAGGGTGCGGAACCCAAATTAGTGACTTATACATCTGTCACTCATCTGTTTAGGGCTATAAGTCGTGTATGATTATCATTTGATATTATATACATGCAGTAATGAGTTTTCTTGCTGGGCATTGGCTCATGGGTGCTATGTGGTGCAGGTAAAGGGAAAGAGAAGCTCACCCAGCCTTGAGTGGAGAGCTTAGGTGGTGATGTGTACATATGCGGCCGCTTGACCACCACGGCCAAGGAGTTTCTCAGAGGAACTAGGGGGTTAACCCTATTTTTTCCGCTTAGGTCGGCAGGTTATAATTTTACACTGTAATGACCATTTTGGATTGTAAATAACTTGTAAACGCTTTTATGGGCCCATGTACAGCTTTATGTTTCAAATAAAATATATCTTTTCCTTTTGATTGGTTTTTTACCTTAGCCTTTTAATAACACCTAGATGCACGTTTATAACCAAAGAACTCGATTAGCGAGTTAAGCACGGTTCAAAGCTCACATTAACGACCTTGGAGTAACCAGGGCGTTACAATTATGCCATGGGGACATGAGATAAACGACCTAAGGGTGCTGGAATCTATATTTGCGCATAGGACGCAGCTCGAACACTGGTAGCTGAGGTTAAGTATATAATCACTGAGCTCGGCCTAAGAGAGCCGGAGTCAGTGGGACAATCAAAGGGTGCGGCCTAAGGGCATCGACCCTGGATATTGTGTTATATGTTTATTGTTATGAATCTGATGATTATGGCATGTTTATTATCTGGATGATTGATTATTGGTTTGCAGATTGATATCGTTGATTGTGTGAACAATGTGACTTGCTGAGTATCTATTTGGTGATCTGTGAATTATCTGACTGTTGATTGTCGCTTATGCTATGCATTAAGGTTTTCTTGCTGGGCCTTGACTCACGGGTGCTACGTGGTGCAGGTAAAGGCAATGGCAAGGTGGACTAGTCCTGAGTTGGAGAGCTCTGGGGCTGAATATACATAGTCAGCTGATCGGTTGCCACGGCCGAGGGATGGTACAGGGACAGGAGAACCTAAAATGTCTATTTTGCCATTAGAGTGGCCTGTGGTCGTATATAAACTTTGAAAATTTGTAAACTGTCCTTTAAAACCTATTTTGGGATCTTTTGTATTAAACGTTTATTTTAATGAGAAATTTTCTGTTTATGACCAAAATGTTTTAACCCTAACCTAATTGCGACTTTAGGATCACATTTTCAACTATATGACTTGATTAGCAAGTCTTGCACTTTTATAATCACACAGTGTAACGACCTTGGTTATCCAGGGTGTTACATGGGCGGTCCGTGTGGCTTGGAAGAGAGGAAGCGTGGGCCTAGGCTTGGAGCAGTAAAGGAGGCCCAAGGAGTTGGGTTGGTTCGGCTGGGCAGGGGTGGCAGGCCCACAGCTGGGAAGGCTTCTTTGGGCCTAGGAAAATGCCAATTTTCTTCCTTTCTTTTCCTTCAAAATGCCAATTTTTCTTTTATTTGTTCTTGCTTTTCAAGAGCAAAAAATGCAACAAATTTTCTACAAAGATAAACATAAATTAAATTAAAACTAAATATTTTCATTAATAAAATATACAACATAAGTTCCATGAAAATATTAATTAAAATTGAATTTACTTAAACATTTAAGCTCAAAATTGCATAATTTTACTTCTAACTTAACAATAATAATATAAATAATTAAATCACAACATATTATAATAAAATATCTATAAAAACATATAAAAATCTAAAAAATTACAATAAAACTAATAAATTAAAAATTACATAAAAACTTAATAAGTTATTTAAAAATTCAAAGATTAAGCAATAATTAAAATAAAAAATATGGTAAAATAATTATATTTTGTAGAGTTATCAAACTCCCCGAGCACGTCCTCTAATTGTAACGCAACAAATTCGCTGTATTGACCCTTAAACGTCGAGGAGGACCCAAACAACAAGTTGAGGTCACTTAATTTGTCTTATGAAAAAAACACCGACAACAATATCTTATAAAAAGAATTTAATCAAATTGATGGGAGAATATAAACAGCATCATATTAACTTCCCAATATATATTAATATATCATAATTGATGGAAGAATGGGTGTAGAACTATATTAACATGTATAGATTTTAATTGATTTACAACTTAAAAAAGAAATTTTATTTTCAAATTAATAATGTTTAGAAAAACTATAAAAGGTAACTCCAAATGATATTTTAGAATTGCCGTGTAATCTATATAAATAGAAGAAATGCTATTAAAATGATATACAGAACCATTTAAAAAAACAAATTGAATATAGAAAATATTATCTAATAAGTTATGTAAATCCAAACCACACATAATCAAGTACATATCTAAAACAAATAATAATAATAATAATAATAATAATAAAATTTAAGACAAGAGCCTATATATATGGTCTAAGAGTGAAAACTCTTTCACTAAAACCAAAAAACAAAAGAGCAAAGCTCTCTTCTCTTCTTCACAATGTGGTTTGGAAACAGAATTCTCTCAACAACTCAGGTAACCAAAACCCATTTTTCTTTCACTATTTTCTTCTTCTTCTTCTACACTTGAACAAATATCTCATCAAAAACCCATTTAATCATTTTTCATTTTTTAATTTGCAGTTGTCCAAAATGTCGATAGTGGTGGCCATAGTTCTAGCTCTGTTGACCACAAATAATGGAGTCGAAGGGCAACAGGGCAAGATAGGGAGCTTCGAGTACATGGCAATGAGTTGCAGATCCCACAGTGCATCGTTGACTGATTTTGGAGGAGTTGGAGATGGAAGAACATCAAATACGAAGGCGTTTCAGGCCGCCATGAATAGTCTGAGTCGTTTCTCGTCGAGTGGAGGGTCTCTTCTCTTTGTTCCACCGGGAAAATGGCTCACCGGAAGTTTCAGTCTCATCAGCCATTTCACTCTGTATCTCCACAAGGACGCTGTTCTTCTAGCTTCTCAGGTTTCATATTTTATTTATTTATTTATTTTTGCTTTTAATAAATGCTTATTAGTCAATACAAAACTTAATATTTAAGATAAACCCATATCATATTCTTTCTTTTAAGACACAACAATAAATTTTCTCATATGTGATTTGTCTTGATTGATTGATCTACCATATCTTAAAAGCATATGTCATGTCTTCTTTAATTTTAATTTTTTTTTTGTCTTAGCATATATTAAATTAATAATGGAGTCTTTTTTTTATTTTTTATTTGATTTTTAATTAATATTAAAATATGAGTTTGAACTGGTTAATACTATTTTTGTTTTTGGTTGAAAAACGGGGCATATTTTTAGAATGATTGCTTATTGTTTTTGTACATTGATAGTGAGAAAATTCAAGTTCATTTTTTTATTTAAAAAAAAAAAGGAAAAAGATATGAAGTTGTTGAAAATACAGCTACTTTATCTTGACTTATGACAAGAACAATAATCTCATAATGAGAATAATGATTATAGATAAATTTAATTATCTTAAAACTAAAATAACAATAAATACAAATAATGTAATATAGTGTATTAAATATAGTTAATGCCACGGTGGAGTCACGTTGTGGTGTTCCCTCCATTTCAATTTTAGGTTAATTCTATGCCTTTAAAATAATTTCATTTTTTTTAATATTTATGCTACATTTACTGAAACATTTTTTGTGCTTTCATATATATTAATTTTACTTTTAGAAAAATGTATTTCAAGAGAAAAATGCTAAACACATTTATTTGTTCTAATTTTTTTAAAACAGAAAACAGTTTATTAATTTCTATTTCAAACATATTATTATATCCTTCAAATTGATGAGCATTGTTACTTTAATTGTTTTATAGTGGAGTTAGAATTAGAAGTGTTTAAAAAAAGTAAAAAATAAAATAAAATACTACAGATAAATATATCATTGTACATCCAAAAACCCAATTCCAGGCTCAATTTTAAACTTTATTCATTTATTTATTTACTTGTGCTCTAATCTTTAATCTTTTTATGAAAAAATTAAAGTAAAAAAAAACAAACCAATCTAAATGAGGTTTAAAAAATAAATGAAATATTTAAATTTTAACTATTTTATTTTTTTAATAAGTAAGTAGTTTTTTTTTCAAGGAAAAGTGAATAGTGTGATACTATTATTGGTGGACTAGTCATATTTAAAAGTAAATTTTATTAAAATATTTATGTCTCCATCCATTATGAAAAAAAATCCAAAAGAAACTTATTAAAAAAAACTTTTTTTTTTGCAAAATTCCAGGCGATAATTTAGTGATATGAATGTGATTGTAATGAACAAGTTGCATGAAAACCTCATAATTTTTAATTTTTTGTTAATCTCTAATTATTAATTATTAATTATTAATATTGTTGTTATTATTATGCAGAATGAAAATGACTGGCCAATAATTAAACAATTACCATCATATGGTAAAGGTAAAAACGGAGAAATCGGACGATTCAGAAGTCTTATTTATGGAACCAATCTTAATGACGTCATAATCACCGGTATATTATTTAATTAATTCAGATATGTATAAGTCATTAATTAATCAATTATGGTTTGTAATTATTATTATTATGATTAAATCAGGGGACATGGGGACGATTAATGGTCAAGGTGATATATGGTGGAAGAAGTCAAAAAGTCTCAGGTACACTCGGCCGTGTCTGATCGAACTCGTCTACTCTACAAATGTTCAGATTTCTCGTCTGAATTTGCTCAATTCTCCTTCTTGGAACATTCATCCTGTTTATTCCAGGTTCTCATTTTTCCTATTTATTTTTATTTTTATTATTATTAAAATTAAAATTTATAATCTTTTTTTTTCTTCATGTTTTTAATTTTGAATATATGTATATATATATAACTATGTATATGATGCAGTAACATTATTATTCAAGGCCTTAGGATCATTGCTCCAATAAACTCTCCAAATACAGATGGAATCGATCCAGGTTAACATTCTCTTATATTTTCTGAACTAAAAATAAGAATAAGTAGTTGTTTTTACTTTCTATTATAATAAACTCATTTTTTGATAAAAATAAAATAAAATAAAATAATTAACACAGTCACATCAACACAGTTGCTACTATATATATCTAAATATCTATCCATATAGCTAGAACATGTTACAGAAATATATGGTGATCATTTATTATTGTGGGCCTTTTCCTATGGTGATGCATACCTAGGGCGGCTCAATTTAAAATATTTTAAAAAAAATAGCAGCCTTGTAAAATTGTATTTTGTTTAATAATATTTTTAAATGTGAAACTATTGATTTTAAATTCATTATGTATACTCAAACAATTATTCCCCATGTTATTATCAACTTTCATTTTATTTTTTAAAAAAGATATTGTATTATAATTTTAAATTGATTGTTGTAATTTAATAAAAAATATATATATTCGTTTTGAAGTTTAGTGAAAGTTGTTGTACTTTTTTGGATTGATGGAAAAGCTCTTAAATGAAATGACAATTCCTACCTCTGCACGCCATTTCAACATTTGTCAATTAAACAAGAGAATCATAACTCTAATAGAATAACAAATTATCTTTTTTATTTTTTAATTATACAACTTGGTGTTCGAACCCAACCCAAGTGATTACAAATTTATTATTCATTGAAAATCTGATTTCACACATCCAATGTTAGAAAGATCTTTCCATTCTTTTTTTAGAGCATTTACGTTATAGTTTTTTTCTTATATTTTTCAAAAAATCTTATTTTATTTAATTTATATCATATTTTTATATTATATCATACATCAAATTTTTTATATTTTATTTTACATTATTTAAATATTATATATTTAATACTTTTTATTAATTAAAATAAGAAAAAGGGACAAAGAAAAAAGAACAAAAAATTTAAAAAATCATTTGAAGTAGCACTAAAACATAGAAAAATTTACCTACGAAACTATCATAAGGTAAAATAACTCATGTGTTTAGCTCATATGATGCATGAGTGTTTTTGGACTTTTTTTTAGATTTTTTCTTAGTTATATTAGCTAATTAGCTATTTTACCTAACCTATTATGAGTGCTCAGTAAATTAAAATTTAAAATAAAATTACCACTCTTCTAATTTCTTTTATTTTAGTTATATTTTTTTCAATACAAACTAATTCCATTCTATCTCTAATATTTAACAAACAACATAATATTATTCCCTTCGCATTAAAAAAAATATAATATTATTTGTATTGCTATCCTTATTCTTCTAATTCATTCTAATTTTATTCCACCAAACTAAACAAGCCTAAAGTTGGCTTAATCATGAATGTGTTGTTTGCCTAAGGTTGAGCTGTGGATCTTGATATATATAATATAGTGTTTATACATTTTTGTAACTTGTGTTTTATCCCATTACTTGTTTGAATTTTGTGTTTTGATAAATTTCAATTTGGATCCTGTGTTTTGTAAAATTGAACAAATTGATTCCTAAATCCAATTTTGATGATGGATAAATTGAATATAACAACACAGTTGTTAGGCTAAATGATTTGTTTTTGTTTTAGATTGTTAGTTTGGTGAATTATTTGTAATTTTAGCTTATAAAATTTTGACCAATATCGAGTTTAGTATTCTATATGAATCATTTTACAAAACACAGGTCCAAAAAATCAATTGTCAAAACACATTATTCAAAAAAATAATTGGACAAAACACATGGTCCAAAAAGTATAAACTCTATAATATATTTATAGGACACTAAGGACAAGTAGTATCATATTCACAAGTCACATACAAAATTTAGAACATAGTAATATAAAATAAAATGTTAACACATTAAACTCATCTCTTCTGTTGATAAAAAAGAAAGAAAAATAATTTTCCACAAATATTCATTCACTTGTAACCTATCATATGTGAGTAGATTGTTGACCACATGGGTGGTGTTTTTTCAAAATCAAACTTTATATTGGACCAACCAGAAGATTATCCCAAAGCTAGGGGAATATTTATTATATTTTGAAATAATTAATACACGTAGTTGTGTTAATAGACCAATCAGACCCATGTGAGCCACACATGTATATACAGTATATATACTTTAATATATATAGATAGATAGATGTGATTTGATTTTGATGTGAACTTAATTATACATATGTAAATTGTACAAATATATTTATATACAAATATACGTGGTATTATTATTGTACAGACTCATGCACAAACATCAAAATCGAAGACTGCTTTATAGTGTCCGGGGACGATTGTGTGTCATTAAAGAGCGGTTGGGACCAGTACGGCATAGCCTTCGGAATGCCGACCAAACAGGTCATAATCAGGCGCCTCACTTGCTCATCTCCACAACAAGCAGTGATCACCTTGGGCAGTGAAATGTCCGGCGGAATCGAAGACGTTAGGGTCGAAGACATCGTCACCACCAACACCAAGTCCGGCGTTCGGATCAAGACCACCGTCGGCCGAGGTGGGTTCGTAAAAGACATCTATTTCAGAAGAATGAACATGAAATATATGAGACATGTGCTGCTGATGACTGGTGATTACAGCACCCACGCTGACCATGGCTACGACCACAAGGCTTTTCCTTTGGTTCATAACATCAACTACCGTGACATTGTTGCTCAGAGTGTGAGAATGACTGCCCAGTTGGATGGGATTTCTGGGCACCCTTTTACTGGAATGTGCTTCTCTAATGTCACGGTTTCACTGTCTGCCATTGCTGAGAAAGTTCAGTGGAATTGCTTGGATGTTAGTGGCGTTTCGAGTGGTGTGGTTCCTAAGGCTTGTGGGCTCTTGAGTGACCAGCAGAAGACGACTTGTTATTTCCCTAATGATGTCTTGCCTATTGAGAAGGTTGTACTCAAGAAGTGCTATGTCTAAGGCTAGTTATTGTTTAGTGTGTTTTGTGAAATGAAATAATGTTTTTATTTAATCATAATAAAACAATATATGGGTTCATCTTTATACCCATGTCTATGTGTGCATCACATGATTCATTTTTAATGCTTTTATCTTCAACGAAATATAGAGGTGATGCCCTTTTTGTTTTTGTTCTTTTGAGTAAGAAAATGGTGGAGTTTCTTTTGAGTATGTCTCCCAACGATCAAAGGTCTATTTTATATTATCTTCAACTTCCATAATTGGAAATCCTACACTTGCATTTATTTAAATAATGTTATCATAATGGGGAAATGGTTAGGAATTAATGGACTCCTAATATCTACATTCAAATTTTTTATTTAAGATTGTTTATAATTTAAAAAATAATTTGAATTTCAAGAAAAGGTTACATCACGAGCTGAGTTGGTTGGTATATTATAATTGGTTACTTGCTTTATTGGATGGTTTGGTCAAGTTTTGGAGCAAAATCAAAAAATACATAAATACATCGTTTGTGTTGTTGCTCTCGTCTTTAAAACTTATGATTTAAGAAAATAAAAAATTTATCTAATTAACTCATTAGTGATAGTAATTGTACCAATTAGCATGAGAAGGTGTTCTTATGACATTATTAATTAAATTGTTTAGTATAAGAAAACTGAATTAGTTATTAAAAAAAATTATTGTAAGGCCCCATCTCCCATGTGGGATGCCTTCAAACTAAATTAACTAGTCTTATGTGTAGCAAGTATCAACAAGTGACACATTGACTAGTGTTTTAGTGCTCATTTAATTCTACATAATATTTGAGGGCATGAAAATTATGCCGACAAGCCAAATACAGTACATCTAATTATCTCTCCATTTAAATGTAATACATTATGATAAATTAAATATAACTGCATTTTGAAATCTAATCAAATGTCCACTTCAATCTCCTAAATCCTTATCTTGTATACAACAAAATGACACAGTGACTAAACATGAAAACTTATCCATCATTAATTAATATCTTTCTAAATTGTGGACACAAAGAATGTGTGAACCCAATACAAAATTTGTTATTTCTTCTATTTTTTAAAATTTTGCGAACCTTCTCATACGTAAATTTTGGGACCCTTTGTGTGGAGGCATTAATCACATACATAATCCGCCTATATACAAGGCCGAACCTGTGTGAACTGTGAGCACTATTGTATCCAAGCCTAATTCAGATTATAACTAGATTATGTGCTTTAGGTTTAACTGAAAAAAATGGTAAAATTTAGTATAAGAAAAATCAAAATTTAAAACTTAAAATATATTAGTTGTCTTTGGTAAAATTTTTGTTTTTGAATTTTTTAAACACAAAAATGGAAATATTATTTTTATTTTTAAAAAATAAAAATATGTTTGATAACTATTCTTGTTTTTTGTTTTTAAAAATAAAAAATAATAAATGCGTTTGATAACTTTTATTTTTATGTTTTGTTTAGTAATATAAAATGAGGTGCTGATTTGAAGAAAAGAAGAAAAAAAAAACTAAAAGTTAAAAACAATTTTAAAAAAATTTGTAAGTGAAAATTTTCTATTTTCAAAATTTAATAAATTTTGTTTAAAATTTAAAAAAATAATAAATAAAAATAAAGTTACTAAATAATATTTTATGTTTAATGGTCAAATTTTTAATTAATTAAATAAAAAATTATTTTTTTAATAGTTACCAAATAGCACCGTTATCGTTGTATTTGGTACTTATCAAATATCAAATGTCGGAGGACACGTTTGCTCATCATATCTTAGAGCAAAATTCATTGTTGTGATATTTAATATGTAAGCAACAAATAAGAACAATCGTGTTAATTAAAGTGAAAGTTTATTTAGATGTGATAATATGGAGAAAACCGCCGCTAAAACCAACGCACATTTTTTAGGGTTTTTTTTTATTTTTTTATGTATATACAATAAATACAAAGAAACTACAATTACTATATATACAATAAAATATAATTACAAAATAATATAAAAAAAAAATATGCAAGGGACTTTCCATATATGTATATCGAGAGTTTTTTAGGTATGGTATTACTTTTGTCTCACGTTTTCTATTTTTTGGTACTTTAAAAAATTATAATTTTTTTTTTTTTGTATAACAGCATACATGATAGTTATGGTAGGCATCTCGCTAATTTTCAGAAAATTCTAAACAATTTACAGTGTCGAAATCAGAGTTCAAATAGTCTGTTTTTCACTCGTATAAAAAAAATCTGGCACGCGTGCAACTGACTGTTTAAACTCTAATTTCAACACCGTAAATTATTCGAAATTTTTCAAAAATTGGCGGGAAGCATGTTATAACTATAATGTATGTCATCGTGCAAAAAAAAAAACTTAGGATATAATTTCTCCAAGTAGTGTTGAAAATAGAAAACACTCCTACGGTAAGGGCAAAAGTGATGCTCCTATTGTTGACGTCGTTTTTCGTCAACTTAAATTATGTAGAGCAATTAAACAATCAAATAGGAAGAAAAGAAAAAAAAAAATTACGTGGTTCATCAGTTAAAATCTACCTACATCCACAAGTCACTTTTATTAAAGTTTTTGTTAAAGCTTCAAGAAAGAGCAATACTCACAGAGCGTTTTTCATTACAAAATTGTGCGTGGGTACAAATGACCAGATCCATACTATTTATAGACCTGGTTACACGAATATATTCCCACAAATTTAGGGAAGTTACAACATATATTCAAATCTAAATTCAAATGAATATTTGAATAATAATAATACAACTTAAATGCATTATTTAAATAAATATCCCATAAATATATGGATTTGTTATATTATTTTATATAATATAATGTTAGATTAAATAATGTGACAAATATTTGTCACACAAATGTGATTTGTCACACCTTGTAACATATTATTGAGAGTCACAAAAATTAGACACATGTGTGTGCCCAAATGTGACATATTTTGGAGTTACAAAATCGGTTACAAATGTGTAACTCACAAATATTACCCAATAATGTGTATATTATATGTTACACATTTGAGATTGAATTTCACAAAGAAATAATGAAATATGGCTATTGGAGACATGTCTTTAACTCCCAATAGGTGTTTGGAGGTTACAAAATCATGTGGGAAAGGAATTTGGGCGTTTTGGAAAAATGATTTTTTTGTGCTGAAAATGGCCTGTGGCCCCGGCCTGGGGGACAGAAGCCAATGGCCGCGGCCAGTGAGGCTAACAACCTATATGATTTTTCATTTTTTTTCCAAATTGAACGGTTCTAACATCCCAAATAACTTCCAAATCTTCATTTTAATTCCATAAATATCCAATTAAACATTGGTAACAGCCATGGGGGTTGGTGGAATTTGAAATTCAAAGGGGTATCTCAAACTCTATAAATAGGATCCTAATGCTCACTTGTAAGACACACCATTTTCCATCCACAAAGCACTTAGCTGGAAAATATACCATAGAGGCTTGATAATTCCAGAGAGCTATTTCCTTGAGAGATCTCTTAGTGCTTAGAGAATAGGGGGAAATAAGTTTTTGGACAAAGGTTTTGAACCTTGTTCAAGTTGGTGATCCCCACTACTCTACACTTTGGTTGTGTGAGAGTTTGTCCTTTTTTATTGGTTTTATTTTCATTCTTTTGATCTTATTTACTTGTATTATTATTGTTTTGAGTTTGTAATCTTCTTCTTCTACATCTTTCTATTTACTTGTATTTTGAGCAATTGAGTTGTAATATTTCTTTAATCAATATTATCTTGTCTATTGTATTTTTCCATAGAGTTGTATTTTGGTTTTCCATATTTCCATTGAGTATAAAAACATATTCTCTAATAGGATTCAATACACAGTTAACCTAATCCCAAACAAATAGGGATTTCCTAACATTTTTTCCATGTGTATGTGTAACGCATCTTTGAGCTTCAACACTACTTCAACACGCTTTCGAGGTCACGTAATTTCGAGCCCACTGTTCCAATTGTCGCCACCACTTTACTTGACTAGTTTTTCGAACTCATCCTCTTTTGGAGGAGACTTCTGCCTTCAAGTCTGCAACTCATGCTCGAGTGTTGATGACGTGGCACTGAAACTTCGTGTTTATTTTTGCAAGTATAATGCCAATACTTGTTAACTTCGAGTTTACACTTTACGAACCTACATTTCGTGGTTATTTAGTTATTCTCAAAATTTGGGTGGAACGTTTTACCCCTCCCCCCCCCCCCCCCCCCCCCCAAAGTGTTGGTTTGAATCCTATGAAAAAGAAACTTTTGAACTCTACTTTTGGGAAACGCGCTCACCTACCACACTCGAGTGTGGACACGTGTCATTATGGGATTGCATAATGAGAGTATTCAAGTACTCTATTTCTACACAGGTCTTTTCAACTCCTTTTCTTGCCTCCAGTTTTTGAAACTAACTGAGATCCCTTGGATTACTCTCAATCTTATTTTAACGGCCCAAATTCACTCAGGAATCATCATTTAGGAGTGTATATAAACTCCCTCTCCTTCCTCATTCATCACTTTCATTCTAAACATCCCAAAATGTGCATGTTGTCTGAGAAGAAAAGAGAGGAGATTTCAAAAATTCCCCAATTTCCCACTCGATCTCCCTTCGAAAACGAGTTTCCAAGGATTTCTTTGCACCAGTACTACCAGACTACCCTTCGACTTCATCATCAGCTTCCAACGTGTAAGTCTTCCAGTATTTTTTGTATTGTGGTTTAAAGAAAAAACTCTCTTTTTCTTTAGACTGATTCTTGGAAATTTATTGAATAGAGGGTATTTTGATCCATTATACTAGTATAAAAATGGCAAAAAGGAGTTTTTAGGTACATTTGTAGGATAAATGGTATTTTTTCCTCTTGGAATTTGAAAATGTTATGTGAGGTGATAACTTTACAAAATAAAGTTATTTTACCATTTTTTACATGCTAATTGTTGCTTAGTTCTTGAGTTTTTAATTAACTTATTAAGTTTTTATGTAATTTTTAATTTATTAGTCTTATTGTAGTTTTCTAGATTTTTATATGTTTTTATAGATATTTTATTATAATATGTTGTAGTTTAATTATTTAAAATTAGTATTGTTAGTTTGAATGTTAAAAATATGATTTTATTGAAATTAAAAGTTATGTAAATTAATTTTAATTAATGTTTGCATGGGAGTTATATGATATATTTTATTAATGAAAATATTTAATTTTAATTTAGTTTATAATTTATTTTGTAGGAAAATTATTTCATTTGTGGCTCTTGAAAAGCAAGGAAATCAAAGGAAAGATGGTAGTTTTGAAAGAAAGTAATAAGAAAATTGGCATTTTTCTCAGGCCCAATCTGGGCCCGTCCCTTCAAGCCCACCAATTCAGCCCCCAGCACCCAACCGTGTACTCATCACATGCCACCCATTCCTTCTCCACCAACGCCAGATGTCACCCATTCAGCATCACACCCTATGCCTCAAACCTCCCAGCTGAAGCTTTTCTCCAAACCGAGCAGCAAAGCAGCATCACCAAAGCCTCCATCCAGCCGCCACCTGTCCTTTGCTCTCTCACCATTCAGCTGAACAATGCCCAGCCGAAGCAACGCCCAGCAGGCCCCAAATGCCAACCGAACCTTCAACATCTCAAGGCCCAATCCATTCGGCCCAGCATTGTTCAGCCAGCTCCACCTGTTTTCTCCCTCTGCCCAATTGCACGGCAACCGCCTGTCTAGCCACATATAATTATCTTGAGCTCACAATGTCCCCTATGTCTAAAATGCCAACTTTTTACCCATTTTTCTATACATTTTTTACCACAACATCATCATTACACCCTATAATTTACCTCTACATACCATATTTATTTTATTTAATTAATCTAATCAATTTAATTAATTTAAATTGATTATTTTAATATTCTCACTTTGGCTATAAATATGGACTTTCAAGACCATTTTAGGGTGCTTAATTTTTGATTACCATCTTTTTTCTCCCATTTTCTCTCTACCATTCTCTCTTCCATTTGGGTTTTTCAAGAGCATTTTGCAAGTATGTATGTCATTTATTTTGTAATTTCTACTCTAGTTATGCGCTTCTAATCTTTTTTATAAGATTATTAAGATCATGATGAAGCAACTTGTAACTAGGTAATATTTATGTTGTATATTGATTTCCCTTGTAATGCAACAAGTTTATGGATTTTTCTTCTTCATATATTTATTTCATCTTAAATATCTTGTATTTTAGATTGTTAGAACATATTTACACTTTGTTCTTCATTAGTGCATAAACATAATATTCTTTGTGTAAGATGTGTCATTAAATTGTACACATCCATGCTTAGAACAAAAATATTATGTTTTGCCTTATAAATAATGTTCATTGATTTATTTGTTATTTCATTAGATTGATTTACACTAAATGCTTTGAAATTATAATTTTGAAAAGTGAAGAAAAATCCTATCTTTTTAGAAGTAATTTGTGCTTAAAATTATAAATCTATTTAGAAAATGATAGTTTAAATTATTTTAACTATCACTAAAACTTGGGAGTCAATATACTAATAAATATTATTAAACTTACATTTTGTGGATTCTAGTATCTTAATAATCTTTTCTTTAAGCACTTATTTTCAAATCATTATTGCTTTATTTTTATTCTCTTAAATAGTTTTATTTTTCAATTTTTTATTTTATGTTCATAATATTAAAACTCATCAATCTTTGGAGCTAGGTTAGAATTTATTACTTTTGATTTAAAATAGTTTTCTCTTTTCGATTTTAGACAACTCATTTGGGTTCGACATCCTTGCTTACACGATCACTATTCTATATGAACGATTTGTGCGCTTGCGATTTATAAATTTTTAAACATACCCGTTTTGGGTCCATCATGAAGGTATTGTATAGAACAAGAAATAGGGTTTATGTGCACACTTTTCAATGACAATCCCTATTTGGGTAACTACACACTTTCCCTTGAAAATCAGGATTTTTTTAGAATTAACATCCTACTTCACGTGTGGGATCATTCTCGGTGCCCTAAACTTGTATCATCTCAGTTAGGTCATCCGAGTTGCCTTGCTTACTTTGAGTCTTCAATCTCGAATTGTCGAGCTTTTCTAATTTTTATTTACCTTCTTTAATTCTTTTGTCTCGAATTTTCGAGCTCAAGTCTTCAAAACTTTTCTTATCCCTATTCTTTCCAAGTTATGGGTCCTCACCTTTTTCTTTCTTGTTATATGTGGCAATCTTCAGAGAATCGGTGGGGGCCCGAGCTTGCAATCCCTTATCACCCACCTTCTCCTCGAGTTGAATCTCCATTCACTCGAAATCAACGGCTGATCCGGGAGCACGAGGAGTGCCTCAATCGTGAAGACATCCAAGCACACTTTCGACGTCAAATCATCGAGGTTGAAGAAAGAAAGCGAAGGAAACTACGATTTTCCATATATCCAGATCTTGATTCTGAGATCCATCCAATCCCTTTAAATCCACAACATAAGGTTACCGTAGCTTATCCCCTGGGTCATCTTTCCTTCGAGTTCATGGCAAGCTCATCGAGCCAGAACCCCTCAAATGCCCCTCCTCTCTCTTTTATCCCCACTCTCAAAGGCAAGTTCTTCGAAGCGGAATTGTACAAGAGTACTGTCCGTACCACATGACAGATATCGAACATTTTGTCTTGTCGCGGCCTAAAATTTTCTGAGTAGCTCATTTGTCGAGCTCTTACAACTGGTGAGAGAAGCTGCTACGCTTCGGGTGAGGACAACCCAGAGAGAAAGGTTAGGCTCGTTGTAACGCCCTACTACCCAGGGTCTGTTGCACTGTGTATTTTAAATAGTGCTAAACTTGTTAAACGAGTCATTTGGCCATAATCGTGTAACTAAATGTGATTAACGATTTAGGATTAAAATTTTTAGTCAAGGATACAAACGTTTCACTAAAATGTTTACACATTGGGATCCCAAAATACATTTAAAAGGGTAATTACAATTAAATATTTACAACCAGCAGACCTAAGCGGAAAAATAGGGTTTAACCCTAGTTCCTCTTTAAACTCTCGACTGTGGTGGTCGAGCAGCCGCATATGTACACATCGTCACCTAAGCTTTCCAACTCAAGGATGGTCCATCTTTCTTTTACCTTTACCTGCACCACATAGCACCCGTGAGCCGAAGCTCAGCAAGAAAACTTAAACATGCTCATAAGCAGTTAATAACATGTCATTAAATCATAATAAGCATGTCTAGCAGTAATAACCTTATTCATGCACGCATGCAAGTACAAATAAATGATTATGGGGTCCTGCGCCCTGATGTTGTGTAAAATCAATACGCAAGTGCACGTAATCGTAACAAGTAATAAAGAGTAAATGAGATCGTTCCCACGAGGACTGTATATTAAGTACCAAAACTTAATTCCTATGTCTATTTGGCTAACGATAATTGAGTCACAAGAATTAACTAAAATTATAAAACAAAAATCTGAAATTAACTTCAAGAACTGAAAATAAACAACGTTAAGAAAATTCAATGGATTAAAAACTAGGGCAATCAATTTCATCAACCATCCTCTTTAATTCTTATTAACACAAATCTTACTATTCAATTTTAATCTTGTGATAGCAGGTCAACAATAATAACTTATATTCGTACTAGGATATATAAGTCTCAATCTTATGCAAATTTTCTACATCTATGTGATAAATAAACATAAGATAGGCATTAAGATTAACAACCCTAAAATTACACAGACCACACAGGTACTCTCGTCCTAATATGAAATCTATGTTTATTCAATTCCAGCATATTCAATTCTCACTTCTCAGATTTCGAATCAAAATCATATATTTCATGTCAATGGTGATCAATCATTCACAAGCATTAAATTCAAATTGAATAAATCACAAGATAAAATTGAAATCATAAAACTTGCATTAATTTAAAATAAAGATTCAGGAGAATCCATTAACACCCTAGAAAAAGAGTTTAGTTCATGACAAAATTCATAATAACCATAGAAGAAATAAAAAGCATCCAAAAATACAGAAAACTCCAAGTAGAAAAGATGAAAACTATGATGAATTCTTTTATTCCACTTGCAATCCTCCACATTGTGCCTCCAGCCGTCCCTAGGGTTAATCTCTCTCTAAAAACGTCATTAAGAGAGCTTTTATAATCCCTAATTAATTATGTGCGAAAGGACAAAATTGCCCTTGAAAAATGCCCTAACTTCGACTTCCGTATGAACTGGCGCCGCAGCTCCACTTGATAGAGCCGCAGCTCTAGTCCACTTTGCCATTCGAAATTCGTCTCTGGTTCTTGTAGCACCGCAACTCTACTTGATAGAGCCGCAGCTCTAATTCAGATTTTAATAGAGCCTCAGCTCTATCTGATAGAGCTGCAGCTCTAATGCTGACAGATTTTTTTTCTCTTCTCTGAAACTCTTAGGGCTGCGGCTCTACACCATAGAGTTGCGACTCTAATTCCAACTTTTCACCAAATCATCAATTTGACCCCCGGTTTCGCCTAGTTTCCATTCCTTAGCCTGTTTAACACCGTTTCTTCAAGAATTAAGCACTTTTCCTCCAATTTCAAGATATTTCCTTAATAACCACACCTAATCCTGAAAGCACAATAAGCACCAGCATAATATCGCACAAAACCAAATAAAAGACTAAAATTGCATCTTAAAACATGCCATAAAAACATATCAAAACTAGCCCTAACACCTGAGTAGATGACTATTAAGTCAATCTGGGGTCCTGCGCCCTGAATAGATGACTATTAAGTCACGTCAATCTGGGGTCATGCACCCTGAATAGATAACTATTAAGTCACTATGGGGTCTTGCGCCCTGAATAGATGAATATTAAGTCACTCTGGGGTCCTGTGCCCTAAGCCATGTGACGTTCCAGTCACCTGAGCCTTTTAGCCCTAACTCTTAGTAACTAGCCTTAGACTAGCCAAGCGTTTTAGTTTTCTTCGACCAATAGGTCAGACGATCATATAATGCTCTTGTTTATTAGATCTAATCATATCGACCAGCGTTCAATGTGCTATTGCCGCTCTTGACTCATAAGTCAATTCCATATGACCAGCGCTCAGTACTATAGCCGATCATGACTGATAAGTCAGAGCTTCACGACCAGCACTAAACACCATTGTCGTTTGTGAATAATAAGTCAGTGCGTAGCTCCGATAAACAATGTATTCCAGCATTCACAATACAACAGATATCCAAATATAGAGCACTCGACATGCTTCATCAATAATAACAGGCATAATTATGATTATAAACATTTACAAAGACTCAATCTCTGATCAATTCCATATTCAATAGTCAGGCCATACCATATTCACATGCATCACATACTGGGTGCAATTTTCTTACATTTGGTCCAAGCACAGGTTACCCCTGATTCTGAACCCGTAGCAATCACTTAGTCACAACCATAATATAGAATTCCATTAAAAACGAGTAAATAAAGACTTTCAGACCGAGTCCTAGCCTTCGAGACATCGAATCCTACCAAACCGGGTAGTAGGATCGATCCTGAGCCCATAAGTTTAAGTTTCCATGACTAAAACCCACTTTTGGCTAAAGCTGCCCAAGAATGCCTGATAACTCTACAAAATAGAGTTATTTTACCACTTTTTATATGCTAATTGTTGCTTAGTTCTTGAGTTTTTAATTAACTTATTAAGTTTTTATGTAATTTTTAATTTATTAATCTTATTGTTGTTTTCTAGATTTTTATATGTTTTATAGATATTTTATTATAATATGTTGTAGTTTAATTATTTGAAATTTGTGTTGATAGATTTTAAGTTAAAAAAAAATGTGACTTTATTGAACTTAATTCCCAAAGTAAATTAAATTTCAATTAGTATTTTCTTGGACTTAATTTGAGTTATTTTATAATTGAAAATATTTGATTCTAATTTATTATTTACTTATTTTGTAGGGAGTAAGTTGTATTTTTTTGGCTTTGAAAAGAAAAGAAGGAAAAGAAAGAGTGGCAAATTTGAAAGAAAATAGCATGAAAAGTGGTATTTGTCAACATATGCCCAGGCCCACGGCCCAAGCCCAGCTCCCACCTGCTCCTGCACTTGCCAGTCGTACGGCCTCTCCAGCACTCAGTGCATGCCTTGCCTTCCCACCTAAGCTTCCAGCAGCTTACCCCAAACAATTATCCCAAGTCACATTCAGCAATTGTGGAAATTAGACCCGTTCTCAACTTTTCCCTCAGAAATTCCCTGCATCAATCATGCTCCCAGCCGAAGGCAAGCTGCCTCATCTCCTGCCAGGCCCACGGCCCGGACCCAGCTCCATCCAGCTGCTCTCATCACCAATTTCTGGGCCGCCTGCCACCAACCAGGCCCATCACGAATGCAGCTGCCCCAAGCCCGATCCTCTGGCCCAATCCGAGAGCCTCTCACCTGCCAATATAGCTCTCCACCACATAACTCACGGCCCAACACTGTCTCAGCTGTCCCCAAATGCCAACATAGCCACAAAAAAATGCCAAAAACCATATTTGTTCCCAATGTCCACTTTTTTCTTTTCACTAAAATATCAACTCACTTTTCCATATTTTTCTCACCTAAATAAACATTCCTAATTCATTTTTTTTACCCTAGCTTTTCACTAATCTTTTACCCAACCAAACATTTTATCTTTCCAATACTCTTACACTTACTCTATTTATCCTACCACTTCCCAATACAATTAAATTAATCAATTTATTTATTTTAATTTGATTAATTTAATCTCCACATTTTGCCTATAAATAGAGTCTTGTAAGACTATTTGGGAAGCTCTTCTTCTTCATTTTTTTCAACCTCTTCTACACTCCATATTTCTCTCTTCTTTTCACTATTTTCTATCTACCATTTTCATATTTTGAAGAGCATGTCAAGTATGTTATTTTGTAATTTTTATATAGTTATGAGCTTCTAATATTTTTCAAAGGTTATTAAGATGATGATGAAGCAAAATGAAACTAGATAGTATTTTTTATTGTATGTTGATTTCCCATTTGTGTAACATTGTTTATGGATTTTTCTATCAATGATATGCATTTTTCATCTAATATTGAGTGTTAAAGCATATTACACTTAGTTCTTCATTATGCAAAAATATGATATTCTTTGATTAAATGTTTTTCATTAAATTGTTCACATCTAATTCTTAGAGCATAAGTATCATATTTTGCCTAAACATAATCTCTTTGATTTTTTGTAGTTTCATTAGGTTGTAACACAACTAATGCTTAGAAATTATATCTTATATAAGTGAAGAAAAATCCTACATTTTTTAAAGAGTAACTTGTGCTTGAATAGAAAATATATTTTGAAAAAAATATATAGTGTGATTTATTTCAACTATATCAAAACTTGGGAATCAATATACTTATAAATATTATTGAACTTGCATTTTGTGGATTCTAATATCTTAATAATCTTATTTTACTTATCTTATTTGAAAACTATTTTTCTATTTTATCATTAATATTTTTATTACTTGTCTTTTTATTTTTCTAAAACAAAATCTCATCAAATATTTGGAACTAGGTTAGAATATTATTGCTTTGTTTGAAATAGTTTCTTTTGATGTTAGTCAACTCCCATGGGTTCGACCTCGTACTTACATGAACATTATATTCTGAAACGATTCGTGCACTTGCGAGTTTAAATATTAAAACACTCTCTTTTGGGATCAACAATGCCACAACTTGCCCTTAAGGGTCACGACATGCTCCCCAGATCAAACTCCCCTGTCTGAATTTCATAACACGGGCCTCGGCATGTCCCTAACGGCCGCGACATGCTCCTTAGTCAGAACCGCCTCCACCTTCATCAAGCCTTGGTCGCGACGCCCAAGAACAGGATCGCGGCCCAACCTCGAACCCAGCCATTTTCTCCGTTGTTCCCATTTAAAAACCTTCCAAAAACCTATCCAAACATCTCCAAATCCTGAAAAACAAAGTTTCCAAACATCACAATGGCCCAAAACCATCAAAACCTAAGCTTCAAAAAATTCAAAAATACATCAAAACATAAAATCCAATCAAAGCTTGGATTACCTCTGATTGAGTCGTTTCCCAGCTAAATCCTCCGGCTAATAAGCTTATAATCTTCCCTAGAATCGTTATGACTCTAACCTTGCTTGAATCTGAGTCCTAAAACTCGAATTTCCTTCGAAAATGTGAACGACGTCAAAAAGGGAACGGGAGATAGAGAAAGAGAATGTTCTAAACGTTCTTTTTAATTCTGACAAGTTACTTCAAGCTTAAGTAACTTCAAGTAAGTCCTAATGCTCGGGGTCCCAAAAACGCCCCGGGGGTAAAATAGTCAAAATTCCCAGAATTCTCTCCTAGTCTCACTAACTCCCAATATATCATCAAATAATCATTCTCCTTACCCAATATCCCAGTAATGTGCTAAATACCCAATATACCCCTTGACTCACTCCGAGTTAAGTATGGGTCCTGTTGTGACTTTCCCATTAGCTTGCTCCCTAGGATCGTCTCGTGCAGGGTAACCTAAACATATCCACATAATAATGTATAACTACACACATACCACATATATGTCAAATATACCCGTAATGGGCCAAATTACGAAAATTACCCAATTAATCATAAATGAGCCCACATGCATATTTAATACACAAAAACATGCATATCAAGTCATATTGTAATATAACTCACATAATCACATAATGATGCACATATATATCACATAATTCCATAATTTTCCATCATGACCCCCTAATCAAGGCCCTAAGCCTTATTAGGAAATTTGGGACGTTACAAATCAATGCCCTAAACCTTATTAGGAAATTTGGGACGTTACACTCGCGGCCTAGAGTCTACTTTATTAATATGTGATATCCAAGGAGTTGTCAGATGATATGAGCAAAATTCAACCCAACTATCGTAATTAAAACGTGAACTTTTGTCGGCGCATTAGGTGAAACGCGCCGAAAAAAGTCTTTCCCACATGGGTTTTGAAATGGGCAAGGCGGGAATTTTCCCGCTCAACTTTTGCCGGCGCATTTCGCAAAATGCGCTGCTAAAAGTACTTTTCCAGGTGCATTTCGCAAAATGCGCCACTAAAAGTCTATTAATGTAATTTGTTTAATTAATGTAATTGTTAATCTTGAGTCACATCAGCCATAATTAGACCATTAATTAGGTCTGAAATATTCCATAATTAGCCAAGGTTGTAAAACACTACTACTCCAGGGTGAGATCGACTATGATTCACGTCGATAGCAGAACTTTAACTATCAACAGTCAACTTGAACAATCTTTATTAGTAAAATTGTGTATCTTGGAACATCCCGGACGTAATCAAACTATTGATTAGATCTAAAATATCCTATAATTAGCCAAGGTTGTCAAAAACTACTACCTCAGGATAAGATCGGCGATGATTGCACATCGAGTTTATAAAATTTTTAGGCGCTTTTGCTGGCAAATGTCACGAAATACGCTGCTGAAAGTGTTTTTCACGAAATGCGCCACTATAAGTACTTTCCCCGACGCTTTTCACGAAATGCGTCACTAAAAGTCTATTAATGTAATTGTTAATCTTGAGTCACATCAGCCATAACCAGATCATTAATTAGATCTGAAATACTCCATAATTGCCAAGGGTTGCAAGAAACTACTACCCAGGGTGAGATCGACTATGATTCATACCGATAGCAGAACTTTAATCACTAACAGTCAAGAAGAATAGCATTGGTTAGTAAAATTGTTAATCTTGGAACATCATGCAAGCAATCAGATTATTGATTAGGTCTGAAATACCTCATAATTTGTACTTTGGTTGCAAGAAACTAATGTCAGGGGTGATATTGACTATGATTCACATCGATAGCAAAACTTTAACCATCAACAGTCAACTTGAACGATCTTTATTAGTAAAATTGTATATCTTGGAACATTTCGGGCATAATCAAACGGTTAATTAGATATGAAATATCTCATAATTAGCCAAGGTTGTCAGAAACTACTACATCAGGATAAGATCGGTGATGATTACAAATCGAGTTTAAAAAAATTTCAGACACTTTTACCGATGCATTTCACGAAATGCACCGCTGAAAGTATTTTTCCCTGCGCATTTAAGTACTTTTCTATGCGCTTTTCGCGAAATGCGCCACTAAAAGTCTAAACACATATGCCGACAAAAGTAAAGAAAAGTTTGATCGCCAAAAGGTAAAGACTTTTGCTAGCGCATTACGGAAAAGCACCGGGAAAAGTGACTTTTACCGACATATTACGGAAAAGCACTGGCAAAATTGACTTTTATCGACGTAAAAAAAAGCCGACAATTATTTAGACTTTTGCCCGCACGTTTCATGAACAACGTCGAGAAAAGTCACTTTTGCCGGCGCTTTTTCGAAATGTGCTCGCAAAAGTCATTTTTCTTGTAGTGATGCTTTTGTCTATGTATGTATAGCGCCAACTTTTCTCGGCATTTTTTTGAAACACTCATTTTTCTTATAGTCACGCTTTTGCCTCTGTATATTACAAATTTATATATATAAATATATATATATATTGTTTATTAACGTACGTTTCGTCAACCCGACAACTTCCAAATCCATTTTTCCCAGATTTCAAGTTAATATATTTCCCATCTATCTTTGAATGGTTATAACTATTTTTCAATTAATATAGTTGATTTTATATTTTTAATTTATTTGATATCAATTCATATATATAGTACGTCCTTGATTTATGGCATTAATGAATAACATATTTTTTTGGTATATGTTTTGTATATGATGTTATGATTAAGTTTTTTCTTATATATCTATATATATTGTATATGAATAAAAATTGCCCAAAATTGAATTGGTGCACTTGTATTAATAAAGATTTGGTATTATTATTCAATATTCTTCAAACAATATCATAATTGTTTTATTACTTTTGTTTTTTATTTAAAATATTAATTTTATTTTTAAAATGGTTAAAAGACAACAAAGATAAAAAAATAATAATAATAATAAGAGCGGTGCTCTTTAAAATAGAGTGTCTTCGTAAGGAATGGCTGGAGTGCATTCGATTTCACTCCATGTCCTACGATAACTAAAAAGCAACACTAGAGACCTCCACTTACGCCTCAAACTTATCCAAGCACTCATATAAACATACATATACAAATATATATATATTTGCATCTCAAAATAACTATAACCCATTTTTTATATGTTGTTTTTGGTTTGTTGAAATGAAAGTAGTGGGAGTAGTAGCGGTAGTATTGTTGGTTTTGTTGGGCACAATTAATGGAGTAGTGTTGGTAGAAAGCCGATCAAAATCAAGAAGAAAGAGCAATGAGTTTGAGTACTCATACTCCGCCATTAGTTGCAGATCCAAGAGTGTGTCGTTGGCTGGTTTTGGAGGAGTTGGGGATGGAACGACATCAAACACCAAGGCGTTTCAGTCTGCCATCAACTATCTGAGTCGTTTCTCGTCAGAGTCGAAGGGTGGGTCCCTTCTCTATGTCCCACCTGGAAAGTGGTTGACCGGAACCTTCAATCTCACCAGCCACTTCACTCTCTTCCTTGATAAAAATGCTCTTCTACTCGCTTCTCAGGTCCATAACTTATATTTTATGTAACATTTCTTATCAAGTTTTATCAATTTTCAAAAGTAACATTTTCGATGAAAAATTATCAAAAGATTGTTTTTTGCAACATAACATTAAAAAGGGTCTATTTTGAACTTGGTTTATTTTTCATATTGTTTGTGAAAAGAAATTATGCACCAAACCCCTTTATAATTGCACCTGATTTGATGATATTTGTGTTAGGATGAGAATGAATGGCCACTGCTTGCACCTTTGCCATCATATGGATTAAGAGGCAATTCAACAGGTGGAAGATTCAGTAGTCTCATCTTTGGAACCAATCTTACTGATGTTGTAATTACAGGTAATACTACCATCTTTTATCACAGAAGAAGTTTAGGGTATAACCCTTTTCTTATTTCTTTTTCCTTTTTTCTTACTACATGTTTATATCAATAATCAGGGGACAATGGCACTATTCATGGTCAAGGTGAATCATGGTGGAAAAAGTACCGTGCTGGAGAGCTAAACCATGAGAGGCCATTCCTGATTGAACTCTTGTTTTCTGAGAATGTTCAAATATCTAATATCACTTTGATTGATTCTCCTAATTGGAACATACATCCTGTTTATTGCAACAATGTTATTATTCAAGGCATCACAATCCTTGCTCCTGTAACATCTCCAAACACTGATGGTATCAATCCTGGTAAGGATCATTTGCTCTAATGGAAAGTCTTTACCATTTTTTTTCCTTGACTGAATTTGGATTCTGTGTATTGTTTTTTTGTATAGACTCTTGCACCAATACCAGAATTGAGGATTGTTACATTGTCTCTGGAGATGATTGTGTGGCAATCAAGAGTGGTTTGGACAAAGCTGGCATTGCTTTTGGTATGCCAACCAAACACCTCATCATCAGACGCCTCACCTGCATATCTCCGACCAGCGCTGTGATCGGTCTTGGGAGCGAGATGTCTGGTGGGATTCAGAATGTGAGGGCGGAGGACATTGTCGCCATCAATTCAGAGTCAGGAGTTCGGATCAAAACAGGCAGAGGAAGAGGAGGGTTTGTCAAGGATATCTATGTAAGAAGGGTGAGAATGAGTACCATGAGATGGGTGTTTTGGATGACAGGGAAATATAGCCTTCATGACAGTAGTGGTGGTTATGATCCTGATGCTCTACCGGTGATTGACAACATAAATTACCTTGACATGGTTGCTGAGAATGTGACAATGGCAGGCTCCTTGGATGGAATCTCAGGAGACCCTTTTACTGGACTATGCATCTCCAATGTCACAATTGGACTGGCAAAGAAAGCAAAGAAACTGCAATGGAATTGTACGGACGTTAGTGGGATTTCAAGTGGTGTAGTTCCAAAGATCTGTGAGCTACTCAATGACCAGGGCTCAGAGAAGAGAACAGCTTGTGATTTCCCACAGGACATCTTGCCTATTGATGATGTTAAACTCAACAAGTGTTTTTTCAGGGCCTAGCGCTTTATGACAATATCATTCAAAAGCAAGGACAAACAAAGTAGGCAAATAATAATAAAAGAAACTATATGTTATTCGCTTTTGTTTTAAAGGGCATTTAGCATCAAAACAATGTTTTCACAATAGTAGTTTAAGGAAAAGCATTGGTTTACACTACCACATCAATGGAAAAGCATCAAATATAGAGTTGGGAAGTTTAAAACTAGAAAGATACAAAACATCAACATAAAAACCAAGTGTAAAATCTTATAACATAATAATAAAAAAGAAAAAAAAAGGAATATTTTCATATTAATATACTGGTTTTATTTGATCTTTGAAAGAACAAATACCCTTGTGAGGAGAAATGCAACATCACAATCATTAGTCCAAAGTTTTATGTTATAATGTCATTGGAAGTTGGCAATATTTCCTGTTCCTGACTTTGAACTCTGTTTTGGAGCCTTAATAGCCCATAGCCTCATACAAGAACCAATTAAAAACCAAATTTGACCATCCATTGGAGATTGCTGATATTCAGTCAACACTAAATCGGCTCAGCTCATTGCACATTATAGTTCTTAGTTGACTTCAATTTAAGAGAAACAATCTCTAGAGCTATTCCTATCATCCAGGAACAATATACCATGTACAGGGTCAAGGTTTTTCACCATATAATTCTACACCATTAAGCAAAGCAAGATAATTTTTAATAGGCAGGGTCTGGGTTGAACTTCACTGATTCCCTCCAGATGAGCTCTTTAATGTGATCTTCACTGCATGATGGATGCTCAAAATCAAAACTGAAAGGCCTAGAGCACACAGGTTCATCGCCAATATCGTGAAGGGATGCCAAGTATGGGTGACAAAGTGCCTCTTCAACTGCAAATGCAGAAATCAGAAGAAGTTAGTTGCATTATGAAAACAAATGTGAACTTAAAGATACTAATCTGAGACTGATGATGCTGAACATGTGAAATGTTATACCAGTAATGCGCTTAGTGGGATCAAAGACGAGCATTTTCTCGAGCAGATCCATGGCTCCAGGAGACATGTTGGGGAATTTAGCAGCAAATTGTTGCTTCCGGCATTGTGGAAATTGTTTCATGTATCTTCGGGCATTATCACTTCGGAGAAATCCAAGGCTAGCATCATCAGGTGAGCCTATTAACTTTTCACAAAAATAGTAGCAGAAGGGTGTCATTACATCATCTTACTTTAGAAAATACATCTTCATATAAAGAACAAGCAGATTCTCACTGTAAGAAAATTGCATTCAAGAAGATATAATATATTAAAGGAGTCTGAGAACAAAGAAAGCTCTTAACTTTACACCATAAAAGACATCTTCATACAAAGAACAAAGGAGGTTGGACTCAGGCATAAAAAGCACCATAATTTATCAATAGCATAACCCTTATCATATATCTATCACATAATCTAGGAAGACACCAAGTAGCAGGACTAAAGTACTAACTTGTTGAAAGTTCCACAAAAATAATACCTCTAAGATAAGTCTCAACTGATGAACATAATCTTTCCCAGGGAATAAAGGCTCTCTGGTCATAATTTCACCAAGGATGCAGCCGACAGACCATATATCAATAGCAGCTGTGTACTCTGAGCAGTTAAGGAGCAACTCTGGTGCTCGGTACCAACGAGTAACAACATACTCGGTCATGAAATCTGCCTCAGATGTTGTCCTTGCCAATCCAAAGTCTCCAATTTTAAGGTCACAGTTAGAATTTAGGAGCAAATTACTGGGCTTAAGATCACGGTGCAAAACATTGGCTGAGTGAACATACTTCAGTCCACGTAACAGCTGATACAGAAAGTACTGCGAGGGTTTTACAGAATGTCAATGTTATGCACAACAGGAAATTCAAGGCATAGAAATGTTGAAATGTGATTCGAAAAGAAAAAAAATAGTATTTTGAACATAGAATAGAACACTTGTAGTAATATACTCTTGGCACTAGAGAAAGTACTCGAAGAGGAAAATTATCTTATAAAATCCTTTGGATCCTCATCCATTCCCTTCGTATCTGAGCACTACTGAGAAATGGGGCCAACAGGAAGCAATCAGGATTGCAACTCTATCAACTAGGCAATGATGAAATGCTGTTATTAGACATGTTAAAGGTTCAAAGAGCCCCACAAAGCCTCATTTTTTTAGGAGAAATGAAAGAAAGGAAGAAAGAAGTTAAAATAATACAATGCAAAAAAGAAAAAAGAGGTCTATCAATTGACGTTGTGGACACAAACATAACTAAAGTCTTACAGATTAGTTATTATGACAGGCAAGAAGAATGCAGAACAGATTAGCTGAGAATCATCAATAAATAATCAGAGTGTGGTATAAACTTAAATGACATTAACCTGACAGTGATCATCAGTTAGTTGTTGGTCAGAGCGAATGATCTGATGAAGATCAGTATCCATCAATTCATAAACAATATACACATCATTGAAGGTCTCCTTCTTTGGTGGCCGTATGATGTCCTTAACGGCAATAACCTACGGCATGGGATAAGATGATCAGTAGGTACAGCAGATTCAACAAGCAAATAAAATGAGAATAGCCATGTCAATGAAACTTGTTCTGCAATATGATTATCAAAATGAGTTCCTATTGACACCATGAAAAAAGAGGCCACAGTTGTCAACCATATATATGCATTTATATTTGTCTAAGACTTTAATTTGTTAAATTAAAGTAAAAAAAGGATAAGGAAACATAATGAGGTATTTCGGTGACTCTATCATTGTCAATTTTTTAGTTGGATTAGCTCAAATACTTAAAACAAGATGTTTCATTAAATGGTAAACTCAGCAATAGATCAACAAGGATATTTCCCTTGAGGAAAGAATAATAACAATTATAATAAAAGTTGATTCATGTAAATTAAGAAAGTGGCTAAGAGCATAAGAAGCTACTCTAAGTTGTCTAAACAACCCTTACATTTTCATGGTCCATGTGGCGAAGGAGCTTGATTTCTCTCAATGTCCTTTTGGCATCTATTCTATTGTCGAATGCATTACCAATCTTCTTGATGGCAACTTCCTCGTGTGTGTCTGAATTGACAGCAGCACTGAAAAGAAACCAATCATGTTACCACCACTCTATTTATTAAATTAGTAAATTAAAAGGGAAAAAGTTAGTGAAAACAAAAAACATATCTTCCCCAGTTTAGTTGAAGCAGCTCCTTAGGAGCACATAATAAGCAAAAGCCTAGAAGGAAGCCGCATACATCAACTTCCCAAGGAGCAAAATAACTCAGCATTATACATAATTTAAAGTCTAAACAAAGAGAAAGCCACTAATTCATACTATAAAATTCATATCTAACAATCAAATAAGGGTTTATGCCTTTTTTAGATCCTATGTTTCGCCTCATTACCTGTTTGGACCCTGTGTTTTAACAAATTACTAATTGGACCAAATGTTTTCTAAAATAGTTCAAACAGACCCCTAAACTCGATTTTGATCAAAGTTTTTTAAACTAAAATCACAAATAATTCATCAAACTAACAACTCAGAATAAAAATACAATCATTCTGCTTAAAAACTGAGTTATTATATTAATTTTTTGTTCATCCAAATCAGGTTTAGGGGCCTATTTGAACAATTTTAGAAAACGCATGGTACAAAAAGTAATTTGTCAAAATGATCCAACAAAACACACGGTCTAGAAAGTATAAACCCATCAAACAAAAGAAAAATCCACATGGTAGCAAGTTTTGCTGAATAAAAAACTTATAGAAATATCAACTCGTATTTGCATCAAATCTTATTACTGTACACTTCACAAAACAGAGACTTTATGATAAAGGAGACATCTTTAATATCTTATTAATGTTACCCCAATCATAACAAATAATATAAAGTTTCATTACCACAATAATCAAATACAAACTACAACTATGATATAAAACCATTGACACCCAACAAACAAACAAAAACTTCAATTGAATCTTAACTTCTTAAGGTACAACTGACAAAAGATTCGAACCAAGGGTAATAAAAGAAAGTAACCCCAGAGAAATATACACAAACCAAGAAAGGAAGAACAAAGGTTAAAAATATTAACTTTTGATGAAATAAACTTACCAAACAATGCCATAAGCTCCTCTACCGATAGGACGAATAGGAGGAACGTACTTGCTTGAGACCTCAAACAAGTTGCCATACACATTATACTGAACGTATCGACCACCATGAGTGAGCACGCCTTTGATTTTAGTATCATTTGAAGAAGCAGAGCTCGACTCTTTGGCAGCCATGGCGAAAGAAAGAGCCCCAACAAAATGAATGGGCGTTTTTTAAGGTGTTTTGGGGTTTGAGAAACGTTGGTGTATAGGGGTTTGAAAAGGGTGTGGCGTGGCTTATTGTGATGAACTCAAAGTTAGCTGAGAGTTGGGTGTAGTGCTTTGGCAGCAGACCATGGTAAGTAATAGAGACTAGTTGAAGATAATCATTAATGGGTTTCGTGTGAAGAAGAAGAAGAAGCTGTGGACGCCATGAGACTTCTTCCTTCTTCTCTTACCAAAAGCCTTTTTCATCTGAAAACACCTCCAAAATCCGTGAAATGAAGCAGACTTTTCTTTCTTTCTTTCTTTCAAAAATTTATTTAATAATAATAATACTATTATTAAATGGAGCTTAGACTTCGTATTGGGAATACCGTTACATCAAATCAAATTTTAGAGACACGTGTCCGTACCAAGCTTTTTAAGCTAAAGCTAGAAGAAAGAGTGTTTTCTGACATTTGGACACTAATTTACTATGTTTTTTGTTTTTGTTAACGTTCACAAACTCTAATCAAGAGTTCAAGATTAATACTTTTCTTCAAAATATATATTATTAGAAAAATTCATAACTTTATTGCTTATATTAAACTAAAGATTATATTTTTTTATAGGAAAGAGTATAATTTTTTACTACCTTATTATTAACATCTATATGAGTTAGTTAATACTAAAACATAGGCTTTTATTAAAGTATTACCAAATCTTATTTTGATCAAAATTTTGAGGATTGAAATAAATTTATTTTGAAGTTTAATTAATGACAAAATGAGGATAGTGAAAGAAATAATTCGTCAAGTTTTGACCAAAATTATTGTCCCATTTTCATTTATTAAAAATTGACTAATGACTTTTTTTTTTAATAAAAACAATACTTGACAATTTGTTTTTAACTTATTATTTCTCTCTCTGGGGCATATTAGAGATGTATTGAATTTTTTTTAATTACACATGTTCATTTAAATAGGACCACATCATATAAATAAATATTTAAAAAAAATATGTGTTCACATCAATGAGTGTTAACATTTTATGTCTATGTTAATTACTTCAGATTTCAAGATAATTCAAAACTCATTTACACAAATAGTTTTTTTTTAAAAAAAATAAAATAAGAGAAGTAGTAGAAACTCAAATATTTTTATGGTAGCTATACTACTCTAAATTAAAACTAACCAAAAACAATTAATAATTTACGGTAAAAAAAATGGCAATGATTACATATATTTGGGTGTGGAATAAAATTAGGGTGGTAATTTGGGTCACGACACGACACGAAAATAAATGTATTTGGGTGACACGTTTAATAATCGTGTTTGAATTGATGACACGTTTAATAATCGTATTGTGTTTGTATTTACCTTAATCGTGCCTTGTCATAATCATATTGACCCGTTTAATAATCGTGTCATATCATAATCATATCAACACGATAACACGAATAATTATCATAGGTTTTACGATTTTTTTCATATAGTTATGATTAATTGTGTCATGACACATTAGTCGTGTTACAATCGTGTTATCGTGTCGTGTTGTATCGTGCTGACCCGTTTAATAATCGTATTGTGTTCGTGTTTTTGACACATTTAATAATCGTGTTGTATTAATATTTACCTTAATCGTATTGTATCATAATTATGTGGATACGAATCTCACACGTTTACGCGAAATCAATTAATAATATTATAGATCTCTATTAACATATGTTTGATAGTATTCAAAGGTCGTACGAAGTTGACCCAATTTTAATATAGACCATACATAACAAGAACAAGTCTTATAAACATCAATATATTTGGCCCACATGCTATTAAGTGTATTTATATTATAACATAATTAGTATGTTCTCTCTTGAATGTGTCAACTGTTTTGACAATGACCATAATACCTCATTCTCATTTGTCCTATTATTATTATTATGAAAAAAATATTATCATAATTGTTAAATTATGTCCCATAAATGATATTTAAATACATAACTATGTTTATATAAAACATCATTCTTATATATTGATACTTCCTTTTGTATATTTGATACCATATAATTAACTACACAATACATTTTGTCTTAGGGTTATTATATGGCAACTTTCAAGCAATTATGTAATTTTTAAGTATATGTATTATATTAGGTGCTAAGGTCCAACACATAATCTTTAGACTTGGTTCATCAAATTGGTGATAATATAATCCAATGACTTTTAGAATATAGGCATCCATAAGCTTCTTTCGTGTGTAATAGAACTTCCCAACTACCCCAATTAATAATAATTATGATAATTATAGATTCCCATAGATCTATCTCATACCATTTATCTATTTATCTTTATATAATATTTTTCTTTCTCCAACTACTACTTATTGATAAAGCACTTTCTCTTTTGGCAAGATTTCATATTTCACGGGTCATCCTTTTACTATCTAATCTTTATGCAAAATCTTTACTCATCCATTCAACTCATCCACTTGATACAAGTCTCTATCAATTCAGTGATTTTTTCACAGTATTTCCATGTCTTTTAACTCTTTTCAATTATCTAATTTGTTTTCCATATTCAATTACATAACACTTGCTTATCTTATGTTTTCCTTTCCTTTTATTTGAAGTTAAGATGATGTGTATGTATATAAATAGCTATAGATGTTATTTATGCGATGTTAAAAGATAGACAAGAAATATGATATTTTTCTAATTAATATATAAATATAGTATTTTTCTAAATTTTTGGGCTTTATCATGCACATACTATAATGAATGATAAAGATTGAACAATTTTGAAAATATTCACTTGGGTAGTATTTTTTTTCTCACTATATCCATACGTGTATGTGTGCATATATATACATATAGATACACTTGTATAGAAATGAGATTGTAATGTAGTTAGTAACCCTTTTTGGATTTGGTAGTTGTTGTCACGAGATGGTTGCTCTATCCTCGATCATCCATACAAATCGGTACTAAAAAGTGTTTGTCAATGTACGGTTTTCTTTTTTAAATTTTAAAAGTCAGCTAGGTAGGAAGAAGTCAAGATTGGGTTCTACATTCTAAGATTTTCTCAACATTTTTACAAGATATTTAGCCACTCATATTATAACAAAAGCCCTTAGGCAAATTACAAAGAAAGAGTAGTTACAAGATATCCTTGGTATAAGCATCTATACATAGTAGCACAACACATGATTACTATTATGAGCCATTGGTAAAATGTTTCTTTTTATTTTCTAAAATATAATTTTTTCCAAAATAATTTTATCGACACCATGTCAAACACACTCGATACTTTGTTCAGCTATTTTATTTTTCTAAACTCAGTTCAAAATATGTTTTTTTTTTTTTTTCTATTAGTGAGTTGCATTTTTATAAGAGCGTTTGTAAAATGTGGTATGGAGAAAAAATATCGGTCACCTATATTTGTAGAGGCTAAAATATAGGATTGATAAAGATGAGTTGTTTAGTGGGCATTGAGAAGCTGTAGAGTAGAAAAAAAGATGGTAAAAGTGTTGGCTTGGGTTGGGAGACCGTAGTGGTGCGGTGCCGGAGGAATGGACTCTGACATTGGAAGATAGTATATAGATCAAATGTAATAAAAGGACATAAATGAATAACACCTATCTCCATAATATAAGTTAGAAAGAAAGTGTGACAGTAAGTATAGTAGGTTGAGAGTATTAAATATATGTTATGCTTGCATAATAATAGCCTTAAGAATTGGCTCCAGCCTTTAGCCTGTTGGGCTTGATCCATGTGTACCTAGGCAAGGCTAGGGCAACTTGGTCTTTGTACATTCTAGGTTCTTTGGTTGTGATGCTTCTTCATAACCTTGAAGGATTGGGTTGGGTTGTGGACCTGCTAAAGCCCAATGTTGGGTCATTTGATGGGTTACAGCCCAAGCTTGGTTGTTCATCAAAGCTTCAATAATATATGACACTACCCTTTGTCTTGTAAGTAGATTGACTTTGGCCGTGTTGGGTTGGGTTACTGCTTTTGCTTTTAGCTTTTCAGTAAGTTTTTTTTTTAAAGCTGCTAAAGTTGATTTCTATTAAAAGAATTTTTTAAAAATTAAAATTAAAATTCAGTAGTTACTCAACTAGCAACAGAAGTGTTTTTGGAACTTTAGAAGCCCAAAAACAGTTTTTAAAAACCCAACCAACCAGGGTCTTTGAGTATTGGGTCTGAGCCCAAATTTGGCCCGTACAATATTTATATTCAATCTATACTCATATTAATATAATAATGCATTATTTATTTTACTTATGACTATTAATTTATAATTTTAGGTGATAAAAAATTATTAATATTAAATTTATTGTCACTTTTAAAATCCAAAATTATTAGTGTTATTATTATATTTTTACCCTCCAATATATCATTGACCTCTAAGTGATATATTTCTTGTTGAAATAATATTATTTTCTAATCTTTTTTAAGGCCTGTGAGAAAAAATAAATTTTCTTATGCATAGAGCCCTCATCCCTTTTTGTAAAAGGGAATGGAGTGCTAAACTTTCACTTTGCAAAATTGGACTGAAGTACATTTGCAAATAACTTCCCTCATTCTCATCAAGTAACCTAGGGACACAATTATTAGATACATAGATCTTATTTAATAGCATTGCTATATGGTATTTATGGTGCCCAACACTATCATATTTTCATGAGAATTGCTAAGAGACACTAGTGGTGCTCAACACCACAAGGAGGTAGCATACTGTTATTGGTGTAATTCAATATCGGATCCCACATATTTGAATTTAATAAGTATGATGAAGTATCACTAACCAATTATGAGATGTCACCACATGTGGTGTTGAGCACTTTAAGGTACGAAATAGCAACACTCTATCTTAATTGGTGTCATTGAGTAGTGGGTCCTACATATTCTATTTAAAATTAAAATATGTGAGATTCAATACTAAATTGCACAAGCGACGTTATGTCATGTAAGGTGGTGTTGGACATCACTAATGTCTTTTAGCAATATTCATTATTTAAATGTTGTGCATACATTTTATTTTGAACATGTTTAGAGCCAATAAGCAATCTCTTTGGATTTTTTTCATAAAAATAGGTAAGGGAGATTTGGGATTGGACCTGTTATGAAGATAAAGTTGTAACTTTGTGAGATTTTCCTATTACTATATGGGTATTTTAGACTTTGTTTATCTTCTGATTTATGATTGTTTATTAAAGACGTGTTTGGAAGTTACTTATTAGATTGTGTAATTACTTCTATGATAATACACAACTTGATAATTATATTATATTTTAAAATAAATATTGTATTTGGATGTCAAGTAATAGTTCATTTGAATTCTCATTATCTTATTTAATGATGCTTTTGGTAATAATACAATAACTTATGATAAAGTAAACATTTTATGCTTTTAAAGATAATTACATAATAGAGTAATTAGCGACAAAACCTTTTATCTTTACATTCTTAAACACTTAACCCCCAATTTAATTTTTTTTGCCAGTGAAATCTCCTAATCCACGGTTCCGTTAGCAAATGTACAGTCAAATCTGTTACATTCTGTTAACTACCAACGTAGATCCACGTGACAATTTAAACTAATCTCATAAATTTTTAATTATTTTAAATGAAAAATTAATAAGATTTATTTTAATTAATTAAAAATAATAAAAGAATCTTCTTAATATAAAATATACAAATTTAAATTAACAAAATAAAAAACAAATAATTAAAAAAATTAAAAAGTAAATATTTTTTTTTACTTTTTTCTCTTCATCTCCTTCGACACTTCGTCATCAAAATTATTCTCTTCATCATCATTATCAATAAACCTAGATAAAAATATGTATCATTCTTCAACAAAAATTACAACTAAGAACAAAAAAATCCCAAACAAAAGTCCCACCAAATATATGTATTTATACATATGATATACCCAACACAATCACACATGAACAGCAAGAAAAAAATATATTGCAGATCTATTGTTGACCGCCCTTGCAAATTCGCTCAAAGGCAACCACCCCTGCTCCTCGCCCAACACCAACCGCCCCTGCTCCTAGCCCAACGCCGACCACCTAGATCTATCCCACGAAGCCCCAAACCCCGTCACTGCTCCTTTCCCAACGTCGGTTGCCCAGATTTCTCCCACGAAGCCCCAAACCTCACCGCTGCTCCTCACCCAACGCCCATCGCCCAACTCAGATCTCGCTGCCCCAGCCCAAATCTCCACAGTCGTCGACACTATAGAAAAAAAATGGGAGGGGAAGAAGCTCCAACAGCCACCGTGGACTTCAAATGTCCCAGGCGCCACCGACTTCGACTCCCAGCTGCGATCAATGTGGCCCTTGCGTCCCAGTCTCCGTCAACTTCAAGCACCTAGAAAAAGAAGGAGAATACAAAGAAGAAGCAAAAATTAAGTTTTGTTTTTTTACAATTTTGAATTTTTATAACATTTTAAAAAGAAATTTAATGGGTTTTAATTTAGTTTTTTATTTATTTAAAATGATTTTATTTTGAATTAATTTAAATATCTTAACTTATTTATTTTAATTTTAAAAAATTAAAAAATTATGATGTGACATTAGTTTAGATGGCCAGGTAGTTCCACATTGGCAGTTAAAAGCCACAACAAATGGAGACTTTAGATCTGCTGACAGAACCGTGGATTGAGAAGTTTCACTGGCGAAAAAAAATTGAGAGTTAAATGTATAAGAATGTAAAAATAAAGAGGTTTTGCCGCTAATTACACAACTTAATAACTACACCAATTTTAATGCCATCATTGAAAATTAAGGAATGTAATTTAGCCTCTTCAATCACTTACTATTACATAATTATAATATAATTACTTAATTGAATAAATAAGTTTAATCTTGTAATTCCCACTTATTCAATTATCTTATGACTTTCTACTCGATTTTTGCCCCTACACTTACTAGTACACCACATCAGATGTATTTTTCAACCACATGTGAAAAGTGGTATAAATATGCAATCTTAATTTGTCAATATTGAAAATCAAATGTCATTTATGAAGTTTTAATTAATCCTAATATTATTTTTGTCCAAAAAAAAAAACTACCAATAATCATTATATGTTTTATAATAGTGAATTCTTCAAATATTTAAAAAAAAATCAAGCAAATTAAAAATACCTTCCATCAGATGATGTAATTTGGTTTTTCATTTTAAAGATTCTCTAGAAGGAGCATCATATTTATACCCCAAGAATGTGTATATGAGCACCTTATTTATTAAAAAATAATAATTTTAAAAATAATTCTTAACACTTTTTCTCAATTTTTTTATATTCTTTAATTTCTTTTTTTTTGTTAATTTCAATAATTTTATTTTATCTTTTCTTGTTCACATAATTTTTTGGATTTTTTTTTACTTTAACAAATTTTTTTATTTTTTATTTTTTAAATATAAAAAATATAGAAAAATATGATTATAAGTTGAAAAAAATATATGATATAATAATTTAAAAAAAAAAAACAAGGTGTATTAAATTAAATTTAAATTTTGAGGTGCAAGGCCAAACAGAGAGGGAGCGGAAAAGTCAAGAAGCGCGAGAACCATGAAGAGTTCCTACAGGCTACTGGAGAGTCCCCGCGAAACCGTTCCGGCTCACTGAATAAACTTGAGTACCCAAATTGCCCTTGCCTTTGCAATGTTACTTAACGCAACACATAAAGTGCTCTTCGCTCTCTTGATCGCTGAAATTTTGTTTGGCATTTTACGTAATCCCGAATCGATTTTCTTCGCTCTGTACTGCTCTGGTTCGGTTCAGATAAGTTGATCGGAATCAATGGCGGATGTTCACACGGGAGAGACTGAAACATTTGCTTTTCAGGCTGAGATCAACCAGCTTCTTAGCTTGATCATCAACACTTTCTACAGCAACAAGGAGATTTTCCTTCGTGAACTTATCAGCAATGCTTCTGATGTAAGTAAATTACTGTATACACTTTTTCTCTATTGTTTTAGTCGAACATTTTTTTGTTTTGTATGCACGGATCGATTTAGGAGATAGACTTTTCATATCTGTATGTATGTTATTTATACATGTGAGGCAATGCCGGTTGACATTGATTATCTAAAAAAAAATCTTGATTTTGTTTGCTTCTAATGTTATTACTTAAGAATATTGGATCTGTAACTGAATGTATATAGGTAACTGAATGTATATAGGTATGGTATGAAATTTCTCAGTAGATATATACAGTAGTGAAGAGCTATCTTTGAAGATAGTGATTTGGTGTTTTCAAAAAAAAAAAAAAAACACACACACACACACGTAGAGAGAGATACTATCCAAAACTGTAATGGCATTTTGATTGTGATTATGAGTGATTAGGGATGAGTGAGTGAGGAAGGGACTTGAGGAATTTGTTTTTGTTTTTGTTTTTTTTTCCTGATCTTACCGTTTGGATCTTTTGAAGTGAGATTGGTATATATTGCGGAAATGAAGAAAACAGAGAAAAATCTTTATTGATTGTGAAAAATGTGTTTTATGAATACATGAGAGAGTACATCTATATATATGAGGTTAACTAACTTAACCGACCTGCCTAACATACTAACTATAGTAATGAAAAAACAAATGAACTACAACTAATGGCTAAGTGTAACTAATTTACAACTAATACACTTAACTAACAAATGAAGGCAAACCAAATTCTTGTTACCCCCCCCCCCCCCCCCCCCCCCCTTTCTCTCAAGGTGGACTGTATAGATTATATACAGACAACTTGTGTATATGGGAAGTAGTAAATGCATCAGCAAGTTGGAGGTTGCTGGAGACAGGTATGAGCCGAATAGTTGAGTTGTTAATCTTGTCACGAATGAAGTGACAGTCAAGTTCGATGTGTTTAGTCCGCTCATGAAATGTGGGATTGTTAGCAATGTGTATTGCTGACTGATTGTCGCAATAAATGAAAGCTGGTGTGGTTTGAGGCAGGTTCAAGTCTGTGAGGAGGTACTGAAGCCATGTTATCTCGCTTGTAGTTGCTGCAAGTGCTCTGTATTCTGCCTCAACAGAACTTTTGGAAATGGTGGGTTGTTTCTTAGTTTTCCATGAGACTAGGCAATCTCCTATGAAGATGCAGAAACCAGTTGTGGAACGTCTCGTGATGGGGCAGGAAGCCCAATCTGAATCAGAGAAGCCTCGGAGATGTAGTGACGAGTGGGGTGAATAAAGAAGACCTTGTCCTGGACTCCCTTTGAGGTATCGAAGTAGGTGGTTAAGGGCCTGCAAGTGAGTGCTTCGAGGATTAGACATGAATTGGCTGAGACAGTTCACTGCATATGTGATGTCGGGCCTCGATAAGGTCAGGTATAATAGCTTGCCAATGAGCTGACGGTATGAGGAAGGATTAGTGAGGGGCTCTCCTTGCTGGTCATCTAGTTTTGTCCGTGGATCAATGGGCGTTTTAGCAGGTTTACATCCTGCATAACCTGTATATTCGAGTAATTGGATGGTGTACTTTTGTTGAGAGAGAAATAGGCCATCTTTTCCATTGGCTATCTCGAAACCCAGAAAGTAATGTAAAGGTCCAAGAGCCTTGAGCTTAAATTTCTGATGTAGAGATGCTTGGAGCTGATGTAGTGCATCAAGATTGGGTCCAGTTAGAATAATGTCGTCGACATAAACGAGCAGGGCAATGAATTGATCGTCTGTGCCTCGTGTGAAGAGAGTATAATCGGCCTGAGATTGCTTAAAACCTTCTTGAAGCAAGGCATCAGAGAGCTTTTTGTACCATTGCCTTGATGATTGGCGAAGTCCATATATTGACTTGTGAAGTTTGCATACCAGGTTAGAATCTGTAGAGAAAGAAGATGGCAAAGTTAGTCCTGGTGGCAATTGCATATAGACCTCTTCAGTGAGGTCACCATTTAAGATAGCATTGTTAATGTCAATTTGTAACATATGCCATTGTTGCACCGTAGAAACAGCAATGAGTAATTTAAATGTGACCATTTTGGCCACTGGAGAGAATGTGTCAAAGAATTCAAGGCCTTCTTGTTGTGTATATCCTTGAGCTACAAGTCGAGCTTTATGTCGTTCTATGGACCCATCACTGTTAAATTTTATTTTGTATACCCAACGGCAACCGATTGCTCTCTTGCCAGGTGGGAGAGGCACAACAGACCATGTGTTGTTGTTCCTAAGAGCAGTGAGTTATGTGTCCATGGCATCGAGCCACTGCTTGAATTGCATAGCTTGTTTGTAAGTCTGTGGTTCCTTCTGTGAAGTAACTGCAAGGACAATAGCTTTGTAAGAATTAGATAGACGGGTGTAAGAAAGGAATTTAGTGATAGGATGGGGAGTAGAAGATTGATCTTGAATGGAAGAGTAACATTCAAAATCTTTGAGGTAGCTTGGTTGTTTAGTGGGTCTGCTCGTCCGTCTAGGTGCCACTAGAGGTTCCTCGGGTGGAATGTGGATGGGATCAATTGATGATGGAGGCATGCTTGCAGTAGGTGATGTTGAGGCATCATCATTTTGTGAAGGTGAACTTGATTCTGCAGGGTTAGTGTGATGTGTAGGATAATCATCAATAGGTGTGTTAGTCACAACAGAAGAGGGTAACACAAGTTCTGTAAAAGGATCAACATTAGTGACATCTTCATGCAGTTTATGAAAAGGATAGATGGTTTCATGAAAGACAACATTACTGGATATGAAAAATTGTTTGGAGTTGATGTCATAAAGCCTATAACCTTTCACACCCTGAGGGTATCCCATAAAGACACAGGGTCTAGCTCTCAGAGCAAATTTAGTTCTATGAGCTGTGAGGGTAGAAGCAAAAACTAAACAGCCAAAGTTCCTTAGATAAGCATAGTCAGGTTCTTTTTGGAACAGAAGTTCATAAGGAGATTTATTTTGCAAATTAGGAGTAGGGATTTGATTGATGAGGAAAGCAGCAGTCATGACACATTCAGTCCAAAAACGAATTGGTATATGAGCTTGAAAATAAAGAGCCTTGGCAACATTCAACAAATGCTGATGCTTTCTCTCAGCAACAACATTTTGTTCAGAGGTTTCAACACAAGTGTAATCATGTAATATTCCATGTGCCTGGAACAAGTCCTTGAAAACAAGTTCAAGGGCATTATCAAATCTAAACCTTTTAAACATACAGTGAAATTGATTTTGAACATAAGACATAAATTGAGGGATAATACCTAGTGCATCAGATTTTTGTTTCAAGAGGTAAAGCCATGTAAATCTTGAATGGTCATCAACTAAAGTGAGAAAAAATCTGTGTCCAGAATGAGAAGTAATGTGGTAGGGACCCCAAATATCACAATGTATTAGATCAAAAATATTAGAAGCAAAATTATTGTTGCTAGAAAAAGGAAGTTTTCTTTGTTTAGCCAGAGGACAAATATAACAGGTAAAGCCATGTAAATCTTGAATGGTCATCAACTAAAGTGAGAAAAAATCTGTGTCCAGAATGAAAAGTAATGTGGTAGGGACCCCAAATATCACAATGTATTAGATCAAAAATATGAGAAGCAAAATTATTGTTGCTAGAAAAAGGAAGTTTTCTTTGTTTAGCCAGAGGACAAATATAACAGGGAGAAACCTTGTGTAAATTTGCACTGTTACAACTCAGTTTATTGCTAAGTAAATGCAAGAAATTATTAGAAAGGTGTTCAAGCCGAGAGTGCCAAACATCAGCACTGATGGAGAGAATTGGAGAATCAGTAGGCGAGGAATCCAATATGTATAGACCATTCTTGGATTTACCTCTGCCACTCATTCACTTGTGGATAATGTCCTGTATGATGAAGTGGTCAGTGAAGAATGTAACATAAAGAGAATTGTGGTCAGTTAAGCAATTAACAGATATGATGTTGTATTGAAAAGTGAGTACATATAAAACATCATTTAGCATCAGGTGTGGGGTAACAGCAACAGATCCACATTTATTGACCAATAATTTGTCATTGTTAGGCAATAAGAGCCTAGTGGGAGTGACAGTGCAAAGAAACTGAAAGAGTTTAAGATCAGAAAAAATGTGTCTTGTTGCTCCTGAATCCAATATCCAGGAGCCATTCACAGGAAAGGAAGACACATTGGAGAGTACGATACCCGTGGATGTGCTAGGGTCGGATGAGTGCACACCAGTTTGTTGCACAACAAGAAGGTTCAAAAGTTGTTGGTACTGTGTTGAGGTGAGTTGAGGTAGTAGGGTGGGATTGTCACCAGATGAAGTTCCAGTGTCAGTACTGGTGTGAACTTGGTTGGCCATAGCATCTTTTCCTTTGTTGTTCTTGTTATAACCAGGTGGGTAGCCATGTAACTTGTAACATTTTTCGATGGTGTGACCAAGAATATTGTAATGAGTGCAGAAAGGCCTGTTCCTCTTTTGGGGATACGATTTGTGTCCAATTGAATCAGGTTTGTTCGAGGTGTTCTTGTCTCCGTGAAAGGCAAAGGCCATGCTTGGATTTTGTTCAACAGCAGCAGTTGAGTGCTGTCGTTGGTTTTCCTCCTGTGTAACCAAATGAAAGACTCGATTGACCTCAGGTAGAGGATCCATGAGGAGGATGCTACTCCTGACTTGTGAGTAAGAATCAGAGAGTCCCATCAGAAATGACATGATATACTCCATGTGGTGGTGTTCTTGGAGCTTCTTGACACCACCACTGTAATGCCCTACTACCTTAGAGCCGTTACTAAGTGAGTTTAAAATATGCAATTAACTCGCTAAGCGAGGTTTAGAGAAGAAAAGTGTGATTTAAGAAAAAAGACAAGGCTGTAATCTTTAAAAGTACTCTATTTCATTAAAAGTTCAAGAGTTTAACATTCAGGATCCCAGAACTCAGTTTATAAAATATTTACAACTCAAAACAAGTTTATAAGTAAATAACCATCAAAACTAGGGTTTGTACAGCCATTCCTCAAAAATATCCCCAACCAAAGCAGTCGGGCAGGCCAAACATGTACGCGTCGCCCCCACGCTCTCCGTACTCATGGCTGGTTGACTTTCTCTTTGCCCTTACCTGCAACGCAGAGCACCCGTGAGCCTAAGCCCAGCAAGAAAACTCAAACAATACATAAGATATGCATAATATACAGTCATTACAGCAGATAGCTCATATCTAATTAGACAGTCCATAAAATCTAACACATACACGGCCATGCCGTCCCAGAAGCGTTACCAAGGCCTGGGATCTCAGTCTACACCGTAAGGATATCCCATGTATCCATTGGGATCTCACCCTAACCACGAGCACTCCATGTGCTAAGTGGTATTCCCAGCCCTACTGCCATTCTTGGCCTTCACCGTTCCCGGCCCTTCGCCGATCATTCTGCTGTTGCCACATTTAGCATTCTCAAATAACAATCAAATATATAATCATTTATCTTAAGCTATTTCCTAACAATAATACAATTTAGGGCCGCGCCCTACAACAATACTATGGGCCCAAGCCCTGCTCTACAGGTGCTACAGTTCTCTTACCTGTACCCCGAGCCTTCCGATGCACCAAGGTCACAAGCACAGTCCTCTATCCCGAGCCTCTCCGAAAACCTAGTCACAACACAAATAAAACACCATTTAATGCTAACCAATCCAAAATCACTTCCCGGGGCCAATCCCACACTCTCAGAATCCCCAAATCCCTAAAACAATATGTCGGAAACATCCCCCGACCCCCGGAGAAAAAGCTCAAAATTGCAAAACACCATGTTCTGAAAATGGCCTAGCGTCGCGGCGCTGCCCTAGAGGGTCGCGGCGCCCAGTAAGTCAGAGAGCTTCCCCTGCTCAGAAACAGCCTTGATAACTCTATAAAATAGAGTTATTTTACCACTTTTTATGTGCTATTTGTTGCTTAATCCTTGAGTTTTTAATTGATTTATCAAGTTTTTAAGTGATTTTGAATTTATTAGGTTAATTTTGATTTTTATATATTTTTGTGTGTTTTTATAGTATATTATTGAAAAATGTTATAGTTTAATTATTTAAAAATAATATTGTTAAGTTAGGAGTAAAAAGATGCAATTTTGAGCTTGAATGTTTAAGAAAATTAAGTTTTAATTAATATTTTCATGTAACTTTTGGTTGTATATTTTATTATTGAAAATATTTAATTTTAATTTAATTTATGTTTGTTTTATAGGGAATTTGTTGTATTTTATTTGCTCTTGAAAAGCAATAAAAATGAAAGAACTATGACAATTTTCAAGAAAGAAAGGAAGAAAATGGCAATTTTGAGAACTAGAGCTCCACAAGCCCAGAAGCTTCAGGCCCAAGCCCAGCCGCGGCCCACCTGCCCTCCTCACCAGCCATCACGCCTCCTGTCTCCAACTCATCAGCATCAGCATCAACATATGCACATATGCATATATCCTTTCTTCCAGCAAGTGCCTCACCAACGTGGGCCAGCCTAACATTCAGCAAGGCCCACTTTCATTGCTGCCTCTCCACCAACTTGGGCCCAGCTCCAAAAAGGCCAAACATTCAGCTGCTGCCATTTCCTCCAAAACAGCCACAAAAAGACCCAAAAATCACATTTTCATTCCCAATATTTTTTACTTAAATATCAATTCACTATTCCCTATTTTTCTTACCTAAATAAACATTCCTAATTTATTTTTTACCCTAGCTTTTCACTAATCTTTTACCCAACCAAACATTTCATCTTTCCAATACTCTTACACTTACTCTATTTATCCTACTACTTCCCAACACAATTAAATTAATCAATTTATTTATTTTAATTTGATTAATTTAATTTCCATATTTTGCCTATAAAAGAGTCTTGTAAGACCATTTGGGGAGCTCTTCTTCTTCATTTTTTTTCAACCTCTTCTACACTCCATATTTCTCTCTTCTTTTCACTATTTTCTATCTACCATTTTCATCTTTTGAAGAGCATGTCAAGTATGTTATTTTGTAATTTTTATCTAGTTATGAGCTTCTAATCTTTTTCAAAGGTTATTAAGATGATGATGAAGCAAAATGTAACTAGATAGTATTTTTTATTGTATGTTGATTTCCCATTTGTGTAACATTGTTTATGGATTTTTCTATCAAGGATATGCATTTTTCATCTAGTGTTGATTGTTAAAGCATATTACACTTAGTTCTTCATTATGCAAAAATATGATATTCTTTTATTAAATGTTTTTCATTAAATTGTCCACATCTAATTCTTAGAGCATAAGTATCATATTTTGCCTAAACATAATCTCTTTGATTTTTTGTAGTTTCTTTAGGTTGTAACACAACTAATGCTTAGAAATTATATCTTATATAAGTGAAGAAAAATCCTACCTTTTTGAAAGAGTAACTTGTGCTTGAATAGAAAATATATTTTGAAAAAATTATTTAGTGTGATTTATTTCAACTATATCAAAACTTGGGAATCAATATACTTATGAATATTATTGAACTTGCATTTTGTGGATTCTAAAATCTTAATAATCTTATTTTATATATCTCATTTGAAAACCATTTTTCTATTTAATCTTAAATATTTTTATTACTTGTCTTTTATTTTTCTAAAACAAAATCTCATCAAATATTTGGAACTAGGTTAGAATATTATTGCTTTGTTTGAAATAGTTTCTTTTGATGTTAGTCAACTCCCATGGGTTCGACCTCGTACTTACATGAACATTATATTCCGAAACGACTTGTGCACTTGCGAGTTTAAATATTAAAACACCCTCTTTAGGGATCAACGCCTCGCGTCGCGGCGCCCAAGAACAGGGCCGCGACGCTCCTTCGCGAACCCAGAAATCTGGGTTTTCCCTTACATTTTCCCTGAGCCAAAACACTCCCAATTCAACCCCAATGCACACCCAAACCCCAAAATCAATCCAAATCCCCAAATAATACATCTATCAACCTATAAACACCACCAACAAGCTCAAACACACAATCACACCCAACATTCACACTTGAGTTTCAGATTTCAAACACTTAAACCAAAACTTGAGAGAAGTGCAAATAAGACTTCTAGACTCTTAAACCATAATAGTTATGAGATTTCAAACATGTTTAATACTCTTACCTTAATCAAGAACTCCACTTGAGCTTCCTCCAATCCCAGCTTTAAACCAAATCCCTCTTGATAAACTAGCTGAATCCTCATGCAAACCCAGCCATGATTATCTTTCAATTTTCATTCTTGTCTTCTAAAATCAAGCTCAAAACTTAACAAAACAAGGGATAAATTCTTACCTCTGAGTAATCCTTGACCTGAGTTTGATTTCACACCCTTAAGCTCTTCATTAGCCTCAAAGAACTCAGCTCACTTCCTCTTCCACTTTGCCTTCTAGGTTCTTAGTTTTTTCCCTTTCCTTCTTGATTTCTCTAGCCCTCCAAACTTGGTTTCAGTCATACTTAGCATAAAGTATCGTGTATATCCACTTCCCTCAGCCAAAGCTATCTAAACCTCTGCCAAAAGACCATCTTATCCCTCCATTAAAATCCCTTCCTAACTAAACCTCAAGGACACTCTTGTCCTTTCACCTATATTACAATTTTACCATTTCTCCATCTGAATTTGTTAATCTCAGCAGTTACTAACGGTTACACAAGTTACCAGATTACCAGTTACCATTAACTCACAAGAACTAAATTTACAAAATCCCCAAAATACCCCTAGGCTCCTCCTGAGCCGGGTATTTAATCCCATTGTGACTTTTAGACTAGTTAGCTCCTTTGGACCGTCTCGGTACGTGCATCACACTGATATCACCACACTCACGTGGTACAAATCATACAATACAATTATCGTATTTATACCCTCAACGAGCTAAAATGACCAATTTACCCCTATCATGCAAACGGGGCCCACATGCATATTTTTATCACCTAAACATGCATTCTAATCACATATTCATTTAAATTCATATATTATTATATTAATTCACTTATTGCCCTCCAGGCACGCTAATCAAGGTCCTAAACCTTATTAGCAACTTAGGGTGCTACAACCACAGGTGCAACCATTGCAGATGCAAGAAGGACGATAGTGAGACAATTGTTCCCAAATTGTCTTCAGCTTAGTGAAGTACATGCTGACTCCCTGGTTGTCTTGTTTGAGGTTCATCAAACCTTTTCTCAAATTGTATATGTGCGGTCCATTCTTTTGATGGAAACGAACCTTTAGATCATTCCATATAGCTGCAGCAGATTCATACAAAATACTAGAGGAAACTTCTTTAGAGCAGAATTCAAGATCCAAGATATGACAATGTTGTTATTTCTAGTCCAGGAATTACACAAAATAGGTTTAGTAGGTAAAGGTTTAGGGATCGAACCATCCAAGAACTCGAGTTTGTTCTTGACTGAAATCGCCAATTGCATTGCTCTACTCCACGACATGTAATTGTCTTGACCAGTGAGGAGTTGAGACACCAGAATGTTACCTGGATTATCGGCATGGTGGAGGTAATAAGGATTAGAAGGATCTTCAAGGGGATTCCTATGCTGGATCACCTGAAGAGTTTGATTGCTTTGCACGACCGGATTCGCAGGTTCCCTGAGCACGGACTGGGCAGAGTTGTCACCGATTGTAGCAGGAGTCGATTGATCATCATTAGACATCTTTGGATTGAAGAGAGATCAGGTTAAGAACACTGATCAGAAAAACAGAGTGCAGAAAACGCAGAGCAAGGATAAACACCAACTCTGGTGAGAAGATCGCCGGAGAAGAAGAGAACACGACGATGGTGAAGAAGACTCAAGATCGGGGGAAAGCTTTCTTTCCCGCTCTGATACCATATTGCGGAAATGAAGAAAACAGAGAGAAATATTTATTGATTGTGAAAAATGTGTTTTATGAATACATGAGAGAGTACATCTATATATATGAGGTTAACTAACTTAACCGACCTGCCTAACATACTAGCTATAGTAATGGAAAAACAATATAGCTAAACTAACACTAACTACAACTAACGGCTAACTGTAGCTAATTTACAACTAATACACTTAACTGACAAATGAAGGCAAACCAAATTCTTGTTACTAACAAGGTATATGATATTTTTGATTTGGTAGGCATTGGATATGATCAGGTTTGAAAGCTTGACGGACAAGAGCAAGCTTGATGCTCAGCCTGAGCTTTTCATTAGGATTGTCACTGACAAGGCTAACAAGACCCTCTCCATTATTGACAGTGGTATTGGCATGACCAAAGCATGTAATATAATTTGCTATCCAATTTATTTTTATCATCGGTGCAATTAAATTTAAATTTAATAGTTCAGGGGTTCTAATTGAATTTCAATATGTTTGGCCCGTATTAGCTTTGGTGAACAATTTGGGTACCATTGCAAGGTCTGGTACCAGGGAGTTCCTGGAGGCACTTCAGGCTGGAGCTGATGTTAGCATGATTGGCCAATTTGGTGTTGGATTTTACTCATCTTACTTAGTTGCTGAGAAAGTCATTGTTACAACCAAGCACAATGACGATGAACAATATGTTTGGGAATCCCAGGTTGGCGGGTCTTTCACAGTGACCTGAGATGTTAATGGAGAGCCATTGGGGAGAGGAACTAAGATCACACTATTCCTCAAGGATGACCAGGTAAGGATTGAACTGTTGGATTAGCTTATACAGGATCTTTATTTATTTTCATGTATATCTAATATTAAACAAATTAATACAAGATAGCCTAAAACATGTTTCTAAAATTGAATTCATTGAGAAACAAATAATATAATACTTACAGTATATGCAGCGGAATTAAGAGTCCTTCCTTCAGTTTCTCTAACTCTTGTATCCTTTCTGTCGCAGAGTATTATCAAGAAACTGAACCGATCTTCTATTTTCTTCACGATCTTCCAATGTATCCTTAGAACCACCTAGACTAGTGTGGGCAATTCTCAACACATGAGATAGATATAGAGAGAAGAAGAGAAAATAACAAAGAGGCTTAGAAAAGGACTTGTGTTTAGAGAGAATCTAAAACTATCAGAAAATTTGACGTGTGACTTATCTGTCGTCTCTAAAATCTTCTCTCTAAGCACTCCTTTTATAGACTCAATTAGGCCATTTAATTTAATTAAAAAATCAATAAAATATCAGCCATTTTGAAGCCCTAGGTCGAAATTATCATGGGTTATAGGCCCGTGAAATTTCCCATTTGATTATAAGCCCATTGGACTTAAAATCAAGGCCTGTATTATTTTCTATTGATTTAATTAATTAAATCCTTTATCAAATTAATTATTTATAATTTGAACCTTGATTTAAATTTATCTATTAATTTAGATACCAATTTATCTTAATTAATAAATCTGCCATAATTTCTCTTTTCTTCTCAAAATTACACAACTATGTGAAACTATCCAAAATTGACTTGGTCAACTTTGATAATTCTAATTGATGATTAAATCAATTAATTGAGACTATCTAGATGATTTTATCCAAGGTACAATGGGGACCATGGGCCTATGAAATCAAGCTCCAATAAGTTATCATAAATCTAACAAATAAATTTACTAACTTATTAATTCCTCGTGACTCCACTATAGACTTGGAATTGCACTCTTGAATTCATAGAACGCTCTATAACAAATATAGATACGCTATTAATTATCCATTGTTACAACCATAATTGTCACTCAATCCTCTATAGACGGTCTACAATGAGATAGGACTAAAATACCGTTTTACCCCTCATTGTATTTTATCCTTAAAACACTTAGTTCCTTGTAAATGATATTTCAGTAAACTAATTTAATTACTGAAATGAGATCTCTATCATTTAACACCTTAAACCAAACTAAAAGGAAACCATCGTTTCACTTCTTCATCAGAAGCTATAGATGTTCATATCTATGATTAACACTCCCACTCAATTATACTACCGAGTTCCCAAGATGTAAGTATGGGCTAGTCCGTAGGGTAAGCTGGTAATGAACAAGTCAAAGAACTCAAATAATACAATCAGTTAGAATACTAACCACTCAGAATTGAGATTGAATTGACCTACAGTCAACTATATGATATGACTAGAATAGATAATAACGGTATGTTTACTTATCTTATCAACTGTCAATATCGGTCCTGTCCGATGTAACAAATACATCCGATCTTATCTACTTTGCTAATGTTTTGGAAAGAACATAACACTGTAATGTGTAAGTAGATCATATCGTAGATTGGCAAGTCAGTGTAAATCCGGTGCACTGACTAATCTTAGGACTAACTTATTTTTGAACATATAATCATATTTATATTCCACTGTGATTATGTCACTATAAATAAGATTAGCTATATGCTCGAGATTTAATAGAAGTTTATATTAAACAAATAATCATGAAAATAAAACATGTGAGCAAAGTGATTGACCAAGTCAAAATAATGATTCCTATTCTTTTATTGATAATAAAATGAGATTACAAAGAATTTGGGTTTTAATTAGGGCATAAAACCCCAACATGAACTTGATTACTGTTACAAATGTAAAATTGTAGAGAAATCTGGTTTAGAACATGCCACTCTTAGATTATTAGATTGCTGCTCTAGTTTGCTGTTGTTGACATAATTTGTGTTTAATTTCCTTTGCAGCTGGAGTACTTGGAGGAAAGAAGAGTGAAGGATCTTATGAAGAAACAGTCTGAGGTCCTTAGCTACCCCATTTACCTATGGACTGAGAACACTACTGAGAAGGAGATTAGTGATGATGAAGATGAAGAATCGAAGGAGGAAGAAGAGGGTGATATCGAGGAAGTTAACAATAAGGAGAAAGAGAAGAAATTGAAGAAGAAGAAGAAGAAAAAGGTTAAGGAGGTGATCCATGAGTGGCAACTGATTAACAAGCAGAAACTTATTTGGTTGAGGAAACCTGAGGAGAACACGAAGGAGGAGTATGTGGCGTTCTACAAGAGCCTCTCCAATGACTGGGAGAATCATCTTGCTGTGAAGCACTTTTCTGTTGAAGGCATCTTGAATTCAAGGCTATCCTTTTCATACCCAAGATAGCATCTGTTTAAAAACAAGCAAAAGATGAACAACATTAAGCTCTATGTTCGTAGGGTGTTCATCGTGGACAAATGCAAGGAGCTCACTCCTAAGTACCTTGGATTCATTAATGGTGTGGTCAATTCTAATGATCTGTCTCTCAACATATTTCGTGAAATGCTTCAACAAAACAAGTTTCTCACAGTAATCAGGAAGAAATTGGTGAAGAAATGCGTTGAGATGTTCAATGAGATTGCTGAAAACAAAGATGATTATGCTACGTTCTATGATGTCTTCTCTGAGAGCATCAAGCTGGGCATCCTTGAGGATAGCCAGAACAAAACGAAGTTGGCTGACTTGCTTAGGTACCACTCAACCAAGAGTGGTGACGAGATGACCAACTTGAAGGACTACATTACAAGGATGAAGGAAGGCCAGAAAGTTATCTACTATATCACTGGTGAAAGCAAGAAAGCAGTAAGAATGTAAAAAAGTGAGAGAGAGAACAAGAGAAAGTTAGAAGCTCAAGATCATGAATAGATCAGATGAGCAAGCCTTTATTTATAAGAGCTGAGTTAGGTACATAGTTACAAAAACAAGAAAAGACTTAGTCAACTGACCAAGAAAGCAATCGACTAAACCGAGAGTACAAGTAGTTAAAACAAAGCTAATTAAATAATCTAATTACTAAGAGGTGCTTTAACAGCCCCCCTTAAATTGGGAGGCCTGGACAAGATAGTCAATGTGAACCGAGCTATAAGGAGGTGTTTTGTGAGTATGTCTGCCACCTGATATATGGATGGAACATACTTGACTGAGAGCTCCTTCTTGTGCACCATATTTCTTATAAAATGGAAGTCCATCTCGATGTGCTTTGTGCAAGCATGAAAGATTGGATTGGAGGCGAGTTGGGCAGCAGAGACATTATCACACCAGATGACAAGTGTAGAAGACAAGGCAAGCTTGAGATCAGCAAACAAAATTTTGTACCAAGTGAGCTCTGTTGCAACATTAGCAAGAGCCCTGAACTCAGACTTTGTACTGCTGCGAGACACCACCTTCTGCTTGGAGGATGACTAAGAAACAATGTTGTCGCCAAGAAAAATGCAGTAGCCGCCAGTGCTGCGCCTATCATCGGGGCTGGAGGCCCAATCAGCATCAATGAAGGCAGCCAAATGAAGAGTGGAGGCAAAGGTGAAAGTGAAGGTGATGCCATGAGATTGAGTGCCATGGAGGTACCTCAAAATGCATTTTACTGTAGACCAATGAGCCAAAGTAGGTGCTTGCATGTATTGGCATGCTCTATTAACGACAAAGGCGATGTCAGGGCAAGTCATGGTTACATATTGAAGAAAGCCTACTATCTGACGATACTCAGTAAGATCGTGGAGGACTACACCATCATTTCGAGAAAGCAACTTGCCAATCGTGCTTGGCGTAGAAGCAGATTTGACATTCAACATGTCAAGGGATCTGAGTATGTCATGAACATACTTTTGTTGACAAAGATGCAGCTGATTGGAAGTTCATGTAACTTCAATACCAAGAAAATAATGAAGAGGTCCAAGATCACCAAGAGCAAACTTATCATGCAAAGCCGAGACAAAATGTTCAATCGTGGAGTGATCACTGCCTGTTATAATGAGATCATCAACATAAATCAATGTGATGATAGTGAACTGAGGGTGATGAAGAATGAACAGCTTTGGCACACGTGAAACCCCAAGAGAGAAGAGCTGAGCTGAGCTGAGCTTAGAAAACCAAGCCCGTGGAGCTTGCTTGAGGCCATAGAGGGCTTTGTTGAGTTTGCACACATAGTGAGGATGAGTAATATTATGAAATCTTGGTGGTTGTGACATATAGACAGTTTCTGAAAGTTCACCATTGAGTAAAGCATTGTGGATGTCGACTTGCCGAATAGCCCAACCTTTGGATAAAGCAAAAGTGAGCACTACGCGGACTGTACCAGGTTTAACCACAGGAGAAAAAGTATCAAAGTAGTCGACTCCGGCAGTTTGAGTGAAGCCTCGAGCAACAAGTTTGGCCTTGTGTCTGTCAATGGTACCGTCCAATTTGTACTTCAATTTAAACAACCATTTGCAGTCAATAACATGAGCCTAAGTAGGACAAGGTACAAGGGTCCAAATGGAGTTCTTGGCTAAGGCAGCAAGTTCCATTTCCATTGCTGTCTTCCAGTGAGAATGACCCAAAGCTTGCTTGTATGATTTTGGAGGTAAGTGATGATCTAATTTGTGATTGCAGAGAATGCTTTAGGCTTTGAGATGCCACTTTTGGCACATGTAACCATAGGGTGATTATTGACTAGAGGAGCAACTTGCAAAGTAGTAACATTTTCCTGAAAAAGTTGGTTAGTCACATGTTGTTGGTCAGGAAGAGATTGAGCGGATATAGGGGGAACAGAATTAGAGGTAGGAAAATGGGAAGAAGAAGGAGAATGAAGGACAAGTGGCAGTGGAAGAATAAGTGAGGGGGAGGGAGGATTAACATGTTGAGAAGGAGGAGAAGGTGAGTTAGGGGTGGCCGAGGGAGAATGAGTTTGGATGGTAGCAATTGGAAGAGGCAAAATGGCTGGTGTGTGAGTGAAGTTAGAAGAAGGAGAAACAGAAGTAGAAGTAGAAGTAGAAGAGGAAGGAAAGGAATGTTCATCAAAGACAACATGTCTGGTGATGTAGAGACGTTTGGTTGAAACATCAAGACAAAGATATCCTTTGTGGGAGGTGCTATAGCCCAAAAATAAACAAGGGGTTGATCTGTACTGGAGCTTGTGTTTGTTGTAAGGTCTTAAGCAAGGGAAACAAAGGCAGCCAAAAGATCGAAAGAGAGAGTAGTTTGGTTGTTTGTTATATAAGACCTGAAAGGGAGATTGATTTTTAAGAACTTTAGTGGGGAGTCTATTGAGGATATAGGCAGTTGTCCTAGAGGCATCAAGCCAGTACCTAAGTGGAAGAGAAGCATGGCAAGAAGAGCAAGGCCTGTCTCAACAACATGTCTGTGTTTTCGTTCCACTCTGCCATTTTGGGCAGAGGTGTGGGAACAGGAAAACCGATGTTGAATGCCACTGGAGGTCAAAAAGGGCAGAAAGGATTTAAATTCCTCAGCGTTGTCAGATTGAAGAACTTTAATAGAGGTGGAAAACTGTTTTTCTACCAAGAGTTTGAACTTATTAAACATAGACAAAGCCTGATCTTTTGTTTGCAAGGCATAGAACCAAGTGAAACGTGAGTAATCATCAATAAAAAGTAGAAAGTAACGAGAGCCATCTGTGGAAATAATAGGGGCAGAACCCCATATGTCAGTGTGAATTAAAGCTAATGGAGAAGAAGCTTGAGAATCTGACAAAATAAAGGGAATGCGATGACTTTTTTCCAATTGACAAAAGCTACAAACATGATTTTTATTATATGTAAATGGATGATTACATTTGTGTAAAACAAAATTGAGAATATCATAATTTACATGCCCAAAACGTGCATGCCAAATGGCTGCAGGGCTTTGAATTACAGAAGAAAAAACAGTTGGAGAAGTAGCGGGTATAGTAGAAGAAAAAGAAGTACAAAGATAAGCACAGGAATTGGATTTATTGCTTGGACAGTGAAGATTTGAGGCTGCTTGTAAAGTGTACAGACCTCTATCAAGAGAACCGCGATGGAGCAGATTCTTCGTATGTAGAGACTTGATTTTGTAATGATCGGAGTAAAATTCAATAAACACATCATTGTCCATACAAAATTTTGAAACAGACAAAAGATTAGATGTCAAGTTAGGAACATGATAAACATTGTGAAGTTGAAAAGAATTGTGCAGAAGTATCAACATGTGATTTACCAATTGAAGAGATGGAAAAAGTGTTACCATTTGCAACAGTTACGGAGTCTGGGCCTGTGTGAGGACTCCCTTGATCAAGAGTCGAAGCAGTTGTAGTGAGATGATGGGAAGTGCCAAAATCGAGCAACAAGGTGTCATCTGTGATAGTATTGGCATTGGAAATCATAGCAGATGCAGGGGAAGAAAAAATGTTGGGGGGGTTTGAAGTTGCGGGAAAATTTGGATCAAACCTTCGGTAGCATCGAAACGCAGTATGGCCAGGGCGTTGACATAGTTGACAGATGACTCGTGGAGCTGAACTCGAGTTTCTTGGAGAAGGACCTCGACTAGAAGAGGAAAAAGACCCAGAGTTGGAATTGGGATTCTGATTTCCACGGCCTTGAGACAGTTTAGACCAAGGTTGAGACCGAGATTTATACGTGGTATTGGCCACCACCGGAGTAGATTCATCAACAGTATGTTGTTGTTCAAGTGTTGACTCATGAGCCAGAAGAAGACTCGTGACATGGTCAAAGGACACAACTTTGGACTTGGATGTAATTAAAACAACAAAGGAGTTATATTCTGCGTTTAAACCAGCAAGAAGATATAGTACCTGGTCTTCTTCAGAGACTTGTTCGGAGCAAGCAGCTAGTTGATTTGCTAAAGCTTTTATCTTCATTATGTAATCAATCATTGAAAGACCCCCTTTCTTGATTGTCTGGATTTGAAGCCGAAGTTGCAGGACTCGTGCATATGAGGTTGAGGAGTAAATTTGACGAAGAGCGGACCAGGGGTGGCGCTCGTAGTGTGTCCGACTATCTGGGACATGAGTTCAGGGGTAAAAGACGAATATAACCAGCTAAGAATTAGTCGATCCTTGCGGCGCCAGGTGACAAACTGAGGATTGAGACCAGCAGTTCCCTTAATCGATTGGGCCGAAGGAGGGTTGGATCCGTCAAGAAAATCTTCGATGCTGTTCGCAAGAACCACATTTTCCATTTGGGCGCTCCACAAAAGGAAGTTGGATCGATCTAATTTGACAGGTAGGGTGTGGTTTAACGCCTGAGACAAAGCAGTAAACTGTTGTTGTTGGGCCGAAAGTGCAGAGGTAGTCGCCGGAGGGACGTTATCGGAAGTGGCAGAATAATCAGACACCATTGGAGAAGATGAAGATCAGAGACGGATTGAGCAGAAGCGTAAAAGACCGAGAAGCCTGATGTAACGTCCCTAAGGTAGGGTACGTTCGCCACATACTCGTAATTCTAGAGTTTACGAGTATGTTAGGCACTTGACCAAAAGAATTAAATAAAATGATACGAAGAAATACAGAAAAATTTAAAACTTTTATATAAACTTATTAGTAGAAATTATTACACGTATAAATACTTTAAATTTAAGGCAGTCATATGAAAACTCTAAACCATTATTGCATTGCTACTGAGTCCGTGCTCCACAAGTTGCTCAACAGCAAAGCCACACCTGGAAAAATATTGGAAAATAACATAATGAGCTAACGCTCAGTAAGCAAATCTCATGCATACACATACACATGAATGTCGTGAGTTTGTAGTGCACATATACTAATATGCTAACTTATATACTTATGCATTTCATTTATTGCTCATGCACTTTCAAACTTTACTTGTATGCTCTTTCTTTTAGTTTCACATTTTTTTATGGGCCCAATATCAGTTGTGCACACTGTTTGATTCGGCCAATGCCTGCAGGGCTTGTTACACATATCATATAGAATCCCATGGGTTCTCCTCTGGCTAGCCATCATCACAGCTAGGCTTATCATAACACTCATTTCATCGTTGTCATAGCTGCCATACTTATTACACATATGGAGGAGAAAGACGGAAACATGGCAAACATATCTGAATGGTCAACTCTGACCTAGCCCACACTAGTGGGCAGCCACTATAAGTCTTATAGACTTCCTTCTTCTTTACTGAACTTACTTGATTGCTTCATCAAAACAGTGGCACCCTTTTTAAACATCTTATTATCACTTTGCTTAAGCCTTGTGTCATTAAAATGTTCACTTCACATAAGACATTTCAAGGCATTTTACAATTTTCCTCATATTTATATGCATGGTCTTATATCACATAATAATGTATCACATAACTGTACATGCCATGCATACATGCTGATGCTGAAATGTCAATGTTCATGTTCATGATTCATGTTTGATGGTATTCAATCAAGGCATTGTATCACATCTCATATAACTCAAAACATCTTTAGTCATAATACATGAAGCTTTGGGTTGGTGGTGTTGTTATACCTTAACGTAGAGCTATGGCTCAGGTCTAAGGTTTCCAGCCTAAAAACTTAAACGCTTCATATATCATAACATATAACAAATCATGAACATAAAGTAATCCACATATCCATCAACATAAGAACACATACTTGCACATAATTCATATCATTCTTAACCAAGTAAGACATCTTTCACATATCACGGAATTCATCAATTACATATCACACAACACCCTTATGGTGTTCATATAATCATTCTTCACATACTTATCATATGCATCATCATCATACCATACTTAACTCATCAGATGTACACAATCAATGTAGTCATGCATCTTACACTTAAGCACAAAATGTGAGATTTACTTACTTTAGGTCCTTAGCTTATTTTATAAAATTGCTCAGCAAGAGTCAATCAATCAAATCCATACAAATCCTATTCAAGGCATATCATTTATTAAATTCTATCAAAATCGTAAGTATACACTATTGATAGTGTATATTAACAATATCATAAACTATATGAATAATAATAATTATTATTATCAACGTAATACAAATAACTCTTCATATAAAACATTGCTCATTTAATAATGTACTCTCATGATAATAATAATAATAATAATAACAACAACAACAACAACAATAATAATTATCATCTATAAATAAACTTATTTCAATAATAATAACAAAATACCTCAATAACAATACATATATGAATGTATATATATTCAAATAGTCATTTTATAAAAGAAATCATATTTTTAACATAAAATTGTAATAATCAATATAATGATAATAATATAAATATAAATATTTATATTATTATTAATTAGTCATAATATCAATTCCAGTGATATAATAGATATACTTTCTCCAAAATTCATTGGTCTTACAAATATCAATAACTGTAAGAAACTAATATTTGATATTATTTTAATATTCAAATATTAATATACAATAATAATGGTTAAATAATAGGTTTACTATAAATCACACTTTTCATATATATATATATATATATGAATCTGTAATCTTGATTTACTTAACAAAATAATAACAATAATAATTAAAATTAATTTATCATAATAATTTCCATATTAATGGAAAATCAATTAAATATGTATTTTTTATAATTTATTTAATATTTAATATTTTCTAGAAAATTGGACAGCACAACGGCTATAAAGTGGACAATTCCAAAATCAAAACCTGTATCAAAAATACATATAATCTCAGACAGCCAGTATAATTACAGAAAAATATTCCATATATCAAGAATATATAATTATATACTATAAATACACATAATAACAATTATTCTAATCAATCACAATTAAATCACAATATATAGGTCAAAGAAATTATACCAAAGTGATCGGGTTCCACAACAAGTCAAACGATGATTTTCTGAGACTCAAAACGTACTTCAAAACCTCGAACACTAAGTTTTGACCGTCGGTCTACGGTGGATCGCGGTGGCTCGTGGTGGGCCCACCACCCAACTATGGTAGATGTAGGAACCAGTTATTGGGTTTTGAAACCCACAACACGAGGAACACGATGGTGGTGACGGATCGGCAAACGGATGCCCGAGGTGGCCAAATCGCAACTTTGAAGTTGCGGGGTGGCCGAACTTAAATCGACCAGTTGAGGTGTTTAATCAGCGAGTGAGCTCTAGATTCCCACGTGGTCGATAGTTCGGAGGCCTCTGAATCCAACGGTCCGGTGCGTGGCTATAAACGGTGATCGCCGGTGGACGTTCAGTGGTCGGGCAGACGCACGCACGAGAGAGAGAGAGAGAGAGAGAGAGAGAGAGAGAGAGATTTTCTGAGGAGAGAGAGAGAGGGGCTCGGGTAAAAAAGAAAGGCTGAAGCCTTTTCTTTTCTTTTTCTTTTTTTTTAATTTATTTTTAAAATTACACTTGGACCCAAAATACTAAAATTCTTTTCAAATAAGCCCTTTAGCAAAACTTTCTTAATTTTATAAAAATCCCCAATTAAAATTATATGACATTTGGGTCCAATACTTGACTACTCAAGTTTCTCTATCTCTAATCTCATTAAAAACATAAAATCATATTTTAAACACTATTTTTCCATTACTATTTCTTAAATTTGTAAACTTGTACATTTTATGTATTAAAACTCTGATTTATAATAAATAAATGTATTATGAAAATGTTGGATATTACACCTGATACCATGTAAGAAAGTGAGAAAGAGAACAAGAGAAAGCGAGAAGCTCAAGATCATGAATAGGTCAGATGAGCAAGCCTTTATTTATAAGAGTTGAGTTAGGTACACAGTTACAAAAACAAGAAAAGACTTAGTCAACTGACCAAGAAAGCAACCGACTAAACCGAGAATACAAGTAGTTAAAACAAAGCTAATTAAATAATCTAACTACTAAGAGGTGCTTTAACAGAGAATTCACCCTTCTTGGAGAGACTTAAGAAGAAAGGCTATGAAGTTCTCTATATGGTTGACGCCATTGATGAGTATGTAATTGGGCAATTAAAGGAGCATGATGGGAAAAAGCTTGTTGCGACAACAAAGGAGGGGCTTAAGTTGGAGGACGCGACAGGGGAAGAGAAGAAGAAAAGGGAGGAAAGGAAGAAGTCGTTTGAGAACCTTTGCAAAACCATTAAAGACATTTTATTCGACGAGGTGGAGAAAGTGGTGGTATCAGACAGGATTGTGGACCCACCTTGCTGTTTGGTCACTGGTGAATATGGTTGGACGGCCAACATGGAAAGAATCATGAAGGCTCAGACTTTAAGGGTTATCAGCATGAGCTCTTACATGTCAAGCAAAAAGACGATGGAAATCAACCTTGACAATGGTATCATGGAGGAGCTGAGAAAATGGGTCGAGGCTGATAAAAATGATAAGTCTGTCAAGGACTTGGTGCTCTTGCTCTTCGAGACTGCCTTACTGACTTTTGGTTTCAGCCTCGATGATCCAAACACATATGTTGCAAGAATCCACAGAATGCTGAAACTTGGTCTAGGCATTGATGAGGATGAAGTCGAGGGTGATGATGTTGAGATGCCACCATTGGAGGAGGATGGAACCGAGGAGAGCAAGATAGAGGAGGTTGACTGAGCCTTGTAAACACTATTTCCCATGTTTTTTTTTTGTTTTGAAAATAAGGTCTTCAAATTTGGAGTGTTAAGTCTAGTTTTGGTTTGGTCCTTTTATAATGCTTACTCTTACTGTTGCGAAAATTATAGCAATTAAAATACGCAAGTATACGTAGCCGCACAAGTAATATAATGTAAAGTGAGATCGACTCCACATGGATTTTAAACTAAATTATTGTAAAATCAACTAAGAACAATTTTAAAATATAAGAACAAAATTAAAGGAATAATTGGGATATGAATCTGACATTTAGTGTGTATATGTAATTTCAATTAAAATAAAATAAAAAAGAACAGGAGAAATTAGTTTGAGAGAAAATCTATATGAACAAGTAGGTCTGGGTGGTTAATCCCCCTATAATTTCTTTCCAGTTGTTATAGCAAAGATTCAGCAATGGTTCAGCAATCGAGCCCATAGTTAATAGATTTCACAAATGCCCAGTAAGCTTTTTCCAAAACCCACTGATAAACGTTTACAACTCAACTCAACACATTCCTGTATTAAATCAGGTTGTACACAGTCATTTAAACACCAAATCTCATGTTACATAAGGCAGCAAAACATCCCTATTTTACCACTAAGATCTACCTAAAAACAAGGTATTTCTCTTGCATCAATTAAGTGGGTTCAACTAGCCTAATTCCTTCCAAAATTAGATCTAGCTAATTAATTGTTACTCATGGCCAGTAAACAACAATCAGTTAACATTAACAACACTTAATTGAACAATGGCACAATTACTACATCCATGCATCGAAACATTACTTCATTATATAGGGTTCATAACCACCCAAATCCTTAGAATATTAGTTCATGTCTGAAATTAGAGGTTCAAAACCAGCAGCAATTAAAGTATCCATGAAGTTTGTTCACAACTTGGATAGAGAGAAAATACAATACAAAATGAAGAAGGGAGAAGAAAAAGTTAGAAGGAATTGTTGTGCTCAATCCCCCTAGTCGTCAGCTCGTGGTCCTCTTCCTCCTCTGTATTCTCTCTGTTTTCTTGCTTTTCTTTCTCTGTACTTCTTTTTTCTCCAAAATGGTGCTAAGAATCAGCTCTCTTCCAAGAATGGGGTTCTCCCTCTATTTCGGCTCCTCCTCTCTTTTCTTAGGGTACTTTCTTTTACCCTAATAGGAAAGTCATTTCCTACTTTGTGCTTCACACGCCACCTCACCCAGCTGACTTAATCCATTAAAATAATTGCCACACAGGCGCTGATGTAATTCATTAAGTCCAGCTGGCTTCTCTCCCCATCATCTGCCTTTTTTTCCTTGGAATGCTATGTGGTTAGCTTACAGCATCTAGATAGCAGGACGCCCAGTTCAGATCTCGTTTCCTTTTTCTCCCAAAATTTTCCTTTTATATTTTTCAGTTTCCTTTCCTGATGAACACAGAACACCAAATTACATAAAACACTTAATAATAATACATTAACATGACTGACTTCTAACATGGACTCACTACCTAGAAGATAAGGATAAAAACTAACAAATTCACATTAAACATGGTTTCATTACTCTTTTTAACTCAAAAAGTAAGTTCAAAGATTATAAAAATAACTCTAAATCCTAGAGTTATCACTTACTATGCACTATGATGTCCTATATTGTACATCTCTAGTCTAATTGACTCGAAACTTTCACTGTTACAGTGCATAGAAAAGAATTAAGACGAGTATATTCACTACGAATATTCAAATCTCATTGGTTAGTCTATTTTATCTAGATATTTTAATACTGGGTACCTCTAAAATTAATGTACAGGTTGAACTGGTAGCACCAAAATAAATGGATCTAAATTATCTATTATTGAAACCAAAATCGTGATAGCAATTAATTAGAAATTAAAATTTCGATTAACTTCTACACTCAAGAACTTCACTCAAAGGGGGTCCTGATATCGTCTTCAGGCTGCAAGGTTGAACTAAAAGCTATGGATTTTCTAGTGATGTAGCTAAATTCTTCAGTCTTTAACTTTGACCATCTAATTACTCTTAGAAAAATCTTCCCAATTTTATGCTCACAAAATAATTAAAAGTCAGCACTAAATTATGTAAAGGACAATATATGTATAGACAATAAAATGTTCATGTCATCAACCTTAATATAAGTAACATTAAACTTAATAAGTAGTGATCAATAAAATAATTTATTCACCACTTGTTCATAATGAGCTAATACGTTATATCAGTCGTCTACAGTTTGAAAAGTTGAATGAAATATATTCACTTGTACATTGTCAACCAAGTGATAAAATTATCATTTTCCAAGTTACCATTGCCTGAAAATATAGATGGCTCAAACCCTAGTCATTGTAGGCCATGCTCACTTACTTTCATTTTATATGATTCTATGATAGACTTTTAGCCACTGATTTGACTAGTGGGAGCGCCCAACGATAGGCTTTCCATTGTCAAAGTACACTATATCACATAATATAAAGGGTCTATTTTCATTTGACATCAGACAATTAATTTTAGCCATGCTGTAAGAAAAAGTAATTAAGACATGAAATTATTGTGTGTTTTGTAAATTATAATTTGAAAGTATAATATTATTGTGTTTCATAAAAAATTGGTTTATTAAAAGTTATTATATTACTCTTAAATTATTAATATGAAAATTGTTAACCAAAATTTGGTCAAAGTCGATCTTTTGTAAAATAATGATTTGTGTTTGAATACAACAAAATTAACAAACAAAAAAAATGCAAGCAGATTTTTATGTGGTTCAAAATGAAGAATTGATCAACAACTTACAAGACACTTTTATTAAACTATTTCTATTCATTACTTCATATATAAAATAAATTTGAGCCAATTGAGTTTAACAAAAAAAAATCCTCAGCTCAGTTTAACAGCATTTCGATAAATATAATCTCATGAAAATAATATATAAAGTTCCATGGAACCCCAACTTTCTTACTTACATTTTTGGTGCAGAAAATTCTTACTTGCATTTCTTGAGTTCATTACTCTGTTATTGAGAATGGTGAAGTCTCAAGTAATATCCCTCGTGGAAGAGGCCTCAAACAAAGTTATTAGGAAAAGAGATTGAGATGAATAAAAATGGATTCTCATTACTATAACATTCTGTACAAAGGGCATAAATAGAGCTGATGCAACAGCAGAAATAAATAATGTAACAGAAATAATAACTATTGTACCTAACTAAGAGAGTAATGACAGTGTACTAGCTAAATAGGTACAACAGAAGTAGTTAGTTCTTAACACCCCCCTCAAACTTAGTGGTGAGAGATTCTCAACTCTAAGTTTGTCCCTTAAGTACAAAAATCTGGTGTTAGAAAGAGGCTTCGTGAGAATATCTGCTATTTGATCATGAGCTGGTACATGTTTGACAATAATCGAGTGGCGTTGGACCTTTTCTCAGACAAAATACAAATCGAGCTCTATATGTTTGGTGCGAGCTTGCAAGACTAGATTGGCAAACATCAATATAGTACCCAAATTGTCACACCACAAAGTAGGAGTAAGGGTCAAAGTGACCTGCAGTTCAGTAAGAAACGCCTGTATCCATGTTACTTCTACAGTCAAAGAAGCCAAACTCCTATACTCAGCCTCAGTACTAGAGCGGGAAACAGTAGCTTGTTTCTTGGAAGACCAAGATACCAAATTAGAACCAAGATACACACAACCCATTAGTTGAGTGCTTGTCATCTAGGTCCGAAGCCCAATCAGCATCACTAAAGCCAACTAGATGAAGAGTTTCAGGTCTCCTAAGATGAAGACCGAAGTCCAAAGTATGCTTCAAATACCGTAGAATCCTCTTGACTATTTTCCAATGAGACTCCAAGGGAATATGCCTGAATTGAGAGACTTTATGGACAGCATAAGAGATTTCAGGTCTAGTAATAGTGGCATATTGTAATGCACCGACCAAGCTACGATACAATTTTGGATCTAAAATGGGATCATTGCCTGCGGCCGAGAGCTTCTCACCAGCAACCATTGGGGTTGGTAAACCATTAGCAAATTGCATCTTTGATTTGCACAAGAGATCAGTAATATACTTAGTCTGTGAGAGATGCAAACCTTGAGAAATGGTTGTAACTTGAATACCCAAGAAATAATGAAGTTCACCAAGGTCCTTGAGAGCAAAGGCAGAGTGCAAGAGAGAAATCAAGTGTTGAACTTCAGATTGAGAACTTCATGTTATCAAGATATCGTCAACATAGACGAGAACAAAAATAGTGTAAGAGGATGTAATCTTTATAGACAAAGATTGATCAGCCCGTGAACTCTGAAAGTGTAAGGACAGTAAGGTGGCTCTCAAACGTTCAAGCCAAGCTCGAGGGGCCTGTTTCAAGCCATAAAGAGCTTTGTGCAGTTTGCAAACCAAGTGAGGAGACTCTTTAAGTTGAAAACCTGGTGGTTGGGACATATAAACCTCTTCTTGAAGCTGCCCATTTAAGAAAGCATTGTTAATGTCAAGTTGTCTAATAACCAGCCATAATAAAGAGCTATAGTCAATATAATCCGAATGGTAGTGGGTTTAACAACATGACTAAAAGTCTCAGTAAAATCAAACCCATATTGTTGGTTGAACCCCTTAGCAACCAGCCATGCCCTATATAAAAATGGGAGAGAAAAGTATGTTTTTATTTCAGTGTATTTTACAAACTAGAACTTAGGCTTATATACAGATTTACACATTAAACTATCTTTAATACAACATAAATACAATAAAAGAGAATTCCTATAGACTTTAGGAAACGGAAACATCCATTTGTAACGTATTGACATTATTTTCTGACTGTTAACACTCCCCCTCAAGCTGGACCATAGATATTGATGAGTCCAAGCTTGTTTACTAGGAACTCAAATACTCGCTCGGATAACCCCTTTGTGAGAATATCAGCCAACTGTTGATCTGTATGAACATATTTGATGTTGACAATTCCCCCATCAATCTTCTCTTTGATAAAGTGACGATCTGCTTCCACGTGTTTAGTTCTGTCATGATGTATAGGGCTGCGTGCAATACTGATGGTAGATTGATTATCACAGTAAAGCTGAATGGGAGCTTCATATTCAATCTTTAGTTCTCTTAACAGGCGTCTGATCCATATCGGTTCACATATTCCGTGGGCCATGGCTCTATACTCTGCTTCGGCACTGCTTCTTGCAACCACTGTTTGCTTTTTACTTCGCCATGTTACCACATTGCCCCATACAATTGTACAATATCCAGATGTAGATTTTCTATCATCAACTGACCCAGCCCAGTCTGCATCTGTGAATACTTCAACTTTTCTTTCAGTAGTATTTTTGAAGAAAAGACCTTTTCCTGGTGTTTGCTTTAAATACCTCAGAATTCTATATACTGCATTAAGATGTCCTTGACATGGATCATGCATGTATTGACTGACCAGACTTACTGCAAAGGCAATATCTGGTCTGGTATGAGAGAGGTAGATAAGCTTTCCTACTAGTTGCTGGTACCTTTCTTTGTCAACTGGGTTTCCTTCAAACATTTTCCTCTTGTCTCCAAGCTCGATTGGAGTTTTGCTAGGTTTACTGCCTAGCCTTCCTGTCTCATTCAAGAGATCAAGAGTGTATTTTCTTTGAGAAACAGAAATTCCCTTTTTGCTTCTAGCAAATTCCATTCCCAGAAAATATCTGAGTTCACCGAGATCCTTGACTTCGAACTCCTTTGCCAACATTTCTTTAATCCGAATCACCTCTTCAGTATGGTTGCCAGTGACAATGATATCAACAACATACACAATCAGAACTGACATTTTCCCTCTTTCTAAGTGTTTGATGAAGAGAGTATGGTCAGTCTGACCTTGTATGTATCCAAGTCCCTTGATAACTTTCAAGAACCGATTGAACCATGCTCGAGGAGATTGTTTTAGACCGTAGAGCGATTTGTTTAGCTTGCAAACTTTGGTTGTATTGGGAGATTCTTCAAAACCCGGAGGTTGACTCATGTACACTTCTTCTTCCAGCTCACCATTTAAGAATGCATTTTTTACATCAAGTTGATGTAATTCCCAATTTAAGTTGATTGCAAGCGAGAGCAATACTCTGATGGTATTGAGTTTGGAAACTGGAGTGAATGTTTCAGTGTAGTCAATTCCATAGGTTTGAGTAAAACCCTTGGCAACTAACCGAGCTTTGTACCTTTCAATAGATCCATTTGCATTATATTTGACTGTGAACACCCACTTGCACCCTATTACTTTCTTATCTTGTGGTAACTCCATTAATCGCCAAGTACCATTCTGCTTAAGTGCTTTCATCTCTTCAAGAACTGCTGTCTTCCATTGAGGAGTACCAAGTGCTTCATTGATATTTCTGGGAATCACAACATCTGATAGACCAGTGGTAAAAGCTTTAAATGGAGATGATAATTTTGCATAAGAGATGAATTTTGAAATAGGGTGTTGGGTGCAAGATCTACTTCCTTTTCTTAAAGCAATAGGAATATCTATGTAACGACCCAAATTCACTAATAAGGCTTAAGGGCTTTGATTAGTGTGCCGGGAGGGCATGATGAGAATTATGTGTGATGATTATGATTTTAAGCATGTTATATGATATGTGAATTATATTATGTGATAATTATGATATGTGAATTGTACTGTGTGGGTGCTGTGATACAAATGTGATGCACGTGCCGGGACGGTCCTAGAAAACTAGATAATGGTAACTGGTGATTTGGTAACCTGCGTAACTGTTAGTAACCATAGAGAGTAACAGGTTTTATGGGAAAGTGGTAGAATTGCAAAGTTGATGAAAGGACAGGTATGCCCTTGAGGTCTAGTTAGTAAAGGATATAAATGGAGGGTTAAATTAGTCTTTTGGCAGGGAATAGATGAGTAAGAGCTGAAGGAAAATACAATACGTATAACACTTGGAGAAAGGGGCTTTATGCTAAATGTTGGAGACCTAGAGGAGCAAAACTAAGATGGAAGGGAGAAGCTGAATTTAGCTCTTGGAAGGAGAATTAAGGAGTGATTGAAGTTGTCAAGCAAGCTTAGACCAAGAATACTCAGAGGTAAGATTTTGGTTATGGTATATCTAAGTTTCAAGTCTGATTTTTGGTTGATAAGTGTGAATTGAAACAAATTGGTGGCTGGTTTTGTATGAACTCAGAATTGGGAAATCAAGGGGGAAGGAGGTTTAGAGCTGGAGGTTGGACTCACCACTCAAGGTAAGGTTTCTGTGTGATTATTAGGCTTGTTTCTGTTAAGGTATAGGGAGTTTGGAGTGTGGTTTGTGTTTGAGTTCAAGCTGTTCTTAATTTTCTGGTTTGAGTTGTTAAGTGTGAAATTCAGGAGTGGATTTTAGGATTGAAGGTGTGAGTGAGCTTGGGCATGATGTTTTTGGGTTGTTGTGAGGTTTATTAAGGGTTTAGAGTTGATTTTGGGACTTAGGATGGAGTTTGGGGTGAGTTGGAGTGAGTTAGGCTCGGGAAAAACGCGAAGGAAAACCCAGAAATCTGGGTCTGCGATGGTGTGCCGCGGCACAGCTTTTGCTTGTCGCGGCCTAGGGGTCTCTGGTGTTGGGTGTCGCGGCACAAGGAATGTGGTGCCGCGGCACAAGGCAAATTTCAGGGTTATATTTTGCAATTTTTGGCCTTTGCTCCGGGGGTTCGGGGGATGTCTCCGGGGTGTTGTTCTAAGGTTTTGGGGGTTCCGAGAGTGTGGGTTAGGTACCGGGAAGGTAGTCTTGGATTGGTTAATGACAAAGAATATTATGTTTGTGTTGTGATTAGGACTTTGGAGAGGCTCGGGGTAGAGGACCGTGCTTGTGGCTACGTGGCATCGGGAACCAGTAAATTGAAAGGTAAGAAAGCTGCACCTGAGTATGTGGTTAGGTTGGGACTAAGTGTTCCCTATGTTTGTATGCATTATTATGTGAATATGAATAATCATGTGGACACGATGGGACTAAGAGTTCCCTATATTTGTTTATCATGTCGTGAGATGGTGTTATTACGCCATGGGACATGCGATTACCGGCCTAAGGGTGTCGGAATCATTATTTGTGCACTGGGGCGCGGCTCAGCCACTGGGAGCTGAGGCAGCTTGTTTATCACTGAGCTTGGTTAAGCTGGCCAGAGTCAGTGAGTATTACACTAGGGGCGGCTCTATTGAGCCGAAGACAGTGTGCCAACTAGAGGGTGCGACTAAGGGCGCCAACCCTGAATGTTATTTGATGGGTATGACAATCTATTAGTTATGAACGTGAATATTGCACTATGATTATAGTTGATTGACTGTCTGGATGACAACTGCTATTAATGATTGGATAAATGTATGAGATGTTGAATTCTTGGTTGAGCATTGTGAAATATTTGCTAAGTGTTGCTGATCTTACTATGTTATCATGCTTTCTTGCTGGGCCTTGGCTCACGGGTGCTACGTGGTGCAGGTTAAGGCAAGGGCAGGCTGGACCAAGCCCGAGGTGGAGAGCTCCAAGGTGAAATGTACATAACTAGCTGTTCGATCACCACGATCGAGGAGTGGACCAGGACAAGGACTACCTAACTGCTCGTTTTTGCCTTAGTATGGCCAGTCAGTGTATTTAAACTTTGTAACTTTTGTAAATGGCTTTTAAACTGTCGTTTTTGGGATCCCATGTAAATAAACAATGCCTAGTAATGAAAATATAACTTTTGAGACCAAAATACTTTTAACCCTAGTTCCTCCACTGTTTCAGTAACACGATTTTACTTAAATAACTTGATTAGCAAGTCTGGCACCTTATAAACACACAGTGTAACGGTCTTGGCTATCCAGGGCGTTACAATCTAGATCTGATTGAGTGTATGAGGGTAGAGTACCTGAATCTTTTAACTGAGGTGGTTCTATCACTGGATCGGCCTCTTGACTGTGATGAGAATTCGTCACTTGTTTATTTCTTTCTCTTCTGGTATACACCCGAATTTCTTTCTGCATGTTTTGATTTTGAGAGTCATGAGAAGGTGGAAAATTTTCTGGTTCAAGAATGATTTCATTCATTGGAGGAAAGGACACGTCTAGGGGTAATTCTAAACCCCACGACCACTGAGCTTCTTGCTTGTGATGAATATGCTCCCCCTGAAGCGGAGTGGGAGTGAAGTGTGGAGTATTTTCGAAAAAAGTTACATCGCGGGAGATGTAGATTTTCTTGGTGAGGGGACAGTAACAGCAATAGCCTTTCTGTGTAGGAGAATATCCTAGGAAAACTGTTTTTATGGCTTTAGGATCAAGTTTACTTCAGTGTTGGGAGTGCACATGGACAAAGGTGGTGCACCCAAAGACTTTTACTAGCAGAGTATTTGTGGAAATGTGAGGATAAAGAAACTGAAGAATAGAATATGGTGTCTTAAATTGAAGAGGCCGACTGGGAAGGCGATTGATTAGATAAGTAGCAGTGAGTACAGCATCGCCCCAAAGATATTTTGGAACATTCATGTTGAACATGATAGCACGGGCTACTTTTAAGAGGTGACGATTTTTCCTTTCGGCTACTCCATTCTGCTGCGGAGTATCTACACACGAGCTCTGGTGAACAATCCCATTTTGTAGAAGGTAGGGACCAAGAGTGGTATTGAAGTATTCAGTACTGTTATCGGTACGAAGTGTCCGAATAGATGTCTGGTACTGTGTTTGGATCATTTTGTGGAAGTTTTGGAATACCTGACAGGTTTCGGATTTGTGCCTAAAAAGGTACACCCAAGTAATTCGTGTATGGTCATCAATGAATGTAATAAACCAACGTTTACCAGAAGAATTCATGACCTTGGATGGTCCCCATACGTCACAATGAATAAGAGAGAAAGGACTAGAGGGTGTACACAGTTTGTGAGGAAATGAAACACGAGTATGTTTAGCAAGTTGGCAAATATCACATTGAAAATCTGCAACATTTTTATTTAAAAACAAAGAAGGAAATAAATGTCTTAAATATAAAAAACTTGGATGTCCAAGTCGACAATGCCACAACATAATTTTTTGAGAAATTGCATCAAAAGATGAATTAGAAATAGAACTTGAAGTTAAACAGTGCAGGTAAGGCAACTCTTTGTTCAGGTGCTGAAAGAAATAAAAGGCCGTCATAAATCCTAGCACTGCCAATCGTCCTCCCCGATGATAGATCCTGAAATTGACAAGAATCAGACATAAATTTAGCAAGACAGTGATTATCAGAGGTTAATTTTTGAACAGAGATTAAGTTGCATTTTAAGGAAGGAACAAAGAGAACTGATTTAAGAAATAAATCAGTAGACAATTTTATGGTGCCAATGCCTGCAATAGGTGAGTGAGTACCATCTGCAATCTTAACACTAGAGGCAGTAGAGCAGGGACTATAAGAATCAAACAAATGAAGTAAACCTGTCATGTGATCAGTCGCCCCTGAATCGATGATCCATGGTGTATGGGAAACGGAAGAGAAATTACCAGAGTGTGCAACAGAAGCACTATGAGACTCGGGACCAGATTTGGGTTTTATGAAGGATTAACTGATAACTCTACAAATTAGAGTTATTTTATCATATTTTACATGCTAATTGTTGCTTAGTTCTTGAGTTTTTAATTAACTTATTAATTTTTTATGTAATTTTTAATTTTTTAGTCTTATTGTAGTTTTCTAGATTTTTATATGTTTTTATAGATATTTTATTATAATATGTTGTAGTTTAATTATTTGAAATTTGTGTTGTTAGATTATAAGTTAAAAAAATGTGATGTTATTGAACTTAATTGTCAAAATAAATTAAATTTCAATTAGTATTTTCATGAACTTAATATGAGATATTTTATAATTGAAAATATTTGATGCTAATTTAATATTTACTTATTTTGTAGGATGTACTTTGCAATTTTTATGCTTGAAAAAGAAGAGAAAAGGAAATAAAAGTGGCATTTGTGAAGAGAAAATAGCAAATTTTGGCAAAAAGCCATCTCACTTCAGTCCCACGGATTGGGCCTCACAACCAGGCCCACGCCTGGCCCAACTCTAGCTGCCTTCAGCAGCTCCACTGCTGACTCTTTCCCTCCAACCACGTGACCCTGCCAGCAGCCACAAGCTCTTTCCCTCCAGCAAGTTATTTCCTTCAGCACACACCACCAACGATGCCAGCTGTCCCCAAATGCATGCCAGCCACTTCTCCTCAGCCTTCACATGCGCCAGTGCACAAAGCACTTCCCAGCCATCACGCCATTTTCCAGCAGCCCAATTGGGCCTCCAAACCATCACAACAAAGCACCCTTCAACTCCTGGCCCAAGAAATTTGGCCCAACATCACTTGCCTCCAACAGCTGCCACCGAAGCCCAACTCCCCAGCCACCTGTTACTGCCGTACAACACCTCTTGAGCCCATAAATTTGCTTATTGTCCCCTTGTCTAAAATGCCACCTTTTTACCCACTTTTCTACACATTTTTCACCCCAACATCATCATTACACCCTATATTTTACCTCTACATACCATATTTATTTTATTTAATTAATTTAATTAATTTAAATTGATTATTTTAACAATCTCATTTTGGCTATAAATATGGTATTTCAAGACCATTTTAGGGTGCTTAATTTTTGGTTACCATCTTTTTTCTCCCATTTTCTCTCTACCATTCTCTCTTCCATTTGGGTTTTTCAAGAGCATTTTGCAAGTATGTATGTCATTTATTTTGTAATTTCTACTCTAGTTATGTGCTTCTAATCTTTTTCATAAGATTATTAAGATCATGATGAAGCAATTTGTAACTAGGTAATATTTATGTTGTATGTTGATTTCCCTTGTAATACAACAAAGTTTATGGATTTTTCTTCTTCATATATTTCTTTCATCTTAAATATCTTGTATTTTAGATTGCTAGAACATATTTACACTTTGTTCTTCATTAGTGCATAAACATAATATTCTTTGTGTAAGATGTGTCATTAAATTGTACACATCCATGCTTAGAACAAAAATATTATGTTTTGCCTCATAAATAATGTTCATTGATTTATTTGTTATTTCATTAGATTGATTTACACTAAATTCTTTGAAATTATAATTTTGAAAAGTGAAGAAAAATCCTATCTTTTTATAAGAAATTTGTGCTTAAAATTATAAATCTCTTTGAAAAATGATAGTTTAAATTATTTTAACTATCACTAAAACTTGGGAATCAATATACTAATAAATATTATTAAACTTACATTTTGTGGATTCTAGTATCTTAATAATCTTTTCTTTTAACACTTATTTTCAACTCATTATTGCTTTATTTTTATTCTCTTAAATAGCTTGATTTTTCAATCTTTTATTTCATGTTCATAATATTAAAACTCATCAATCTTTGGAACTAGGTTAGAATTTATTACTTTTGATTTAAAATAGTTTTCTCTTTTCAATTTTAGACAACTCCTTTGGGTTCGACATCCTTGCTTACACAATCACTATTCTTTATGAACGATTCGTGCGCTTGCGATTTATAAATTTTTAAACATACGCGTTTTGGGTCCATCATTGACCAAGGAGTGTGTATAAATGTTCGAGTTGTTCCTTACTGAATGAAAGGGCAGCAGTACCGCTTTGAGTAGTGCTATTCTCAGACTGGGTTTGGTAGGCCTTTCTGTCATTTTGGCGACGGGGAGTCCAATTTGGTGGTTTACCATGAATTTCCCAACAAGTGGAGCGAGTGTGACCATGATGTTGACAGTGATCACACCAAGGTTGATCACCCTTGCGATTAGGTCAAGGATCAGGATTTGATCTGTCAAACGATGGTGGACCAGATTTTAAGACAAGAGCTGAACTCTCTACGGGCGATAATTCTTTAGTAGTGAGCATGACGCGACGACGTGCTTCTTCACGTCTGACCTCAGAGAAAGCTTCTTCAGTGTCAGGAAATGGAGAACGACTCACCAAACGACCTCGAACTTCATCAAGATTACTGTTCAACCCAGTAAGAAATTCAAAGACCCGCTCTTTTTCTAATTGTTGGCGCTGAAGAGTGATGCAGGTAGCACATAAAGGAGTGGTGTCCAGATACAAATCGAGTTCCTGCCACAGGTCTTGTAAGTCTGAAAAATATTGGGTAACAGTGTGATTACCTTGCTTGATTTCTTTGAGTTTGGTACGAATTTCAAAAATCTGAGAGGCATTCCCAAGATCAAAGTACATATTTTTTGCAGCATCCCATACTTCCTTAGCAGTTTTAAAAAATAAATACCTGCGACTGATCTTTGGATCCATTGAATTAATAAGCCATGGAAGTACAATAGAATTCTCAGCCTGCCATACCTTGTAGGTTGAGTCAGTCAATGGAGGGGCAGGAAGGTCACCGGTGAGATATCCGAGTTTTCCACGTCCACAAATGACTAACTTTACTGACTGTTCCCACTGTAAATAGTTTCTACCATCAAGTTTGTGGGCTGTAATATGGAGAGAGCTGGTATCATGACTATAAATGGAGCCAAAGGACTGACTTTGGGCCTGAGTTTGGGCTGGATTTGAGTTAGGCCCACTAGTTTGAGAATAAATTTCATCACTGCTTAACATGATGACACGTGGCTAGGGTAGGCTGACAAGTGGGGATGTATCAAATAAAAAATTGTTTTATGGCAGGGAGATGTGAGAGGCGTGAATAAGGAAAGGTTGGTTGGCTGAATATGTGAGAGTGAATAAGGAAAGGTTGGCTGAATATGTGAGAGTGAATATAAGACTGAGATTGTCGAGGAGGGCTGGACAGAGATTGCCCCTGGAGTTGCAGACCGCCTGGAGCGCCGGAGATGTCACCGAAGATGACGCCGGAAGTTGCAGAAGCCACCTGGAGCACCGAAGATGTCACCGATGATGACGCCAGAAGTTGCAGAAGCCGCCTGGAGCACTGAAGATGTCGCTGATGAAGACGCCGGAAGTTGCGACAACCGCTTGGAGTCGATTAGAGAGGATAGAAAGAAAAAAAAGAACCGTACGGCTCTGATACCATATAAAAATGGGAGAGAAAAGTATGTTTTTATTTATGTGTATTTTACAAACTAGAACTTAGGCTTATATACAGATTTACACATTAAACTATCTTTAATACAACATAAATACAATAAAAGAGAATTCCTATAGACTTTAGGAAACGGAAACATCCATTTATAACGTATTGACATTATTTTCTAACTGTTAACACCTTATGTTTAAGGACTGAACCATCAGGATTTTCTTTCAACTTGAACACCCATTTGTACCCAATATGTTTTCTATTCAAAGGGAGCTCAACCAAGGTCCAAGTACCATTGCGATGCAAAGCTTGTATTTCCTCATCGATAGTCGATTTCCATAAAGGATTGTTAAGAGCATCACTAAGATTTAACGAATCTTTAGAGGTGATATACATCTTCGGCTTGTACACATCAACTTTGGATCTAGTAACCATTTTGTGAGTGTTAGAGTGGTCTGTAATAGATGATAATGATGGTGCAGTTGGAAATACAGAGGAAGGAACCAAAGGACTAGAGGAAGAAGGAATGGAAGGGTCAATAATAGGAGGAGAAGTGACAGCGGAAGTGAGGTTTGGAGGATCTGTTTGAGATGGTAAGTCAGAGGATGTTGACACAGATGTAATGGAAGAGGTAGAAGGAGAAGAAGATGAGGAGTGAGGGGGAGAAATAGTGGAAGAAACATGAGGAGAGATGGGAAGGGTTGTACGAATTTTAGAAGACAAAGGAATTGAAACAGAGGGTGTTTTAGACGACACAACACGTGGTGGAGAAGAAGTGGAGTGGAAAGAAGAATAAGGAAAATGATATTCATTGAATATAACATCTCTTGAGATGTATATTCGGCCAGTAGAGGAAAGACACTTATAGCCTTTATGTTTAAAACTATAGCCAAGAAAAGTGCATTATATGGACCTATATTGAAGCTTATGAGCATTGAAAGGTCTAATGTTGGGGTAACAAGCACATCCAAAAAAAAAATAGCTTTGTGTAATCAGGATTTTTATGATAAAGACGAGTAAGAGGAGTTGTGTTAAAGATCACAGAGGAAGGAAGTCTATTGACAAGATAAGTAGATGTGCGGACAGCCTCATCCCAAAATTTTAGGGGCAAAGATGCATTAGCAAGAATAGTGAGGGTTGTTTCAACAAGATGTCTATGCTTTCTCTCAGCAAGACCATTTTGTTCATGAGTGGAGGAACATGAAACTCTATGACTAATGCCATGATCAAGAATGTCCTGAGTAAATGCTTGGTACTCACCTCCTCAATCGGTTTGGATAGCTTTTATTGAATGGCCTAGTTCATTTTCAACCTGAGTTTTAAAGTTTATGAATGTCTGAAGAGCTTCAGACTTAGATTTGAGAAGATACACCCAAGTGTATCTAGAAAAGTGATCAACAAAATGGATGTAGTATCGATAACCACTAGATAAAAGAACAGGAGCTGGACTCCAAAGGTCCGAATGAATCAAATCTAATGGATTATGGTATTCAGATTGAGAATTAGGAAAAGGAAACTTATGAATCTTGCCTTGACAACAAGCTGAACAGAAATAAAAATTTGTTTTATTGATATGAGGAAGATTACAATCACCTAAAATTTTTTTTACAACTTTGGCAGATGGGTGCCCCAATCGATTGTGCCAAAGCAAAAAATTAGAAGTAGGAGTAGCTGACTTATTGAAAACAGAAACATCAGAAACAAAATTATTTGCTGCAGAGTTGGAGTTGAATGAATCATGCATCAAAGTGATGTTGACAGAGGAGGAAAAAAAATGTGGATGAACGAGACGAAATGTTGAGGAAGGAAAGGCATAGAGACCATTTTTAAGAGTCCCTCGCATCAAGATTTTCTTGGTGAATTGATCCTTAACAAGGCAGAAATGAGAATGAAATTCACAGAAAACATTGTTACCACGAGTGAGTTGAGAAACACTGATAATATTTTTGGTAATAGTCGGAACATGAAGTAACTGATTAAGAAAAAGAAGTTTGGGTGAATGAGAGGATTGTATTGCAGACTTACCAACATTAGAAATAGTGAGACTAGCCCCATCACCAACATGTAATTGTTCAGATCCAAAATACTGACCTTTGCTCATGAGATTGTGCTCATTATTGGTGCAGTGATTCCTGGCTCCAGAATCCAGATACCAGGCAGGGTCATTGACCACATCAGAAGTAGCAACAAGGGCATTAGCAGCTGGAGTAGATTTATCAATAGGCGCAACACCAAAACTAGGAAACTCGAGGTTGAAACGTTGATAGCATCTTGAAGCATAATGTCACAAGCGAGAACAAAGTTGGCAAACAGGCCGAGTACCACCAGGAGAAGGATGAGAGGAAAAATTCTGAGCATAAGGTCGAGGAGAACGAGTATCAAAATAACCACGGCTAACAGAAAAGGGATTCCAGTAATTTCCTCAAGCAGGTGGTGGGTGAGAAGAACGATTGTTACAATTTGGAGAAGAAAAGTTAGAATAACCACTTCTCTTCATTGCTGCATTCGCCTGAACAGGAGTGACAGCAAGAGGACTGGAATCAAGCTCCCTAGAATGCTTCTCGAGATGACTTTCTTGAGACAATAGAAGAGATTCGATCTCAGCAACCGAGTAGGGTGATTGACGAGAGTTCACAAAAATGATGAAGGTGTCGTAGTCCGGTGGTAATCCATTGAAGATGGCAGCGATGTGATATTTAGCAGAGGTCACATGTCCAACGGAGCTGAGCTGATCCACAAGAAGTCGAACCTTGAGAAGATACGCATTCAAAGAGAGAGAGCCTTTCTTGAGATTTTGTAACTAAGTGCGAAATTGATCAACCTTGGCAGAGGTCTAAGTTGTGAAGTAAGTTTCAAGAACGGACCAGACTTGAGCAGAAGTTGGAGAACTAACCATACGAGCAAGAATGCCTTCGGACATGGAAGAAAGAAGCCAAGTATACAACAACCGATCCTGCTGTTCCCAATCATAATACAGTGGATTTATCTTCTTTGCTTGACGTCTGCATCAATAAGAAATTTTTCAGGCGGGGTGTAATCTAGATTGATGTAATCTTGAAGCTTATGACCACGAATAGCTCTAAGAACTTGAGGATGCCATAGCAGAAAATTATCATTGTCGAGCTTCACCGAGAGATTGTGTGTGAAAACAATCAAAGCAACGGAGGCAGCAGTAGAAGCAAACGAATTTGCAGATGCCATGATTGAAACAAAGAAACGAAGATCAAACAAAGGAATCAAGAAAGGGGAAATCTTGAAAAAAAAATTAGAGAAAACAATTGAGAGTGAATCACAGTGGTTCTGATACCATATTAGGAAAAGAGATTGAGATGAATAAAAATAGATTCTCATTACTATAACATTTTGTACAAAGGGTATAAATAGAGTCGATGCAACAGCAGAAACAAATAATGTAACAGAAATAATAACTACTGTAACTAACTAAGAGAGTAATAATAGTGTACTAGCTAAACAGGTACAACAGAAGTAGTTAGCTCTTAACAAAGGTGACCCCCTCTCACCTTTTCTCTTCTTGTTTTGTGTTGAAGGTCTCTCAACCCTTATCAAGAAGGACTGTGAAGTTGGAATCCTCTTTGGTATTGCTTGTGGTAGAACTGGGCCCACTATTTCCCATTTGTTATTTGCAGACGATAGCTTATTCTTCATTAAAGCTTCAGTCAGTTTTTGCATTCGCTTCAAAGAAATTCTTCAGTGGTATAGTTAAGCTTTTGGCCAGCTCGTAAATTTTTCGAAATCTGCTGTTTATTTCAGTTCAGAAATTCCTGATGAGATAAAGTTATTATGGCCATACCTTGGGAGTCAATCTTGTTGCAACTCGTGAAAAGTATTAAGGCCTTCCCTGTTTTGCTGGCACCAATAAAAAATCACTTTTCCAATCAATCAAGGATTGTATATGGCAAAAATTGTTCAGTTGGAAAGCAAAGTTGTTCTCTGCAAGAGGTAAAGAAGTTATGATCAAGGAAATGATCCAATCCATTCATACATATTCTATGAATCTATTTCGGCTGCATTCTTCACTAATTCTAGAAATACACAAGCTTTGTGCCAGATTTTGTGGGGAGAGGATGACACAAAAAGAAAATTTTGTTGGTGTCGTTGGGAAAAATTGTGTTAGCATAAGCATAAGTAAGGGTGGTTTGGGTTTTCATGACTTATTCCTCTTCAATTAGGCCTTGTAAGCTAAACGTGCATGGTGCCTTCTATTTTATCATGATTCCCTTATGGGGCGAGTAATGAAAGGGCTCTATCACCACTTTGAATCCTTTTTACAACCTCGCTTGCCTAACCAAGCTTCTTACATTTGGAAAAGTAATCTCTGGGGCAGAGATCTTCTTCAAGGTGATCTTAGATGGCAAGTTGAAAATGGAAGCAATATCTCAATCTATAGGGACACGTGGATTCCGAAAGGAGATGGGCTCTTATATATATCTCCTTGCACTCTCCCTCTCAATGCGACAGTGGATTCCCTGCTTCTCCCTTCTGGTCAATGGAATTTTTCATTAATTTATGAGAATTTCTCTCAAGATGAAGCAGATGCCATCCACTCCATCTCATTATTCATGGCTAACAGACATGATTTCCTATTTTGGCACCATGACAAATCTGACAACTAGACAATTAGAAGTGGTTATTGGCTTGCTGCTAAGAATAGATGATTGGGTCAAGCGGAATCGTTTCAGGGACTTTCAAAATGGTGGAAAAGGTTATGGAACCTTAACCTTCCTCCAAAGATAAAATTATAAACTTGGAAAACTTCCCAAAACTGGCTACCCACAATGCATAACTTGCAATCTCGTGGCATGAACGTAAATGAAGCTTGTCAATTATGCCATAAGGGTCCTGAAACTAGCTTCCATGCCTTGTGGAGGTGCTCAGGTCTCCATCACTTTCGCAACCTCACTGGCCTCTATATCAAAATCCCTAAATTCAAACACATGTGCATCTATGAGTTTTTCCAAGCTATTTCAAACATTCTACCAGATCTGGAGCTTCAACAAATGCTTATAATATTGTGGCGCATTTGGTTCTATAAGAATACACTTGTTATTGAAGGTAGTCGGATTCATATGAACTTAATTGTCCCATGGGCTTTTGATTATGTCGACCGCTACACAAAATCCAATATTTCCAACTCAGATGATGAGTCTTCTACCAAAAGGCATCACAGAAGGGAGAGCTCACGCTGGCAAGCTCCTGCCCATTCGATCCTCAAAATTATCACTGGTGTTGGCATCAACTTGAGTATTGGGAAAGTCGAAATGGGAATGATAATTTGCGGCCACGAGGGTGAATCCAAGCATTCATCCACCTGGATGCTTCATGCCACCTATACTCCATTAGTTGTGAAGCCTTGGGAATGCTTAAGAGCTTGCAATTTTGTCAAAGCCTGAACCTGTCTCATGTTGCCTTGGAATTTGATTGCCTACAAGTTATTCAAGCCATCAATAATAAGAGACTTGATAACTCTTATTTTGGTCAATTATTAGGAATATCATTGTAATGAGTGACCATTTTGTTGTCATCTCTTTTAGATTTTGTGCCAGATTGGCTAATCATGTTGCTCACTCTCTAGCCAAGTTAGTTTTGTCTATGGATAACCAAATGAATTGTTAGATTGGGCATCATTATTGTATAAAATCTCTTATTAAGACTCATGCTTTTATACAATGATATCTCCTTGGTACTCTTTTTTTCTCTTGAGATTTTTCCGCTAGGTTTGCTCTTAAGGGTTTTAATGAGACCAAGTAAAGGAATGCAAAACAGAAAAAATGAAATTGTGCTATAGATGAATATGAGATGCTCCAGACTCTAAGATGAGACTGGCCAAGACTATATATATATATATATACCTGAATAAGATTACAAAGCAACAGATGTAGAAGAACACAACACACTAGGCCATTACAACCAATTTTGTTACAAGAAAGTTGGAGATAACTAACTTCACGTGGGAGTGGTTACAACATAATGGTAATGAGACTTATGGTCACTAATCCCATGCTCACTAAATTGAGCTTTGCTAATCTCAGTAATCCTAATATCCTCCTTCAAGTGGCATGGTGGTACACACAATGTTAGCTTGGTCCTAAAGGCACAGAACTGAGGTGAACTAACGGCTTGGTGAGGATCAGCAAGTTGATGAGCTGAATCAACATACCGAATGTCTAATTGTTTTGCAAGAACACGATCCCGAACAAAATTTAAATCTATTTCAATATGCTTTGTCCGAGCATGAAAAACCAGATTTAAGGCAAGAGAGCTAGCACCAAGATTATCACACCATATAATCGGACATTGAGAAAGAGATAGCTTGAGTTCACTAAAGAGAGATTGTAACCAAATAAGCTTAGAAGTGGCAAGTGTAAGAGATCGATATTCGGATTCAGTGCTTGACCGTTCAACAACATGTTGTTTCTTGGAACACCAACTAATAAGGTTTCCTCCAAGGAAAACACAATAGCCAGAAGTGGACTTCCTATCATCCAAACACCCAGCCCAATCCGCATCAGTAAAACTTTGAAGATCAAGAGTAGGTGCTGGTGAGAAATGAATGCCAAGAGTTGAAGTTCCAGCTAGATATCTTAGTATTCTTTTGCAAGCAATCCAGTGGTCTGTAGTGGGAGCTTTTAGAAACTGGCTTAGCCTATTCACAGCAAATGATATATCTGGTCTAGTCATTGTGAGATATTGTAGAGCACCAATGATACTTCTATAGACCTTAGGATCTTGAAGAGGCATACCAGAAGTGAGAGAAAGTTTTAAACTGGAACATAGGCGTGGACTAAGGTTTGGCATCATGCATGTGAGTTTTGAGAAGCAAATCTCTTATATACTTATGCTAAGACAAGTAAATGCCTGAAGAGTTTCGAAAAACTTCAAAGCCCAAGAAGTAGTGAACTGAGTCGAGAACCTTAAGAGCAAATTGTATGTGCAATTCAGTAATGACTTTATGAATCTGAGCTGCATCTTCACCTGTGATTAAAATGTCATCTACATAGACTAGGAGAATGATTAGCCTGCCATTTTTTCGAGTGAAGAAAAGACTAGAATCATATTTAGAGTTTGAAAATCCCCACTGTATGAGAGTGTGTTTGAGTTTATCAAACCATGCTCTAGGAGCTTGTTTTAAGCCATATAGAGTCTTATTCAATTTGCACACATGATTGGGAAAAGTGGAATTGACAAACCCAATAGGTTGATGCATATACACAGATTCTTGTAACTCACAATTGAGAAATGCATTGTTAATGTCCACTTGTTGAATATCCCAACCAAAGGTAACAACTAGAGTGAATATTACCCGAATTTTTGATGGCCTTACAACTGGGCTATATGTTTCAAAGAAGTCCAAACCAGGATTTTGTTGAAACCCCTTTGCCACCAAGCATGCCTTATATCTGTCCACAGTTCCATCTGCATTTTATTTGATTCTAAAAATCCATTTGTTATTGACAATAGTCATATCTGAATTAGGAGGCACCAAAGTCCATGTACCACTTTTTTGTAAGGCATCAAACTCATTTTACATAGCTTGTTTCCATTGTGGATCACACAAAGCTTGTTTTACTGATATAGGTTCTAACTCAGTGACAACATTAGCAAAATAAGCTTTTGGTTTGAAAGTTCCGACTTTGGAACGAGTGACCATGGGATGTGTGTTTTGTGATATAGGAGGTGTGGGAAGATCAAAATGTAATTCAGATAGGGGAATGAAAGGTGTGGAATTATTGGGAGACAGATGTGGGGTAGACGAGACTGACGTGGGAGTGGTGACTGAAACAGGCTCAAGGTTATTTGGAGAGACACGAGTAGTTGGTGACTCAGATATGGAAGGACTTAATGAAGGAGTAGGGACATGACTGGTTGGTTGTTGTGATGAAAAACTAGGATGCACGTGAGTGGGAACACGGTAGTTGTTGGGATCAATGTAACGATGTTGGATGGAGCTTGACTCAGATGAGGAGGACTGAAATAGAGTTGGATAAGAAAACTCAGTTTCATTAAATGTGACACTATGTGCGACATAGACCCGACCACTTGGATGAAGACATCTACATCCTTTGTGATGAGGACTATAACCAAGGAAGAGGCACTTAGAAGACCAAAAAGAGACTTTGTGTTTCTGGTAAGGTCTAAGTAAAGGGAAGCATGAGCATCCAAAGACTTTGAGAAGATTATAATCAGGAAGTTGATTAAACAATTTCTCAAATGGTGAGATGAAACTGAGTGTTGGAGTTGGCAACCTATTGATCAAATATGCGGCTCAGACAAATGCCTCACACCAAAATTTCGGAGCATGTTGGCCTGAGCTAAAAGAGTAAGGCCAATATCTACAACGTGTTTGTGTTTTCTCTCAACACGACCTTGTTGTTGATGAGTGTGGGGACATGAATGTCTTCTCAAGATGCCTAGAGACTGAAAAAGTGTATAAAGTGGCTTATATTCAGCACCCAAGTCAGTTTGTACACTTTTAATTTTAGTTTGAAATGTACGCTCAACATATGCATTAAAAGTCTTAAAGGTGAGTGGTACTTGAAACTTAGCTTGCATTAGAAAGACCCAAGTGAACTTGGTAAAATCATCAACAAAACTAACATAATATTTGTATCCTTCCATTGAGGTGTAAAATGAGGGACCACATATGCCTGAATATATCAAATCAAAAGGTGCCTTAGAGTTGTTTATGGATTTTTTGAAGCTGAATTAATGCAACTTGCCACACTGACAAGCATCACAAAAATCAACATTATTACACTTGACAGAGGGATTAACAATTGATAGCACTTTGGCTAGAATTGGCTTGGAAGGGTGACCAAGCCTACAATGCCACACAGATGGAGTGCTGGCTTTATTTTGTTGATTGGATGTATTCTTTGACCAATGTAACCTCCCTGCTACTAAACAAGAACAGCTAGTTACATTAGAGATCCCGCCAGAATTCCCTCAACATTGGATAGACCAAGGGCTGACATACATCCATTTTGGGGCTATTCGACTCGCCCTCACCCATCATGGATGAAAAGGCTTACCTGTTTGTGCTAGGATCACTTTCCTGGATACGCGAATGCGAAGGTTTCAACATGCCTCCATCGGTACTCTTGAAACAACGCTTAATGCGGGTACAGTAATTGTCACATTCTACCCAAACTTCTGCATGTCTTTGAAAGATAAAGGACTTCTCGATGCTTTATAAGTTCAGCTGCAAATAGTGGGTTTAGACCAAGATCCAGAATCTATTGGTGCTACACTGCACTATCAAATGGCCTACAGAGTCCAGAACCATGCCATTGACATCGCACTTCCGGGAAGCTCAGACGCACTAATGATCACTGTTGATACAAATCAACAGCAAAGCTGCACCCACATACCCAGGCAAATCACTACGAAGGAACTACAAAAAATCCTTCCGACCTCATGGATTACTAATTACGAAAGGAATCACCGACCGCCTCCTACAATCCATTCGGCAGATCCAGCGTACTCTACAAATAAAGATAGGTCTATTGAAATCAACTTTCAAAAGAAGGAAGATACTCCTAAGGTGTTCTCTACTCAATACATGATGTCCTCCGTCATACCAACAAATACAGAAATCACCTCGTTCGACAAAAATGGAGTCCCCATTTATGCCTACAAGTCATCCTTAGGGCATATTTATTGGGACTAATGCAACTGCTCAGACTGCATTAACACGGACGAACCGGAAAGAATCCCCAAAAAGACTAGTACTGGCAAAGTCTTAAAAGAAAAATGGGAGGCAGGGCACACGAATATTGCTCCTCTTGGACAACTTTCTGGAAAATTTGATTACTTAGTCAAATACTCCTTCGATCCACCATCCTACCCCCCTCTCCCACCTACCGAATGGGATGAAGACGAAAACCACCAAATGACCTCCCCTCAGCCAAAACAAAAGAAGGTCCTACCATGTTACAAGAAAAAAAGGCCCAACCCAAAAATCGCTCACCACCTCATGATAAATACCCACAAACGCGATTTTCCACTATCTACTACGTTTACTGATGACGATGGCACAACAACCCACCAACCAAAGATCACAAATCCAAAAGTTCGAGAGCTTGATGGAACCCTAAAAAAGATCTCACCTGCAGAAGTCGTCTTGAATTGGCAAACGGAGAACATGCTAGCTCAAAACAAAACTCTAGCACAGATCGATGAAAAACTCTCTCACGTAAGCCATAAGGTGACCAAGCTCAGCGACGAAATCTCAAGGGTAGACACGACTATGAGCAAACTCGTTTACAGAATCTCAGAAGTACACGAAGAACTACTGAATATGGAAAAATCCCAACATGCTCCGCATGACATCTTTCGAGCTAAAGAAGCAGAACTTAAAAGTCTGAAAAGTCAATATGTCGCTATGCAAAGTCAGCAAAAAGAAGTCTCTCTATCCCCAGGCGTAAATCCCACACCATGGATGTTTTTAACACTGCCACAACATTCTCAACCACTAGCAACGCCTACTAAAAGGGGTGATCAAATACTTCGCCTCAAACGAATCCTTGACGAAGAAGACCAACTCAAAAACAACAAAAAGAAAAGCAAGTAGATGGTGGTCAGAAAAAACACCAGCTCATGGTCCAAAAGACAAATCGCCTCACTGAGATTATCCATCAACACTGCTTAGACAATCTCCCACAAATTAATCTTAATGAAGAACTAGATGGCTTAAGCAACGATATGCAATCATCCTCCTCTAGCAAATCTGAATTATGGGAGATCGACGATGACGACAGTAGCAACGAAGCCCCACATCAATTTATGAAAAACCACACCCAAGTTTCAGGGGTAGACAGAGAAACAGGGTTTCCTCAAACAGAGCCAATCATAGAAGAAGAGGCGTCATCCTCAGAAGAACAAAACACCATCAGGCACAACTTTGCGACAAGCGGAAAACCTCATACCTTCACATTGGACGATTTACCACCAAGTCAATGGAGGTCTCGCTTTCAAGAATTCAAAGCTTGGACCTTGCTCGAAGCTCAAAAGCCCAGGGCAGAAATAAGAGATATCCTTCTGCAACTCGTGTCAAGGTTCACTGGAATACTGCAAGACTAGTGGCAATGTCTAGGAGAATACAGGCAAGTTCAATTCCTACAAGCAGAATCAATCGAAACAGCTCTAAGCCACCTCTATGTCAAATTTTGTGGGCAAGATGCCCAAGTAATCGAAAGACTCAGAGCAAAGTTCTTTAAAATGAAGTGTTGCTCAATGGATAAGAATGACTTAGAGCTACATTATCAAAGAATGTCCAACAGATTATGTTAGGAAAATATATATTGCCTCAATGGAAATGGTAAGAAAATGTTACAACCCTATGCAAAATATTACAATAAACAAGGATTGATTAAATAAAGTGTTATAACTCTATAACTGAAAATACAAATTAAAGGAGAAGGAGATGTAAGATGATAGAAATAGAAAATACAACTGTATTACAAAAAGATACAAGTAAACTAGAAGTGTTTGAACAAAGGAAATAAAATGATTACAACTTTTAAACCAAAGTACAAGTAAATAGAATAAGAAGAAAAGAAGAAAGAGCAATAGAAGAAAAAATAAGAACAAGAACCAAAACAATAAACTCTCACTCACACAACCAAAGTGAAGAGTGTTAGGGATCACCAACTTGAACAATGTTTGAAACCTTTGTCCAAAAGCTTATTTCCTCCTAACTCAAGCACTAAGGGATCTCTCACATATTATAGGAAATGCTTTCTGGAATAATCAAGCCTCAAGGTGTTTCTAGCCAAGTGCTCTAATGGATAGAAATGTTGTGTAATGCCCCAAATTTCCTAATAAGGTTTAGGAACCTTGATTAGGAGGCCGGGAGGGCCATAATTAATTTATTATGATATTTAATGATTATATGCATGTTTATGTGAATTATATTATTATATGATGGTGAATGCATGCATGTGGGCTCATATTTTAAATGCAAGGGCATTTTGGTAATTTGGCCACTGTGGGCGTAATTGTATATTTTGGGTGCATGGTTGAGATTAATTATAATTTTACCACATTGTATGTGGTTTGGTTCGAGCTTATTGACATGAGACGATCATGAGATGAAAGTGTTCGGTCTAGTCATAACGGGCTTAAGTTCGGGGCTCGGGGTGAGTCTCGGGGTGATGTTAATGATTAGAGCATTACCGGGAATTAAAGGGTAATGGGATATGATTTATTCGTATTTGGGAATGTTGAGATTAGCGGGAATTGGTGAGCGTTAATTATAATTAACAGCATAGGTTGGAAATGACGAATTTACCCTTGGGAGTGTTTAGAAGCTTTTAAATTGGTCTAGGGGCATTATGGTCTTTTGACCTTAAGGATTTATATCAGCTTTAGGAATTTTAGAAGGCTGTGGATTGATATTAAAACAGAGCAAAACAAAGACGTTTCTTTCTTCTTCCCGTACACTACTTTTCTCCATTTTCTCCTTTGGGGTTTTGAGTTCCAAGTAGGGTTTCAAGCTAGGGAATTCAAGAGCTGAGGTTGTGGACTTGGTTTAACCATTGAGGAAGGTTCAAAGCTGGTTTGAGGTGAGTTCCAATCTTATATTTTAAGGTGTGCTCTGTTTTTTTGAGTTAAGTTTTGAGTTTCTTAAGTTTTTAAGCTTAGGATTGGACTTTGTGAATTGTTGAGTTTTTGGTTGGTTTGAGCTTCAGGTTTTGGTGGTTTTGGACCATTGAGAAGTTTGGTAATATTGATTTGATGATTTAGATATGTTTAGATGGGTTTTTGGAAGGTTTTAGAAGTGGAAAAACGAAGAAAAATGGCTGGTGCGAAGTTGGGCCGCGGCCCTGTTCTTGGGTGCCGCGGCCCTAGCTTGAAGAAGGTGGTGGAGGCTCTGTCTGGGGGGCGCGCCGCGGCATGGTCCATGTAGGGCCGCGGCCCTTAAGGGAAAAAAAAATACTAAATGGTGGTTTTTGTGATGGGAACTTAACTCTAAGGGCCTAGGATCGATCCTACTACCTAGTTGAGTGGGATTCGATGTTCCGGAGGCTTGGGTTGGGTTTGGAAGTATTTAATTACTCATTTTGATGAGGTTTTATATTTGGTTATGACTAGGTGACCGCTAATGGACTAGAAGTGATCGTTCTCAAAGGTCGTTTCTTTTATTAATTCTCGCTCGAACCCAAGGTAAGAAAACTGCACCCCATATGTGACATGCATGGCTATGATTGATGCATGTTGGATGTTGAATGTGAACATTGTTAACGTAATGAATGCTTGGCAGTTTTGCCCCTTTGCATATGAATATTATTGAGGCATGCTGGTTGGTTAAGTGTGATGCATGTGATGCATGAGAAACATGTGATTAGGGCATGCCGTGAATGATGTATATGAGATTGGTCAGAGCTTGAGTCTCTGAGTTTGTGCATGATTATAATTATGCCAGCAATTGTTAAGTAAGCATGCTGAATGCCCTATTCTTGGTTAATTGGCATATGATACACATTGATAGCATTGCTTACCTGTGCATGGTACTGACTTATTAGTCAGGTTTGGCAAGGGTGCTAGTATCAACTGTGAAGCTGTGGCTTATTAGTCAGGTTCGGCAGTGGTACTGGGCACTGATCACGTTGAGCTGACTTATTAGTCAGGACGGCCTTAGCGTGTATCACGCAAGCCAACAAAGATTAGATCTAATCGACCACTAGCATTGAATGACTCAAGGAGCATTAATGTCTGACCGACCCTGAGGGTCGATGAACAAATAGAGCCTGGAGGCTAGTGGCTTACCTAGCAGCCACTCTCCCGCTACAAAACAGAGCCTGGAGGCTAGTGGCTTACCTAGCAGCCACTCTCCCGCTACAAAACAGAGCCTGGAGGCTAGTGGCTTACCTAGCAGCCACTCTCCTGCTAAAAAAGAGAGCTTGGAGGCTAGTGGCTTACTTAGCAGCCACTCTCCCGCTAGAATCATGTGATGTGCACCCATTGGTTTGAAAGCTTTATGTTCAGTGTGATTATAATGATAATCATTTGATAATATATGTGAAAAGTATTATGTTTTCTTGCTGGGCTTCGGCTCACGGGTGCTATGTGGTGCAGGTAAAGGCAAGAGGAAGCTGGACCATCCTTGAGTTGGAGAGCTTAGGTGATGACGTGTACATATGCAGCTGCTCGACCGCCACGGCCGAGGTTTAAAGTGGAACTAGGGTTGAACCCTGTTTTGCCGCTTAGAACGGCCTGTTGTAAATATTTTATGTAATAAACTCTGAAATTATATTTTTGGGATCCCAATGTATACAGTAAACGTTTTAGTGAAACGTTACATCTTAACCAAAATGTTTGATCCCTAAACCGCTAGTCACACTTAGTTCACGATTTTGGCCAAATGACTCGATTAGCGAGTTTAGCACTGTTTACAAGGCACACCGTAACGGTCCCAGGAGTTGGGGCGTTACATGTTGTGTCTTACAAGTGAGCTATAGGCTCCTATTTATAGAGTTTAGAGACACCCTTTGAATTTCAAATTCCACCAACCCCCATGGCTGTTACCAATGTTTAATTGGATTAATATGGAATTAAAAATGAGATTTGGGAGTTATTTGGGTTTTTTGAGCCGTTCAACAAAGATTGAAAAATCTGAAAAAATTGCCAGTTTTTGGCCTGTGGCCGCGGCCAGAGACATTAGTGCCCGCGGGCACTAGCCTCTGTCCCACAGGCCGCTTTCACCAACATTCAGTGGTCGCGGCCACCGACCATTTTCAGCACTAAAAAATGTGCTATTTTTCCAAACGGTTCCAAACCCTCCCAAATAATTTTGTAACTCCCAAAACACATTATTGGGGTTAAAATCATATCTCTAACAGCCATATCACATATGGCTTTATGAAATTCATCTCAATATTGTGTAACAACAATTTTACACAATAAAGGGTAATATTTGGAAGTTACAAATTTGTAACACCAAATATGTTACATTATTTGGATATATCTCATATATCTAAATATTGTAACTCTCTATTATATGTTACAATATGTGACACACTTTGTCACATTTATTTAATCTAAAACATTATATTATAATATAATATAATATAACATTATATTATAAAATAATATAACAGATTCTACCTAATTGGGGGAGTAGATGATCCAAACCTAAAGCAAGCCTTCCTGGCGTCCATACCAGAACCACTCGGAGAAAAGACGTTCAAACTCATCTCAGCAAATGGTAGAACATTACAGAACACAACTCTTGGTGAGCTATTCCAGAAAATAATGAGAGCACTAGAAAAAATGTGCTCCCAGAATAAGTTCCTACATGAATATATGAAGCAAACAAAGCAGCTAGAAAAGGTATGCAGCCCAAGAGACCTCACAATCAAATGCTCAACTAAGTCATCTTGTTCCTGCGAAAGGCCAAACTATGGTGGGAGGAGATACAAAAGCAGGTCATTCAAACCAAGGACTCCATGGAAATTTCTCCGGAGAAAGAATATGTTTCTTGTGCGGACAGAATGGGTACTTTGCTAAGCAATGTCCAAAAGGCAAAACGGCCAAGATGATCTCACACATCCAGGATGTAACAGGAGTATCTCTCTCCGACGATGATGTAGAATTTGTCTTCTCTATAGAAGATGAAATCTCTCCATATATAGTCCGTGCCTTACTACCATTCTCAAGCTCAGACAACGATAGTGAAGGAGGAATCTTCAAAATGAATGCCATAAATTCAGTTCAACCCATCCCTATGGCAAAAATGCAAATTATCCCAACCAAATACTCAAAACCAATCAAAGTAGCTGCCTTTTTTGATACTGGAGCCTCCTACACCATCATGAATCCTGATATACTACTGCCGGAATTCTGGAAGAAAAAGAAGCAGTATTTCCACGCAGTAAATAACCAAATTTTCTGCACGGAACTAATCAGCAAGCCTATTAAGCTGCAATTTTTTCCAGGTTGCTCAATAGTCCACAGGGTCATTGGCTCCAAAATTCCTAGAAAATATTTAATTATAGGTTATACACAAAGAAAAAAGGTCTGAGAATACTTCCATAGGGGTCGGCATACAAGCAATACTTCACTCCATGGGAGCAGGTTTCGAATTACTTTCACATGATTGAAGATTGTCTGACATCGATCAAGGAACGCATTATCCAAAAATCATGTGCTAATTCCCATATGGAGTTCTCGCATAAATGCGACCACCCACTATGGAAAAATGAAGAATTATTCATTTCCCTTCCATTTAAGATGAATGAAGATGCCAACCCAACTAAAGCAAGCCATCCTGGAATGAGCCCCGATCATCAAAGTTTGGCAAACAAGGAATGCGAATAGCTAAAAGCACAAGGATTAATCGAAGAAACTGAATCTCCATGGGCCTGCCATGCATTCTACGTCAACAATAGATTCGAACAAGCTCGAGGAAAGCAAAGATTAGTAATAAACTACCAATCGCTCAACAACTTCCTAACAGATGACAAATTTCCTCTGCCAAACAAAAATTCCTTGTTCTCCAGCCTATCACAAGCAAAGGTATTTTCCAAATTTGACCTAAAAGCAGGCTTTTGAAAACTAGGAGTCAAAGTAGAAGACAGGCCGAAAACAGCATTCTGTATCCCAAACCATCATTTCCAATGAACTGTAATGCCATTTGCGCTCAAAATAACCCCATCCGTCTTCCAAAAATCCATGACCAAGATATACAAGCCAATCTTAAACCAGGCCTTTATCTACATTGACGATATCCTACTTTTTTCCCCTGATATAAAGTCTCATACCAATCTCCTAACCCAATTTGTGGGTATCACTGAAAAGTATGGAATAATGTTATCAGAAAAGAAAATGGTCTTGGGCCAGCCCAAAATTAAGTTCCTAGGGATGAAATTGCATGATGGCACGTACGAAGCCCAACCTCACATAGCCCAAGAACTCCACAAATTTCCAAATGAATGCCTCACAAAGACCCAAGTCCAACAGTTCCTAGGGATCGTGAACTACCTCAGAGACTTCGTGCCCCACCTGTTAGGCTTCACAAGCCCATTAACCAAGATGCTTCAAAAAGATTCTCCACCTTGGGCTAAAGAACAGACAGAAGCGGTGAAAAACCTGAAAGAGTTAATGAAAAATTTTCCACCACTTCAGATTCCATCAAATGGAAAGAGAATTCTGCAGACTGACGCTAACGACAAGAATTGGGGAGCGGTCCTATTAGAGGAAGACACCAACAACAAAAGAAAGGTGTGTGGATACAAGAGTAGAGCATTCAAAGATTCCCAACTCCATTACCACTCTACTCTAAAAGAAATCCTGGCGGTCAAAATGGGAATCATGAAGTTTGAACTCCACCTCATCAGTCATAATTTCTTGGTAGAAACAGATTTCTCATCCTTTGAAGGAATGATCACATTCAAAGAAAACAAAGCTGTCAATGCCCAACTACTCTGATTAGCCACGTGGTTCTCTCGCTACACCTTTCAAGTCAAGCACATCAAAGGAAAATCAAACACCATCCCAGATTTCCTGTCAAAGCCAAACTAGAGTACTATAAATATAATCTCCCAAGAAACTAAACAACCCATTCCTCTAGTTTTCATGGCAAACCCTGCAGCAATCATCTCTACATTTCCAAAAGATGCTCAAAAGTTTATCAACAACAAGACCCCAAAAATAAAGACCATCCAAAATGCCCTAGATATCCAATCTACCCTTATCAGAGGTCATGGAAAATCAATGGCAAAAGAGTTAGGCTTCCATCCAAAGTACTCATTTGCCAAACTCTTTCACATGGAGAATACCATTTTCATGCCAAAAAAGATCACCCACATGTTCTGGTACTTAATGGGCTCCAACACTATTACTATTGACGTTCATACCATAGGACTCAGAACATCGGTTCGTAGCTACATGCAAAGGCCTGACCTCTGCCCTGCATACCAACATCCCATGGATCTATTGCAATGGTTCAAGTCATTATCTGATTGGAATGATCTGCTCACCCAACAATGGGAAAAGGTCTGCAACAAAAGACCAGTTGGTTTCTCTTATCCAGCTGATGAAAACGTGGCAAATCCAACAAAGTGCTACACCATTTTGTTACTAAAGATAAATTTCAACCATGGTCTATCATTTACACCAAATGTCCAAGTATATAGATCCAGCGAATACCCGATGGTTGTAATCGGAAACCCCGAACGCAGACAGCTGGTGAAACTGCTGTTTAGCACAAATGGCATAATTCCTGAAGAAATATGGCTACGACCAGAAGACGACGCACCTTGGGAAAAGTATCTGGCAGACTACTCACTAAGGATGGAAAATGATATGGATTATTACAATCAACATTACTCTGAATATGAGGTTGATTATAATGATTCAATCTTCCAAGACTCACAACAACCAGATACCCTGTGCTCATCTCCAATAACGACATCATTAAGAGAGCTTGATGAAGAAATAATGAGGGGATTATCAATCAAGAAAAGACCAACACGTGGAGAACTAAGTATGTCTGATGAAGATGGCAGTGATGACACCTGCATGAATCTTAGCCCCAGTCATGAACCCATCATTAAATAGACCCATGTGACCTTTGAGAAGATTCGCTCGCCCATGTGATGCACCCAGCTATGCTGACTAGATTCGTCTAGGTAATAACGTGTTTCAGAAAAAATACACTGAAGTTTGCAGACTCCCTGAAGACACCAGAGATTCCCTGCAGTTTGAAAAGACAACTCTTTGTATTAATTATAAAAAAAAAAAGTCTGGAATAGAAGAGATTCCCTCAGCCTAGGGAAGGGTGTACATTTAATTTTCTTTATTGTCGTTTTTAAAGCCTGAGTAGCAGAGATTCCCTCAGTCTAGGGAAGGGTGTATGTTAAATTTTCTTTATGTCGTTTTAGTGGAAGGAGATTATAAATACTCCTCCACATTCACTTGTAAGGGCATCAATTTCCAAATAATAAAATCTTCTCTTTCTCTACTTATTATATGGCTTTCTAAATACCCCTTTGGGCTCTTTCTCGTATAGGGGAAGCATTAGGATAAAACCTGGTTATTCAACATTAGGTAGTACAAAGATACATATCGCAACATTTTTATAGCAAAGATCAATCTCAAACAATACCCGCTCAGGCAAAAGTAGACACCAAATAGGGGATGCGCTTTGAGGTTGAATCTTACTATATAGACTAGCCTTGTATCTGCATATTATACATACTCAATCCTTCGATATCCCTCAACTAATTAGTGGCCCATGCTTTGCATGTCTCTTCGAAACACCTTATTTTACTATTTTCTCTTTATTATTCTCTCATCTACATACTTTTTTCTCGCGTGAAATCTGGTACCAAAAACATTAAATAAATATTAATATAATTTAAATTTTATTAAAAAATTGGTAATGATAAAACCCTATAATTTTTTTAAAAAAAATATTAGCCATTTTCTAGAAAAAAAAAATCTTCATTTTCTTTTGGCAGCTACGTTGAATTTTTCATTTGTAAGTTTTCTTTTAAGCTGATGAAGAAATTAATTAGAAATATAGTGATGTAAATGCTAAAGTTTTAAAATCAGGGACGAAAGTGAAAAAAGGGATAATTTGGAAAACGATTCTGCAAAATTAATAAATTAAAAACCCCGATCATGCCAGCGTGGCATTAGAGAAGATGAGAAGTCTTCCAAGTCACCAATCTAACGCGCGTGAGAGATACACGCCCAATTTTTTAAAATGGCCAAGAGAAGAAGAGTCTAGAACCGCGAAAAACGAAAAAAGAAAAAAAAAATTGATCTGAACGTAACTACTCAGTTTCCATTCTCGAATTCGCCAAGAAATAACACGAACACTCTAGAACTTCTTTTTCTTATAACCGACCTCTCTCATTCCACTATAAATACTCGTCTTTCTCATTCGCTGATTCACAGAATTTTGATATCAGAAAGCAAAAAAAGCTCTTAAAATTTGATTCTCTGTTCTCATTTTCACTATTCATTATTCTCTCTGTTTTTGATCCGGTTTTCTGGTTTCGAAGAAGTTTGATCAGGATCAATGGCGGACGTTGAGATGGGAAACACTGAGACCTTTGCATTCCAGGCTGAGATTAACCAGCTTCTTAGCCTCATCATCAACACTTTCTACAGCAATAAGGAGATTTTCCTTCGTGAACTCATTAGCAATTCCTCTGATGTACGTTTTCTCTCCTTTTATTACTGATAATCTGATATTTGTTTGCTTATTTGTATAAACATGCATAAATATATTTATATTAAAATGTTAATGTTGATATATGTTTTGGTGTTCGTTCTGATTGAAACTTGATTTTATGTAAATTGATTGATATTGAACCAGAGTTTTTTTTTTTTTTTTTTTTGCGTGATTTATATCAATGTAGAATATGTTATGGAATAGGGATGGGTTTTGAAGTTGTTGATGAATAACGGAACTAGATTTAATAGATGAAGAAACTGTGATTGAGATTGGAGTTGATTAATAAGACTGTTCTGCTTAAAAATGAGAACTGAATTACGTAAATGTATCTAATATATTAATATATACATATATATACATAGACATATATATAATGTGTATGTAAGCGTGAATAGGGATTGAAGTCTTTGTTGTCGGTTTTACAGGCATTGGACAAGATCAGGTTCGAGGGCTTAACAGATAAGAGCAAGCTTGATGCGCAGCCCGAACTATTCATTAGGCTTGTTCCTGATAAGACCAACAAGACCCTTTCTATTATTGACAGTGGAATTGGGATGACGAAAGCTGGTATGTAATCACACTTCCTTAAAGAAACGATTCATTGGATTTGGTTTTTCTGTTAATTTGTTATCTAAACTTGTTTGTTGGTGTCTTTGCAGATTTGGTGAACAATTTGGGAACTATAGCAAGGTCTGGGACGAAAGAATTCATGGAGGCATTGCAGGCCGGGGCTGATGTAAGCATGATCGGACAATTTGGTGTTGGATTTTACTCGGCCTACCTGGTTGCCGAGAAAGTCATTGTGACAACCAAGCACAATGACGACGAGCAATACATCTGGGAGTCTCAGGCTGGTGGCTCTTTCACTGTTACCAGGGATGTCGACGGTGAGCAGTTGGGCAGAGGAACAAAAATCACTCTTTTCCTCAAGGAAGATCAGGTAAGAATATTCGCATTATAATTTGATGATATAATATTTATTGGATTGTTACCTTGGATTCAATGCTAGGCATAGTATCTAACCAAATTGTCACTTGTCTTATACCAGTTGGAGTATTTGGAAGAGAGGAGAATTAAGGACCTTGTGAAGAAGCACTCAGAGTTCATCAGCTACCCCATTTACCTTTGGACTGAGAAGACCACCGAGAAGGAGATCAGCGATGATGAAGATGAAGAAACGAAGAAAGAAGAGGAGGGTGAAATTGAGGAGGTTGACGAAGAGAAAGAGAAGGAATCGAAAAAGAAGAAAAAGGTTAAGGAGGTTAGCCATGAGTGGCAACTCATCAACAAGCAGAAACCAATTTGGCTGAGGAAGCCCGAGGAAATCACTAAGGATGAGTATGCATCGTTCTACAAAAGCCTCACCAATGATTGGGAGGACCATCTTGCAGTTAAGCACTTCTCCGTTGAAGGGCAGCTCGAGTTTAAGGCCATTCTTTTTGTTCCCAAGAGAGCGCCGTTTGATCTTTTTGACACCAGGAAGAAGATGAACAACATCAAGCTGTATGTCCGCAGAGTGTTCATCATGGACAACTGTGAAGAGCTCATTCCTGAATACCTTGGATTCATCAAGGGTGTCGTTGATTCTGACGATCTGCCTCTCAACATCTCTCGTGAAATGCTTCAACAGAACAAGATTCTCAAAGTGATCAGGAAGAATCTTGTTAAGAAGTGCATTGAGATGTTCAATGAGATTGCGGAGAACAAGGAGGACTATACCAAGTTTTATGATTCTTTCTCCAAGAACCTTAAGTTGGGTATCCATGAGGACAGTCAGAACAGGGCTAAACTGGCTGATTTGCTTAGATATCACTCGACCAAGAGTGGAGACGAAATGACCAGTTTGAAAGACTATGTTACACGGATGAAGGAAGGCCAGAAAGATATCTTCTATATCACAGGTGAAAGCAAGAAAGCGGTGGAGAATTCACCCTTCTTGGAGAGACTTAAGAAGAGAGGCTATGAAGTTCTCTACATGGTAGACGCCATCGATGAGTATGCAGTTGGGCAATTGAAGGAGTACGATGGGAAAAAGCTTGTATCTGCAACGAAGGAGGGGCTTAAGTTGGATGACGAAACAGAGGAAGAGAAGAAGAAAAGGGAGGAAAAGAAGAAGTCGTTTGAGAACCTCTGCAAAACCATCAAAGACATCTTGGGTGACAAGGTGGAGAAAGTTGTGGTATCGGACAGGATTGTGGACTCACCTTGCTGTTTGGTCACAGGTGAATATGGATGGACGGCCAACATGGAAAGAATCATGAAGGCTCAGGCTTTGAGGGACAGCAGCATGAGCTCTTACATGTCTAGCAAAAAGACAATGGAAATCAACCCTGACAATGGTATCATGGAGGAGCTAAGAAAGAGGGCCGAGGCTGATAAGAACGACAAGTCTGTGAAGGACTTGGTGCTCTTGCTCTTCGAGACTGCCTTGTTGACGTCTGGTTTCAGCCTTGACGATCCAAACACTTTTGCTGCTAGAATCCATAGAATGCTGAAGCTTGGTCTGAGCATTGATGAGGAAGAAGTGGAGGGTGATGATGTTGAGATGCCACCACTAGAGGAGGATGGAAACGAGGAGAGCAAAATGGAGGAAGTAGACTAAACTGAATAGACGGAAAAATTCGTCTTTCGAGTCATATGAGTTGGTCTCTGTTATTGTCTTCTTGTTGGGACTTGGAGTCGGCTTTTTTATATATATAGTGTTGGTTACTTTTTTCTTTTTCTTTAGGGGTTTAATGATGGTTTGGCATGTTTGTGTCTGGCCACCATTGTATCCCGTTGTGATTATCTGTTTTTAGTATAATAGAAAGGTCACTCTTAATTGTGTTTTCATTACCAATCAAGTAAATGCATGAACCATTTGATATGGAGCTTAACTGCATACAAGGGAACTTTGATTGTGTGATTTGCTAGCTTTCTTATTACATTCACCTTAAAATATGAAAAACAAAACACATGGACAGTTGACATAAGTACATACCTAAGATACATGTTCCAGAATATGGAGGTGACTTATGTTCTTATTATAACAACATACTGTCAACTGACATGTAAATAGATTGATCCTTTCATTCATTGTGATTTAGTCACTCTATTAAAAAATAAAGAAGCAAGATTGAAAGCTTTATTTGATTTTTCTTTTAACAGTATATATTACACTTAGAGATATTGTAATTTAGTTCAACTTTGTTTTTCACAAATAAGGAACATATTCCAAGTCGAGTACAATATTGAACATTCATGCGTACATAATATACAACACAAATATGGTGAGAGATTTTGACTTTTAAATTTCAAAAGTTGCAAGTCCAAAATTCCAACCACCTTTAGATGAATGATTGGCCGACTCTATTTAAATTTGTTCTAAAGATGGATGATAGTGATTTTTTTTCATCAAACTTGCTCACTTTATAGCTAACTAATTTACAACTTTCAGTTGCCTAGCCTTCTAACATTCAAACTCACTATATCTTGCAATGTGGTGAACAGTAACTTTATTCTTGAAGAGCCTAATAGCAATAGATGGAATGCTGACATGACAATGTATGAAAATTGGTTAAATAAATTTCTTGAGCTATAGACACTTACACTACGAGCGCATCACAACCTGAACTTCATGAAAATGTTTCCAATTTTATGATAGATCTTTTGAAATCGAAGGCTTTGGTGGGATTTGATAAGTTACAGACCAAAATCTATGATAGACTATCATCTCTTATGTGACATGTTTATTGGGTTTACTCTGATATGGTTTTCCCATAATTATATTTAGTGTATTTCAGTTGTAATTGCCTGTTATTTTTGTTTCTTTATTAGTTAGGAGAGTTTGTTATCTTCTGGTTGTATTTGCCTATATAAGGCATTCTGTAGCCTTGTTTTATTTAATAAAGAAGATCAATAATATTCTCATTCTTTTTCTTCCTTTCTTTCATCCGCAATATGGTATCACAGCCGGAAGCTTAGAGCTTCCATTCGATCCTTCTCCGACGTCTCTTTCAGCATCTTCTCCGGCGTCTTACTCTTCTTCTGCAATTTTTTTTTTCACCATGTCTACTAGTGGAACTCCTCCTTCCTCTGATTCTCCGATTGCTGACTCCCCAAATACTACTCCATCACCTGATTCGTCTGCCGTTCATCCTTCTCCTCATTCAACATCCACAAATCCTACTCCATCATCTCAGCTGCCCAATTCCAAACATCCACTTGAAGATCCAGCACATCCTTACTATCTTCATCATGGAGATAACCCCGGCAATATCTTGGTCACACAACTTCTCACCGGCCAAGACAATTACCCTTCATGGAGTCGGGCAATGCGGCTTGCTATATCTGTCAAAAACAAGATAGGCTTTCTTGATGGTTCTATCCCTGAACCTTCTATATCTGATACTTTCTTATACAATGCTTGGTTTAGAAATAATAATATTGTGATTTCTTGGATACTTAACTCGGTTTCGAAAGAAATTTTAGCAAGCATTTTATATGATGAATCCGCTTCTGAGATTTGGACAGATCTTCATATTCGATTTTAGCGACGAAATGGTCCACATATTTTCAATCTTCGCAAAGAACTAATGAATCTTAATCAAGATATGATGTCAATTAGCATGTACTACACTCGGCTCAAAACGATTTGGGAGGAGCTCACCAATTATCGCCCAACATGTACATGTAACAATTGTACATGTGGAGGAGTCAAGAAATTGCAAGAACACTATCATATGGAGTATATCATGTCTTTTCTTATGGGACTCAAAGACTCATACTCCCAAGTTCGAGGTAACATTCTCCTTATGGATCCTTTGCTCGAGCTTAATCGTGTTTTTCATTTGGTCACTCAGGAAGAAAATCAACATGGCCCTCCCGATCCTACTGCTCCTTCTATGGCCTTTGCTGTTAACAGTGACAAATCTATCTCTCAAAGATATCATTCTGCTGCACCAAGATCATCCAATCAAAGAAGAACCCGTCCCTTCTGTACTCATTGTAATAGCCTTGGTCATACAATTGAAAAATGCTATAAACTCCATGGGTATCCTCTAGGATTTACCACAACCAAACCACCTACTAGTACCATTCTTCCTCCACGGGTACCTAAGGAAGCTGCTGTGAATCAAGCCTAAACATATGAGGATCTCTCTAAGTCATCCATTACCAATAGTACCATTCTCCCTTAACTTACTTCAACTCAATATCAGCAATTACTTAATCTTTTAGCCTCTCAAAATTCTGGTATGCATTCTTCAGCCACCTCTTCTTCTCATGGTATTGAAGGTATTGTTCTCTCCACTAATTCACACTTACCTCTTCTTACTTCTTGGATTCTAGACTCAGGTGCTACTAGACACATATGCTCTAATATTAATTCTTTTCAATTTCTTTGTCCTATTCAGCCCACTAAACTTGTCCTTCCTAATAATCACACTTTATTAGTGCATTCTAGTGGATCTATTAATCTTTGTCAAAATCTTATTCTTAATGATGTTCTTTATGTACCTAGTTTTCATTATAATATCATTTCGGTTAGTGCTCTAACTTTTTCCAATTCTTTTTCGATTACTTTCAAAGCTGACCAATTCTTTATCCAGGACAACCTCCACAAGAGGATGATTGGCACAGGTAAAGCAATCAATGGACTCTACCTATTGGATTCTACTCTTACTGCACAAAGTGTTTTCTCTATTACAGCTGATACTTGGCATTCTCGATTAGGCCATTTATCCAATAAAAGATTAGCTTTGCTTCGAAATGTCTTACATTGTAACACTTCTTTACTACATAAAAAGACACCTTGTTATATTTTTCCTCAAGCAAAGCAAAAGAAGTTATCTTTTCCAAATAATAATAAATTTTCATCTCATATTTTTTATCTTGTGCACCGTGATATATGGGGTCCTTATTCTATACCATCCTATTCTAATCATAAATTTTTTCTTACCCTTGTTGATGATTGTTCTAGATTTACTTGGATTTATTTGCTCAAGCACAAATCTGATGCTTTACTTGTCATTCCTGAGTTTCTTTCTTTTATTCAAACTCAATTTAATTGTTCCCTCAAGAGTTTTCGATCTGACAATGCTCCGGAACTTGCTTTTACTAGTTTATTTGCTTCCAAAGGCATTGAGCATCAATTTTCTTGTGTTGAGACTCCTGATCAGAACTCTATAGCCGAAAGAAAGCATCAACATCTTTTGAATGTTGCACAAGCTTTATTTTTTCAAGCTAAATTACCAATTAAATTTTGGACTGATTGTATTCTTACTGCAGCTTATATAATCAACCGGATTCCTACTCCTATTTTGCAACATAAAACTCCATTTGAGGTACTTTACAACAAACCACCTGAATACGCTCATATGCGCACTTTTGGATGTTTGGTTTTTGCCTCCACTCTCACAGCTCATCGAACTAAGTTTGCTCCGCGTGCAAAGCCATGTGTCTTTATGGGGTACCCTCGTGGTATTAAAGGATATCGTTTGTATGATTTAAACGATCATACATTTTTTATTTCTCGAAATGTTATCTTTCATGAACATATATTTCCATTTCATACACTTAATGAATCTATCACTGCTGACCCCTTTTCTAACATGGTTATTCCTTCTCTTGAGCTATCTAACACACCTGTTGCAGAATATAATATGGACAGCAGTACTGCTTCAGTTGATCCGGCTTCATTTTCCACTTCTCCTTCCGTGAATCTTGATTCCAGCCGTGACGTCGAACCTCCAGTCATATCACCTACATTACCTCAGTCTGATTCTTCTCCTACAATTGCTACTCCAGCCCCTATCTTGAGACGTTCCAGCCGTGTCTCCAAACCTCCAATTTATTTACAAGATTTTGAATGCAACTCCATCATTCAAACCAAATCAACTTCTCTCTATCCTATTCAAAATTTTCTTTCTTTTTCAAAACTTTTAGCTCATCATAAATCTTTTATTAATGCAGTTTATGTTCATTCCGAACCTCATACATACCAGCAAGCCATTTTACAACCACAATGGATCCAAGCCATGCATAGTGAACTCGATGCCTTGCAACAAAACCACACCTGGACCATTGTTTCTCTTCCTCCTAGGAAGAAAGCTATTGGCTGCCGCTGGATATACAAACTGAAATTTAATAGTAATGGCTCTATTGAACGGTACAAAGCCCGTTTGGTGGCTCAAGGATTCTTGCAACAAGAAGGATTAGATTTTTTCGATACCTTCTCTCCAGTAGCTAAGATGGTCACATTCAGATTATTATTGGCTATCTCTACCATCAAACGATGGCATATGCTTCAACTTGATATAAATAATGCATTCCTCAATGGCGATTTACATGAGGAAGTGTACATGACTCTTCCTAAAGGTCTTATTGTTCCTTCCTCTACATGTGCAAGACCTCTTGTTTGCAAATTGCACAAGTCCATCTACGGCCTCAAGCAATCTTCGCGCCAATGGTACAGAAAATTGTCAGATGCTCTCATTGCCGAAGGCTTCACCCAATCTCAAGCTGATTATGCACTCTTCACTCGTGGCCACAATCAACATTTCATCGCCCTTTTGGTCTATGTTGATGATATTATCATCACTGGCCCAAATATTCAAAATCTCCAACAACTTCAAGCCTCACTTCACAAATAATTCAAGCTGAAAGCTCTTGGTACATTGAAATACTTTCTCAGCTTCGAAATTGCCCGTTCCACAGCTGGTTTGTTTCTATCACAGCGACAGTACACTCTACAACTTCTTGAAGATACTAGATACCTTGGAAGCAAGCCATCTTGCACACCAATGGATCCAAGATTAAAACTCTCTACTGAAATCGGTGACCTTCTTACCGATCCTACACAATATCGGAGACTCATTGGTAGGCTTCTCTATTTGACTCTATCAAGGCCGGATATCACATACTCTGTTCATTGTCTAAGTCAATTTATGTCAGCTCCCCAAACTCCTCATCTTCAAGCTGTTCATCACCTCCTTCGGTATCTCAAGGGAACTCCTGGCCAAGGTCTTCTTTATTCACCTACTTCTTCTCTCCATCTTCGTGGGTTCTCCGATTCAGACTGGGCTTCCTGTCCCAATACCAGACGTTCTACTACTGGTTTTTGCATCTTCATTGGTGATTCCTTAGTTTCTTGGCGCACTAAGAAACAACCAACTATCTCTCGAAGTTCGGCTGAAGCAGAGTATCGGGCCCTTGCTGCCATGACCAGTGAAATAACATGGCTTCAATACTTACTTTGTGACCTTCATGTTCTTAATAATACACCGACTTTCATCTACTGTGACAACTCCTCTGCTATTCACATCGCTAACAACCCCACATTTCATGAGCAAACCAAACACATCGAGCTCGACTGCCATTTTATTAGAGACAAAATCAGAGATTCTTCGATTCGTCTCATTCCTATTAGTAGTCACTTACAGCTGGCAGATGCATTCACTAAGACTCTTCCTTCCACAGCTCTAAATTCTCACATAAGCAAGATGACTGTACATGATATATACAGTCCATCTTGAAGGGGGCGTATTGGGTTTACTCTGTTATGGTTTTCCCATAATTATATTTAGTGTATTTCGGTTGTAATTGTCTGTTATTTTTGTTTCTTTATTAGTTAGGAGAGTTTGTTATCTTCTGGTAGTATTTGCCTATATAAGGCATTCTGTAGCCTTGTTTTATTTAATAAAGAAGATCAATAATATTCTCATTCTTTTTCTTCCTTTCTTTCATCCGCAATAATGTTAATTACCATTTATGTTGACGCCGTTTTTCGTCAACTTAAAACGTAGAGTAATTAAACAACAAGAACTATGGCGCAGATAAATAATACAGAATAACAACGAGAATTTTACATGGTTCAGCAGTTAACTCTGCCTAGTCCACGAGTCAATTTTATTAAGACTTTGGATATTTCAGGAAATTCTTCAGGGATGAATTCTCCAGAAATTCTCTCAAGATATCAAAAATTTGTCCCTCTAAGTGTCCATGATCTATCTATTTATAGAGGGTTCTCAGAGTTCGTTCCCACATATTTCGGGAAGATACTCCTCTTCATTAATGGGAATAATGACATTAAATTATGTAACTCCTACATACAAGGAAACGTTCCCTGAAGACCAGGAGGCATATAACAGACTAGTTAATATCCCTTTAATGTAGGGAAGTTACAACAATAAATATCTTTCGAATGCATGGATTGCGTCTCATTAGATGACCAACTAAGCCGTTCGAGGCTGGCAATTAGCATCATGCCAGTCCAAGTCTTTAGGTAAATTATGAGTTATGCAACTTTCCCCAAGACCAGCTCAGAGCGGGTAAATACCACCAAAGCCGTTACATTCCGAGCTTATACCCATGCCAAGCTCGGGCTACTTGATCCGAAGATACCCGACAATGGATATACTCCGATGCTATGTCTTTCGAGCTTAGAAAGAACTTCGAGGTTGCCACCTTGCTTCGAGGGTTTGGCATTTGGACCTTGAACATGTACTTTAGCTATTGCGAGCTCCCACCTGACGAATCCAACTTTCGAGGTCACAATCTCAGGTCTCGAAATCTGGGTGTAACATTTTGCCCCCTCAAAAGTATTAGTTCAAATCCTATAAGAAGGAAACTTTTGAACTACTTCCTTCGAGAATCATTCCATCGCACACTCGAATATGGACACGCGTCAGCTGGGTGTTGCTTACTCAAGGTACTCGAGTGCCTTGAGACACTGCCCACAATCGTTCGCCTGCCAACTTTATGGTACCATCATGTCATTTGTCCCTGGCCATCGGATCTGATACGGAATCTGGCCAATGGCTCAGATTAATTCAACTTTTACAATCTCTGAGGGTCTATAAATATATCCCCTTTTGTCTTCTCCATTTTTTCTTCACATTCAACTTCTCAGAGAGAAAAAACCAGACACTTCTTCGCCTGGTTCTTGCATGTTCTCCAAGCCGAGAAGACAAAGCCGGTTGGACTTTTTGATTCAGTGAGATCATACCTGCAACCGCTTGTTCAATCATCCATTTCTCTGTTTCCACCGATTACATTGTGTAAGTTTTCGATTTATGGTTCTTTGCGTTATATACATACACATTTTTTTTAATGCATGCTTATGCTCTGTTACACCGTAGGCATTAGGATTTACTCTCGTCCCATTTATCCATTCACTAGTTTAACGCACTAGGATTAGGGTGCTTCGACTGATGGACATTAAGTTCAAACCCAGTTTCTGCGAAAAAGGGTAAAAAATGGTTCTTTTTTGGGTTCTCAAATTTCAGGAACTGTGTCTTGCACACCAAGATATCAGGTACAAAATTAGGGTGTCTTTAAGGAATGCACGATTCCCAAAAATATCACCTTTTTAATAATCGCCACCTTTCTTCCCTAATATTTCGAGATTTCCCATGACATGTCCACTTTCCTTCCCTTTGGTGGAATACACGCTCTGGGACTGGTCTCGTTCTTTAGATCGAGCTTGCCTTGTAGCCTCGATCATTCGAGCTTAGGTACTATTTATCTCTATACTTCTTGCTCGCTTGGCCCTCACCCTTTTACTTTCTTGTTAGATGCCGCAGAATTCGAGAAAGTGGTGGGGGTCAAAGCTCACAATTCCCTATTCACCAGTAACTCCGAGCCCGGAATCTCCTTTCACCTGGAATCAACGTTTAATTCGGGAGCACAAACTGAGGCGTGAGCAAGAGGACACTCGAGATCACTTCCAACGTCAGATAGACGAGGTCGAAGAAGGGAAAAGGAAAAGACTAAGGGTCGCTCTTCATCCAGATCCGAATACCGAGCCTAGACCGATTCCACTCAACCCTATGCTTAAAGTGACGATTGCCTTCAAGCCAGGTGATCTTCAGTTTTCACTGATGGGGGAACCCTCTACCTCACAGCCGAGGAGGGAATTTTTCGAGGCCGAGCATTATTGGAGCTCGGTTACGTCACTAGGCCAGATAACTGATATCCTGGCCTTTCATGGTATAGGATTATCAGGCTCTCTAAGGTGTCAAGCCCCGACCTCCCACGAGCGAAGCTGCCGCGCTCCAGGAGATGGAAATACTGACAGCAAGCTGAGATACGGAGCTTAGAGCCAGGAGCACATGAAGGCAGGGGGGTACCGCCCTTGAAGTCTTTTTTCAAGGACTTCACAGATTTTGTTGGGCTGGCCCCTTTCCAGCTCAACACCAAATCTTACAGGGTACTGTCTACCCTGAGATCGCTGTATCACGAGTTGAAGTGGGCAGGACCCTCACCAGGAGAGATTTTATATCTCTTCTATTTGAAAAGCAATCCCTCCCCAGCTCGGGGAGGAGACGGCTTCTACTATCTCTCGAGCTATCCAAAGGAGAAGAAGGTGTTCGAGGATCTTCCTAATCATCCTCCTGACTTCAAGAAGGCCTTCTTCTGGATAGATGGCCTAGCCCCGTCTCGATTCTACTCGTTCAGACGGATTCGTAAGTATCTCAACCTCCTTCTTTTCTGTGCTCGAACTTTGTTTTTAGGCCCGTACTTAGTTGAAATGCGTTTGATTTTCCAGCCAATTATCATCGCCCAACCCCTACCAATGAGATGAGGGAGCACAGAGAGACTTTGCTCCAACTTCCTTACGGCAGGAGATCCATTTCCTATCTCCTGCATGAAGACAAGCTCCGAGCTTGTGGGCTCTTAGGAGAGGATCAGTCTACATCGGACTAGTCCAATAAAAAATATGACCGGTGGGAGCTCGTGCCTCTACCAACCGGCAACCTCCCCCCAAGGAGAGATGCGAGGCCTCCACCTCCAATTCGTCATAGGAGTCCACAATCGGGGAACGAGGCCAATGACGAGGCCTCAAGCTCGGGCTCGGATGAGCAAGGTACAGTCATCCTTAGCTGAATACGTGGTCCCCCTCCCTATTAAAGCATAAACCCGATAGGTTAGTATTGTGTGAGGACGATAGGAACCATTTTTATGTATGGTCTTGGGTAGATGAACGGGTCATAGGTTTGATAGCTGGCTCGGGAAATACGACACCATGTATAGCCTGAACGAGGTATGGAACGGAATAGCCGTCCAATATGGGACCAACGACTATAGGGACCTTTCGAGGTTGACGTCCACCTATAGGGAAGGTACTCCCCCCGCCTCTTCTGAAGATGGGGGAATTTCGTGGTCGCCGAGCACAAGCTCGGGGGAGAGTTCCAGTTAGGTTTATCTCCACTTGTCTTTTTATCCCATGTATGTCTGCATTATGCTAAGTTTATTTTTCGATAACTCATATTGTGGTGTAACTGTGCAGGCGAGATAGACTCCGATCTCGACAACATCCTTGAGAGTGGTGGAGCCAAGAGGAGTAAGCGTCCCAGGGGGTCGTGAAAGACCGACCGGCCCGCCAAGGTCCTTAAGAGGACTAAAAAGACACCTCCTCCACCAGCCCCGCCTGCCATGAGCTCGGCTGTGGAGCCAACTCCTCAAGTCGGGGCATCCACTATGGTCGAGCCCCAACCTCCCATCATGGTTCACTCAACGCTCAGCCCACCTCCGAAAAAACCCTCGGCTTCCCTGACACGCAAGTTGTCAGTTTCTACTCACGTTGATGAGTATGTAGTTGACAATGCTGCTGGACCCCATGGGGTTACGCTGGGCTCGGACATTCTGTCTCGAGTGGGTCAGAGCTTTAGCAGTTTTGATGCTCCTCATTGGTAGTTTTTGAACAACACCCGAGACTGCAACACACTTTACGAGAAAAGTCTCAAGCTTACTGCCACGGTAACTTTTTTTTTCTCGCTACTAGCTGTATTTATAGACGGTCCATATGCTAATGTTGATTTCTTTGTATGCCAGGCTCTGGCTGTCTTTGCTCAGCTCAACTATAAACTGAACAATGAGATCCACTCAAGCAAGTCCTATGCTCAGGAGGCGAAGGATCTTCAGCTCAAACTGAGTGATGAGCTCAAGCAACAAAGGCAAAGGTAGAGGCAGGAGCCGAGGAGCTTAAGGTCAAGATATCCGAGCTTGAAAAGCAGAATGCCAGGCTCGCAGAGCTTGAGAAGGAGAATGCTCGGCTCAAGGAGGTCCATGCCAAGCTTGAAGAAGATAAGGCCGTCACTTTTGAGATCATTGAGAGTGATAAGGCTCGTCTTCTCAAAGAGTTTAAGGAGAAAAAGGATTGGGCGGTCGACCTGGCCATGTACAGAATCTGGGCCAACAATGTCAACCTCGATACCAGCTTCTTAGGCCATCTTGAAGCGAAACTCGTGGCCAAATGGCAGACTCGGCTTAATGAGGAGGAGGCTGCTCGGGATGATGCATAAGGAGCTGGGGAGGACGCTGATGCTGAGAAGGCCAAGGAGGATGCTAAGAAGGCCAAGGAGATTGCTCCTTCTCTTTAGATGACACATCGGGCCTGCGTCCCTTTATTTTTTATAATTGTTTTCTTTTAATTTATGCCCATGGGGCTGATACAATTTTTCTTTCTTTTTGACTTCATTTTAATATATATGCTTTACATTTCTCAGGTTGAAATATTTTGCACATTTTATATTAAAGTGTCATATATGCCTGTTTAATCACACAAACATAGTTTGGATTTAAGCTCGAGGTTCAATGCATTCATGCACAGTTTGCTCGAATTATCTGCTTCCGATCTCATTATTTGTCAAAGTCGGATATTAATTTTACCATGCACCCAAAAGTATTTGTATGGTGTGTAATGCAAATGGTTTAGTTATATCTTACTTTTTAGTTACTTTTTCTCGTCCTCGGTTAGCTCTCCAAGGTTATGAGGTTGAAACTGTTGTTTTGCAAGATACTCCAGCCTCGATCTCGATTTATACGAAGTGGGTTATGCTCCAACTTACTGCCGATTAGTTTTAGCTGGTTTGTTCCAAACCTATTAAGGTCGTGTTAGGTTTGTAATCCATACACTTACATTTTAATCTAGTTTGCATATTTGGTTACATCCAAACATTTTTATCTTTTTGCCAGTTTGGTTATATCCAAACTTATCTTATTTCGCGCATTTGGTTTTTTCCAAATACTTGTGTACTTTTGACAGCTTGGTTATATCCAGACTGTCTTAGCTCGCGTATTTGGTTACGTCCAAACACTTATATATATTTCGTATATGTTGTTTTATTTTTTCAAGCTGGTGGTATATATGCCACTGATGCCCCCTTAATATCCTATGAGTGAGAACATAGGTTATTAAATTAAGAGATATTGCAGAAAATACAGCATAATAAACGAAATCAACCTTTATTTGAAAAAATCCAAAAATAGAAAAACAGTACAGATGAACAAGCATGGTTATCGGCAACATCCTTCCTATACTATTGATAGTAAGGTCGTAGGTGTTCGCCATTCCATGCTCTTGGTACTAGACTTCCATCCAATCTCGCCAACTTGTAAACACCGGGTCGGATGACTGACTCTATCTGATAGGGTCCTTCCCAATTTGGCCCGAGCACGCCAGTTGCTGGATCCCGTGTTGCCAAGAATACACGTCTTAGCACCAAAATCTCCCATGCCGAATTTTCGATCCCGAACTCTTTTGTTGAAGTACCGGGTAGCTCGTTGTTGGTATGCAGCATTTTTTAACTGAGCTTCGTTCCTTCTTTCTTTGATCAGGTCAAGAGTTTCTTCGAGTTGAGAGTGGTTCGAGGCTTGATCATGAGCGAGGGCTCAAATTGTGGGAATTTCGACCTCGATTGGCAGCATAGCCTCGCAACTGTATGCCAGAGAGAACAGGGTATGTCCTGTCGATGTACGGGTCGTGGTCTTATATCCCCATAGGACTTGGGGCAATTCTTCGGGCCATCTTCCTTTAGCTTATTCCAACTTTTTCTTCAGCGAACTTTTTAGAGTCTTGTTTACAGCTTCGACCTGGCCATTCGCCTGGGGATGGGCCACTGACGAGAAGCTCCTTATTATCCCATTTTTTCACAAAAGTTGGTAAACAGATTGCTATCGAACTGGGTTCCGTTATCGGACACAATCTTCCTCGGCATCCCATATCTACATATGATGTTTTTCACCACAAATTCAAGGACTTTTTTGGAGGTTATTGTCGCCAAAGGTTCAGCTTCTGTCCACTTTGTGAAGTAATCTACGGCGACTACCGCATACTTTACTCCGCCCTTGCTAGTCAGAAGGGAGCCTATGAGGTCGATTCCCCATGCCGCAAATGGCCATGGGGAGGTCATCATAGTTAGTTTGGATGGTGGAGCTCGAGGAATTGTGGTGAATCGTTGGCACTTATCACACCTTTTTACGTAGTCGAACGAGTCCAATTTGATGGTAGGCCAGAAGTATCCTTGGCGTATGACTTTCTTAGACAGGCTATGCCCCCCAGTATGATCTCCACAGAACCCTTCATGAATTTCTTCTAAGATTTTCTTAGCTTCGGGTGGAGTCACACACCGGAGTAGTGGCATGGAATATCCTCTTATATACAGCCTTCCATCTACAATGGTATAACGACGGATTTGATACATCAACTTCCGAGCCTTGGTCCATTCTTCCGGGAGAATTCCGGTCTCGAGATATTCAACTATCGGAGTCATCCACGTAGGCTCGGAATTGATCATACACACGTCCTTCTACTTTGGCTCGTCAATACTAGGTGTCGAGAGATGTTCAATTGGTACGACATTAAGTTCATCATTCTCGGTAGAGGTAGCGAGCCTGGCTAAGGCATCTGCATTTGAGTTATGTTCTCGTGGGACCTGCTCTATCGCATAGAACTCAAAATGTTCCAATGCTTGTTTTGCCTTTTCTAAGTACGCTGCCATTCTCGTACCACAAGCCTGGTACTCTCCCAAGATCTGGTTAACCACTAGATGGGAGTTGTTGTAGCAATGTATTGCTTTAGCTTTGAGCTCCTTGGCTATACGAAGTCCCGCCAGTAAAGCCTCGTACTCGGCCTCGTTATTTGACGCGTTGAAGTCAAATCTCAAGTCAGAGTGGAATATTCTTCCTGCAGGAGTGATCAAAATTACTCCTGCCCCCGATCCATTTTCATTAGATGACCCATCAACGTAAATTTTCCACAGCTCGTGGGCCGGGGTTATAACTTCATCGTTAGTCATGCCAGTACACTCCACTATGAAGTCTACTAAGGCTTGTGCCCTAATGGTCGTCCTTGGATGATAGGTGATCTCAAATTGCCCGAGTTCAACGGCCCATTTAAGAAGTCGACCTGAAGCTTCTGGTTTGGATAAGACTTGTCTTAGTGGTTGATCAATTAGTACATGGATGGGGTGTGCTTGAAAATAGGGTCGAAGTTTTCAAGATGAGTGAATTAGGCTGAGAGCTAGCTTCTCCATCAAGGGATATCTTGATTCTACCCCCAGTAACCTTTTACTGACATAATACATGGGCCTTTGCACTTTTTCTTCCTCTCGTACGAGTACTGCACTTATGGCGTGCTCGGTTGTAGTAAGATACAAGTACAGAACTTCTCTCGTAATAGGTTTTGACAAGATAGGGGGTTCTGCGAGGTGTTTCTTGAGTTCCTGAAAATCCAACTCGCATTCCTCTGTCCATTCAAATTTCTTGCCTCCCCTCAACAGGTTGAAAAACAAAAGACAACGGTCTGTAGATTTTGATATAAACCTACTTAGTGCCGTCATCCTGCCTGTCAAACTATGGACATCTTTGTGTTTTCGAGGTGAAGGAATATCGATTAGGGCCTGGATCTTATTCGGATTAGCCTCTATTCCTCGAACATTTACAATGAAACCCAGGAATTTTCCTGAAGATACTCCGAAAGAGCACTTCTGAGGGTTAAGCTTCATGTTATATTTCTGGAGCACGGCAAAGCATTCTTCGAGGTCATCAACATGGTTATTGTTAAGTTGAGATTTGACTAACATATCGTCAACATAAACTTCCATGTTGTTCCCTATTTGCTCGGAGAACATCATGTTCACAAGCCGCTGGTAAGTGGCCCCAGCATTTTTGAGTCCGAATGGCATAACGTTATAACAGTATAACCCTTTATCTGTTATGAAGCTCGTATGTTCCTGGTCAGGGGCATGCATGGAAATCTGGTTATATCCAGAATAGGCATCCATGAATGACATTAGTCCATGCCCTGTCGTGGCATCCACGAGCTGGTCAATCCGTGGTAAAGGAAAGCAATCCTTAGGACAGGCCTTGTTGAGGTCCGAGTAGTCAATGCAGGTTCACCACGTTCCATTAGGCTTCGGGACCAGTACCGGATTGGCTACCCAATCGGGGTAAAAAGCATCCCTAATGAATCAGTTTGCTTTTAACCTGTCGACTTCCTCTTTTAGGGCCTTTTTCCTATCGTCATCTAGTTGTCTTCACTTTTGTTGCTTCGGCGGGAAGCTTTTATCGATATTTAGCGCGTGGCTCACTATATTTGGACTTATTCCTACCATGTTCGAATGTGACCACGCGAAGACATCCTGGTTTTTCTTCAAAAAGAAAATTAATTGCTATTTAGTTTCTTCATGGAGGTTTTTCCCAACCTTTACCATTTTCGGAGGGTCTGATTCTTCGAGCCTGATTTCTTCGAACTCTTCCAATGGTTCGAGATTAGCTCTTTCCTCCACTCTTGGGTCGATTTCTTCATCTATCTCCAAGATTGTCCCGTCTTTATTCTGAATGACGACGAGAGCTTGTGCGCTCGCCTGTTTCTTTCCTCTTATGGAAATGTTATAGCATTCCCTACCGGCCAACTGATCTCCCTTCAATGTCCTAATGCCACTAGAAGTTGGGAACTTGATGGCCAAATGCCTTACAGACGAGACTGCCCCCAGCCCTACTAGGGCGGGTCTCCCGAGCAGTATGTTGTCGGCCGATGGCAGGTCCACTACTACAAACTCCATCATCTTGGTTACTGAGACCGGATAGTCTCCCAAGGTTACAGGGAGTTCAATGGACCCCATACAGGCAATCCCCTCTCCTGAAAAACCGTACAATGTCGTTGCACAAGCTTTTAGGTCTCGAAGCGCGAGTCCCATCTTTTCTAAGGTGGCCTTATAAAGAATGTTCACTGAGCTCCCATTATCAATGAGAACTCGGTGAACTCTCTTATTCACGAGCTGGAGAGTGATGACCAATGGGTCATTGTGGGGAAACTATACATGGGACGCATCGTCCTCAGTAAAGGTTATCGGCTGAGATTCAATCTTTAGGCACTTTGGAGCTCTAGGTTCGGGTTCATAGGGGGACCCGTCCCAAGTTTTTAACTCATTCACGTATCGCTTTTGGGCATTCTTGCCCGTCCCTGTGAGATGAGGCCCGCCCGAGATGGTTATCACATCTTCTCCATCAATCGGAGGGGGCATATCTTCTTCTCTAGCTCAGGAATTATTGTTTTGAGCCGGCTGTGGCGCAGCTACCCTTTGGCAAGTTGAAGCCTGATTATTATTCTGGTTCCTGACATACTGTCTGAAGTATCCTCTCGAGATTAGTCCTTCGATCTCGTCCTTCAACTGCCTGCATTCATCAGTAGTGTGCCCAGTATCTCTATGAAATCGACAGTACTTGCTGGAGTCCTTCTTGGACTTCTGATTTCTCATGGGGTCTGGACGCCTGAAAGGGACCTGGTTTTCATTAGCCAGGTATATATTCTCCCGAGACTCGTTAAGCTCGATGTACACTTTGTACACGGAGAAATTCCTTTCCCCTTTCTTCTTCTTTCCCCCTTCTGCCTCGGGGTTACTTCCTTCATTCTTCTTCCTTTTGGAAGGGCTTTCTGCAGGGGGTTTCAAGGCTGATGGGTCTGCCGAGGTCGAGGCAGAGTTTACATTTATCGTTGTAGTTATGGGCTGAGAGGTCATGTTCAGCGTTGACCTCGCCTCTTCTACATTGACAAACCTCTGAGCTCGCCTATTAAACTCGATTAAGGACCTCACAGGCTTTCTCTGCATATCATCCCAAAGGGGACTTCCCGGCATTACCCCAGCTTGGACGGCCATTAGATGACCGCTGTCATCTACATCCCGAGCTCGGGCGACCTCCAGATTAAACCTTGTTAAGTAGCTCTTCAACGTTTCACCCGGCTGTTACCGAACATTGGTCAAAGTCGATGCTTCGGGTCTTACCCCGATCATGGCTCTAAACTGCTTCTTGAAATCCTTTGATAGCTGATCCCAAGAAGTGATTGAATGTCTCTTATATTTTTCGAACCAGTTTTTTGCTGGTCCTGTAAGCGATGCTGGAAACAACATGCATCTGAGCTCGTAACCTACATTACTTGCTCTCATTATGGTGTTAAATGTACTCAACTGACTGTACGGGTCGGATTTCCCTTCAAAAGGAGGGACATGAGGAATCTGAAACCCTTGAGGAAACGGAGTGTTGGAAATATGGGGAGCGAATGGTTCGAGCTCTTCATCAGAATCCTCATCCCGACTCCAACCTCGCTCATTCTGCAAGAGCCTAAATGATCTTTCCAGCTGATCAATTCTTTCTTGAACTGGGTCCGCAGAAGGTCTTGCCTAAAATTGGCTATCATTGATCACAATTCCAGGCTCGCGCCTTCGCGGGGGATCTTTGCGCCCATTTAGGCGATCTCGCAGGTCCGGGTTCGATGGATTACCACTACCCTGATTCTGATTCAGGTGCTCCCGCAGGTCGAAGCGGTTCCTATGGTTTCTAGTATTTCTTCGTCCTTGATCATACATGTTGACTGATCTGGCGTCCCCTGAGTCGTCACTGGCGAGGCTTGTCGCATGATTGTTCCGAGACAGATTTCTTTCATGCTGCCTCGTCTCTACAGTGCGAGATCGAGACATTTGGCTTCTCGCAGGTTGGTTGCCTCTCCGTTCTCTAGTAGCCTCTCTATTCCCCTGTTTCCGTCCTTCCCGTCTTGCCTCATCACCCCGAGTTGGTTGTGCGTTCCTCCGAGGTGGTGAGGGGTATCTTATTGGTGACGGTGGGAACCGAATGGGTGACGGTGGCTGCCAACCATTTCGGGGTCTGGATGGCCCCGAGTTCGCCTGTGCTGACTCGATAACATTCTGTGTTACCAGGAACCTGAGTCCGAGCCTCTACAAAAGCTCGGTTATTCCCAGTTTCTGCTGGTAACTCCACAGTTGAGTTAGCCGGAGCCCTTGCTCGAGTGTTTCTTCAGGGTCTCGAGGGAGCAGGTTGCTTTCCTGGTGGTGGAGGCTGCTCCGCTCCTCTTGTGGCAGCATTTTTCCGAGGTCGCCCATGAGGCCTGCAGGGAGGAACATGAACGTCTCGCGGAGGTGGATCTTGGTTCTCCTGCGGAGGTTGAGGCTGAGCCGCCTGCGCATTTGCGGCTAACCTAGCCAACTCTTCGTTCCGCTTCTTGGCTTCAGCCAGCTGTTTTCTTAACTGTCGGTTTTCAAGTTCCACAATGGGGACGTACCGTTCAGGATTATAGTACATGTCCTCATCATCCCTGGGAGCCGGAGGTGCTGGAGGTCCACGGGAATCGGAGGACTCACTTCTCTCTTTAGGTTCAAGGTTCGTCATCGGCTGCTTCCCAGGGCTCCGTGGATAGTTTTCTTCAGGAATATTCTGATCATTCGCGGCCATAGCTAATAAGGGATTGTATTGCTTAAGGCTCTCAATAAAAGCACCAAACTGTTGACGCCGTTTTTCGTCAACTTAAAACGTAGAGTAATTAAACAACAAGAACTATAGCGCAGATAAATAATACAGAATAACAACGAGAATTTTACGTGGTTCAGCAGTTAACTCTGCCTAGTCCACGAGTCAATTTTATTAAGACTTTGGATATTTCAGGAAATTCTTTAGGGATGAATTCTCCAGAAATTCTCTCAAGATATCAAAAATTCGTCCCTCTAAGTGTCCATGATCTATCTATTTATAGAGGGTTCTCAGAGTTCGTTCCCACATATTTCGGGAAGATACTCTTCTTCTTCTTTTTTTTTTGATCAAGAAAGTAAGACTTTATTAATCACAAACCAGTACAACCTCACAAACTCGAAAAGGACCCAAACTCAGCTACATTACATGGAGCATATTTTCCTCATATAAAAAGCTCAATACCTTTCAAATGCTTATGAGAAAAACAACTAAATCTATACATGATATCTTTTTTTACCATATCAACTACAGTATTGACACTAAGCGAGTAATTATGAACAAAACAAGTGTTTCTATTATGCCAAATATAATAGACTGAAGCTGAAAAAATAGCCGCCACCATAGAGGCCCTAACCCCCTTCCTCATATCTTCAAAGGCCATTGAAATTTAAAGGCCATTTACAGCCTATCCAATCTTGAATATGAAGCACTACCTGCTGAGAGAAACAGCAGTCAAAAAACAAATGGCCATGGCTCTCATCAGCTTGTTCACAGACCGGGCAAAGGGTAGTTTCAAGAAGCATTAACACTCGAGGCAAATGATCCGGAGTTAACAGCTTAGTATTAATAGCTTGCCAAGTAATAAATCTATGTTTGGGCACACTCATTCTACTCCATACAAAATGCTGGTACTTGACAGGGACTTGGTGTAGATAACTCGCATATAACAACCCAATTTTAAACCTCCCTTGACTGCCAGCTTTATCAATAGCCTCTTGAGTCAAAATACCACGCAAATGACAGATTTTTCGCCAGTACCAACTGGTATCTGCCTTAAGTTGGTAGTGCCAAAAGTTTTGTCCCTTTTAATACACAAAGTGTATCCATTTCACCCACAAAGACTCCTGCTGATGAATAATAGCCCAGATGTATTTGCCTAGCATTGCCTTGTCTTAGTACCTTCACCAAAACCCAATCCTCCAAAAGATTTAGGCAAACAAACAGTAGACCAGGAAGTGAGATGAAAGTTACTTCTGGTACCATTATTACCCCAAAGAAACCACATACAAATTTTGTCTACTTCTTTGATTATACTTTGAGACAATAAGAAGATGTTCATCCAATAATTTCGCAGCCCCAAAAGAACAAAGGATATGAGCTGAGTCCTACCTGTATATGATAAATGTCTATTAGTCCAAGTATGAAGCCTAAACTTAATTTTTTTAAGAATCTCGCCACAGTCTACCTCTTTCCACTTTGTTGGTCTCATAGGAACCCCAATATATTTGAGAGGGAAAGTTCCCTCTTCAAGTTGCAAAATCTGCTATAACTGAACCTTGTCATTAGCTGAAATACCACCAAAAAATACTTGAGACTTACTGAGATTGGCCTTCATTCCTGTACTATTGCAGAAGTCATCAAAGACTTGTTTAATAATCTGAACAGGGCCACGATTAGCCTTGCAAAAAATCACTAAATCATCAGCAAAACATAAGTTGATGATCTTGAGACTTTTACACATAGGGTGAAAACGGAAATCAAGTTGCAAAGCTCCTAGCTGAAGCAGCTATGAGAGATATTCCATAACTAATACAAACAGTAATCGAGAGATAGGGTCTCCTTGACGAAGCCCCTTAACTCCCTGAAACCCCCCCTACAGTCTACCATTCATCATAAGAACATAAGAAGTACCTCTGAGAAAAACCATCACCCAATTAATAAACCTAGTAGGAAATCGAAGGCTGATTAATAACCTCTCCAAAAAACCCCAGTCAACTGTATCGTAGGCCTTACTCAAATCTATCTTCAAAGCACATCTCGGGGAAGTATTCCTTCTATTGTAATTCTTGATCAAATCCTGAAAAATTAGGATATTATGAGCTAGAGACCTCCCTCTAATAAAGGCACCCTGATTGGGACTAATTAGAGTGGGTAAACTTCCGAAAGCCTACTACAAATCATTTTAGAAATGCATTCATAAAGAGTATTGCAGCATGCTATGGGTCTATAATCTATCGCCCTGCTAGGTATTTCAGTTTTTGGGACTAAAGGCAGCACTGTTTTATTGAGATCAGCAGGTATCTTCCCAGAAGAAAAAAATTCAAGCACTGCCGCTGATATGTCATCTCCAATTTGCTTCCACATAGCTTTGTAAAACTCTGAATTATAACCGTCCAATCCTGGACTTTTGGTACCCGGAATGCTAAACAAAGCTTTCTTGACATCAGCTTTCGTAAACTTTCTAATTAAACCCAGTTGCATATCAATATCTAAGCAAGGCCCCAACTCAATGCAATCAGTATTAACCAAACTGGTAGCAGAACTGTGATTGCCCATATAGCCTCTGAAGTGGTCCAAGAAATGATGCACTACTGCATTATAATCATCAATAATGTCCCCCTGTTCATTCAGAAAAGAAACAATACGATTCTCCTCCCTTCTTTTTTTAATGCAAGCATGAAAGTACGAGTTATTTTCATCACCCTTCTGAAGCCATGTAACCTTGCTGCGCTGAATCAAATAACTTCTGTATCGAGCATAATGTTCTTTATAGCAAACCGCAGCTATTTTTTCAGGAAGATACTACTGCTCAGGAAGATACTCCTCTTCATTAATGGGAATAATGACATTAAATTTTGTAACTCCTACATACAAGGAAACGTCCCCTGAAGACCAGGAGGCATATAACAAACTAGTTAATATCTCTTTAATGTAGGGAAGTTACAACAATAAATATCTTTTGAATGCATGGACTGCATCTCATCAGATGACCCACTAAGTCGTTCGAGGCTGGCAATTAGCATCATGTCAGTCCAGGTCTTTAGGTAAATTATGAGCTATGCAACTTTCCCCAATACCAGCTCGGAGCGGGTAAATACCACCGAAGCCGTTACATTTCGAGCTCATACCCATGCCAAGCTCGGGCTACTTGATCCGAAGATACCCGACAATGGATATACTGCGATGCTATGTCTTTCGAGCTTAGAAAGAACTTCGAGGTTGCATATCTTCGAGGTTGCCACCTTGCTTCGAGGGTTTGGCATCTGGACCTCGAACATGTACTTTAGCTATCGCGAGCTCACACCTGACGAATCCAACTTTCGAAGTCACAATCTCAGGTCTCGAAATCTAGGTGTAACAATTTATTTAATTTTGTATTTTAAATTTTATAATATTGTTAGTATTTTATTTTTGTTATTAATTTGTGTTGTATACTTTTATTTGTTTTAAAATATTTAGTATAACATTTTAAAACTTAAAAATGAAATACAATGAATGTTACTTTCCCAACAATAGCATTCTTGAGGCTAAGGTTGGTACTAAAGCCTCTTTTGCTTGGTGGAGCCTCGTATGGGTTTGGAGGTGATTTGATGACCCGTGGATTCCATGGCCAACGAGTTTCAAGTTGTTGGAAAAGCCACCCATTCCCTCTGACATGTTTGTGATTGATCTCAAGTTAGCTAATGATGATTGGGATGAAGAATTTGTTCAACATGTTTTCAATCTAGATGATACTGAACTGAATGTGAGTTGGGAGATGAGGTGCTTTGGCACCATGCCAAGAACGGAGAATATAGCGTGAGAAGTAGACACAGAGAACCGAGTCATGGTTGAAATATTTCTTTTTTTGGAAAATCAGCCATTTGTGGATTTCTACTAACCGTGTTCTCTTTTGCAAGAAAGTTCAATGTGATCCAACTTGTTTTAGGTTGAATAGCTATCATCAGGAGGACATCAGTCATGCTTTGTAGAGAGGCAGATATGTGGCTCAAGATCTGACTTTGAGTTCTTTGCAGTTATTTCTTGGCAAAAATGGTAGCTGATGGTAAAATAAAAATTAATGTAGACGCTGGTGTGTGTGTGTGCATGTGTCAATGATGGTTGTCCCAGCATTGGAGTGGTGGCTCAGAACTCCAATGGTCAGGTGCTGGCGGCAAGGAGAGTGTTCAAGAACAGGCCTTGTGTTGTGGAAGATGCGGCGCTGCTGGCCATCAGGGAGGGGTTACATCTAGCCACAGAACCTGATTTTAGCAATTTTATTCTTGTGTCGTACTGCTCCAATGTTGTTACTTCTATAAACAATACACGAAAGGGCTGCTGGGATAATGAAAGCTTAGTACCAGAGATCAGGCTGCTGAAGAATTCATCCACATATGCTGGAATCTTGTACAATTGGAGAGACACCAACTTAGTTTCTCACATATTAGCCAAAGATTCCTTGGTTAAAAGGGCAAGTTTTCTTGGAATAGGGTAAAATACTTCAGTTGTCTATCTTGCTGTAATGTCTGACAGGCCATTTCCTTAGTTGCGTTTTTTTTCCTAGTTTCTGGTTATTGGTTTTCCCAGTTGTATCCTGATGTTCTCATCTCAAATATATATATATATATACATATTTATATATATACAGTGTCATCTTCATTGTTGAAGCGATATAACTTCATCATGAAATTGAACATAAACCTCAGTTGGAGAAGAAATCTGTTCTTTTTTGGAATAAAAAGTTAAACCATGTTAGTCATTGGAGATGGCCAAAGTTTGTTGTGGAAGGTATGGAAGAGAGTGGGTTATTCCTTTTGAGCACCCTCATGTTAATAGCAAGATTTTGAGGGTTAGTTCTACAACTTGCCTTCATTATTTATTCTGAAAAATACTCACAACTTTCAGCACGCATTCAATCTAACTTTGCATAATACTCCTCACTTTCAGTACTTGCATTCAACCATAATGGTGTGGAGTAGGCAAAACTAAGTTGAAGTCAAGACTACAGGGTAGGCAGAAACTTACCACAGATAGTGTAGTAGTTGGAATTGAAGTAAAAAACATGGATACATACATTTAACTCTGAGTAATCTTCTTTATCTTATAGATATTGTTTAAAACTTAAGCAAAGACCTATGCTTTTTTTCAAATCACTCTCTAATTGGCATTGTGGGAATCCAAAACGCCCGGTAAAATATAGCATTCAAAAAAAGAATAAAATCATAAAACATCATAACTAAGAGGCTTGATTTGGATAATGGAAGAGAACAAGGTTCAACAAAATAAAACAAAGTAGAGTAATAAATCTAAGAGAATCCAACAATTATCTCAGTAATAAAACAAAACTGCTATTCAATCCCAAATGCTATATCCCCATTCTTCAATCTCTCAACTCTTAAATCTTAAACCTTACAAGACGGAGATGAAATTCCTATTTAAGAAAGATCAGAGCTAGCTGGCCCTGCACCAAAACCACCAGCGCCACGACCAAAACCAGGTCTTCCACCAGGACCCTGCAAATATTGAAACTCGAATAAGAACCAATGCTAAGACAAGAAAAAACAAAGTATAGTACGATTTTCTTTTTAATCATATTATGAAGAAAGACAAGCCTCATTTTGGGCAGCACCCAACAACGAGCTCATTACTTCAAACACCCAATAACCAAACAATCACAAAAACAGAAACAAAGACATGCACTACTTCAAATTTTGAAGGAAAAAAAATCCCTTAACCTAAAACATTTCATCAAACCTTTATCAATTCAAAAATGGAAGAAAATTCAAATTCTATTGTACATTGCCATTTGAAGCGAGCTACTCAGTCGCTACATCTATACAAGAATAGCTTCTAAAACATAAATAACAAGACAGTGTCATATAAGTAAACTTACCCCAAAAGAAGGCCTGTAATCAGCGGGAGCTCCAGCTTTGTCACCAAACTCACCAGGAGGACCACGAGGACCTCCACGGTACCCATCTCGGTCACCACCAAATCTACGTTCTCCATCAAAGCGGGGTGGACCACTGATTCACAATAACAAAAACAAAACTCATATCAAATTTGAGACCAACAATTTAAACCACCCAAAAAACCATCATCACAAATCTAAAAATTAAATCGCCTAAACATATCTAAATATATAAATGCAGCTATAAAAATAAACAAAATCAAACTCAAAACAAAAAGAGCCAAGGATGTACCGTGGGCGGTCACCACCAGGGCCTCCCAAAGGCCTCCCAGCGGGCTTGGCTTGCTTCTTCAAGGTAGCAGGGACAATCTCAGAAGGGAGATTGAGATAGTTCCTGAGGAACTCGATACCATCGTTTGTGAGGTACCAGTAGTAGTGCATCCAAGCAAAAGTTTCCCGCACATACTCCTTAGATTTAAAGCTCTGCATGAGCTTGATCACCTGAAGGTTTGGCACATCAATTTCCGGGTGCTTGGCCAGATTGTAATCCTTCTTGGCGTAGCACACTCCCTCTTCAAGAAAACCAACAAAATCTCAACCATTAAAACTTCAGAATTGAAACCCAACAATCAAAAACAATTTTCAAAGTGCAAAATGCTACCTTGGAAGAGGTATTTTGATATTTCACGACGGTTTTTCTCTGAGATAATCTGAATAACAAAGCTAAATTAGATAGCAAACCCATAGAAAAACAGGAAATAGCAAGAAGAACAGAAAAATGAATACCATTTTGAAGAATGGAGTCGGAAACTAAAGATGACGGCTCTTCTTCTTCTCTTCTGCAAACCCTAGCGAAGACTGAGGAGCTCATAATCCTAATACGCATCATTTTATAGTAAGTATTGGGCTTGGGCCTTATTCTGGTACAATTATTTTATGGGCTATAAGGGCCTGGTATAGGATTTCGAATTGAAAAGTAAAGAGGAAATTACATTTTATATCATATTTTTAATAGAGTTTGCAAAAATACGGTTTGTTTTCAAAAAAAAAATTAATATATGGCTTTTTATAAAAACTTTCACTTTTATGGGTTTATTTTCTCATATTTTCACTTTTAATTAAGTTTTATTAATATGAAAAGGTATGTTTGTAATTTAATTATTTTTTATATTTTTTTATATAACTAATTTTAAATTAAATTTTTCTTTGGTTGTTTTGCCAAAAAAAATCTTTTTTTTTTGTAATATGAATTATGTTTAAAATTATTTTTTATTTACTATAAACATTTTTTTTCCTTTTTTTTTTTATATTGTATGTTTTTTTTTTCAAATTCTGGGTAAAGTAATCAGTTACTTGATTGATCTTTGACAATTATGTAAAAAAAAACATAGAGCTAGGTTAAATAACATGTACTAGGAGGGGTAATCAGTTATCCTGGGAGGAGTAACTTTCTGCTATAAGAGGGGTAACCAATTACCATAAGAGGGGTGACAAGTTATTCATAATAAATATGAAAAGAAACATCAAATTTAAAGTAAAAAAAAGGAAGAACACTTCATTTAAAAATGAAGAAAAAATAACTATGATTTTAGTAACATAGGTAACCATTTACCATAAAGAACCAAAAAATATTCACACATATCAGAATGTGAAGGTAACCAGTTACTCCCAGAAATATACACACAAAGAACGTGAAGGTAATTAGTTACCCTCGTAAATATACACACAAAGAACGGGAAGGTAACCAGTTACTACAGATCTGAAGATAGAAAACAAAATCAGATCCACCCTATTTTCCTTCTCTCTCATCTTCTTCATATAATTTTTTTTCTAGATTTGAATGTTCTCACCAGGGTATTTGGTTACCAATTCACGTTTTCATATTGTTATTAGTTTTCTTTCCAAATTTTTGTGTTCCTATAAGGGTTACAGTAAAAAAGAAAATGCTAATTTTTTTTACATATAGTGGAAAAAATATAAAAAAATTACAATAATAAAAGATAATAAATAAAAAATAGTAAAATAATTATGTAATGTTAAAATGTGTGAAAAAAATGAAAAAATGGAATGAGAAAATAATAAGTACAAAAAATGAAGAAAAAAGAAGGAAAAACCATAGGAAAGAAAACTAAAAAAATATGAAAAAAAAAAAAACAAAACAAATGATTAAGGAAAAAAAACAAATGAATGAATAAAAAGGAAAAGAAGAAGAAGAAGAATGGGAAAATTGAATAAAAATAAATATAAATGAAAAAATTGGTAGAAAAAAATTTAAAAAAAAAAAAGAAAGAAAAAAAGCTCATATGTGTGAGAAAAGAAAAAAAAATTGAACGAGAAAATAATAAATACAAAAATGAAGAAAAAATAGAAGGAAAAAAAAGAAAAAAACTCATATGTGTGAGAAAAAAAAATTGAAGGAGAAAATAATAAATACAAACATGAAGAAAAAATAGAAGGAAAAAAAGAACAAAAAATGAAAGAAAAATGAAAAAATTTTGAACAAAAAAAACAAAACAATACAAATAAAAGAAAAAAAAAATAGATAAATGAATAAAAATGAGAAGAAGAAGTTGGGAAAAATGGAAAGAACAAAAAAAAAAAAGATGAAGGAAAAAATTGGTGAAAAAAAAAGAAAAATTTGAAGAAAAAATGAAAGAAAATAACTAAAATGAATGAAAAAATAAAACATTGAAAAAAAATAAAATAAATTTTTTTTCAAAATCAAAGAAAACATAATTATGATAAAAAATGTGGCATTTCCATATTTTAGTTAGCTACTAATTGTGTTTCTCATACTTTATTTTTTTTCTTTAATAAATTTTCCCATACAAATTAAGAAAAGTATAGTTCCCATATTTTTACACATTGATGGTATAAAAGCCATATTTTTTAAAAATTTCCAAAACTAAAAATCGATGGGCCCATGAAAATAGCTAATTCTAGCGATTTTTGCAAAACAATTCTAATCTAATCTCTAAAATTAAGGCGAAAATTGAAAACACAAATTTATTCCTATCTCTTTCGAATATCTCATTAGATCTTTATTGTTGTACCCTAATTTCAGCACAAGTTCGTTCACTCAGCTTGGGTACAGTTGGCAGATAAATACATGAAAAAATAACCAAATAGGATATCTGATGGTTATCCATGTGGACAGCTCGATATTCACAATGGTAGATGGATGTTAAAGCGCTAGCTCGGGGTCAGATAGCTGTCAGAGCACAAGCTCGTGAGAGATATGCAGCTCGTGGTGATTCAGATATAACGCATATTAAAGGATCCCCAAAGATTCGGGATTTGTTTATATGCTAATTCATGACTAGACTGTCATATATATTATCCGAGATAGCAAGAACATATTTATTTTGTTATCAAATCATATCCCAGCATAAATGGGAATGATTTGTACTAAATATATACATTATGTAATTACGTGATTGACTCATGTGGTTACCCAAACCTGTTCATGAAATTCCTTTATAAATACTGAAATATTGAACAGGAAAGGGGACCATTATTCTGTAATACCGAAACTCTGCCAAAATAGAGAGAAACAACAATAATATTGACTCGTGGAATAGGTGAATTTTAACCACTGAACCATGTAATAGTTTTGTGTTCTGGAGCGAATTCTTGTTATTTTCGTTACGGTTTACTATCAAACACTAATTTGCCCTTATTATTTCTTAATACACTGTTAGCAAAAAATCGCGTCAACAGTTTGGTGCTAACATTTGGGGGCAAATTAGTGCTTCACCAATATCTCAGTCAATTTTCATCATGGTTCTCACTCGCTCAATGCATGATAATGAGATAGACCAGCCCGGTGGGTAGGAGGCCCATCATACTGCCGTTCCGAACGAACATGGCCCTAAGATTCAGCAACGTTCGGGAAAACAACTGGCGGATCAAGGCGACACTCGGAGTTCGGCGTCATTACCGCCAAAGCATAACCCAGGCTATCTAGCTGCCATCGAGATGGAGAACATGCAATTGAGGAGCCATCTCGCTAGGGCAAACAACCAAATCGATGAGGTTTTGGCTCGGTTACCCCCTCTTGCAACCAATGTTAATGTCGAGAAGATGCAAAGTGGGTCTCATAAGTCCCACAAGAATAATTGATCCAAACCGAGTCAATCAGTTAGAACCACCACTCCAAGTTCTGTACCTACAGGGCGAGATCACCAAAATGTTCGACCCAGCAACCATCATAGGGGTCGTCAACATGTCAGTCGGTCGGTTAGGATTGCAACCCTAAGTTTGATGCCTTCTACACAGGTCCCTAGGAATGCCCATGATAATCCACGAGAAGGGGCTGGGACAGGCTCACGATGACAAAATTCTCCAACAAATCCTCCTACATAGCGATCGAATCACCAGGCATAAAGAACTAGAGACATTGGAGTGGAACAGAGGCGCGCTAATTTAGTCTGTCCTGATGGAACGAGGATAGCCTCACCAATAAGGCATCCCCCGTCACTGATAAGACATCCAACACCACCTCGTCCTCAATGGGATATTCCAGCTCATGGAGACAGTAGGAGAAATCCTCCCCCATCTGCCAATAATTACGTCCCACGAACACGTGTCGAGAATCTAGGTCCTCGGCCCCAGCCGCGAGCTGTGAGCTTCACAAACAGGAGTTACTGGACTGAAATCCATCGTAGCGGCTCGTCCGAGAGCGACTTAAGGAATCATTTGAGTTCAGCACAGAGCCCTCGGTATGACCCGTAACTCGATTTGTGCAATCATCTGAACTCGCAGAGAAGATATTGTTGGTTTTTATTGATCAAATCAGAGATTATACGCAGTGGAACAACAATCAAATTGTTAATTTAATCCCATAAGATTTCTAGATCTACTTCTTCACATGCATATATATATTGAATCAAAGACATGAATAGAAAAAATTACCTCAGTTCCTTCCTTGCTGCTATATTTTTATATGGCTAAATCCTTGAGATCTCACACCAAAATCTTCCAAAATGTTCTCAGCACACAAAGAACGAGTGTGGGCTCGCTATACAAACAATAGGCAAAAAACTATTTATCAAATGTTCTCAACACATGAGATCTGATAAAGTTTGGACCTAGGTTTTGTGAAGAACAGTGACTTTTGTATGTATCACTGTTCTCTTTCTCTGAGAGAGATTTCTAGATATTTTTCTATCCCTGATGTACGCCCTGATTTTCCAACGGGCTATTAGCGAGCTGAGATACGGCCTAAACTATATCAGCCACGTGAATCCCCCACGACCGGAGCTGTTGCCGTCAGGTCCTACCTCGTTAGCTCGGGGTATCCAAGGGTTCACCAAGATTACTTAAGGACTGAGTCTGGACTTTGAAGGCCACAGGTCGAGGGAAGCATCCAGCTCGTGGTACGAGCTGGAGTTGGAGGCTTTGACCTTTTGTAAAGTTAACCACGCAAGGTAAACGTGCATATATCAGACATCGCGTGTCTGCTTTATCCCTGACTTCTCGGACACGCAGCATGAACGTGCGTATTCTGGCACCCACGACTGGGTTGGGTCGTGCGACCCGTCATCCCCCTTACTTATTGATTAGACCACACTTCATGTGTCAAGTTTTAGGAATTAATCATTAATGTCACAAAAGTGACATGATAGGTAAGAAGGTCACGGGATGACCTTCTTACCAACTCCCAGGTGCCCTCTCCTATAAATATGGAGACCTTGGGAGTTGCAAAGGGTTGGATTCTATTGTGTAAGGAAATACTCTGTAAAAGAATACCAAGCATATAGTAATAATATTGACTGGTGGAGTAGAATGATTTTAACTTTTGAACCACCTAAAAAACATAATTGTGTCACCAGTCCATCTCCAAAAAATCATGCATCTGTTTCGGTTCATAGTTAAGCACTAATCCATTCCTCTTATCTTCTTAATTACTTGTTGGCGAAGAACCGCGTCAACACCTGAAAAGTTACGTTCTGTAAAACTGATATCCTATATTTAATATATCCAATATATTAAAATATTTGTTATTTTAAACAATTTTAAAATAACTGATCAGTTATCAGATTTTTGTTTAAATAATAATATTTTAATCATATTAAAATATTTCATTATTTATTTAATACTTAAATAACTAAAATTGTGGAACCTAGAAACTAATCGCAATCTCTTATGTGTGTAGCACAGTGACTGTGCATTGTGCTACACGTGTACCACATGCCAATGATGGCATGTGATTTTTTCCAATTTTTATTATTATTTAAATACCAAAAATCCCAAAAATAAATTAATTATATTTTTGTTAAATCAAATAATTAATTAATTACACATAATTAAACAATAATTATGTTTGATACATATAAAAATATTTTTCTTATCACATAAGTCTTTTTTGCCCATTTTTGTGTTTACCTTTGTCAGTGTTTGTTTGAGCCATTTCGGGGACCATGGACCTATAACATTAAGCTCCAATAAATAAACTAAATAATTAAACTCTTTAATTATATTAGTTAATTTATTAATTATGATATTACTCCACTATAAATTCAGAATTGCTCTCTTTATGTTATGGATATACTTTTACAAAAATCTTATCTTAAGTCGTCCATTGATATAACCATCTTTCAATAGTTCAACCCTCTAATTAATTAGTTCATAAATTATAATGGAAGAATTACCATTTTACCTTTCTAATTTACTTCTTATTCCTTAAGTACCATTAATTCACTAGTGAACAATTAATCTATAATCTAATTATAGATTTGAGCTCAAAATCATTCAGTTCCAGAATTAACCCTTAAGGGAACTAATATACAATCCATTAGGAAAGATTAGATTCTGTATTGTTAATACATGTTCCCAGTCATCCATGATATTAAATCTCCAAAACAAAAGTCATTAGCCTCATTCTTTGAAGAGACCTTAACGAATGAATCAAAAGATTTAATAAACATGAACAGGAGTTCATGAACACTCAGGATTTAGGTTGATCTATAAATGATCATCAGTTATGATATGAATTACAAGTCTTTATTGTTAAATGGTTTTTGGATAAAGACTTTAATTCATATCGGCCCATGTCATATATAATCATATTATATAAAGCACCTTTACCGAAATGTCTTTCCACATCAATAATCCGAATCTAGATTATTTGTATCATTATGATACTCAGTAAACCGTACTTACAACTCCAATTAAAGAATTCCATTACTTTAATTTGTTGTTGTTGACTATTTTTATTCATTCATGTGATCTTAATTCTCTCGTACTAATACAAGATCACATCCTCAATAATGAATATGGAATTTTTCTGATATTTACAAAATTATTCAAACAATAATTTAATAATCTAAATATAACAATGATAGACCATTGTATTTATTTATTCATAGGAAAAACAAATGTATTTACATGTTTTTACGACACACACTCCTAACAAGTATCCAGCTCAGGATGAAGGTATTAGCTATACACGGCAAGAGGGAGGTCCGTCCATTATACGCGATAACGGGAATGCCCCACAAAACCAATCTCGAGCTTGAAGGGACAATAACCCATCAAACGTATACGATAGGATGTGAGTTGTTGAACAACCCCCAGTTAACCTAAAGACTAGGGACCAAATCCTCGAAAGACTAGCTTTGATGGAAGAGCAAATGAAGAGGCTTTTGCCCGGAAAAGAAAATGATGATTGCGACTCAGATGAGGAGCTCGAACCTTTCGCTCCAAATATTGCGGCGGCCAAGTATCTGGTAGGATTTAGAATGCCACACCTGCCAAAATTTGATGGAGACGGGGATCCGCCAGATCACCTTGGAATGTTTAACACCATGATGATGGCTCACAATGTCGGGCTCGATCTAAGGTGTATTTTGTTCCCTACAACTCTGGTCGGGCTAGCTAGGCATTGGTTTAAACAATACAAGAGGCATTCTATAAGTTTGTGGAAGAAGTTTTCTTCTGATTTCAAAAAAGCATTCCGAGCTTCACAGGCAGCTCGGGTTAAGGCTGACTCATTAGCTAACGTAAAGCAGCAAACTGGTGAGACGTTGAAAGCATATCTGAGTAGATTTGCCAATGTTGCTGCACAAGCTAGGGATGCTGATGACAGCTCCAAACTCATGGCAATGAAGACAGGAATCCTCGTCGGGGGCGACCTATGGCAGGAACTCCAAAGAAAATGAGTTAAAAGCATGGATGAATTCTTAGCTCGGGCTCAATAGTGGATAAATCTCAAGGAGGCGCGAGCTTCTATTGCAGGAACCAGCCAGACCGCTACCCAACCTATTGGAGCGGTAACGGATGCGGCAGCCACGGCCCAAACCATTACCCAGAATAACCAAAGGGGGAATAACAAAAGAAAAGGGAATGGTGAACCCGACTAGAGCGGGACAAAAAAAAAACAAGCCCTCAGAGAAGTTCAAGCCTGTCTATGCCACGTATGTCGACCTAACGGACACACGTAAACACATTTTTATGGCCAATTCTAGTCGCCTTCCATGGAAGAAGCTAGAACCATTGAAGAACCAAAAGGCAAATAAAGATCCCTCAAAATTCTATCGGTTCCACAACGACATCAGTCATAACACTAATGATTGCCAACAGCTAAATGATGAGATTGAAACTCTCATTATGGTGGGACCTTTGGCCCAGTACGCCCGAAATCAGGTGAATCCGAGCCAGCCCGCTGAGCAGAACCCGCTACCTGTCCCAGAAGCTCCGACAAGCCAACCTAGAGCTCAAGCAAATCAAGTCGACCCTCCTCCGATAGTAGGGGGAGATATAACCACCATTGCGGGAGGACCTCATTTGGCGGGCACAACAGCGAGGCCCAAAATAGGTACATTAATGAACTGAAGTCGCATAACAGGGTGGAGTTCATCCCGGAGCAACGGTTATCGAAACAGCAGCGATTGGAAAAGCAACCAATCATTTTGACGAAAGAGGATGCTGGCGACGTCCAATTCCCGCATAACAATCCGTTGGTGGTAACTATTCAGCTTGCCAACCGAATGGTTTGAAGAACACTGGTGGATAATGGAAGTTATGTGAATCTACTTTTCAGGTCCACCCTGGAAAAAATGGGGTTATCCGTAACTGATTTGAAGGCAACTTCGATGACTCTATACAGATTTTTGGGTGAAGGTTCAGCAACTATTGGGACGATCGGATTGGTGGTGACATTGGGAGAAGAGTCATGAACTGTTTCCAAATTACTCGAGTTTGTGGTAATCAATTGTCCAGCTGCATACAACGCGATTTTGGGTTGACCTGCGCTGATGGCATTTGAAGTCCTAACCTCTATCTGCCACCTGGCAATGGAATTCCCCTCGGCTGCGGGAATATGCACAGTTAGAGGCGATCAACTCGCTGCCTGGGAATGCTATAGCATTTCTATTAAGGAAAAATCACAACTCGGGCAGCAAGCGATGGTCATAAATGACAGAGATGAGGAGTTCCAGGAAGTAGAAGTTACTCATGGGATGGAAGAACCTCAACAAAAAGAGGATAGTGAGGCCACCCAATGCGATGAACCATGGATAGGCAAAGACATATCAGAGCTCAAAGTCATAGAAGAGCTCTAGGAAGTAAACATCGATCCCAAAGAAGCTTCAAGAGTCGTAAAGATTGGAAAGAACCTTGACGACAAAAGAAAGAAGAAGCTGGTCGATTTCTTACAGAAAAACCTAGACGTCTTCGAGTGGTCGCATGAAGATATGGTGGGAATAAGTTCGAATATAATAATGCACACCTTAAATTTGGACAAGAATTTTCCTGCAAAATCCCAAAAACGGAGACGTTTAAGAATGGCCCAAGCTGAAGCCCTTGAGGAAGAAGTAGCCCGGTTATTAAAATGCGGGTTTATTCGGGAGGCAAAATACCCGATCTAGGTTGCCAATCCCGTGCTGATCCTTAAGCCGAACGAGAAATGGAGAACCTGTATCAACTTCTCCGATCTAAATAAAGCTTGTCCCAAAGAATGTTTCCCACTACCAAGGATTTACCAGTTGGTAGATGCCACAGCAGGTCACGAGCTCATGTCCTTCATGGACGCATATTCTGGATATAACCAGATCACAATGAACCCTGCGGACCAAGAGCATACTAGTTTCATGACCGAACATAACGTATATTGCTACAAAGTTATGCCATTCGGGTTGAAAAATGTTGGGGATACGTACCAACACTTGGTCAACAAAATGTTCGCTAACCAGATTGGGAGAAATATGGAGGTGTATGTCAATGACATGCTTGTCAAGTCAAAGACGGCCAATAACCATGTATCTAATCTGGAAGAGTGTTTTGGAATATTAAGGAAATATGAGATGAAGCTAAATCCTCATAAATGCAACTTCAGGGTGGCATTTGGAAAGTTCCTTGGCTTCATAGTCAACACGAGGGAAATAGAGGCGAACCTTGGAAATATCATATCGTTATTAGAAATGCCTTCGCCCAGGTCTCGTAAAGAAGTTCAAAGCCTAACTGGAAGGGTGGCAGCCTTGAATCAATTCATTTCGAAATCCACTGACAAGTGTCTCCCATTCTACAACTTGCTCAGAGGAAACAAGAAATTTGAGTGGACCGAGGAGTGCGAACAGGCGCTCCACGATTTAAAAATGCATCTGGTCGAGCCCCTAGTATTATCTAAACCTATGTCTGGAGAATCTCTGTTCCTTTATTTGGCCGTAACAAAAAATGTAGTCAGTGCCGTGTTAGTACAAGAAAAAGACCGTGCTAAAAAACCAGTATATTATATAAGCAAGAGACTTCTCGGAGCCGAGTCACGATACCCACTGATAGAGAAGTTGGCATTATGTCTGATATTGGCTTCCAGAAAGCTCCATCCATATTTTCATTCTCATTCAATCAACGTCTTAACCGACCAACCTTTAAGGCAGGTTTTGCAAAAACCTGAAACGTCGGACGTCTTTTAAAATGGGCCATCGAACTTAGCCAGACCGAGATATTTTACATGCCACGGACCTCAATTAAGAGTCAGTCCCTTGCTGACTTTATGGCTGAATGCACCAATTTTCAAGAAGAGCTCTTGAGGGAGCCGGTGTAGGAATTATGGAAAATCTTCGTTGACGGATTGTCAAACGAGAACGGATCAGGACTTGGGATCATCTTAATCTCACCAGAAGGTCATAGATTTCATACAGCTTTGAGATTCGGATTTGAGGCATCCAACAATGAAGCAGAATATGATGCTTTACTAGCAAGGCTGAGGGTGGCGAGAGAGCTCAAGGCCAAAGCCATCCAATGCTAAAGCGATTCCCAACTAGTGGTCAATCAAGTATTGGGAGAAATTAAGCTCGAGGTACCAAGGTGGCGGCCTACCTAGCTAAGGTAAAGGGAGAAATGTCTGAATTTGAGTACAGCACTGTTGAACAGATACCCCGTGACCAAAATTCTAACGCTGATGCTTTGGCACGACTTGTTACCACAAAAGAGGATGAGACATTGAATGTAGTGCCAGTGGAGTTCTTGGAGAGTCCGAGTGTGACGGGAGAATTGATAGAGGTCGGAATGATCGACATAAGACTGACCTGGATGACTGCCATAATGAAATACCTCGCAATTGGAAAGCTACCTGATGACAGAAAAGACGCGAGAAAATTACTCTACCAAGCTCCACAGTACATAATAGTAGATGGAACCTTATATCGGCACGGTCATTCGTTGCCTCTCCTACGATGTGTTCCGCCCGAGGAAGCCAAAACCATTTTACAAGAAATTCACGAAGGCTTTTGTGGAGATCATGCTGGGGGGCAAAACCTGGAACTGAAGATACTGAGACAGGCCCATTTTTGGCCCACTTTAACGAATGACTCAATCTCGGATGTTCAGAAGTGCAACAAATGCCAGCGTTTCGCCATTGTTTCTCGAGCTGGTCCAATCAAGCTAACAATGTTTTCATCCCCATGGCCATTTGCAGTATGGGAAATTGACCTAATAGGTTCCCTACCTACGAGAAAGGGAGGAGTTCGATATGCGGTGGTGGCGATCGATTACTTCACGAAGTGGGTAGAAATCGAGCCTCTGGAAACCATCACCATAAAAAGAGTCCTGGAATTCGTGGTGAAGAGTATTATATGTCGATTTGGACAACCTGAGAGAATCGTGCCAGACAACGGGATGCAATTCGATAGTGATCCCTTCACTGACTTTTGTGAAAAATATGGCATCACGAAGAATTTCTCGTCGGTAGCATATCCACAAGCCAACGGTCAAGTCGAGACTGTAAACAAAACCCTTAAGGCGAGCCTGAAGAAGAGGTTAGACGAAGCCAAAGGACTATGGCCCGAACAGCTCCCGCAAGTACTTTGGGCCTACCGAACTTCTCATAGGACCTCCATGGGGCACACTCCTTTTTCTTTAACTTTTGGAAGCGAGGCCATGCTTCCAATCGAAGCCATGACAGCTACTCACAAGCAAAGGACATTTAATCAATAACAGAATGACGGGCTACTTAACGCATCTCTCGATCTGATCGAAGAAAAATGAGACGAATCCCAGTTACAGCTCGCCCATTGTCAACAAAAAATCACTCTCTATTTAAATTCTAAAGTTAAGGGGCGCGGACTTGGATTGGGTGACCTAGTTTTCCGAAGGGTCTTTTTTGCAAATAAAGACCTCAAGGATGGTATATTAGGCTCGAACTGGGAGGGACCATACCAGATCATAAAAGTCTTGCATGAAGGAACTTTCAAGATAGCTCGATTGAATGGGGAAGTAGTCCCACAGACCTAGAATGCTTTACACTTGAAAAAGTATTATCAATAGTACCACTTTCAATGTAAGGCTTATTTATAAAAGTCATTTCGATTAAATAATAGATGGATTATTAAATAACCATTTCTTAGTGTTATTATTGCAAGCTCGTGTTCTCATATTTGTAACGCAACCAAGAAAGTTTATACATTCTAGTTACTTGGTGACGCATAACCGAGATTGGCAAAGTTAAGCCTGCTTGGATCAAGTCCAAAACTTTGAAGCTTGGAAAAATTGATTATTCAATGGATTTTTTTTTTTAAAAAAAAAGCTCGAGTTTTCAATAAACCTAGCACGAACTAAGTTTCAATCATTTAAAACCCTGGACGTAACCAGGTCCAAAACTTAGAAAGCTTGGAAAAATTGATTATTCAATGGCCTTTTAAGGCTCGAGTTTTCAATAAACCTAGCGCGACTAAGTTTAAATCATCTAAAACCCTGGATGTAATCAGATCCAAAACTTAGAAGCTTGGAAAAATTGATTATTCAATGGCTTTTTTACAAAAAAAAAGGCTCGAGTTTTCAATAAACCTAGCGCGAACTATGTTTAAACCTTCTAAAACCCTGGATGTAACCAGGTCCGAAACTTAGAAATCTGGAAAATTAATTATTCAACAACTTTTTAAAGCTCGAGTTTTCAATAAACCTAGTACGAACTAAGTTTAAATCATTAAAAATCCTGGATATAACCAGGTTTGAGGCCTGATTCTTAACAGGTACGACGCAAATAAGCAAACAAAAACTTATACATAACCAAGTTTGGAAATCTATCTTGATCTAAAAGTCTATCCCTAAAATTTTGAATGTACAAGAGTCTAAGGATTCATAAACATGAGAAGATAATAAAGGAAAGACAAATAGATCACAAGTTGGATATATATTGAAATAAACACAAACAAATATATTGTCACATCGAGGAGAAATAACCTCGAGCTAAGCCCGAAGGCAATTTTTTAATACCAAAAGATTGTTAGACAATTACAAAGAAAATCATAAATGAGATCATTGGGCCTCGTCAACTCGCCCTGCCGAAGTGACCTTTTCACTATCTCCCTCCGCTGCTCCAGGAGCCTCACCAGTCTCCGAGGGTTCTTGCAAGAACCGAGCCTTGAATTTAGCAAGGTGCGGATCCCACAACCCGGGCTCCATAAAGGAGAATTTCCCATCCTGGTTGAAAGCCCAACAATGGTAAAACATCTCCTCCATGGCTGATGATGACACTGTCGCTTCCTCCTTGGCTTTAACTTCGGCCTTGAGTAGTTTCACTTTGAGCTCACCATTCTCGGCTTGAAGCTGCTCAGCATAGTGGTTTGCCTCTGCAGTCTGAGCTTGGGAGGCGGATAATGCGTTTTTTGCAGGCTGCTCGCTTTCTTGGGAAGAGATAAGAACAGCCTTAGCAATATGCTCATTTTTTTGAGCAACTGTCAAGGCAGCTTTGGCAGCCTGTTCACCTTCCTTGGTAGTGGCTAGCTCAGCTCGGAGCTTTTCATTTCTGGCCCTAGCACGAGCTATGCTTCGATATTGGGCCAGGACGGACTACAAAATAACAAAACAAGTCAAAAACATAAGAGGAAGAACACATAGAAAAAAAATCAGATGTGGGACGACTCACAGTGAGATTCATCCCAATAGCATAATCGAGGACATCCTCTGGGCTGCGCTCCTCAATGGCCCTCAGGTCCCTCGCACAGGCTTTGTATGTGTGGTCCACCATATGAGTCGATGTCTTGTACACGATACCCCAAAAGGTTTTGGGGATCTTTTCCAGGTCCTGGGGATCAACCGGTATTTGGATGGTGGGGGCATCGACTTGTATTACTTGGGGAGGAAGAGGCATGTGTCGAGGGGGAGGAGGATGAACGTGCCCAACAGTGACGAAATTCATCGGAGCTGATTCCCGAACGGAGCTCGTGTCTTTACCCTTAGAGGGGGATTTTTTTGTATCCCCTGTTTTAGAGGTGGCCTTCTTCGCCACCCTGGGCCTCTTCATGACAAGGCCCGTTCTGGATTTTTTTAGCTTGAAAGGTAGTCCTTAGGTCAAGGGCTCCTGTCAATTCCATCTATTCACCTAAAAAGAACAAAGGGAATTAATTCACAAAAGAAATGTTTCAAAGATATAAAAAGAAAAAGAAAATGGGGAAGATAAAGATCCTACCCTCTGGGCTGGGGGAGGAATCTATTATCACCAGCTCGGGTGTATGAACTGGGCTAAGCATGACCTCCGGCTCTGGGATTAACGGAGGGGAGGGGAATCTAAGGATATAATCTCTAAGATCCTGGGGGGTTCATGTCCTTCCTCGGGGCTGGATTCGTCTGCATACTGCCTAAACTCAGGAGCAAATGCCCCTTGGAGCAAAGAGGCCCAAGTCCTAAGGTTGGTTCCATATTCTCCAAAGATAGAAGATCCAAAGTTTAGTGTATTGTCGACAACAATGGTGCCTTTGTGATAGCTATGGTTGTAGCATACCACCAAACGATCTACACATTGGAGGAAATTTACATTTAGGTCCGGATCGACGGGGTGGCGACTAACTAGCTGGTTATGGTTAAAACGTATTAACCTAAGGCTAGCAGCAGCCCGATCTAACTCCCTAAAAAGGTATGAGTTACCTTGGCCGGAGGGGCCGACTGCTGCCCCAGAAGTAGCCCCGTCAGGATCAGGTCTTTGATCAGCTTCGGGAGCCCATCTTTTCCAAATGAGAGGCACCTCGTCCTCTTCCTCGTCGATGTCCTCAACGGTTGGCAAAGCCTCTTGAGAGGAGGGAAGCTCGGGGATCACCGGAAAAGGAGCTCGGGTCCTCAGGGCCAGTGTTTGGCCCTCACCGATCAGCTTACAGACCAACATCATGACATCATTCACGACCTGGCGATAATCTTTATCCCTGGGGGAAAGTCTACTCAAATTCTCATACTGACCCTTGAGGGCACAGATTTTTCTGACCTGGCAAATATGGCTGCACAACAAACAAACTCAATCAAGAAGTGCACAAAAAAAAATATTTCAAGTAAAAGGAGTAAAAGTTCACAAGCTCGATTTACTAAGGTAGAGGACTTACACGGTCGGTTGAAGTATCAGTGTTCGCAATTCTTGAAGCCATTCGACATAAATAATAGATCTTTATAGTCGTTTGGATGGCTGGGAAGCTCAATGACGGAGGCGGAGCTTGGAAACCGTGTGAGGTAGTAAAACCTGTCACCGCGCCCTCTCTAGTCGGGGCTTGCTTTGAGACAGAAAAAGAATTAAATATCCGTTGGAGAGGGGACCTCCCACTCGTGCCTCAAGAACATATATTACAGCCACACCAAAAGTCTATATGAATTTGGGGGGAGCTGGAAATGAGCTAGTTTTACGTAATTTAAGAAATCTACGAAATACTGGTCCAAGGGAAGGAAAGATCCAGCCTTCAGATGCTCATCTCCCCAGGCCGCATAATCATCTTGGAAAGGGGCACATCTCATTTCCCCTTCAAATGCAGGTCGAGCGAGGAGACCACCAGCTCCGACCTTGATGTTGTGACTCAACATGATTTTATTCACTTTCCCTTGAGTCTTGATTTTCGAGATTATGTGTTTGGCCTCGAAGAATACGTTGGGGTCGACGAGAACTTCTTTCTCCACTACCGGACCAAAGTGCGGAATAGGAGAGTCAGGGGGGACTTGCTTTCCTTTGTCTTTGCATTGAGTGGATGAGCTCGCAGATTTCTTCTTAGGGGCTGCCATCAGATCGCCTGACGACAAAGCGACCTAGTTAAGCGACCTAAGATGATCTATAACTATGTCATAAAGGTACGAAGGACGAAATGAAATAGGTTTGTAATATGAGCTAAAGTTAGCCTTAGCCCCAGCGTGTGGTGCCATGCGATATCCTAGGCTACGCACCTCGGTTTCTTAACAACCCCAGATACTTCGGGATTTGCGTGTCAGAAATGTCAGACCCACTACTCTCCTTTGGAAAGCAGTTTAGTGTGAAACCACTCAAGGAAATGTAACCCCTAAGCTACCTAGTATTAAAGCTAAAACCTCTTCAGTTTCTTTACCTCGAATGGATATTCTTTAAACTAATTTTCCATTAGGGCTACCCCTAGATTAACCCATAAATTTGCCCAGTTTTATGAATGTCTTATTTCAAAAACATGTTAGGGTTCACCCATTGAACCTAAATCGAAACCTATTTCCTATGAACATTTAGAAATAGCCTAACGGTAACAAACAATGAACGTTGCGGACGAACATTGTTGAAAACAGAAATCTCAATGGATAACAAAGAACAAAAAAAAAAAAAGAGAGAGAACTTTTCAAACCAAGGGATGAGATACTTACAGGAAATATGTTTGGTGATCAGAGAATGTAAATTCGGCAACGGGAAGCTTCTGGAAAGCTTCTGAATGTCTGGGAACGTTGAATAGTTTTGGGGATTCTGAGAAAGAAGAAGGGAAGCTTGGGAGTTTAGAAATGGGAAATTTTCAAATGCAAAGGTGGTGAGGTTTGAAGTCTAATCACCTTATTTATATGTAAACTATGGAAATTCATTTGGGCCATCCAATTGGAGTATCTCGAGATCCAAGAGCCAAGATTAAATAGACCAAATGGCGACAAAAAGTTGACAAGACAATTATTTCAGTTCTCGAAACCCGAACAGACGCCAATTGCGGTAGACCAGTACTCGAGTAGTAGGCATGCATGGTTTTATGTGACAGAAGTCTAAAAGCCCCTAATGTGTATGTCAGAAAATGACGACATCAAACACGAGCAGAAGCTTGGGGGGCAAATGTTGTACCATAATTTAAGCATGAGTTCGTTCATTTAGCTCGGGTACAGCTGGTAGATAAATACGTGGAAAAATAACCAAGTAGGATAACTGATGGTTATCCATGTGGACAACTCGAGATTCATAATGATCAGACCTAGTGTTAGGCGTCCTGACTTTACCACGAACCAAGAATAAGATAGTTGTTAAAGCGCTAGCTCGGGGTCAGATAGCTGTCAGAGCACAAGCTCGTGAGATATATGCAGCTCATGGTGATTAAGATATAACGCATATTAAAGGATCCCCAAAAATTCGGGATTTGTTTATACGCTAATTCATGACCAGACTATCATATTTATTATTCGAGATAGCAGGAACATATTTAGCTAAATATAGACATTATTCATAAAATTCTCCTATAAATACTGGGAATATTGAATAGGGAATGAGACTATTATTCTGTAATATTGAAACTCTGTCAAAATAGAGAGAAACAACAATAATATTGACTCGTGGACTAGGTGGATTTTAACTCCTGAACCACGTAAAAATTTCGTGTTCTTGAGCGAATTCTTGTTATTTTCGTTACGGTTTACTATCAAACACTAATCTACCATTATTATTTTTTAATACACAGTTGGCAAAAAATCGTGTCAACACTATCTTCATCATTGAAACAACATAACAATATAACTTCATTAGGAGTTTAGTTTAAGAAGAAAATTTATCCAGGTTAAACAGCATTAGCCATTAGAGATGCTCTTAATTTTCTTATGGCTGTATTATAGGAGATTAAGATGTCGACAGTAAAACCTTTGGAGGATTTTAGCATGCTTTCGAGGGTTAGTTCTACAATGAGTCCCACAATTTAAATGAAGAACGAAATATGAAAATTAAATAAACATGGTATGTTTCGTGTATCCATGTACCAATCCCACAAGTTTAGGAAGTAAATTCCATTTGCCATTCATATTTATTCCAGAAAAATACTCATCAATTTTTATGTAATTCTCCATGTTAATGATAACAAGCTCAATACATAAGATTTGCAAAATCGAGCACATTTAGTCATTGAGTAATGATATGTGCACCTAAAATATACACTCAAACATTACACATATTGATGTGACAGTTTAACATAGCCAATCACATTTATTAGAACTGGGACCTACTATTTTAAAGACCGTGTTTAATGTTTAAGTGCATATTTTAAATACACATATCATTACTTCTTGTATTATTCCATCATGAGTTTATAATCAACTAATTAGGCATATATACCATGTAAATAAGAGACATTATTTAATATAAAAAATAATATTAATGAGGATAAAAATACAGTTGAGGAGCTGCTATTATATCCACTTTTAATTATTAAAATAGAAACATACGAGTATTGGACAATAATAAGCTAATTAAACAAATTTGAAAAAAAAAAATCATGTCATTCTCTATCATTAACCTCATAGCTAGCAAACTAATTTACAAATTTTTAGTTGGCTAGGCTTTCTCACATTTGGCTTAGAATAACTGTAAAATAATAAAGTCAGCAACTTTATTCTTGCAGAACCTGATAGGAAAATCCTGCAATGATAAGTTGAGGAAAATCATTTAGACGACCTGTCAGTGATTGCATTGAAACAAAGAATAAAAATCATCAAACATTTAGGTAATGGAAGAAATATAAGGATCCACAAAATAAAACGAGTAATAAATCTAAGAGAATCCAACAATTATCTCAGATAATGTAACAAGTGAAACAAAACTGCCCACCATGGACAAATGCTATATATCCCCATTCTTCAAACTCTCAACTCTTAATTCTTCAACCTTACAAGACGGAGATGGAATTCCTATTTAAGAAAGATCAGAGCTAGCTGGCCCTGCACCAAAACCACCAGCACCACGACCAAAACCAGGTCTTCCGCCAGGACCCTGCAAATATTGAAACTCGAATAAGAACCAATGCTAAGACAAGACAAAACAAAGTATAGTACAATTTTCTTTTAAATCATATCATGAAGAAAGACAAGCCTCATTTTGAGCAGCACCAATAGCGAACTCATTACTTCAAACACCCAATAACCAAACAATCACAAAATCAGAAACAAAGACATGCATTAATACAAATTTTGAAGGGGAAAAAAAATCGCTTAGCCTAAAACCTTTCATCAAACATGGAAGAAAATTCAATTTCTATTGTACATTGCCATTTGAAGCGAGCTACTCAGTCACTACATCTATACAAGAATAGCTTCTAAAACATAAATAACAAGACAAGACAGTGTCATATAAGTAAACTTACCCCAAAAGAAGGCCTGTAATCAGCGGGAGCTCCAGCTTTGTCACCAAACTCACCAGGAGGACCACGAGGACCTCCACGGTACCCATCTCGGTCACCACCAAATCTACGTTCTCCATCAAAGCGCGGTGGGCCACTGATTCACAATAACAAAAACAAAACTCATATCAAATTTGAGGCCAACAATTTAAACCAACCAAAAAACTATCATCGCAAATCTAAAAATCAAGTCACCTATATCTAAATATATAAATGCAGCTATAAAAAATAAACAAAATCAAACTCAAAACAAAAAGAGCCAAGGATGTACCGTGGGCGGTCACCACCAGGGCCTCCCAAAGGCCTCCCAGCGGGCTTGGCCTGCTTCTTCAAGGTAGCAGGGACAATCTCAGAAGGGAGATTGAGATAGTTCCTGAGGAACTCGATACCATCGTTTGTGAGGTACCAGTAGTAGTGCATCCAAGCAAAAGTTTCCCGCACATACTCCTTAGATTTAAAGCTCTGCATGAGCTTGATCACCTGAAGGTTTGGCACATCAATTTCTGGGTGCTTGGCCAGATTGTAATCCTTCTTGGCGTAGCACACTCCCTCTTCAAGAAAACCAACAAAATCTCAGCCATTAAAACTTTGTTTAACCCTAGAATTGAAGTCCAACAATCAAAAACTAAAATTTTCAAAATGCTACCTTGGAAGAGATACTTTGATATCTCACGACGGTTCTTCTCTGAGATAATCTAAATAACAAAGTTAAATTAGATCGAGAACCCATAGAAAAACAGCAAAGAGCAAGAAGAATTACAGAAAAAATGAATACCATTTTGAAGAAGAATTGAGATGGAGTCGAAAACGGGAGAGCTATTCCTCTTCTGTAAACCCTAGCGAAGACTGAGGAGCCCAAATCTTACAATAGGTTGGCTTTTATATTACGTATTGGGCTTTTTTTGTGGGTTTTAAGCCATTTAATTGGCCAATTACAAAAATATCGAATTACACTTTAATATTGAGGAAATTACACTTAAATCGGTTTTTTTTAACAAATTCACAAAAATATGATCATTTTTTTCAAAAAAACTTATTTTATGACTTTTTTAAAAAAAAAATCAATTTTATGGATTTAGTTTCCCATATTTTTGTATAAAAATTAGTTTATACCATAGTTTTACTCTTAATTAAGTTTATTTAAGTTAGGAGATTATTTTAGTTATTTAAGTATTTTTCATTTGATTATTTTTATATTAGTTTCATTATACAATGTTGACTTAGTATTTTAAAAAGGAAACTTAATTTATTTTATTGTTTTTATATTGTTTAATGTTTATATTTTATAATTTAATGTTACAATTTAAAATCACAAATACATTTTCACTTTACCATTTTTAGTTTTTATCTATTTAACTTCTCTACTCATTGACGTCTAAATTATCTTCCGTCTTTGTCAAATTTTTTGAAGAAAGCTTCTTATTAAGTCGTCTCTCATTCAATTTAAAATATTTTATTATTTATTATCATATATATTATTGTACTTATTTTTTTTTACTATACATAAAAAAAAAACAAATCAATTTTTTGTTCTAACTTTCTTTTTTACATTTTTTTAAAGATCATGACTACTTTTTGTCTTGTTTGGGTTAAGTAACTAATAACAATCACGTTTTTATATATGATTTTTTTTTAAATTTGGATGTTCCCATCAGGGTAACCAGATACTCATTCACGTTTTCATACCAGATTTTTTTTTTCCAAATTTGAATGTTTACATTAGGGTAACTAGTTACCCATTCATGCTTTTTATATCTTTTTTTTTCTTTCCAACTTTGGATATTCCTATCAAAATTACTGGTTACTCATTCAAGTTTTCATATCTATTTTTTTTCCAAATTTGGATGTTCCCACTAGGGTAACTGGTTACCCATTCAAATTTTCATCAAATATTTTTTTCCGTTCCCATCAAGGTAACTAGTTACCCATTCACGTTTTCATATTTATTTTTTTTTCTTTCCGAATTTGGATGTTCCTATCAAGATTACTAGTTACCTATTCAAGTTCTCATATATATTTCCAGATTTGGATGTTCCCACTAGGATAACTAGCTACCCATTCACATTTTCATATAATTTTTTTTTTCTAGATTTGAATGTTCTCATCAAGATAACTGGTTACCCATTCACATTTTCATATTTTTATTATTTTTCTTTTCAATTTTGGATGTTTCTATAACGGCCATAGTAAAAAGAAAATACTCAAAAAATTGATTTGGATTTTTTTACATATAGTGGAAAAAACTATAAAAAAAAATAATTACAATAATAAAAGATAATAAATAATAAATCAATAAAATAATTATGTAATATTAAAATATATATGTGAAAAAATGGGAAAAAAAGAAAATAGAAGGAGAAAAGAATAAGTACAAAAAAAAAAAGAAAATACAAGGAAAAAAAACAGAGGAAAGAAAACAAAAAAAATAAAAAAAAAAATGAATGAATGAATGAAGGAAAAAAATAGATGAATGAATATAAATGAAAATAAGAAGAAAAATAATGAAAAAATGGAAAGAAAAAAAAAAGATGAAGAAAAAAATGGTAGGAAAAAATGAAAAAAAGGAAAAGAAAAAAGAAAAATGGAAGAAGAAAAAAAGCTCATGTGTGAAAAAAAGGATAAAATGAAAGGATAAAATAATAAATACAAAATGAAGAAAAGAATGAAAAAAATGAAGGAAAACTAAAAAAAAATGAACAAAAAAAAGAAAACAATACAAATGAAAAAATAGATAAATGAATAAAAATGAAAAAAAAAAAAGACAAATAATCAAAAAAATGGAGACAAAAAAAATGAAGGAAAATTTTGGTAAAAAAATATGGAAAAAATAAATAGGGAAAAAAAGAAAAAAAATTGAAAAAATAATAAAAAAATGAAGGAAAAATAAAAAATTGAAAAAATAAAATAAAATTACATTCAAAATCAAATAAAACATAACTATTATAAAAAATGTGACATAATTATATAATTTTTTTAATTTAGGGAAAAGAAAATCCATAGATATGAACTTTCAAATAAAAAAGCCATATAAAAGGTAGAAAAATTAAATGTCTATATTTTTGTAAAACAACCTTAAAAATCCTATAAATATGAAAAAATCCCTATGATATTGTCATATGGTATATTTCTAAAACAACAATATGACATTTTTCTATAATACTAGGTAGAAGCAACGTGCAATGCACGTTTGCTTAGTGTTAAAGTTGTAAATAATGTCTATAATTTCAATAAAAATTGGTTCACTATTTTTAATATATATATACATAATAGAATGAATTATAATTCTAATACATGCATCAACTAATTCTAATTATATATTTACATGGGCATCTGACATGTATATAAAATACAATAATATTTAAAAAGAAAATCAATAATAGAAATAAATTAAGAATATAAAAAGTCATAGTGTAGATAGTAGTATAAATGCATCAACTAATTTTAGTTTCTAATGTATCTCACAATGTATTTTGGTGAATTTGATGAAGAAAAAAAGCTTCAATCTCTTGGTAAAAAACAAACTATCACACAAATTTATAAGATAAAAAAATTATATGTATACATTTATTATTTTTAAATAAATATGATTTAATTATTTAAATTATCATAAAATATCTTATTTTATTTATTTTTTGTTTAAGTTTATATTTGTTCAAAATTTTGAATTTAATAGTGACAACAAAAGAGTATATATTATATGATTAATATAACATTAAGTTTAAGGAATAGATAGGAGAGAGAATCGTTTGTGGAAAAAATAGGGAAAAGAGGGAAGAAGAAGTGGGTCGCGTGCCTGAGATATGTATTATAGCACTACGTAAATATAGGCTTTCTCTGTAGTTTTTTTTAAACAATAAATAAAAAGCGCAGTGAAAAGGTTTGAAAGAGTCAAAAAAAGTATATTTAATGTCCGCGCCCTATTTTATTGCGGTTTTTAAAAAAAACGCAGTGAAATGTTTGAATGAGACACTTTTCTCCGCGGTTTTATACCCAAAACCGCAGAGAAAAGTCCACTTTTCTCTGCGGTTTTGGGTATAAAACCGCGGAGAAAGGTGGTCTCCAACCACTAAAGCCCAAAAACCTATTTTTCCCACTCATTTCTCATCTTCTTATTTGTTGAAGTCACGGCCGAAGCTCTCTCCCACCACGCCGTCCCTACCCACGGTAAGCGACATTGTCTATTTCTTTTTGTTTTTTCCATTTCCTTGCATATTAAAGCTTGAAATCATGTATATATACTTAATCTTGAGTTATTTTGAAGTTTTAGGGTAAAAATGAATAAATATTGTGTGGGTTTAATGGTGGTTTCTATGTATGTTCATATGGTTATTTTTTGTAATATTTTTGAAATTTTATATAGGATTGGAGGACATTTTCATTGTTTAAAATGTGTATTGATCACTAAAACTTGATTTCTTTAATGTATATTTCGGTTTAGGGTATTTTTGTATTATTTTATTTAGAATAATGTTGTTTACATAATTTTTTATATTAAAAATTAGTGCTTGCATAATTTTGTATATTATTTAGGTAATGATTTTTTTAAAGAATATTTTTGTTAATTATATTATTTTAGGATAAATTCAATTACCATATATTTACTAATGTTTAACTTTTTATTGTAGGAAATATTTATTTGAGTGTGAGCTCCCACTCAAGGTTGAAATATTTGTTCGAGGTTGAAATTGGTGAATATTAATTTTTAAGGTAAGTAGTAATTACTACTTAATTTTTTATTTTTATTTTTTATATTTACAAACTATTGTTAGAGGAGTTTGAATATATTAGATATTCATCCATAGTGAAGTAGGTTCTGAAATAAAATTGTGTGCTGCGGAGATAACAGAAGGTTGAGAACATGTGTGCCTTAATGAAGTAGGATCTGTGAATTTTCTGTGTGCTGCGGTGACTTATGGTTGAGAACATGCATGTTGTTTGTTATATGTTTTGTTTGATGTGAATTTATAGGTAGATAACTCGGGATATGCTATAAATATAGAGGAAACTCTGCCCAATTTTTTTTTGATGATATTAGTTGAACATGTTTTATAAGTTACTATATATAATAATGTTTTTGTTTTTGTTGAAATTTTAAATACATATGAATTTTGGATATGTTATAGAAATAAATGAAACTCTGTCCATTTCATTTTATAATTTAATAATTGAACATAATTTTAGAGTATTACTATACTAATTTTCTTTTCATTATCAACTTAGGAATTAGGTAGATATTATCATTATGGATAAGTCATGGATTCTTGAGAATAGAGAAACACAATAATTTCAAGACGGATTCAACCAATTTTTAGAATTTTGCCAAACAAATTGTAGTGATCCGGAAAGAATTCATTGTCTATGTATAGATTGTGGTAATGGAACAAAAGGAAATATTACCATGATAAAAAATCATGTATTTTGTCGGGGATTTGATACAAGTTATCGTACATGGTATTGGCATGAGGAATCATTGAAAAATAATAATCTATATCCATTCGGGAGGCGAGGGGTTGATGATTTGGGTTATAGTGATTTTGACGATCATCCTATGGAATTGCTCGATGAAGCACAAGAAGAGTTTGCTGATGATCCTTCAAAATTTGATAAATTGGTTAGAGATGCAGATAAACCATTATTCAATGGTTGTCTGAAACAAAGATTACCAACGATGATAAAATTTTACAACATAAAAGCAGAAAATGGAGTTAGTAATAAATGTTTTAGTCAATTTTTAGCTGTTTTTAAAGAGATTTTGCCGTCAGATAATTGCTTCCCTGAGTCTACGTATGAAGTGAAGAAAACTTTAAATTGCATAGGCTTGAAGTATGAGAAGATCCATGCATGTCCGAATGATTGTGTGTTATATCGTAAAGAGTATGCAGACATGGACACTTGCCCAGAATGTGATTCACCCTGCTACAAACCTAACAAGAGTAAGGAGATCAGGAAACTTATTCCTCAAAAAGTGATGTGGTATTTGCCTTTGATTCCGCGGCTTAAGCGATTATATCGAAGTGCAGAACACTCTGAAAACTTAATATGGCATGAGACTAGGCGAGTGAAAGATGGTAAACTTCGACATCCTGCAGATTCGCAGGCTTGGAAAAAAGTTAATAACTTAAATCCAGAATTTAAAACTGAAGCAAGACATCTTCGTCTAGGTCTAGCTGCCGATGGTGTAAATCCACATAAATCTCTAAGTAGTAGGCATAGTTCGTGGCCTGTCTTCCTTGTTATCTACAATCTTCCTCCGTGGTTAGTGATGAGAAGAAAGTTTTTGATGCTCACGTTAATGATTTCAGGCCCAAAACAACCGGGACACGATATAGATGTTTATTTGGCACCATTAATTGATGATTTGAAAGATTTGTATGAAAATGGTGTTGAGGCATATGACGGTTTTAAGAAAGAAGTCTTTAACTTAAAAGCTGTTTTGTTGTGGACTGTTAATGATTTCCCAGCTTATGGTAATCTATCAGGGTTAAGCACAAAATGTTACCAGGGATGTCCAATATGTTGCACTAACACAAAGGCTATTCGTCTGTCTAATGGACACAAAATTTGTTATATGGGTCATAGACGATATTTGCCCCTAAATCATCATTATAGGGACAAAAAAAAAGCATTTGATGGTGATAAAGAACAAGGTGTTGCTCCTTTCCCACTTTCGGGGCAACAAATTCTTAAAGAAGTAGAGAAAATTGATTTCAAGTATGGAAAAATGCAGAAAAATAAGAAAGTAAGTGGATGTTTCCAAAGGAAATCAATTTTTTTTCGTCTCCCTTACTGGAAAGATTTACTTGTTCGACATTGTTTGGATGTCATGCGTATAGAAAAAAATGTGTGCGAAAGTATTATAGGTACATTACTTGATATTCCCGGTAAAACTAAGGATGGTTTAACTAGTCGTTTAGATCTTGTTGAAATGGGTATACGAACTGATTTAGCACCTGAACAGAAAGGTAAACGCACATATTTACCTCCTGCTTGTTTCACGTTGTCCAGAGAAGAGAAAAAAGTTGTATGTAAATCATTTGCAGAGATGAAAGTGCCTGATGGCTAATCATCCAACATTCGAAACTTGGTATCCATGGGAGATTTGAGGCTGATGGGTATGAAATCACATGACTGTCATATGTTGATGCAACAATTACTTCCGATTGCTATTCGGTCAGTATTACCGAAAAAAGTTCGAGATTGTTTAACGAATGTTTGCATATTCTTCAATCATTTATGCGGAAAAGAATTAGAAATGAAAAAATTGGATGCATTGCATTATAAGATAGTGGAAACTCTATGCAACCTTGAAATGTTTTTTCCGCCATCCTTCTTTGACATTATGATTCATTTAATGGTTCATCTAGCAAGAGAAGCCAAGTTATGTGGACCAGTTTGGGCGAGATGGATGTATCCATTTGAAAGAAGTATGAAGGTGTTGAAAAGTTATGTGCGTAATCATTATCGTCCTGAAGCTAGTATGGTTGAATGTTATATATCGGAAGAGGCAGTAGAATTTTGCTCAGAATACATGAGTGGGGTTGAAGCAATCGGAATCAGCAAACCACGAAATAACTCAGATGGAGTTGATAAAGGACTACGAGGGAATGGAACAGTGACCACCGTGTCTAGGGCAGAATTAGATCAAGCTCAATTAGTTGTGTTGCAAAATAATCCTGAGATTCAATCATATATAATGTAAGTAGAAAATATATTTCAATCATATATATTAGAGTAGTGATTTTCTTTTTGTTGTTTAAACTTTTTGTTATTTCTTTTATGTTTCAGTGATCACATAGAGTTATTACGGTCGATGATTCCAAACAAGATTAAAAATAAACAAAAATGGGTTATAGATGAGCATAATAAAACGTTTTGCCAGTAGCTGAAGAATACAATTTTGACGAAGCTGGGAGAAAAAAATCATGGACTGTCGACTGAGTTGAAGCGCATATCTCTTGGAGCAAGCATTGATGTAATAAAGCATCAAGCTTACATTGTTGAAGGGAAACGATTTCATACTAAGTCAAGAGATGATGCTCGGCTGGTTCAAAATAGTGGAGTAAGTGTAGTCACAGAAGCTATGCATTTTGCCAGTGCAAAAGATAATAACCCAATTTCAGGCACAATGACATACTACGGGGTTGTTGAAGAAATATGGGAGCTAGATTATTCATTATTTTGTATTCCTCTTCTTAAATGTTCTTGGGTAGACAACAATACTGGAGTTAAAACTGACGAACTTGGATTCACTCTGGTTGATTTAAGCAAGAAGGGAAGCAAGAACGATCCTTTTATCATGGCTTCCCAAGCGAAACAAGTGTTTTACATTCTTGATCCAGTTAATGATAAATGGTCCATTGTTTTATCAGTTCCCGAGCGGAAGTTCTCAGAAAAAGAAGAGTACGATGAAAATTATGATTTATATCATGACTGTTTCATTGTTGGACAACCGATACATGAACAAATTGAGAATATTCAGAAACATGATAATGAAAGCGATAGCGATGATCGTGATTATCTTAGAACCGACATCGAAGAAGGAATATGGGTCGATTGTGAATCGACCAGAAATAAAATAAGAAAAAGAAGAAAACATGTTTAGTAAGTTATATAATTCATTAATACTTGTGATTATTTATTTGTATAATGTATTAACACTTGTGATTATTTATTTGTATAATACATTAACACTTGTAATTTGTGTGATGCAGATGGTGGATAAAAGAGATGACAAAGAGAAACAACAAGGTCGTGGTAAAACAAGAATAAGTTACATGACCCAACAAAAAGCCAAAGGAATCAAGAAAAATCTTCAATGGAACGATTTGAGACAACCAATAGGTGATGTGTATACAAACATGATATCATATCTTGGATCTAGAGTACGAGCCACGATTTCTATCAACTCAGGTGATTGGAGGAAGGTCCCACAAGATTTGAAAGATGGTCTATGGGAGGATATCATTGTAAGAAATTATCATTATGATATTTATTTATTTATTTATGTGTGATATCTAAATTTAATAATTACTTTTCTTAATTATATTCTTAGGGTGGTCACAACATTCCTCAAACCTTCAAACGTGAGATTTTGAAAAAAGCTGGTCAAATAATGAGAGATTTTAAAAGTGAACTCACTACCGAGTACATCAAACCTTTGGCTGAAATGGGTATGATGGAAGAACTCAAATTTCCCCCAAAGAGGTATAGCGATATAATTGACGAGAGAGAATGGTTACAATTTGTAACTAGTCGTCTAAGTCCAGAGTTTCAAATAGTGCATCAAGAACAAAAAAAACGTGCATTACTAATGAAGTCAAGGCATCGAACCTCTCGTAGATGAATGGCTAATATAAGAGAAGATTTGGTAAGTATATTTGATATTATAGTTTAAATAATGGTTGATATTATCGCAACATATAACTATAATTATCTTGTACAATGCAGAAAAAAGAACGAAATATTCAAAATCCAGAGAGGTATCAAGTTTGGCTTAGATCGCGTGACAAAATAAAGTTCTTGTGACAGAGCTAGACCGACAAATTGCCAAAAAGATAGTAAGTTTTCTAAGGTTTCAGAATCAATATATTGTTTTTATTTATATAAACTAATTTAACCAAGTAATATCTTGAGTAGGAGGACGTCAAAGAAAAATTGATTCGTGGCGAAATTACAGCTCAGGGTCGAGATGACATCTTGACTCAAGCATTAGGGACACCAGAACACCCAGGTCGTGTTCGAGCTGGCGGGTATGATAATTTATAATAGTTGTTTTCTTTTAAGAATTATTTAGATTGGTTTATTGATGGACTTTATTGATTTTTTTTTTAGGTTCACTGCGACCGTTTCCAAAATGTTTGGAAAAAAACATAAAACAATGGCTGCAAGAGAGGAGATTGCTCAACTAAAAGCTGAGATTGAAGAGCTAAAAAGACATAAATTTAGCACAGAAGAGGAATTAGCTCAAAATGAAGAATATAATGAGGAAAACGATGAGTGTGGATACTACGATGAAGGGCAATTTGATGAGGGACAATATTATGAGAATACAAGTGATGAAGTCTATCGACCTGCCCCCAACGCAGATGATCATTTTCATCAAACCGAAGACTATCCTTTTGATGAAGATGATGGATCATCAATTTATGAGTCTCCACCACCACCGAGCTATGAAGTTTATTTGTGTTCTGATAATATTGACAATGTGGTGGCTAAGGGTGTACTCATTGTACCAAACATGGGTAGCCAAATTACCGTCCATGGAAATGTACTTGATGATTCAGTTGCGAGGGTTTGGCTTATAGATGTCTTACAAGAAGAAGCTGAGATCCCTATTCCCTTTGGTGACGTACGATATGTTGGGGACGCACGAGACACATTCCTGCCTTGGCCTAAAAATTTAATTGTCGCTTGTCAGGTATAAAATTATTTGCTTAGATATTTAAATTTTATTTTTAAATGGGTACACTATACTGATATGTTTAATGCTATTATGTAGGGTCCATCTTCATCTAATCACAAATCCCTATCACCAAGCCCACATTTATCATTAGTTGGATCTCACGTAGTCATCCCCGCTGAAATAACTCAACCAGAACCTTCAAATTGGTTAACAGATAACCAATGGGACAAAATTGATCTGAGTCTAAAATTTATAGTGAATGAATATTATTCCAATAAAGGAATAGATGGGGTTGTACAAGTTCCCGTTGACCCGGAGTTTATAGGAGAACGCGAGGCTATCTTCATCACTTCGGAAGATGTTTATCAAGCAGCCTCCATGGATAATATTGGATCCTCAGCTATGCTGTTTGGTATGAGGTATGTATCAATCCGTTATGTCATTACAAACTATTAGAGGAGTTTGAATATATTAGATATTCATCTGTAGTGAAGTAAGTTCTGAGATGAAATTGTGTGCTGCGGAGATAACAGAAGGTTGAGAACATGTGTGTCTTAGTGAAGTAGGTTCTGCGAATTTTGTGTGCTGCGGTGGCTTATAGTTGAGAACATGCATGTTGTTTGTTGTATGCTTTGTCTGAATTGAATTTATAGGTTCTAATAATTTTGGATATGCTATAGAAACAGAGGAAACTCTGCCCAATTTTTTTTTAACGATATTAATTTATTAATTGAAAATGTAATATAAATGATTGATTCTCTACAGATGCATTTGGGAAAGCATGCACCCAAATTCACGATAATTATATAAATTTTTTGACACCGAACATCTTTCTATTGGCAATGATGAAAGTAAAAACTATACGGTGGATCTTATAGCCAAATGGATGATGACTATGGATAGACGAGGCCAAATATATTTCATTCCTTGGATTGTTGAGTAAGAACGAACCACTTAAACATTATCACTACTATGGTTGAATTTTAATTTTATAATAATCATATTTTATTATTATTTTAGTCGACATTGGATGTTGGTGCTCGTGATGATGCGGGGGATGACCATAATTTTGGAGCCTTTAAAAAATCATAAATCTCCACCAATAATTACGGAGGTTATGAAAAAGTAAGTTCTTCAATTGTAATGTATGCATTATTAATTTTTAAAAGTTGAGAGCATAATATGTATTTAATTAATTTTAATTTTTGTAGAGCATACGCACAATGTTTGGAAAATGAATACAACGGCACATTTACAAAATTGGTGAGAGGTTCTTGTCCAAAACAACCTGAAAGTCATGAATGTGGTTATTATGTACTAAGATACATTTATGATCTTGTAAATGCACCGAATCCGGCAGAAGTTACCAAGAAGAAAGTATGTTATATTTTAAACTCTTTTTTGCTTAAGAAAAACTAGATATAGTATTTAATTATCTAATCTATATTAACTTTTCAATTTTGCAGTGGTTTGACAAAAAACAATTCAATGTCAAAGGGGATCTACTACCACTACAAAGTGATTGGTTAGCTAGATTAATGCCATTTGTTTATGAAATCTAAATTTTTGTATGTATGTAAGATTAAAGTGCTAACTTATATTGGTTAGAATGATTAAAGTTTTTGATTCATTACTAGCCAATTATTTTGTATTAGATATGAAATGTATATATAACAATTTAACAAATTAGTTATACTATTGAAAATAATTATTTATAATTAAAATTGAAAATTAATTATTTTTAGAAATAAAAATGCTGGGTTATCAACCGAAATTGAATTTTTTTTTTATTAAGCTCTTTTCTCTGCGGTTGTAGTAAGCCAACCGCGGAGAAAAGAGAGCTTTCTCTGCGGTTGTAATAAACAAACCGCAAAGAAAGCTCTCTTTTCTCCGCGGTTTGCTTATTACAACCGCAGAGAAAGATTTCTTTTCTCTGCGGTTGGCTTACTACAACCGCAGAGAAAAGTGTAGCTTTTCTCCGCGGTTTGCGTAACACTTTTCTCTACGGTCGAATACACTGCGCTTTTCAATACTCTCGAAAACCGCGGTGTATTGAGTAAAAAAACCGCAGAGAAAGACTTTTTTTGTAGTAGTGTAGGGACTTAACTTTTTTCAAACCTGCGAAAAGATCCTGCGTATCTAAAAATAGCTATACCGCAAAAAGATACCGGTATCGGTATAGTGTTTCGGTACAAATACTAATTTTTGTAGTGTATTAGGAGATTTGATCACGTATTTACGAAGATTAATATACAATATCACTAACTGATCGAAAGGGAGATAATATTGGCTTATAATCGAGTCAACTAATTGCCATTCATAATTAAATCAATGAATTTTTTATATTTTTATTTTGGTAATTTAAAATATAAAATTTATAAATCTCAAGATTATTATTTTTTATATATGAACTAAAAAAGAGTCAGAGAGAGAGAGAGAGAGAAGAAAAGCTCGCAAAAATGTACATGCAGTCAGCCAAGATCAGCCAATCCAGGCTTATTTTACATTAAGTTTTTGAATAATCGAAAAAACACACCCAAAAAAATTGGTCTAAATTAATCCAAAATATATATCAAACACCATATTATGCCAAACAATTTAATAAATGAAAAAATCGATTATAATAAATGTTCATGAGAGAAGAGAGGTTACTCCATCAACTTTCAAGCTTTTGCTCCAGCTTTCTGCTTTATTAATATATTCCCTCTGATCGATCAGCTGTTCTCTCCAAATTAATAATATGCACCCAATTATTAATAATAATAATAATAAACATTAATATATATATATATAGCAATGCATATATTTCATATGCATGCTTTAATTTCCCCTCATATATTAAAAATACATACTCATCACCCAAAAAAAAAAAATTAACAAACTGTTTTTTTTTTCTTTTTCAAAAAGGTTGGATAATTGGAAAGCTCTAAATATTCCTAGAATGAATATATATATATATATATAAATATAATTTATAAGGAGGAAGGAAAAGACGACATCGTATTGGTATTATTAGTAGCTCCCAAGTTCAAACCATTATTATGATTCGGTGCATTGTTGTTAATATCAGCCACGTTAAGAGAACCTTCAACGACGACGTTTTCCCAAAATAGAAAGTTCGGACAATGTACTTGTTGAGACTCAACCCATTCATTCAAAGCCATTTCTCCTTCTTCGTCGACCATATTCTCCATGTTCTCTATCAATGGTGGCAAGTAGCAACTCATGTTCATGGCCGTACCGTTACTGGAAAACGACGAGGGCAGATGTAATAGTGCATTATTGTGATTGTTGTAATAAGGAGGGAGAGCTTGGACTTGGTGCTGGTTCAAGTTCCACGACGAAGAAGACAAAGACGACGTCGTTTCGGTTGATGAGTTAAGGTTGTTGTTTCCCACCGTTAGATTAATGTCTTGGAAGATCAACTCCGGTCGAGTACTACTCACGGTCACAGCGTTGGTGTTAGTTGTTGTAGTGGTGGTGATGCTCTCGGCGGCTGATCCTTCCATTCCGGACGTGGTGTCGAACATGAAGAGTGGGCCGCATGAAGAGGAGAAGATTTGGGCCTGGTCTTGGGCCGTTGTATTATTGGGCTTTGTGCTCGTCAAGTCCGTTTGAGTTAGGAAATTATTATTGTCAAGTACTTGGTTTGAGTTGTAACACATTTGAGGATGATGGTGATGATGATCAGTGATGTAGTTGGTGGTGTTTGAGTTAATGGAAGTGGATGATGGCTTTCGGATCTTCTTTTTGATCCATGAATTCCAGTAGTTCTTTATCTCATTGTCAGTTCTTCCTGGTAGGTGGCTCGCTATGTGAGCCCATCTATACATATAAAAAACATATATATCGATCAATATAGGTATATATATATGTGTGTGTTATGTTATAATGAACATTATTAATGCAATGTTATATCAATGCTCAAAGGATTAGACAAAAAAAATGTATAGATTGCTCGAAACTTCAATGAGAACTTATATATATAATAATGACTCGCAAAATGTACTACTTGTGTATATATATATATTGTAATTTGTACGTACAAATTAACTAATTAATTGATGTAAATATATAGTGGACAAATATTATTATATTACTAGCTAGCTAGAAACTTAAAAATGAAGTATGAATTATGTTAATCAGTTAGCTAGAAATCCATTTTCACTTAAGTTGCTTCAAAATACATCTTCATATATTGATCAATGGAGACTAATTATAATTAAAAAATAAACCAATTAATTAGTACTCATGCACGTGATTAAATTGGGAATACAACTCCATAGCTAGCTAGCTAGTGTTTTTCTCATTATGCAGGGAAAGAAAGATCGAACTTATAGATCATATATATACTTCATACATATATGTATATGCATGGTTAATTTGATCAGATTATATATAATTGTAAACTTAATTATTAAATTAAATATTGTGTTTAATTAAATTAATTAACCTGTTCCCAACAACACCATGAAGACTTATAATCAACTTCTCCTCCTCGGGAGTGAATCTGCCTCTTCTAATATCAGGCCTCAAATAATTAATCCATCTCAAACGACAACTCTTACCACACCTTTGAAGTCCTGATCATCGACAAAAAATGACTTAAAATCAGCATTAAAAGAAAACCCAAATCATCATCAATAATTATAATTAACAAAAAGTTAGAATTAATAAGAAAATCAATTAATAATAATCACTACCTGCTTTCTCAGGAACTTCACTCCAGCAGCCATAACCATGGGTAGTGATGTATCTAATGAGCTTCTCATCTTCCTCAGGTGACCAAAGACCTCTCTTAACCTTTTGTTGGTTGCAGCAAGAGTGGTGACCCATGTTATAGCTCAATCTTCAATCTCAAGAGCTTGATCAGTAATTACTATATAGATATATCTATATATATTTGTAATTAAGCTTCAATTAATATTCTTAATTAATACATATATATATAGTTAAGTTTTGTAGATATAAAAGAGAGAGAGAGATAATTATGAGAGAAAAAGAAGTGGAGAGAATTTAAATAGGTAGATCAGGTTTGGTTTTAAATAATTTGGGGCCAGGGCAGGGCAGGGCCAGGCCAGGCTTTAAAAGTAATCACAATAAGTACAATCTGAGAGAGCCGACATTTACAACCAGGCACTACTATAGGGCCTGAGTTGGGTCCACAAAACGACGGGACCCAGATCTCCATCTAACCTTAAAACGACACTCCATCAACTCTTTTACACTCGCTATTTTCTACGTACATATTTCAAGTAGTATTACGTAATTTTACCAAACTCCCATATAACACCATTTCCCTGCCGGTGGGTTTCCCACACATACTCCCCTCTTACTGACACCAATCACATTATGACACATCATCCTTCCACGTGGACTCCACACCCCCCTTAAGCCGCATATAATCTATATATAGTGTCCAATAGTACTTCTTCTTTGCATACCCAAAAAGGTATGCATCTATGTCTACTCTTGTTGTCTTGAGAAGTATTTTTTGCTTAATTTTATTATGATTATATATTCTGTAGTTATTTAGAATATTTTTTATATTTTTAAAAAATTTGAATTATTAATCGTATTAAAAATGAGAATAAAAAATTTATTGCACGTGTAATTTTTTTTTATATACGCATGCAAAGTAATTTATTTAGATTTAGTTTTTTGCATATTATTCAAAATTTTCTAAAGATTTGTAAAATGTTATGAATGAGCACAATATACACGATCTAAAAAAAATACGCTGGAAATACTTCACGAGCTGAAAACGAAAAAGTATGCACTCTAATTAATGTATACATTTTTTAGGTATGCACCGAAGAAAAATCATATATATACATGGATGATCATATATCTAATAATATTACTCATCTATATATGGATTCTCAGTGATTAAATTTACGAATGTGGTCATGATCAAGTGATAATAATAATAAGTGTCTTATTATCGATATATAATACTTATAAAAAGAAATAGTAATTTGTTTGAGCATTATATTATTAAGTTGGAAAAGCATGACATGAATAAGTTTAATCAACTTATATCAAGAAGATTATGATATAATCAAGTAGAGATTATTTGAGTGGTAACTTTTAGGAATAATTTTGTGAGTGGGTGATGGGTCTCATCAGTTATAATAATGAATTTTTCTAGATTTTTCCACTTGCAAAGTTTAGAATCTTTTTGTAGGTTCAGCCGATTTTTTCTCATCCAGAAATTTCTCTTACTGATTTAGTGAAGATCGATCTTAGATTCTATACCTATATATATAATATATATATATATATATATAGAGAGGGTAATTATTTGGTAGGGCTTTCAAAAAAAGCACTACCGTAGGGCTCTTTTGTGTTTCTCAACCCGTGAATAGTTTTCGGCGTGATTTTTTTTTATGATCGTGTATATTGTAGTTATTTAGAGCATCCTGCAAATTTTCAGAAAATTCCGAATAATTTACAGTGCCGAAAACAGATTATTGCATGCGTGACTAATTTTTTTATGCGAGTGGAAAATAGAATGTTTGAACTTAGTTTTCGGCACTGTAAATTATTCAGAATTTTCTGAAAATTTGCAGGATGCTCTAAATAATTTGCAGGATAGTCATAAAAAAAAATCGCACCGAAAACTGTTCAAAAGTGGAGAAATACAAAAGAACCCTACGATAGGGCTTTTTTTGAAAGTCCTACCAAAAAATTACCCTATATATATCAATTGATCTTCTCTCTCTGTCCATATATATCTGCACACAGTTATATTATATATATTATTAATTCGTAGACATAATCTTTTGTATTATAATATTATTGATTACTTGCATTTCTACTCTTTTCAAAATTCTAATCATAACAGCTAACTTTCACCTTTTTGTACATTAACCATCAATAAGACAGTAACCTTGAGTGTTATACAATATGTAAATGTGAAAACCCTAACTAATCCATTATATATAATTCTAAACTAAGAATTAATTAGCTTTTATATATATAGCGTAGCTTAATTAATAAAAAAAAAAAGAAAAAAAAAACACTACTTAACAGTACGGAAAGTATTCAAAAGAGCCTTTTATTACTGTGTTTAAATCAACATAATTAATGGATTGATCAGAATCTTCAGTAGCTGAGTAGATTTTATCAGGCAAACAGACAAAATTATATATAATAAACACACTATTGTTAATTAATTAAATAAATATTATTAGTGTATATATATGTACGTACGTATAATAATTGACAATTATGTTAGCTTAATTAATAGTATATGTATACTACTAATCAGTACTAGCTTGTTCTGAAATTTATTACTAAAATTGATATAAAATATAGTTATTGATGAGATTAAGATCAAATCAATGTCTTATCACGTCGTATATAATCTCTAGGTAATTTGTTTATGTCCAGAGAGTCTATTAGCTAGAGAAAGCCCTCTTTGATGAAACTTTATATATATATATATATATATATATTTATGATTTTTTAAATCTTTGTTTTGCTTTATCATTTGTTTGGATTTTGTGTTTTGACAAATTAATTTTTTTTAATTAAAATCACAAATAATTAATCAAACTAACAATTCAAAATAAAAATATAGTTATTCTGCCTAAAAACTGTATTGTTATATTCAATTTTTTGTTCATCAAAATCAAGTTTATGAGTCTATTTGAATCATTTTACAAAACACAGAGTCCAAAAAATGATTTATTAAAACAAAAAATTCAAACAAATAATAAAGCAAAAAAAAACAGAATCTAAAAATGTGCAAAACCATACATATCTATATATATATATATATATATATCTGATTTAGTTAGGAGACATATATTGAGACACTTTCATGAAAACGAAATTACTCAATATATTTCGTTTTTCCTTAAATTGTACATAATTATATATTCTTCCAATATATAAGTCATAATATATATAATATAATTTCAACTATATCAACTAATTAATACTTTATAATATAATTGTGACGGTTGCATAACGCAATACATGGAATTTGAACTCAATTTTGTGTCATTTCAGTTGCTCGTATTTATGGCTTCCAAAGGAATATTAGATTGGGGTCGACATTGAAAAGGACAAAAGTATATATAGTTTGTTGCTGTGATGACAATATATAATATGATTTAATTAAGAAAAATACAGTGAACAAAAGCCCGATTAACAATCCATTTGACTCAATTTTGTTTCTTTGCTTAAATAATACGAAATTATTAGTTGCCCTAATTATGTACGTGTATAAATATACGTACCAAAATATACCACTCACTCGGTTGCTTCATAAATACATCAAATAAAATCCTTTAATTTGATCATTAGATCCCACTTTTCTTTGTTGTGTACTTTTTTTGACCTTTGGAGAAATTAAATGAGATTATTATTATTTGCCTTTGTTTTTATTTATTTATTTGTTTTTTGTGGGTGGAAAAATATTGAAAAAAATGTCTTCTTATAAAAAAGGCTAGAGATAAAAAGATAAAGAATAATTAAAAAAAACACATGTAGTATTAAAAAAAATGAAAATTTATTAATTAATTGAATTATAATACAAGATGCAGACAGTTATATTTTGGAATTATATTTTTTGACCGACACTATATTACAACGTTATAAAATGATGGAGCTAGAATTTTAAGAAGGAAAATATAAATTTATACACATATTTATATTAATGTAGAGAAAAAAAAATTATTAGGAGGCCATAGCAAGAGAGATTCTTACATTTATTCCCATTTTATTTGTTAATTAATCAGGTTAATAACTTGTGGTAAACTTTTTTTTAATTAGAATAATTGAATTATGTATAGTATGGAATTTAATACTTTTAGACTTGTAATTTACGTCTTGTACTAATACATGCACCGTTGTTTGCTTGATGTCATCACTCATCATTCGTATTATTAATGTTGAAATTAAATAAAAATATATATATATATAATTATATATTCATAAATATAACAAGCACGAGGAAATCGATTCATTAATATTATATATTATAATACAAAAAAAAAAAAACTAACGTTTTGCTACAAGTAGTTTTCATGCAAACGTATTAGTGAATAATGAAGGTCTTTATCTAGGGTTTGTGATGGTTTATATAAGAGATTAGTTAGAAACACAAAGATATGTATTTCATCGTATATAGTCCATAATTATGGTGTTCAAAACATCTCTTTCTTTGTATAAATATATACGTAGTATATATAATTAAATTAAAAAAATTTTTGTTAAAAATATATATATTTATATGTATAGAAAGAGATGGAGATTGATGCAATTAATCTACCACATTGGATGTGAGGCTGCTGAGAAGTGACTTTTGCTTGGATGAATCGCAAGCCAAAACTTTGAAAGTAATATTCAAATAATTTTTAAAAAAGACCCCTTTAATTAATTAATTAATTAATCAATTAAATTTATTAATTAATTAAAAGGATTGATGGAAAGGAGAAATTAATGATTATTCTTAGCTTTAAGGAGGGGCAATAGAGTGGGAAATTGGGCCTACCTATTTAGGGTTTTTATTTTTAGAATAGTATTATTGATAATATAAATATATTTATATAGTGGGGAAAAAGTGAGAATTTTTTAAAATTTAATTATATAAATATTAGGGACTTTGCCTTTATAAGCATGGTTGGTTAAGTTATTAAGTCATGGATGAAATGTCTTTGTAATATATAATCTCTCTATTTAATTAATAATAACGTAATACATTTATATGATAATTTTGGTCACTCTCCTACCCTACATGAATCTTCTTAGGGACCCTTTTTTTTCTCCTAATTTGGAGGTCACTCTTATAATTTATAAACTCCAAATTAAAATCTTTCACACATTGTGCATATGATTTTATATGGACCACTTATTGATTGATTTTAATAATTTGCCTCCCTTTGTAAAGTAAAAAGAAATATATTTATATATAACATAGCTAGATATATATATGAAATATAATAATTGCTCTGAGAAAAATATGTATTTGTTATCTGATCAGGGTGTAATTAGTAATGGTGTAAAAATTAATGTATAATATTTTGTTCTCATTGGATTAATTTAATGAGTATACAAGTTTGTGTAGCTCTTAAGTACAGAAACGTACCAATTTTCTCTCATCTAAGGGTAAGCAAAAAAAAATTGAAAGAGGAAAAAAAAAAAGTTGATGAATTGAGAAAATTGAAATCGAAAACTCAGAAAGGGAAAAACTTGACTTGTAATAATCAAAGAAAAACAAATTAATAATTAAAGGTGGTGGGTTAGTTTTTTAATGGTCCAGTCTGACTGGGGAAACAAATCAACCAATTACCGAACGAAATTATAACCAATAATAAGTTTAGTTACATAAATTTTTTTATAACTTTTAAAAAATATAACATATGTTTTTCATTCTTAAAATTAAAATCAAATAATTGAAATTAGTATATTAGTAGAAAATTTAAAATAATTAAAATTAAAAAAAATCGAATTAAGTTCTAGTTCGGTTGTTTTTTTTTATTCAACTTTTACTTCAATTGGCCTTTAGATTAACAATTTAAAAATTGAAAAACAAATAATGATTTTCTAAATTGGAAAAAATACTGACAGTTGATGATCAAAACATTACTAATAGGAAAAAAAATGCTGCAGATTCAAAACATATTAATTAAATTGGCTTCTCAATTCTCTAACTATTCTACATAGTTACCATGTGTACATATAATAATATATATATAATAATATATATATACTAGATACAAATAATGTGCAATGCACATTTATTTATAGAATTTATTAATTATTTTTATTAAATTTGTAAAATTGTCACATAAATTTCAAATAAATAAATAATATTATATATAAAAAACAATGACATGAACATATTAAAAGAAAAATTAAACCAAACCATTATTTATAATTTTAAAAAAAATATAAACATTGTTTATAGTATTTAAAAAATATATATATATATAATATGATAACCTTTTAAATTACAACCTACCCTATCACTACAACAAAAATACATTTTAGCGTCGCTATTCCACACTCACCGTCGCAATTGATTAAATCAGCTCAATAGTGTCGGTTTTAAACTGACGCTAATTTTGTTAATTGCGTTAGTACCCTAACCGATGCTGTTGGTAAAGACCATAAGCGTCGATTTTAAACCGACGCTTCTGATATCAATTGTGACGATATTGATATAAATAGCGTCGATTATGCAGTCTGATTATAAAAATTAAAAAAAGGCCCAAAATCGACGCTAATGGACTAAAAAAAAGGCCAAAAGATGGGTAGAAGCCCATTATCCTTCAAAACCCTAAGATCTGTCTTTAACGCTCTCATTCTCTACTACCAGACGCCCGTCTCTCATTCTTTCACTCTCACTCTCTCAAGCTCTCATTCTCATTCTTTCTCTCTTCTCTCCCTCTCCCTCGTTCTCCATAGATCTTTCATTCTTAATTTTCTATATTTTTTTCTTGTTTTGTAGATGGTTAATTGTTCAGGGCAGTTGTGGTGGTTTGAGGCGGTGGTGGTTTTGGGTATTCGTGGTCTCGGCATCAATGACTCATGGTGGTGCTCGTGTGGTGGAGGTGGTTTGTGGGTTTCTGCAAGGCGACAAGAATCAACGATTAGTGGGTTTGGGTTTTTTTTCTGTTTTGCAGGTGGTGGTGCTTGCACAATGGTGGTGGTTCGCGATGGTGATGATTCGGGGATAAGGGGGCTCGACATCCATTTGTAAGCTCTCTTTATCTTTCACTAGAACTTTATTTCAATATGGTGGTTTGTGGCGATGAAAATGGGGCTAAGTATCAGAGTTTAGAATTTTTTGTAATCAAATTTCAGATCTGATTTTTTCCATATGTGTATAATTTTCAGATTTGGTTCACTACGCTTTGATTTGTAATCTGGATTGTGTATTTTTTTTAGTATACAATGTGCTACACCTGAATTTCGAGAATAGAAATTTTGATCTCAAAAGTCAGGCTTGTAAAGTGTTGACCCTGATTTTGGCCAACTGACACGGATTCAAATACGCTTGACGTGGACAAATATATTGAAATGAGTGTGATGACAAAAACAATAAGAACACAATAATTTATAGTGGTTCTGCCCCAGAATCTGGTAATGACCTACGTCCACTTGAATTGTTATTGATATGAGATTCAAAGGGGTGATCAAAGAACTAGGGTTCAATGAGTTTCACTAACCTTTGAATAAGAAAATACAAATATTCTAGTGTAATCTCTCTAATCTCAAATAATTTTCTAGCCAAAAGAAAAGATCTCATTCCCTTGAGCTCTCTTCTTCTATTTATAAGCTCAGGGAAGATTTTCATTAATTTGTTACAGATATTCTTTCTTAAATAATCGGATACTCAGGAAATCATGGGAGATAATTTCGGATTCAATCATAACTGCTTAAGATTTCCTCCGTGTGTAGCGTGCGTACGACCAAGCTGGTCGTATGAAGAAGTCGATCGCTGCGACAATAGATGTCTTCCTGGTCGATAGTCGAGCACGAATTCTGCCAGATGTCAGCCACGTGTATTTAATGTCTGCCATGTCATCCATGTTTGATTTTTGGGATAACATAAAGTGTAAGCTCAAAATAAGCAAATTCGTCATGTAATCAGAATTAATGAGAATTGAGGTTGATAGTCTCGCTCAGTATTAATGACGACGCCACAATTGGTGAGCTCAGAACTACACGTTCTCGAAGGTGTTTCGAGGTTACAAATCAAGCTCGAAGTTACAATGACAAAGGTTCAACACTTGTATAAATTTCCTAGCGGCATTAGACATGAAGGTTCGAGCTTAGGCATTGTGAACTCGGAGAGGACGATCTCGATAAAGTTACTATTTAAGACCGAGGAAAACCGAGATAGCGAGCTCATGATGAGTAGTCAATCTCAAAGGTATGTAAGGCATATGTTCGAGGTCGATAATCTAGTGTGAATACGGTTACTGTTTGAAAATCCCTATATGTATGGGATTTGTTGTAATCTGTTAATAAATCCTGAATAGGGGATATTATATATTTAAACGCATTTAATTGTATTTATTGGAAATTTGGATAATAACTTCCCGAAATGTGAGGGGAGATATTCTGTAAACCAGTCTATAAATAGACCAGAGAAATTCATTTGTAGAGACACTGAAATGGATACTGGGAATACTCTGCTGAATTGCTTTCTAAAAGATTTGTGAGAATTCCACAGTTGAATAATATCGACTAGTGGACTAGGCAGATTTTAATTACTGAACCACGTAAAAAATCATGTGTTTCTTATTTATTTTTCTGACTTTGTGTTTAGTTCTCTTCATTTCTAAGTTAACGAAAAACAACGTCAATAGTTTGGTGCTTTCATTAAGAGCCATTAAACAAGACGTTAACCTGTTTAATAAAAAAACCCCTAAATCATCAATGGCCATCGCAAGCAACACCAGCATTGGTGGGCGACCATTGCCCCAAATACTAGAGGAGCAAAATCCTTGTACCGAAGACTATCCACAACGACCTGGAAAGTAGCCCATGGTTGACCCAGGCCCTGAAGAGAGGAGTGATTCATCTGATTCTCAGGGGCACCTGCTCCCAAGCCTGATGAGGATCTGTACTACAATTCTGAAAGATATGTTCCTATCGTGGAACTTGAAAATCTCGAACTACGCAAACAGTTGGCAGAGGTGACAAAGCGTAATGAGGAATTAGCCAAGCAGGCTGCTGAAGCCCAGGCATCTCCCTAGAGACCTAGAGGACGTCCCTGTGCAAGCATGACTGCTGAGAGGGCGGAACAAGCAACGCAACAGGATCAGCCAAGGTCCCGGAGAAACACCCAGGCTGAGGCCACTGACAAACCAACTGTAGAGTTGTCAACAGGGATGGGTAATAACCGAGCTCCTCCAGTAGCTCGGAACCTGAATTCTGAAGTTGCAAGAAACAACCCAGAACTTGTCCGGGCAAACTCTGGTCCATCTAGACCCAACAGTGGGAGACAGCCGTCGTCGCCCATAATACATCCATTGTCACCAATAAGGCACCCCTCACCAGTACGAGAGGTCCCACGACCTGCACCACGGAGACTATCTCGCAGTGGCAGTCGGGATGGAAACCGACAGACCATACCTGGACAGGGAAACAAAAGGGAGGCTACCCGAGAGAACAGAGCTCCTCAACCATCAGGAAGCCAAATTTCAAGATCACAATCTGCTGGGGTAAGGAGACCAGCAGGGGCCCCACCTCGTAATCATAGTGCCTTGCAGCCAAAAAGGGCTGTAAGCTATTCAAGCAGGAGTTCGGATTACACTCGGTCTGTAAGCATTTATAATACTGAACCTAGACATACAGGGAATCGGGGGAATCATCTTGATCTGCTGGATCGCATAAACCATAACCGAGGATGAGATAATCCCTCGAACCCTGATCTGCGAGACAGCCTGAACGGTCGTAAGAAGTCGACATATAACCCTACGTCAAGACAAGGAGCTGGAGTTTTTATTAACGATAACTAGCTCCCTCAAGTTTAGGCTCGACCCCCAGTGGATTTGGTCAAGGAAAGGATTGATCAGTTGGAAAAAGCATTCAGGTTCCTGCAAGATGAGTGAAGAAGAGATAAGGCAGAAGAGTCCGATGAGGAGCTCAAGCCTTTTGCCCCGCATATTTCCAACACCCCATTTTTGCAAGGATTCAGAATACCTCATGTAGCACCATTCGATGGAAACTCGGACTCGTACAGTCATCTGAGCACCTTTAATACCATCATGCGAGCCAACAGTGTTGGCTACGAGCTCAGTTGTATGCTGCTTCCATCTACTCTTACGGGACCAGCAAAAAACTTGTTTGAAAAGTTTTGAAGACATTCAATCTCGTCCTAGGATCAATTAGCAAGAGGATTTAAAAAGAAATTCAAGGCTATGGTTGGCATCAGGCCCGAAGACTCAGCCCTGACCAATGTCCGACAACAACAAGGGGTGTCACTAAAGAGTTACCTTACGAGGTTTAACATATAAGTGACTCGAGCACGAAATGTTGATAAAAGTGGCCACTTGATGGCTGCTAGAGCTAGTATTTTACCAGGGAGTCCCCTTTGGGAAGATTTACAAAGAAAACCCATTAGGTCACTAACCGAGTTCAATCAGAGGGCCCATAGGTTTGTCAATGTAGAAGAGGCGAGGTTAGCATTACACCTGACCTCTCAGCCCATAACTACAATGATGAACGTTAACTCTTCCTCGACCTCGGCAGCCCCATCAACTTCAAAACCCTCAGGGGATAACCCTTCTAAAAGAAAAAAGAATGAATGGAATAACCCAGAGGCTGATCGAGGGAAAAAGAAGAAATGAGATAAACATTTCTCTGTTTACACAGTGTATACCGAGCTCAATGAGACTCAGGGAAAACATTATTCTAGCTAATGAAAATCAAGTCTCGTTCAGACGACCTGACCCCATGCGGAATCAAAAAGCAAAAAGGGACTCAAATAAATACTTTAGATTTCACAGAGACATTGGACACACAACCGATGAATGTCGACAACTGAAGGTCGAGACCGAAGGCTTGGTCTCGAGAGGATATTTTGGACAATATGTTGGAAACTGAAATTGCAATCAAACCTCAACAAGTCATAGGGCAGCAGCTGCACAACCTGCCTAACATAATAATTCCCGAGTTTGGGAGGATGAGCGACCCCCTCCGATTGATGGAGAGGATGTAGTAACCATCTCGGGGGTACCTCATATAGCAGGTTTGGGCAAGAACACCAAAAAGAGATATGTTAACGAGCTCAAGACTAGAGACGGTTCTTCCTACGAACCCGAACCACGAGTTCCAAAGTAGTAGAGGGTTGAGACTCAGCCCATCACATTTACTGAAGAGAATGCATCACACGTCCAATTTCCTCACAACAACCCCTTGGTCATTACTCTCTAGCTCGCGAATAGGAGGGTACGCTGAGTCCTGATTGATAACAGGAGCTCGGTGAATATCCTGTACAAGGCCACTCTAGAAAAGATGGGACTCATGCTTCGCGATTTGAAAGCATGTGCATCGACGTTGTACAGTTTTTCAGGAGAAGGGATTGCCTGTACGGGATCCATTGAGATCCCTGTGACCTTGGGAGACTATCCAGTCTCGGTAACCAAGATGATGGAGTTCATAGTAGTGGATACCCCTTCGGCCTACAACATACTGCTCGGGAGACCCGCCCTGATTGAGCTGGGGGCAGTATCATCTGTCAGGCACCTGGCCATCAAGTTCTTGACTTCTAGTGGCATCGAGACGTTGAAGGGAGACCAACTCGCAGGAAGGGAATGCTACAACATTTCAATGAGAGGAAAGAATCAAACAAGTGCGCAGCCACTTGTAGTTATTCAGGAGATGGATGGATCCGTCTTCAAGATAAATGAGGAGATCGACCTCAGAGTAGAAGAAAGGGCCGATCTCGAACCTCTGGAAGAGCTCGAGGAAGTGGCGCTCGAGGAAATGGATGCCACGAAGGTGGTAAAAGTGGGTAAGAATCTTTCTGAAAAGGCAAGATATCAATTAATTTACTTCTTCAAAGAAAACGGGGACGAGTTCGCATGGTCACACTTGGACATGGTAGGAATCAATCTAAATGTCATAAGCCATGCACTAAACATTGACAAGTGCTTCCCCCCAAAGCAACAAAAATGAAGGCTTTTGGACGATGATAGAAAGAAGGCCCTCAAAGAAGAAGTCGATAAGTTAAAAGCAAATCGATTCATACGAGATGCATTTTATCCAAATTGAATCGCCAATCCAGTGTTGGTCCCAAAACTCAATGGAAAATGGAAAACTTGTATCGACTACTCAGATCTTAACAAGGCGTGCCCTAAGGACTGTTTCCCCTTACCTAGGATAGACCAGCTCGTAAATGCCACTGCAGGTCACGGCATCATGTCATTCATGGATGCTTATTCTGGATATAACCAGATTTCCATGCATGCGCTGGACCAGGAACATACGAGCTTCATAACCGATAAAGGGTTGTATTGCTACAACGTCATGCCTTTCGGCCTTAAAAACGCTAGAGCCACATACCAAAGGCTGGTAAATAGGATGTTTGTTAAACATATAGGAAATAACATGGAAGTTTATGTGGACGATGTGTTAGTCAAATCTAAACATAATGATAACTATGTGGACGATCTCGCGGAGTGTTTTACTGTACTTCAGAAATACAACATGAAACTTAATCCTTAGAAGTGCTCATTCGGAGTGTCTTCAGGAAAGTTCCTTTGATTTATAGTAAATGCATGGGGAATAGATCCATACAAGATTAAGGCATTAATAGATATGCCCTCACCTCGAAAAAATAAGGATCTCCAGAGCTTAACTGGACGAATGACAGCCTTAAGCAGGTTTATCTCGAAATCTATAGACTGAAGCCTTCTATTCTTCAATCTTTTAAGAGGGGGCAAAAAATTCGAGTGGTTGGAAGATTGCGAGCTTGCATTTCAAAATCTTATGAAACATCTCGCCGAACCACCAATCTTGTCCAAACCTATCACATGAGAGATTTTGTATCTATACCTCGCTACAACCGAGCACGCCATTAGTGCAGTACTAGTACGAGAGAAAAAGAAAGTAAAAAATCCTGTGTACTACGTCAGCAAAAGATTATTGGGGGTAGAATCGAGATACCCATTAATGGAAAAACTAGCTCTGAGCTTGATACACGCATCTTGAAAGCTCTGACCCTACTTCCAAGTACATCCTATTCATGTGCTAACTGATCAGCCACTGTGACAAGTTTTGTCCAAGCCAGAAGCGTCTAGAAGATTGTTAAAGTGGGTTGTTGAACTCAGGCAGTTCGAGATTACATATCACCCAAGAACGACTATCAAAGGACAGGCTCTGGCGGATTTCATTGTCGAATGTACTAGGATCTCAAACGACGAAGTTGTAACCCCAGTCCGAGAGCTGTGGAAACTTTATGTCGATGGATCCTCTAATCAAAACGGATCAGGGGCATGCATCATATTAATTACCCCAACAGGAAATCGATTCCACTTGGCTTTAAGGCTCGACTTCGAAGCATCAAACAACGAGGTTGAATACTAGGCGTACTAGCAGGACTTCGAATAGCCAGAGAGCTCAAAGCAGAGGCTATACATTGTTATAATGACTTGCAGCTAGTGGTTAACCAATTCTTGGGAGAATATTAGACTCGTGGCATGAAAATGGTCGCGTACCTAGAGAAAGTAAAAACTGCATTCGAACAGTTTGAATTCTACGCTATAGAGCAAGTCCCCTGAGAACAAAATTCAAATGCAGACACACTAGCCAGGCTCGCCACAACTAATGAGGCCGATACATTGAATGTGGTCCCAGTAGAGTTTCGACCGACTCTGAGTATTAGCGAGCCTGACGAAGAAGACGTATGCATTATTGACTCGCAACCAACTTGGATGACCCCAATAGTTGACTACCTCAAAACCAGAAGTCTCCCAGTAGACTGGAACGAGGCTAGAAAACTGATGTATCAGATCCCAAGGTACACTATTGTGGAAGGAAGTTGTATAGAAGAGGGTACTATATGCCATTACTCTGATGTGCAACTCCACCCGAGGCAAAGAAAATTTTGGAAGAAATCCATGAAGGATTTTGTGGATATCACACTAGGGGGGCATAGTCTATCCAAAAAGGTGATAAGACAGTGGTATTTCTGGCCCACAGTCAAGGTAGACTCATTCGAATATGTCAAACGATGTGATAAATGTCAACGATTTGCCTCAATTCCACGAGCTCCACCTACCGAACTCACCATGATGAGCTCCCATGGCCATTCGCAGTATGGGGAATTGACCTCATAGACTCATTGCCAAGTGGAAAGGGTGGAGTAAGGTACGATGTGGTCACAGTCGACTATTTCACAAAATGGACCGAAGCTGAACCCTCGGCCACTATTGCCTCGAAAAAAGTCTTAGACTTCGTTGTAAAAAATATCATCTGCCGATATGGGATGCCCTGAAAAATAGTATCAGACAATAGAACCCAGTTCGACAATGATCTTTTTACCCATTTCTGTGAAAAAAAATGGGATAATAAAAAGTTTCTCCTTCGTGGCCCATCACCAGTCAAATGGCCGGATCAAGGCGGTCAATAAAACCCTAAAGAGCTCCATAAAGAAAAGGTTGAGGAGGCAAAGGGGAAGTGGCCCGAGGAATTGCCTCAAGTCTTGTGGGCTTATAGAACCACAACACAAACTTCAGCAGGGCATACTCCCTTCTCCCTAGCTTATGGATGAGAGGCCATGTTGCCTATTGAGGTCAAAATCCCTACAATACAGAGCCATGTATACAATCAAGCCTTGAACCAATCTTAGCTCGAAGAAAGTCTAGACCTCATTGAAGAAAGACGAGATGAAGCCCAATTGAAAAATGTTGCATACCAGCAACGAGCTACTAGATACTTCAACAAGAGGGTCTGAGATAGAAAATTCGGATTGGGAGACCTGGTGCTAAGGTGTTTATTCTTAGCTACACAAGACCCCTCTGCCGGGGTACTTGGACCTAACTAGGAAGGACCTTAACAGATCGAGCATATCATTCGACTTGGAGTGTATAAACTGACAAGGTTAAATGGAGAGGTGGTTCCACGAGCTTGGAATGGCGAACATCTACGACCTTATTATCAATGATGTAGGAATGATGTTTTCATTGTAACCAAGCATGTTTATTTTTTCTGCTTTTTATCAATAAAATTCTAAGTTTTGTTCAAAAGTTGTTTTCTCTTTTAATGTTGTATATTTTGCAAATCCTCTCAATTTAATAACCTATGATCGCACTCATAGGATATTAAGGGGGCATAAGTGGTATACGATCATACCATAGGCTTGAAAAAATAAATAACATAAAATAAAATGTCTGGATCATTAACCCGACATGAAAGTTTATAAGTGTCCACATAAGCTAAAAATGTCTGGATCATTAACCTGACATGAAAGTTTATAAGTGTACACACGAGATAAAAATGCATGGATCATTAACCTGACATGTAAATTTATAAGTGTATGGATTATAAACCAAACACGAGCTAAATTAGTTTGGAACAAACCAACAAAATCGACAGCAAAAAATTTGGAATTTAAGATAAACCAACTGCGAACTAAGTCGATTCCAAGATTGGAAAGTTTTGTAAATAAGTCTCGACCTCGTAACCTCGATGACATACTCGAGGAAGAGAAAAAGAGACTAGGAAAGCAAGATATAACTTGTTTAACGCCCAAAATATGATTATACTAAGCGGTAGTTGTAGTAAGATCGGGCGGTCGATCCACAAGGAGGTAACCTAAAATTAAAAGGTTAGTAGAAAATAACACAAAAAGTTAGTAACAAGAAGTAAATAAAATTGTAAATGGAAAGAGGTTTGAGATTTTGGTATTGTATTTTGATAAAGTGATGAAATGAGATAAGTGAAATAAAGGTAAGATGTAATCAAGAGTTTGAGAAAATGAAAGGTTTCAAGAATCATCCATATGCTTGTTTAGTTACTTGGTTACTTGATTTACAAAAATACACAAGTAAATAGTTCATATCCCAACATTTACTTGGAAAATCTAACATTAAAGTCCATAGTTTTTCTAACAAAAGTTCATTTGAGTTATAAAGTTTTTTACTTTAAAAGCACAATGTTAATCTTATGAAAAATCTAAAAATGACAAAATACCCAAGGGCAATAATGCAATAGAAGATTAGACATAAAATTATGTATCAATATTACTTTTACTAATTAGAAGCACATAGAAAGAGCATGACTCATCCTATATACTATTAGCATAAGTAAACAAAGATAACAAGATAAAGATAGAGATGAAAGAACATAAATAACTCAAATATATTACATTAAGAACATAGTAAATCAAAGTAGCAAAATAATATCACTTGCATATGGAATCATCCCTAACCTTCCTAGGAAGATTAGACCATTATGCTCATGATTCTCACAAAATTCTAAGAAGAAAATATGAGAAGAAAGTGAGTGAAAATTTTGCTATAGTTTCTCTACTCTATAAATTACATACAAAATGTGAAGAAAGTGTCCCTATTTATAGATGGGAAAAATGACTAAAAAGAAATTAAACAACAAAATGGGGTTTACAAAATAAATCTGAAATATTAATAATAAAATATGATTTTGAAAAATCAAATCTTATTATTAATATTACCCTAGCTATTTTTGTGTATAGTCAAAATGCTCTTTTTCTAACCACAAAAACATGATCTATAAAGCTCAAAATAGCAATTTACAAAGCCCAATACCCACAAAACATGGCTGGTGACACAAGAGGGTTTTGACCCATTTTCAGCCAATGAGGGAGTGCCACGTAGGCAGGCTGCTGGGAAGGTTTGGCTGATGGTCACTTGGGCTTGCTGCTTTGCTGGGCCAAGTTGGGCTTCCATGTGTACTTGGGCGTGAGGAAATATGCTGGGGCGTATGGCATATGATATGGCTCATGGTCACATTGCATAATTGAAGCTTGGGCGGCTGAATGGAATTGAGAATAGACTGGGACACGTGGCGCTATGGGAGGGCGCCACATGGCGCTGAAGGTGGAGAAAGAGGCTGGCGGGCCTGGGCCTAGTTTGGGCTTCAAGTTACAAAAATACCAACTTTTCATCATTTCTTCAGTTTTATTTATTTATTTCTTCTTTCTTTTTTTCTATACCAAAATGCACTTTAATTCCTACAAAACAACAATAAATTAAATTCTAATAAAATATTTTCATTTATAAAATAAATTGTAATGCCCCAAATTTCCTAATAAGGTTTAGGACCTTGATTAGGAGGCCGGGAGGGCCATAATTGATTTATTATAGTATTTAATGGTTATATGCATGTTTACGTGAATTATATTATTATATGATGGTGGATGCATGCATATGGGAGAATTTATTATTGTGAGGGTATTTTGGTAATTTGGCCACTGTGGGCGTAATTGTATATTCTGGGTGCATGATTGTGATTAATTAATATAGCCACATTATAAGGTGGATTGGTTCGAGCTTTTCGACATGAGACGATCATGAGATGTAAGTGTTCGGTCTAGTCTTAACTGGGTTGAGCTCGGGGCTCGGGGTGAGTCTCGGGGTGATATTAGTAATTATAGCGTTACCGGGGATTTTAGGGTAACGGGACATGAATTATTGGTGTTTGAGGATATTGAGATTAGCGGGAATTGGAGAGCGTTAATTATGATTAACGGTATAGGTTGGAAAGGACAATTTTACCCTTGAAGTGATCTTAGAGGCTTTTGGTGGCTTAAGGGCATTTTGGTCATTTAAGGTTTTGGATATATATAACATAGGAGGGCTGTAGAAGGACAGAACAAAAACAGAGGCTATCCACTTCCCTTCCCGTACACTACCTTCCCTTCATCCTTCTTTGGTGTTCTTGAGGCCATCTTGAGGTTTTGAGCTAGGAATTCAAAAGGCTAAAGTTGTGGACCTGGTTAAGCTATTAAGGAAGGTTCAAACTGGTTGCAAGGTGAGTTTTAGTCACTTGTTTCAGGTTATGCTCTGTTTTGATCTTTAAATTCTCAGCCTTTGATCCTTGATGGAAGTATGGATTTAAAGGGGTTTTGATTGATGGTATGATTGGGTTTTGATGATGAGAGGTTATGGGTGATGTATGGGGGTTTAATTATATGTTAGGAAGAGGTTTTATGATGATTAGAATGACTGGTTTGAGAGGAAATAGCACAGGGGAAATTCTGGTGCGTGTGGCCGACTTGGCTGGTTTGGGCTGGGCGCCGCGGCGCAGCAGGGGAGCGCCGCGGCCCTTGGCGTCTGGCAGGGGGAGTCCCTCTCTGTTTGAGGGCGCGCCGCGGCGCAGCAGGGGAGGGCCACGGCCCTTAAGGCCAATTTTGCTAAAATGTGATTTTTAGCTTAGGGATTCAAACCATAGGCCTCGGGGTTGATCCTAGTACCCGGTTAAGTGGGGATTGAGGTCTCGGAGGCTAGATATTGATTTGGGAACTTATGTTGATCATTTTTATTGATGATACCTTATATTTGGTTATGACTAGGTGACCGCTAAAGGACTAAAGGTTGATCGTTCTCAAGGGTCGTTCTTTTAATAGTTCTAGCTCGACTTTGAGGTAAGAAAACTGCACCCTGTGTATATGAGACATGCATGGTTATTATGATGCATGTTGGTTGATTAATGAGTACATCATGCGTGGTTATTATTGATGAATGTCGGTTGATTATTATGTATGACATGCATGGCTATTCTTGATGCATGTTGGTTGGTTATTAAACGTGACATGCATGGCTGTTATTGATGCATGTTAGATTGCTGGATTTATTGCATATGATGCATGAGAAACATGTGTTTGGGGCATGCTTTATATAATGAGTATGATACTGTTCAGAGCTTGAGCCTCTGTGTTTATGCATGGCCCTAATAGCACTACTACCTGTTTGGTAAGCATGCTAAATGCCTCGTTTATGGATGTGGAACATGTGATATGTGATTGGTGGCATGTCTTACTAGTGAAAGACACTGACTAGTCAGGGACCGACTCTAGAGTCGAGAATTATGCATTGAATGGCTTTATGGCATTAATGCCAGACCGACCCTAAGGTCGAAGAACTTATAAGCGCTTGCCTGGTCTACGACCAGATGACTATAGCCAAGGTATATGACCCCGGTGACCGTTTGTCACATGGCTAAGGGACGTTGTCCATAGTTTCGACTCTAGAGTCGTGAGGAAGGTTATGTTGGTGACTAAACACCTTGCACCTGTCCTAAACAAGCTTAAGTCGAGAATCACGCATTGAATGGCTCTATGGCATAAATGCTAGACCGACCCTAAGGTCGAAGACCTTATAAGCGCTTGCCTGGTCTATGACCAGATGTTTATGGCCAAGGTATATGACCCCGGTGACTGTTTGTCACATGGCCAAGGGACGCTGTCCATAGCACGACTCTAGAGTCGGGAGGAATGTTATGTTGGTGACCATTCACCTTGCACCTGTTCTAATCAAACTTATGAAAGAATCACTTATCAGTTAAGCCCTGGTGACCCTATCGTCACATGGCTAGAGGGAGCGATGCTCATTATTGTGACTTTTGGCTATTGTCACCTATTTGCTTGGACTGATAGTCCTGAATGGTTATTATGATCGTTGTTGATATTATATCATGCTTTATTGTGTTTTCTTGCTGGGCTTCGGCTCACGGGTGCTACGTGGTGCAGGTAAAGGCAAGAGGAAGCTGGACCATCCTTGAGTTGGAGAGCTTAGGTGATGACGTGTACATATGCAGCTGCTCGTCCGCCACGGCCGAGGTTTAAAGTGGAACTAGGGTTGAACCTTGTTTTGCCGCTTAGTACGGCCTGTTGTAAATATTTTCTGTAATAAACTCTGAGATTATATTTTTGGGATCCCAATGTATATGCTAAACGTTCTAGTGAAATGTTACATCTTAACCAAAGTTTTTAATCCCTAAACCGCTAATCATGCTTAGTTCACGATTTTGGCCAAATGACTCGATTAGCGAGTTTTGCACTGTTTACAAGGCACACCGTAACGGTCCCAGGAGTTGGGGCGTTACATAAATCATATTAATTCTATGAAAATATTAATTAAAACTTAATTGATTTTGACAATTAAAATCAACAAATGTGCATTTTTCACCACTAATCATAACTAAACTACTGAAATTACAGGCCAATTAAGTGCTTTTGAGTACATGGTGAAAGTAAGGTTCGACCTTGACAATAACGAAGTCGAACATGGATACTTCGAATAAAATGTGCATGAATGCATTGAAATTCTAGCTTAAATCCAATAGATGTATTTGTGCAATTAAACAAATATAAAAGCAAGTCTTTAATATAACATGCTCGAAATATTTTGATCCAGAAATGTAAAGCATAATTTAAGGCAAAAAAGCTTAAAGTAAAATCAAATGCACGAAGATTTTCAAGCCAGAAAATTGTATGCATAGTTACTATTTAACAAAAATAGGTCTAAATCGAGCTATATATTGTCTTCTCCCCAAGGGCATAAAAAAAAAGATAGTTACAAAAGTATAATGGGACGCAACCCATGGTCTCGCCCTTATGATTTAGACGCCTCCCCAACCCCAGTGTGCGATGCCTTAACTGCCTCTTCCACTTCGAGCTTGGCCTCCTCTTCCTCAAGTCGAGTCTGCCATCTATCAACAAACCCAACCTCTAAGTTGGCTAAGAAGCTGGTATCAAGGTCAGGATTGTTCACTCAGATTCGATACATCGCCATATCTACGACGTGATCTTTCTTGGTCGTGAACTCCTCTAGAAGGCGGGCCTTCTCACCTTCGATTATCTCAAAGGTTGCCTTCTTTTCCTCCTCCAACTTGGCATTTAGATCTTGAAGTTCCTTAATCTTGGAGTCTTTTTCCTTGATCTCAAAATTCTTGGCCTCGACCTCTTTCAAGGTCACCGCCATTGTTGATTCGAGGTCAGACACTTTCTTGGCAGTCTCCAGCTTCAACTCCAGTTCAGACAACTTGAGAATGGCTGCCTCCCTTGCTGCCACCTCCAACTTCACTGTTTTGAGCTAGTTTGCGAGCTTCAGCTGGAGGTCATTGGCTTCTTAAGCATGTGCCCTGCTCGTAGCCACCTCGCTGTTCAACTTGAAGTTGTGTTGAACAAGTGAAGTGAATGCTTGTACATAAAAACAAATACGAGTTATTAAACATACGATGTAAGTCAGTATAGCACAAGAAAGCCACAGTACAAATGACTTACCAATGATAGAAGCTCGCCACCATTGTCGAAGATGGTGTTGGCATCACTGCAGAAGGTGAGGAACTCCCATTAAGGGGCGCCAAGGCTGCTGAGACTTTGGCCCACGCGGGACAAGACATCCGAACCCACAGCACTGTCGAGCACGTATTCTGGGATGTGAGTTGAGATCGTCCATAATCGTTCCCGTGTGGGAGCTTGTCTTTTTTTGGCGGCAGGAGCTTGTTGGGTGACTCAGACCGCAAGAGAAGGCAGGGGGTCTATGGGCGCCACTGGCTCAATTTCAGTAGTTACCCTGACCTCGGGAGTAGGTTCGGTGGCCTGGATCGGGCCATGAGCGACCAAGGCTGGAGGGACCACCTCGGATCTTTTGGGTATTTTGGAGGGACGCCCCCCTCTTTGAGAAGCCCTTTGGCGTTTGCTTGCCTTAGTCGCCGAGGGACGGTTGAGCACGTTGTCGAGGTCAAAGTCCATGTCACCTGAAAAATCACAAAAGTCACAATTTAGTGATCGAGCCTAGGTTTCTAAGAGAAGCAAGACTAAGGATAAAAGAAACCTAACTGGTACTCTCGACCGAGCTTGAGCTCGGCGACCAGGAAATTCCCCTATCTTCTGAAGACATTGGGGGAGTCTCGTCTCTACATGTAGGAGATAGCCTTGAAATGTCTTTATATATGTTGGTTCCGTACTAAATGAAAACCCCATCCCAGACCTTGTTCAGGCTATACATAGTTTGACACTGACCTAACCAACTATCAAACCTACGCACTCTATAATCTACCCATGACCACACATAAAAATGATTCCTAGGATCCTGAAAGAGGATCAGTACATCAGGTTTGTGCTTAAGCAAAAAGGGAGACTGCATGGAGGAACTGAGCACAACTTTACCTCCATCACCCGACCTTGGCCAGGCTTCATCTTGAGCTTCTTTGCCCAAGGCAGGTCGATCGTGCGGCAAGCCACAGGGGCACGAGTCCGCGAGCTTGAAGACCTCCGCCTTGGGGGAAGTCTGTCATTGGGAAGCGGTATGTGTTCCCACCTCAGAAATTTTTTAGTTTTCCGAGTCATCCATACACTGGCCTTCTTCTAAAAGGCCACAGGCTCAAAGTCGGTCTTCATGGAGGAGATAAAGCAAAGACCTCCGACCATAAGGCAGTTGGAGCAAGGTTGCCCTATGTCCCTCCATTGATTCTGATGGGGTGGGGTGGGGGTAATTGGTTGCAGAAACAATTACGTATTAATGTCCCGAGCTTAACTATTTAATGAAAAAAAGGGATAAGTGTGCTTACAGATACGTTGAAAAGAGTAAAATCTGGAAGGCGCGAGACCATCCATCCAGAAGAAAGTGAGCTTGAAATTCGGAGGATGATTTGGCATATCCTTAAAGAGCTTTTTTTTTCCTTTGGGTAGCTTGATAGATAGTAAAAGCCATCCCCTCCACGAGCTCGAGAAGGATTGCTTTTGAGACGAAAGAGATATAATATCTCTTGAGGAGAAGGCCCTTCCCACTTCAGCTCATGGTATAACGACCTAAGGGCTGATCGAACCTTGAAGAAATTAGTCTGGAGCTGGAATGGGGCGAGCCCAACAAAGTCCAGAAAGTCCTTGAAGTATAATTTCAGGGGTAGCAAAGCCCCTGCCCTCATATGCTCGCGACTCCATGCGGCAAGCTTGATTTTGCAGTTGGGATTTCCATCTCCTGGGGCGAAGCAGCTCCGTTCGTTCGAAGCAGCAGGCCGACACATCAAGGTGCTAGAAAGTTTAAGTCCATAGTAAGCAGTAGCTCGAATATCTGGCTGGTAGAAGTGACAGAGCTCCAATAGTGCTCAGCCTCAAAGAATTCCTTTTTCGAGGTGGGGATTGAAGCGGCTTGGGAGGTGGAAGGACGCTTTGAAGGATCTTCCATCAGTGAAAACAAGAGGGCACCAGGCTCGTATGCGAAAGTGACTTTGAGCTTGGGATCTAGAGAAACAGGTTTGATTTCGAGGTCCGGATCTGGATAAACCGCAACTCGGCGCATTTTTCTCTTTTTCTCCTCGACCTCGTCTATTTGGCATTGAAACTGATCTCAGATATCTTCTTGTTTGCGCCTTTCTCCATGCTCGCATATTAGACGCTGGTCAGTGTGAAGGGTGACTCAGGACTGGGAGTTGATGGGAAGTAAGGAATAGCGAGCTCGGGCCCCCACCGATTCTCAGAGTACTACGACATCTAACAAGAAAGAAAAGGGTGAGGGCCCAGTATATAGGAAATCACAAAGAAAGTATAATTTTGCTGATTCGAGCTCGAAAGTTCGAGATCACGATATTATGTCAATCGAGACTGAAGTTTCCAAAGGGTAAGATGAACTCTAAGGTGAGCCTCGAACTATTGTAAAGTTCGTGATTCAAGTGGGGAAGTGGATACCAGTTTCAAGGAATCCCGGATTTTCAGGGATAAAGCTTACGATTACCCAAAAAGATGATATTTTTAGGATTTGTGCAGTTAAAACCCTAAATCAAAACCCCTATTTCTTGGCTTACACGAAACGCTACTCCTAATCAGAATAACCCCATTGTTGCATTTTTTTCACTAAAAAAAAAAAACTGGGTTAAAAACCTGTGATTCCAAAACATCGAATCGAAAATTTGTTTAATATCAAATAAACCACTTTGCAAAACTAGAAAAAAAAATAGTAAACATATTCATAATACAGAGAAATACATAAAAACTCATGAATAACAAAGCAAGGGTGAAAAAAGAGAAACTTACACACAGATGCTTGTGGATATAGAGAAATCGTCAACTGGAAGATTGGTTGTAAGAAAGACTTCACAGAACCGAATGTACTGAAAGTAGTTTGTTTCTTTGGTTTGGAGAACATGCAATGAAATTTTATAAAAAAGATGAAGCTCTGTTTTGTTCTGGTACGAGTTTTTCTCTCTGAAAAATATAAAAGAAGTGAAAGTGAAGAAGGCGAAGTGGATATATATATATAAACCCTAGGGGAGGTCAAAGGTCGTACGAATTTGAACCATCAGTTTGATTTGGAGTATGATCTAACGGATGAGGGATAAATGTAACGACCTCCTTTCTTAACATACATATATATAGTGTAAAAACAAAGTTTAACTTGAATATAACAATACTTAAATTCTGAATTTACAAAAACTTTATTAAATAATACATAAACTAATGTTCATAACTTCAAACCATACAATACTCACAACGAAATAAAAACTTTATCTTACATACAAATCTTAATACTTTTATAAATATTTTTTTTTGTGGCGTTCTACACCTTAACGTAGAAATGAAGATGTATCCAACTGATAAATTGAAAAGCTTTATGTAAATTACAAAGTTCATGAAATACTTTTAAAGCTTTAAGTAAATTATAAAGTTCACAAAATACTTTTTATGAATTATAATTATAAAATCAAGTTTCTCGTTTATTTATAAAATAGCATAGCAGAACTCCACTCCCTTCAGGTCAGCCCCATATGTACAGTCATGTTGGCTCCACGTATACTCATCAACGATTTATATTTGATGCATCTTACCTACAATACGAAACATTATCTAATGAGCTAAGACTCAGTAAGCAGAATAACTACCTCATATGCATTAAAATAAACGTGCCACATGCTATGTATTTTCTTTCTTTCGTCACTTTCCTTTCTTTTGGGCCCTAGAGGATGTTGTTGCCGGCATTACATAGGGAATCACATTCCCACCTGAACATAAACATAATAATAGGGAATTTCTCCCTCATAAACATTCATTATATAGGGAAATACATCTCCCTCCTTACATTTTTGGGACTTAGGTCTCCCAAGCAGCACCTTTACTTTAATGCTTTCAATAACTTGTTTGTGAACATTAAGCGTGCTTATGCATAATATAACATTCTTGAAAATAACTTATGCATAAGAACAATATGGCAGAGTAACATATAAAGCATATAAATGCACATAAGACACATAAAATTCTTGTATTGTAGATAAGGATTCTACTTACCTTGTTTCTTGATAAAACAACCGAAATTGTTAGCTTCATGATAAAAACACAAACTATTAACTTACATAAAATCTACATGATGTAACTTTAGTTTATGATTGTTGTTATTCTATTTTTCTTATTTTATTATTTATTTTATGTCCAGGCGTATGGTCATACTATATTTGTCCATGGGAAGGTCCTGGTCTAAAAGTTGTGGTCATGGTCATACGAAAAAGTCCAGGTCATAATACTTGTCCATAATAATAGGGAATAAGGTCATAAGAGTCCATAATAGTCCAAAGTGTGACCATAGCCTATATAAGTTTAGCATTTTAATGATACATAAAAAAAATAGTTTATATTTCAATTTTGGCATTGTAAATTATAACGACATGGTAAAGTAATCTTATATATAAATTTTGGCATTATAACGGCATGGTCACATAATCTATATATATAAATTTTGGCATTATAACGACATAGTAAAATAATCTATATATAAATTTTGACATTATAACGGCATAGTAAAATAGTCTATATATAAATTTTGGCATTATAACAGCATAGTAAAATAGTCTATATATAAATTTTGGCATTATAACAACATAGTAAAATAATCTGTATATATATAATAACTAAATAACTTAAATGAAAGGCTCGGGAAAGAGCTTACCTAAAAGGTTTTCGTAGGCTAGCGTTACGAATAGAACTTCGCCTAGATCTTCGAGGTTTGGAACTTTAGAAAGGTGTTAAGAAGATTTTTGGGTAGAGTGAGAGAAAGAAAATGAGGTTTTGTGATTCAAAATGAGTTTTGAAAGGGTTATTTATAGGAAAAACTTGGGATACTATGCTAATAAAATATTTCAAATATCAAGCATAGTGGAATAATAAAATATTCAAAATATAAGCATGGTGGTTTGCTAAAGTCATCATTGTATCACTACTGCATCATCATGTGGGAACCATGGGGTGGACCCCGTTGTGGGACCCATGTGGACCCTACTGTGGGACCCCATTGTGGGACTCACTATGACTGGTACCCAGTGAATAGTAAAAAAATGAAATTTTCCCAATCTTCTTATATTACTTAGTTTAACATTTTTGACTCACAAACTTTTCTGAAAATGTTTCTCTAACACCCATAAATTAATTATTCCCACCTGTTAGTTACTTCAACAACTTAGAATTGTTAAAATCCCATAATAAAAAACAACTATATCCCCAACGACAGGATCACTATTCACCAACGGTCATAAACGGCTAGTTTTTGTCCTATAAATACTTGTTCCTTCAACCATTTACTTACAACAACTTCTTCATTTCTTACCCCTTCTAGATAAAATTCATCATCTAATCATGAATTTCTCTTTATTGTTCATAAATTTAGTGATTGTTTTCTTGTACTTTGCATCATTCTATGGGTATTATGCTAATGAAATGTCCATGGATATTATAGTTGCGTATTCATTAGTTATTCTTCCACTTTACTTAATAGCTCTAGCCTTTGATTAGCATTGTAATGCACTCAAAAGTATAAATAAAAATATCTTCTCTTATTTTTCATAATTGTTGTAATGTATTTGTAAAAAGAAATGGGAGTTACAATCTACCCTCGTTATAAATTTTCGTCCTCGAAAATCTAGAATAAATCGGGATATTTAGCTTTCATCTCATCCTCACACTCCCATGTAGCCTCTTCTATTGTCTGGCTTCTCCACAATACTTTGACCAAAGGTATTTCTTTGTTTCTTAAGACCTTATTCTTTCGATCCAAAATTTGGACAGGCTTTTCCTCGTAGGTAAGGTCTTTGTCCACCTGGATAACTTCATGTTGCAACACGTGACTGGAATCAGGAATATATTTCTTCAACATAGACACATGGAAGACATCATGTACATCTAACAAATCTGGTGGCAGTGCTAATTTATAGGTCACTTTTCCAATTCGGTCTAATATTTCAAAAGGTCCAATGAACCTTGGATTCAATTTCCCTTTTTGTCCAAATCTCATAACACATTTCATTGGTGTTATCCGCAGAAATACTTTTTCTCCGATTTGGAACTCTAATGGTCTTCTTCGTTTGTCTGCATAGCACTTTTGTCGACTTTGGGCTGTTGCTATCCTCTGTTGAATTTTTTGAACGACTTCTGTTGTTGACATCACAATATCTGGTCCAGTTTGTTGCTCTATGTACTTTCTTTCACCCACTTCATTCCAATGGATAGGATATCGACACTTTTGCCCATATAACGCTTCATAGGGTGCCATCCCTATGGTTTCTTGATAACTGTTGTTATAGAAAAATTCAATCAGCGGTAAATATTTACTCCACGATCCTTCAAAGTCTAGGACACATGCTCTTAGCATATCTTCAAGAGTCTGTATAGTCCTTTCTGTTTGTCCATCTATTTGCGGGTGGAAAGCTGTACTAAATTTCAATCTTGTCCCCATAGCCTTGTGCAAGCTTTGCCAGAACTTCGAAGTAAATTTTGAGTCTCTATCTGACACTATGGAAATTGGAATTCCATGCAATCGTCCTATCTCTTGCACATAAGCTTCCGCTAATTGGTCCCCTGTGTACGTCACCTTTACCGGAAGGAAATGAGCAGACTTTGTTAATCGATCGATGATGACCTATATCGAATCATATCCTTTGCTTGTTCGTGGAAGACCCATAACAAAGTCCATTGCAATCTGCTCCCATTTCCATTCTGGTATTTCCAAAGGCTGTAGCTCTCCTCCAGGTCGTTGATGTTCTGCCTTAATCCTCTGGCACGTAAAACATCGAGCTACAAATTGGGCTACATCTTTCTTCATGCTAGGCCACCAAAAGTGTTCCTTCAAACTTCTATACATCTTTGTTGAGCCTGGATGTACCGTGTATGGAGTATTATGGGCTTCATTCATAATCTTTTTCTTGATGTCCTCTCTTGCAGGTACGCAAATTCTTCCATTAAATTTTAATATTCCTGCGTCAGAAACATTAAAATTCTTCACTTTTTCTTCTTTGACTACTGCTTTGACCTTGGTTAGGTGAGGATCTTATTCTTGACCTTCTTTTATTTCCTCCAGCAGAGTCGACTGCAACACCAGATTGGATAATCCTCCTATTACTACTTCTATGCCTGATCTTACTACTTCCTCTTGTAGCGGTTTGGACAAGGCTTGAAGGAACATCAAGCTTGTCGACGTCTTTCTACTTAATGCATCCGCTACTTTGTTAACTTTACCAGGGTGGTATAAAATTTCACAGTCGTAGTCTTTGACTAATTCTAACCACCTTCTTTGTCTCATATTAAGTTCCTTCTGGGTAAAGAAGTACTTCAAACTCTTGTGATCAGTAAAATTTTTACATCTTACTCCATAGAGATAATGTCTCCAAATTTTCAAGGCAAAAACTACCGCAGCTAACTCTAGATCATGTGTGGGGTAGTTCTTCTCGTAATCCTTTAATTGTCTGGAGGCGTAAGCTACTACTCTCCCTTCTTACATCAACACCGCTCCTAATCCCATCTTTGAAGCGTCACAGAAAATTTCAAATTCGTCTGTACTATTCGGGATGGTGAGGATTGGGGCATTAGTTAGTCGATTCTTTAACTCCATAAAACTCTCCTCACAAGCTTCCGTCCATATGAATCGACTATTCATTCTAGTGAGCGCTATAAGTGGGGTTGCAATTTTGGAAAACCCTTCTATGAATCGTCGATAATATCCAGCTAAGCCCAGAAAAATTCTTACTTCAGTTGCATTCCTTGGCTGAGACCATCCTTTTACTGCTTCCACCTTAGCTGGATCCACCAAAATCCCACTTTTTGATACAACATGTCCCAAAAAGTTAATTTTATCGAGCCAAAATTCACACTTCTTGAATTTGGCATATAATTGTTCCTTTTTTAGAGTTTCCAGCGTACATCTTAGATGTTCCTCATGTTCTTTTTCTGACTTTGAGTATATAAGGATATCATCGATAAAAACAACGAAAAATTTATCTAGGAAATCCTTAAATACTATATTCATGAGATCCATGAAAGCTACAGGAGCATTAGTTAGTCCAAATGGCATCACCAGAAATTCGTAATGTCCATAGCGAGTTCGAAACGCCGTTTTAGGAATATCTTGTACCTTTACCTTGAGCTGGTGGTATCCCGAACGAAGGTCTATCTTTGAAAATACTGCCGCTCCTTGTAGTTGGTCGAATAAATCATCAATCCTGGGTAGCGGGTACTTATTTTTAATCGTCACTTTGTTGAGCTCCCTGTAATCAATGCACATTCTAATTGTGCCATCCTTCTTCTTCACGAATAGTACTGGAGCTCCCCACGGTGAATGACTGGGTCGTATAAACTTCTTTTCCAAAAGTTCCTCCAGTTGAGTCTTTAGTTCCTTCAGTTTGGCAGGTGCCAAGCGGTAAAGGGCCTTTAAAATCGGAGTTGTACCAGGTAACAACTCGATCTCAAACTCAATTTCACGATCGGGAACGTCTTCAGGTCTCGCAATCTTCTCTTTCGAGACATCCCAAATCATTGCTAGAAATTCGGTGCATCCGTTTGCTAATAATTTCCTTGCCTTTGCTGCAGAAATCATTGGTGAAGGGGTTCGTTTCACTTTCCCTTGAAAATGAACTTCTTCTTCTCCTACCGGTGCAAAAATGACTTCTTTCTTACTACAGTCGATTCTAGGATTATACGTTGTTAGGAAATCCATTCCTAAAATGACGTCATAGTCCTTCATATCGATAATGACCAGGTTAACATATGGTTCCCTGTCATTGATTGTAATTGGTATAGTCTTATACCAATGAGTTGAGTATAGCACTTTCCCGGAGGGTAGTGCTACACTAAAAATTGTATCCATCTCAACAGGTAATCCATTCAGTCTACCAACTAAATGCACTGATGCGAATGAGTGTGTAGCTCTAGAATCAACTAATACTGATGTAGGGATGTTATTGAAAATGAGCTGACCTGAGATTACTGTGGATGGACTTGCTTCCGCTTCTTCCTGAGTCAAGGCAAAGATTCTAGCGTTTGTTTTCTTTTCTTCTCCTCCTTTATATTGTTTGTTACAGTTGGAACATTCCCTTGCCAAGTGTCCTGGCTTCCCGCATATGTAGCAAGTGTTAGTACCAACCCGACATTCACCAGGATGATATCTGTTACATTTGGGGCATTGAGGAAACTGTCTCTAACTTGTTGATCACATGATGACTATGCCTTTTTCTAGTTTACACCTTACAAGCCTGAATTTCGAGATCAATATTCTCATTCTGGAAATCTGGGTGTAACATTTTTCCCCCTCAAAAGTATCAGTTTGAATCTCATGAAAAGGAAACGTTTGAACTGCCTCCCTCGAAAACTGAGCCACTTATTATACTTGAGTGTGGACACGCGTCAATCATGGGTGGCTTAATCAGAGTACTCAAGTACTTTTGCACCATGCCCGTGTCTATTTGTTTGCCACCTTTATTCCACCATCGCCACATCTATTGTAAAAGAGTGACAGTTGTAACAGTCACTAAGGTGAGTTCCGTTCCCTTTACAAATAAGTGATCACGTCACTAGCTTAAACATAATAAGTGATTGATAAGCAAGTCACCAATGCAAACCAATTGAGTGACCATAGAGTCACTACTGTGGGTTTCGCATCCTCTAGCCATGTGATGATACGGTCACCTAGGCCTTCTGGCCCCACCTCTGAGTAACTAGTCATAGAACTAGGCAAGCACTTTTAGTTTTCATCGAACTTAGGGTTGGTCTGGCATTAATGCTCATATTGAGTCATTCAATGCAGATGTCGATTAGATCTAATCTTTCACTGGCTCTGCGTTCTTGACGCTTATGCCAATCCTGACTCTTAAGCCAGTAGCATATTCCTAGTGCTCAATGCCGCTGTCGAACTTGACTAGTAAGTCACAACTTCACAGACAGTCTGACACCATTGCCGATTCTGACTAGTAAGTTAGTGCCATTCACAAATAAGCAAGATTTGTTAAGCATTTAATATGCAATCAATGTCCACATTTAAACACTCAACATGCCTCAATAATAACACCGCGACACTCCTTCTTGCGTCGCGGCCCTAACTGCCCAGACACCAAGCCACCTCCTTCATCAAGCCTGGGCCTCGACACCCAAGAACAGGGCTGCGGCCCGACCACGATCCCAGCCAAAAACCTCGTTTTTCCTCTTTTAAATCCCTCCAAAAACCTACTCAAACATTTCCAAATCCAAAAATCAAAGTTCCCAAACATCCCAATAATCCAAAGCTATCAAAACCCGAGGCTCAAACAAATAAAAAACTCATCAACACATAAAATCCAATTCAAAACTTAGAAACTTGAAAACTCAAAACTTAAAGCTTGAACTACCTCAAATTAAATCGTTTCTTGCTAAATACTCCAGTTAATAAGCTTCTAATCTTTCCTAGAATTGTTATGCCTTGATCCTGGCTTGAATCGGAGTACTAAAACTCAAGTTTCTTTCGAAAATGCGACGAACAGTAAAAAGGGATAACGGGAGAAAGAGAAAAGGTGTTTGAACAGTGTTTTCCTTCTGACATGTTACTTCAATCTTGAGTAACCTTATATAAATCCTAATGCTCGGGGTCCCAAAAACGTCCTCGGGGGCAAAATAGTCAAAACTCCCATAATTTTCTCATGATCTCACTAACTCCCAATATATCATCAAATAATCATTCTCATTACCCAATATCCCAATAATTGACCCTGTTATGACAAAACCGCTAACTTGCATCCTAAGATCGTCTCATGCCGAATAGCTCGAACATATCCACATAATAATAGGATCTTGTCTATAAATCACAAACATGCACCAAAATATACAATTATGCCATCAACGGGCCAAATTATCAAAATGCCCTTATAATGAAATGTGGATCCACATGCATGTATTTATCATCATATAATAATATAATTCACATAAATCAATTATGGCCCTCCCGGCCTACTAATCCAACCGTAAACCTCATTAGGGATTTGGGGCATTACAACTGTCCCCTCCTTACAGAAATTTCATCCTCGAAATTTACCTTAATAGCTCGGGATACTGACTCCGCATATCTGACTCAATCTCCCAGGTCACTTCCTCGACCTTGTTGTTCCTCCACAATACCTTAACCAAATGTATCATTTTATTCATGAGGACCTTGTCCTTTCCATCAAGTATCTGGACTGGCTGTTCCTCATAGGAGAGATCTGCCTCAAGCTCCAGATCTTCATAACTCAAGACATGAGTCACATCAGATACATACATCTGAAGAGCTGAAATGTGAAACACGTTATGCACGGCTGATAATGCTGGAGGCAAGGCCATCCTATAAGCCACCTGACCAATCCTCTCCAGGATCTCAAATGGACCTACAAATCTAGGGCTCAACTTGCCCTTCTTCCCAAATCTCCTCACCCCTTTCCATGGTGAGACTCTAAAGAATTCTCCCACCTGGAACTCCACGTTCCTGAGCTTGGAATCTGCATAACTTTTCTGTCTACTCTGAGAAGCAAGCATCCAAGCTCTAATCTTCTCAATGGCCTCACTGGTCCTCTGAACAGCCTCACGACCCAAGTATCTCCTTTCACCTCTCTCATCCTAATGAATGGGAGATCTACATTTCCTACCATACAACATCTCATAAGGTGCAACCCCAATGGTGGACTGATAACTATTGTTGTAAGAAAACTCTATAAAAGGTAGATACTTACTCCAGGATCCACTAAAGTCCAGCACACATGCTTGCAGCATGTCTTCTAATATCTGGATCGTCCTCTCAGATTGTCCATCTGTCTGAGGATGATAATCAATACTGAACTTCAATTGTGTTCCCATGGCTTTCTGTAAACTCCCCCAAAACTTGGAAGTAAAAGTGGGGTCACGATCTGACACAATCGACACCGGCGCTCCATGAAAGCGCACGATCTCTCTTACATAGAGATCTGTATACTGATCAACTGTATATGTAGTCCTCACTGGCAAGAAGTGAGCTGACTTGGTATAGCGATCCACTATAACCCAAATATAATCATGCTGACCAACAGTCCTGGGTAATCCCACCATGAAATCCATCGTGATGTCCTCCCATTTCCACTTTGGGATATCCAGAGGCTGCAATAACCATGCCAGCCTCTGATGCTCAACCTTGACCTGTTGACATGTCAAGCACTTAGCCACATATTCTAGTACATCTCTCTTCATCCCCGGCCACCAATACAACGATCTCACATCCTGATACATATTTGTGGTGCTTGGATGCAAAGAGTAAGGTGTAGTATTAGATTCATCCAGAATCTCTCGCTTCAAAGCAGTGTCTAACGGAACACATATCTGCCCCTTGTATCTCAACAAACCCATCTCGGACACTGAATAATCTTTGGATGTTCCAGCCAAAACATCCTCTCTGATCTTGATCAGCTGTGGATCACCCAACTGACTATCCTTGATTCTCTCTAACAGTGTAGACTGCAGCATAATATTGGCCAACTAGCCCACCAGCAACTCTATACCAGCTCTGGTCATATCATCTGCTAACTCTTTGGCTATTAGCCTCGCACCATAAATCTGACCCAGACCCTTCTGGCTTAAAGCATCAGCTACCACGTTGGCTTTTCCTGTATGTAACAAAATCTCATAATCATAATCTTTTACTAACTCCAGTCAATGCCTTTGTCTCATATTCAAATCCTTCTGCGTGAAGAAGTATTTTAGGCTCTTGTAGTCTGTATAAATCTCACACTTTTCCCCATAAAGGTAGTGCCTCCAATGAAGTCCATTTGAGCATGTCCTATGCTCAGGAATCAAAAAATCTCCAATTCAAACTCGCTCACGAGCTAAAGGCTACAAAGTCAAATCTGGAGGCTGAGATTAAGGAGAAGGACTCGCGAATCAAGGAGGTTGAAGAGCAAAATGCCAAGCTTGAGGAGGAGAAGAAGGCCACCTTTGACATAATCGAACCTTTGACATAATCGAGGGTGAAAAGGCTCGCCTCCTTGAGGAATTCAAACAAAAGAAGGATTACGCGATTGACATGGCCATGTATAGAATCTGGGCCAAAAATGCCGACCTTGATACAAGCTTCTTGGATACTCTCGAGGATGAATTCCTGGCGAGGTGGCAAGCTCGTTTGGAGGCGGAGGATGCCGAGGAGGAGGCTGAGAAGGAAAAGGAGAAGTTTGATACTGCTGAGGGGGATGATCTTGCTTCATAGAAGCAAGGCCATGTGCTGCATCCCATTAACACTTTTGTAACCTTTCTCCCTTTTTTTTATGCCCTTGGGGAAAAGACAATTTACAGCTCGTATAAGGGCTATTTTTTGTTTGTTCAAACTTTTATATTTGATATTTTCAATTTTATATTCGACCTATAATATTTTTGCTTCACATTTCTAGGTCGAAATATTTTGAGCATCTTATATTAAATGTTTGCCTTTATGTTTATTTATATATACAAACTGTGCAGTCAGAACCTCGTGATCCGTAAGGGAAAAGACTGGGTAAAGCTGTGCAATCCCACACCGCCTAGGGAAGGTCAAGTGTGATGATTTTAAGACTGTGTAGGTATGGGACTACACAGTTGAAGATGACTTAAATGGATTGATGGGTACTACCCATGCCAACAAGATGCATCTTCTTTTCAGTAGTCCATCACTTGAGAACTCCAAAGTTAAGTGTGCTTGGCCTGGAGCAATATGATGATGGGTGACCTCCTGGGAAGTTTTCCCAGGAAGCGTCCGAGTGAGGACAAAGCACGTTGGAAAGACTCGTGTTGGTTTGTAGGGCCGGTCGTCATTCTAGGAACCAGCCATAGTGACGTGGGGCGTTACACAAACATTGTTGGATTTAGGCTCGAGTTCCAATGATTTGTGCACACTTTACTCGATGTACCCCTGTCCAATCTCGTTATTTGTCAAGGTTGGGCCTTACTTTTACCATGCACTCGAAAGTACTTATATGGCATGTAAGATAGGTAGTTTAGCTATATCCTGCTTTTGTAGCTTTTCCTCTTCCTCGAGTAGCTCCTCAAGGTTGTGAGGTTGAAATTATCTTTTTGCAAAATATTCCAGCCTCAATCTCGACTTAGCTCGAAGTAGGTTTATTTATATTCCAACTTTTGTCGATTAGTTTTGGCTGGTTTGTTCCAAACTTATTTAGGTCATGTTTGGTTTGTAATCCATACACATGTAATTTTGGTAATCTGGTTAAGTCCAGATCATATTAGCTCGCGTATCTAGTCATATCCAGACACTTTTATATATATATATTTTTAATAATCTGGTTACGTCCAGATTGTCTTAGCTCGCACATCTGGTTATATCCATATTGCTTTGGTTCGCGTATACACTTATAACCTCTATGTTGGGTTAATGATTGAGACATGTTTGCTAGTTTTCATGTATACAACATTTTTATGTCGGGTTAACCGTCCAGACACTTTTATTTTATGTTATTTATTTTTTCAAACTTATGGTATTATTGTATACCACTGATGCCCCCTTAATATCCTATGAGTGTGGCCATAGGTTATTGAATTAAGAGAGTTTGCAAAAAATACAACATTTAATAAAGAAGATAACTTTTGATCAAAGTTGAATACTTTATTAATAAAATTTTTGAAAAATGAACAAGCTTGGTTACAATAAAAACATCATTCCTACACTACTGATAGTAAGGTCGTAGATGTTCGCTATTCCAAGCTCGCGGTACCAATTCTCCATTTAATCTGACCAATTTATATACTCTAGGTCGAATAATGGATTCGATCTGGTAAGGTCCTTCCCAGTTAGGTCTGAATACCCCAGCAGACGGGTCCCGTGTAGCTAGGAATACACGTCTTAATACCAAGTTTCCTAATCAGAATTTTCTATCTCGAACCTTTATATTGAAGTATCAGGTAGCTCGCTGCTGATATACCGCATTCTTCAGTTGAGCTTCATCTCGTCTTTCTTCAACAAGTTCCAGACTTTCTTCGAGCTGGGATTGGTTAGAGGCTTGATCGTAAGCATGGTTCCGAATTATGGATATTTCAACCTCAATTGGTAGCATGGCTTCGCATCCATATGCCAGGATGAAGGGGGTATGCCCTATGGAAGTACGAGTTATGGTTCGATAAGCCCACAGAACCTGGGGTAACTCCTTGGGCCATTTTCTTTTAGCCTCCTCAAACCATTTTTTCATGGAGCTCTTAAGGGTTTTATTGACCGCTTCGACCTGGCCATTTGCTTGGGGATGAGAAACAGAGGAGAAGCTTTTTATTATTCCATTTTTTTTTCACAAAAATGGGTAAATAGTTCGCTTTCGAATTGTGTACTGTTATCTGACACTATTTTTCTGGGCATTCCGTATCGGCAGATGATGTTTTTTACAATAAATTCTACAACTTTTTTCGAGGTAATTGTTGCCAGGGGTTCGACCTCGGTTCATTTTGTAAAATAATCGACCATGACCACGGCATACTTTACTCCACCTTTGTTGGTTGGTAACAAGCCTATGAGATCGATCCCCCATACCGAAAATGGCCATGGGAGGTCATCATGGTTAGCTCGGATGGTGGAGCTCGTGGAATTGTGGTGAATCGCTGACATTTGTCACATCTCTTGACATATTCAAATGCATCTGCTTTGACAGTGGGCCAGAAATATCCTCGTCTTATAACTTTTTTCGATAGACTATGCCCCCCAGTGTGGTCTCCACAAAATCCTTCATAAATTTCTTCTAGAATTTTCTTTGCCTCGGGTGGAGTTACACATCGGAGTAGTGGCATAGAATATCCTCTTCGATACATGCCCATGTCGGTTGGGAGTCAATCATGCTTATATCAAAAGTTTCCTTTTCATGAGATTCAAACTGATACTTTTGATGGGGCAAAATGTTACACCCAGATTTCCAGAATGAGAATCTTGAACTCGAAATTCAGGCTTGCAAGGTGTAAGCTCGAAATAAGCACAGTCATCATGTGAGCATGTAATTAGAATTAATGAGAATTGAGTTTGACAGTCTCGTTCATTATTAGAACGACGACGTCGGGATTGGTGAGCTTGGAACTACGCAGTCTCGAAGGTGTTTCGAGGTTACAAGTCAAGCTCGAAGTTACAATGACAAGGGTTCAACACTTGTATAAATTTCCTGGTGGCATGAGACAGGAAGGTTCGAGCTTAGGCATTGTGAGCTCGGAGAGGACGATCTCGATAAAGTTACTATTTAAGACAAAGGCAAACCGAGGTAGCGAGCTCATGATGATTATTCGATCTCGAAGGTATGTAAGGCATATGTTCGAGGTCGATAATCTAGTGTGAATACGGTTACTGTTTGAAAATCCCTATATCTAGGGGATTTGTTGTAATCTGATAATAATCTCCGAATGTCAGGGGATATTATATATTTAAACGCATTTAATAGTATTTATTGGAAATTTGGATAGTAACTTCTCGAAATGTGAGGAGAGATATTATGTAAACCAATCTATAAATAGACTAGAGAAATTCATTTGTAGAGACACTGAAATTGATACTGAGAATACTCTACTGAATTGCTTTCTAAAAGCTTTGTGAGAATTCCACAGTTAAATAATATCGACTCGTGGACTAGGCAGATTGTAACTGCTGAACCACGTAAAAAATCGTATGTTTCTTATTTATTTTTCTGATTTTGTGTTTAGTGCTCTTCATTTCTAAGTTGACGAAAAACGGCGTCAACATAATGACATTGTGATTGAGTTTTCTGTTTGATTTGTATTTGGTATTAATGTTGATGCCAACTAAAAATGGAACTCATATATTTTTTTTAAAATTTCTAAGCGACAGTTTAAAACCGACGCTATTTATATCAACAACATCGGTTTTAAACTAACGCTTCTGAATGTATCAATCGCGACACTTTCAACAACGTCGGTTTCAAAACAGACGCTACTGGCAATAGCTTCGATTCTCCACCGACGCTAAATCTCAGATTTTTAGTAGTGTATTTAAGGTACAAAACATTCATGATATTATTCAAATTATACTTTAATGTTTCGAGAATAAGCTTTTTTATTTTTTATAAAAGATAAATGTTAAAAAAATAACATGTTTTCTTTTTCAATATAAATGATAATTTTTTTAATAGAAATTAAGATTATGTATTATATATTATTGTTATAATGATATTTTATAATATTTAAATTTATATTAATATAAGTATTAAATATCTAGTCTTGTATTAAATAATATTTTATAATATTTTAGTTCATATTAATATAATTAGTAAAAAATTAGGATTATATATTATCATTTTATTAATATTTTATAAAATTTGAATTTATATTAATATAGTTATTAAATATCTAGTTTTTATTATATATTATTATAATAATTATATTTTATAACATTTGAAATTTGAATTTATATCAATATTAATGTAATTATTAAATATGTAGTCTTAAAAGTATTAAATATTATTATATTATTTTATAATATTTGAATTTATATTAATATAATTAATAAATATCTATTTTTAATTAGTTTTAAAGGTATATTCCGTTAAATATTTAGAATATTCCGTCAAAGCTAACAAAAAAAACCGTTAAAAATAAGAATTTCCGTTATCTATACACTTTTTTATATAAATAGATGTTATTATAATAGTGATATTTTAAAACATTTGAATTTATATAGTAATACAAATAATTAATATCTAGTATATATAGCATTAAATATTATTATAATAATGATATTTTATAACATTTGAATTTATATTAATATAATTAATAAACAAATATATAACACATTCATACTATTTGTACACACACGACATAATGTATTTATTATGTATTATATTTTATTGTAATAATAATATTTTATAACATGTGAATTTATATTAATATAATTATTAAATATATAGTTTTGTATTAAATATTAGTATGCTAATTTTACTTTATAATATTTAAATTTATATTAATATAATTACTAAATATTTATTCTATAATTTTTTTAATAAAAAATAGAATTATATATTATATGCTACATAATATTATAACAACAATATTTTATAACATTTGAATTTATATTGATACAATTATTAAATATCTAGTCTAGTATTAAATATTATTATAATAATAATATTTTATAACATTTGAATTTATATTAATATAATTAATAAATATTTAATGATATTTTATAATATTTGAATTTATATTAATATAATTAAAAAATATTTATTTTAATTGATTTTAAAAATATATTCCGTTAAATATTTAGAATATTTCGTTAAAGTTAACAAAATAAACCATTAAAACTAAGAATTTTTGTTATCTACACACTTTTTATATTGAAGAGTTATATATCATTGTTCGATTTGTACCAACACCAAGATAAAACTCAAATATATATAGAAGAAAAAAAAGGGCACTACAAGAAATTCACCCTATAGCGATGACTTATGTTGTGACGACAATGATGTCGTCGCAATAGAACACATAAAACCACAAAAATTGGATTTTTTATTTTTTATTATTTTTTTAATTTTTATGAAAGACCTACAGGGAGGACATGTCGTCGCAAAAGATGACCTCGCTATAGGTTCAAAATATCTTAACCTATAGAGACGACATGTCGTCGCTATAGGTCTCTAAATTATTTGGAGGAGATTATTTATTATTAATGTTTTATTTTTTTCTCAAAACAACCTATAGCGACGACATGTCGTCACTATACGTCTCTAAATTTTTTGTAGGGAATATACAGCGCCCAAATTATTTATTATTAATGTTTTATTTTTTTCTCAAATAACCTATGTCGTCGCTGTAGAGGTCCGAAAAAAATGGTGGGAAACTTTCCCCCCAAAAAATTTAGCACTAGACCTTGAATTTTGGAAACTCTCTACACCGACGACATGTCGTCGTTATATGTTATTTTCATTAATAAAAACTGTGTTGTCGCTGTAGGTTTTGGGTATATACCAGAAAACCTTGATCCTTTCTCTTCTCCTTTCTCATTAAATGTCTCATAGGGTCTAGGTTTCTCTCCACCTCCTGCACGCCTCAACTCAGTTTAGGTAAAAAAAAAATGGTTTTTAGTGTTATATTTATTATATATGTTCTCTTATGCTTATATCTAAGTTCTATTTTTATTTCTTTCTATTTTGATGAGTTTTTCCCATTGTTGATGGTATTTATAAGGATTTTAGGGATTATGTTTGCGATTTTTGAGTTTTTTAAGATATGCATAATTTTTACTTTGAGTTTAGTGATTTTTAATGTTATTCTATGAAAATGTTACGTTTATTAGAAATTATTGATGAATTTTTCTTTTTTTCTTTTTTTCTTCTTCTTAAATATTGGTTTTATAAACTAGTTTTGGCTTTGAGACTTGATTATTGTGGACTTGGACAACTCTTGGAGGTTAGTTTTAATTTTATTTTTCATATATTTAATATTATTAGTTTTTTTAAATGTATATGTAAATGTGATTTGATTAATATGTTTTATGAATATAATTAGTTTATTTTTTAGTGTAAAACTATATGAATATGTATATGTATATGCATTTTATTTATTTATTTATTTAGTTTATATTTAGGTTAAAGTAAAGATATTTGGAATTGTATATTTGGGAAATAGATTAAATATAAATTTCTAATGAGTTTTTATTTGTGTAACATTGTATTGTTAGTTTTATGGTTTAGATAAATTTATAAATTAATTGTAAATGTGATTTGTTAATTGGAAATATTTGTCATATGTTTATTATTTATTTTAATTTATGTATGTATATATGTGTTACCAAATAATATTTTATTTATGTTGCTCCAAGCTTGGTGCCAATAGATTTGATGCCTTCAATTGCTAGAAAGGACCATGAAATTGTTAATGTTGTTGAGGTATTTTCTCTTTTCCTTTACTTGTTTATGAATTTAGTTGATTGGATTGTTATATTATATATATGTGTGTGTGTAATATGATTGATATTGAGCATATATTGACTAAATTGGTTTGTTTTTGTTTTGTTTTGTTTTCAAATGTGTGTGGATTTATATGTATTAGTATATACTATATGTTTGAATGTTAGTATTAAATGTTTATTTGGAATTATATATGTGTTGGTATATATGGTGAACTTTGTTTTATGTTAGAAAGTAATTTATGTTTTTTTTTCTTATAATTATTTATGAGTGTTGAAAATATTAAGTAATTAAGTATATGTTTTAATGATGTGAGATGGTTAGAATTCTGATTTTTTTTTGGATTTTTTTATAAATTTACTATTTTAAAAAAAAATTTATAAATTTTGTAGGGTCCAAAATTCAAAAAATAAAATTATGAAAAACACCTATACAGACATGTCGTCGCTGTAGGTCCCAAAATCAAAAAAAAATATTTTGAAAAAGGCCTACAGAGACGACATGTTGTCGCAATAGGGCCCAATTTAAAAAAAAAATGGATTTTGCGAGTGTCCTACTGCAACGACCAAGTCGTCGCAGTAAAGAAACTCTACTGCGATGACACCAAAATGTCGTCGCAGTAGGTATCTACACATACAGACCTATTGCAACGACATTTTTGCGACGACATGTCGTCCTTAAAAGCCTACAGAGACAACTTCATGACCTACAGAGTCAACTTTTGTCGTCGCTGTAGGCCTGTTTTCCTGTAGTGGGGTTTGAAGATAAAAATATGATTCACGTTATTTTGCATCAAAATATATAGCATATCTAAGATCGATCACTCCTCCACCCTGTGGCAGTACTAGTAAATTCTCTCAAAATGATATATAGTAAGTATTTCTATCCAAACTTAGGCACTATAAAAAACAAAATAAAAAATTCAATAAAATAGACAAAAACTCAAATCAAACTCAAAACAATAATTCTAAACAAATACATGTTATCCTAATTAGTCGTTACCATTTATTAGACTATGTTGTCTCGAATGAAAAATGTTTAAGAATATTGAATCTTTTATAAAGAACATGGTCGATTCACTCCACTATTCACCAATTAGTTTTTAGACAAAACTCTATGATTCTTAACACCTTCGTTGCCTAGGTCGCATGCTAGCATTGTTGCCCCAAGTCGACTGCCAACATCGTTGCATCAAGTCATCACCCACAAAACCCCATCATATCCTTGCCTACATAAATCCTTCATTAACCCATCATTCTCAACCATGAATTCTATCAACTACAATATTCATTACTAGCTAGAGTGAAGATCTATCCCTGACACCTTCTGTTGCTCAGTCTGACCACCGATTGGAAGAGTTTTCATAGAACAACAAATTATTTAAGAGTAGAAAGGAATGTGGAAGAGAAAAAGAGTTTTCAGTGATAGAGAGATGGAGTGAGGGTAGTGTAACGCCCTGGCTACCCCAGAACAGTTACGGTGAACGGTGGACCGGAAATTTGACTCACTACCTGAGTCCTTTGGTAAAAAACGTGCTGTAAGTGTAATTAATGGGTTAAGGCATAAAACCAATAAAAAGAAATGGAGATTTTTATTACAAACTACTCTGCAGAGCTAAACAAAACGTTTACAAGCTGTTCTCAGTACAAAAAGGTCACTACTGTTGTAAAGTTACAATCCCGCCGACCTAAGCGGCAAAAATAGGGTAAACCCCCTAGTTCCTCTGAGAACACCTCGACCGTGGTGGTCAAGCGGCTGCATATGTACACACCACCACATCAGCTCTCCACTCAAGGCTAGGTGAGCTTCTCTTTCCCTTTACCTGCACCACATAGCACCCATGAGCCAAGGCCCAGCAAGAAAACATAACACTTTATACAGCATTATCAAATGATTATCATTATAATCACACTGAGCGTAAAGCTTTCAAACAAATGGGTAAACACCACATGAGGTTCTGATAAACCACACTGAGCGACTGCCATGCAAGTCACTAATTCAGATGGGAGAGTGGCTGCTGAGTAAGCCACTAGCATCCAAGCGCTTATTTCATTCATCGACCCTCGGGGTCGGTCTGGCATTAATGCTCTCTGAGCCATTCAATGCTGATGATCTATCAGATCAAAACTTGTTGGCTCGCGTGACACACGCTAAGGCCGTCCTAACTAATAAGCCAGCTCAAAGTGATCAGTGCCCAGTACCACCCCTGAACCTGACTAATAAGTCACAGCTTCACAGTTGATACTAGCACCCTTGCCAAACCTGACTAATAAGTCAGTGCTATGCACAAATGAGCAACATATGCTAAGCATTCCATATACAATCCATGTCCATATTCTCACAGTCACATGCCTCATGAATATCCACGCATGTCACATTTGGGGTGCAGTTTTCTTACCTCTGGTTCGAGCAAGAACGAATAAAAGAACAACCCTGAGAACGATCGACTTTTTGGTCGTTTAGCGGTTACCTGGTCATAACCAAATTATGGGATTCCATCAATAAAATGAATAATAAAAGGTTCCCAAACCAAAACCTAACCTCCGGGACCTCAAACACCACTCCACCGGGTAGTAGGTTCAATCCCGAGGCCTAAGGTTTGAATCCCCATGCTAAAAACACATTTTTGGCAAAATTGACCTCAAGGGTCGCGGTCCTCCCCTGCTGCGCCGCGGTGCGCCCTTCAGCCAGAAGGGCCTCCCCTGCCAGACGCCAAGGGCCGCGGCGCTCCCCTGCTGCGTCGCGGCGCTCAGCCCAGAATGGCTAAGTCGGCCACACGAACCAGTTTTCTCCCCTGAGCTCTTTCCTCTCAAACCAACCCTTCAAACCATCTCTAAACTTCTTCCAAACACACAATTAAACCCCCAAATAACACCCATGGCTCACCCTTATCAAACCCCAATCAAAAACAACAAGAAAACTCCCTTTAATCCTCACTTTCCACATCAAATTCTAAAGCTGAAATCCCAAAACGAAAACAGAGCAAACATGGAAACTAAGAGCTAAAAACTTACCTCAAGTTCAGGTTATGGTGCTCTTCCACAATGGAACACTCTCCCAAAGTACCAAGGCTTGGCTCCCAAGCTCAAACCTTCAAAAAATTCACAAAACTCACAAGGAAGGAGAAGGAAGATGAAGGTACGGGAAGAGGAGAAGCTTACACTCTGTTTTTACTCTGTTTATCCACAGCCTTCCAAGCTTAACATATATCCAAGCCAAAAGACTAAAATACCCCTAGGTCTTTAAAAGTCTCTTAAGCCAACCCAAGGGCAACTTTGGTACTTTCCACCTATACCGTTAATCATAATTAACGCTTCCCAATTCCCGCTAATCTCAATATTCTCAAACTCCAATATTTCACATCCCGTTACCCTTTAATGCCCGGTAACCCTCTAATCATTAAAACACCCCGAGACTCACCCCGACCCCGAGCTTAAGCCTGCTATGACCAAACCGTTAATTAACATTCCTTGATCGTCTCATGCCAAATAGCTCGAACAAACCCACATTATAATGTGGTCTCAAATAATATCACCAACATGTGAATAAATAATCAATTTACCCTCAACGGGTCAAATTACCATCACACCCCTGTATTAAGAAATATGGACACATATGCATGCATTTCACATCATATCATAATATAATCAACATTTACATGCATTTAATCAATTAATAACATAACTAAGCAAGTACGGCCCTCCCGGACTACTGTTCACGCCGTTAAATACATCGGAGAATTCGGGGCATTACAGGTAGTGAGTAACGTTCAAGAGGAAAATGGAATATAATTTTTGACAAATGTTATAAGAAAAATTTTGTAAAAAAAAAATTACGCCATTCCTGATTTGATGTGGAGACTCCATATGTCTTTACCACATCAATTGACACGTTTGATCGACATGGTTAGGCGATGTGAAAACACCCTTTTATAGTAGTAAAAATTACCAACAAAAAGTACTTTATTCCTAATTAAATATGCACAAGAAAAAATAGAGTGTACTACCTAAGCTTAAGCCTAAAATTTCATAGATAGAGTTTTTTTGGTATAGAATAAAAAATTTTAAATAGTATATTTTTACTCATTTTATTTAAGAAAATATATAATAATTTTTTTTTATGTGAAGTCGTATTAGGTATAAATATGATTCCACATAGTCCTATACATATAACTACATCTATTTATAGATTCTGTTTTTCGATTTGGGAAATAGGCTGTTGGGGCTGTTTTGGGTTGAATTGGAAGCTCCAACTAAACATCATTCATATAAGACACTAACATAGTAACTTGCTTTTATCACCAAAAGAAGCCTAGCATATTTGGTTGGTCTAGGGGTTAGGGTTCTGTGACTTTTAATGCATATAAGGGGATTGTATTTAAAAAATATTCTATCACTATATGAGTCACATTTTGGTCCTATTATTTACCTTAGTTCTCAAAATACCCTTGACATTTGTTCTAACTCTCTCGGTCTCTCTATATTCCCTCTCACTCTCGGTCCCGAACAAAAAAAACTCTCAAAACCCACATTTGAATTCGTCGCAACCCAACAAAATTGGAACAGAAAAGTATTATCGGAGAAGGTCTTCGGAACCAACACTTGAACATCGGACTGGAAGCACCCAGAGGCAACCAAACAACTCCAAAGTAGGCGAAATAACTCCCAAGTACGCGAAGGTGAGGATTTTTTTTTAATCTGCAATGTCTGGTTTTTTGTTGATGTTTTGTTCAAAGGATAGATCGGGGCTGGGTAAGTTTTTTCAAAATTTTTGACCCACCTCGATAGGCCTCAATAGACCTCGATAAAACTCGATAGTATATGTTAGGTTCTGTTTTTGAATGTGCCTCGATTGACCTCGATAGGACTCAATGCTAATAAATATATTAAGTTTTAGGGTGCTTCGATAGGCCTCGATAAAATGAGACATAAACCCTAATTTAGCATCTGCCTCGATAGACCTCGATGATATTAGACATATGGCTGATTTAGCCCCTGTCTCGATAGGCCTCGATAGACCTCGATAGGCCTCGATGATAATAGATATATGGCTGATTTTAGCATTTGCCTCGACAGGCCTCAATATGCTTCGATAGAATAAGACTTATGGTTATTTTAGAACCTACCTAGATAGGCCTCGATAGAAATATATATTATGATTTTGCATTACCTCAATAGGCCTCGATAGAACTGTGCATTTTCCGATTTTACATTCACCTCGATAGTCCTCGATAGGCCTTGATAGTTACCAGATTGTTTAAAATTGTATTTTTAACTTTTTTTTTTTTGTTTTTTTTTTCTTCAGATGCCTGAATTGATTATGCCATTGGAGAAGCACTTTCTTGGTCATGCCTCCTATAGGGCAGTTTAAGAGGCACGGGCTAATTGAACGAGCAGAGGCATGCCCGTTGGGATAGTTCTTCAAGGCTAAGCCGTTTAGTTTTTATGGGGTTCTGCTACATTAGCTTATGTTAAGGAAGGTGGAAAGTAAGAAGGCTGAAGAGGGCCAATTCTACTTGGGCAACATTCTTTACAAAATTGGGATTGCAGAGTTTACCTTAGTCACCGGGCTGAATTTTGTGAACACCCCATCCCCAGACGAGTTAAGAGAGCATCTTTCAAGTGATCGGATAATCCAAGAATCCTTTAATGGTGATTTGAAGGTTAGTTTCGGCCAGTTGGAATATGCTTTGAAGGCTTCGACAAACCCAGAAGATGCATTTAAGCTGGGTGTGTGCTATTTGATAGAGGGGGGTACTGAATGCCCCAGAGAAGACAGCGACGATATGGGGTGATTCCCTGAAAATGGTTGAGGATCTTGACTACTTTTTCAAGTATCCGTGGAGGAAGCTGTCCTTCAAGAAAATTATTAGAAGAGTCCACAAGGACATGTAGAAGCAATTGAAGCATTACGAGGAGAAGAAGAAAGAGGGTTCGAGCAAAAAACAGAAGGAGTCGAAGTATAGTTTCTATGGCTATGCCCTGACACTTCTATGCAGTGTAAAAATTACAACCCGCCGACCTAAGCGGAAAAAATGGGGTTAACCCCTAGTTCCTCTGAGAAACACCTTGGCCGTGGTGGTCAAGCGACCGCATATGTACACATCACCACCTAAGCTCTCCACTCAAGGCTGGGTGAACTTTTCTTTCCCTTTACCTGCACCACATAGCACCCGTGAGCCAAGACTCAGCAAGAAAACTCATTACTACATGTAAACAATATCAAATGATGATTATGATAATCATACTGGGCTTATAGCCCTACACAGATGAATGAATATCACTTCAAGAATCTAGTAACCATGCTGGGGCTTGTAGCCCTAATCAGATAATGTTGAGATTCTAGTAATCATGCTAGGGCATGTAGCCCTAATTATATGAGTGACTGATGAGTAAGTCACTAACTTAATCCAGATGAGTGACTATGGAGTCACAAACTTGAATCAAATGAGTGACTGATGAGTAAGCCACTAACTTGAATTAGATGAGTGACCGATGAGTGAGTCACTAACTTAAACCAGATGAGTGACTGATGAGTGAGTCACTAACTTAAACCAGATGAGTGACTGGTGAATGAGTCACTAACTTAGACTCTGCACCCTTAGCCATGTGACGATGCAATCACCTGGGCCTTCTAGCCCTGGCTCTAAGTAACTAGCCATTAAACTAGACAAGCGCTTTTGTGTTCATCGAACTTAAGGTCAGTCAAGCATTTCATGCTCATAACGATAATGCTTATGTCGATTAGATCTAATCTTTTCGGCTTGCGTTAAACACGCTAATACCGTTGTTGACTCATAAGTCAATACCATACGGCCAATGCTCTGTACTACTGTCGAACTTGACTAATGAGTCACAGCTTCACAGTTAATACCGACACCATTGTTGATTCTGATTAATGAGTCAGTGCCATTCACAAGTAAGCAAGTTTTTCTAAGCATTTGATATGCAATAAATGTCCACATATATAGCACACAACATGCTTCATTTGTTGGAAATATGCCCTGAAAGCATATGTAGTAAACATTGTTTTATGAAATAAATAAATGAATTGAATTTGTTATGCATATATTTTATGGACTATATTATTCTGTGATAATATTATGTCAGGAAAATTCCTAAGTTCATTTATGTGATCTCAAACACGTATTGGTCCGGGAGGATTGTGTTTGAGATAAATGAACTTGAATAGTTCGTAGTAAAATAAAGTTATGGAATCTTTAGATTAATTACTGCAAGTACGGTCCACTAGTATTATGAATACACGTGATCTAGATCCGGATCACTAGTGTGGTAGGACACTTTAGTGGAGGTGTTTTATATATTAGAGAATATATAGAACTGGACCAGATATGTTTATTAATACTTAGTTAAATACCGTTTCGAAGTATTAATTAAATATATCAACTGATGATCATATACAAATAGATCTTAATCCTGAAGTTACTATGAACTCCTGTTTATGTTATATGAGTTCTTTGATTCACTTGTTTGGGTCTGTCAGAATGATTAGGCTAGAAACTTTTGTTTTGAGAACTCATTAATGTAGATGACTGGGGACATAGTATACAGATATGGAATCTATGCCTTCTCACAAGAGATTGAATGATGGTTCTCTTAAGAGTTGACTTTTGGGACTGAAAGGTAATTGAGCTCAAATTCATAATTTAGTTATGAATTAACCTTCACTAGTAAAGTCAGTGGTACTTAAGGAAACAAGAGATAATTAAAAGGGTAAAACGATAATTTTATTCCTGATTAATTATGAACCATTATTAGAGGGTCAAGTTGTATGCAATGATTATATCAATGGAAGCTTTATGATTATAAAGTACTCAGTAAATGAAATGTCTATAATTACAAGAGTGCAGTCTCATATTTATAGTGGAATAATCATGAGATTAATAAATTAAAATTATTTAATTAAAGAGTTTAATTAATAATCTCAAATTTATTGGAGGTTGGAATTATAGGTCCATAGGTCCCCATAGCAACTCTATCAACACTATTCAAGGTAAGAGTTGATATGAAGAGAAAAATAGTTTAAGGACATATTTAAGAAGAAATTTGTTCTTCAGGCCAAATATGCAATTATATGATAATAATGATTAATTAATTAATTACAAATTAGTTGTAGTTAACAAAATTAATTAATATTTAATTATTGTATAATTTTCAAAATTATTTTAAATAATTAAATTAATTTTGAAATTTAATTAAATAAATAAATAATTATAATTTTTTGAAATTATAATAAATTAAATATTTATTTTCGAAAATATTGGATTTAATTAATTGGTAGAAATAATTAAATATCTTTATTTGAGTGGGAGATAATAATCTGATAAGTTCAAATTGGATTTGAATTTAAAATATTAATATTTATTCAAATGATTAATTATATTTGATAATTAATTTAAATTTGAATTCAAATTTGAATTAGTTATCAAGTTATTAGATCTTATATAACAAAGTAGTTTGAATAAATAATTAAATAAAAATTGAAAAACCAACATCCCTAAAAATAGGGAGGCTACACGTGCACACAGTCCATGGACTGTGTGTGGCGTGTAGGCTATTTTCAGGGATAGGGTTTTCATTTTTATTTATTTATTTAATTAATTAATGAATAATTCAAAAAATTGGTTTTTGGATTTTTTCATTAATAGAATAATTAATTAATTAAAAAGCAAATTGTAAGTTGGTTACAGATTTATTTTTAAAATTTGAATATTTTCTTTTAAGTATGACTAATCAGAAAATATTCAGAGATCTGTGACAACTTAGACCATTCACTCTGTGAAAAATAGAATGATAGTTTTCTCTCCATGAAAAATAGAAAACAAATTCTCAGGCCTATTCTCTTGATCTCATGTGTTAAGTACATCAAGCAGAATCACAAATAAACTATCATTCTCTAAGTGCCCACACACTTCTTGAGGTGTAGAAAAAGCTTTGGAAGATCTTGGTGTGAGTACGTGGGAGTGGCTTGGATAGGAAGATCGTTCTAAATACGAAAAAATAGCAATGACACTTGATAGACTTCAAGAGGTATGAATTATATCCTTAACTTGCTTATGATTAATGTATGTATATTAATGGATCCGCATATTTAAAGGTAGTTTAAATATGTTACAAAAATTTTGTTGTACACTGGGCCAACCCCACCACCATTCCGCTGCGTATTAGGAAACCTGTAATGCCCCGGATTCCCTAATATGGTTTAATGGACGGATTAGTAGGTCGGGAGGGCCATAACTGTTTAATTATGCTATTTAAATGTATTTATGCATGTTTATGAGAATTATATTATAATATAATGTTAAATGAATGCATGTGGGTCCACATTTGTTTACAATGGTATTTTGTTAATTTGGCCCGTTTAAGGTATAATTGAATATTTATTTGCATGATCATGATATATTGTGAGACCACATTATAATGTGGATTGGTTCGAGTATTTCGGCATGAGACGATCTTTAAGCAGGATTCTTCGGTTTGGTCATAACTGGTTTGAGCTCGGGGCTCGGGGTGAGTCTAGGGGTGGTTTTTAGTGATTATAGCGTTACTGGGGATTTTAGGGTAACGGGATATGAATTATTGGTGTTTGAGGATATTGAGATTAGCGGGAATTGGGAAGCGTTAATTATGATTAACGGGTTAAGCGGAAAGTACCCATTTTACCCTTAGAATAGCTTGAGAAGCTTTTGATGACTTAAGGGCATTTTGGTCATTGAGGTGTGGATATATATGACTTAGGAAACTTGTTGAAAAAGAGATCAAAAACAGAATTTGTCTTCTCCTTTCCCGTACACTACCCTTTCTTTATCTTCTCTTGGTGTTCTTGAGCTCAAGTTGGGATATTAAGCTAGGAAATTTGAGGGTTGAGGTTGTGGACTTGATTCAACCATTGAGGGAGGTTCAAAGCTGGTTTTAAGGTGAGTTTTAGCCATTAATTCAAGGTGATGCTCTGTTTTCTCTTTTGGTTTTTAGTTCTTGAATTTGATGTGGGAAGTGAGAATAAAAGGGAGTTTTTGTGTTGTTTTGGTTAAGATTTGATGAGGGTGAGCTAAGGGTGTTATTTGGGGGTTTAATTATATGTTGGGGGAGGTTTAGAGATGGTTTGAGGAACTGGTTTGAGAGGAAAGAACACAGGGGAAAAACTGGGTTCGTTTGAGGTCGGTTGCTGGTTTGGGCTGGGCGCCGCGGCGCAGCAGGGGAGCGCCGCGGCCCTTGCGTCTGGCAGAGGGAGAGCCCTCTCTGTTTGAGGGCGCGCCGCGGCGCTACAAGGGAGGGCCGCGGCCCTTAAGGCCAATTTTGCCAAAATGTGGTTTTTAGCTTGGGGATTCAAACCTTAGGCCTCGGGGTTGGACCTAGTACCCGGCTGGGTAGTATTTGATGTCTCGGGGGCTGGGATTTGGTTTGGGAACCCTCAGTTATCATTTTATTAATGAATCCTATAATTTGGTTATGACCAGGTGACCGTCAAGGAATTTAAAGGTGGATCATTCTCAAGGGTCGTTCATATAATAACTTTTACTTGAACCAGAGGTAAGAAAACAGTGTATGGATACAGTTGCACCCTGTATATGTATATGACATGCATGGTTTGTTATTAAAACATGTTGGTTGATATATGTGGACTTGGATTGCATATTAAATGCTAGTGAACGCTGATTATCTGTTTATGGCACTGACTAGTCAGGGACCGACTCTAAAGTCGATGATCACGTATTGAATAGCTCCATGGCATTAATGCGGGACCGACCCTAAGGTCGAAGAACTTATAAGTGCTTGCCTGGTCTAAGACCAGATGTTTATAGCCAGGGTATATGACCCCGATGACTGTTTGTCACGTGGCTAGGGGACGCTGTCCATAGTTACGACTCTAGAGTCGAGAGGAAGGTTATGTTGGTGATTAATCACCATGCACTTGTCCTGATCAAACTTATGAAAGAACCACTTATCAGTTAAGCCCTGGTGACCCTATAGTCACATGGCTAGAGGGAGCTATGCTCGTTATTGTGACTTTTGGTTATTGTCACCTATCTGTTATGGACTGATAGTCCTGAATTGTTATTATAATCTTCGTTGATATTATATCATGCTTTATTATGTTTTCTTGCTGGGCCTTGGCTCATGGGTGCTATGTGGTGCAGGTAAAGGGAAAGAGAAGTTTCTTCAACCCTGAGTGGAGAGCTTGGGCGATTTTGTGTACATATTGGGCCGCCTGACCACCACGGTCAAGGAGTTCTCAGAGGGACTAGGGGTTTATCCTATTTTTGCCGCTTAGGCCGGCGGGGTTTGTAAATTTGAAACAGTAGCAACCCTTTTGTATTAAGAACAACTTGTAAATGTTTTGAAAGGCTCATGAGCAGTTTATTTACTTAATGAAATGTATCCTTTCTTTTATTGGTTTTTCACCTTAACCTGATAATAACCTTTAGATCACGTTTTTAACCAAAGGACTCGGGTAACGGGTCAAATTTCCGGTTCACTGTTCACCGTAATTGTTCTGGTGTAGCCAGGGCGTTACACTTGGTATCAGAGCAATGCCAAGGTTAAGGTTCCTGTAGACTGGCTAGGTATGTACACACATCGCCGAAGTCAAGCTCGACTCATGGTTGGGTAACTATTTATGTGCTTACATGTATAACTGTTTAAATGTGATATATATATATATGCTTTACCTGTGTGCATGAGATACCATGTTGAGCTTATGCCCTGAAATATTATATCTTCAACAAATGTGTGCTAATTAGTACTGAGATTGCTGGAACCTGCTTATTAGTATGGTTGTTTACCAGTTATTATGTGATACATGCTGAGTGCTGAATGCCATAAACATTTATTTGTTTGTGAATAATGAATGACTGTGGAATGTGATAATTGTTTGTTTGTTCTTGGACTGTGAGGCGGCAAGAGGTTTAGTTATTACTACCTGACTGGCCGTATTAATTATTGTTCAGTAAGGTATCAGTGATAGAATGAACCCAGGGTAGACAGACAGTGATAACAGTCAGGGTCAAGAGAATGACCAGTCCCAGATTCCACAGCCAGCACCTACAAACTAGCAACAGATGTTTGAGGAGTTGCAGGCAACAGTGTTAGGGCAGGGAGAGGAGCTTCGTCTCCTAAGACAGCAGCAAGTGCCTGTAGTGGCCAGTGTTACAGAGGCACCTTCTGTGTCGGTGCCAGTTACTGGGCAACTGCCTGAGGTTGGAAACAGAATGGAACCTCTTTATGAACGGTTCAGGAAGCAACAACCTCCTGTGTTTGAAGGCAGTGCAGATCCTACCAAGGCTGAACAGTGGATGAGCATGATTACCACTATTCTTGATTTTATGAGGGTAGTTGGTAGTGAGAGGGTAGACTGTGCTACCTATATGTTTCGGGAAGATGCCCGGATTTGGTGGGAAGTTGTTCGCCAGACCAAGAATGTTAATCTCCTGAGCTGGGAGGAGTTTCAGACCTTGTTTAATGAGAAGTATTATAATGACGCTATCAGAGCGGCGAAGGCTGATGAATTCATGAGGCTACTTCAGGGAAGCTTATCAGTTACTGAGTATGCCTTAAAGTTTGATCGGTTGGCAAAGTTTGCCAAGGAGTTGGTGCCCACTGATGGGACCAGGAGAGAGCGTTTCTTACAGGGGCTACAGCCCAGGTTAGCCCGGGATGTACGCATCACCACTGTGGCAGGAGTTACTACTTATGCACAGGTGGTGGAGAAGGCACTCACAGCTGAGAGTGCAGAGACTAAGATCTGGCGTGACAATGCAGCCAGAAGGGATTTCAGGAGGCCAGGTCCTCCATTTGTGGGTTTTGGAAGGGGTCTTGGCCCCAGTGATCAGAAGAGGAAGGTTCCTGATACCTTCCCAATTCCAGGTCCTGACAGACGGCCCCGTGGTATTTCTATGGGTCGTCCAGGTGGTAATGAAGCCTGGAGATCTTTCCTGAGTGTCCTAGATGCAAGAGGCATCACTTGGGAGAGTGTAGGGCAAGGGCCTGCTTTTCATGTGGAGCAGTGGGCCATCTTAAAAAGGATTGCCCTAAGGCGAGGAAGGAAGAATCCAGGAAGGCAGACAGCTCGACCCCAGCTCGAGTGTTTGCATTGACTCAAGCCGAAGCTGAGGCTTCTCCCTCAGTTGTTACAGGTCAGCTTCTTAGTGCAGGAACTGCTTATAATGTATTGATTGACTCTGGTGCTACGCATTCATTTGTTGCTAATAGTATTATTGATAGGTTGTGTAGACCTTGTGATTTCCATGCTATGGGGTTTGGTACCTTGTTACCCACTGGGGAGTTAGTGGTATCCAGGAGATGGGTTAGATCTTTGCCAGTGATAGTGGAGGGCAGAGAGTTGTCAGTAGATCTGATAGAGTTGGTTATGACCGACTTCGATATGATATTGGGTATGGATTGGTTGGCGAAGTATGGGGCAACTATTGACTGCAGAAGGAAGATGGTCACCTTTGAGCCTGAGGGTGAGGATCCTTTTGTATTTGCTGGTGCTGTGCATGGACCCCGTATTCCATTGATTTCTGTATTAAGGGCTAGGGATTTATTGCAAGAAGGTTGCATTGGATTCTTAGCCAGTGTGGTTGATACCACCCAGGTCGTGCCAGCAAGACCAGAGGATACTAGACTTGTATGTGAGTTTCTGGATGTGTTTCCAGAAGATTTGCCAGGGTTGCCACCACACAGAGAGATTGAGTTCGTTATAGAACTGGCCCCAGAGACGGAGCCAGTGTCTAGAGCACCATACAGAATGGTCCCAGCTGAGTTAAAAGAATTAAAAGTACAGTTGCAAGAGCTATTAGATTTGGGTTTTATCAGACCTAGCTTTTCACCTTGGGGTGCGCCAGTTCTATTTGTGAAGAAGAAAGATGGTTCTCTGAGGATGTGTATAGATTACAGAGAACTGAATAAGTTGACAATTAAGAAATGGTATCCTTTGCCAAGGATAGATGATCTGTTTGATCAATTGCAGGGTAAGACAGTATTCTCTAAGATCGACCTTCGTTCTGGTTATCATCAGTTGAGGGTCAAGGAGGGAGACATATCAAAGACCGCTTTTCGTACTAGGTATGGGCATTATGAGTTTCTAGTGATGTCGTTTGGATTGACTAATGCCCCTGCTGCTTTCATGGATTTGATGAACAGAGTGTTCAAGGATTATCTAGACCAGTTTGTGATCGTCTTCATCGATGATATTCTGGTGTATTCTCAGACAGAGTTAGAGCATGAGCAGCATCTGAGGTTGGTTCTACAGAGATTGAGGGAACACAAATTGTTTGCAAAGTTCAAGAAGTGTGAATTCTGGTTGTCTCAGGTGTCCTTCCTTGGGCACATTGTCAGTAAGGAGGGGATTAGAGTAGATCCAGCAAAGATTGAAGCGGTGAAAGATTGGCCAAGGCCGAAGAATGCTTCTGAGGTTAGAAGTTTTCTTGGGTTGGCAGGGCATTACAGGCGTTTCGTGGAAGGGTTCTCAAAGATTACTACTTCATTGACTGAGCTGACACGCGAGGGTCAGAAGTTTGTGTGGTCAGATAAATGTGAGAACAACTTCCAGGAACTGAAACAGAGGTTGATTACAGCTCCGGTTCTGAGTCTTCCGACAGACCAGGAGAAGTTTGTGCTTTACTGCGATGCTTCTCATCGGGGTTTGGGATGTGTTTTGATGCAATCAGAGAAGGTTATAGCTTATGCTTCTTGTCAATTGAAGGAGTACGAGAAGAGGTATCCTACTCATGACTTAGAGTTGGCAGCGGTGGTTTTTGCTTTAAAGATATGGAGGCATTATCTCTATGGAGAGAAGTGTGAGATTTATACAGACCACAAGAGCCTGAAGTACTTCTTCACCCAGAAGGACTTGAATATGAGGCAAAGGCGTTGGCTGGAGTTGGTGAAAGACTATGATTGTGAGATTTTGTATCACCCAGGGAAAGCCAACGTAGTAGCGGATGCTTTAAGCCGGAAGGGTCCGGGACAAATTCACGGTGTTAGGCTGATAGCCAGGGAGTTAGCTGATGATATGGCCAGATCTGGTATAGAGTTGCTGGTGATCCCAAACTCCATTCAAACTCCTAAATGAACCCAAATATCCACTCTACAAGTCCTAGGCATCATAACCCAATCAATCTTTGCCAAAAACTTCCATCAATTCTCAACTATCCAATCTAGAATTCAAGCTAAAATCCAAATGAAAACAGAGCTGAAAACCAGAGTTCTAATGGCTAGAAACTTACCTCAAGCTCAATATGGAACCCTCTTCAATGGTGGAACACAACCCTAGACCCTCAAGGTTCACTTCCCTAGCTTGATTCCTCAAATGAAGCTAAAAACTCCAAAGAGAAAAGGAAAAGAAAAACTATCGGGAGAAGAAGGAAACTATGCTCTGTTTTGCAAGTTTCTATAGTCTTCTATGGCTGATATAATCCTTAGGTCAAAAGATAATATTGCCCCTAAGCTTAAATAAAACACTTAACAGCCACCAAGGGCAAAATCGCATTTCCCGCCTAACTTATTAATCATAACTAACGTCCTCCAATTTCTGTTATTCTCAATATTCTCAAATGTTAATAAATCATATCTCATTACCCTTTAATTCCTGGTAATGTTCTCATCACCAAATTATCCCGAGACTCACCTCGAGCCCCGAAATCAACCCCGATATGACCAAACTGCTAACCTGCATTAAAAGATCGTCTCATGCCGAATGGCTCAAACAAATCCACATTATAATGTTGCATCATCAATAATCACCAACATGCATGCAAATATACAATTATGCCCTCAACGAGCCAAATTACCAAAATGCCCTTATCAAGAAATGTGGACCCACATGCATGCATTTATCATCATATAATAATGTAATTCACATAAACATGCATATAATCATTTAATGGCATAATAAATAAACTATGGCCCTCTCGACCTACTAATCCGACCATAAACCTCATTAGGGATTTTGGGGCATTACAAATTCCCTCAAGATATTGAGCAATAGGCGGATCAATTAACTTAATCTTGTCAAAGAACTTGTGAAATTCCGTTATTCGAAACGTGTACGCTACACACCCCATAATGTCTTGATAGTGGTCAGTTTTGAATTTTGCCACCACATTCATACAGATGTGATGGTAACATGCACTGTGATAGGCATCTGGGAACCTAAGCTCTAAAGCATGATTAATGCTTTTATGCCTGTCCAATACAAAAGCTAGGTTCTCAACGTACCTATGGCTTCCTTCAATTTTCTCATGAAATAAGTCCAATAGTTATGGTTCTCACTGTGCACCAATGCAAACGCAATTGGAAACAACTAGTTGTTTGCATCCAATGCAACAGCACAAAGCATGTGGCCACCATACTTATTCTTCAAGAATGTGCCGTCCACACAAATTATAGGACGACAGTACTAGAAACCACGCCTAGAAACACCGAGGGAAAATAAGCAATATAAGAAACGAACATCTTTTGCTACAAAATCAGTAATTGTACTTGGGTTTATATGCTCCAACTGACACATGTATCCAGGTAACTTGGAGTATGATTCCTCAGGTGTCCCTCTGACATACATAAGAGCCTTTTCTCTACATCTCCACGCCTTCTCATAGCTCATTTCGACCCCAAAATGGTGTTTCATATCCTCCCTTATGTTGTTTTCCATGTACCAATACCATCGGTAGCAATTTTCCTCTTGATTAGGTGCCCAACAACCCACGATGATACTTGGCGGTGGTCCTTATCTCAAATTTCTTGTGAGCAAATGTGTACTTCGTTGTATACAATAATCTCAAACATTTCAAATCGCATTTTTTTCTTACCCCTCAATCTCCAACCACAATCAGGATCCTTCTAGGTAATGTACCACACATGAGTCCCAGATTTCTTCACCATAAACTCAAAATTATTCTTCATCGCAAATATGGATGCTTTGGTTTTGAATTCAAGCTTGTGCTAAAAGAACTTGCCAAGGTGCAATTCTCCTTAAGCTTTGCTGGTTGAGGAATGATGTTGATGTGAGGCCTCTATATCCTCTTTGGTGAACATGGGAGCACTCCATGCTCTACGATCTTCACCTAAGTCCAATGGAGAACTCCGTCTAAAACTATCACCGGTTCTACTTGGACCTGGACGACTACTGCTGGTCCCAGGTGTTTGTCGATCTTCTATTATGCGCTCCTCAGCTACCATAACATCTGAACTCTGTGTTGGCAAATCTGCCCTAATATTTGGCCCACCAAGTTCTGTTGCATCAGCAACAAGATCGTCGTTGACATAAGGATCATAGCCATAGGGATCGTACTCCACTGTGTCATGTAAATATGGCAGATCTCTAACAGGGATATCATTATGGACTATAACATCTGGATTTGTCTCGGGAACAAATGTTCCAACCTCACTTTGACATGGGGGAGAAATGTTCTCTTCAAATCAAACTTCTTTATTAATGCTAGGAGAGGTCGATGCATTTCTTATATCTCCCTTCTTAACCAATGTCACGCATAGAGGAATCAACTTCTCTACAGATTTTGATGCTAACCCAATGAATGCACGCACATGCCTATCATTTTTTATAATGGTAGGTTTGATGGATTGTGATAGGCATGTGTACAGGACCTCAATTTTCAAGTCATGCACACATTTATCCACTTCAAGCTCATCGTACAGAATGTCAAGCATTTGTTCATACGTCACGCCCTTCTCCAAAGGCAGAACTTGATTTTCAGCATCCCTGAAAATCCAATCCTTATTTTCCAATTCCCAAACACCATTGAATGCAACAAATATGAAAACATACGAATCTGTATCAAAAAAACAAAAAATAGGTCAAAAATTAAAACTATAACATCAAGCAGCAAAAAATCGATTCATATCGAGATCAACCTATCGAGGTCAAACTATCAAACTATCGAGGTCTATCGAGTACCATCGAGGCAGACTGTCCAACAAATTTATTATGAACCCATCGAGGCATACAGTACATAAATTAAGTTCTATGTCTCTATCGAGGTCCATCGAGGACCATCGAGGTAGCCATTTTCCCCTTGATGCGAGGGTTTTATCGAGGTCCATCGAGTCTTATCGAGGTAGTCATTTTCCCTAATGTGTGAGGGTTTTATCGAGGTCCATCGAGGACCATTGAGTCGCATCAAGGCATATCAAGGTAGACAAATATTATAAATATATGAGGGTTTTATTGAGGTCCATCGAGGACCATCGAGTTCCATCGAGGCATATCGAGGTAGAAAAATAATATAAGCATATGAGGGTTTTATCGAGGACCATCGAGGCAGACAAAAAACCCAGAAAAAAAAAAAACCAATAAAGGAACGAAAATCCATTCCGACAGTGAAAAATTACAATAAAACATGAAAGCATACACATATCTATTCGAAATAGCAAAATCAACGTTGATAAACAAGTTTTCTCACTATATATAACAAATATATACTTACCCATACAATTTTTATCCGAAATCCAAAATGAAGTTCTTGCCTTGAAAGGATTCACAACTTGCCCCTGAAATCCAAGCTCGAAAATTTGTATAGATTAAGCTGCCTTTTTTTTTTGTGAGAGAGCTTGAGAGATAGAGAGGGAAAACGTGAAAGATAGGGAGAGAGAAATTTATGATAGGGGCATTTTTTGGAATCCGAAGAATACTAGAATAAAAATGTGATGTTTTTTAGCTTGGTAGAATTTTGTTATATAGTATTATTAAATCCATTAAAAGTCAAATTTCTCATCTATATTTCGTTAATTTGGACATATTGGTTAATTTACTTTCAGAAAATCATGAGTGACTTGTCTCCAATATGTTAAGTGTAATTACCTATTTTTAGATGCATTGTCATTAAGTGTAATTATTGTGTGTCACGATTATTACATGGTTGATTATATGATTTGATAATAATAATAAAGTCTTATTATATTGGCACTATTTTACAGTACTTGGACCAATGGTTGGTATCACCAAAACTACTAGAGAAAGAATTAATCTGTTTAAATGAAGCTTATTTTCTCCAAAAAATAATATTCACACAACACATTATGAGAATGGAGAATACTTAGTCAACCAATTCTATCGAAGATGTTTGGTATGATTGATCATTAAATTAAGAAAATTATCACTTCCCATAGTGATAAAACAGCATCTATAGAATTGGAATCTTAAGATATCGTTATACCTAACTAAACATCAAATTTGTCATAGAGCGAGAAAACCAATATTAATTTTTTTTATTCTACATTTTTATGCCTTAATTATATATAATTAATCATGCAGTAATACTTCTCTTTATGACTAAACGACAAGTTAAATGAATTGACTATATATACCTACTGTTGTGGTGGTATAATATATAATATATGAGGCTAAAATTGATGTTTTACTTTCTGCAATTGACCCAAATTTGTAAAGTGTTTAATTGAGAGAGAGAGAGAGATAGTAGTAGTACTTTTCATGATGAGTTACGTTCATAGATAGAAACTCAGAGAAATGTCAAGGATCAAATTTGTTCATTTATAGTAGTAAAAGGTAACGTACGTTATTAATTATGTATATTAAGCAATGCTAAAACTAGCTAGGCTTTAAATGTAATATGTGATGCTTCAAATATAGATTAAGAAAAAATTGACAAATAAAGCATAGTGTTGAATAAGATTATAAAATGAGATACTTTAGATTGACAGTATGCAAGTTTTTTTATAAAGGAAATAGTAAGTATGAGGCGTTAAAATTAGATTGGTTTAACATAGTATAAGACATACTAATTTGACAGAGAATTTTGATTTTATATAATCTCGGAGGCAAAGATGGTGCTCCCTTATTGTATAGTCATCCTATTCATTCTTTTTATAATTTTGGTCATCTATTTTTATCGAGTGACTATAAAAATTTGAAGTAAGTAATAATGAGACATATTTAGGATTTATGTCCCCGAACTATGACAAATATATTACTGTGCCTCCTGATTTTTTTGAGCCATTAAAAATTACCCCCGAACTATTTGTAATATTATAAAGTGGGACTTATGTTAAGTTTTATCCTATGTGGCTAACGGATTGTCGACTTGTCATTACTATGTCAGCGTTATGTGTATAATTTAAAATTAAAAAAAAATATATTTTTTATAAAATATTTCAAAAATTCAAAAAAAAAATATTTTAAATTCTTAAAAGATTAATTATTTTTTTTGAATAAATGCTTAAAAGAATAATTGAATAAATTTTTTAAATATTAAAAAAAATAAACCGAAAATGATCTACTTTTTTTTTTACAAAACTTAAACTAATCTAATTTAAATTTTATTAATTCCATCATTATTAAAAATAAATAATTTAATTTTGCCAAACAAAAAAAATAGATGAGTTTGAGTTTATTTTTTTTAATATTTGAAAATTTTATTTAATTAATCTTTCCATAATAAAAAAGAAAAAAATTAAAAAAAAATTTAATTATTTTTAATTTTAATACTTTATGAGAAATATATATTTTAAATTTTAAATTATACACATAGTACTGACATGGCAATGACAAGTCAGCAATCTGTTAGTCACATAGGATAAAACTTAACAATAGTCTCACTTTACAACAATGTGAATAATTCAAGGATAATTTTTAATGGCTCGAAAAAATCAGAGGCACAATAATGTATTGGTCATAATTAGGGGCAAAAATCTTAAATAGCCTAAAAAATATATATTCTATATTTGAAGTAAAAAATTATGTTATTTTACATGATTAATGGCTACGACGAGCTCTATCTCGTTAGTGCAGGATGAAATTTATGTGCTAATATCAATCGTACATATATAATTATTTTTCTAAGCACAATAAAGAGCTTAATTAATTGGATCATAAAAGGAATTAACAATTTGTCGTTTGATTTTATTAATATTTGTCCATGTAAATAAGAGGGTTTACATAATATTTCTGAAAGTAATGATATAGATTTGAATATATATCGAATGTTATGATAAAAATAATTAAGACCTAGTATATTGTAATTAAGGAGAATAATAAGCTAGCCACCATATATTGTTACCGTTACATTTATATCAAGATTATAGAGTAGTGTTTTCATTTTTCTTTCAGCTTTTATTCTTAGGGCATTTATAGTCTGGGCTTAATTATATTTGGTATGCGTTATAATTAAATATATAAAGGCGTTTGTCCAGTTTTTAATCTGCTTTATATCATCGATCAAGATATATAAATATATGAGTATTGGTATGTGCATTCAAAATTATTTTGTACTTAAATATTAAATGGATACTAATTTTTAAGACAAAAAATTCTAGTTTAGATAAATATAATTGGTTATATATTTATATGTATGTATGTTTCTTTATAATCCTCAACTTGGTGTTGCTCTAACACTGTTGTATAATTATAGTTATACATGACTCATGAAGAATTCGTTCTTTGCGGCAGTAGTGATGTCTCAGTTTTATTTTATTTTTTTGGATAAGTATTTAAGAGATGAACAAATCAAAAGGTTTAAATACTCAGAAATTTTAAAACAACTTAAACACCTTGGTAATTACAAATTGAAGATCAACAGTTTTACAATAAAAAATATTTATATTATATATATTTGCGGTGCTTAGTACTTCTCGATCGTGTTCTTCCTTGATGCTTTAGCACAAATGATATTATATATATATATATGTATTAATTGAGTGAAAATGAGGAGATTAATAATTATGATCATCATGATCTATTGATTACTACAAGTTATCCACCGCGTGGAAAAGTTATCACTTTGTAATGACAAGTTAATTAATTAATGGGGGCAATATCATTACAAAATTGCTTGGAGAAAGCTCAAACGAGTAATGTGTAAAATGTACGTCTTTAACAAAGAAATAATCTACTTTAAAAGGAATTTTATTCAAAAACGGCAAAAACTAAAACTCTTCTTTCCCAAACCACAACTATACATACACACACATATATATAATATGAATTAGTATTTGTATATAATTAGCCTGTTATATATCAGTACGGGTTGAGTTTTTATTGGTTGTTGAACTCGAAATATTAGGGCTGCACTTTGGGCGGATTTTCGGGTTGTCGGGTTTGGTCTCGGGTTCGGGTGCACGAAAATGATAGCGAACCCGTTCGATACATTTTCGGATTTGGGGTATTTTCGAGTTTTCAGGTGGGATCGGGTCGGGTTTGGGCCTTGAATGGGCTTCGACAACATTTTTTACAAAAATGTCCTTTTTTGAGTTTTCTTTTCAACTTTTGTCATGTACTTTTACCAAAATAAAATAATTTACAGTAACATGCCAACATTTAAAAGCATAATTGTTGAATTGTTTTTTGTTAGACAAGTGTTTTATTTAACACAAAAATTATAAAATAAAAATCTATAAAAACATAATATCAAAACATAATTTCAGGTTCTCTTTCGGATTTCGGGTTTAACCCGAACCTACACACCATAAGAAGTTTAAACCCGAACCTGAACCCGAATGTGTTTGGATCGGTTCGGGTGCACTCGAAATTTTCGAATTTTGGCTAAAACCGAATTTTGCGAGCTCGGGTCGGTCGGGTTAGTCGAATTTTGCGGGTTAAATGTTTAGCCCTAAGGAATATGCCTTAATTAAAAGGCAATGGTTTGGTCAAGTTATTTGAGTCATGCACATGATGCTTGACGTGAATTGTTGAATTTCATCACATTTTTTATCAAAAGTAATGAAATGTATTTTTGTTATACATAATAGATTTTGTTTTATGCATTCATTAGGTTAAGACTTAAGATTTAATATATTTTGGGTTTAATTTGATATATTTACACGTTTCTAATAATTAATAACCGTGTCATCCAATTCAATCGTTAATCCAATAGTTTATCCACAATATCGATCTGATACCAACAATATTATATGGAATAATCACTCAAACTATTTATTTTACTTAAGAGTATTAAGCAAGATTTTTGGTCACTTTAGTATACATATTTTACACGTGAATTAATGTCGTTACTTCTTCCCTTAATTCACACGTCTTCTACGTATAATAATATTATTGCAAGTGTTAATTCAATATTATATATATGTAGTGATGCTTACCCCTAAATTTAATTTTCAACCATATAATAGTCATAAGTACATTTATATATGTAATAGCTATATTTTGTCCATCGGTCTCAAATTACATCATATATGCATAGATATGAAGATATATATAGTCGTATACAATGACTATTAATAAACATGATTCTAACATATAACCCTAAATTAGTTATCTTGTCTCTTGCTTAATCATTGAAGAGATATTATTTCTTTTGTAATTATAGTTTTTTTTTTTAATAAGACCTTATTTTTGTTGGGTATCTTTCATGTTTTTTTTAAGATTTTTTATTTATAGAAATTTTCTTTGGCGTAATCATAGATTTGACTTTGAGTGGTTTGTATTTTTATTTTTTTTTGTGATCAAAGATGAAAATTATAAATTTTATTTACAATATTATTTTTATCAATGGATTTAATTAATGGAATGGAACTAGGACTAAAACATAGAAGGATCTATTTTTTTTTTAATAAAAATTATACTATTATTTATACAAAATATATAGATGTATAATTTTTTCTTTAATTTTATGGAGGTCAGTATATATTTTTATATATATTTATAATAGTATTTTTCAAAAATACATTATACGAAAATATATAGAAGAAAAAAAACAAAAACAAAAACGTTAGGAGCCTCAATCCCCTCTAGCTCCATCATTGATGGAATCTAAATGTAGTTTTATTGGAAAATTTTATTAATTCGTACTCTTAAATTAAGATATTTAATATTTTCTTTAGTGAAAATAGCAAACTTTATATCATCAGCAACATGGATACAAGTTCGGAAGAAGCTTCATCTCTTCCAATAAAATGGTCAGTTTGAAAATAAGAGTTGTGTTTGTTAAAATTTTTTATTTTGAATTTTTTAAACACAAAAATAAATTTTTTTTTATTTTATTTTTTAAAAATGAAAATATTTTTTTTTGTTTAACAATACAAAATGAGGTGTTGATTTGAATAATAGAAGAAAAAAAATAAACGAAAATTTGAAAACGGTTTAAAAAAAAAATTTGAAAGTGAAAACATTTTTAAAATTTAATTAATTTTTTTTTAAATAATAAATAAAATAAAGTTATTAAACATAATTTTAGGTTTAATTATCAAATTTTTAATTAATTAAATAAAAAACTTTTTTTTTAAGTATTACCAAATAATACCAAAAAATTCTAGCAAGATAATGAGCTATTTTGTTTGGAGTTAGCATGACAAAAAATAGGAGATATTACATAACTCAAATATCAAGCATTTTAAATTTTGTAAATGTATCGACAGTTTTTACTTTAATAATTTCAATTAGGTTTTATTTGATTATAATTTCCTGCGACAATAGTTTTTTTTTTTTTTTTTTAAAAAAAGCTGGTAAACAATACTAGTTCAAATTTAATGGCTTTTTCATTATACGGGCTTTCAATTATTTAATTTTTTTTTGGTAATCATGCAATTTGGAATGTGTGAGCACAATTGGGCTTTTTATGTTTCTGACCATAGTCTTTCTTTTCTAGGCCCAACTCACAAGTACAGTTGTCACATATATAAAGAAAAAGACCTCTCACCAATAATTTTTTAAAAAAAATATCATTAGTCACCCAAAACACCCCCACCACACACACCCTCCTCTCCCTCACGTTCAAAGACAATAACAGTATGATAAAAATATGGGAAAAAATAAGTTTTCTATATTTATGGGCATAATTTTATGCCACAAAATACAGTAACTCTCGCAAAAAAAAATATTTAAAATATGAGAATTTCATAAAATACTATAAAAAATACCATAAACAAAAATACACATACTCTCTCTCACATATCTTTCACTCACTTTCTCCATTTTCACTCCCAACAATGGCAGTCAACCATTTTCTCTCACAACAATTGGAACTCTCTCATTCCGACAAATGAATGACGTACCTCCGGTCACCGCCGACGCCATCTCTGATTCATCATCTTCTTCGTTTTCGAGTTCTTCATCTTCTTCTTCACGATTCTTCTGTGTCTTCTTTATTGTTTCAAATCTAGTTTTTTTTTTCAGATCTGATTTTTTTCTCAGATCTGTCTAAGTAACCAGTTATTCTCACGATCTGATTTTGTTTTCAATTCTGAGTTTTTTGTGGACTTAGCTGTAACCAGTTACCTTATTGAATCTCCTTCTTCATAGTTGTTTTTAAATTTGAGTTTGTTTTTTCAAATTTAATTTTATTTATAAAACTACTTAAGTAACCGGTTACCTTATTCGATCTTCTTCTTGGTTATTTTCATATCTGATTTTGCTTTTCAAATGTAGTTATTTTTTTTTTAAAGATTTGGCTAAGTAACAAATTATCATTTAATTGTTATGTTATTTTGATAAGGGTAACCAGTTGCTACCTTCTTCTTTTATACTTCTGATATTAATTTTTATTTTTTAGGTTTTATTTTTTTTCTAGATTTGGCTTAGTAACTAGTTATTAATTAGTTATTTTAATAGGGGTAACCGATTACCACCTTCTTCTTCTTCTTTAGTAGTTATATTCTGATCTGTTTTTTTTTTTCAAATCTCGCAATAACTAGTTATAATTCACTCGAGTACTTGCCATAGTAGTTAAAATTGATAGTGATAACTGGTACATATACCCGCCACATTACTAAAATATCTAAAATTATTTTTATAATGGTAACTGGTTATTATTTAAAATGTCATATATAGTCCAAGAATAATCCAAAACATATATATGTACAATGAATGTAACCCAATCATCATCACCACCACCAGTGAAAGCCAATCTCATCACTTCAAATTATATGTACAATATAATAACAATAATAATAATAATAATAAGAATAACATATTCATATATATATTTGTGTACTGATTTACAATCGAATATATATACATATATATATATAAAAATAATAATAACAGTATATGTATATATATGATGGAAGAAATTATATTGTTAATAGTATATATATTATTAATCTAAATATAATTAAAAAATACAATAATAAAAATATTCATAAAAGTAGTTAAAAAAATTAATACTTAAGTTTTATATTAAGTATATGGCATACTTTAATAAAATTACAAAAATATGGAGAAAAAAATCCCATAAAAATATAAACAAATAAATTATATCATACAAAACTTAAAATAAAGTCATATATATATATATATATCAAAATTAAAAAAAAATCTCACTTCTACTTAATTACAGGCCCAACTCATAAGTACAGTTGTCAGTTACATATATAAAACAAAAGACCTCTCACCAATAATTTATTTTTAAAAAATCATTAGTCATAGAAAACACCCCCCACCACACAGACCCGCACCCTCAGGTACAATTACAATAATGGTATGATAAAAAATGGGAAAAAATAAGTTACTATCTATGTTTATGAGCATAAACTTATGTCACAAAATATACAGTAACTCTAGCAAAAAAAAAAAAAAAATTTTAAATATGAAAATCCCACAAAATACTATAAACAAAACATCATAAATAAAAATATATATTCTCTCTCACGTATCTTTCACTCACTCTCTCAATTTTCTCTCACAACAATAGCAACCAACAATTTTCTCTCACTACAATGGGAGCTCTCTCACATCAATAAATGGACGACGTACCTCTGGTCACCGTCGACACCATCTCTGGTTCATCTTCTTCTTCTTCGCTTTCTTCTTCAATTTTGCATTCTTATTCTTCGTTTTCGCATTCTTCTTCTTCACATTCTTTTATGTCTTCTTTGTTGTTTCAAATCTCGTTTTTTATTTTCTTTCTAGATTTGGTTTTATTTCTCAAATCTGTCTAAGTAACCAGTTATTTTCACGATTTGTTTTTGTTTTCTATTATGAGTTTTTATAGACTTAGCTGTAACATATTGCCTTATTAAATCTCATTCTTCATGGTTGTTTTTAAATTTGATTTTGTTTTTCAGATTTAGTTTTCTTTATAAAACTACCAGTAACCTTATTCGATCTTCTTCTTGGTTATTTTTATGGAAGATTTACACTCACACACTTTATAATATAAATAATTACTAATTTAAAACTGATATTTTAATATACCCATATTATAATATTAATTAACATAAACAACATACATTCATATTTTATTTACCTATTTATTATACCAACTTTTTTTTAACATCATATATCATTCTAATTATCTTTCCTTATATTAGGCTCTTTCATATCTTTTTTTTTTTACTGTTACGTGTTTTTTTGAGATATTAAATAGCTATAATTTATTTCCTTATTTACAAAGCTATAATTTATTTCCCTTTTTGAAAAGCTAAATTATTTCTATTCTTTTGTTTCTTTACTTACGGTATATCAAGAGAGAGAGAGAGAGAGTTGAATACCTAATTTTTTGCAGATTGATTGAAGTTTGGAAAATCCATTTGAGGATTTCATTGAATAGCTGAGATGGTCAAAATTTGGGTATCAATTCAGAAGCCACATTTTGCCACTGAGAGTAGAAAATGCAGTCACTTGCCAAAGACAAGTCAGGGAAGCGGAAGGTGTCGACGATGACCCACAGAGCTGTTGAACGACCGGCCAAGAAGCAGAAACATATGAAATATGAGTCAAGTTCTTCACTTGAAACATTCTTTCCAACCAAAAAGTTAAAGGTTTGATCTATTATTTGTTGTTTTTTAACACCCACCGTGTTTTGAGGTATTCATGTGTTGAAGATGGTATTCAAGTTATATTTCAAGTTCTCTTTTTTTATGGATTTTTATCTATGGATGAAATATATTTAGTTATATGTTTGGGTATTCATTTTGGTTGATTTTTCTACGGTACATTATTTTTGCCCTATGGGTTTTGTGATTTAAGTTGGCTTTTGTGTTGATTTTATTGAAAACCATTATAGGGATTTGGTCGTTTTTAAAATATATATGGGACTTGTATTTCAAACCCGAAGATAGAATTGGTGGTAAAATACAGTTTTGGGGGAAAAGTAATATTATTAATGACATTAAGAAAAAATTATCAAATAATCAATGGAAAATGTTGATGTCTACCTGTTTTTGGCACTTATTGGATCTTAAATCTTACAACATGCAAGCTCAGGTAATTCATCATGCGTTGATGAGGGAACTTTATCAAACCAATAATGAAGAGATGTGGTTTGATTTTGGAGGCAAGAGAGTTAGATTTGGATTAGGCGAGTTTGCCATAATAACTAGTTTGAAATGCTATGGTGATTATAGTCTAGAAAGATTTAACATCAGCAATAAATTTGTTGATAAATATTTCAGCGATCAAAATGTATGTCGTGACCTAACTAAATGGTATACTTTTAATAAATTAAATACTTACTAGTATCAAATGATATAACTAATAAAATATACCATGGAAGAAATAATGAATATAACATTATATTTTTACAATTATATACTTACTAGTATCAAACAATATTACTAATTTAAACAAACATATCATTATAATAATCCAACTATCGAGAATCAAACGATATTGATGTATAAACATATTCTAATTAAAGATTACACCAATTAAGTTTGATGATTTAGCCACTATAACAAATAGCCACTATTCACATAACAAACATTTTCATCAAAACTAATTTCAAGAAATATAAGACATGGGTAAGGTCTATAATTTTTGTATTATGAAAAATAAAAAATAAAAGTAATAGAAACATTAAAAAGCTACCAAATGGTACCCAAAATGATTGCTTTTCTGAATATTGGACTACTTCATGGCACCTTATGATCTTCCGTCCCCCTTTATATTACTATTTAAGTTGGTTACTAGTACAACAATGGAGTTGTGTTGCTAATAGCCAAACTATATACAATAGTGATTTGTGTATTGTTTATATTTGATTCAAATGTTATATAAGATGTGAATTAAAACAAAAATACGGGGAAGATAAATGTGTAATAAAGCAATGATATTATGCAATGATTTGGTTAATACATATATTTATTTATTTATTTTTTATAGACGACGTTAATACATTTTATTAAGGAAAGATTTTATCATTGGAATAATATAGGGATTCATTTTGTTTTATTACATCTGAAATTGTTAGCAACGAAAACATTTATTTAAGGAAATATTATATCAATGTGAGTAATATATGAGATTCTTATTGTTTTATTACATCATATGAAAATGTTAGCAATGTTAATAATTAGTAGGATTTCGGTAGATTATTTTTTCATTAACAAATTTTATATTATTTAATGTTATTAGTATAGAAATGTAAACTCCCCTATTTTTATATCTAATTTTGCTTTTCAGATGTAGTTATTATTTTTTTAAGATTTGGCTAAATAACCAGCTACCATTTAATTGTTATTTTGATAGGAATAACTAGTTACCACCTTCTTCTTCTACTACTTCTCAAATTAATTTTTTAGGTTTTACTTTTTTTCTAGCTTTTTCTTAGTAATTATTTATCAATCAGTTATTTTAATAGGGGTAACCGGTTACCACCTCCTTCTTGTTGTTGTTCTTCTTCTTTAATGGTTATATTCTGATATATATATATATTTTTTCCATATTTGGCAGTAACTAGTTACAATTCACTTGAGTACTTACTATGGCAGTTAAAATTGATAGTGGTAACTGGTAACCGCCACATTACTAAAAAATCCAAAATTATTTTTATGGTGGTAATTGGTTATTATTTAAAATGTCATATATAGTCAAGAATAATCCAAAATATACATATTTATAATTATCATCATCATCATCATCACCACAATTTGTGAAACTCTATCTCATCACTTCAAATTTGTATGTATATATAAAAATAATACTATAACAATAATATATATATTTGTGTCATGTTTTATAATCTAATATATATGTATATACATATAAAAATAATAATAACAATAATATATTCTATATAATAAGTGTATATAAAACAAAATTTTTTGGTTTTAACAGTTTTTATTTTTATAATGTTAACTTTAATGGAATATTCTTATATTTAACAGAATATTCTTATATTTAACGGTAGTTTGTAAACACTTAACTTAAATAAAATAAAATAAAATAAATAATTAAAAAAATTAAAATATGATATTTTTGAGATATTTTACAATGATAATTGTTATCCCCAAAAATTGGAGATATAATGACGTGGCAATAAAGGTGACAAGTGGCAGTGCATGGTCAGTAAAAGACAGATTAATAGTCAATAAATACGCTGACTCCTCAGAGTTGTGAATAAAGTGACCCGGGAGACTGGTGAAGAGTTTGGACTGCTTGAAAGATGTCATAACCAAGCCAAGTGCATCCTAGGAGATCCCAAGGGTGTGGTCCTAGGAGATCTAAGGAGAGTGCATCCTAGGAGAGCTAAGGAGAGTGCATCCTAGGAGATCCCAAGGGTGTGGTCCGAGGAGACCCCAAGGGGGTGGTCCGAGGAGAGCTAAGGAAAGTGCATCCTAGGAGAGCTAAGGAGAGTGCATCCTAGGAGACCCCAAGGACGTGGTCCTAGGAGACCCCAAGAGAGTGGTCCTAGGAGACCCCAAGGATGAGGTCCGAGGAGAGCCCAAGAATTTGGTCTTTATGCATATGTCCAACCAGTGCATGGTTGTCCAAGTAAATAAATGGCATGCTAGAGGAGAGTGTCATGTTAGAGGAGAGAAGTGCATGTCCTACCACCATGCACATGTCCTAGGAGAGCTAAGGAGAGTGCATCCTAGGAGAGCTAAGGAGAGTGCATCCTAGGAGATCCCAAGGGTGTGGTCCGAGGAGACCCCAAGGGTGTGGTCCGAGGAGACCCCAAGAATGTGGTCTTTATGCATATGTCCAGCAAGTGCATGGTTGTCCAAGTAAAGAAATGACATGCTAGAGGAGAGTGCCATGTTAGAGGAGAGAAGTGCATGTCCTACCACCATGCACATGTCCTACCAGCAAGTGTATGTCCGACCAGCATGTGTATGATCGACCAGCACTTGCATGAGTGGTCAGTAGGAGGTGGATCAACTAGCTAGAGGAGGACTAAGTCAAGATTCTCATAAACGACTTCAACAAGATACGCGGGAATCTCTCATTCTTCCCACAAATGAGGGGTTTTGTTACATTTTGAATGTTTTTTTGTAATTTAAATGTAATAAGTATAGTAAAATATCCCAATTCTAGGGGATACCGTATGTATGACCCTAAGCCTATAAATAGAGGGCTTATGGGATTAGAGAGGGGCTTCTGCTTCTTCTTTCTAGACTTTTGGGTTGAGTATTCTAGAGAGGGAAATTTGGGTCTGAGTATTCTAGAGAGAGAAAGTGTGTGTATCTGAAAGAATCCTTGTATTTTTGCAATCTGTACTGAAGAAACTCAATTGGCACAGTTCATCTGATCTTGAGTACAGATCTATAAATCACAACTCTAAGTGGATTAGGCTATTACCAATATATTGGGGCTGAACCACTATAAAATCTCTTGTGTTATTTACTTTTCTTGATTAAACTGTCTATGTCGTTTACATTTTCTTGAAGGCTTGTCGTTATTGACGTTCTCACGTCGTTGGCTAAAAACACAGTCAACAATAATTATTTAAAAATAATAAATAATTAAACAAATTAAAGTATAATATTTTTGAGATATTTTACAATGATAATTATTTAAAAATAATAAAATCTCTTGTTGTCACTCCCAAATTCAAAAACTAGAACAAACATAAACTTAAACAAAAATAAATAAATTATTTAATTAAAATAAGATATTTATTTAAAATTTATATGACATTAGTATAAATTTAATAAAAATAATTAATAAATTCTATAAATAAACCTAAGTAAATGTACGTATTGCACGTTGTTTATATCTAGTATGTATATATATATATACACACGATGGAAGAAATTACATTGTTTTATGTATACAGTTAATTGTATATAAATGTATATATATTATTAATCTAAATATAATTAAAAAATACAATAATAAAACTATCCACAAAATTAATTAAAAAAATTAATACTTAAGTTTTATATTAAGTATATGACATATTTTAATAAAATTACAAAAATGTGAGGAAAAAATTTCATAAAAATATAAACAAATAAATTATGTCGTACAAAACTAAAAATAAAAAAGCCATATATCAAAGTTTTAAAAAGAAATCTCACATTTCATTTCATGTAATTTCCACATTTCTCTTCTACTTAATTACAGGAATTACAGGCCAACTCACAAGTACATTGTCGGTTACATATATATATATGGACAATTTTTTTATAGAGGTTTCACTTTAAACCCTACCGATAGGGCTTTCAGTGTTTCTCGACCTGTGAATAGTTTTCGGCGCGACGTTTTTTATGACTGTGTATATTGTAGCTATTTAGAGCATCTTGCAAATTTTCAGAAAATTCCGAATAGTTTACAGTACCGAAAATTAGGTTCAAACATATTGTTTTCCACGCGCATAAAAAAAATTAGTTACGCGTGCAACAACATGTTTGAATCTAGTTTTCGGTACTGTAAACTATTCAGAATTTTCTGAAAATTTGCAGGATGCTCTAAATAGCTACAATATACACGGTCATAAAAAAAATCACACAGAAAAGTGTTCACGGGTTGTAAACACTGAGAGTCCTACCGGTAGGGTTTAAAGTGAAACCCCTATAAGAGAATTCTCGTGTGTATATATATATAAAGCAAAAGCCCTCTCCCCAATAATTAAAAAAAAATCATTAGTCACCCAAAACACTCCACTCCCACCACACACACCTCACTCTCACGTACAATGACAATAATAGTGAGATTTGAGTTATAAGAATTAACTCAAACGTGTGAATTTTGTACGAGTTGTGGGTTATGGATTGGATATACATTTCAAGCATCACCACATGAAACCACATTTGCTCTTTTGGTACAATGATTAAATAATTTTGAGGTTATTTGAAAAAGAAAAAAAATTCATGCCAGTTCATTTTATTTTAGAAACAAAGAACCAAAAGCACATATACAATAAATGCTACTAATAAACTAGTCTTTAGAGCGTGTAGAGTAGTACTAACTTTGCATAGGATTGGATAAGATTACTATTGAATTATGTTCGATTGAGATTGAGATATTAAATTTAGTACTGTATTATGTTTGGCATAGTAAATTTAGTACTATATTATGAACTGAAGGAGGAGCACTCGTCTTCTTTTTATGGGGTTGTACTGGAGAATTACTCAGTATTATATTAGTTTTATTAAAATATAAAATTATTTTAATATTAGTATTCAAATTTATTTTTCAAATAATTTTATTTAAAAAATAATAAATATAATTAGGGATGGACCTAGAGAATAGCATTGGGGGCCAAAAGTAAAAAAAATTTGTTTGGGGGTCGAAACTAAAATTTTGAAAAAAAATATTAAACAAAATATAGAAAGATATACTAAAAAAAATTAGAGTCTCCAAATAGGCCTATCCTTGAATGTGAGGTCTCCAACCATTGGAATGTATAATTAAAATAAATTGTACTAGTATTAAAATTAGTAAAAATTCAGTGTCTGAATAAATATTCTCATACTTTTTATGTTACTAGGTGCAAGCAATATTGTGCAATGCATATTTGTTTAGTTTTATTTAAAAAAAATATAAAATATATTTATTAAGTTTTTATGATTGTACAAAACATATTAAAAGAAAAATTAAACTTAAACATTGTTTATAGCTTTTTAAAAAAAATATATATGATAACATTTTATATCATAAACTACATTATTTAATCTATAAAATATTCATGATATTATTCAAATCACACATTTATAATTGAAGAAAAAATTTGTTTATTCTCGATAGAAGATAAATGTTATTCTAATTTCTTATGTAGTTACTCAGTCATACTATTTGTACACATACGACACCTATATATAATGTATTTATAATGTGTTTTGTTATTTAATATGAATATATATTTAGTTAATTTACATAAAGTAATATAAATATAAATAATAAATATTTTAATAAAAATTAAGAATATATATTGTATATTATTATAGTAATGATATTTTATTATATTTGAACTTATATTAATATAGTTATTAAATATCTAGCATTGTATTAAATATTATTATAATAATGATATTTTATAATTTTTAAATTTATATTAATATAATTAATAAATATCTATTTTTAATAACTTTTAAAGGTATATTCTATTAAATATTTGTAATATTTCGATAAAATTAATAAAAAAATCGTTAAAACCAATAATTTACATTATCTACACATTTTTTTATATAGAAGGGATATTATTTATAATAATACAATGTTAGATTAAATAAAAGTGACAAAATGTGTTTGTCACATTTTGTAATATAATTTGAGAGTTACAAATAAGTAGGACAAATATGTGTGTCCAAATTTGTAACATCTTTTTGGGAGTTACACATATTACAATATCAGTAACCATTTGTAACTTCCAAAAATATTACCTATTAATGTGTAAAATGAGAGTTACACATTTCTAAATTTGAATTTCATGAGTTATTATGATGAATAGTTGTTGGAGATACGTGTTTAACTCCTACATATTTGAATGGAGGTTACAAAACATGTGGGAAATATTTGGGACAAAATACACAAAACTATGACTGGCTGGTCACTATGGGTCGTGCCGCCCAGGTGCATTGCCAGCCAGTCAAGCAATGTCATGCATTTTGAACGTTACAAACATTTTGGTAACTCTCAATTCCCCTTTTTAATTCCATAAACACCTAATTTAACATTGGTAACAACCAAGGAGGTTGGTGGAGTTTGAAATTTAAAAGGTGTCTCAAAACTCTACAAATAGAAGCTCAGTGCTCACTTGTAAGACACACTATTTCTATCCACTAGAGCACTTGGCTAGAAATTAACCAAAAGGCTTGATAATTCCATGGAGATATTTCCATTTGAGAGTTCCTTTTTTTTGCTAGGAAAAAAAAGGGAGGATGGGGCTACCAGTGTGGCTCCCCTCTATGGGTGTTATCATGAGAGCTCCAACCCCGCCAATAAATGTTCACCAAGACCCTACTCGATAGGTCTCCCCCACCTACGATGAGATGCGTCACTTGAGCCCCATCAACCAACTAGTGCTAAACGGATCTTGAGGCAGAGAGCAAGGGTGATTGGGCTGGCGCTTAGAGTGCTCACATTTAAGAATCATTGGAGGGTCGCTCCATGCTGGCAGAGGGAGTCACCCAAATTCGAACCTTTGTCCTCTAGGACCTCAGGCATGCCACTTTACCACTAGGTCACTTGGTTCCCTTATTTCTTAAAGAATTGTGGGAAATAAGATTTTGGATAAAGGTTTTGAACCTTATTCAAGTTAGTGATCCTCATTACTATACACTTAAGGTTATGTGAGGGTAAGAGTGTTCTTATTTTATTATTTGTTCTTATTTCCTTTTTTCTAGTCTCTCATTTACTTGTATTATTTTATTTTGAGTTGTATCTTTTTCTTATATATATCATTTTGCTGACTAGTGTTTTGGTCGACTCTGAGTCAAATTGAATGATGGCTAAACAATATAAATGAGTTGAATTCAACTAAACGACTCACAAGAATTTATAGTGGTTTGGCCCCACAAGTTGGTAATGACCTACGTCCTCTTGCACTTTCATTAATCAAAAAGGTCTCAGACTCAAGATCAGAATAACAAGATTCGACTGACTTTCCTAAGCCTGAGAGAGAATACAATTCGACAGAGATTTTGTATGTAAAGTGCGCATCAGATTGAATGACTATGAGAGATCTTTATTTATAGAATCTCTGAGTGGGTCGTGGGCCTTACAAGCGCAAAATAGGTCCCACACGCATAATGTGGGTCTGTTACAGCTGAATAACTAACAAAAGAATATAAAAAGTACATTCAAATATCAGTTTCATAAATATCTATTAAGATTCGAGTCATTCTAGTTGATTAAAGCGTCTTTCGAGCAGGTAATTCTTTCGAGTAATCTATATCACTAATACGTCATCGACCAGCTCCTTGTTGCCGACCAGACGCCTTCCGAGTAGTAATCTACAAGTGGTACTCCTTTATCTTGTCACTTGATTACAACAACTTTAGTTTATGTCCTCAAGTCGAAATGATCAGTACCTGCAAACCGACCAACATGGACGAGTTCAATACCTACTGCTGCCACATGTTATTTTCATATGTAACATTATTATGTCCAACTTTGAGTTAAACACATTTTTTCTTCTTATTTATTTACTTGTATTTTTTGCAATAGAAGTTATTGTACTTTTATTAAATCAATCACCTTGTCCCTTGTATTCACTTGTCTAGAGTTGTATTTTGGTTTCCATTATTTTTATTGAAATCTTTCTCTAACATTTTATTAGAATAAATGAGATAATTTTAAAAGTTTGGATTATTTATCATATTCTCATAGTGACAACAAACATATGATTTGATAAGGATATAAAATCTCATTTCTAGTTCAATACACCAAATAGGCTCTAAAAGAGTGTCCAACTTAACAACCATTATTACTTCAACTATTAATGTATATGTCATGTGAAGCCTCTAACCGAAAGAAACCTATAACATGCCCTTAGCTCAAGAAAAATGGCTAAGAGAATTGAATCTCTACCTCTCATGACATGATGATGATCATTAGCGTTATATATATTAATCACACCATTTAAACGGTTTTGGAGTTTACCAAAAATCCATACAAATCCCATATTATAATTGACCAATTACTAGATCATTAGCAGCTAAACATCTTGTCTTTTAGTAATTATATATATAAAAATATAATAGTCAAGTTTGACTCCAAAACATTTGATACGAAAAATGGCCATCCAACTAGTTGGATTTTGGCACATTACTTGAGTGATACTATTCATGATCGATATCAACAAAGCAATTTATATAAGTCCATCCATATATTTATAATTAATCGATTTTGTCATCAGTATATATATGAAATAGACAAACAAACTATATATATATATATATCTACATACTTGGTGGAAATTGTATATAAGTAAAAATCTCCATACAAAACGCGTAGCATGATAGGAATTTTTTATAATTAATTGGTTGGTACACGTGATGTGATAGAAAAATACTAAAGGAAAGAACAAATAAATATTCATTTTTTTTAGATAGGACAAGTACAATAATTATTCATATATAAAAGTAGCTATAAGCTCAAATTTAGTGGTGATCGTGACTCCCATTTTTTGCAATGTACAGATTACTCGGTATTACAAGGACACTATATATAATTGATTTTTTTTATTTATTATTATTATTATTATTTGATTTGCTACCATGTATTCCAATTATCGCATAGTTGCATATATCAATACGAAACACGTACTAGGTGATGTAATAATTTTCTACAATTATTTTAAACGTACTTAAGTCTAGGGTTTTGAATTGATGTTTTCTCAACTTTCTGGCTTGATCAAAGTTCTGATTCTAACACTACGTTTGGTAGAAGAGAAAAGTCAATAGATGCAGAAAGGAGGAGGAAGAGAGATGAGAAGAGTAATAAATCCTCTTACTTGGTAAGAAAGATTGAAGGAATGAAATGATTGATGGGAGGATAGTGATTCATCTTAAACCTCTCATTTGGAATCCTCTTACTCGATATTTGTTTAAAGTTACAATTACACCCTCTTAAAATATTATTAAAAATAATTAAAAGGATAAAAAAATTATTTCATAAATAAATACTCATTCCAACTCTTATATCGAACACCATAAAAAGATTATTAATCTCTTCTCCTTCTTTTATATTCTCTCCTCCTTATTCTCCATCTATCCTACTAAATATAGCCTAATTTTAAATTGTTGATGCATTAATAAGACGTGATGTAATTGTGTTTTTTATAAGCCAATATATATGATTATAAGGAATCATGCTAGCTAGGATTTCTCCATTCTCGATACCTATAATACTTTAATATAATCGTAGACACGCAACCAATTAATCAATTTTAATTAATTAATAAAGATATAAAAATATATAATTCTACCATTGAAAAATTATTTAAAATTTGTTTTACAAATAAAAATAAATAAAAAGTTATAACATGAAAAATTATTTAATTTTAAACAAACTAAGTTTTAATTCAATTTAAGTTGTATTATTTTTTTAAATTTAATTTAACTAATATTAAATATTATGTTTGTTATCCCAAAATTTGAAAACGATAATATGGCAATAGAAGTGACAAATGGCAAGGAATGACTGGGTAATCTGGCTTAGGAGTGACCTGTTAGACTAGTGAAGATTTTTTACTAACCAGTCAAGTGTCATGACCGACCGGTTATGACCTTGGCTGACCAGTCATGTGCTTGTTCGCCCAGTCAATGCTCTTGGCCGACCAGTCATGTCCTTGGCCGACCAGACATGTGCTTGTCCGCCCAGTCAGGTGCTTGTCCGACCAGTCATGTCCTTGGCCGACCAAACATGTGCTTGTCCGCTTAGTCAGGTGCTTGTCCGACCAGCCATGTCCTTGGCCGACCAGACATGTGCTTGTCCGCCCAGTCAGGTGCTTGTCCGACCAGTCAGGTGCTTGTCCGACCAGTCATGTCCTTGGCCGACCAGACATGTGCTTGTCCACCCAATCAGGTGCTTGTCCGACCAAATATGTCCTTGTTCGACCAGTCACTTGTCTTGGCCGACCAGTGAAGGTTTGGCCGACCAGTGAGGAATTTTGGTCCTTCAGTTCTCCTCCTGAGTGTGATGTGGACTGACTAGACAGAACAGTGCTACGCAAAGGATCCCAGTAACGGTTTCAACAAGAATCGGTCATACCTGCCGCGGGAATCTCTCAGATATCCCGGAATAATAGCTATATTGTTGTAATATTATATTTATTTATATTTTATTAATTAAAGTCTGTTGGAAGAACCAAGGACACGGTAAAAGGGAGATATTTATGTACGATCCATGAGCCTATAAATAAACGGCTCATGGTATCATTTTTGGGATCTGATCTTTTTAGACTGAGAAAACTCTCTCGTTTTGAGATTTTGGGGACTGTTACTTGGGGCATTCTTGGGGCATTTTCTGAGAGGTTAGAGAGATAAAGCTTGTATTCTCTAGAGAGAGAAACGTTATATTTTTCTACGTACACTTAAGAAACTCAGTTGGCTCAAGTTCATCTGATCTTAAGTGTAGCCTAAATATATCACAACTCCAAGTGGATTAGACTATTACCAATAAAGTGGGGCTGAACCACTATAAAATTATCTGTGTCGTATTTTTCTCTTGAAGGTTCATTGTAGTTTTGACGTCTACTCGTCGTTGGCCAAAATCGTGGTCAACAATTTTTATATTAAAATTTTTAAAATTATTAATTATTTTTAAAAGAGATTCCTTTTATTATATTGGTGTTATGAATATATATTTTAAATTAATTAAAATTGAAATTAAATTAGTGTAAAATGTGACTTTTGCAACAAAAATAATTACTTAATGACTTAAGTGCAATATTTTAGACTACTTACTGACTTTTGTCGCAAAAAAAACTACTTAGTGACTTAAGCACAATGTTTTAGACAACTTACTGACTTTTGCCACAAAAAAAATTACTTATTAATTTATGTGCAACATTTGGAACTACTTAATTATTTTTGCTGCAAAATTCCTTATAAAAAATTGGTATTCTTTTTGTTTTGGCATGTAAAAAATTGGTATTCTAAATTTTTTACATGCCAAAACAAAAAAGAATGCATCAACGAGTCCTTTTAAGGAATTGCATTAGATAATTTTCCTGAGAATATTATGTTGCGACTGAAAAGTTAATTTATTTTTTAGTGTGTATAGGTTTTTTATATAGTATTCCACTTTTTCTTTTGTAGGACAATATGTTTTATCGGTTAAAAAGAAAATAAAAGAAAAATACATGGGCTCTTTAGTTAGTACTTTATTAAGTCAAGAAGTAAAGAAAACAAAAAACATGGGATCCTTAAATTGTGGTTGCTCTATTTGTTTTTTACATACCATAATTGTCGGTAGTTTATGAGGTTATAATTTTATAAGCTTATTTCCATGTGGTGAAGTGAGAGTGACAACATGACATTTACCTATATATATCTATACCTACCTAGCTTTTAACTGTCAAATGCCCTAGTTAGAAAAATATACAAATTGTCGGTTATTAATTAAAAATAAATAAATAAATAAAGGGTTAATATTAAAATATCTAAATCTTTTGGCATTTAAGTGGGGTTTTAAATCTTTAACCCATCTCATAAAGAGCAACTAAGCTTAAAAAAATGTAGACCAAAAAGTAATTATGCATGTGAATGTGAAATAGACAATGAAAAGGCCCTCCTCTTACTTTTTGGGGTTTTGGGACTTTAATATTTATAATTAAAAATAGGGTTATCAATTATGTTTCTTTAAACACGTACGGTTGAATTTTATTTATAACACTAGAATTCAAAGCAAGACAATTGTTTTTTTTCCTTTTTCTTAGAATTGTCAAAAGTCTTGAATTGGAGTCATCTCTCATCTCATTATCATCAATATATATACAAGCCCACATACATACTTAAATAATTAAATTTGGTTCAAGTTTAATTAATGTCACGTTACATCATTATCATACTATATTGCATACGAATAATGTTATTTGACACCTTAAGATGTCCAACAGCACATGAGGTAGCACCCTATAGTTGGTTAGTGATACTTCATAATACGTATTAAATTCAAATGTGTGGGACCCGATATTAGATTCCACCAATAACAGTATGTCACATCCTTATAATATTGGGCACCAGTGGTACCCTTTAGCATTTCTCATTGTATACATATATAACTTACACATGCAATAAAATAGAGGTTATTTAGGATTTTCGCCCCTGAATTATTCATATTGTTGTAAAGTAGGACTTCTGTTAAGTTTTATCTTATGTGGCTAACAAATTGCTGATTTGTCATTGCCACGTCAGTATCATGTGTATAATTTAAAATTAAAAAATATATATTTCTTATAAAATATTAAAATTCAAAATATTTCAAAAATTCAAAAAATTATTTTTTCATTTTAATTCTTAAAAGATTAATTTTTCTGAATATTTTCTTAAAAGATTAATAAAATAAAATTTTCAAATATTAAAAAAAATAAACCGAAAATGATCTATTTTTTTATAAAACTTAAACTAATCTAATTTAAACGTTATTAATTCTGTCATTATTAAAAATAAATATTTGAAAATTATGTTTAATTACTCTTTTAAGAATTTATTAAAAAACTAAAATCAATATTTCTAAACTAAATTATAATTTGAACTAAAACAAATTATATTTTTTAATTTTTTGCTTGTTTTCTAAATGTGTTTGATTATCTACGTTTGAAATATAGATTTGTTTGAGTTTTTATTTTAATTTAGTTTTAAAATATTGATTTCAATTTTTGTAAAATTATATTTGGATTAAAAAAATTATGCTTATTGATTTTTTATTTTATATAATTTCATAAATTTAAAAATCAACTTTATTAATTTTTATTTAATTTTTTTTAATTTAAAATTAATTAATTAATAAAAAAAATTATTTTTAAATATTTTTTAACTGTCACGTCAACAACCTGTTACTATATTAGACGAAATTAACAAAAGTCTACAAGTATAATAATTCGAGTGGTATTTTTTTCAAGCAAAAGAATTCGGGGACAAAAATCTACAAGTGCTATAGTTCGAGGAAAAAAATAACATTTTATCTTAATTTTTTATTTCATTCCATTCTTATTTCTTTTCCATTCTCATTCATATTCCTCAATTTTCATTATCTTCTACCAAACATCGCCTAAACAATTTTATTACTCCAATTAAAGAGAACTAATGCCCTATTGTATAAAATAACATACGTTTTTCTTCTAAATAAGCCATTGGTAATTAGCCAGGCCGGCTAATCTAATCACATCCTAATCAATAAAATATTTGTTAATTAAATAAGATTTCTTCTGAGTGAAACCCATGTTGACGTATGGCAATGTTTCGTCTAATTTGGATTACGTTTTGATAACATTAATTGCTATTAATTAATTGATGTATTATTAGATTATCTGATCAATTGATGTTTTAATTAATTTCGTTATTAAGATATTTTTAAATTACTCATTTTTTATACATATTTATGGCCGCCGGCAAATGGCAATTAGTTTTTATATATATAAATGCAAAATTCTTGAAATGGTTTTTATTACAGTGATTACACGTCACTAATTGAGCACTAAAATAGTTATCTATATATAGTTATTTTAAGTTATAATAGTGACAAATGATCACTATAGTAGTGATTATTTCGTACATGAACTTTTTACTATATTCTATATTATCTCAATTCTAAAAAATATTGTGAAATTAATTTCGACTATAAATGAATATATATTAAAGGAAAAAAATAAGTTCTACTTATAAGAGCACCCCCAAGAGCACTCTTAATGGATGGGCTAAAATTTATAATTCTTTATAATACAGAGAAAAAAATAGTTAAATAGTCTTTCAATGAGTGATGTAAACTTATATTTTTTTTACCTAAATAATAGTATTTCTCTATATGTAGTGAAACACTATTCATCAAGCTATAAATATTTTATTATTTTGTATAAACTTTTGTATATATATAAGTGTGATACTATTATATTTAATTATTTTATTTCTTAAAATGATTAAAATATATTTTTTAAAATATAATATTTAAATGATGTAGATAAAAAAATAAAGAAGTTGGTGTATGGTATAATATAAAAGTTTGAGGTAAATTATAAAAAAAAATTGTTTTTGTGATGTATTTTATAATACACTTTCTCTATAATATTTAGCTAAAACTCACAAAAACATCTTCCATCAGCTCCTTCATACATATATTTATAATAGCTATGCACAAACTCCAATTAATTCATATCTACATTTAGATATCATATATATAATATTTTAATATTATTATTTTTCTTTATAAGCTTTCTCTATCTCATTTAATATATATTTATTATTTCTTTTTTCTTTTTTACTTATTTTATTTTACTTTAATTAATAAAATATGTTTAAAGATATAATATTTAAATGATATAGAAAAATATATAAAAAAACTGATGTATGATATAATGTAAAACTTAGAGGTAAAATAGAAAAATATGTGTTTTGGGGAGGTATTTTAAAGGATGGAGTAGAGTATCCACTGAGAGTGCTCTAAGGAGTATTATACTTCATCTTTTAAAATATCTCTACAAAACACATTTTTTTCTATTTTACCTCTAAATTTTATATTATACCATACATCATTTTTTCTATATCATTTAAATATTATATTTTTAAATATTTTTTATTCATTTAAAATATTTTCTAAAACTATCAATAATATCCTTATATCTTTTAATATTTATAATATCTACCCATATGTAATATCACATAATTATATTATAATTTAAATTTATCCAAATTTATAATATAAATTAAAATATCAATTAATCTAAAAAAAAATTACAAATAAGAAATTTTAATGTAAATAGGTTCATTTAATTGTTTTATCTATGCATAGACTTCATAATACATAATTATATTGTGTTGATAAAATATTGTTTTGAAGGATTAATATAGTAGACTTTAGATATAAATTTGTACAGTAAATTTATCTAAAAATATTTGTAAAATGAATCATATGTTGTATTTCTCTTTTACTTAGAACACTATTGGTGGATACTCTACTCTGTACTTCAATATAACTCACTAAAACACTTCTTTTCCTATTTTACCTCATACATATATATTATATCATATAACAACTTTTCTATATTTTTCTTCACAACATTTAAATAATATATTTATAATAAACAAATTAATAAAATATTATATTATATATCATATTTGTTTAAATATAAATGCAATAGTCAACAAAAGTGTGTAAAAAAATATTGAATTATTTGTACATATCAACCTCACCTAAGAGAGTTGTCTCTGGAAGTAGAGATTCTTTCCTCCGAAGATTGCCTTTAGCTATTTTAGCTCAAAGTTTACATCATCCATTGAAAATTTATTTTGCTTATTTTTTGCTACATTTTAAAGTTTAAGGTATTTTACCTATTCCTTTGGATTGCTTTTAGTTTTAGCTATTTTTTTTCTTTCAGTTTGGGGTAATATACTCCACTCGTTGGGAGTGCCCTGATGACTTTATAATATATATTTAAAAATGGTAGGTAACTATTTGGTATCCTGTGTTTTTGCAAAGTATCATTTTGGTACCCTCTGTTTTCAATAATGCTTATATGGTATCATGTATTTTAAAATCGTACATATTTGGTACCCTAAACTCAAATTTAATTAATAAAATTTTACCAATTTAATCAAACTGCTATCAATTATGTAAGTTCCAAATTTAAATTTAATTACTTAATTACATATAACTGATGACAGTTTAATTAAATTAGTAAAATTTTATTAATTAAATTTGAGTTTAGGGTACCAAATATGTACAATTTTAAAATACAGGGTACCATAGAAGCATTATTGAAAACAGAGGGTACCAAAATAATACTTTACAAAAGCATAAGGTACCAAACAAATAAATTCCCTAAAAAGATAATATTGTAATATCAAACATCATTGGAAAAGAAAAACTCTCTCACCAACCATAGCTTAGTCTGTAGAAGAATATAATTTATAAAAGCTACTTAGATGATAAAAATTATTCATTTATTTATTTTTATTAATTAAAAAAAAAGATAAAATAGGAAATTATTCTATTAACGAAGTATAAAATTTCACTAAACTATATAAAAAAAAAAAAATTTACTCATTTGGAATCCTGTGTTTTTGCAAAGTATTATTTTGGTACCCTCTTTTTTCAATAATGCTCATATGGTATCTTGTATTTTAAAAACATTCATATTTGGTACCCTAGACTCATATTTGATAAATAAATTTTATCAATATGATCAAACTGTCATAAGTTATACGTAATTAAGTAATTAAATTTGAATTTTGAACTCACATAATTGAAAAGCATATTGATTAAATTGGTAAAGTTTTTTTTTATCAAAAGAAAAATTATATTGATCAACTAACAATTACAACGAAACAGAGGAAGGATACAACCCACCTCAGCAAAACACCTCACTAGATACAAATTCCTAACAAACTTAATCATCTGCTTTTCTCTAGAAGTACAGTTACTGCCAATTAAATTCAAAACTCTAACTTTGATTGAATATCTAATCAAATGGTGAATCTTGTACACTGGTAAGCAATAATTTTCAAGCCAACAATGATTCATATTCAGCCAAATATGATACACAGCTGCTGCACATGCTGCATGAAGAATCATCGAAAGCCAACCAGCTCGAGGCAAAGACAGCCACTGGATCCAATTCCTATACTGAACTGGCCAAGAAAAACCTTTCAGCCACCCCTGAGCAGCAAGCAGAACTTTTATGGAGAAAACACAATAAAAAAACAGATGAGTATGATTTTCATCCTCTTGACAACAGACTAGGCAGCTTAATGAATGAAGAGGCACATGACAGGACTGCAGCCAATCTCTAGTAAGTAATTTCCAGTTCACAGCAAGCCAATGAATGAACTGGTGCTTAGGAGCTGAGAGTCTACACCAGATAGCCTTCACATACTGCACCAGATCTCCAGGAAACACAATCGAGTACAGAGTGCCCAAATGAATTTTCTCATTCCTAACCGCAGCATTCAACACAGAACTAGACCAGATATGACTAAATTTAATGATTTTCCTCCAATACCAACTGGTATCCTGCTTTAAACGATACTCCCTAATTGAATCACCTTTTAGATAAACACAATTAACTCATTTAACCCATAGCATATGCCTGTTTGGAAGAGACTGCCCAAATGTACTTAGCCAACATAATTTTGTTCCAAGAAGAGCTATCCTTGAAACCCAACCCACCAAAGCACTTAGGTCTGCAGACATGCTCCCAAAAGATCCTATGAATTTTACTAAATTGGTAAAATTGGTAAAGTTTAGGGTACCAAATATATATGATTTCAAAATAAAGGGTACCGAATATGTATGATTTCAAAATATAGGGTACCAAATAAGTATTATTGTAAACACATGTACCAAAACGATACTTTATAAAAATACAGGGTACCAAATGGTTACCTACCCGTATAAAAACACATAAATATTTACTTCCTTAATTAAAGTGTTTTTCAATACATAAAATACTTTTGAAATTTTATGCAAACTTTCTCAAAATGAATTTTTAAGACTCTTTAAAATCCTTAAAATATCATGTCAAAAAAATCGATTTTTTTATTTATATATAATATGGTCTCTTATGATAAGAGATACATGTTTAAGAAGAAAAAAAAATATAAATCCCTTAATTATATCGAATATAATTGTTTTTCTGCAACAATGCATAAATTATATGTAAAATACACGTGTAGAGAGAGAGAGAGAGATGGATGAAACGTGGATGGGATAATTGGATGATCGTGCACAAACGTAGTAGAAGAGCCTATCCTATGAGATGATACTCCCTACTACTACTTCTACTACTAAAAAAGACAAAACATATAGTTGACCAGGTCAATGCTTCTCTTTTGGATCTCACTCACTCACATCTCCACCAAACCAAATTCACCTCCACTTGGCTCACCTCAACGCGTCCCACGGCGCCATCAACTACCTTTCTCGTCATTCAATCCTCACTCTTCTCTCTTCACCTATAACTTTCCCCTTCTCTTTCTCCATTATTTACAAACTTGCCATTATTCCTTTGATCACTAATTAACATTCAGCCATTATTTTTTATTTTCTTATAGGGATTATATTTTGTTATTTTATTTTTATTTTTGTAATTCTTTTAAATGGAATGATCCCCAATGTCCAAACCACAACTCGACACAACTCACTAGGTATATTTTTTAGGAAAAGAAGTGTCAAATCTTGTCACGAAAAAATAACTTTATCGGGGTACAAATCTATACATATTATATAATATGTACAGATTGATATTGTAGGGGTTAGAACTCGACCTTGAGTTACAAAACTCGATGCCCAACTATGAGATACTCTAATAAACATTAAATTCAGCATTAGTATGATAACTTATATCATGTATCTAATTTTAAGAAAGATACAATTTTCACAATCATTGTTTGTCATGAATCAATGATGTATTATATTACTTAATTATTACTATTTTAATATTTTATATATACAATAAATCATTTTAAAATTGTATATTTTCACCAATTTCGAAAATTCTTTATAATTATGACAAAAAAAATTATAATTTATTTAATTAAAAATCTTTTCAAATTAAAAAAAAAGTAGTATTTTTTTTAATTTAATATAGAATAATTGTGATGTTGTACACTTTATATACACTATCGTGGTAAATTATATATTTTACACACAAGGATAAGTTATAATCCCTGTGTTTTTACTTTGCGATATTGTGTGTAGTCACAACAAACATCATAAATTTAAAATAATTTAGGACACCGTAAATAGGGTTCCAGACTTCCAGTACCACCACAAGCACAATATTATGTTTTGACCCTATTTTCGACACCTTAAATTATTCAGAAGATCCTGAAAACATACAAACAGTTTGGGTAACTACAATGAACACCATCGTGTAAACATATAGTGATCATAACTTGTTTACGGGTGTGAACTAGAGCCTGCACCATAGTGTTGAATCACCACCATTGTCGTGCCTTAATTAAATAATATATAAGTTTTTTTTGTTTTGATATGATTGTTCTCATAACATTTTGTTATCTTAATTTTTAGTATGATGACGTGACAAATAATTTATGACACTTGTTGAATGAAGATGGTGGCATAGGAGTTGTTCGATCGAGACAAAGCACGACAACAAACATGTGTTGCAAAGCGTAAATTCCTATAAATAAGAGGTCTCACTGTACATTTAGAGCTTAAGTGAGACTTAGATACATATGTTTTATAAAATTGTAAAGAGAACTCAATGCTTAAGAAACTTAGCTGATCCTAGTTTATCTTTTCTTAGGTATTTGAGTAACAAATTAATAAAAGTTGTCTGATCGAGACAAAGCGTGACAACAAGCATGTGTTGCAAAGCGTATATTCCTATAAAGAAGAGGTCTCACTATACATTTAGAGCTTAAGTGAGACTTAGATACACATGCTTTATAAAATTGTAAAGAGAACTCAATGTTTAAGAAACTTATTTGATCCTAGTTTATCTTATCTTAGGTATTTGAGTAACAAATTAATAAAAATAATTCATGAACGTAGGTCTATTTCTTTATACCAAACCACGTAAAATCTTCGTGTGTATTTTCTTTCTTGTTCTTGAGATATGTCCTATGTTTCTTTCGTATTTACAAAAAATTATCGTTGCCCAAAAGAGGATCATGAAACACACTAGTCAAAAATTTAAGATCACTTTATCAAAATTAGAAGTATTTTAAATATTGATATATTTTTTTTTAATAAAAAATAGTAGAAATATAATACAAAATATCAAAATAATAATTAAATGCTATGTAGGTTCCAAAACAAATAATATAATATTAAAATTGTATACAGCTAATGAATAAAAATAATATATTTATGTATTACATTTAGTTTGCTCATTGATATATTACTTTTTTATTTAGGCAAATATTTTAATTAAAACAACCATTCAATGGATCCAAAACTTCTTTTCCAAAAAAAAAGAAAAAATCCAATATATGATCCCATCTTAGGGTGTTTATCATTGGTCAATTACGTTGGACAAACTTTATCAAACACTTTAAAAAAATTCGAATTGAATTTTGTCAACTTGAAATTCGTCCCAATAAAATATATATTTTTTTATAAACCTTCAATAATTTGATCGTAAGAGAGGTAACTAGTTAAATTAATATATACATCTATAAATTTAATAATCAATATAAGAAAATTTATTTCCAACTTCTTTTATTACAGTTTTTTTTTCAATATTATTATTACGGGTCATAAACAATCGAATTATTCATGATGTCGTATTTTTATGTTAATTAATTAGTAATTAAGCTACCTTTATTTAATTCATGGATAGAATTAGTGTGGAGAGAAAGATTTATGCAAAAATATTCTAATTTATTTATATGTGAAATTTATGTTATTTTCTATATTTTTTCAATAATATCTATTTTGTTATTCCCTATTTTCTCTTTTTTATAGCGAGGATATAATATATATATTGTATATATGTATACATAAAAATGGAATTTATTTATCCCTTTATATTTGTAATAATGCACCAAATTATATTATTATCCAATAAAAAATATAAATATTATGCTAAATATAGCACAAAAAAATCAATAAATAATATATTTGACACATCTTTTATAACTATGGTCCAAATGAATAAAGATGTATGATTGATACGAAAATAAATTTTCAATTAACCACCATTTAATATTTATTGAAAATATATTTTCTTCTATATTTACATTTAAGTAATACCAATAATAAACTAGATAGTAAAAATAATTATAGTGACACAAAAGTAAATAAAAAATAAGTATTTATTGTTAATCTAAATTTGAATCATATATTTTCTACTATATTTGACACAATTTTTTAAAACGGGTAAAATTTGTCATTAGAGCAACTAATTTTTGAAGAGTGCTATATTATAATAATGAATCAAAAATTTGACAATCTATTGATAATAGACAGCTTGAAATTTTTATTTTTCTTTATTTTCTTTTAATCCATTAAAACAGACAAAAGTTTTCCTACATGAAAAACCGAAACAGATGATTTTTTTTAAATAATGGAAACATATGTTTGATTTGAATAAAATATGTATGAAGGGTATAATTGTCAATTAATTAATATCGGCTTCTTTTTTTTTTTGCCACAATTAATTGTATATCCATTCTAAAAAATAATAAAGATAGAACTCAAATATTTCAAAGCCATATAATACGGAATTTGAAGGTTTTTGTCAAATTAATCATAAAATCATTCTCAATTTAAGGAACAACACTATTTTCTCTTACATTTTAAGAGTAATAAATATTATTCGTATATTCTTTGAATGAAAATGATTTGTTGTTGGTTTGAACCGTACAATTAAGTTATGAAAATTAATAATGATTGACGAGTATTAAGCCATCCCATTCCCATGGACCTTTGACAATAATCATTAATTAAGCATAAGACAATAGTTTTTAAAATCTACACAACAATTCTAATTTATTTATTGTCTTTTAGATAAATATTTTTGTTGAAGTATTTGATTCAGGAAGAAGACTTAGTAAGAAACCAACACCTATATAAATTATTAATTCTAAATTATCTCTTGAATTAATAAAAAAAATCTCTGTTCCTAAGAAAAAAATTAATAATCGAATACTAAGGTTATTTGCTGTATTACAAAATTCTTAGTTTTTTAATTTTTTTTTATGTATTATAACTGTTAAAAAAATTAGAGGTGTATAATATATAAGCAAATATCAAAACTGTCCATAACAATTAAAAAAATTTGTTAAAAAATTAACTAAAAAGATTTGATTGACCTTTTTTTTCCCAAACACTAATTTGTCAAACAATAAAAAAAAACTTAAAAGCATTTATTATGTTTATAATTAAGGGCAATATAGTAAAACAACATTGTCCCTTCAATTATTCAAAAGGGCTGACATTTGCATTGTAAAAATATATGTGGGCACCTTCTATAAAAATAAAATTTAAATTAAATTAGATTATTAATTATCTCCTAATATTTTTTTTAATATTTTTTTTTTATATATTACTCCTCACTTTTTAATTTTGTATAACGATCTCAAAGATAATATATATAATTTATATTTTTTTTAACTTGAATTTTCTTCATTTTTTATTTTATTTTTTTGCCAACAAATTTAGATAAACATTATTTGCATGTATTTTTATTTTAGATATAAGAGAGGAGTTAAAAAACAGAAAATATGCATATAATTTTTAATATTTATTTTACTTTATTTTTAATAAGGGATATTTCACTCTATATGCATAATAGTCTCTATTATTACAAAAAAAAAAAAAAAAAAAAAAAAAAACCACCACTATGAACTATTTCATTTTGATACTAAACATTCCCCATCTACCCAAAATATCTCTCCTATTTTTCCACCCAAAAATTTGTTTACATCTTATTTCTCTTTGGCTCACAAGAAACCCCAAAATCTAACCGAACCCAATCCTCATCGAGCCCCAACCTCCGTCGAGCCCAACCCCCGCCGAGCAACTCAGGCGACCCCTCTCACCTAACTCTGTTTATCTCCATTTGCCCGAGACCCACGACGACACATTCCTTTTGAACCCGAGACCGATGGCGCTGATTTCCTCCCACGGCGACAATCAAATGTTAAATATTGAACCCAACACCATTTTTAAGTGAAATGCATGTTTAATTTGTGGGTTTTGTGGGTTTTTTTTTTCTGGATTTGAACCAGTGGCTCGATAGGTTTGATGGTAGCTCGATAGGGTAGTATGAATGTGTCGATATGAGCTCGATGGGGTATATGGTTAAGCTCGATAGGAGATCGATGGGGTATATGGTTAGGCTCGATAAGACAGTAATTGGTTAGGCTCGATGGGGTCTATGGTAGGCTCGATAAGCTCGTTAGGAGCTCGATGGGGTATACAATTAAGATCGATGGGTTATATGGTTAGGCTCGATAGGGTCTATGGTTAGGCTCGATAGGAGCTCGATGGGGTATATGGTTAGGCTTGATAGGACAATAATTGGTTAGGCTCGATGGGATCTATGGTTAGACTCGACAGGATCGATAGACTCAATAGGATATTGATACAAGCTCGATAGAACATGAATTGTTTAGGTTCGATGGGGTCTATGGTTAGGCTCGATAAGCTCGATAGGAGCTCGATGGTTTTGATTAAGGCAAATTAGAATTTTTCTTGAAGTTAGCTCGAGATCTTAACAGAACCCACACCATCTGTCTATTATCGAGCCCCTATCGAGCTCCCATCGAGCACATATTGAGAAATAACTAAACCAAATAGTCAAGGGTCCAATCGAACCCTTATTGAGTTCATATTGAGCACCATCGAGAAATAAATGCTATACCTATCGATCTATCATCAAGCCACTATCGAGCAGCATCGAGCTCACAACTTAATCGTCTTTTACATAGTATCGAGCCCCTATCGAGCATTTATCGAGCAAAACTGTTGCAGAAAATGTAGAAAACTCAGAAAAACACATATTTCAAAATCTCTCCAGCAAACCCAAAAAACACACCAATATAGTCTCAGATCTGTTCGAAATAACAAAAAAAAAAGTAAACAAACAGTACCCAACACAAAAAAATAAACAATATTCTTACCTATAGTTTTTCTCCTCCAAAATCCCTAAAAATGGATGTTGCCTTTGATATTGAGATATTTACAGAGACAATGGAGATGACTAACAACGATTTTAGAAAATAATTTAGAACTCACCGTGGGTTTTGGTGAGGGTTTCGTGAGAGAGAAAGAGAGAGATAAGAGAGAGGAGATAGGAGTTTTGGTGATATAATGGGAGGGGTACTTTAGGTGGATGGAGAATGTTTAGCATCAAAATGAAAGAGTTAATAGTGGTGATATTTTTTTGTAATAGTAGAGACTATGCATAAAAAGTGAAATTTCCCTTTGATAATAAATAGAATGTTTTCATACAATTTTAGCATGGTAACATAGGCCATGTTCTCTTAAAAAAAACACAAGTCCTGTTTGGCATGACTTTAGAAGAACTTTTGAAGTCCTAAAGTCCATTTTAGTTATATTTAGATAAAAGCTGCAAATATTTTTTTTTATTTAGAAGAGTTTTATAGAGAAGTAATTACACACCAGATTCTGAAAGACCTTTAAAAAATTAGGAGAAGTTGTTATCTTAATTAATTTAATGAACTTTAGTAATACTTATTTTACCCATTTTTTGTAAAAGAAAAAAAATTAAATTACATACTTATCGTAATTATTAGATTTTATTTCCTTCTTTAAATTAGGATTTCTTCCTTCTATAAATTATAATTTCTTTTCTTAAAAAATCATATCTTTTAATTTTCTTTAAAAAAATATATTCTGTCTTATTTAACTTCAATATTAGAATACGATTGTTCCCTAACTATATTCAGATTTTTATTAATGAATATTCAATTTAAAATTTCACTTTTAAATTTTTTTGTTCTTACACTTTTTGAAGAAAAAAATCAGATTTATTTAATTAATTAATTAATATTAATTCATATGTGTATGCAATTTAATTTTTTTTAGAAGAACGTCTAATTTTCAAATAAGCTCAAATACAAAATATATATATATTATTATTATTATATTTACTTATGAAAAAAATTGACATATATTATTTCATAAGAGTTTTTATACGATGGACCTACCAAGTACTATGAAAAGCTTTTTAATTAAAAAAATATTTTGTTAAATTAGAAATTCAAACTTTTACTTTTCTTAAGATTAAAAGAGACTATAATACTTTTTTTCTTTCTGACCCTATAAAATTATAATGCTTCTTATTTAAAATATATATATATATATAAATATTGAGTGAAAGTAAAGGGTAATATGGTAAAAGAGGCAGAGAGCAAAACCAGGTCAGCGTCCGCGAAAACGAAGAAGAAACGGTCTTGTCTCGGACCATTTCACTCGCGCTGCTTACATATATAACTGTTGAAACTCAATCTTTTTTTAGAACTCTCCTATTATCTCTCTCTCTCTCTCTATACTTTTTCCTTCTCAATTTTCCCGAGAAAGTGAGAAAGAAAATCAAATTTCAGTTAATATGCGGGCAACAGAGAACAACCAGGGTTCGTTTCTGAACCGAATCAGTATACGCCGCAATCAGGTGGTTTCTATGGATGTAAACCATGAACAAGAGCTCGAAGACATTGAAATCTTTCAGAAACATGTCAGTGATCGATTCTCCAACCTCTTTGCCTCCTCTGACGAATCCCCTATCGCCGGCGCCGGCGACACAGCCCTTCTCTCTATCGCCTGGCTCCGGAAGCTTCTCGATGTTTATCTCTGCTGTGAGGCCGAGTTCAAGGTGCTCCTCATAATGGGTCGGGACCCGTCTCATATCTCGAAACCCCCGCTCGATCGTCTCATCCCAGAGCTTCTCGACCGGGCTGTGAAATCTTTGGACATTTGTAATGCTGTGACTCATGGTATCGAGGCAGTCCGGCATTGCCAGAAGCTCGCCGAGATCGCGGTTTCGGCTTTGGGTCAGAAGCCGATCGGAGATGGTCAAGTCCGGCGAGCTAAAAAGGCTTTGAATTCGTTAATTGCGGCCATGGCGATCGAGGACAAAGACGGCGTCGGAGGTAAATTTTCAGACAGAGCTTGGTCTTTTGGGCGTAAAGGAGGCGCAGGATCCGCCTCGAGTAAGGATCGAACCGTCGGGCAATTCAGGTCTCTGTGGTGGGGAATGGCTAAAGGCTGGTCCGCGGCGAGGCAGCTTCAAGCAATGTCATCCAATTTGGTGGCGCCTCGTGGAGCTGAGTCAACCGGGTTAGCTCAACCGGTTTATATAATGAGCACTGTTATGATGTTTGTGATGTGGGCTATGGTGGCTGCGATTCCCTGCCAGGAGAGGACAGGTTTGGCGACTCATTTTCCAGTACCGAGGCAATTGGCTTGGGCTCAACCCATGATTGGATTACAAGAAAAGATAGCTGAGGAGTGGAAGAAGAAGGAGAAGAAAGGGTCATTTGGGTTATTAGATGAAATACAAAAGCTGGAGAAGCTGGGCTTATCCTTGACCGAATTCGCAGACTCGTTTCAGTTTCCGGCGGAGCCTGAGCGACTCGAAGAGGTGGCGACCCAGGTGGCTGAATTGGCTGAAACTTGCCGAAAGATGGAGGAAGGATTGGTTCCTTTGCAGCAGCAGATTAGAGAGGTGTTCCACAAGGTTGTGAGGACTAGAACAGAGGTCCTTGATGTGTTGGACCAATCTGGTAAAGTGTTTACCCCCACAGTGTAAAAAGATATATTATATATATATGGTTTATTGATTAATCACTCACTTATAGTATTGAGAGATCTTGAAAGAGCTTCAGAGTAGAAACTTTTTTGAGGTAAAATCTTCATGATCCCTTGTTCAATTACAGTCTTGTGAATCTCTTTTGGTTCACGAAGACATGGCCTCATTGAACCTGAAAGTTGGATCATGGTGGTGTGTCCATAGTGGTGTCCAAATATTTTGATTGAGCTTATAGCTTAATTTAACCACTAAGGGTGTGGCGAACTTTGCTTCTTTTTTTTTTTTTTTGCTGAATGTGAATTCTTCTCTTTTGAGTAACTTGTAATTTTGTTGTTTTGGTTTTTGAGTACATAAACACTCTAATCAAAGATTGTAGATAAACGTAACCTAATAAGGAATTTCTTTGTTCTTGTTATGTTTCCCAATTCACAAAAGAAATGATTGGAAATTTTGCACGCCATTAAGTGACAGCCTAGAGAATGTGGTTGTCATGTTCATATGTGTTCTGTTTTTGAAGTTGTGGTTGCCATGTTTACATATTTGGTGTTGATTTGGTTGGAATATTAGTCATACTAAAAGGTATCTAATCTACTTTACACACCAAGTGTTATGTACAAATTTAAAGTAAGGAACAATTATCAGCTTTTCAACATACTAATTATAATATATATTTATGTATTGGACTTGGTATGCCTCGATACAATAATTCTTTATTCCAAGTGAAGTAATATCTCTTTGAATGGAGAATAAATCAAATTGAATCAACATGATAAAGAACAAGTTAAGTGAATCTACAAATCTACCAAAATTGTACTACCAAATGCATGACGATAGTGACGACTTTATACTAAACTTGTACCAAAAGAAAGAGGTAAAAAGAGAGGACTTCGTCAGCATTATTCTTGACCCCCCAAATAGATAGGCACCTGACAGGGATGAGAATCATACAGAAGATGACGATAGTTGAAGATATGGCTCAAGTCACTTTTGGTTTTGATTAAATTATTATTTTGGATTGGAGCAATGAGATTAAAATAACACTACCTTATTATGGTTCTTATTGTACTCCGTAAATTGTTGAGTAGGAAAAATGATACTTTTGATTATATATAATTAACACAAGGCCTAATATTATGACCGATGTTGTGGATTGTGGTCGACTTTGATCGTTGTATCCTGCAAAGGGGACTGTTCCAAAGGGTGTTTCACACTGAGATTTTTAGAAATAAGTGCCTCTTTCACATTTAACCCAATATTCTTCTTACTTGGTAAAGTTTGTGCAATTTTTGCTCCCAAAACTCATGCCAACTTTTAGAATTTTCAAATAAGTACAACTAGAGTTGCGAGTAACTATTAGTGGGAGTTTTCTCATTAACCATGGGACCTATTTCCCACATGATTTTTTTCACGTTATGAGCTGCATTGGTATGGCCATGGCCACTATGGTCTTCGTAAGAGTTGAGTGGCTTAGAGTCTTGGACAAATCTAGAGCAATTGTAATCTACCAAAAGCTGTGGCAATCACATGATGAGATCTCTCCCAAAGCATACATATGCTTTTGAAAGCCCTCCATGAACTGAATTCACTAAGGTCATCTCATCTAGATCTACCACAAAGCCTAATATGGTAATGCCATGGCCCATAATATCTATCCCATAGCCACACCATGAAATTGAAATGTTTTTTAATGGAAGGAAAGAAAGAAATAAGATTTGGTAACCAATCAATGAGTTGTTGAAAATAATTGATTTGTAAAGTTGAGTTCTGAAAACGCCATTGCATTTTTCTTGGCCATATTAATTTTGAAAGCACTTGCACAGTGAACTAATGATAGCAATGTTTATGCGTCTGTCTGTGTGTAGCGTAACGAGTTGAAAATTATTGGTTGTGGTTGACTTTTAAGATTTTCTTTTTACAATTTTTCAATGACAGTAGATTACATGAAACTATGAGCCTGGTGTTTTCTTTTCTCTAATAATTTGAAGCTTACCGGTCCAAAGTTACAGACGTAGCCAAACCCAAAGCCAATTATTATAAGGATAACATAATAATAACATACTGTAATAACTACGAACCGACCAATAAAGATCAACATTGAATGAGAGATGTTTAAACAAGAAGTAACTAACTCCAACCAACCCATGTAAATGAGTTGATAGCGTTAGTTTTTGAATATTTTCCAAAGGTAAAGTGGAAAATCATTATCCATGAAAAACGCTGCTGTTGATTTCTTCTTTACGTTGGCATCTCACAATAGCAAAAACTTTTTCTTTTTTGACATTAAGAATGATGTAGTATTATTAGGCTAAGTGTATGACTACAACATTATGTTCCTTCAGTGCCGGCCTCACCTTAAGGCAGGTGAGGCAGTTGCCTCAAACCTCCGAACATAAGAGTTCTCATCTTCTATATATCATTTTATATATAATTAATGTATACTAATAAAAAACTAATGTAAAAACACGCATAGATGTGTGAAAAATATAAGAAAAATAATAATAAGAGAAAGACAAAACAAGAAAATGACAAACAAGATGATTAAATTATAATAGATTGTTTATCTCTGTTTTAAAATTCTCATTGTTAATGTTAGATTATTTTGTATCAAATACAAAAATTTACTATTTATAGAAAAATAATTGACTGAAAAATAATATATTCCTTGTAAGTTTATCTAAGTTTTATCGGTAATAGTTTAGAATTAGAAAAAAATATCCAACATAAAATATGCATCAAATTATATTAATGTTAAAATTTGAAAGGAAAAACCTCAATTTTTGTGTTCGTCTACGGCCCCGGATTTGCTCGAGTCGGCCCTGTGTTCCCTTATACTAAAATTATATTGTTTTATAATATGTAAAATTGATATAAAACATGTACCAAAAGTATATCATATTTGATATATTTGTAACAAAAATATTACCAGGACATTTCAAAAATACAGTTTTTAGATCTAATTCCAAATAAGTTATAATCATAAGCTGAAATTATATAAAATATGTAGGTACAATAAATTATAGTAAAACATATCAAATACATATCTTAAAAAATATATGGTCCATTCATGGGTTTGCATGGTGGGGAAGCTAGGAGGGGCGAACCTTTCTCGCTCGCTGGTGGTAATTGGGTTTGGGGTGTCCTCCATTGGTGTCGATCTCTCCCTCTCTCTTGTTTTCTTTTCTCCTTTTCCTTTTCTTTCTGTTCTTTGTTGTAGGTGGTGGTGGTTCGTGTCCAACTGCCACAAATACTAATTGTAATATCCAACATTTTCATTATACATTTTTTTATTATAAATCAGAGTTTTAATACATAAAATGTACAAGTTTACAAATTTAAGAAATAGTAATGGAAAAATAGTGTTTAAAATATCATTTTATGTTTTTAATGAGATTAAAGAGAGAGAAACTTGAGTAGTCAAGTATAGGACCCGAATGTCATATAATTTTAATTGGGGATTTTTATAAAATTAAGAAAGTTTTGCTAAAGGACTTATTTGAAAAGAATTTTAATATTTTGGGTCCAAGTGTAATTTTTAAAAAAATAATAATAAATAAATAAATAAAATAAAATAAAAGGCTTCAGCCTTTCTTTTTACCCGAGCCCCTCTCTCTCTCTCCTCAGAAAACCCCTCTCTCCCTCTCTCCCTCTCTCTCTCTCTCTCTCTCTCTCTCTCCTCTACGTATCACTGTTGCCGACGACGCAGGAGTACTTTCCGGCCACCATTTTTAGCCACGCGCCGGACCGTTGGATTCAGAGGCCTCCGAACTATCGACCCACGCGGGAATCTAGAGCTCACTCGCCGATTAAACGCCTCAACCACTCGATTTAAGTTCGGCCACCCCGCGACTTTAAAGTTGCGATTCGGCCACCTCGGGCATCCGTTTGCCGATTCGTCACCACCATCGTGTTCCTCGTGTTGTGGGCTTCAAAACCCAATAACTTGTTCCTACATCTACCATAGTTGGGTGGTGGGCCCACCACGAGCCACCGCGATCCACCGTAGATCGACGGTCGAAACTTAGTGTTCGAGGTTCCGAAGTACGTTTTGAGTCTCAGAAAATCATCGTTTGACTTATTGTGGAACCCGATCATTTTGGTATAATTTCTTTAACCTATATATTGTGATTTAATTGTGATTGATTAGAGTAATTGTTATTATGTGTATTTATAGTATATAATTATATATTATTGATATATGGAATATTTTCTGTAATTTACTGGCTGTCTGGGATTATATATATTTTTGATACAGGTTTTGATTTTGGAATTGTCCACTTTATAGCCGTTGTGCTGTCTAATTTTCTAGAAAATATTAGATATTAAATAAAGTATAAAAATACATATTTAATTGATTTTATATTAATATGGAAATTATTATGATTAAGTAATTTTAATTATTATTGTTATTATTTTGTTAAGTAAATCAAGAATACAGATTCATATATATATATATATATATATATGAAAAGTATGATTTATAGTAAACCTATTATCTAACCATTATTATTGTATATTAATATTTGAATATTAAAATAATATCAAATATTAGTTTCTTACAGTTATTGATATTTGTAAGACCAGTGAAGTTTGGAGAAAGTATATTTATTATATCACTGGAATTGATATTATGACTAATTAATAATAATATAAATATTTATATTTATATTATTATCATTATATTGATTATTACAACTTTATGTTAAAAATATGATTTCTTTTATAAAATGACTATTTGAATATATACATCCATATACGTATTGCTATTGAAGTATTTTGTTATTAATATCGAAATAAGTTTAATTATAGACGATAATTATTATTTTTGTTGGGATTATTATTATTATTATCATAAGGGTACATTATCTTATGAGCAAGGTTTAAAGCATGGTTTTATATGAAGAGTTATTTGCATTACGTTGATAATAATTTATTATTATCATTTATATAGTTTCTGGTATTATTAATATACACTATCAATAGTGTATATTTATGATTTTGATAGAATTTAATAAATGATGTGCCTTGAATAGGATTTGTATGGATTTGATTGATTGACTCTTGGTGAGGAATTTTAAAATAAGCTAAGGACCTAAGGTAAGTAAATCTCACCTTTTGTGCTTAAGTGTAAGATGCATGACTACATTGATTGTGTACATCTGATGAGTTAAGTATGGTATGATGATGATGCATATGATAAGTATGTGAAGAATGGTTATATGAACACCATAAGGGTGTTGTGTGATATGTAATTGATGAATTCTGTGATATGTGAAAGATGTCTTACTTGGTTAAGAATGATATGAATTATGTGCAAGTATGTGTTCTTATGTTGATGGATATGTGGATTACTCTATGTTCATGATTTGTTATATGTTATGATATATGAAGCGTTTAAGTTTTTAGGCTGGAAACCTTAGACCTGAGCCATAGCTCTACGTTAAGGTATAACAACGCCACCAACCCAAAGCTTCATGTATTATGACTAAAGATGTTTTGAGTTATATGAGATGTGATACAATGCCTTGATTGAATACCATCAACATGAATCATGAACATGAACATTGGCATTTCAGCATCAGCATGTATGCATGGCATGTACAGTTATGTGATACATTATTATGTGATATAAGACCATGCATATGAATATGAAAAAAGTTACGAAATGCCTTGAAAAGTTTTATGTAAAGTTAAACATTTTAATGACACAAGGCTTAAGCAAAGTGATAATAAGATGTTAAAAAGGGTGCCACTGTTTCGATGAAGCAATCAAGTAAGTTCAGTAAAGAAGACGGAAGTCTATAAGACTTATAGTGGCTGCCCACTAGTGTGGGCTAGGTCAGAGTTGACCATTCAGATATGTTTGCCATGTTTCCGTCTTTCTCCTCCATATGTGTAATAAGTATGGCAGCTATGGCAACGATGAAATGAGTGTTATGATGAGCCTAGCTGAGATGATGGCTAGCCGGAGGAGAACCCATGGGATTCTATATGATATGTGTAACAAGCCCTGCAGGCATTGGCTGAATCAAACAGTGTGCACAAGTGATATTGGGCCCATAAAAATGTGAAACTAAAAGAAAGAGCATAAAAGTAAAGTTTGAAAGTGCATGAGCAATAAATGAAATTCATAAGTATATAAGTCAGCATATTAGTATATGTGCACTACAAACTCACGACATTCATGTGTATGTGTATGCATGAGATTTGCTTACTGAGCGTTAGCTCATTATGTTATTTTCCAACATTTTTCCAGGTGTGGCTTTAGCTGTTGAGCAACTTGTGGAGCACGGACTCAGTAGCAATGCAATAATGGTTTAGAGTTTTCATATGGCTGCCTTAAATTTAAAGTATTCATACGTGTAATAATTTCTACTAATAAGTTTATATAAAAGTTTTAAATTTTTCTGTATTTCTTCGTATCATTTTATTTAATTCTTTTGGTCAAGTGCCTTACATACTCGTAAACCCTAGAATTACGAGTATGTGGCAGACGTACCCTACCTTAGGGACGTTACAAATGGTATCAGAGCTTTGAGTTTGTAGATGTCGTATACTCGTTATGTTATTAGATTTTGGGATCTGAAATGCTACTGAGTTCCGCCACAAGACAAGCCACACGTTAATGGTTAGTATAATTTATCCATATTTTAGTTAATGTATGTTAATGATGTTGTATAATTGTATTAGAAACTCATTGTGTGTTTGAGTTTCCATGATATAAGTATGAGTTTGGATTAAATGAATATTCTCATGCACGGTAGAGAAATTGAAGTTTGTTATTTATCTGAATGCATGCCTTTATTATTGATGTGATAAATAATTGATGATTTATCGATGTCGATGTTTGGATTGTTAATTGATATTCTCAAGCTTTGAAAGTGATCTATCAGTTCAGTTAGTGTGTTAAGGGTTAATATGTCAGGTTAGTGTTTTGGAGAGCAAAGTTTTAGGTTGTTGCTGAGAGCACACACAATAAGAGACTTTAGTGAAACAGTAGTAATATATAGATAAAAAAAAATAAAAAATACATAATCTATTAAGGATTGGGGTTTTGGACACGTTCTACCTCGTCAATCAACTTTTGTTGTTCAACTCTAAGGGTCTCCCCAGTAGTTTGCAGTGTCTGAAATTTTTCCTTCATATCGACTGAGTAGTTAGCAAGAAGTGTAGTTAAAGTCCCATTCTCCTTAACCAACTTCTCCTTCTCTCGAGTCAATGCCTTGTTGGCATTTCTAATGGTTATCATCTCTTGTTTTTGTGTTTCTATATACCTTTTCAAGTGGTCAACCTCTTGTTCTCTTGCAAGAACCCGTTGGCCTAGGTTTGAGACCGATGCTGCCGCCTGAGTGGTAAGAACTAAGGAATCTTTTACAGCTTGTAGGTCTGACCTATGGGATAAAATTATTTGGTCTTTAGGGGTGAGTATGCTTTGACCTATACTAATGGCCACCTTTTTATCGAGCATAGCTGAATCCTCCACCGTGACAAGGCCAGTATCAGAATAAAATTTGGGAAGCCAAACTCTGGGAAATTGAGTATTTCGTTCTGGGATGTGTACCGTAGGATACACCATTAGCTGTGGTAGGGGTGCAGAAATTTGTGGTGAAGATTCGATAGTGGGAAGATTTGGCTCAGGTAAAGCTAAAGTTAGGTCTAAGTTCAGCTGAGATGATGAGGATGCCATGGGTTGCTTAGCTTGAGTAATGGACGGAAGTAATAATGATTTGGTTTTCAAAAGCTTGAGATTGATTGTGTTTTAGTGTGTATGTGATGAATTTTATTTATAGAAAAATGTGTTGAACTGTTGGGTCATTGGATCCTTGAATTTGTTTGTTTTCAAGATAGATATCACAGATTTTTTTCTTGTTCAATGTGTTACGCTATCCTCTCTGATGATGAAAGTCAAACTTATTAGATGTTGTCGACATGGAAATCACTTCTATTGATTTTGCGATCCTGATTTGAACATGGAAACAATTTGTAAATTGTTGAATGAATCGAGGTGATAAATGTTATTTACTGAATTACTCTGTAGTGTGAATTACTTTCGGCGATTAAATTATAGTATATTAGCTGTTTTATCCCGAAAGTAAGATAATGTATTACTTGTGTGAAGTGATGACTGAGTATTATTGGTATAGGTGTTGAAATGAGACATGTCTAACTTATTAGACATGTGAGAATTATTCGTTTTCGTAGATGAAGTGGTGGATTGGTCAGTCAAGACTTATCCCATGTTTTATTCAATGAAGGGATACTAAGCTAAGTGTGTGAATTTCCGAGTGGCCACGGTTATTTGCATTCTAGCATAGTATCAATGTGCCCTTTATTATTTTATACATTTGGAAAAAAAAAAAAAAAATTGATTTTTAAATGTTTTCTTAGAGAAATAATGAGAGTCAGGCTTTTCTGAAATGGTACCTAATGAATGGCCTATCTCACTATTTCTCATTCAGGGCAAGCGGTCGGTTTTGACAACGAAAGGGTTTCATAAAGACTTGGTTTTAAAGAATAATCTTCATCGGCTATATAATTGTTTTCTAGTTATCTAATTTTATGCCAAAAAAAAAAAAAAAAAAAAAATTGACTGTAAAAGATGAATATCAAGGATGTTTTCATGATGATGGTCATCTTCTCTTCTTACGTTATGTGGTTTGTGTTCAAAAGTATGGATGAGGAGGATTCGTTTGTATTTTCGTATACATTCATTGTAATTTATACTATTGTTATAGCTTATTTCCTTTCTTTCTATATTGTAGTCCTCATGTGAGGTGTTTACACATCCTCGCCTTTTTATATATGATAAGGATTACAAGTCAGGAATAAGTTTTGTTTTCGGGATGAAAGTAAGTGTTGTGTATGAAATCTTATGCTGTGAAATGTTGTTCTGTTTATTTGTAATGGTAGTTCTTGTCTCCGATTATCAAATTTAGTTTGAAATTTCGAGGACGAAATTATTTTAACGAGGGAAGGATTGTAATATCCAACATTTTCATTATACATTTTTTTATTATAAATCAGAGTTTTAATACATAAAATGTACAAGTTTACAAATTTAAGAAATAGTAATGGAAAAATAGTGTTTAAAATATCATTTTATGTTTTTAATGAGATTAAAGAGAGAGAAACTTGAGTAGTCAAGTATAGGACCCGAATGTCATATAATTTTAATTGGGGATTTTTATAAAATTAAGAAAGTTTTGCTAAAGGACTTATTTGAAAAGAATTTTAATATTTTGGGTCCAAGTGTAATTTTTAAAAAAATAATAATAAATAAATAAATAAAATAAAATAAAAGGCTTCAGCCTTTCTTTTTACCCGAGCCCCTCTCTCTCTCTCCTCAGAAAACCCCTCTCTCCCTCTCTCCCTCTCTCTCTCTCTCTCTCTCTCTCTCTCCTCTACGTATCACTGTTGCCGACGACGCAGGAGTACTTTCCGGCCACCATTTTTAGCCACGCGCCGGACCGTTGGATTCAGAGGCCTCCGAACTATCGACCCACGCGGGAATCTAGAGCTCACTCGCCGATTAAACGCCTCAACCACTCGATTTAAGTTCGGCCACCCCGCGACTTTAAAGTTGCGATTCGGCCACCTCGGGCATCCGTTTGCCGATTCGTCACCACCATCGTGTTCCTCGTGTTGTGGGCTTCAAAACCCAATAACTTGTTCCTACATCTACCATAGTTGGGTGGTGGGCCCACCACGAGCCACCGCGATCCACCGTAGATCGACGGTCGAAACTTAGTGTTCGAGGTTCCGAAGTACGTTTTGAGTCTCAGAAAATCATCGTTTGACTTATTGTGGAACCCGATCATTTTGGTATAATTTCTTTAACCTATATATTGTGATTTAATTGTGATTGATTAGAGTAATTGTTATTATGTGTATTTATAGTATATAATTATATATTATTGATATATGGAATATTTTCTGTAATTTACTGGCTGTCTGGGATTATATATATTTTTGATACAGGTTTTGATTTTGGAATTGTCCACTTTATAGCCGTTGTGCTGTCTAATTTTCTAGAAAATATTAGATATTAAATAAAGTATAAAAATACATATTTAATTGATTTTATATTAATATGGAAATTATTATGATTAAGTAATTTTAATTATTATTGTTATTATTTTGTTAAGTAAATCAAGAATACAGATTCATATATATATATATATATATATGAAAAGTATGATTTATAGTAAACCTATTATCTAACCATTATTATTGTATATTAATATTTGAATATTAAAATAATATCAAATATTAGTTTCTTACAGTTATTGATATTTGTAAGACCAGTGAAGTTTGGAGAAAGTATATTTATTATATCACTGGAATTGATATTATGACTAATTAATAATAATATAAATATTTATATTTATATTATTATCATTATATTGATTATTACAACTTTATGTTAAAAATATGATTTCTTTTATAAAATGACTATTTGAATATATACATCCATATACGTATTGCTATTGAAGTATTTTGTTATTAATATCGAAATAAGTTTAATTATAGACGATAATTATTATTTTTGTTGGGATTATTATTATTATTATCATAAGGGTACATTATCTTATGAGCAAGGTTTAAAGCATGGTTTTATATGAAGAGTTATTTGCATTACGTTGATAATAATTTATTATTATCATTTATATAGTTTCTGGTATTATTAATATACACTATCAATAGTGTATATTTATGATTTTGATAGAATTTAATAAATGATGTGCCTTGAATAGGATTTGTATGGATTTGATTGATTGACTCTTGGTGAGGAATTTTAAAATAAGCTAAGGACCTAAGGTAAGTAAATCTCACCTTTTGTGCTTAAGTGTAAGATGCATGACTACATTGATTGTGTACATCTGATGAGTTAAGTATGGTATGATGATGATGCATATGATAAGTATGTGAAGAATGGTTATATGAACACCATAAGGGTGTTGTGTGATATGTAATTGATGAATTCTGTGATATGTGAAAGATGTCTTACTTGGTTAAGAATGATATGAATTATGTGCAAGTATGTGTTCTTATGTTGATGGATATGTGGATTACTCTATGTTCATGATTTGTTATATGTTATGATATATGAAGCGTTTAAGTTTTTAGGCTGGAAACCTTAGACCTGAGCCATAGCTCTACGTTAAGGTATAACAACGCCACCAACCCAAAGCTTCATGTATTATGACTAAAGATGTTTTGAGTTATATGAGATGTGATACAATGCCTTGATTGAATACCATCAACATGAATCATGAACATGAACATTGGCATTTCAGCATCAGCATGTATGCATGGCATGTACAGTTATGTGATACATTATTATGTGATATAAGACCATGCATATGAATATGAAAAAAGTTACGAAATGCCTTGAAAAGTTTTATGTAAAGTTAAACATTTTAATGACACAAGGCTTAAGCAAAGTGATAATAAGATGTTAAAAAGGGTGCCACTGTTTCGATGAAGCAATCAAGTAAGTTCAGTAAAGAAGACGGAAGTCTATAAGACTTATAGTGGCTGCCCACTAGTGTGGGCTAGGTCAGAGTTGACCATTCAGATATGTTTGCCATGTTTCCGTCTTTCTCCTCCATATGTGTAATAAGTATGGCAGCTATGGCAACGATGAAATGAGTGTTATGATGAGCCTAGCTGAGATGATGGCTAGCCGGAGGAGAACCCATGGGATTCTATATGATATGTGTAACAAGCCCTGCAGGCATTGGCTGAATCAAACAGTGTGCACAAGTGATATTGGGCCCATAAAAATGTGAAACTAAAAGAAAGAGCATAAAAGTAAAGTTTGAAAGTGCATGAGCAATAAATGAAATTCATAAGTATATAAGTCAGCATATTAGTATATGTGCACTACAAACTCACGACATTCATGTGTATGTGTATGCATGAGATTTGCTTACTGAGCGTTAGCTCATTATGTTATTTTCCAACATTTTTCCAGGTGTGGCTTTAGCTGTTGAGCAACTTGTGGAGCACGGACTCAGTAGCAATGCAATAATGGTTTAGAGTTTTCATATGGCTGCCTTAAATTTAAAGTATTCATACGTGTAATAATTTCTACTAATAAGTTTATATAAAAGTTTTAAATTTTTCTGTATTTCTTCGTATCATTTTATTTAATTCTTTTGGTCAAGTGCCTTACATACTCGTAAACCCTAGAATTACGAGTATGTGGCAGACGTACCCTACCTTAGGGACGTTACACTAATTCTTGGTCAACAGCGTCAGTCATTGACTGACACGTTTGACTGACACAATTACTTTTTTTGTTGTAGTGACATAAGAGTCCGATCGTGCATAAATTTTGCAGGTTTGTTATTGTTTCTTTTATTCAGATGCATTTGTTCTTGACTTAGCATTTCCTAATCTTTATTATTTACTTTCTTGGTTCTGCATTTTTTATGGCTAAATCGGTTTGGGTCTCACCTTTCACTCCTTGGGTTTTGATTTTTGTATGTTTAAATTAGTTAATTTTGTTGTATGAGTATGAATATGTTTATAATCTAAATGTGTAATTTTATTTTTTAATGTCTGAATTAGTTCATTAAGTATGATTATGCTTATCATCTAAATGTGTAATTTTATTTTTTATGTTATTAAAAAATATTGAAACTGATTTGTATGATTTTATTTATAGAGTTATGCTTTCTGTTATATGATCAAAAGCTAATTTTGTGGCATATTTATTTTGTCTTGTTCTGTACTTGTTTTATTTCAGGTGCCTATTGATATATGAGGGTTTTGGGTTTGAGTTATGTTTCTTGAACTTTTCCACTTGAATTTTTAGCATACTTTCTGTTTTTGAATGATGTTATAGATTTATTCGATATTCTTAGAGTTTTTCAATTTGATTTAGTTCAAATCTGGCTTTTGGGGTTTAATTAATATATGTATGTATTTTTAAGTTAAGCTTAGTTTTAATTTTAGTGATGTAGAGAAAGAGAATCTTTTGGTTTGCCTTGGGTCTGGTGACCTATTTACCTCACAACTTTATAAATGAGGTCAGTGGTATTTTCTACATATCTCTGGCATGGGGTTCATTTATTTTACTGCTAATCAAATTCTTGTTTCTTTTGTTTTTAATGGGGTTTTGAAAAAGAGGACTAATAACTTTCCTATTTTATTATCTTTTCAATATTAACGATGCCAGAGATTGCTTTAAAACTCTTCAATGTAAAAACAAAATATATTGATGTAAGTTTTTTGAGTTTTAGTTTGCATGGATCGTGTGGTGTCTTTCTTGAAGGGGTTGTACCATCTTTAGCGTATTTTGTGTTTGTATATGTTTATTTTGTGTCTTTTTGTAGATAGGTTGGTTTGTATTTGTTTATATATTGGCTTGTGTCTGTTTGTAGGCTTCACTTTGTGCACATAGGGATTGTGCAACCCGAGCTACTGATGATGATGCTCCAATGATGATATTTTATATTACTGGAAAGCTATATCTTTCAACTATACTTTCAATCTTACAAACCTTAATTTAGGCTTCAAAAATTTTCTAATTGTTTTTCTTTTGCCATTTTAGGATTATTTTTTTCTGATTTAGTTATTTTAAGAAGAAGTTCCTCATTCTTGTTGGTTGAATGATACAATCATATGATTGAAATTTCAACGAGTCACTTTTTTTTGTTAATTGATGATTTTAACATCTCACTAAAGGACTTTTCTTAGGCTAGAATAGCCGGTAACCACCCAATATATATATATATACATATTTATATAATGTATATCATGGTAACTTATAAATCTTATTTGATTTTCAAGTTGAAATCTCACTTTTTTGGAGAGTTCTAGATGCGACCAAATTTGTGGGTTTTCAGTGTTTTATTTTTTAATATTTTATTGTCTAATTTTCTGATGCATCTTTGTATGTTATTTGGCTAGACAATAATGTTAAATTGTAATCTCATATGATTTCAATCTGAATAATAATAAAATATATTCTTGACAAAAAAAAAATATAAAAAATGTAATTAAATGTAAATATATGGCAAATAAGGTATTTCAAAAATAAGTTTGCTGAAATTAATAGTAAATATATACCGAAGTTGTGGTTAGATTCTAAACATATACTGAAATTATAATATACCAATGCTCAAAATATATCAAATTAATACAAAAAACTAATCGTGTATAGTACCAAATATATAGTTTTATTTTAGAAAAATGATACCCAGAAAAAATATTATCTAAATATAAGTATCTAATAAATTGAAACATAATTTGTTTCAGATATGAATATCTTAGGGCACTTACACACCATCTAGATGGAAGCCAAAAGTTGACACCCTTCAAGCTTTTAGCCCAGGCCCATCTAATGATTGTAGATCATATTTGGTTATGACAAATTAATGAAAAAAATTCATTTTTATTCTATTTGCATAGGAATAGTTTTTCAACAATTTGGGTAGAATGACTTTTACCATTTCATCATATAATAACTTTTATATTCACCATAAATTTTATTTTATTATATTCCTATTCTCATTTTTCTATTTATGATTGACTTTATTCTATTATATTTCTATTCTCATTTTTGCACAATGGAATAATCTGCCAATCGTAGACACCTTGGCAGCTAATAAGTTTCTTTTTTAATGGGGCTAAAACAAAAGACTTGTATTTTGGTATTTACTATTAGGATTGCATACCACAATTGTAAGACAATTGTTAAGGGATACTAATATTGTCTAATATTCTCTTCCATAATAGATTATTATTAGTATAATTTAGTATCGGATCCTACATATTACATCAATGCTCCAGTCCTAAATAACAACATAGAGTTAAGAATCTTCCAAATTAAAAGTTTCAAAAATACCAATATTAAAACTTAGGAAAATTTGTGGCGAAAATCAATAAGTAGTATGAAACGTTGCACTTAAGTAACTAAGTAGTTTTTTTGTTGGCAAAAATCAATAAATAGGCTGAAATGTTGCACTTAAATCATTAAATAAATTTTTTGGCAACAAAAGTTAATAAGTAATTTGAAATATTACATTTAAGTCGTGAAGTTATTTTTTAATTGCAAAAGTCATATATTACACTAATTTTATCTCAATTTTAATTAATTAATAAAAATATATAATTCTAACATTGAAAAATTATTTGAACTTTGTTTTACAGATAAACTAAGTTTTAATTCAATTTAAGTTGTATTATTTTTTAAAATTGAATTTAACTAATATTAAATATTAATTTTGTATTAGAAATTTTAAAATTATTAATTATTTTTAAAAGAGATTTTTTTTTATTATATTAATGTTATGAATATATATTTTAAACATTTATTTATTAATTAAAATTGAAAACAATTAGTGTAAAATGTGACTTTTGCAACAAAAACAACTACTTAATGACTTAAGTGCAACATTTTAGACTACTTACTGACTTTTGTGCAAAAAAAAAAAAATTAATGACTTAAGTGCAATGTTTTAGACAACTTTCTAACATTTGCCACCAAAAAAACTACTTAATGATTTAAATACAACATTTTGAACTACTCAATGATTTTTGCCTCAAATTTCCCTAAAACTTAAGACAAGACTAACACCAAACAAAAACAAAATACACTTAAAAAAAATGCATTATTGAAATACAACGAATGCGTTTGGTAACACTTAAAAAATAATTTTTTATTTAATTAATTAAAAATTTGACAATTTAACATAAAATGTGTTTAGTAACTCTATTTTTATTTATTATTTTTTTAAATTTTAATTAAAATTTATTAAATTTTGAAAATAAATTTTTTTAAAACTGTTTTTTACTTTTTTTTCTTCTCTTTTTCAAATCAACACCTCATATTGTTAAACAAAAAATAAAAATAAAACTTATCAAACACGTTTATTATTTTTTGTTTTAAAAACAAAAATAGTTACCAAACATATTTTTATTTTTTTTAAAATAAAGAAATAAAAATAATATTTCTATTTTTGTATTTAAAAAATTCAAAAACAAAAATTTTACCAAACACAACCAACATAAAATAAGATTCGATTGTAGAGCATCACCAAAAGTGGACGAGCTTTAGAGATGCAGCCATACCAAACTATTACTATTGTGAACCGATGACAACTCTTCGACCATTCCTTGCGACATTGCCTCCACCATTGTCACCGTCGTGATCCCATGACCTAGTAATCAGAGACACAACAAACTTGATTGATATATGAAAAAAATCCCACCATACCATGGTCGGATAAGAGTAATCTCAAAAAATAACAAGATGTAACAAAAAATTTTTGGTTGTTGACTAAAAGAGAGTTTGAAGGGCTCACGACAAGTGAGGAGAGGCTTGGATTGGACTTCTAAAAAGAAAGGGGAAGACTCATCAACATGTCGTTATTATTGTTAGCAATTTAAAAGGTTGCTTTGAAATTAGAGAGTATTTACAAAAATTGAGCATATACTTCTTTCTTTGTTTGGGAATCAATTTACAAATCCCCAACCAATTTATTGTAATACTACTAGAGATACCAAAACTAATTTATTGGAGGTAAGGATATTTGTCGCGAAATTACTAAAGTTGTACAAAATGTTACAATTAGTAACAATTTTTTTTTTCTTCGTAACAAAAGTACTTTTAGTTATAATATTGGTACCAACGATATAACTAAAAGTTGATCTTGAGATAAATTTGGGTACTTAAGTACAAATTTAGTACTTTTGACGTAAATATTTTTTTTATTAACTTTTATCATAAGTTTATAAATTGACAATTTCAAATTTAATTACAAATCATTAAAATTAAAAGAAAAATGTCCAAAACTATTTTTATTTTAAAAGATATGATAAAAAAGAATTTTTATTTTGATTGTATTAAATCTATACTTTAGGATAAATAAAATTAAGAGGTCTAATACCTCAATATGAGTTCAAAATTATTGTCAATTTTATAAAACAAAGTTAAAATTTTAAACTCATATTAAGGTATTAAAACTCTTAGTTTTATTTATCCTAAAAATTTAATTTATTTTTATTAATTTTTAAAATTTAAAATAAATATTGTACTGAATTTGTACTTAATAAGTACCCAAATTATATTGTTTGACGATAAAATACTCAAGATGAACTTGTAGTTGCACTATTAATACTTACTATCAACATTGACATTAGATGATTATGATAGACACCAAAGGTAAACTTAGTTACTTTTAGAGAATTATTAAGGGGCACATGGATGTAGCGTAGTGTTATTAGTGAAATTTAATATTAAATCTCACATATTTAAATTTAATAAATATTATAAAATACAACCGACCTGCCATAAATTGCCATGTTATTGGCATGCCAAATAAAAACAAAAATATGAGTAAGTAAGTACAATACTACTTCAGTACTTTGGGTGCAAATATCTATTGTAAGTATATTTTTGAATGTTTTATCGTACCATAAAATCCGTTTTCAATTTTGTCAACATATATGCAAGCCAAAAATGTTCAACAATTTGGCTCCCACCTTTTGACGCGAGTCCGTCCGGGACCAACCCGAAGCAAAGCCCATAAGGCTCTGCACTATAGCAATTGCATTGCAGCTATTACGGCTGCTATTCTTCTCTCACTCCAAACCAAATCACACACCATGACACGACCACGACCCTTGGTACTCTTCTAGAGTCACCATTTCATTTTCATTACCACTTCACTCTCTCCCTCTCCTTCCTTTTTCTCACTCATATAAATACCTCCATCAAAATCCGGTTCCGAATCTCGATGTCATCAGGTTATTCAAACTTCACAAACCTCACCCACTCTACCGGTCTTCCTCTTCTTCTGCTCCAGCTCTGATCCTTTTCTTTCTTTTCATAAGTTGCAGTTCGGAGATTAATGGCGACTCTGTCTAGCTCTTCCTCCCTCTGGCACGGTCTTTCTATTCGCGGTTCTCAATCTAGCTCCATCTCTCGCTCTCCTGCTTCGCTTGGATGTAGAACCTTCCGCAGAAGCTTCGTCGTCGCCTCTTCCAATTTCGACAACGAGAATCGAGAGTCAGTTTTTTTTTTTTTTCGAGTTTTTAAATTGGTGGGTTTTCTTTTTGTGTTTGAATTCTGAGTTTCGTTTCAGGTTTGTCATCGTCGGAGGAGGAAATGCTGCTGGTTATGCGGCTAGGACTTTCGTCGAACACGGCATGGCCGATGGACGACTCTGTATCGTCTCCAAAGAGGTTTTGGATTATTTATCTTTTCAATCCAATTTTGGAAACGAAAATGCAAATTTTGATTTTGATATGTTTTTTTTTTAATTATTAGGCGTATGCACCTTATGAGCGTCCTGCATTGACAAAAGCCTATTTGTTTCCTCTAGACAAGAAGCCTGCTCGTTTACCTGTAAGTTGTGGTGATTTCGCTATTTAATTTTGATCATAATGAGTTTCTAGATGAGTATTGATTTGTAATGTTACGTTATATACATTTGCTACTGTCATTTGTAATTGTGTGTTCTTCGAAAATTGGATTCTTTAACGTTTATACTGTTGTTGTTTGTTTTTGTGTGTAGTGTTTAGTTAATATATTGCTATGATTGTAGGGGTTTCATACATGTGTTGGATCTGGTGGGGAAAGACAGACACCTGAGTGGTATCAAGAGAAAGGAATAGAGGTGATTCATTGTTATGCTGAAATGTTTTATTTTCTCTGAGGTCTGAATAAGTTTTCAGTTTGGAATTCTCAGCGGAAGGTTACACTTTTAAAATGCTTGATTAAAAACGAAAACATAACAAAAAATGAAGATAGGAACTTTTAGTCTTTAGATAAGAATTCCTGTTGTAAAATTGCATGGCTGGATTTGTATCACTTTTTATTTTAAACAAATAATATAATTGTATAGATAGATCATAGTAAATCCTAAAAAAGCTTATCTTGTTCTCAATCAACATCTTTTCTCTCATTCCTGGATAATTTTATTAGTTAAAATTTGGTAGAGAGCAAGATGACAAAGATCAAGATATAGATTGTATTGAACCAGAAAAGTAAGAAAGGCACAACCAAAGAATCCTAGGAATTCAAGTGCCCGGTCTCTACCTGAGCTAAAGCTCTACAAAATTCTCTAGACAGTCTAGACCTCCTTTCACTCAGCTCTCATGCTTTATTCCTTCTCAGCACAACCCCAAACTACCCTCCAGTCCTTTATAGAACAGCTCAGCAGCAGAAAGAACATAACATGGAGTCAACAAAATCATAATTAGCTAAAAGGTCAAAACAAAATACAACAGCATTCTAATCTTAGTTCAGTATGGCAGATTTTCCATTCCCCTATGATCCTTGATATGCCTAACATAAGTAATAAGTAAATCTGATGAGAGGCTTTTCAAAATTGTCATTAAATTGTATTGAAGTGATTTCATATTTTATTTAGTTAGTCCTCTCTTGGTGGTTGAAATGCTGAAATTGTTGCTGCTTTGTCAATCTCTTCTCTAGACGATGTATAATGAACCAGTGACAAGTATAGATATAGAAAAGCATACCCTAACAACAAATTCTGGAAAGCTGCTAAAGTATGGATCTCTAATTGTTGCCACAGGGTGTACAGCCTCAAGGTGCACTTTATTTATCTTTGGAAAATAAGAAATCATATTAGATGATTTTAATTCTTCATTATTGTGATTTGGTTATGGATTAGTGTTAACACACTACTAGATATTTTCATATAAAAGCTGAAGGAATGTGCTTTCTTGAGTATAAGTTTACAGGTTTCCAGAAAAAATTGGAGGAAACCTGCCTGGTGTTCACTATATTCGTGATGTTGCCGATGCTGATGCGCTTATATCATCTTTGGTAAAAACATTTTCAGTTTCACTTTATTAAAGCATGGATTTTTGTTGATTTCTAATGTATGCTAGAATTTCTTGTACTGTGAAATGAATGCAGAGGATATAATCCTCGTTACATCTATAAGTAAACTGTATGAATATGATACTGACAATTTCTTTTACCTGCATAGTTACTTACAGGAAGTTTTGAGCTTAATGTTATCTATAAGTATGCATTATAAATTAACTTGTTGCCAGAAAACATTATATTGAGTTTAAATTTTCAAAGTGTCTACATGCTATGTGGTTGAAACTTGCATCTTGCTGATTTTGATACTATACATAGATTTAGGCTCTTGAATCATTTCATTAGAAAAATGTAATGGCAGTGTCTTTGTTGTAGTAAACCAAGCTTGAGCTTGAAATATCTCTTAGATATTTTTGGCCCAAGCTTCAAATGCTTTAAAGTAAATACCAAACTTACGAATTTTAATCCTACATAATGATAGGAATTAGTTCTAGGTCTAACACGTAGATGAATTATTAAGCCTCCAACACACCAAACAATTGAAGGATTTATGTTGTTTTGTATGTGTATAATATGTATGGAAATTTTGTATTATAACTCCTTTCACAATGTGGACTTGTTATGTTAATCACTGGATAACTATTTGGAATCTTTCTGCTTACTTCTTCTTTTCCCCATCTCCCCTTTTCTAGGAGAAGGCAAAGAAGGTAGTTATTGTCGGTGGTGGTTACATTGGTATGGAAGTTGCTGCAGCCGCTGTTGCTTGGAAACTTGATACTACGGTATGTTTAGCATATAATGCCTAACGGGGTAGAAATTCTAAAAGGCCTATGAAATGCATCCTCTAAGCATTTCAAACTGGTGTATTTTGCTAAAATCCTGTGGAAGAATCATTTCTTCAATTGGCTGTTTTGACTACATAAGGCTAGCACAACAATCTATAAACTGGCGTGTGTGTGTGTGCGCGTGCTTATCTATACTTATAATTCAGAAATAAAGAATCAAGTATAATTATTACCTCTTGACAAATCTGAGCCAACATTCATCTGTTTTTTCCCCCTTCCCTCTTTTTTTTTCGGAAAAAAAAGATCGTATTTCCAGAGGATCATCTGTTGCAAAGACTGTTTACTCCTTCACTTGCTCAGAGATATGAAGAACTTTACAAAGAGAATGGTGTTAAATTCTTGAAGGTGTTCTCTCTCTCGCTCTCTCTCTCTATATATATTTATATATATCATGAAAACCAGGCAAGATGACCCTTGAATCCTTAATTATTTTGTAGGGTGCCATGATTAAAAACTTGGAAGCAGGTGCTGATGGGCGTGTAGCTGCCATTAAACTTGAAGATGGATCTACAATTGAAGCAGACACTGTAACTGTTTCCATACTTGAGAACTTGTTTTACCATGTTGCACCAATTTTGTATGCTTACATATTCAAAATGTTTTCTCCCTTTTTCTTTCTCTGTGCAGGTAATTATAGGCATTGGAGCAAAACCTGCTGTCGGTCCCTTTGAAAGTGTGGGTTTGAATACCACTGTTGGTGGCATACAGGTGCTTGTTAGACTAATCCCACCAGTCATTGCAGCTTTCTGCAAAAGTTCTTGAAAATAACACCTTTCTCACACTCTCCGTTGCTCTCTCTCTCTCTAACATTACAATACTATAACTTAATTCTGGTAGCTGACATTAATTATGTGTACACATTGATTTTATTCCTCTACTTTCTATAAATAAAATTACATTTGTGCTTTCAAAACCCAGGTTGATGGTCAGTTTAGAACCAGTATACCTGGAATCTTTGCAGTTGGAGATGTAGCAGCATTCCCATTGAAGGCATGCTTTTCTTCATTTTACAAACAGTTCACTTTAGTTACTCTGAATTCTGTAATGAAATGTGGTTAAAAAATTGGCAGTTGTATGACCGTATCGCAAGAGTTGAACATGTAGACCATGCTCGTCGATCAGCACAACACTGTGTTAAAGCATTGTTGAGTGCACAAACTCACAAGTAAGCTGGACTAATCCTTTTTATATATATTTTTTCTTTGGATGTCAAACCCATTTGTATTGGCGTTTCTTTTATTCCCATGCTGAAAATATTATTTGTTGCTGACTTGTATTTCCTTATGATTTGCAGCTATGACTATCTTCCCTACTTCTACTCAAGGGTGTTTGAGTACGAAGGAAGTTCCAGGAAAGTTTGGTGGCAATTTTTCGGGGACAATGGTCAGAATTAGAAACTCAAGTTTTAGCATTTTATGTTTATCATCATCTAAAAACACCATACCAGACCTAACACTAACTTCACTCACTCTCTAACAGTTGGAGAAGCAATTGAAGTTGGGAAGTTTGATCCAAAGATTGCGACTTTCTGGATAGATTCTGGTACGAAAGTCCATCAAAAAACTTTCGCTACACATACGTATCATCATCTTCGGTTCAAATTTTAACAGAGTCAATATTTATTTCGCTGCAGGTAAATTGAAAGGAGTTCTTCTAGAAAGCGGAAGCCCTGAGGTACCTCAAATTTCTAAAACTCAAACACCATTAACTTATCAAGAGCTACTTCCAAATTTACTCTTGTTAATCTCAAGTCATGTTTCCCATTTATCATATGCTATATTTCTTCTTGGATGTAAAAAAAATTGAGCTGAGATTGGTTTTTTTCCAATGAAGGAATTTCAACTTCTTCCCAAACTGGCAAGGAGTCAGCCCATAGTTGATAAAGCCAAGCTTCAGAATGCATCTTCGGTGGAGGAGGCCTTGGATATTGCTCGGTCATCTTTACAGGTTGAATCTTCAGTCTAGGGACCCGGTGATGGAGCCAGCTTTTAATGTAATACTAATCACATCCCTGTCTCTCTCTCTTTTTGCATAACCACTTCCCAATAATAATTTAAAGCAAAATAAGTACCCCATTATCTTTCTTTATGCGTCATGCCCTCTTTAAGCTCTAGAAAATAAAATATTTTAGTGTGACACAGATGTATTAATAGTGGTGATCACAAGTGAAATTTAATTGGTTGTGCGGCTCCTAGGCTACGAGTAAGGATGGAATCGGCTTTGTTCCTTTCATGTAATAAATTTGCTTTTTTTTTTTTTCAATCTTAATTAATTTGCTTTCATATCATGTTGACATGTTATTATGATAAACATAGCAACAAATCATGAAATAGATTTAGAAACAGAGAAATAGGGTATTTATGCCGAAAATAAACAAATTGGTCGGTTGTAATTGGATTGGATATATTATGCACCCCTACCAACTCTAGTCCAAAATTTGGTTTGAGAACGGATAAAGAAGAGAGGGAGAGAAAGAATAACAGGTAAGAGCTAGAGTACTATAAAAGTGGTTTATTGCTATGTTTTAGCACATTTTTTAAAATGTGTATCTCTAATGGTGTTGCAAAAGGTCCATGTGCCGAATTTAGCATAAAATATAACATAAGTCAAATTTGGCATACAATAAATGATCATTTTTTTATTTATTTTTTGCCACTAATTAATAACTTTTATATTAATTGAAAGCTCTTTAATTTTTTTTATTTATTTAATATAGTATTTGCTCATTTTTTTTAACTAAATTTAGCACAAAATTTATATCATCAATTGGAGATGATCTAGTATTTCTTCTATATAAAAAATATGTAGATAACGGAAATTCTTGATTTTAACAGTTTGTTTTGTTAATTTGAATGGAATATTCTAAATATTTAACAGAATATACATTTAAAACTAATAAATAATAGATATTTATTTATTATATTAATATAAATTCAAATATTATAAAATATTATTATTGTAATAATATTTAATATTAAGACTACATGTATAATAATTATATTAATATATATATATTTAAATTCTAATTCAAATATTATAAAATTTTATTATTATAATAATATATAATACAATACTAGATATTTAATAATTATATTAATAAATTTAAATGTTATAAAATATCATTATGATAATATTATATAATCATAATTTTTTACTAATTATATTAATATGAATTCAAATATTATAAAATATGAAAATATTATTATTATAATAATATTCAATACAAATCTTGATATTTAATACTTTTATTAATATAAATTTAAATATTATAAAATATCATTATAATAATATAATACATAATCTTAATTTTTATTAAAAAAATTATGAGTTATGCTTAAAATATGTTATCATATTATATATATATTTAAAAAAAAATCATAAGCAAGATCTTTTTGGTTTAATTTTTTATTTAATATGTTTATATTATTCTTTTATATATAATATTATTAATTTATTTAAAATTTATATGATAATGATATAAATTTAATAAAAATAATTAATAAATTTTATAAATAAAATTAAGCAAATATTTTTTTATTTAATATATAATAATATATGAACGTAAAGACAAATTAAAATAATTATTAACTTAAACTCTTAAAATAAGTTACATTTGTGAACATATAAACCATTAAGAAAACGCCACAGCGATATGCTCCCACGACTCCTTTCATAATGATAAAGTGAGGAAAATACTAGTCTAAATATATACAAAATTGACTAAATTTAGCAATTTGGTATGTGGACAGTGGACAGTGGACAGTGGAAGCATATGATTTATTATCATTTGAATATTTGTCAGAGCAAATCAATAGAAGTTGTGTTGTGATATTTAGTTGAGTATTGTTATTTGACACTTTAAGATGTTCAACATCACATGAGGTGTCGTCTCATGATTGGTTAGCGATACCACATAATTCTTATTAAATTCAAATAAATAAGATCTAATATTAAATTGCACCAGTATCCCACCTACTTTATGGTTGGGGCACCGCCTTTAAACAATTCTCTATGTATATGTATATGTAGGGCTGTACTGCACATAAAAAATCAAGAAGTGGGCCTTATTAATTTCCATTTCATTGGATGATAATAAGAGCCAAGAGCAATTGCATTCACCATTAAATAATTGAGCAGTTACATGTCCTCAAAAGGGCCAAGCCTCATAATTAGACATGAAAGGAAGGTTTGAATGTTTGGTATTTTATTATTATTAGATATGGTATTTAACTAATCAACTTCTCCACATAAAAAACAACACAAATAAATTAGAATAATTAAATTGAATTAGTAGAATTATTATGTCTATTTGTGAAAGTAACCATCCAATTTGCCGAGTTGTATGAAAACAATAGTTTAGACAAATGGTAATACCATATTTAATTATGTGATAGAGGCCTTCTTCATGCCCAACTAACTATATTTAAATACCTCTCTTTTTTAAGCTACACCTGAGGCAGTGGCGAACTTATGATTTAACTTTAGCCAGATGAATTTTCTTTTAAATAATATAATAAGCAAAAATAATTATTAAGAAGTTGAGATAAACTTTGCTAATTACGACATGTATAAATATTGAATATTAAATTATTTAAATTATACTAAATAATAAAAATATACACAATATAATAAAATTTTAACAAAAAAAAATCAATTTTAATATATTTTATTGTGCATTTTTTGACATTTGTACATACAATTACACATATTTAAAAGAAAAAAAGAACTAAAATCTTCGCTTTTAAAACAATATAAGTCTAACAAAAATTATATATTATGTTTTTTATTTGGAAATGTTCAGATGGAAAAATTATGCAGAAGAAAATTAAAACAAAAGTTTATTATATATATATTTGAAGGAGTAGTTTGCATTATGCATCCGGGCAAAAAACGTTATTTAATTTTTTTTTCCTTAAAAAATTATTATGCTTGACTTTTCATTTTGATTCTTCTATATCCTTTGGAAAATGGTACCAATAATTAGTTTTATAAATGTCCCACTCTTATTAATAAATTATGAGTAGAGAACGTTAGACCATTTTATGGTCAGAAATACTGTACTTTGGTTTATATAAAAAAATCAATAAAATTCAATGTACCTCAAATTAATAACGAACTTCAATTGATAATGTCTAGCTAATACAAACAAATTTTTAGTACTTTTTAATTTGTTTTTTTTTTTTTAAATAAAAAGCATAGTTTTTGAAGTCATCTAAATTTGATTTCATGATAATAATATAAGGAAGTTGTGTGATATTTTGAAATTTAATATGGTCCCATCTTTTCCTTTCAATAATCTTTAAGAGAGCTTCCTAGAAACGTTTATTGCCTTCTAACCTATATATACTTGAAGACAAAATAAGAAGACCACTCCTATGAAATTGAAAATAAATAAATCATCAATTTCTGATTTAGGGCATCTTTATATGTAATTTGATCACCAAATATTCACAATTTTTTTTTTTTTTTCCTTAAAAAATAAGAACTAGTGTTCAACTATAATCGCAAGATTAACACAAATAATGCCGTTAGTATCGAGTCCTAACATATAAATAAAAGAATGATTATTTTAAAATATAGGAATATTTGATTTTTCACTATTACTTATTTTGTTATAATAAGGAGGGGGTGTTTGATATATGAGTTTAGTTTGGTGCGAATGAGAATATCAAATCTAACTCATGTTTGGTAAGTTTATATTTAATGACTTGCGAGTTTGTGTTTTTAAGTGTGTCTTATCTTTTTAGCTTGATTTGAGAGTAATCTTAATTCATTTAAACACTTGAGTTTCATATTCCCTTAATCTAAACACTCTATAACTTTACTTCCACAAACTCAAATTTCATACCAAACACCCGTAAAAATTTTCAATGTTAACAATATTATTCTTTATTTCAATTTTGATATTCTATTTTATTTTACTTCATTTAAAAAAGAAAAAGATTACAAGAAAATTTAGATCATATTTATGCTATAAATGTGTGCATCCTTGAATGATCACCCCATGTATGTATTTTTTTCAGAGTACCAAAAAAGAATCTTAAAACTACAAATAGTGTGATTTTTTTCTTTCTCTTGAATGAAAATTACACAAAGGATGCGCATTAACAGAAGTTCCCTTTCGCTAAAATCCATTTTTCTAATTAGTGACCAGTCAATTATATCCTTGAATTCGATGTATATCTGTGTATATTTTTTCTGAACAATTTGTTTAATTTAGTTGTTGATAAAACATGAAATATATATGTGCAGTTGAGAAAGTGACAATTTATTTGTCATATTACCATATCATATTATTATATTATTGGGTAGTTTTTTGGTGCATCTATTTTCTGTTTTTGGGTCGGGAAGTATTTTCAGCGAGCATTTGTAAATTTTCAGTAAATTTTAAATAATTTAAAGTGCAAAAAATAATGTTTAAATAAATTATTTTCTATGTGTATCAAAAAAATAATCACGCGTGTAATAAATTATTTTAATTTTATTTATTCAATATAATAAATTATTCAAAATTTATTAAAAATTTCAAAAATGCTCTAAATAATTACAATATACATAACCATAAAAAAATAATTGCATCAAAAGTATTTTTCAGGTCAAAAACTAAAGAAAGGTACACCCAAAATTTTCCCTATATTATTAATATGTAAGTGAAACACTTAAATAAAAATATAAATACACAGTCACACTTATTTCAGCAAATTAATAATAAGAGGAATAAGAATCAATTTGAGAGATTTCATGTCTGCGAATAAAGTTGGTGTTTTATAGTATTGCTTCCTTAAGAAAAAAAATTATATTTTTGTTAAAAATTTGAGAAGAATATTCATTACTGGGATTTTCTTCCCTAAAATATATAACAACTTTCAATCTTTTTTGAAGTCCTCTTTTATATAAACCGACAAAATATATGTACATAAAAAAAAAAGAAGACAATTTATATACTTATATTTTAAGAAAAATATGACACTATATTCATTAATAAAAATTATTTACTACACAAAAAAACAATCAACTAATAAAGATTTCCCATCAAAACGAAAAAAGAAGATAAAACATATAAACAAATTAATTTAATTTGGAAAAATTATGGACAAGGACAAGGACCACTCTTGCTTTATGATAAAAGAGAGATATGGCATATCTTCAAATTAAATAAAAATAATTCTGCCATTGCCAACACATCATTAGAATATAGTCATTTTCAACACATCTCAACTAGGCAAGACACTCACTCATGAGTCACCAATTGCTAATAGCTCACTAATATATATATATATATATATATATATAATTCCTTTGTACAAAGGATTAGATTGGATTGTATTAGAATTTAAGATTATGTTTGTACATTGGGATTGAATTGGATTAAAAAAATATAAGAGAAAAAATATACAGGAATTAATGAGTCGATCATTTCACAAATTATTTTTTCTTACAAGGAAATACATGGAGGTGAGGATTGAAGAGAATAAAAGTATCTCAAGTTTTGTAAAGAGATTAAGTTGTTCTAAATCAGGGGAGATTATTTAGATTGTTGGATTATTTTTTTCAACAATCTCTTGATAACAAAGTTACATTATAAAACTAATCAAATCTTATCCAATTCAATCATACCATCTAAACGAGACTTAACTGTATTATGTTTGATGTGCATAATACTAAATTTGAAATATCACAATTTATTATAATTTTATTTAAAATTTACTGTAAAAATAATATTGAAATTAAAAAATATATATTAATTTAAAAATTAAAAAATATATTATATATAAAATTTAATTAAAATCCATATATATTATAAAATAAACTAACAATAGAAAAAAAAGGAAAATAAATAATTTTTATAATAATATATTATATATGTTATAAAAAAAGCAGCTAATAATTAAGAAAAATAAAACCTCTTCTGGTGGGTTAATATAGTCCTCAACTAAGAGAACTACTGTCCTCCAAAAAATTTGAACATAGATATTGTCCCATGTGTTAGCCAGCAATGAATGGACTTAAGAACATCATCATTCACATCCCCATATCTAATTACATTTTTTTTTGTTTTAATCACATATTGTAGCAAAAGAAATTATTTTCATTACTAAAAAATTAGTGACTAAATATAATTCTAGTTCCAATTTATTTTTTATCACTCACTTATAACTCTTCACTTCTTTCCCACACACTCTTTGTTTGTACTAAGACTCTTTTGCTTTACTCTACTCCAAAGTGGTGGCATGGACCACCTTTAATATCCTAGATATAATGATTTAAGAAAAAAGAATAGAAAATGTAGTGATGTTGACTGACCACCGTAAATTGAGGGTGAGATATAGAATCTGATTGGTTCCTGGTTAGAAAATTGTATTTTTTAAAAAGTAAGATTCTGAAATAAAAATATTTAGTTACTAAAAATTACATGTTTATAAAAATATGATTAGTTCAATATCTGTAAACTGCTTTTAAATTTTAAAAATTTGAATTTATGAAAATGGAGAAAACATAATTTTATTATTTTTTACTTTATTTCGTAAAATCTAAATTTTGATTCGGATATAATTTTCAAATACATTCTACCAATTATGTATTTTGATGGGTACCACAAATTTTAAAAATTTAAAATCATAAAGTTATATATACCAATGACACCCATAATAATCTTTACCCCAACGGATACGAAGCCTCCGACGTAAAGGAAAGGACGATAGCTTTTTCAATAATTTTATGTCACTTAGTTAATGAAGTCGAGTCGGCCAACTAATTAATAATGATCCTCTAGTGCTTTTGCTTTGCTTTGCTATGGTAATTAAATAACAAATTAGATCCTTTAAGACTAATCACTCATTATTTTCTTTGGTTTTGTTGACATATATAGAGCGAGACCCAAAAGTTTAAAACTTTTGTAAACTATTTTGAAATATCTTTCTAGATTACGTGCCAAAACAAAAGCAAAAAACATTTTTACATTACAAAATGTTTGGACAGCTAGCCGAACTAGGAAGGATTGTAGTGTTATATTACAAAATATAGAGGTGTAAATACGGGCTGGGCTTTCTAGCACGGCACGAGCTCGGGAGGCACGAATACGACATAGCACGAAAAAATATGGGTTTGGATCAGGCACGATACGAATTGAAAATGGGGCAAGGTGCAAAATAACCCTTAATGATGTATGAAAGTAAGTAAGTATCCATGTTTTTAATTTTGTAGTAAAATAGTCCAATCATCTCATTAATATCACATATTACTAAATATTGTAGGAAAAACATAACGTATATAATACTTGAATAAACGCAATATGATAAATACAATATTTATATCTACTAAATTAAAGATACATAAATATTGTAATTATAAATAATACAATATAAATAACTTATAATATATATAACAATATTATAATTATAAATAACAATATATAAATAACTATAATATAAATGACAATATTATAATTATAAATAACACAATATAAATAATTATAATATAAATAACAATTATAATTAATTTACACAATAATTATAAAGAACAAAATTAAAAGTCGAGGCCTGTGTAACACACAGTTTCCTTAAAACAGATTCGCCGCCTCTACGAGGTTTCGACGTCTATCTCCCAGGATACAATGGTGAACGACAAGTAACTCAATTACTTCGCCGAACCAAATATGCCTGAACTCTATCACACTACACAACTCTAAAGAAAAAGAGAAAAACAATATTGAAAATATATATATCTTTAATCTTCAAAGGAAGACAAAATATATATATGAATATAAGTTTTTGGTGTAATTAAAACTAAGACCTATGATCTCTATATATAGGCTATTCTTGAGAGGCATAACCACTCACAAAAAATGTGGGACAAACCCCAATTGTTTTTTCATTCAAAATATCCAACAATCCCCCACATGAATGAAAAACTGACTCAACAAAAACCAACAAAAGAAATAGACCTAGGTGATAGAGTTCAACGGTAGAAACCTGCATAGGATAGGTAGGTGTTACCCTTTGAACCTTCCCTTGTGTAAGTATATTTACATTACTGGCTGATCAGTAGACGCAATGTCTTTGAACTGTTCTGTCGTTCATGTAAACGATGATATACCACACCCAGGAATCTTTCCTGACATATATTGGTTCTTAAGATTATGTTCGTTTTGGCCCTGAACATTTCCCTGGTTCTGCAAGAGATATTCTAGGAATTGAGCCCTTATTCAATCCCTATAGAAGTGGCCCATCTTCTCTCTCACATAGGTGATTTTCTTAATTAAGAGTAACCCGTATTACTCTGCTCGACATTTCAACGCATAAGAAATCATTAAAAGCATAGCTTAACCTTTTCCTTACGGTTATCACTGTTTTATCATAGGAATGGACAATGAGGATAACCCCCACAGTGATCCAACATAGTCTTTACAGTTTTAGTTGTCCCTTTGAACCTAGATCTTGGGATCTTCAGTCAACTAGGTGGGGTGTCTACTGTATTGACTTTATTCATTCATGGGCTTTAGACCCATTCCCCTCGATGATTTTTCAACCAACTCTCTATTTAACCCTTTGGTTAGCGGATCCGCAATATTATCCTTTGACTTCACATAGTCAATAGAGATAACTCCAGTTGAGAGTAGTTGTCTAATGGTATTGTGTCTACGACGTATATGTCTAGACTTACCATTATACATATTATTATGTGCCCTACCAATTGCAGATTGACTATCGCAATGTATGCCAATAGCTGGCACTGGTTTAGGCCATTTTGGAATATCTTCTAAAAATTGACGAAGCCATTCAGCTTCTTCGCTACACTTGTCTAAGGCAATAAACTCAGATTCCATTGTGGATCTAGCTATTACCGTTTGTTTAGAAGATTTCCATGATACACCTGCACCATCGAGTGTAAACACATATCCACTCGTAGACTTTGAGTCTTTCATATTAGATATCCAATTAGCATCATGTTGACTGCGTTTTTAGCCAACGACGTGAGAACGTCAATTACGACAAGCCTTCAAGAGAAATAAAAACGACAACAGACGGTATAAGCAAGAAAAATAAATAACACAGGAGAGTTTTATAGTGGTTCAGCCCCGATTGTCGGTAATAGCCTAATCCACTTAGAGTTGTAATTTATAGACCTATACTCAAGATCAGATGGACTGAGCCAACTGAGTTTCTTCAGTATAGATTTTGAAAATATAAGAATTCTCTCTAATTTCAGCACTTTCTCTCTCTAGAATAGACAGACCCAATTTTCTCTCTCTAGAAAGAAGAAGCAGAAGAAGCCATTCTCTCATCCCATAAGCTCTCTATTTATAGGCCTGGGATCCTCAACTGATATCCCCTTATAATAGGGATATTTTATTATATTTATTACATTTAAACATTCAAAATTCGAAATGTAACAAACTCCCCATTTGTGGGAAGAATGAGAGATTCCCGCGTATGTTGTTGAAGTTGTGTCTGACTTAGTCTCCTCTAGCTAGTTGGTCCACCTCCTACCCACTACCCATGCAAGTGCTGGTTGAACATGCATGGTGGTAGGATATGCATGGTGGTAGGACATGTTTTTGGTGGGTTGAACGTGCATGGTGGTAGGAGATGCACTTCTCTCCTCTAACATGCACTCTCATCTAGCATGCCATGTTCCTCCTTGAACCAATCTCCTTGGCTTCTCCTCGGACCAAGGTGGTCCGAGGCAACCTCCTTGGCACCTCACCTTGGACAACATTGAGGCAACCTCACCTTGGACAACATTGAGGCAACCTCACCTTGGACAACATTGAGGCAACCTCCTTTAGCATCTCCCAAACATGTCTGATCGAACATTGTATAGGCCATCCTTACCAAAATCTAAGTCTCCATTCTCTTGCATGAGACTCCTCCTCCTTAGCTATTTACCTTGGACACGTTCGAGCCAACACTTAGAAAACCTTGGGAGGCTTACCTCCTACACACCCTTGGGGTCTCCTAGGACCACATCCTCCTTGGGGTCTCCTAGGACCATTCCCCTTAACTCTCCTAGAATGCACCTTCCTATTTTTTGGGTATAACACATCACAATACCCTTCAAGTACTGCTGGATATTTAGTATAGTGCAGCCCATAGCTACGAGTAAATCGCAAGTACCTAAGTACTTTTGTTATTCCTTTCCAGTGGTCAGACCCTGGATTACTCGTGTATCTACTCAGTTTACTAACTGCGTAGGCTATATCAGGTCTTGTACAACTCATTAAGTACATTAGACTTCTAATAATTCTAGAGTACTCTACCTGAGAGACACTCTCCCCTTTGTTCTTGAACAAATGTAGACTCGAATCTATAGAGGTTCTGGATACACCAGAATCTTCTTTGTTGAATTTCTCAAGAATTTTGTCCACATAATGTGACTGACTTAGAATGATCTTATCAGTTGTCCTTGAGATTTGAATCCCCAAAATGACATCTACTAGACCCATATCTTTCATGTCAAATTTTGAGTTCAACATACTCTTGATAGATTTGATCATCTTATCACTGCTTCCAACAATGAGCATGTCATCTATGTAATGACACAAAATGACATAGTCATTATCTGTTTCTTTAACATAAATACATTTATCGCATTCATTGATTTTGAAGCCATTTGCCAACATAGTTTGGTAAAATTTCTCATGCCATTGTTTTGGTGCTTGCTTTAAACCATATAAAGATTTCACCAATTTACATACTTTTCTTTATTGACCTGGGGAGGAAAACCCATCGGGTTGTTCCATATAAATTTCTTCATTTAAATCCCCATTTAGAAAAGCAGTTTTCACATCCATTTGATGTACTTCAAGATTGCGTAACGCAGCTGTTGACCGCGTTTTTGGTCAACGACGTGAGAACGTCAAAAACTATAAAACCTTCAAGAGAAATTAAACGACATAGACGATTTTGAATAGAAAGTAAATAACACACGAAATTTTTATAGTGGTTCAGCCCCAATATGTTGGTAATAGCCTAATCCACTTAGAGTTGTGATTATAGATCTGCACTCAAGATCAGATGAAACTGAGTCAACTGAGTTTCTTCAGTGCAGATTACAAAAATACAAGAATTCTCTCAAATGCAAATACTTTCTCTCTCTAGAAAACTCAGATCCCAAGTTCCAAAAAAGAAGAGCCATTTTCTAATCCCATAAGCCATATATTTATAGGCTTAGGATCATACATCTGCTATCCCCTAGAATCGGGATATTTTATTATATTTATTACATTTAAATTACAAGAATATTCAAAATGTAACAGAACACCAAATTTGTGGGAAGAATGAGAGATTCCCGCGTATGCCAAGACCGATTCTTGTTGAAGCCATTTCTGGGAACCTTGATGTAGTCTGTTCTATTTGGTTGATGAATATCACTTTCTGGTCGGCCATACCTCTACTGGGCAGTCATGCACTCGACTGGGCAGTCACGCACTTAGCTGGTAGGACACGCACTTGGCTGATAAGACATGCACTTAGCTGGTAGGACATGCACTTGACTGGTAGGACATGGTCATGTCCGATCGGCCAAGTTCATGCCTGGTCAAACAAAGTCATGTCTGGGCAGACAAGTTCATTCCTGGGCAGACAAGGTCATGCCTGGCCAGTCAGAATTCTTCATCAGTCTACCGGGTCACTTTATCACAACTCTGAGGAGCCAATATATTTATTGACTATTAATGTGTCATTTACGGACCATGTACTGCCACTTGTCACCTTTATTGCCACATCATCGATCTCCAATTTTTGGGGATAACAGCTGCAATAGCAAGTATCATCCTAATGGAATTTATTCTCGTCACAGGAGAATAGGTGTCAAAGTAATCAAGGCCTTCACGCTGCTTATAACCTTTAATTACAAGTCGTGCCTTATACTTATCAATTGAACAATCAGATTTCATTTTCCTTTTGAAAATCCATTTGGCCCCTAAATGCTTACATCCTGGAGGAAGATCTACTAACTCCCAGGTGTGATTTTGAAGTATGGATTCAATCTCACTATTAATAGCATATTTCCATAAAGAGCCTTCAGTGGAGTTCACAGCTTCATCAAAGCTTTGAGGTTCACCTTCTAGCAAATAGGTCAGAAAATCTAGACCAAAAGATTTTTCTGTTCTAATTCTTTTGCTACGTCTAGGTTCATCCTCACATTATTGACTTTGACCCTGACTATTTTCAGCAATAGTCTCATGTGTTCGTTTCAACGAACTTGAATCCTCTTTTGATCTAAGAGGAAATACGTATTCAAAGAACGACGCATTTCTGGATTCCATTATCGTGTTTTTGTGTATGTCAGATATTTTAGACTCATACACCAAAAACTGATATGCACTACTATTATGTGCATAACCAATGAAAATGCAATCAATAGTTTTTGGACCTATTTTTACCATTTTTGGTAAAGGTACAACCACTTTGGCAAGACACCCCCACACTCTTAAGTATTTGAAGGAAGGTTTCGTTCCTTTCCATAACTCGTAAGGGATCTTATCTTCTTTCTTTTTGGGTATCTTATTTAAAAGATAATTAGCTGATAAGATAGCTTCTCCCCACATGTTCTGAGGCAATCCAGAACTAATCAACATCGCATTCATCATCTCTTTCAATGTACGATTTTTCCGTTCAGTAACACCATTTTGCTGAGGTGAATAAGGTGTAGTTGTTTCATGGATGATTCCATTTTTTGCATAGAATTCACGAAATGGTGATTCATACTCACCACCTCGATCACTTCTCAACACCTTAATCTTTTTGTTAAGTTGATTCTCAACTTCGGTCTTATAGAGAACAAATTTCTCTATAGCCTCGTCTTTGCTTTTTAGCAAATACACATAGCAATATTTTGTGCTATCATCGACAAAAGTAATAAAATACTTATTGCCTCCCCTTGTTTGAACAAATTTTAAATCACATACATCGCTATGGATTAAATTTAGGGGTTCATTATTCCTTTCAATCGTTTTGAAGGAAGACCTTGTTAGTTTTGCCTCAACATAGGTTTCACACTTATGACTTGAATCAATGTGGAATTTTGGTATGCGATTCAAGTTAATTAATCTCCGTAGAGTATCATAATTAACATGTCCTAGTCTACCATGCCAAACATTGGAAGACTCAAGCAAGTAAGTAGAAGAGTTATTAACTTTATTGATAATTGGTTTAACAACCATTACACTGAGTTTAAACAACCCATCAGTTACATAACCCCTTCCCACATACATTCCACTTTTGGACAGAACAACTTTGTCTAACTCAAATACAATTCGGAATCCGTGTTTGTTCAACAGTGAACCAGACACTAGGTTTTTCCGGATCTCTGGTACGTACAGTACGTTGTTCAGAGTCAGCTCCTTTCCAGAAGTCATTTTTAGGATCACACTTCCTTGACCCGCAATTTTAGATGTGGCAGAATTTCCCATGAGAATCTTCTCGCCATTATCTACCTGTTCAAAAGATTTGAACAGACTCTTGTCTGAGCATACATGCCGAGTGGCACCAATATCAATCCACCACTCCATTGGGTTGGGATTGACTATGTTTATCTCAGACACCATGGCTGATAGATTTATTAGATCAAACTTAAAGAAAATTCTTAGGTTAGCCTGGAAGGGTTAAAAACCCAACCATTGGTGGTCTAGCCTCTCATAGAATATTTCTTTGAGTATTTATCCAGCCTCAAATATCTCTACTACATAATTTCCAAAGAATACTAGAAGAAGGGTCTAGCCCTTGCCTCAGCAGTCTAGTTTCTTTGAAAATATTCAGTTCCCAGAACTTCTCTAGTGAGATTTAAGTTCAAACGAACTTTTCGCAATAACAATATCTTTGAATATATAGATATAGAAATATCACTGATAGATATATTTATAATAATATAAAATATATCTAACATTCAAATATTATATTTAAACAATAATCTGTTTTAAGGAAACTGTGTGTTACACAGGCTTCAGCTTTTAATTTTGTTCTTTATAATTATTGTGTAAATTAATCATAATTGTTATTTATATTATAATTATTTATAATTATAATATTGTCATTTATATTATAGTTATTTATATATTGTTATTTATAATTATAATATTGTTATATATATTATAAGTTATTTATATTGTATTATTTATAATTATAATATTATATTGTTATATATATTATAAGATATTTATATTGTATTATTTATAATTATAATATTGTTATATATATTATAAGTTATTTATATTTTATTATTCATAATTATAATATTTATGTATCTTTAATTTAGTAGATATAAATATTGTATTTATCATATTGCGTTTATTCAAGTATTATATACGTTATGTTTTTCCTACAAATATGCCCTTTAACAAATTACTATTTTATTCTAAATATTTTAATATTATGGTATATGTATATTAGTTTTGTTTAATTAGTTTTTATTTTAAAGTTATTTTGATTTTTTTTTCGTTTTTTATAGATTGTTGAATGATATATCATACCACAAAGTATATATACCGAGTTGAAAAATAATATACCATCAAAACATACAAAATTATTACTGAAAAATGTATATACTATGCTAACAAAGTTATATTGTAACGCCCTGGATAGCCAAGACCGCTACATTGTGTACTTGTAAAGTGCAAGGCTTGCTAATCGAGCCGTTAATTTAAAAATGTGTTATTAGTTTAGGTGTTCTAAGGTTAAAAAACATTTTGGCCTCAAAAGATACATTTTACAAATTATAAACGGTAACCAATAGGGATCCTCAAAACATCAGTGTTTAAAAGCTGGTTTACAATATCCAACAGTTAAAAGTAGACATTAGCCATACTAAGGAAAAATACAAGGTTCTGGTCCTCTTGTCCCTGTAATCTCCTCAACCGTGGCGGCTGAGCAGCCTGCCATGTACATTCACCCTGCAGAGCTCTCCAATCAAGGCTGATCGATTTTGCCCTTGCCTTTACCTGCACCACGCAACACCCGTGAGCCAAGGTCCAGCAAGAAAACAATGTACACAACATATATAGCAATCTCAAACAGATGTTCTAGCAAGCATGCTCAGTTAACAAATCAATAGTATATAAGCATATTTCAGGGTACAAGTAACTTCAACCACACTTAGATTATTCAACAATCTCTACTATACCAAATATAGTATTCAATTCACATAAATACTAGGGCCGACACCTTAGGCCGCTCCCTCTGTTTAACCCACTGACTCTGGCCCGCTTAAACCGAGCTCAGTGCATATTAAGCTGTCCTCGGATACCAGTGTCCGAGCCGTGCCAATTGAACAAGTTAACCGTGGCTCGCTTAGGCCGTTGGTTACAATTTACATGGCATAATACCATTCTTTCAATCATCTATATTAGGGAGCCCTTAGTCCCGTTCAAATACTCAACTGGGTGTAGTTTTCTTACCTTTAGTCTGTGCGGTTATCGACTATGAGCCACGCCCCTCAAGCACGATCCGTTCTCGAGCCTAAGCCTTTATCACTTAGTCACAACCAAAGTATAGGGTTCCATTAATACTCGAATATAGGTTTCCGGTTGCAAAACTAACTCCCGGGAATCCGAATTCCACCAAGCACGGTGGGGAAACCAATCCCGAGCAAGCTAGACCACATTCCCATGCCTAAAACCCTCTAAAGTTCATGCGTGCACCCAAGGGCTGCGGCCCTTGAAGCTTAGCCGCGGCCCTTGTAATGCCCCAAATTTCCTAATAAGGTTTAGGACCTTGATTAGGAGGCCGGGAGGGCCATAATTGATTTATTATGGTATTTAATGATTATATGCATGTTTATGTGAATTATATTATTATATGATGGTGAATGCATGCATATGGGCTCATATTTTAATTGCAAGGGAATTTCGGTAATTTGGCCATTGGGGGCGTGATTGTGTAATATTATGCATATGGGTGAATTATAATTTTACCACATTATATGTGGATTGGTTCGAGCCATTCGACATGAGACGATCATGGGAATGTAAGTGTTCGGTCTAGTCATAACGGGTCTAAGTTCGGGGCTCAGGGTGAGTCTCGGGGTCACTTTGACGATTAGAACATTACTGGGAATTAAAGGGTAATGGGGTATGATTTATTGGCATTTGATAATGTTGAGATTAGTGGGAATTGGAGAGCGTTAATTATAATTAACGATATAGGTTGGAAATGACGAATTTACCCTTGGGAGTGCTTAGAAGCTTTTAAATTGGCCTAGGGGCATTATGGTCTTTTGACCTTAAGGATTTATATCAGCTTTTGGGGTTTAGAAAGCTGTGGAAATAGAACAGAAACAGAGTCTCATCCTCATCATTTTCTTCTCTCCCGTACATGTTCCTCCCTTCACTTCCCTTTGAATTTTGAGAGGCCAAATTGAGGAGTTAAGCTAGGAGATCAAAGGTAGGAGCTTAGGAACTTGATTCAGCCATGAAAGGGGATTCAAAATCAAGTTTGAGGTAAGTTCCAGCCATGAGTTTCATGGTGTACCCTGTTTTTCTATTAAGTTTTCAGTTGATGATTTTTATGTGTTAGTTGTGAATTAATGGAAGTTCTTGAGTTTGGAAACTTGGGTTTTGATGAGGGTGAGATGTTGATGATGTTTGGAGGTTTAAATGAGTGTTTGGAAGAGGTTTTGAGTTGATTTGACGGGCTAGTTTGAGAGGAAAAACGCAGGGGAGTTTGCTGGTGCGTTGCTGGTTTTTGGGCTGATCAGGGTAATAAGCCGCGGCCTGGCTTTAGTGTGCCGCGGCCTAAGGTGGTTTCTGAGGCAATTATGCCTCTGTCAGGGGGATGAGCCGCGGCATGGCTATGGTGAGCCGCGGCCCATCAAGGCAGATTTGGCCAAAAATAGGTTTTTGACTTGGGGACGCTAGCTTAAGGCCTCGGGGTCGATCCTACTACCCGGTTAAGTGTGGATTGATGTCCCGGAGGCTAGATATTGGTTTGGGAACTTATGTTGATCATTTTCATTGATGGTATCCTATATTTTTGGTTATGACTAGGTGACCGTTAAAGGACCAAGGACTGATCGTTCTCAAAGGTCGTATCTTTTATTAATTCTTGCTCGAACCCAAGGTAAGAAAACTGCACCCCATGTGTGACATGCATGGCTATGATTGATGCATGTTGGATGTTTAAACGTAAACATTGATATCATAATGAAAGCTTGGCAATCTTGCCCATTTGCTTATGATTATTACTAAGGCATGCTGGATGATTAAGTGTGATGTATGTGATGCACGAAAAACATGTGATTAGGGCATGCCATGAATGATGAATATGAGATTGGCCAGAGCTTGAGTCTCTGAGTTTGTGCATGATCATAATTATGCTAGCAACTGTTTAGTAAGCATGCTGAATGCCCTATTCTTGGATAATTGGCATATGATACACATTGATAGCATTGCTTACCTGTGCATGGTACTGACTAATTAGTCAGATTTGGCAAAGGTGCTAGTACCAACTGTGAAGCTATGACTCATTAGTCAGGTTCGGCAGTGGTACTGGGCACTGGTCACACAGGGCTGACTCATTAATCAGAATTGGCAAAGGTGTTAGTATCAACTGTGAAGCCGTGACTCATTAGTCAGGTTCGGCAGTGGTACTGGGCACTGGTCACATTGTGCTAACTCACTAGTCATGACAACCCTAGTGTGTAGTGCAGGCTATGTCGATTGGACCTAATCGACCCTCTGCATTGAATGACTCAAAGAGCATTAATGCAGGACCGACCTCAAGTTCGATGAATATAAACAAGCATTTATCTAGCCAGAGGCTAGTCATGTAGAGCCATTGCAGGAAATGGGCACTGGGCCCCTAGTGACCTGGTTGTCAGTCACTCAGTATGGTTTACCAGAACCTCAGGTGATATTCACTCATCTGATCAGAGCCATGAGCTCTGCATGGTCATTTTGATCATCATATGCATGGCTTGGGCACTGAGGCCCCAGTGACTTGTTTGTTGGTCACTCAGCATGGTTTACCAGAACCTGTTGAAGGTTAGAGGCTTACCCAACAGCCACCCTTCCACTTGAATTAGTGACTCGCTTGTCGGTCACTCAGCATGGTTTATCAGAACCTCAAGTGTTGCGACACTCATTTGATTAAGATTGACTTGATAGTCCTGCAATTAGAAGGCCAGGATTTCTTATCCTGGATACCTCAGCATTTGTTGAAATCCATTTGCATGTTGAGTAGAGCTATGATTGCTAGGCATGCCAGATATGATTTGATATCATGATATGACTGTTTATGAGCATATGAGTTTTCTTGCTGGGCTTCGGCTCACGGGTGCTTTGTGGTGCAGGTAAAGGCAAGAGGAAGTTGGACCATCCTTGAGTTGGAGAGCTTAGGTGATGACGTGTACATATGCAGCTGCTCGACCAATACTTGGGCGAGGTTTGAAAGTGGAACTAGGGCTGAACCCTATTTTGCCGCTTAGAACGGCCTGTTGTAAATAATCTTTTGTAATAAACTTTGAAATTATATTTTTGGGATCCCAATGTATACAGTAAACGTTATAGTGAAACGTTAAATCCTAACCAAAGTTTTTAACACCTAAACCGCTAATCATGCTTAGTTACACGTTTATGGCCAAATGACTCGATTAGCGAGTTTAGCACTGTTTGCAATGTGCACTATAGTGGTCCTTGGAGTTGGGGCGTTACAGCCCTTCCCCAAAATAGAACCAACACCACCCCTGAAGGAGGACACATGCCGCGACCCTTGCTTTGGGCGCCGCGGCGCTTCCCTTTGGCTGAGCCTCCTTGGATCCTTTGCATGCTAGGGCCGCAGCGCTCTAGAACAGAGTCGCGACCCTTCCCTTCGAATCCAGAATTTACACCATTTCAAAGCCCAAAACCTCAGCCACAACCACCCTTAAGCTCCCCACTTCAACACCCAACAATCCCAACACCTTTAACATAACTTAAACAACATAATTCCACAGAAAACTCAACCCAACACACACTAGTCTTCTCTTTTCAATTTCTGAAACTCAAGAGCTATAAACACTCAAACCAGCCACTCAAATCCAATTTAGAACCTCTAAACCATGAGTTAAAACTTACCTTCTCTGCTGAGCCACTCCACCAAACCAAAGCCAAGCAAATTCCCAAGCTTTCCCCTTTAATTCTGTCCCTAAACATTAGAACCATATTTGCCTCAAAACCCAACCAGAACTCAGAATTCAACCACAGAAAAGAAGATTAGATGCTTACCTTAACCTTGTTTTAGTTCTTGATTTACTCCTGAGCTAAACCTCCAAATCCCCACCACCAATCTCAGAAATTCCAGCTTGATTCCCTTAAGATTTATGTGTTCCTTTCTATCTTGTGTTTCCTTGAGAGAGAGAGTAGAGAAAAGAGCTGAGAAAATAAGGCCAGTTTAATTCTTTCTAAAGGCTTCCTAGGTTTGTCTCACTTGTTAAGTTAATCCCAAAGCTCGGGGTGCCGGAACCGTCCCCGAGGCCAAAACGGTAAAATCCCCCAATATTCCCGCCTAGACATCCTAACCTCAAATATATCTCCATATATTTATTTTCATAACCCGATAGTCCAATTCACTACCCAATTCCTAAAATACCCCTGACTAGTCCAAAGCCATATCTTAAGCCCCGTTGTGACTTTTCCTGCTATTTGACCCTAGGATCGTCTTGAGTCATGCCCTGCAAACCTACCACATAATAATGTGGTTCTCACATTTATCACATATATATACATATCACATTATCACGTAATATCATCAATTATCATATAAACATTACTAAACATATAATTACTCATTTAAATCACAATTATTCCATTAATGCCCTCCTGGCACACTAATCAAGGTCCTTAAGCCTTGTTAGCGATTTTGGGTCGTTACATATATACTACCATTAAAATGTATATACCATGATACGAAATTATATACTACCACTATGTATAATAAAATAGAAACTAAATATCACAAAAAAAAATTATATACCATACCACCAAAAACATATACACTAATTAGAAAATAATATACCAACAACCTATAAAAAACTTAAAAAATCAATATAACTTTAAAATAAAAACTAATTAAACAAAACTAATATACATATACCACTATAAAAAAAGGCATTTTAGGTAATCAACAATGTAAAAGGGTTATTTCTCTACAATTTAAAAAATGAGGACATTAGCTTCTTGATGTCTTTATTTTAGGCCATTTACTATAAATTCTCATTGAAAATTGGCACGGCATGGCACGACATGGGTCTGAGCACGACACGACACGACAAGCCCGAAAGCACGAACAAATTAGCCCGAAAGCACGACACGATAAAAATCATGATATTTTGACATTAATAATGATAATAAATTTTTATTTGTCAATTATCTATAAATTATAATGATAATAGAAGTCTTATTTTTCTCAATGTTTATATTTTTATAATTATATTAATTTATTTTAAGATTTGTGAGTTAAATTTTTTAGCATTTATTAGTAGGTATTTAAATTCTAATAATTATCTATTGGAACTTCTTAATGAATTATTAAAAATTGAAAAAATATAGTTGTGTGTGATATGGGAAAAGTCTCACATGGAATTGAAACATTCTTCTAGGAGTGTTTATAAGTTGCAAGTGCTATGCCTTGGGGTGTGCCCCAAGGGGTACCCAGTTTTGTGCGCATGGGTGAAGACCCACATACTTGACCACCACGCGCGCGCCGCCGTCCGACCGAGCCGAGCCGAGCCGAGCTGGCGGGTGGGTGGTGTGGTGTCGTATTTTAATTTTTTATTTTTGTTGAAAAAAAATTTATTCAATAAAATAAATACATTTATTATTTTATTAATTAAATTAATCTTAAAAACGTTTATTTTTCTGAAACGGTTTTAATAATGTCATCGAAATTTCCTCCTCTGATTAAATGAAAAAACGTTTTTAGCCGTTTTATGAGGTCTACTTCTCTGTATAAGTCAGATCAAATATTTTTTTTGAAAAAAGATAGTTTTCACTGGTTCTACGAATTTTCTCAGAGCTTTTTGAGGGTGTACTAGAACGATCCTCTCGGTGCAGGGAGGAATCGTACAGAGGCTGTTTTATCCTGGGGACGGCGTGGTTGATAGACTGTCGTGCACACTTAGGGCAGAGCTGCGAAACGTCTTAAAGAGAGCGACATTGTCCACGACTCAGCCAGAAAAATTGATCGGTAATTTCGTTCCAATTTTATTTTCTATTGAGGAATATCAATTTTAAGACGTTGTGTTCTGCTATGGCGTCTACCGATGATTTTTCTGGTTCTGCCTCTGTTGATATTAACAAGCCATTTCGTTTTGAGGGTTTTCACTTTAAGCGTTGGAAACAAAATATGCTTTTTTATCTTACCATGAAGAAGGTTGCGTTTGTACTCACTGCTCTAAAGCCGGTTGTCTCTGAAGCCTCGACCGACAAAGACAAGGAGACTCAATAGAAGGACTTGGACTCCTGGGTGGAAAATGATTTCCTCTGTAAGAATTTCATTCTTAACGGTTTATCTGATGATCTTTATGACTATTATAACTCAGACAAGTCAGCGAAGGAAATTTGGGAGGCGCTGCAAAAGAAATATGATACAGAATAGGCGGGGACTAAAAAATACGCTGTTAGTCGCTACCTGAAGTATCAGATGGTGGACGATAAATCTGTGGAGGCCCAATCTCACGAAATTCAGAAAATTGCTCATGAGATTATCTCAGAAGGTATGACCCTTGATGAATAGTTTCAAGTTGCTGTTTTAATTGACAAATTACCTCCTTCCTGGAAGGATTTTAAAATTGTTCTCAGGCATAAGACTAAGGAATTTTCCTTAGAAAGTTTGATCACCCGCCTTCGTATCGAGGAGGAAGCAAGGAAACAAGACCAGAAAGAAGAGATGCTTGTTGTCTCTAACAGCAACCCCAAGAAGTCCACACCTGCGGTTCTGAAGCCAAATGGCAAAAATTTTAAGAATCAGAACCGCAACTCGAATTCAAATTCCAACCGCAACAACCAAAACACTCCTCGAAACAACAATCAGAGTTGGAACCATAACAGGAACCAACATGGAAGGCAACAGCCTCCACCTAAACAGAATGACTCTGGACAATTCCTTTGTTACAACTATAACAAGCCAGGTCATAAGGCACGCAAGTGTAGGAACAAGCCAAGCACTGCTCCGCAGGCTAACTTGATTGAAGAAGCTTTTACAGCTATGATTTCTGAGATCAACCTTATTGGTGGATCAGATGGGTGGTGGGTAGACACTGGCGCTTCTTGCCATGTCTGCTATGATCGTGCTATGTTTAAAACATACACTGCTGCTGATGATAAGAAAGTGTTGTTGGGAGATTCTCACACCACTATTGTTGCTGGGATTGGAAATGTGGAGTTTAAGTTTACCTCAGGAAAGACTTTATTACTAAAAGATGTAATGCATACTCCTGAGATGAGAAAGAATCTGGTTTCTGGTTTTCTGCTTAATAAGGCTGGGTTTACTCAAACTATTGGGGCTGATTTTTACATCATCACTAAGAATGGTATTTTTGTTGGGAAGGGTTAAGCTACTGATGGCATGTTTAAGTTAAATGTTGAATCCAATAAAGTTTCTCCTTCTGCTTATATGCTGTGTGATTTTAATGTTTGGCATGCTAGACTTTGTCATGTTAGTAAGCACATTATTAAAAACATGAGTAACATAGGACTGATTCCTAAAGTGTCAGATAACGATTTTGAAAAATGTGATTTTTGTAGTCAAGCACAAATTACTAAGACTCCACATAGGTCAGTTACTAGAGAATCTGAGCCTTTAGATTTAATTCATTCAGATATTTGTGAACTTGATGGAACGTTAACTAGGAATGGTAAACGTTATTTCATCACTTTTATTGATGATTGTTCTGACTTTACTTATGTGTACTTAATGAAAAATAAAAGTGATGCGCTTGACATGTTCAAATTAGTTGTGACTGAAATTGAGAATCAATTCAATAAGAAAATTAAAAGGTTTCGTAGTGATAGAGGAACTGAATATGATTCAAGCATGTTTATTGAGTTTTATAATTCACATGGCATTGTACACGAAAACACTGCACCATATTCACCTGAAATGAACGGTAAAGCTGAAATGAACCACTGCATTCAATCAGGAGGGCAAGATTTCTTATCCTAGATTCCCCAGCATTATCTGAACTTAATTGCATGCTTGATTAGATCTATATTTGCTAGGCATGCCAGATATGATTTTATGATATGATATGACTGTTCATGAGCATATTGAGTTTTCTTGTTGGGTTTCGGCTCACGGGTGCTATGTGGTGCAGATAAAGGAAAAAGAAAGCTGGACCATCCTTGAGTTGGAGAACTTAGGTGACGATGTGTACATATGCGGCTACTCGACTACCACGGCCGAAGGTTGAAAGAGGAACTAGGGTTAAACCATGTTTTGCCGCTTAGATTGGCTGGTTGTAAATATTTTCTTGTAAAATACCTTTAAATTATATTTTTGGGATCTCAATGTATACAGTAAACGTTCTAGTGAAACGTATATCTTAACCAAAAATCTTAATCCCTAAACAGCTAATCATACTTAGTTACACGATTATGACCAAATGACTCGATTAGCGAGTTTAGCACTGTTTAAAATGCGCACCGTAACGGTCCTTGGAGTTTAAGGCATTACAGCCGTGGCCCTACCTCACCATGCCATGGCCCGCCTCCTCAACCAGAAGCGGCCGAACTTCCTTTCCCCAACACGGGCCGCGACCCTCCTTTTCCATGCCGCGGTCCAACGACCCAGCAACTTCTCCCTTCCTCTTCAATGAGCTTGGGCAGCGACGCTCAAGAACAGAGTCGCGGCCCCACCTAAAACTCAGTCAAAAACCCCTATTTCCCCCTTCAAACTCATTTCAAAACCCCATAAATTCTCTCCCAATATCACAAAGCAAAGCCACCAATTATTACCATTTATCTACCAAGCATCAAAACCTAAGGCTTACACCAATCATAACTTCATCAAATTCCCCATTTCAAAGATCAAAACTCCACACCTCAAAACCAGCACAAAAACAGAGCAAGATACTATAAAATGAAACTAGAACCTTACCTTATGCTTGAATTGAAACCTCTTCAATGGTTGAACACTAGCCTAAGACTTCAAGATTCAAACTCCAAGTTTGAATCCCCAATCTTGCTTAAAAAATTCAAGGGTAGGAGAAGAGAAACATGATGATCGTGAGAAAGGAAACAAGGTTTTGTTTTTGGTTCTGTTTCTACAGCCTTCAGCCTTTATATAGCCTAGGTCAAATGACCAAAATACCCTCCATGCTTCAATCACTTCGTAACAACCCCCAAGGGCAAAACTGTCCATTTAAACCTATTTCGTTAATCATTATTAATGCTCTCCAATTCCCGCTATTCTCAAATACTAATAAGATCATATCTCATTACCCTTTAATTCCCGGTAATACTCTAGTCATCAAATCACCCCAAGACTCACCCCGAGCCCCGAACTTAAGCCTTTTATGACCAAACCGCCAACTTGTTACTCAAAGATCGTCTCCTGCCGAATGGCTCGAACAAGTCAACATTATTATGTGGCCTCAACAATAGTTCATCAACATGCATGAAAACACACAATTACGCCCTCAATGGGCCAAATTACCAAAATGCCCCTATAATTAAATATGGATCCACATGCATACATTTAACATCATATTATAATATAATTCACATAAATATGTACGTAATCATTTAATAGCATAATAAATCAATTATGGCCCTCCCGGCCTACTAATCCAACTATTAAACCTCATTAGAGATTTCAGGACATTACAAAAATGATACCCTCGATTCAAATTTTGTAAACAATAAACTCAAAATTAGTTTGGATCTTCATTATTAGTCTTCTGTAACTGACTGAGTTTGTAGGAATAGAAAAAGAAAAAGTGAGAAGAAAAAGACTAAACTGATAAGCTGAGAGTATAGGTCATATAAATTTATAAAATAATTGATCTTATTTGTAATTATTTGAAGTTGAAGCTTCAAACTAGTATTAAAAAAATAAATGGACCTAAAATTTGATAAATTCTAGATTTAGTAAGTAATTAAAGTATGGATATTTTAATCACATTGAAAAACCACAATTATACTCAATTAATGTATGTTTTTACAAAGATTTGTAAAATGCAAGATAGTGTATTGGAATTAATTAAATGAGAGAGTTGTAAGATGGTATTGAAACAAGTAAGTGGGTAGTAAAATAATATAATTTTTTTTTGGAGAACAATAGAGACACTACTTGTAGTGATATAGTTCTCCTGGAAATTAAAAAAAAAAACATTTAAATAAATAAAACCTTTTAATCGTTACACAATATATAATATTGTTCTTCTAAACTGAAACTTCACGAGATGCTCTAGACATAAAAGACAATTATAGAAACCATTCTATAATCACAATAAACTATAGTAATTAGATGAGATCATAAGCATAACAAAATGAAACCCCCCCACCTATCAATTTCAGATAATGATGGATTATACTCTAATCTCTATTAAGTAAAATAATGTACTAATTATTTATGATCAATAATAGCAATAATAGTTTATGTAACTAATAGCAATTAGGTGACATCAACCAATCTAATTCTAAATACTATAAACATGGCACATTAAAGGTAACATCCTCACCCTCTAATATCAATCAATCAATCAATACATCCATTTTGTCACTCCAATATCCATGCTTATAGAGCTTGTACATTTCACCAAATTTTACCCTTGTATTTCTCCAAAAATCCTCAATTATTATTTTTATTTGCCTTAAAAGTACAATACAAGAAAGCCCAAAAAACAAGTTTTGACTTTGTCTAGACATAGGCATAGGCACGAGGCTTGATGAAGATCGGTTGCTTGTTTTATGAGAGACTAAAACTCAATTAATAATTTCAATAAACATTTTCTTTCCTTTGTTTGACTTGAATTAATTGGCCTTTTATATATGTCAAAATTTGGTTCTCTTTTGTCATTCAGTTCTTCTCACAACAAGGAAAAGTCTCTATTTTCCCTCTCTTTCCCAGAGCCTTCCTCCTCATCCTCATCTTCCTCTTCTTCTTCTTTCTTCTCCAGTCCATTATAAGCTATCTTCTTCCAAATTTCATTTTAAACAATCTTTGAATTGGTATCATATTTCTTTCTCTAATCAAGTCCTTATCAAAATCCCAGTGAAATGAAGGTGAACTTTCCCTCACTCAAACCATTCTCTTAAGCCTCTCTAATAATATCTTATTACAAATGAATTTTCCTCAGCTTTGCCTCTTCTGTATTTTACTATTATGTTTCTTTCATGGGTTATCATCAGATTTTTAAAATATGAATTGGGTTTTAATCTAGTGATGAGGGTGTTTATAATCTTTTCTTGGTTATATCAGTTCACTTCTCTCTGTTTTTTTGTTTTTAATATCTTTATTATTAGTAGTAGTGAATTGACTCTGCTACAGTACTTATGAGCCTGTTTTATTAGTGATGAAATATTAATTAATTTCTTTTATCCTTTTTTTCTTGCAGAAAGTTATAGTGAAATTGGATTTGCATGATGATAAAGCTAAGCAGAAAGCTCTCAAAAAGGTCTCAAGTCTTTCAGGTAACAACTAAACCAAACCAAAACTGGTTTAACTGCAATAATAATTCAAGTATTAACTTTGGGGAAAAAAACAAGTACATAATCATGTTCTTCTATGATGGTGTTATTGGTGTATGTATGTATGTACTTATTATAACTTGTCATGTTGTGGTACAAATTTTAATGTGCAGGCCTTGATTCCATTTCTATGGACATGAAAGAAAAGAAATTGACAGTAATAGGTGATGTAGACCCAGTTCAAGTGGTGAGCAAATTGAGAAAAACTTGGTTCACAGAGATTGTATCAGTGGGACCAGCTAAGGAAGAAAAGAAAGATGAGAAGAAAGAAGAGAAGAAAGAAGAGCCCAAAAAACCAGATGATAAAAAGCCTAAATCTGAGAAAGAACAGATTGAAGACCTTATCAATGCATACAAAGCCTACAATCCTCACATGACCCAATACTACTGTGTCCAAAGTGCAGAAGAAAATCCAAACGCTTGTGTTATTTCTTAATCAATTACCTTTTTTTAAGTAATGTATATATATATATATTTATTTATATAACTATATATGGTGCTATTTGAAGGATCATATTGTCAAATGATTCATGTTGAACTTTGATGATTCCATACCCTTTATTGGTGATCATCTGAGGTGACATATTTTTTAGGACTTTTTGTTTTGTTTGGTGAGGCATTTTAGTTTTGGTAGAACGATATGGGGACAGATTATGAAAAGGGTTTTTTCTTGTGCACTTAGTTCTTCTTGCTCTGAAATTATTGGAGGATGTGATCAATGTATACTATTACATATTGTAGAGTACTATTTCTATAATAATAATAAAAAAAAAAATATCAATGTATTCAACATTTTGTTTCTTCCTTTATATTAGTTTTAAGAACTTGTAAGGGCAATGCCAATATGTTATCTTAATTCAAGGGTGTATTAGGCAAACAAATTTTGTAGAAGTATAATAATACAAGATGTGTATACAAGTATATTAAAATTCTCATGACAATGCCAAACTAGATATGTGACATAAACAATGGGAAATTATTTGTTTATTTATTATGTTATTATGTTTAACTTCAGCATTTATCATAATATTTAAAAATTTGACATTATCATATAGTTGAATGTACAATATAAACATATATTTTTTTTCGGACAATACAACTTTAACTAAAATTGAATTTACTTTATATTATGTACACTTTATAAATATTTATTTGTTGTCTCAGCTCAATTGCCTAATGAACTAGAGAAAAAATATTTAGCAAACTAAAATTTTCTGAAAGAGTATTTTTGACAATATGACTAAGTTAAAAAAAATATATCCATCTCATAATCTTTGCAAATCAATATTTTAAAAAATTATTTTTTACCAATTTTATTCTTACTAATACAAACATAAAAAAAACCGTCGAATACACAGTTTTTAAGTACAAATCGCCCTTTTATTACAAAAATATATATATAAAAATTAGTTTTCACCCCTTTATTATTTATTAATTTTATTGTGTAATTTAAACTAAAGTAATAATAATTACATACAAAGAAATATATATTTTTTTATCTAGTAATTTTTTTTTATTGATGATGTAATTTTTATATTAAATGTATTGAAGGATGATGAATTAAAAAATATAATTTGTTATAATTATATAATGATATTTATGTGAATCTGTATAAATATATATATTTATAAATTATTAATTATCAAGAATGGGTGGAGAGACAAATATATAATTATCTTTATTTATTGAGTATATTGCTGTAAAGCACCATATGGCATCATCTATTTACAATTTATAATTTAAAATTTAAAAATAATTAAATAATTGAACTTTTGTTTTTATAAAAAAAATCACCTCATGCCCCATATGGTGCCTCATAGTTATTGCAATTTTCTATGTATCAAGCTTATTGCAATTTGATGTGAGTATTTTTTTTTAAGTCATTTTTTTCATTATATTATTTTGAGACTTTTAAAACGCAACTATAATATATTAATATAAATATTGTATGTATATTTACCCCATGACAAATAATAACTAGATGACTTTGACAGTATTCAATTAATAATAATAATAATAAAAAATAAGAAGAAAAAAAACGTCTGAGTGATTATTTTACAACCTGAGATTTGAGGGCTGCTAACTTAATTCTAGATGGTGACTTGGTAAAAATTAAAAAGTTATAAAGAGATGGATTTTTATTTTATAATTTTCTTGATAGCTACTTCAAATATATTATTTTAAAAACCTAATTGATGGTAGCTAAGATTTTTCATAATATAATAATTAAAGAAAAATATTTCAGATAAACAAACCCACTAGTTTATTAGAAAAGAAAACCAAACATTTGTATAAATATAATAAAAAAAATAAAAGGTGGCCGCCAATGAATTTGAACCTCTAAAAAAGAAACAGAAAAAAATACCAATCTTGCAAATTGATTTAAAAAAAAAAACTAAACCTGGATAAATTATTAACTCTGCTTTAATTAAATGTTTCAAGTATGAAGATGACTTAAATTTTAGTATTATTAAAATCAGATTTTATATACTTGAATAGCAATTAATAATGAAAGAGCACATTATTAGAACATGAAAACGTGTCTATATTTTGATTTTTCTAAAAATCAAACTTCATATTTGAAAAGCAATTATGAATGATCGAACATTCCATATGACTAAATTTTTCAGATTTCCAAAAATCAAAGTTCATATATTGACTACCATTAGTTTCATGATTACATAGAAAAATATTTAATAACAGAGACTTGCCTTTTCTTTCTTTTGATCTCCAATTTATTCGATTAATTTCTTTTTTTAAAATTAGGTATTCAACTCCAAAAATGAATTAAAGCAAATATTTATTAGTTTTACCTCTTATTTTTCAACCAAAAAAATAAATATTTTTATCAAAGCATCAGAAAAAAGAAATGATTCAAACCTCTTGCCAAATGATTTGGAAGATTCAAAACAAAAAGAGAAAATACTAATTTGGTCTTATATTTTTTCGAATAAGCAATCGGTCTATGTATTTTGTTAAATGACAATTCAGATCTTGTGTTTTACAAAATTGATCAAATATAATATTTCATTATCAGCTTCTCGACCACTTTCTCCGCTTCTCTGAACACATTGCATCGCTAACAACCCAATAATTAATCTTATAATTGAAAATATTTTAAATTCCCTTATAAAACAGCTCTGTCAAAATAATTTGTACAACTCAGCAAGATTACAACAGAAAAACCAGTCATACAGAACTAATCTATCAAGATCTCAACAAAATACAGTTTGCAACATATTTCAAACACTCGGAACATCAACTAGTATAAAAGGAAAAGGGGAAGTTTATCAAACACAAGTGAGAGCCTTCTTCAAGATCTAAGATTAAGCTCCAAGAATCCCCAAGTCAGAGAGTGTGTTTTTTCCTCGTCAGGATTTTTGTACAGAAAGAAAAAGAGAGAGAGTATTAGTTAGAAAATTAAGATAAGAGTGAACAAAACAGAGAGCAAGATAGGTTTTTGAGGCTTACCAGTCAGTGTTCTGTGACTCGGAGCCTCCCTTTGTTGTACCCAATAGCATGAATGTTGAATGAAAAGGCTGAGTTGCATTACTGAGGCGAGCTCGACGAGGAAGTAGACCATTTTTGGGGCGAACCTCCAAAATCTCTGTGTTTTTCTTTACCCTCTTAATTTGTGTTGCATGTTTGTGTAAATTACATCTCTCAAATCCCTTTTTTTGGTTTTTTCCTAACAAAGCTTTGTTGCAAAGAGGTTTTCGAATACAGCTCATCTTTCTGGAAAGGAAATAAACTTTGTTAGCTTTTGTTTAGGGCATTTTGTCTATAGTTTGTGTAGACATGTGGTGCTTTGTGAATCACACACATGTGTGGAAAATAAAGGTCTATTTTGATCTTGGTTGACTAACTCTGTTTAGTGGACTGGGGTAGGACAGTTTGGTAAAATTCCTACAAGGTCTATGGTACTATTTTGATCCATTTTGTAAAACACAGGATCCGAATTATTATTTAACAAAACACAAGGACCGATCGCGTATTCGGAAGAAACACAGAGGCCAAAATGTTATTTTCCTAAATAAGAATTGTATTATTATTGTAATGCCCTGAAATCTCCGATATGGTTTAATGGCGGGAATAGTAGGTCGGGAGGGCCATACTTGTTTAATTATGCCATTAGTTGACAATATGCATGTTTATGAAAATTATATTATAATATGATGTTAAATGCATGCATGTGGGTCCACATTTAAAATTTCAGGGGTGTGATGGTAATTTGGCCCGTTGAGGGTATAATTGTATAATAGTATGCATGTCAATGATATGTTGTTGAGACCACATTATAATGTGGGTTTGTTCGAGCCATTCGGTATGAGATGACCATGGTACATTAATTAGCGGTCTAGTCATAACAGGTTTAAGTTCGAGGCTCGGGATGAGTCTCGGGGTGGTTTTAATGATTAGAGCGTTACCGGGAGTTAAAGGGTAACGGGATATGAATTATTGGTGTTTGGAATTATCGAGAATAGCGAGAATTGGAGATCGTTAATTATGATTAACGAGATAGGTTGGAAATGAAAAATATGCCCTTGGGAGCCTTTAGAAACCTTTAATTGACCTAGGGGTATAATGGTCTTTTTACCCCTAGGATAGATATAAACTGAGTTCAGCAGTAAAATTGAAGAGAAAACAGAGTGTGATCAAGAGCTTACCCGTACCTTCCTCCTCCTTCATCTCCTTTGTGATTTTTGTGATCTTGTTGAGGATTTAAGCTTGGGAAGTAGGCCTTGGGAGTTTGGGAGAGTGCTCTACCATTGAAGAGCACCACAACCTAAGTTTGAGGTAAGTTTTTAGCCACTAGTTTCCATGTATGCTATGTTTTGGTTATTGGTTTCAGCTCATGATTTTGTTGTGGATAGTTGGAATTGATGGAAGTTTTGATTGGGGTTTAACTTGGGTTTTGATAAGGATGTGTTATAGATCAAGTTTAAGGGTTGTATTGGATGTTTGAGAGGTGTTTGAGCTTGGTTTGAAAGGTTGGTTCCAAGGAAAATCGCAGGGGAAGAAAAATCAGAGTTTTGGCTGAACTGGGGGTTGGGCCGCAGCATGGCCAAGGAGGGTCGCGGCTCTTGAGAGGTGCTGATGGAGGCTGCCTCTGTTTGAGGGGCGGGCCGCGGCATGGCCAAGGAGGGCCGCGGCCCTTAGTGGCATTTTGGACAGAAATAAGTTTTTGGCTTGGGGATTCTAGCCTTAGGCCTCGGGATCGATCCTACTACCCGGTTTAGTAGTTTTCGATGTCTCGGAGGCTAGGTTTTGGTTTGGGAACCTTTGTTATTCATTTTATTGATGGAATCCCATAATTGGTTATGACCAGGTATCCACTAAGGGTTAAAAAGACAGGTCGTTCTCAAGGGTCGTCCTTACATTAATTCTCGCTCGAACCAGAGGTAAGAAAAATGCACCCCATATGTAACATGCATGATTGTTCATGAAGCATGTTGATTGTGTAAATGTGGATATGGTTTGATTACTGAATGCTTAGCAAATCTTGCTCACTTGTGCATGGTACTGACTAATTAGTCAGATTTGGCAAAGGTGTCAGTATCAACTGTGAAGCTGTGACTTATTAGTCAGGTTCGGCAGTGGTACTGGGCATTGGTTACACAGTGCTGACTCATAAGTCAGGACGGCCTTAGCGTGTTCAACGCAAGCCAATAAAGATTAGATCTAATCAACAACTGCATTGGATGACTTAAAGAGCATTAATGTCGGACTGACCTCAAGTTCGATGAATACTATAAGCGCTTGTGTGGCTTACCCATCATTCATTCATCTGTTAAGTTAGAGACTTAACCATCAGTCTCTCATCTGTTTATTAAGGCTAGTGGCTTACCCAGCAGCCACCCCTCTGCTTAAATTAGTGACGTGCTTGTCAGCCACTCGGTATAGTTTACTAGAACCTCAAGTGATATTCACTCATCTGTTTAAGAGCTATGAGCTCTGTGTGATTATAATGATAATCATTTGATAATGTTTATATACAATACTATGTTTTCTTGCTGGGCTTTGGCTCATGGGTGCTATGTGGTGCAGGTAAAGGAAAAGAAAAGTTCACCTAGTCTTGATGGGAGAGCTTAGGTGGTGATGTGTATATATGCGGCCGCTTGACCACCACGGCCAAGGAGTTCTCAGAGGAACTAGGGGGTTTACCCTATTTTTGCCGCTTAGGCCGGCGAGTTTGTAACTTTGAAACAGTAATAACCATTTTGAATTGTAAATAACTTGTAAATGTTTTAATGAGCTCATGAACAATTTTATATATTTAATAAAGCATATCATTTCATTTTTATTGATTTTCCACCTTAACCTGTTAATGACACTTAGAACACGTTTTTAACCAAATGACTCGGGTAGCGGGTTAAATTTCTGGTTCACCGTTCACCGTAACTGTTGTGGGGTAACGAGGGCGTTACAATTATCCATTTGGGAATTGATTAGTAATGCTAATAAATTTTTAAAATGAATTAGGTTGGGCAAGTTTGAGACTCATATCCACTTTTATATATATATATATCATCTGAACTATATTATAAACATGTTGTGTGTATGAAAAAAAAAATCACGTTTGCATTTACCATTGATTTTTTTTTTTCAAAATTGGAACATATATATTAGTGATAGTGGATCTTGCCTAATAGTTGGTATGATTTTTTATGAATGGAAAGAACAGTTCCACGTGGCTGATTGGGAAGCCTTTTAGGAAGAAGTGATAGTCATATATTTCTCTTGTTGAATACTCTGTGGAAAACACGTCTCTGATCTATTCTTATCTATATAGACGTGTTTGAAGGAGTACTTTTAGTTTAATCAACCAAAATTAAGTGAGACTTTTAGACTTAAAATTCTAAAGAAATGGCTCATCAAAAGGAATGACTGATCTGTACCAAAATTTTCAAACAAAGTCTCAAATTAATTAACATAATGATCAATCAATCTTTGATTCTCTCATTAAAGAAGTAGAGAGTTGGTTGTTTTATGGTTGGTTTCTTTGCTTTCCTTTCACTAGTACAAGACATAGACAAAAAACCAAACGATGACTGTAGATCACCTCTGCATATTGTCACGAACAATTGGTTATAAAAGACACAAAAATCAATAAAATAAAGAAGAAGAAACTGTCCAATCTATTTGAATTATTTGATCAAATAAGTGGTCACAATAGGATGGTTAGAATTTAGAGACATGCATGTTTATGTCATGATCTCATCATTACATGTCTGATATCATTTGTTGTGATTAGTAATTTAACTTTTGTAGTGACATCATTATTGGTTTTTATATCAGTTGCTAACTTTTGTAGATTTTGGTCGGATTGGTATGAAAGTAGTGTATATATAGAACTATATTGGTATGATCTTAGGTATACATGGTCGTCATTGGAACTTAAATTAGTATTAAAGAACAATGTGTCCTCTTCTAACTCATTGGTTAACTAAAGTTTTAGGACTTTTTTTTTAATGAATATGACTGATGCTTTAGTTGTTTAAGCAAAAGGGTTCTCAGAACACAGGCCCCCACATCTTTCCATATATATATATATGATGATGCTTTTTATAAACAAATAAAAAATTGATGCAACATCAAAGATAATGACTAATATTATTAAAGTAAGTCAAGGGAAATTAGGGACAAGCAAAACCAGATAAGGATTGTGATGATTTCAATGAGCGATGGTACTACCTTTACCTTAGACTACATCATGGCTTTTTGGTCTCTCGAAAGATTAATGAACAGAGTCTACTATTGAGGTATCTAGAAGTATCAGAAGATGGTTCTCTTGATAATTATAAGAAAAAAGGACATGACTTTTCAATATTTTTAAGGCTATATCTATAGATGTCCAATGCCCATTTGGCCATTTCTCTAGGAGCTTTGTTTGTTTGTTTGTGATTAAAGACTAGAATATTAATTTGGACTCCACATAAATCCTATTGAGTACCTAACAAGAGGATGTGTTTGGGCTTGGTCTCTATTTAAATTCTAATTTTCTTAATAAAATAATTGAATATTAATACGTTTTATTAATACATAATAATAAAGATAAGTGCTAATACGAAAACAAACTCACTTGTGGTCTTCGAGATTGTTCGAAACCTAAGAGGAGGATGGGATGAGATCCGCACCATGTGATTTCTATTTTTGAAAAGAAAAAAGGATGTGTTTAGGGTTAAATATAGAATTAATGATGTTTCATTACTTGGGATTCTTTTATTCAATTTTTCATTTTTCATTTTAACACTTGAGTTCCAATTGTATTCAATTTACAAGAACATTTGAAAGTTTGAATGTGTAAACACATTACACAACCATATAAATATATAGATATATGTATATTATTTGTAGTTTTCTTTGTTAAGTACTCAAAGAAACTAAAAAAAAACAAATCAATTTGAAAAATATGACAATCAAACAAATTATTATTTGCCATAATAAACACTTGCTCATATTACATCGTTACACACCTTTTTCACTCACATTTGGTTGATGTGAAAAGGAAAAATAATATGAAAAAAAACATTGGTAGTTGTACAATTTGTTGACACTATGTACTTAACAGTACCTAGAAAAATTAAACAAACAAATCTATATAATTACTCACTTAATTAATCCCAACTACTTGATGAAACCATATAATGAATCACTTGATTAATCCCTAGTACTTAATGAATCTATATAATTAATAACTTGATTAATCCCAACTCTTACTTGATGAAACCAGCTCATCGGTCCAATTTCGGTGTCTCGATTTTATTGGTTGGACAATAATGAGACACCGAAATTGGACAGAGAATCCTGGGTCATTAAGTTGTTGGGATTAATCAAGTGATTCATTAAGTAGTTGTAGTTGGGATTAATAGAGTGATTTACAAAAACTAGCCAGAAGATCATGATGCCTAATTAATTCCTTGCTTGAACCAAAGGAGAATGTGCCATAGGAGAGTGAGGTGACATCATGAAATCATCAAATCTACTACGATTCATGCTGAGCCTGAGCTTCAAATCTGAATGCCAGCACTTCTTCTTGTTTGGCACCACAACTGGCTCCTTGTTCTTCATCACAAAGCTACGAATCCTTGTCAGAGCAACTTTCATGGTGTGATCATCCATGTTAGCAATGCAAACTCTGAACCAGCCTGGTTCGGGGCAATGAAACGAAGCACCAGGCGACACATTGAGCTTAACTTCATGGATGATGACTCTCCACAGCTCCATCTCTGCCTCAGGTGTTTGTTTCCTCAAAAGCTTATGCAAATCCATCCACAAAAACAACCCTGCATTGCTTTGCAAGCACTCAATGCCCACTTGACTAAGTCCACTGGTAAAGACCTTGTGCCTTATGGCCAATCTCCTTGCACTCTCAGTCAAAAAGCTATTCACAAACACCTCATCCGACAGCATTGCTGCTATGAGATGTTGTGTCTGTGTTGAAACCAAGCCAAAACTCGACATCTTTCGCGCGCAGCTGACTACTTCGTCGTTGTAAGAGTAGATAATTCCCACTCTGAATCCAGGGAATCCCATGTCTTTTGAGAGACTGTAGATGATGTGGATGAGATCTTTGTTGCACTCAATGTTTTCTTCTTCTATGATCTCTGAGATGCTTATAAAACTCGGCTTGCTGAAGACTGTTGCAGCATAGATTTCGTCTGCAATTAGGTGGATGTTCTTCTCATTGATGAAGCTCACTATGGTTCTCAGTGTGTCTCTGTCGAGAATGGTGCCTAAGGGGTTTGATGGATTGGTGATCAGCAATCCCTTTACTGTGATGTTCTCTTCTTGAGCTTTTTCATAGGCTGCTTCCATGGCTTCTCTTGTCACTTTGAAACCGTTTGAGCTTTCGCAGTGTACTGGAAGAAGTTGTACTCCTGTTCTCCACCTCAAGTCTCGATCGAAACTGAAACATAATCAAAAGTTTTATTAGCAAATTAAACTTGAATAGAGATCAACACTTTGATTAATGTGATGATAAATTGATAAACTAATATCATGCTTGTGATCAAGTCATTGATTCTCATGCATGAAACAAAGGGTTCAATATTAATTAAGTATTCTAAAGCTTTGTTTGGACAAGACTTTTTTTTTTCTTTCTAAAAACATATTTCTCATTAAATCCTTGACTTTTTATTTTCCTTCTTCAAGACTTTCTAAATGGAGAAATTAGCATATTCCCCACCACTTCCCTGGCTCTCCAATCAAAATTTTGCACTTATTACTTTTGTTCTTAAGTGCTTAAATAATGATTCATTGGTATACTTTCATGCCCCCACCATGCAATAATCGAAGCTTTCTAGTAGGATTCGACTATTGTATATATTAAAGAAAACAAAACTTACTGTTGACTTTGTCGGAAAATATACTTGGATGCAAGCTGTATAAACGTTGACTTATCGAATTCCCTCCAATCAACATTTATTAATTATTGTTATCATTTTCAATATCTATCTCTTTCGTCCATCAGTTAAACACGTTTAAATTTAATAAATATTATGAGATATCGCTAATATTATCGCTAATATTATCACCTCTACTAGATAACAACACTCTGTAAAGGGGGAAAGAAATTAAAACCAGGTCACTAGACTCTAGAGTAGAGAAAGTGATTAAACAAACAACAATGAATAATAATATGATGATATAGAAAGAGCACTAACCCTGGATAATAAGGAATAGGAACCAAAAAAGCTTCACCAGGATCAGCCAAACAAAAGGCAACGGTCTCATGAGCCCCGGTTGCTCCTCCACTCATCACAATGCGGTTTGGGTCGAAACTGGCTTTGTTTCCTCTTACTTTTTCCATGAATTTTGCCACAGCCTGTGGAGTCATGCATATATTAATTATATATCATCAACAACATATATGGTCTTGTTTGATCGATACAAAAATATTGATAACAACCCAAGTTGAACAAAAGAGATAGAGAGAAAAAAATAAAAAAAAAGCTTACGTTTCTGAACTCTGGTAGACCATGGTAATCTTGGAAAATTGCTGTGTCTTTGAATTCTTCAACTCCTTCAGCCGTACAGATCGAAGCGCTTTGGTTATTCTTAATCCAATTCTCTATCACATCAAAAGATAGCTGCACAAGAAAGAAGAAGAAAAAGAAGAAGGTTATGATCAGGAGTTTAGATTATTATAAAGGTGTACGTACTAATGATATGATCATATCTTGTTTTGAGTGTAGCATTATATATACCTGATTTTCAGCCAAACCCATCTGAATAACTCCATCAGGATTGTTGGTGGAGTGAAAAGGATCACTATCATAAGCCTTCCAACCATCAAAATATGGAGACTCTTCACCATGCCCATTACCAGTTGCAATCTTAGACAGCAATTTCTGCTGAGGTTTCTTGCTGGTCATCATCATAGTGGGACTCATGATCTTATTTCTGGTTATAGTTATGCCTGGAAATCTTAATTGGATCTTCAAGTCTATACAGATCTTATGTATGTCTATATAGCTAGCTTCGAAAGACTTTAGTGAAAAAAATTGAAGAGAGAAATCTTTACAAGAGACACCACTTGAATGGGAAAAACAAATATTTGGAGTTGAGGATGAGAAGCTCGTTTCAGATCAACACATATTTATAGCCTTTGTAATAAGTACGAGTAGTAAGTAGCATGGGTCGTTGGTCTCAACCTCTGACTTCCATGATGGCTGATACTGTGGAAGAGTAAAATATTATAAGTTGGACTGGAAAATGCAATATATGACTTTTATTTATTATTTACCAAAAAAGTAAATGGGCTTTTTTTTTTTGATAAATTAAAGAAATTAAGGGGAAGATACCCTTATTGTGCCTGGTTATATGAAGGTTCATAAGAAGGATCATCACACACAAACACACACATATATATATATATATTCAACTCTAGCTCTTTGGTGAAAGTTGGTGGGCGGTTTAGATTTCATTGTCAAAATTCAATTTTAAGTATATATATTGTTTTTTGTGAGGGCATTGAAGACACTTGTTACTTCGTGCTGTCACTAGCTGTCCCTCCACGTAAGCTCATACAAATATATATATAAAATTTTAAAAAATTCTTAATAATTTACCGTAATAAAAATGATATTCAATTATATTGTTTTCTACGGACATTAAAAAAATTAGTTACGTGTGCAATAACATGTTTGAATTTAATTTTTAGTACTGTAAATTATTCAGAATTTTCTGAAAATTTATAAATACTCTAAATAGCTACAATATACACAATTATAAAAAATTAAAAAAAATCAAAAACTGTTCACAAATTAAGAATAATAATATTTATATATATAAATATTGATGATTATATTTGGGCGATCCCATATAATTATATAACGTTGGACAGTACTATTATTATTAGTTCACTTAGTGGCAAGAAAAGAGTGATGACACTGACAACCTTTTACGCGTTGGCATTGTACGTGTACACAAAAACGTTGTTCTCGAGTTACATCCGTGTAGTGTTGTAATCTGATCCTTGTTATTCGATCTTATATATGTAATAATGCTATCATTTCATCTTGGACTTTTGTGTTGTGCCGACTATTATTTTTTTAAAGTAAGTACTTCATCTACTCACAATTAAGATACAATAATAATAAAATAAATACCTAGAACAGCAACAACAAACACGATCTTAGATATGTTCTCTGGCTTTATTATTATGCTAGCTAGCTTCTGTACTTCCCCCTTGATTAAACAGTTCAGATATCACCTCGATAAAGTGTCATACCACACAAATTAGCTACGCTTTGACAGTGTCAATATGCGTGTGAGATGGTCAAGTGTGTATTAGGTACAAAAGTGTATTGAAAGAGATTTCGAGTTTGTAATCTTTATTCCAATTTGTATTTTCTTTTCTATATTTTTTCAAAAGCAATAGTTTCATTATTCTCTTGTATAAATTTTTTTTTTCCTTCATAATGTGGAGTACAGGGTGATGTACATTATTAGCAATCTCTTTAGTTTTGTTTGCATTTTTTTTATTCTTTTTTTTTAATATGCATGTACTGTCTTATTATAATGATCACCCTTTAAAAATAAAAATAAAATACGCAAGTAGGAGATGTAAATTATGATTAATATAAAGAACCATTATATATGGTGGAATTCATATACTGTATGCGAAATATTCAAATGTAAATTATGATTACTATAAAGAACACTATATAGGGTGGAATTCATACACTGTATTTTATTGATTCTTCACCGATTATCTCTTTCTTGTTGGCGGCCGCAACCACGTTATCGATTAGGGGTGTTTGTTACGGGAGTTTCGGTTTATGAGAATGAGAATATCAAATCAAACTTATATTTGATATGATTTTTAATTTATGTTTAAGTAGATCCTATTTTTAGTGTTTTTTTTTTTTTTGGATAATCTCAAAATTTTTGAACACTTGAGTTTGAGATTGGGAAAAGTTGAGAGCTACCCACTTTTAGGAGTATTTAATTAAAATTAGGCACGAAATATATTTAGTTGAACTTTACCTATTATTATCATGAGACTTCCCAAATTACCCATTATTATCATGAGACTTCTTAAATTACCATTATTCGAGCACATGGTTCTAAGTTTTGTTGTAATGTGTATTATATGTGTCATATTATAGTTAAATTGGAAATGCATTCTAATTGTAGCGTGTTTAAAAAGAGAAAAAAACATGTAATTGAAATGGTATAATAGGTACATTAATTGAAAATTTAAGTACTAAAATATGAATTAAAAATAGTAGGTAAAAATTAAAGTGGATCATTTAAAATGGTACCGATCTAATTTCTACTTTGAGATTCCATTAATCTCAAGCCTTATCAACTAAAGTCCATGGAGTAAAACCCTTACACCAAACATCCCTTAGAGTTATTTTTGTCCATGGGTATATTATTCTTTCTAATTAGGTGAAAATTAGTGGCCGAGTTAGTATATTTTTATAAAAGAGGTAAAATGAAAAGTAAATTTTTGAAATATATATAATTATTACACAAAAATCATCAAATTTATTCTAATAATATATCAAATATTAATAAATGCATTACAATAACTACCCACAAGTTTTCATATTTTGAAAGTGTTATATAATTGATTATTATAATCATCAATATCACAATTTATTGTTTAATGTATACAACTAACTTGTCATTCTTCCAATAGTGTTAATTGCGTTGAAAATACTCTCTCAACAATGATAATAAAAACGGGTGAAATTAGTGTCAAAGTCAAATAATCAATAAAATAATACATAAATCTGATTTTTTCTTGTCTCAACTACCATTTATTAAATATATATATATATATTAAGCATATATACCTAGAGATTTATAATTGACTTATGGTTTACTTTTTTTTTCTTAAATTTTATAATTATCTAAATATTAATTTTGTTTTGGGGGTTGGTTCGAATTCTACGTGTAACTTGTGGTTTTTCGCAATTCTAAGTTTTCTTTAGGGTTGTTTAGGGTTATTTGCTGATGGAGCAAAATTTTCTTTTAAAAATTGTGCTATATGACTGTAATTGAGTTTGATCTTTTGGAAAATATTGGAACTTTGTTTTGAATCAAATTCTACTATAATATTGTAAATTTACTTTATTCTCATTCTATTATGGTGTGTTATTGTTTCTTGTCAATTATAATTTGAGTTGTCTCCATTTATTGACTTTGTTGGCAATTGAAATTGGACTGTTGGGTGGAATTGGCTTTGGATTAGATCGGACTGGATTACTTAATAATATTGTGTTTGGTTCAATATGGGAGTAAATCACAAAAATATTACTTGTCAAACTTTTATCTTATAAATAATATAAAATATGTTAGACAATAAAAAAATATTTAAATTACATGAGAATTTAAAATAATAATTTAATCTAATATAAATCTTAATTTAGTAAAATTTTGAAAAAAAAATATTTTTTAAATAATAATCTTAATATTGTATAGTGAATATACAATTTTAGTAAGTTGTTGCTTGTGTTGGAATTATAATTATTGTTTAATTAATATTATTTCAATACTTTGTGTTTGGAAAGTCAATTCAAAATAGTATTTTTTCACTAATAAAAAAATTATAGATAAGTTTCGAATTTTTAATTTAAATTATGTTTAAATTTAAAACATGTATATAAATATAAGTTAAAAAAAATCTTACCTGTGGGATTATTAATTTAATCATAATTCCACACAAATAGGATTATTTTGGAAGAATGTTCTAATTTATCAAGTGCTCTAACATGTCCAAACATTGGACAGGACAAATTGTCCAGCGCCTTATCCCGTTGGCCAACCCTTTGTTGAATGCCTCAAAAGGTATGAGATTTTACATGATATACCCCGTGCTCTAATGTTGTTTTTTTTAAAAAATATTTTCTTTTGTTTTTAAAGATTTTTTTACCTAAGTTTTTTGCATTTTAAATAGATTTAAAAAAAAAAACGTAACACTGTTTTTTCCATTCTAAAAAATATTTTTCAACAAAGTTTTGTTCTCGAGTTTAAAGAGATATTGCTATATCATAAATTTAATAATTTTGTTTCGACAAAAATATATGTGTATATCTAAAAATATTATTTAAATAAGGTGTATAAAATAATATTAGAGGGAAAATTTGGGTATTTATCCATATTGTGAGTTCATATATCCAAAAAAATACCACCATATATTAAAATTACAAAATAATTCCATGATGTGTTTTGTTTTCAAATATACCCCTTTCATTTTTTTTAGCATCCATCTCTCTTTTCTTTCTCTCTTGGTTCACATTTCGATTATTTGGAGAGACATGACAGTCACCACCAAACTATCATCACCACCAAATTTCTTTGAAAAAGATGTCCTTAACTTTGGCATCATTCTCCGTTTTTTTTTTCTTCTCTCTTTCTTATATTCTCTTAAAGTATCCATGGAGACTAAAATAAAATACCCCATGGTAATTTTTTATGATATAAAATGCATAGAGAAGAAGAAATAGAGAAGAAAAAACAAATAAAGATGTCAAAGTTGTGGACGTTTTCTTCAAAGAAATTTGGTGGTGATGATGGTTTTTGGTAGTGGCAGTTATGACTCTCCAAAGAATCGAAGGGTAAACCAAGAGAAAGAGGGAGAAGAGAGAAGACAGATAGATGCTAAAAGAATGAAAATGGTACATTTGGAAACAAAGCAAATGATGAGATTATTTTGTAATGTTAATATAGAGTGATATTTTTAGATATATGAACCCACAATATGGATAAATACTCAAATGTCACTTTTAGGGTTGGAATACTTATATTTTATTAGATGGATCATGGATGCTTATTTATTCTCTTTTTTACAATAAAAATTATGAAAGGCGAATACCTATTTGAGGTTTTCTTGTAATCGTTATAATTAAATGTGTTGCTTGTTTTAGTAAAAGAAAAAATTCAAAGAATGCGTGATTATATATAAGCACAAAAAGAAAAAAAGTGAGCCCTACCAACAAGGTTTAAAAATATTATATACCACCCACCACTATAAAAGTTACTAAATTAATAAAAATTTAATTGCCAGTTAATTTCGAGATAATACTTAACCAATTCATATGATGATTTATATATAGAGAGAGTGCTTTTTAGGTAAGAGTGTTACTTTTGTTACTACTGTAGTAGGGGTATTTTTTATTTTTGACAGTTAGAAGAAATTATAATCTAATTTTTTTATATGAGATCATTTATGATAGTTATAATAAGCATTTCAACAATTTTAGAAAAACTCCATATAATTTATAATATCGAGTTCAAATAATTAGTTTTTCACGCATAAAAAAAATTAAACACGCATATAAATAATTGTTTGAACTATAATATACACTATCATCTAAAAAATTAATAGAAAATTTATTATAACTATAATATATACCATCATCTAACAAAAATATTCCTATATTTTTTCAACAAGGATAATTTATAATTTTTCTTTGATAAGTATAGGAAATATCGTTTTTTTCCACGTTTAAACTTCTAGGAACCGAGGTAAGGTTGATCACTTTCTCCATACACGAAAATGAAAACTAAAAAGAAAAGAGAAGAAAAAAAAATATTATTATAAATTTATAATAATAAATAAATAAATAAAAGGAACAAAAAAAAGAACAAAAGTTTATATATATATATATATATATTATTATGATTTTGCTTTTTTGTCTAGTAATGAGTGACCCGATTCTTGGTACATATTTTGATTGTTTATTGTTGGTCGTCATGAGATCTTAACAGCAACTTATTATAATATTATGCAATGCACCGTATCAGAACCAAACATATTAAAGCTTAAATAAACTTAATGGGCGGCCTTTTTCCTTTCCATCGAAAAGATAAGACCGAAACTTATAACATATATTCTTCTATATATATATATATATAAAAAAAAGTTGAAAATTTTGGTGATACTTCATTTTAAGTTTTATCGGTGAGATTCTTTAGTGTTTTCGACCCGTAAATAGTTTTCAGCACGATTTTTTTTATGATTGTGTATATTGTAGATGTTTAGAGCATCCTGCAAATTATCAAAAAATTCCGAATAGTTTACAGTACCGAAAACTAGGTTCAAACATGTTGTTTTCCATGCGCATAAAAAAAAATTAGTCACGCATGCAACAACATGTTTGAACCTAATTTTCGGTACTGTAAATTATTCGGAATTTTCTAAAAATTTGCAAGATGCTTTAAATAGATACAATATATATGGTCATAAAAAAAAATCGCGTCGAAAACTATTCACGGGTTGAGAACACTGATAGCTCTACCAGTAGGGCTTAAAGTGAAACTCCTATAGGAGAATTCCCAAAAAAAATATAAAGATAATGTAAATTTTTTGTTTTAACAATTTTTTACTTTTTCGTTAATTTTATCGTATTATTTTTATATTTAAGAGAATATATTTATATTTAATAGTAGATGTAAACATAACTTAAACTTAAATAAAAATAAATAATTAATTAAACAAATTCAAATAGAATATTTTTGATATATTTTACAATGATAATTATTTAAAAATAATAAAATAATATATTTAATAACTTAAATAAAATTTAATTAAACTTAAACTTAATATTATATTGAATAGATAATATTAAAAATTAAAAATAGTTGACGCATGAATATTATTGTCTACATTATGACTTTTTTTATTCTTATTTTATTTTCTATCATTAATTTTTTTTTAAATATTATTGTATTTTATATATATATATATATATCATATAGTCATGTAAATATATATATGTCAACATTGTGTTTAGATATCATAGAACTATAATTCATTATATTATATATATATTAAGAAAAACAGTAAACCAGTTTTTATTAAAATTATAGACAATGTTTACAACTTTAAAACTAAGCAAACATGCATTGCACGTTGCTTCTACCTAGTATATATATAAGGAAGACTTCTCAATAGTTACTACACATAGATGGGTACTAACAATTATGATGATATGGCAACATAGTGACTTGGTATAGCAATTCACCAACAAGTAAATATTTTTTTTCTACATTAATTTCGAATTTAATTATTGTTTTTTTACCATAATTAATGTTGTTTCCAACCAATGAGAGACGCTAGCTATATGTAGAAATTGACACGCGTTTGAATAATAAAAAATCTACAATATTATATTTTCATAATAAATACACGTTTTTCATCATGTAACCCTTCCAAAAATTTAGAAATATTAATTAACAACTATAAATATGGATTATTGATCTTAATCTAATGGTTAATATTAAAGCAATCATCCATAGGTAGTAACCATTAAGATAAATATGGGTATCTACTTGTTTGGCAACTGTGTTTTGAATGATAAAATTTTTGTACTTTCTATTATGAATAAATATCAACGGGTATTCTATAATTGTAAAATCAGTCAAAAATTGTATCGTCTGCTTGAATTTGTACATAATTTTTTTCATAATACCTTAATTACCTTCAGCTATAAATCATTAACTAATTAGAATGTAGGGAGTATGCGCATTTGGTACCCTATATGTTTATCTAGTATATTTTTGGTGTCATCCATTATGAATAATTATCATCTAGTACCCTGTAATTGTATAATCAGTAAAAAATAAAATAGTACTTAGACACAAATTTACTCAACATTGTTTTTATAATACCCAAATTACTCTCAATACAAATATTTTTCTTGTTCATATTCTCAAATAGTGAATGAAAATCACATACAAAATTCAAATCAAAATGCATAATATCCATATTCAAATTTTAAATACAAAATCATACAATACCTGACCTATCAAACCTGAAAGTACCTAAAATATCCATGGCTAAACCTGTACCGAGCTTGACCTTAAAGCAATATTTATTTTTTTGTCCATTTTTCGTACAATTTTTTACTGATTTTATAATTATAAGGTACCAGAAGATAATTATTCGTAATAGATGGTACTAAAGTTGTAATCGGTCAAAACATAGGGTACCGAATAAGCATATTCCTATTAAAAAAATAAAGTAATTTAGGTTAAGCAAGATCAAATTTGTCGTTTAAAAAAATTATTGATAAAATTTGTGTCTAGAGTACTATTTTTTACTAATTTTACAAATATAGGGTACCAAATGATAATTATTCATAATAGATGGTACCAAAGTTGTACTCGGCCAAAACACAGGGTACCAAATGCGTATATTCCCTATAAATATATAAATTTTCTTAGATCGGGGCATCACTTTTACCCCTACCGTAGGGACGTTTTCTATTTTCGGCACCTTGAGAATATATAACCTAATTTTTTTTTGCAAGATGACGTACATTATAGTTATAACAGACTTCCCGCTAATTTTCGAAAAATTCTGAATAATTTACGGTGCCGAAATCAGAGTTCAAACAGTCAGTTACACCGTGCCTGATTTTTTTTATACGTGTGGAAAATAGACTATTTAAACTCTGTTTTCGACACAATAAATTATTTAGAATTTCCTGAAAATTGGCGGGATGCTTGTTATAATTATAATGTATACCATCATTAAAAAAAATTAAGTTATAACTTCTCTAAGTACCGAAAATAAAAAACGTTTCTACAGTGAGGTCAAAAATAATGTCCACCTAATAATCTCCCAATAACTATATACTAATTAATCACATACGGTTCTTTCTCTTCATCATGATTATAAAATGATTTTTTTATTATTCTTATGTTAGAAAAATTGGACTAAAGAATAAAATTCAGGTAACTTTGAATTAAGATTAAGATTGTGGTCATAGCTTCCTTATAAGATGATCAATAATAGTGGGTAACATACCATGTTTTAAATGCAAACATGGAACTTAGAAAAAGCTGACAACCTTTATTGACTCTGTAATCCTCTTTTATAGGAAGATGTTCTTTCATGATCAAAGCAAAAATTTTGTTTCACATTTTTCTTGATATCTTGTTCCATTGATTGGGATAAGTTTATTTTAATGGCACGTCAACAATTTCTTTTTCATTTAGAATATAATTAGGGTTAATGTAATATTTCTTAGTGTTTTATAATTCTTTTTTCATAAGCATATAACGATAAAAAAATCTAATTTCATATAATAAATGGCATAATAAAAATTATATAAGACATGTTATCTAATAAAATTAGATATTCACAAGTATATTAATTATTATGTGGATTTTTAAAAAAATTATATATTTCTATACAAAATATAAAGAATAAATAAACTACATTTATTAGTAATATTTCAAAAATATTAAATAATGTACAATAAGCAATAATTAAATTTTAAACTCATAAAAAAATAATAAACAATTAAAGAAGAACAATCAATAAAATAAAAAAGACTTGACATTGATTGAGAAAAAAATGGGTTGTGCAGTGCTTGTGTTGAATAAAAATGAATAAAAAAAATAATACAAATTACATAGAGTTTTCTCTCATTTATAGTCATATTTTGAAACTTTGCTTTTATACCCAGTATTTTAGTTTTTTTTTTGTTCAAATATTTATATCAGAGTCTACTTTTCAAGTAATATTATGAGAAATGTAATTATAAAAATGAATAATATTAAATTAAATGTATTTAATGGTTAATTTTAATTGATTAATCTTAAAAATTAGTACTTCTCAAGTTATAAAAAAAATAAAAGAAAGAAAATTGAACGAAATTAATCTCACAAAAGGACAGATGTCTTCTGTTCTTATTGATCTTTCTTTAGAAATATATATATATATATATTTATATGTATATATATAAACTCAAAGATTCGAGTCCATTAACGTGACCTCCTTTTTACATTATTAGTTACATGACTATGTGCATGTAACTAGGCTCACTAGGTATCAATGGAATTCACACTTGGGTAAATAGTAAATAGTAAATACTACGTACGTGTTGAGATCATAAAAACATTAATTCTTCATGTGTTTGACTCGATAATTAAGCCAAATATATTTTGCAAAATATAATTCTCATTTTTTGTGTGCATGAAAAGCGACTCTAAAATATACGAGGCTCAAATTAGGCTGACTAGTCAATATAGAGAAAGGTATTTGTACACTACACATTACTCAATTCACAATAGTTTTCTAGTCAACAAAATTATGAATCTGAGTCTCGAATGGATTGTCGTTTAATAAACATCAAAAAACATATTGTCCTTGGATGTTATTGTTTTTCCATTTTGGGGGAAAGAAAAAAGTCAATTTTAATTTTTTTTGTCTATAAAAATTTGGAGTTTTCATAAAAAAAAAAAAAAAATTCTAAATAATACAAAAAGAGAAATATGAGATGGTGGGGATATTGGAATTTGTATCTTATGGTTGGAGGTTTAAAATTCTTTGACTGCACATTTGTAAATATAAATATATATCTTTATATATTATCAAAGGGAGTTTTATGAAAATGATTTTCATTATTTTCTAAAACCTTTAGTTTTAAAGTTATCTAAATTTGGTAAATAATTTTTTTAAAAATAATAAAGACATCTAATAGAGTAAATACATTGAAGAAAAAAAAATGTAATAAATGAGTCGTAATAATTTCTCATTACATATTTTCAAATTTTATATTAAAGTAAATCTGATTGGTTCGCGATTAGAAAACTGTATTTTTGAAAATTGGGATTCTGAAATGAAAATATGAATTTAGTGATTAAAAACATGTTTCTGAAAATGTGATTGGTTCAATGTCAGTAAACTATTATTGAGTTTTAAAAAACTGAATATGTGATTAGTATTAAATTTGAAAATATAACAGAAACTGAATACATGATTGGAAGCTGAATCTGAATATTATTTTAATTTTATATATATAGGCTGTATAATATTAAATTTTGATTTATCAATAGATTTAATTAAATAAAATTTAATTATATTGATAAATTAAAATTTAATAATAGTACATAGATTAAATTCATAACAATATTGCATTGTCATTCATTTTGATTTTTTTTTTCTAAATTAAAATTACATTTTTTTAATTAACTAAACATTATTGTTATAATTAAGCCACATTTATCGAGCAATGTCATCTCTAACATTTTCCATATGAGTCATATACATACACAAACACATCCAAAGTAGATTTTAAAGATGCCTTATGTGGCTGATGGGAGAGAACAGGTAGATCTGGAGTTGGAGCAGACCAGGCGCAATTAGGAAGGGTTGGGAGGTACCATTGACAGAAGAGAGATGAAGATGCTATGTTGTGGAGGGGAAGGGAGCAGAAAGAGAAGTGATGGATTTTGATTTTAGAGACTTTGGGAATAATTATCACAAAACGAAGAAAGCGTGTTTTTCTCATTTCTATTTTACAACATAAAATCTAGATATCAATTTGGATTTTGTTTTAAAAGACTGACTACCAATCAGATATTATTATGGGGCCCACGTATTTTAAGTTTCCAAAATGATAAATTGTATACGGATATGCAACCAATCTAGATAAATTGTATCCGGATAAATGATAAATTACTTTATCAATTATGTTTTCAAAACTATAACCGAATAATATTTATGTGCTTAAATTCATTATTTTCTTTATTTTATTAATTATTTATTTTGTCATTTAATGTATTTTGTTTATCCAATCTGTTGACGCGGTTCTTCGCCAACAGGTAATTAAGAAAAGAAGAGAAAGGGGTTAGTGCTAATGTTGAACCGAAACAGATATATGATCTTAGAAATGAAAAGGTGACTCAAGACACGTTTTTTAAGTGGTTCAAAGGTTAAGATCCTTCTACTCCACTAGTCAGTATTATTGCTATATACTGGATATTTGATTACAGGGTATTTCTTACAAGAGATAATCCAACCTCTATTAACTCCCAGGGTCTCCATATTTATAGGAGAAGGCACCTGGGAGTTGGTAAGAAGGTCATCCCGTGACCTTCTTACCTATCGTATCAACTCTGTGACATGCATGATTAATTCCTAAACCTGACACATAAGTGTGGTCAAATCAATAGGTAAGGAGATAATGGGCCGCACGGCCCAACCCAGTCGTGGGTGTCTGAATACGCACGTTCTTGCTGCGTGTCCGAGAAGTCAGGGGCATATCAGACACGTGATGTCTGATATATGCACGTTTACCTTGCGTGTGTTGACTTTACAAAGAGTCATAGCCTCCATATCTAGCTCGTACCACGATCTGGATACCTAACTCGACCTTCGGCCCTCAGAGTCCGGACTCAGTTCTTAGGCAATCTTGGCGAACCCTTGGGTTACCTCGAGCTAAGAAGGTATGATCTTATGACGACTTCCCCGGTTTTGGGGATATCCACGAGGTAATCATGATTAGGTCGCAGCTCAGCTCGCTAATCAGCCCGTGGGAAAATCAGGGCGTACATCTGTCCCCCAAGCCCCTGCTCGTAGCAAACGACGTCGCATAAGGCCACAGTAGGGGCTTTTAAGCTTCCCCATGAACCCTGCGCATTCCTCACTTGACGTAGGCGCCTAATACGTGGAACATCGTGGTTGGTGATGGTACGTCTTCCGAGAATCGCATTTAATGGCCTAGCCTATGCCCAGCCGTCGTTTCGTATTTCGAGTGGAGGGCCTTGGATCCCACATCAGGGCCATCCAACGGCCCTCTATACGTGATCCTTCATGTATATAAAAGGGGTGGCCACCCTACGCATGGGCCACCCTTTCATTTGAAATTTCCCAGAACTTCTTTCCTTCTTCTCTCTTCATCTCAGAAGAAAAAGAAACCCTCTTCTCTGCGACCGCCATTCTCAGTGTTCAAGAAGCTCAGGCGTGAGGATTCCTTCGAATCTCTGGAGACAGCAACTCCTACAAAGCTCCAACCTAGGCGATACCTTCATTCACCTCCCAACCGAACACTCTGTAAGTCTCCTGACCATGCGTGTTTTGAAAATGTTTTTCACTGTAGCTTAGGTAAATATTTACTGTAGCCACATGCAAGGGTTTATTGGTTTTTGTGGGTATGAAGGGTGAAAGCCTTTTAGGTTAAGGTTTTTTGCTGTAGGAAATCGTTTAGGAGTACGGTTTACAAGATGCATTTTTTGGGGAAAATTTATGGGTAGGAGTTTTGGAATTTTGGGTGCAAAACCGGGTAGCTTAGGGGACACGCTTCACAGGCGGTTTTGCAATCTTTGCCTACAGAAACTTTCCCCCCAAGGCAAATTCTATCCTGACCCTCCTGACACACGAATTCCGAGTAATCGGGGATCTGTTGGGAGCACAAGCGCGTGTTCATTGAACCGCGTGGTCCCACTCTCCACGGGCTGGGCTTACCTCATCTCATGCAAAGAACATTTTATTTTTCCTCATGCTTGGGTCGCCTTTTCTGAAATATTCTCTTTTGTTCGCTAGGCGACTAGATGGCACCGAAGAGGAACGCCCCTAAGCAGACCGTCGGCAGCTCGGCCTCCCAGCAAGACAAAGGAAAGGCGGTGATGCCGGACTCTCCGATCCCCAACTTTGGGCCGGCAGTGGAGCAGGAGCTCGAGGTGGCTCCTGATGCGTTCTTCGAGGCGGAGAAGATCGTCTCAAAGATTACCGACCAGACGAAGATCAATAAGATATTCCTCTCCCACAACATCGGGCTGGGGAGAGCGTCAGTGATTGCTCGACCTCCCTCGGAAGGCGAGCGGAGCTGCGCGCCGCTGATGAGGCATTCGCGGCCTGGAGCGGCGAGCATTTCAAGGCGGGGGCATTCCTCCCACTGGACCAGTATTTTGCTGACTTCCTGAATTATGTGAAGTTGGCCCCATTCCAGCTCCCCCCCAACTCTTATCGGTTGTTGGCGGGGTTGAGATATTTATTTTTGAAGCACGAGTGGGAGGTCCCCACTCCAGCGGACATTTTGTACTTCTTCTGCCTCAAGGCCAGCCCAGACCAGCGGGGGCGAGGCAACGGGTTTTACTACTTAACCCGATTTCCCAATACGGCTGCAGTCATCGAGCTGCCCAGCCACCCCAACGACTTCAAGGATCAATTCTTCATGTCGACGGGGTTTAGAAACTGCGAGCTCCACTACTTCAATCGTCCTCGTAAGTGTTTTTTACCCTTAGCTCGTAAGTTAAGTGTTGTTTTAGCTCCTTCCGTATCCCTTTCTGACTTAGACTAATCCTGCAGCCATCTTCGCGAGGACAGAGAAATATGTGACCCTCGGGGCCCAATACGAGACACTGGCGGGCTTGCCCCCCAGTGAGAAAGATTACCGCGTGCTCGTAACAAACGAGACGATGGTAGCCTGTAAGCTGATTTTCCCAAATCAGACTTTGAACCTCAGGAGGCCCCGGGGGCTTCCCCCAGCTCGCAACACCAGACCCATCATCGTGGAGGAGGTCGCGGGAGACGAAGACGAGGACGACGAAGTTCCCCTCGTGAGGAACAGGAAGCAGTCTTTGGAGGTCGCCTAGAGGCGGACGAGGAGAGGATCCAGTCTGGAGCAGCCGCGGGTCCTTCTGGCCAAGGTAACCCTTACATGTTTAGGAGTCTAGATAGGGCCACAGCAGACCCCCGGCTAGCTAGGTTCAATCCTAGGCAGCTCGTCCATCGCCACCGAAGTGATCCGGACCTGAACACAACCCTACTCCACTGTGTCAACCGGCTTGTGCTGGACTACCAAGATAGCCGGCCTAGGGGTACCGTAGTAGTATATAACACCCTAGCCTTTAGGTCGATCCTATTCAAGGAGTATGGGACCAACCTTCGGTCATGGCCATCACTCTGAAGGGGTGCCGTAGCTCCGGGGCTTAGGCAATATGTAGAGGAATCTAGCCCTGAGTCAACCTCGGACCCAGAACTTGCGCCAGCTCGAGAAGTAATCAACTTAGATTCTTCTTCTAGCTCGGGGGGTAGGATTCCCTTTAGTATACATACTTGAATTTCTCTTTTTCCCCCTTTGTTTTTATTTCTGTATGATTGCCAACTCTTGTACTAACAATGTTTTTGTTTTGACAGAAGAGATGTCTCAGCCCGATGAGAGCTTGCGAGGTGCGTTCTTTGGGGGGAACCCCCCAGCTGGGGCCACTGGGCCAAGAATGAAGAGGCTCCGGACGTCTAAGCACGCTGCTGGGACCTCCACCAAGTCTCCTGCAAAGGAGAAGGAGCAAGCCCCATCTGCCCAGATCGTGGGAGCGGTTCCTCCTGCTGCAGGGGGAAGCAACATGCCTCCACCCCCTCCGCGAGCTCCGGCCGCCGCCTGGGACACAGGAACGGAACTCGAGACTTCGGCGATTGTACCCTCCGAGGTACGCATCCCAGTCAATCCCTAAGACCTAGGGAAGATCCCCGAGTCCTTCCGGGGAACGGTGTATGAGTCAGCGAACTACGCCGTCAGCCATATATACAAGTTCACCGAGAAGGAGCTCCAGGCCATCGAGACAATGAGCCCGGTGGGCGTGCTGGAGTCTTCACTGGGCATGGCCATGACGGTGAGCTAACCTTTTTGTGGTTTTTATTATTACACTTTGCCCTGTTTTTTCTCTATTTTTTCTAAGGCAATTGTCCTTTCACCTTCGCAGAGCGCCGTTGCCCTTCACCGGAGCATCGCCAGAACCAAAACTCAGCTCGAGGACATGAGGAGCGAGCACCAGACTACCCTGCAGGCGGCTAAGGATGCCTTGGCGGCCTCGCAGGTCGAGTTGGAAAAAACCCGCTCGAAGGTCTAAGAGCTCGAGACCTCCCTCGCCACCTCGCGGACAGACCTAGATGCCGCGAAGGCTGAGGTCCAGGCCGCCCTAGAGGCCGAGCGGTCAACTTCAGAAAAGTCCCTGGAAGACCTTTTCTACCATTGCTGGGCCTACAATCCAGACGCTGACTTCTCCTTCCTGTCAGCGAGCCTCTGGGAGCGCTTGCTGGTGAAGTTCCAAGCTCGCCTTGATAAAGAAGCGCCCTCTGAGGCCGGGGATGGCTCTGGCGCAGCTGAGCAAGGCGAGACGGCGACCTCCAAGGGGCCACCTGGCGGAGCTTAGGGCGTTTCTTCTCTTGTGCCCTTCACTATTTTTTAATATTTTTTGTGTAACCTTTGCATGAGGTGCTTCCACCTCGAGACAATTTGATTCAATGTTTTTAATTGATCCTCTTTCTTGCCCTTACGCATTTTGGTTACAATTTTTTGAAAAATTTAGTTCACGTTAATCTTTTTCCATATCTCGAGCTCTTTAGGAAGAACAACGATCAATAGATTTAGATCAACTTCTAAGTTTTATGACCCAGTTATGACCAGGAACTTAATTTGAAAACTTAGTTCGCGTTAATCTTTAATCTATATCTCGAGCTCTTTAGGAAGAACAACGATCAATAGATTTAAATCAACTTCTAAGTTTTATGACCCGGTTATGACCAGGAACTTAATTTGAAAACTTAGTTTGCGTTAATCTTTTATCCATTCTCGAGCTCTTTAGGAAGAACAACGACCAATAGATTTAAATCAACTTCTAAGTTTTATGACCCGGTTATGACCAGGAACTTAATTTGAAAACTTAGTTCATGTTAATCTTTTATCCATATCTCGAGCTCTTTAGGAAGAACGACGATCAATAGATTTAAATCAACTTCTAAGTTTTATGACCTGGTTATATCCAGGATAGGACTTAGTTAGCGTTAATCCTTATCAATATCTCGCGTTTTTTAAGAAAAATAACGGTCAATCGATATGAATCAACTTCTAAGTCATTAAGGAGACCTGGTTATATCCAGGTACCATATGCCCCCCAAGTAACTGGGAAAGGGTCTTTGGTGGTTACTTTAGATTACACTTGCAAACATGTACAAAAAGTTGATTCTCATTAATACATAAAAAATGGCCCTCCTTGGCCTTACAAGTGAATCATTAATAATATTTCTTTAAATGAATGGCGTTCCAAGTCCGCGGGACTGCCCCTCCATCAAGCCGAGCTAACTTATAAGTTCCCTCCTTAATGATTTTGATGACCTGGTACGGTCCCTCCCAGTTCGGTCCCAAGATTCCATCTGTTGGATCTTTCCCGGCCAGGAAAACTCTCCTTAGGACCAGATCGCCAACGCTAAAGGCGCGCTTTTTGACTTTGGAGTTGAAATAGTGAGTGATGTTCTGCTGATAATGGGCGAGATGGAGTTGCGAATCTTCTCGCCTTTCATCAACTAGGTCAAGGGAATTGCACAGTAGCTCGTGGTTGCGGTCCTGGTCGTAAGATTGGACCCTATGCGAAAGCACCTTAACCTCCACGGGGAGGACTGCCTCACTCCCAAAGGGTAGGGAAAAAGGAGTATGACCCGTAGGAGTCCGATGCGAGGTCCGGTATGCCCATAGGACCTGGGGGAGCTGTTCTGGCCAGACCCCCTTCGCTTCATCTAATCTCTTCTTGAGGCTCGCCTTTAGAGTCTTGTTGACAGCTTCGACCTGGCCATTCGCCTGAGGATAGTCCACGGAGGAGAAACTTTTCACAATTCTGTACCTTTCACAAAACTCGGTGAACAGGTCGCTGTCGAACTGAGTACCATTATCGGAGACGATCTTCTTGGGCAGGCCGAATCGACAGATAATGCTTTTAACCACGAAGTCAAGAACTTTTTTGGACGTTATCGTTGCCAAAGGTTCTGCCTCAGCCCACTTCGTAAAGTAGTCGATGGCTACCACGGCGTAACGGACCCCGCCCTTTCCAGTGGGGAGGGCACCGACCAAGTCTATCCCCCAAACGGCAAACGGCCATGGGGACGAGATCATCTTTAGCTCAACTGGAGGAGCTCGGGCAACTACGGCGAATCGCTGGCACTTGTCGCGGTTCTTCACCAACAGGTAATTAAGAAAAGAAGAGAAAGGGATTAGTGCTAATGTTGAACCGAAACAGATATATGATCTTAGAAATGAAAAGGTGACTCAAGACACGTTTTTTAAGTGGTTCAAAGGTTAAGATCCTTCTACTCCACTAGTCAGTATTATTGCTATATACTGGATATTTGATTATAGAGTATTTCTTACAAGAGATAATCCAACCTCTATTAACTCCCAGGGTCTCCATATTTATAGGAGAAGGCACCTGGGAGTTGGTAAGAAGGTCATCCCGTGACCTTCTTACCTATCGTATCAACTCTGTGACATGCATGATTAATTCCTAAACCTGACACATAAGTGTGGTCAAATCAATAGGTAAGGAGATAATGGGCCGCACGGCCCAACCCAGTCGTGGGTGTCTGAATACGCACGTTCCTGCTGCGTGTCCGAGAAGTCAGGGGCATATCAGACACGTGATGTCTGATATGCACGTTTACCTTGCGTGTGTTGACTTTACAAAGAGTCATAGCCTCCATATCTAGCTCGTACCACGATCTGGATACCTAACTCGACCTTCGGCCCTCAGAGTCTGGACTCAGTTCTTAGGCAATCTTGGCGAACCCTTGGGTTACCTCGAGCTAAAAAGGTATGATCTTATGACGGCTTCCCCGGTTTTGGGGATATCCATGAGGTAATCATGATTAGGCCGCAACTCAGCTCGCTAATCAGTCTGTGGGAAAATCAGGGCGTACACAAACATATATGTAATAATGAAATAAGATATAAATATACATATTTTATTGTTTTGTTGTTTATTTTTTATGAGGTACTATGTTTCTTGTATACTTTTGATAGTCTTAAAAGTAAAGTTAAAATTATTATTATTTTTAAATATAATTATTTAGTTACTTATTTATAATAAAAATAATAAATTTTAATATTTTGGTTATATGGTTATAACCGAACCAAACTGCACAAAATTGTTTATTTATGATTTGATTTGATTTTTTTATTTTTAATAGTTTGGTTTTGTTTTTTATTTTGACAAAACCGCAGTTTAGTTTCAAAATTCTTCTAAACCTCACCAAACCAATTCGTATAGACCCTTATTTTTGTTGCTGGTTTTTCTTATTATGGACTTTGTTGTTGTATACATGGCCTTTCTTTGTCCCATTTATCTTCTTTCCATTATGACACATTTAATTAAAAGGTAAATAAGAATCATTTAGTTGGTAATATATAATTCTCATATGGTCTTTATACATCTTTAGACCCTGTGTTTTTGTCTCATTATCTGTTTGTACCCTATGTTTTGAAAAATTACTTTTTAGACTCTGTGTTTTCTAAAATAGTTCAAATAAACATTTAAACTCGATTTTGATCAAAGTTTTTTGAACTAAAATCACAAATAATTAATCAAACTAACAACTCAGAACAAAAATACAGTCATTCTGCCTAAGAACTGTGTTGTTATACTCAATTTTTTGTTCATCAAAATCAGATTTAATGGCCTATTTGATATATTTTACAAAACACATGGTCCAAAAAATAATTTATCAAAATACAAAGTCCAAACAAATAATGAAACAAACACACTCATCTATATATTTACAAAAATAAAGAATAAGAGAGAAGTTGGCAGGACCTACATAAAATATTAAAAAAAAATGGAATTACTTCTCTCTGGATAAACTAAGGAATGTCATTACCCTGAACTGAATAGCTTCTTTTTTTTTTAAAATAATGATAATAATAAATTAAAAGGCAATTTTATCCTTTAAAAATCTATTTCACCAAAATATTACTGTATAATATTCTCTTATTAAAAATGACAATTTATTTAAAATAACACGTTCCAATTACATTTTTTTCCAGTTATGTAAACAACATGAAATTTTTTTGTTTCCCTTTCTAGTCAATTTAAACAAACAATAATATAACACAAATTATAATAAATTTCATTCGTATCTACTTTATACTCATCATTTTCTTTCTCCCGTGATCTATAATCCAATTCTGATTATAATTTAATAAGAGTAATAATATGCGCACCCAAACATTACACACAGTGATGCGTCATTGCTTTTTAAAACATTAGGTCACAGTTTTAATAAATGTGATTGGCTAGGCCAAATTGCCACATCACTGTGTATAATGTTTAAGTGTATATTTTGGATGCACATAACATTACTCATTTAATGAAAGTATCATTATAAATTAATTATTGTATTTAAACTTAAACAATAATTATTATAATAATTACTCATCTTAAAGAAGAAGAAAAAAACACCATACAAATAATTTGATTAAGAATGAACAACTAACTTGACAGACCCGTTAAGATAAATTTGAAATAGTTGGGAACCAATCCCTTTTAGTGGTCCACTATCATGGATGCACCGTCAACTTTGTGCCCAAGCTGCCCAAGTTGAGTTGCGTGCAGCCCAAGCTGCCCAAGTTCTCACTCTTCTAAGTGAAAAGAATAATAATAATAATAATAATAATAATAAAACTTTAACATTTTTTCCAACACAATTTTCTCATCACCGACGGACGGAGTCACCACGTGGCTGAGAAAGTAAATGCCCCCTCCAATATTTACTTTGCTTTATTAATTTGGGAAAATACTATTTCACCCTTGTACTTTTTTCGAATACGTAATTGAGTTAAATGACAATTCAGACCATGAGTTTTACAAAATAGATCAAATTAGTACTTCAGACTCGATTTTAGTCAAAATATTTTCAATTATAAGATTAATTATTGGGTCGTTAGTGATGTGATCGGTTAAGAGAAGTGGAGAAAGTGATCGAGGAGCTGAGAATGAAATATTTTTTTACCAAAAATTGGTATAAGGTACTATTTTGATCTATTTTGTAAAACGTATGGTCCGAATTGTCATTTAACAAAATACAGAAATCAATCGCGTATTTGGGAAAAATACAAGGGTCAAATTGATATTTTCTCTATTAAATTTCTAACACTAATTTTGAGAGAAGAATTTTTTTTTAAATAAATGGAGAGGATAGGAGGAAGATAGACACGAGGAGAACAATAATCAATAGATGGCAAGCAAAAATAAGAAGAGAGATCGAGAAATGAAGTCTCTTTCTATTGATATTTCCAACCTAAAATTGGCATTGTTGACATAGAGTGAATAAGAACTTGTTTGGTAATGATTCTTACACATATGTTTGCTAAAATAAGAAATAAAGATATATAATAAGATCAAATTACTTTTTTGACCCTATATTTTATAAATTTGTTCAAATAGATTATTAAACCAGATTTTAATTAAAGTTTTTTTAACTAAAATCACAAATAATTTACCAAATCAACAATTCAAAAAAAAAAACACATTCATTCTGTCTAATAATTGTGTTGTCATATTCATTTTTTTGTTAATCAAAATTGGGTTTATGGGTCTATTTGAATCATTTTATAAAACACATAGTCCAAAAAATAATTTATCAAAATACAAAGTTCAAACAAGTAATTAGATAAAATACATGATCCGTCTCACACCCGAAAAGTGGTCTAATGCTAGTGGATCCCACCATAATTACATATTTCAATGTTAATGGACCCCATATATATTATTTTTATTATTTTATAAATTAAAACAATTGAAAAGTAAATTAAAATATTAATACTCGAATAATTTTATATTTGGTTTTATACTTTTTGGATATTGTATTTTCTTTCATTACCTGCTTGGACTATATGTTTTGACAAATTACTTTTTAGACCATCTATTTTATAAAATGGTTTAAATAGACCCCTAAACTCAATTTTGATAAAGAAAAATTGAATATGACAACATAATTATTAGGCAGAATAAATGTGTCTCTGTTTTGAATTTTTAGTTTAGTTAATTATTTGTGATTTTAGTTCAAAAAACTTTGACTAAAATCGAGTTTAGAAATCTATTTGAACTATTTTACAAATCGTAAGATTCAAAAAGTAATTTATCAAAACAAGTAATACAAACAGATAATTAGAAAAAACACAATGTCCAAGCCCTTTTAAAGTATAAAATTAATATAATATTTTATCTAATCCAATACTATATCAAACATAAGTTGATATTAAATTATCTCATTCCATCCAACATAATCCAATCCAATACAATAATCCTATCCAATCCTACGCACCAAACAGACCCTTAAAGGAATCCAATTGAGGGTAGAAGTTTCTATATTATATTTTTAAAAATTAAAAATCAAAAGATAATTTTGTCCCTTAAAAATATATCTCACAAAAATTATACTCTATATATATTTTTTATTAAAAAAATGTAATTCAGTCAATTTAAGTTTAATGTTTCCTAATTATGTAAATGGAGTTTCTATTGGCACCCTTTTTTTCTCTCTTCAGCCCATTTCTAGTTACACCTCTCATAAAATTGAAAATTTGAAAAATTTATTTTCACACCCCTTACTAATTTTCATTGGTACAAATTTTATCTTTTATAAAGAAATTTAAAAAGAAAAAAAAATATACACCCATGATTTATTAAAATAATAAAAAAAAATTGATACATCTCTATATTTTAAAAGAAAATTCAATTACAAATTTAATTTTCATTCTATTAAACACAAAATAAGAATAAATAATATTAAAATTAAAAAAAAAAACTCACCTCGTAGAAAATTTACTAAATTATAAAATGTTTCACTTCCATGTTTTAAAAGAAAAAAAATGAAAATATATAAAAATAAATAAGTTTTAACATTTATAAATTATTTTATACTTGTTATTAATTTTATGTATTAGAAATGTGTGTGAAGAAATATAATTTTATTGTTAAATAACTAATAAGAATATTTGTAAAAATTTATAACAAAATATGATTGGAAACAATCAATTAATTCATAGAAGGTGATTAGAGAAAAAAAAAGTGGGTGCCAATAGAATTTCTCTTATGTAAACAAAATAAAATAATTCTGATTTCTTTTCTAATCAATTTTAATAAACAACATAATATAAATAATTATTTTGATTCTTATAAATTTTGTTTTTCAATATTATCAATTTCGATTCTCATTAAAGTTTAGTAAATACGTCAAATAATATAATTTGTACTAAATTAGTTCAATTTTCATACTATTCATTTTTTTCACTCCATTTTATTACACTAAATTCATGTCATACTAAATTTGTCAAAAACAAAATGTATGTCATACTAAAAAGTATACTTTTTTTAAGAAAAAAATTATACATATATTTTTTTTTTATTGAGAGTGAAAATGAATATATTAAGAACAAATTTGATGTAGAGGTAAAAGATTAAACATTGTAAAACTCTATTTGAATCAATATCCATGTTTATAAGATTCTTATACTGGCCAAATGATTTGTAAACCACGAATTATTCCTATATTAATCTAACAATTATTCAGTAAAATAATGATAGATGCACTCTTAATTTACAAACTCAAATTACACATAGATTTATAAGTAATCTCAGTTATAAATATTTTTGTGGGAAGACCACATGATATTTAATTATATGGTGAAGATTCATTACATATTATAATATGTAATTTAATAGTAAAATTAAAAGTACATCTATCGTTATTCTTATACATTATTTAGCACTTTTTTTTTTTTTTTTATCTTTACTATTAGTCATAGAAATACTTTAATATTTTTTGTCAACCATAAAACTACTCTTACTTTTCTTGTCATTCATTAGAACTATCTTTAGTTTTATTATAATCATATAGCTACATCCAATTACTTCTTCCAACTACACCACAACAGCTACAATCAATGTTGAGAAAGCCAATAATTGATTTATTTCTCTCAAAATTAAGATACGACTCTTTTCTTGATCGTGGATTAAAGCATGATAAAGATGGCAAAAAATCGAGGAAATTAAACAATCTTATATAAAATATTTATAATATGTATATAGATTTAATTGAATATCTTATATATTGTTCAAATAGTTTCAATTATGAGTTGTTTAGTAAAATGTTTTTAGAATAGATGGCAGCTAAAATACTTAAATTTTAAAAACTATTATACTTTTACACCCAGTTTTTTTTATAGTAAATATACTTAATATTTTCAAAATATTACATATTTATATCAAATCTTTTGTAAAAGACCAAACTCAAATGATTAAATGGAGCTTAAACTGTGAAACATAAATTATATTAGGTATAAAAATGTAACATTTTGAAAATATTTGTCAAAATTTTTTTTGACTATATAAGTACAACATTTTGAAAATATTGTATATATTTTGGGTATAAAAACATAATATTTTGGAAACATTGAATATTTTTAGTTGTCATTTACTCTATTTTTTATTTTTATTTTTATTTTTATAATGATATATACTAATTTGGTACCTTGTGTTTTAACAAAAAAAAAATACAACTTTGGTACCTTATGTTATCGATAATGATCATCACTATGTATTTAAAAATTGGTATAGAATGGTATCATGACTCACAATTACTCAACAAATAACAAAGTACCATTTTATACTGATTTTCAAATTACAAGGTATTCGATGATCATTATCGAGAACATAGAGTACCAAAATTATATTTCATTAAAGTAGGGTATCAAATGAGTATATTCCCTTTTTATAATCACTTTGCACAATAACTTATTTTATTTCATAATTCTTGGCAAAATTATCTTCCAAACACACTCAATACCCTATAAAAAATTCTCAACACATACTATCTTGCAAAAAATTACTATGTCATATTGCAAAGTATTGCTTAAAGAGAATCCATTTTCACTGATTACTCTTATATTAACTCAAGACTTATATGTTTCTTTGTAATATAAACATAAGTAAATACCATTTTGACTCATGTGTTGTACAAAAAAAATCGATCAATTCCTCTATATTGTTAAAGGGCAATTTTGATCTTAGAATTTGTAAAATGAAACTAAATAATACCTTGAACCTCATTTTAGTCAAAATAATTTTAAATATAATATTTCTCCATCTGTTTCTCAGTCACATTCTCCGCTTCTCTGAACCCATCATATCATTAAGGGCCCAACAATTGATCTTATATTTGAAATTATCTTGATCAAAACCGAAGTCAGTGTGTTATTTTATTTTATTTTGCAAAACTCAGAATCTGAATTGTCATTTAACAACATAAGAACCAATTTACCATATAAATTGATAAGGGTGTGTCATTTTTTAATATAAACATATGAATTGATATAGGTGTGTCATTAATTGTTTACGAAGAAAAATATTGTGAAGTCATAACCATCATTATGTTAAAATAAATAATGGTGAAATTTTCTTGGTCAGCTGGGGGTTGTTTAGCTTTCCATGGTGGAGCTGAGTAATTAGACCACTTTCGTCAGGCCAACTTCCAACAAGGAAAATCATAAATATTACATTATATTTTATTATTATTATTGTTATTGTCAAAGTCACGAGTTAGAATATTCGAATATTTGGGAAGTTGAAACTTGTAGTTGAGCAAATTTTGCTTTGAAGCTAATATTAAAGAAGAACCACCAGACTCATAATTTTGGAAACACAAGTAGCTAATATAGTAAATGAAACTCACTCAGAACCGGTCTTCTAAACTATGAAATCAAAGCAAATAATCGTGCTTGCCTGCTATGTAGCAGGTTTATTAACTAAAAACTTAATTTGACTGAGAAATTAATTATATTAGAATTCAAATTATACTTCACAATCACATTATAAGGTTATCAAATTTGGGCCACCAAAGACAACGATGATACCACCGGTACACATATCTGGACAGTATGAAGTCTTACCAATTCATAAATTTTCAGACTAATCAATTTACACGTGCAATACAAGTCTTGTTCACAAAACTGACAAAAATATACACATGGATGACTGTGTTCTCTTGCGTGTTCATGTTTTCCCATATGGTTGGAAATTTAAAACACAAAATGCATAGCTCAACCTCTGAATCATTTGCTTGGATATATTATTATTATTATTATTATTCATAATGTGAACATTCTTCCGAGACACATGTAAGGTGACATTTACATAAACCTGATTCATAGAAAATGTAATAGTTTCTGTAAGAATTGTATTAGTATGGAAGTTACAACTACTAACCACATGTTTTTGACCAGGATTTCCAAGCCTTCTTCTTCATCAGTCTACTTTTTCATAAGAAGAACCACAGTGTGAGCAGCAATGCTTCGATTTTCTCCGAGGCTGTCAACCTTTTCATGAGTTTTCGCTTTCAGATTAACAACTGCAGGGTCAGCTCCTAGAAGTTCAGATAAGTTGGCTCTGATAGCCTCCTTGTGTGGACTTAGCTTCGGTCTTTGAAGAATTAATGTTGCATCTAAATTTCCAAGCTCGTAACCTGCCTCATGCATCAGTCTCACCTAAAACGGATAAGATATTAATATGCTTATAGCTCAGAGTGACTTTGATTTTCTATAATTGTGTTCCATTGTTTGTCACAAAGAGACATTGTTCCCTTTTGGACACGCAACAACAATCTTTCAAACAAAAAACTTCAAGTATATCCTAAAGGATAATTTCAGCATAATGAGTGGTGTATAAATTCTACAGTTTATTTATTCATTATTGTCTTCAAATAAAAGGTCAGACCTCGAGAGAGATCAGTAAGACTTTATCAAAGGCTATTAACCAATAGTCTCTTTCATTTGGGTTTGTGTTGAAAATGGCAAAACTTAGTCTCAAATTCTTAGTGAACATTATGTAAAAAAACAAAAATCATCTCTTGCCTAGAATTTATGTTTGAACAGAGAAAAAGAAATATACCAAGAACTTATTCAAGTTAAATCTGTATATGAATGAAGGTTTGTAAGAACAAGACAATTCAATAAAGAGTAAAATGCATAGAAAAATCAAACAAAATTGGCTCAAAGTTGCATAACTTAACCAAACAATAACAACTTACAGCTTCTTTGATGAAAACTGATGATGCAGCCCCTTTCCATTTGGGATCAGAATCCGGGAAAATTTGTCCAATATCCGGAAGCCCCAAAGCACCCAAAATAGCATCAACTACACAATGAAGCAAAACGTCCCCTGCAAGCACAAATCAAAGAATATATCTATAATTTTCTCTTTAGAAAGAAACCCCAAGAAACTGCATTGAAAAAGTACACAAATGCTTTTTTTCTCAGCAACCAAACAACAAAAATTGAAAGTTTTTAGCAACTTAATCCAGAAACTGAAATAAACCCATTTCAGGGGCGAGAGATTACCATCAGAATGAGCCTCGCATCCTTTCTCGTGAGGTATATTAATGCCTCCAATTATCAAAGGATACCCGGGCTCCAATCGATGAAGGTCGAACCCGTGACCGACCCGAAAAGGAAGAATCTTTGAGGGAGTCGCGGATACCTCAGACGGAGTTTGCTCCGCTTCCAAGGCGGCGGTTCCGGCGGCTGACACAGAAGGCAGAGCCGAAAGCGGCGTCGTTTTGGATTGTCTCAAAGACACATGAGATGATGAGGACGATGAGAAGAGATTTCTGGGAACTGCAACCGTGAAATGGGAGTGATGGAATGATTTGACGGAGTTACTGGAGTACTGTGCTGGAATAGTAGAAGCGCACACGGGTGTCGCCGCCGCCATGGCCGTCGAAGCTCGAGGTCGCGGGTATGTGGTCTCGGTTCAGTGCTGACTCAGTCCCTCTTAGGTATTGTTTTTTGAATAATAATAATAATAATAATAATAATATATTTAATTAAAAATAAATTTTATTTGGCAGAGTACAATCTGCATAAGCGTATGGTACAACAATGCATAAGCTTGGCTTACTTCTACCAAACACCATGAGTGGTATCTAATCTTTAGCCGTTAATTTTTGTAGTTATTGCTTAATTACTCATCGTATGGTCCTGCTAACAGTGCTTTAGGCTAGATTTTATTTTTATTTTTTTAATAAAAAAATAGTTATTAAAAATAAATATAACTTTTTGTGACATTTTTTTGTCACTAGAATGGTAATATTATGAGTATTGATCATAAAACATCACACCAGAAAAATAAAAAATTATAAACTTATTAATAGTCTATTTAAGAAAAAATGGTAGTCCTAGGTCTGGCCATTTACCAAAGTGAAATTGGTCACAAAGGTTTGGGCAAAGGAAGCAACCACACAAAAAGTCAAAATATGTTGCAAAAGAATTTGTTAAAAAGGCCTTGAAGGGAAGGCTGAAAATGCCTCAACGTCATTGTGAGTTGTTGGGATAGACATAGAGATAATTAAATAGGACTAGGAAATCTACTTATGAAACCAAACCTAATACTAGTATGTTCGGGGAATTATATATCTCAAAAGGGTAAATTGGAATATTTACTGCCGAACTATGATATTTATAGGGTTTTGCTCCTAAATTATTTTTCGTGGCAAAAATATGCATGAACTATAATAATTATTGTAAATGTGCCTCTTGTATTGTATTTCGTTCATTTTCTTAAATAATTTGCTCATGTAACACCGATGTTGCGCTAATGTGACAGAATTCAACAGTCATAAGAAACAAATACATACATTCATAGTGATATAATGACAAATTTTGAAAATATGTAACTGTATTTTTAGAACTAATTTTTACATGTTTAGCTTCAATAAACTTGATTTCGACTAACTTCAATTAGTTAAATAGACTCTCGTACTGTAATTATGCATTTGACATGTGACTACATAACAAACTGTTTAAAGAATGAACATGATGTAACAAAAATGACATGTTTGCAATGATCTCCATAATTCATGAGGTATTTTTGTCACAAAAAATAATTCAATGGCAAAACTCTACAAAAACTATGGTTTAGGGAGGAAAATTAATATTTGTCCATCTCAAAATTTTGATTATTCAATTTTTATTGTGAAGTTAACTATTTAAAAATTTGAATTGATGGATGACACTATTGATTTAACAATATATAAAAACTATTAAAAATAACAAAATATTTGCTATAGTAAAATCTATTTCACCGTCTCTGAATAATGTGGGATGGAATCCATGATCTTATAGTAAATATAAGAACTTCACTAAATCTAGTAAGATTTGTGAGCGATAATCAACTTTCAAATAATAAGTAAATTAAACCAACTTAGAAAAAAAAATTGGGAAATATAAAGGGTCCTTTTGGTAAAAATTTTGTTTTTAAATTTTTTAAACACAAAAATAGAATATTATTTTATTTTTGTTTCTTTATTTTTAAAAAATAAAAATATGTTTGGTAACTATTTTTGTTTTTTGTTTTTAAAAACAAAAAATAATAAACGCTTTTAATAAGTTTTATTGTTATTTTTTTGTTTAATAATATAAGTTGTTGATTTGTAGAAGAGAAGAAAAAAAAAAGAAAAATTGAAAGCTGTTTAAAAAAAATTTGAAAGTAAAAAAATTCTATTTTCAAAATTTAATAAATTTTAATTAAAATTTAAAAAAATAATAAATAAAATTAGAGTTACCAAATATATTTTATGTTTAATTTTCAAAATTTTAATTAATTAAATAAAAAACTATTTTTTTAAGTGTTACCAAACAATACTAAAGTAATCAATTTTTTATTTGTTAATAGCATATCATTTAAGTTGAAGGTAAAGGTAGATAAAGTGGGTGATAATAAATCATGAGTGAATTATTTTTGTTATAAATATAAAATAATGATACATGCACCAAAATATTGTACCAATTTTTAACACAGACTTCTCTTTCGTATTTGTTTCATTCCCTTGATTGAGTTCAAGGTTGTGAACTACGAAACAATCCAACTGACAAGTTTTTTTCAAGCCCAAACAATTTTGGCCAAATTAGTTGATCCATGTAAATTGTTATTGTTTGTGATGTATTTATATGTTTATTTTTGTTATGTACTATGTTGGATATTTTGAATGAAAAAATAATTGGGGTTTGTCCCACATTTTTTGTGAGTGGTTATGCCTCTCAAGAATAGCCTATATATAGAGATCACAGGTCATAGTTTTAATTACACCAAAAACTTATATTCATATATATATTTTGTCTTCCTTTGAAATTAAAGATATATATATTTTTAATATTTTTTTTTTTTAATCTTTAAAGAGTAAAAAGAGAAAAATAATATTGAAAATATATATATATCTTTAATCAAAATATATATATGAATATAAGTTTTTGGTGTAATTAAAACTAAGACTTATTTTTTGATGTAATTAAAACTAAGACCTATGATCTCTATATATAGGCTATTCTTGAGAGGCATAACCACTCACAAAAAATGTGGGACAAACCCCAATTGTTTTTTCATTCAAAATATCCAACAATCTCCCACATGAATGAAAAAACAAACCAACAAAAGAAATAGACCTAGGTGATAGAGTTCAACGGTAGAAACATGCATAGGATAGGTAGGTGTTACCCTTTGAACCTTCCCTTGTGTAAGTATATTTACTTTACTAGCTGATCAGTAGATGCGATGTCTTTGAATTGTTCTGCCGTTCATATAAACGATGATATACCACACACAGGAATCTTTCCTGACATATATTGGTTCTCAAGATTATGTTCGTTTTGGCCCTGAACATTTCCCTAGTTCTGCAAGAGATATTCTAGGAATTGAGCCCTTATTCAATCCCTATAGAAGCGGCCCATCTTCACTCTCACATAGGTGATTTTCTTAATTAAAAGTAACCCGTATTACTCTGCTCGACATTTCGACGCATAAGAAATCATTAAAAGCATAGCTTAACCTTTTCCTTACGGTTATCACTGTTTCATCATAGGAATGGACAATGAGGATAACCCTCACAGTGATCCAACATAGTCTTTACAATTTTAGTTGTCCCTTTGAACCTAGATCTTGGGATCTCCAGTCAACTAGGTGGGGTGTCTACTGTATTGACTTTATTCATTCATGGGCTTTAGACCCATTCCCCTCGATGATTTTTCAACCAACTCTCTATTTAACCCTTTGGTTAGCGGATCCGCAATATTATCCTTTTGACTTCACATAGTCAATAGAGATAACTCCAATTGAGAGTAGTTGTCTAATGGTATTGTGTCTACAACGTATATGTCTAGACTTACCATTATACATATTATTATGTGCCCTACCAATTGCAGATTGACTATCGCAATGTATGCCAATAGCTGGCACTGGTTTAGGCCATTTTGGAATATCTTCTAAAAATTGACGAAGCCATTCAGCTTCTTCGCCACACTTGTCTAAGGCAATAAACTCAGATTCCATCGTGGATCTAGCTATTACCGTCTATTTAGAAGATTTCCATGATACAGCTGCACCACCGAGTGTAAACACATATCCACTCGTAGACTTTGAGTCTTTCATATCAGATATCCAATTAGCATCACAATACCCTTCAAGTACTGCTGGATATTTAGTATAGTGCAGCCCATAGCTACGAGTAAATCGCAAGTACCTAAGTACTTTTGTTATTCCTTTCCAGTGGTCAGACCCTGGATTACTCGTGTATCTACTTAGTTTACTAACTGCGTAGGCTATATCAGGTCTTGTACAACTCATTAAGTACATTAGACTTCCAAAAAATCTAGAGTACTCTACCTAAGAGACACTCTCCCCTTTGTTCTTGAACAAATGTAGACTCGAATCTATAGGGGTTCTGGATACACCTGAATCTTCTTTGTTGAATTTCTCAAGAATTTTGTCCACATAATGTGACTGACTTAGAATGATCTTATCAGATGTCCTTGAGATTTGAATCCCCAAAATGACATCTGCAAGACCCATATCTTTCATGTCAAATTTCGAGTTCAACATACTCTTGATAGATTTGATCATCTTATCACTGCTTCCAACAATGAGCATGTCATCTACATAAAGAAACAAAATGACATAGTCATTATCTGTTTCTTTAACATAAATACATTTATCGCATTCATTGATTTTGAAGCCATTTGCCAACATAGTTTGGTCAAATTTCTCATGCCATTATTTTGGTGCTTGCTTTAAACCATATAAAGATTTCACCAATTTACATATTTTTCTTTCTTGACCTGGGGAGGAAAACCCATCGGGTTGTTCCATATAAATTTCTTCATTTAAATCCCCATTTAGAAAAGTAGTTTTCACATCCATTTGATGTACTTCAAGATTGCGTAACGCAGCAATAGCAAGTATCATCCTAATGGAATTTATTCTCGTCACAGGAGAATAAGTGTCAAAGTAATCAAGGCCTTCACGCTGCTTATAACCTTTAATTACAAGTCGTGCCTTATACTTATCAATTGAACCATCAAATTTCATTTTCCTTTTGAAAATCCATTTGGCCCCTAAAGGCTTACATCCTGGAGGAAGATCTACTAACTCCCAGGTGTGATTTTGAAGTATGGATTCAATCTCACTATTTATAGCATCTTTCCATAAAGAGCTTTCAATGGAGTTCACAGCTTCATCAAAGCTTTGAGGTTCACCTTCTAGCAAATAGGTCAAAAAATCTGGACCAAAAGATGTTTCTGTTCTAATTCTTTTGCTACGTCTAGGTTCATCCTCACATTCTTGACTTTGATCCTGACTATTTTCAGCAATAGTCTCATGTGTTCGTTTCAACGAACTTGAATCCTCTTTTGATCTAAGAGGAAATACGTGTTCAAAGAACGACGCATTTCTGGATTCCATTATCGTGTTTTTGTGTATGTCAGATATTTTAGACTCATACACCAAAAACCGATACGCACTACTATTATGTGCATAACCAATGAAAATGCAATCAATAGTTTTTAGACCTATTTTTACCATTTTTGGTAAAGGTACACCCACTTTGGCAAGACACCCCCACACTCTTAAATATTTGAAGGAAGGTTTCGTTCATTTCCATAACTCGTAAGGGGTCTTATCTTCTTTCTTTTTGGGTATCTTATTTAAAAGATAATTAGCTGATAAGATAGCTTCTTCCCACATGTTCTGAGGCAATCCAGAACTAATCAACATCGCATTCATCATCTCTTTCAATGTACGATTTTTTCGTTCAGCAACACCATTTTGCTGAGGTGAATAAGGTGTAGTTGTTTCATGGATGATTCCATTTTTTGCACAGAATTCACGAAATGGTGATTCATACTCACCACCTCGATCACTTCCCAACACCTTAATCTTTTTGTTAGGTTGATTCTCAACTTCGGTCTTATAGAGAACAAATTTTTCTATAGCCTCGTCTTTGCTTTTTAGCAAATACACATACCAATATTCCGTGCTATCATCGACAAAAGTAATAAAATACTTATTGCTTCCCCTTGTTTGAACAAATTTTAAATCACATACATCGCTATGGATTAAATTTAGGGGTTCATTATTCCTTTCAATCGTTTTGAAGGAAGATCTTGTTAGTTTTGCCTCAACACAAATTTCACACTTATGATTTGAATCAATGTGGAATTTTGGTATGTGATTCAAGTTAATTAATCTCCGTAAAGTATCATAATTAACATGTCCTAGTCTACCATGCCAAACATTGGAAGACTCAAGCAAGTAAGTAGAAGAGTTATTAACTTTATTGATAATTGGTTTAACAATCATTACACTGAGTTTAAACAACCCATTAGTTACATAACCTATTCCCACATACATTCCACTTTTGGACAGAACAACTTTGTCTGACTCAAATACAATTCGGAATCCGTGTTTGTTCAATAGTGAACCAGACACTAGGTTTTTCCGGATCTCTGGTACGTACAGTACGTTGTTCAGAGTCAGCTCCTTTCCAGAAGTCATTTTTAGGATCACACTTCCTTGACCCGCAATTTTAGATGTGGCAGAATTTCCCATGAAAATCTTCTCGCCATTATCTACCTGTTCAAAAGATTTGAACAGTCTCTTGTCTAAGCATACATGCCGAGTGGCACTAGTATTAATCCACCGCTCCATTGGGTTGGAATTGACTAGGTTTATCTCAGACACCATGGCTGATAGATTTATTAGATCAAACTTAAAGAAAATTCTTAGGTTAGCTTGGAACGGTTAAAAACCCAACCTTTCGTGGTCTAGCCTCTCGTAGAATTTTTCTTTGAGTATTTATCCAGCCTCAAATATCTCTACTAGATAATTTCCAAAGAATACTAGAAGAAGGGTCTAGCCCCTGCCTCAGCAATCTAGTTTTTTTGAAAATATTCAGTTCCCAGAACTTCTCTAGTGAGATTTAAGTTCAAACGAACTTTTCGCAATAACAATATCTTTCAATATATAGATATAGAAATATGACTGATAGATATATTTATAATAATATAAAATATATCTAACATTCAAATATTATATTTAAACAATAATCTGTTTTAAGATTGTAGGAAAAACATAACGTATATAATACTTGAATAAACACAATATGACAAATACAATATTTATATCTACTAAATTAAAAATACATAAATATTATAATTATAAATAATACAATATAAATAACTTATAATATATATATATATAATAATATTACAATTATAAATAACAATATATAAATAACTATAATATAAATGACAATATTATAATTATAAATAACACAATATAAATAATTATAATATAAATAATAATATTATAATTATAAATAACATAATATAAATAGCAATTATAATTAATTTACACAATAATTATAAAGAAAAAAATTAAAAGTCGAGGCCTGGGTGAACGACAAATAACCCAATTACTTCGCCGAACCAAATATGTCCGAACTCTATCACATTATACAACTCTAAACAAAAAAACTCTAAGGAGTAAAAAGAGAAAAAACAATATTGAAAATATATATATCTTTAATTTTCAAAGAAAGACAAAATATATATATGAATATAAGTTTTTTGTGTAATTAAAACTAAGACCTATGATCTCTATATATAGGCTATTCTTGAGAGACATAACTACTCACAAAAAATGTGGACAAACCCCAATTATTTTTTCATTCAAAATATCCAGCATACTATTCTTGGTTCTGTAAATGGTTCCCTCAGGTGTATGATGAAACTTTATAACAATCAAACATGTGGGTTTTAAACTTGTTCAAGTTGACAAGTATCAAAATTTCTTTCAAGTACAAGTTCTCTCATTTAATTAGCACGGTTTTACAATTCATGATTATACTTGAGTGGTATGAAAATCAAATTGAAAGTCGTTTAATATCATTTGAAAATAAACGGAGTTTGTTTTCATTGAATTAATGTGACGTTTAGCTAGAGAGAATGAAAATGAAAGACTAAGAATGAGAATAAGATAAGAAATAAGAATGGAGTGGAAACAAAATTAATATGAATAAAAAAAATTGATAAATTTTTTTAATAAAATGCAACCAAACAAAAAAATGGAATGAAAATTGGTTATTTTCTATTTCATTTATTGTATTACCTCCAACCAAAACATCAACAAATGATTTTTCAAACAATTTGTTTAGTTATTAGGCACCCATAGCATGCTCAGAGGCTTTGAAACTATTAAGGTTATAATAACTTGGTTTTAAACAAATAATTATGTAACCTTTAGTTATTATGGCTTAGATTATAATAATTATGTAACCTGGTGGCCGAGCTGTTGGCCGTGGAGGAGGGTTTGAAGCTTGGGGGAGATCTGGATGCGGGCTCGTTTGGGGTAGAATCCGACTGCTTGGGTGCTGTCGCTACAATGTCGAAGCCCTCATCAGGTGTTTTTGACTAGGATGGTGTTCTCCTGGCGATCTGCTCCCTTGCCGAGGATCCGCGGTGCAGAGGAGTTTCTTTTTCCTGCCGTGAAGCCAATAAATTGGCGCATTGTCTGGACAAATCACCCCTTGGTGTGGGTTCTAGTGCCAATTGGAATGGGGAGTTAGCCCTTGATGCTTTCTCTGTGTTGTCTGCAGAAAAGCCTATTCCTTGTGTTTAGTCTGTGTTTTCTCTGATTTTTTTAGTTTTTCTGTTCTCGGCTTTGTCAGGTTTCTTTAATTTCAAAAAAAAAAAAAAAAAGATTATAAATTTGAACATAGTGATTCTATGGATGTATGCGTTGTACGATACTGGCGATTTGCATCTCTTCTTCATGAGTTTTGAAGCTCATTAAACAAGTCATAAATATATTAAATATATGTGGTGCACATATTATTACTCGTAAATATATAACAAAATTAAAAAATTAATCAAATTAAAATATAATTATGAGAGTATCACTCTCATCTTGCTCCGGCATCAAAGACCATCCTCCTTTGATTATGTCCCTATTAGTTATTACCGCTCTTGTTCTCTACAAAAATAATTTCCATGACCCAAAACTTATGTCATTCAATTGCATCTAACAAAATGTTGTATGGAAAATGGATATGATATAAAAAAAGAAATGAGTTTAAGTACCTAATTTTAAACATAAATTATGAAATAGTATTGAATTTTGTCTTCTACAAACTAATTTTTTTTCACAAATCTTTGCAAGATATAATCTTCCCAACACTCTTGACACTAAAATATATTTTGGCTCCATTTGGCTAAAAAAAATTTAAGCTTTTTTTTTAGTTTCTAAAATAAAATAAAAAACTTTTTAGAAGTGTTTGAGTAAAAAATAAAAAATTCATTTTTTAATTCAAAAGATCTTTTTGAAGAAGCTAAGACTAGTTTCTCTCAAAATAATTTATGAAAATCTATTTTCTAATTTAAAATAATATTCACAATTCTTAATGAATTTTTTTTATTGATAATTATATAACTCTTGAAAAATAACTTATTTTTCATACTTTTAAGCTTATTAATATAGAATTAAGTTGAGTGATGTTTGTGTATTTTTGTTATTTTTTTTTCCTTTTTATGTTCTTTTGTGTCCTTGTGTCATTTTTGGTATTTTAGAGCTGAAAATATCAAAAAGGAGTTTATGCTTGAATTTGTCCAAATAAAATAATGAAAAGTGAAATGACTCTTAATTGTTTATTTTGTACTGAAATATCAAATTTTGCTTGAGCATTTTCAGCACGATTCAAAGAGGGAAATTCAGCATATGAAGAAGAGACACTTGACATCATTAATTGAGTTGATAAAGAGCGATGAGGTGGCTAAAATCAGAGATAGTGAACTGCATTTTTGAGTAAATTCTAGAAGAAAAAATTAGAGTCTCACGTGTAGAATTTTGAGAGGGCATTTGTGTACTTTGGGAAAAAGAGTTTTGTACCCTAGCCGAAAAAGAAAAAAAGACCGTCTCCATTTACCCATATTTTAGATAGAATTAATTCAAGAGCTGAATATAGAGAAAGAAATACCCAAGAAAGAGAGAATAAAGAAGAAGAAGGAAAGAAGAGAGTATGACAAGGAAGGAGATTCATCTACATAGTTTCTTCTTTCCCTTTACTCTTTTGTATTTTTATTTGTCTATTTCTCTTTATTTGTAAACTCATGGATATGTTGATTATGGGTAATTTTGTGTTTTTGAGCATGAAATAATTTTCTTGTAGCTAGAATTATTGATGAACTTAGATTGTGAATTTAATTGATGTTTTATGAATGTTTTTACTATTTAAAGTTTGTTCATTCAAGTGATGCTCAATATTGTAGACTTAACTTTGCTTGATCACCAATTGTAGGTTTCATAACTAATCTTGATTTTTGAAAAAATAGAATTAGTGGAAATACTTGAATGATGCATGATTTTTACCTTGAATAAGCAAGATTTGTAGATGGTATATGTATATGCTATTTATCTTGAATGGCTCATTGGAACTTTAATGCTTAATTAGTGTTCTTAATTCTAAACTTGCATAGGAATATGTCTAATTTAGTTTTGAGAACCCATAGCATATAGGTTTGGAAAAATCATATCTTCATTTCTAAAGTTCCGGTTGACAAAGTTTAATTATTAATGCATCCCTCTAAGATATTATATTGAATTTGCATTCTAGATGGATTTAATTATTCTAGCTCAGCGTTACATTGCTCACTTATGTTCTTTATTTTATTTGGTTTCTTTCTTAGTTTTTAGTTTAAATCAAATTATCACCAATTGTTTTAAGTGTTAATTTTTGCCCAATTTGTTGCTAATCCAATCCCTACAAAGAGGATACTCACTTATCATTATATTACTTGATGATTGTGTACACTTGCACATTATTGATCAAATTTTAACACATATCCAAACACAAACACTCTCAAAAGAACTTTTCACTTAAAAAAAAAAACTCTTTATGTGTTAGTTGTCCAAACAACAAAAATAAGCCACAATTTTTACTTATTATATGTTTTTACCTATAAACACAAACAAAAACAAAAACTTAATCAAACAGAACCCTTATAAAAAAAGGTTTATACATTTTTAGACTCTGTGTTTTTTCCCCTTACTTGTTTGGACCCTATATTTTGACAAATTACTTTTTAGACCCTATATTTTGTAAAATAGTTAAAATAAAACCCTAAACCCGATTTTGTTCAATGTTTTTTCAACTAAAATCACAAATAATTTACTAAACTAACAATTCAAAAAAAAATTATTCTACTTAAAAACTGTGTTGTTATATTCAATTTTTTCTTCATCAAAATTGAGTTTAGGATTTTATTTTAACTATTTCACAAAACATAGAGTCTAAAAAGTAATTTATCAAAATACAGGATCTAAATCCAAAAAGGTATAAACCCTATAAAAAAAATTATATAAAAAAAAATATATATGTTTTTTCTTACCAACTACTGGTAAAGAAAAGAGCCCATAAACATGTAACACGTTATGACTAGTGGCATTATAATTACAATTTAGAAACAAAAAGTAATTCGATTACTAGTCGTAAAAATTACTACATTTATTTATTTATTATTTGTTTTTCGGAGTCTTCGCTGTAAAAATGAGTCAAAAGGTTACAAAAATGTCATAATCGTTGTTAGGAAATCAATTTGGTTAATCGCATCTTATGCCTCCAAAGTTTTTCTTAACTATGAACCACAACATTCACATTTAGCATGTTGAAAATGAAAACCATACAAAAATTCACGTAGCCTTTTAGATAAACACGCTTTTATTTTGGCCATCCCTAATCCTACCGACAATTTGGACACTTAGAAAATTTAAACGCTCAAGTTCTCCATTTCCATACTATACAGATCTATACCATATTTGTACTCCTTCATCAACAGGATATGATATGAGTTCTCATCACCACCACAGTTGGCAACATAGTTCAACTAAGGGGCTAGCTACAACACCAATATCTATACCCTTTTAACCTTTAACTTAAAAACAATGGAAGAAACTTCATGATGAACTTCCGTATCGATGATACGCCCCAACCCCTTTCACAAAATGCAGAATTTTGGCAGAGTTGAGGCGTAACACAAGTGTTGCATAAGCATACTCTTAGCTACACACAACAGTAATACATTTCATGAGGAACACATATCTTTAAGATTGGCTTTCTGTACAAAGTTACAATCTTTCCAACATTAACGAGTTGGGGCAGGAACGTACCTGCTTCGTTCGAAAGAAGCATGCAGTTAATGCACGCCATATGCTGATGCAGAAATACAGATACATATTAGTGTAGCAACAAAAACAAAGTGATATCTAACCATTTTATTCTTCTGTATACTGTGGATATACATATTATATTGCCAAGCAGTTCACAACAATATGAGCTAGCACAATATTCTTCAGTTCTACAGCAAGCATGTACGTTTTAGACACCATTAAGAATTAGAACATTTACGCTAATGGGAAACGCTAATGAGAATCGATTGATAGCATGTATTGATACAGGTTGGCTCAGTTGGAAGGATCTTGGACAGATGCCCTTGGTTGTTTGCATCCATGCTCCGGTAAAAGATGTTCTGAAGCGGCTCTCTTCGGTCTTAACTGCAATGGGAAAGACCGTTAGTGTTGCTCTTGCACGAATGTTTTTTAATGTGTTTGTGTGTGCTTGTGGCTAAACTTGGATGCACAGTAGTTGTTTTTACGTACTTGGTGCAGCGCACCAAATCACTAACCTTCTCTTCAGCGCGCTGATACATGTGCCTTAGAAGGATATTTTTAGATTCGGTAGTTATCACTGCATAGGATCAACAAATTCTCAAAGGATCAAAACCATGTCCATATCCAAACGAAAGGCAAAAACTACAAAAGATGTGAGATCTCTTAAATACCTTGATCAGGTGGCGGAAGAGTCTGGTTGTGAGTGGGATGATAGGTTGCAAGTGTCATCTTCTACACACAAGCATAAACATTATATTAGAGAAAGAATTTTATTAAAATAATAATTATAATAAATAGAAGAAGAAAGAGAAAGCATTCTATTTCCAAAATGCAAATACAACCAAATTATTCTGTTAGTAGAAAGTGCTGAAAAGAGATTTTGACCAAATAAGTCACTTCACAAGATTATTAATAAATATTAATTAAGATCCACAGAAATATATGTTTTCTGACTTACTATTAAGCAACCTCTAAAAAGTTTTGGATCTATTAATAGTTTTAACAAAAGTAAAGTCAAAAGTGTAAATTCCACACAGGAAAAAGAAATAAAAAACACATTAACAGTTTTATTAGAGAATAAGTAAATAAAAGAGCTTTCTAAGATTATTCTCTTGGTCTTTCCAGGCTATCAGAATATTCTGAATTGACAAGTATGTTTACCAAGAATTGCTAGCATTTCTTTTTGTTCTTATGACTATAAACCATACTAATACTCAACACATTGTTGAGAAGAAACATAATCAACTACTGAATAGCAGAGGAAGACAAGATTAAAGATAATAAAAAGTGCAAAGGCCACTTTGCTCCTTCCTTTTGACCACAGGTATCTGCTATGGTCCGAAATGCTATGTTTTTAGCCACAAATTGGCCAATTTCCAGTTTTTGATGATTCAATATTCTAACTGAAAATTATCTACACAATCAGAACTGATCAAAAGTGTTTTAACTTATGATAAGTTCCAAGCACAAAGTCTCAGTTGCAAGCGCTCTTGAAATCTTTATAAGGATTCGATCAACCTAATATAAAAAATAAAATGCTTTGTTCACACAGTGGGATTATAAAATAAAATAATAAAAGCTGACAAACCAGAACCCTAGGCTGATCCAAAACTGATTAAAAAAATAAGTTACTAACTTTTATCACAAAACTAAAGCTTGTGTTCTAACAATTCAAGAAGCTGAAAAGCAATCTTAGAATTAATTGAATTTACTGTAAATTTCTGAAATTTCCAGAAGACTGTGAGAAAAATGACCACAATTGTTAAAAATGGTTTCAATTTTCAACACTCCTATTATGATGAAAAACCATAATAACAACAAAGTGCTTATCAGCACGAGGTCCATACTCATATTCACATGATTTGAAGTTCAAATTCTACATAGGTAGAACAAAACCCAGAAAAAATCATAAAGAAATCAACACAATGCACCATGACACTAGAGAACATACCCAGAAATCCTTTTCACGAAAAAATCAAAACTCATCACCCAAAATGCAAACTTTTCGCAAATGAGGTCAACAAAGTTAACAGCTTGATTCCACCAAGAGAAGGATAATAAGCAGGCAAAACTATACTAAAATGATGGGTTAGGTGAATATTGAAGAGATTAGTTACTTACGGAAGGACTGGAAGGATCGGAGGGTCGGAGTTGGCTAAAGTTGTGGGGGTTGTAGGAGGGCCAGTCACCGAGCATAGACCCCATGAAAATGCTGGTTGTTCCTTGAACAGAGAAAGAGAGGAAGAGAGAGAGAGAAGAGGGGTGAAAACACATTAGGCGATTCTAGAGCCAGTTACTACCCCTAAGTACCGGTAGCAGTACGCCAGTACCAGCCCACTCTCCCACCCAAGAGAGCCGTACTCGTGTTCGGTAAATTGTCAAAATTCGAATAACTTTTGTGTGGGACAGCAGGACCCACGGCCCATGCTCTTCTATCTGTCTAACCTCCCTTTTTTGGGTACTAAATGTTAAGACACCTCTGTAACAGTCTTGTAATTGTATTAGTTCCAGTTGTTAGTTCTGTTATTTGTCTTAGGCTTTCTGTTAGAAGATTAGTTCTTTCAGTTGTATTCAGTTACTTACTTGTATATATACTCAGTTGTACTCATTTTTGGGAATTAATCAATAACAATCAACTTCTTCCAAATCGTTCTGTTTACAAGTTTCAATATGGTACCAGAGCCATAAAGCTTCTAAGCCGATCCTTCGTCTCACTTCGTCTTCTTGTCACCATGGCTGCTCAAGCTTCCACCTCGAAAGCTACAGTCAACTTCAAACATGCTCTATCCATCAAATTAAATGACAACAACTTCCTTCCATGGAAGCATCAAGTTCTCTCCACCGTCAAAGGACATCGTCTCACAAGTTTCTTTGACGAAGATTCTATTCCAGAGAAATATACCTCCACTGCAGATCGTGCCCTAAACAAGATTTCTACCACCTATCAAGATTGGGAAGCTCAAGATCAGCTCCTTCTTTCCTGGCTGCTTTCGTCCATGACTGAGCCAATCCTCACTCGAATGGTAGGGAATGACACCTCTGCTGCTCTTTGGGCTGCTCTTCACGAATTTTACACAGCTCAAACCAGAGCCAAAATTAGTCAATTCAAAACACAATTGCGGAATACAAAGAAAAACTCTCTTTCAATCAGTCAATACCTCCTCAAGATCAAGAATCTTGTTGATCTCTTGAATTCCATAGGTCACAAAATCACCCCCTCTGATCACATCGAAGCCATCTTCAATGGTTTGGGGAAAGAGTTCGAAGTCTTCATCACTTCAGTCAATACTCGGACCGAGGAGTACTCCGTAGCTGAAATCGAAGCTCTTCTCATGGCCCAGGACGCTCGCAACGACAAAAGCACTCAAGATCTTGATATTGTGGTTGGTGAGGCCAATCTTGCTGCTCACAATCCTGGCCTTCGCTCCTTCGGATACCCTCGAGGTGGCTACAATCAATTTCGAGGTGGCTATAATGGAGGATACCAACAGCAAATTCATGGTGCCAACTCACATGGTTTCTTTGATGGTGATTCCCGTGGTGGATACCCCAATAGAGGTGGACGACCTAGCAATCGCGGTGGCCGTTGGTCTTCTTCATCTTCCTGGCCTAGCAAACCGATGTGCCAACTTTGCCTAAAACAGGGACATACTGTTCTTCAGTGTTTCTATAGATTTGATAAATCTTATTATGGCCCTCCTAACACTTCTCCAGGCACTAGTACTCCTTCAAGCACATCTATGCAAGCCCTCATTGCAACCCCTGAGACTGTAGCAGACCAGAGCTGGTATCCCGATTCAGGAGCCACAAACCATCTCACGCCTGATGTCCACAACGTTCACAATGAGTCTGACTACCAAGGACAGGAGCAAATTCTTGTTGGTAATGGAACAGGTTTGGATATTCATCATGTTGGTTCTTCCACCTTTCTTCCCCCATCTCAAACTCATTCCCTTATTCTCCATAATGTTTTACATGTACCCTCCATTACCAAGAATCTACTTAGTGTTTCCCAATTTTCCAAAGATAATAATGTCTTCTTTGAATTTAATGCTGATTCTTGTTTTGTGAAGGATCAAACTACCAAGAAGACTCTTCTTACTGGGACTGTTAACCGTGGCCTTTATGTCTTAGATCACTCTCAAATTGATCTCAAGTCTTCATTTCCAAGTCTCAAGTCTGCTCTTCTAGGGCCTGTCTCAGTTCAACCATCGTGCCCACCTCAAGCTTTTGTTTCTGTTTCTACAAATCCATCTTTGTTTCAGCTTTGGCATGGTCGTTTAGGCCATCCATCTTCCAAAATTGTAAAGTCTATACTACAAAAATGTAATATTCATTCGATCAATAAAAATGTTTTTGAGTTTTGTCATGCTTGCTGTCTTGGAAAGTCTCATAAACTACCTTTTTCTAGCTCTGAAACTGTCCATACTAAGCCATTGCAGCTCATACATACGGACCTATGGGGTCCCTCACCAAATCCATCATCTTGTGGCTACACCTACTACATTAGCTTTGTTGATGCATTTAGTAGATATACTTGGCTGTACCTCTTAAGATCCAAATCTGAAGCATTTCAAACCTTTTTAGTCTTCAAAACCCAAGTAGAAAAACAATTTGACACACAAATTAAGGCCATTCAATCTGATGGTGGTGGTGAATTTCAGGCATTTGATCAATTTTTACAAGCCCATGGCATTTTACACAAACTGTCCTGCCCTCACACACATGAACAAAATGGAACTGTAGAAAGAAAACATAGACATTTGGTTGAATGTGGCCTGTCCCTTCTTGCCCATGCTTCCATGCCTCTAAAATTTTGGGATGAAGCCTTTAGAACTGCAGCTTATCTTATTAATCGATTACCTACACCTACTCTTAACTCTATCTCACCATTTGAGCTTCTTTTTCACAGGGCACCCAACTATAACAATTTAAAAGTGTTTGGCTGTGCTTGCTATCCAAACTTGCGCCCTTACAACAAAAATAAACTTCAGTTCAGGTCCACTAGGTGCACATTTCTGGGTTACAGCCTTGTTCACAAAGGCTACAAATGTCTAAGTCCAGAAGGTCGAATATACTTGTCTAGGGATGTTAGGTTTGATGAACATTCCTTTCCCTTTTCATCAAATGCCACTCAAAAAGCTTCAGCCCGAGTCCTCTCTTCAACCCCTGTTATTCTTCCTTCTGCTTCCCCACCAATTCTTCAAACTCCTACAACAACTGAGTCCTCTTCATCTCACAACTTGTATTCTCAGCCATCATCCTCTTCTAATGTCCCTTCTCACTCAATTTCAGAAACCACACTTAATCAACATGCTGCAATATCCACTTCTGATCCATCATCTCCAAGTGTTGATTCTAACCCTTTGGCTGCTCAGTCTGTTGTTGATGTTGCAGGTACCAATATAGCTTCAGCACCAGCCTCCGATTCTTCTATTGCTCCAGCTGCCATTGTTCCATCAACAACAAACACTCATGCTATGCAAACACGAGCCAAAAGTGGGATTCATAAACCAAAGGTGTTCCTCTCTACATTGGTTCCCACCTCATCCAAAGAAGCTCTAAAAGATGCCAACTGGACAGCAGCTATGAATGCAGAATTTCAAGCCCTCACCACCAACAAAACTTGGTCTCTTATCACTCTTCCAGAAGGTAGACAACCAGTAGGATGCAAGTGGATTTTTAAAGTTAAAGAGAATCCAGATGGCACTCTAAACAAGTATAAGGCACGGCTGGTAGCAAAAGGGTATCACCAACAACCCGGATTTGATTTTTCAGAAACTTTTAGTCCCGTTGTAAAGCCCATAACCATTCGAGTTGTTCTTTCAATGGCACTGTCAAAGGGATGGAATATACATCAGCTGGACGTTAACAACGCATTTCTCAATGGGGATCTCATGGAAGATGTCTTTATGCAACAACCACCTGGTTTTGAAGATGTCAACTACCCTAATGCAGTTTGTAAACTTCACAAAGCCATTTATGGTCTAAAGCAGGCACCTAGGGCTTGGTTTGACAAATTAGCTTCCGCTCTACTCTCTCTTGGCTTTATTGCCTCCAAAGCTGACCATTCCATGTTCACTCGAGCTGCAAACAATCATCTGACCATTGTATTAGTGTATGTTGACGATATACTTATAACAGGCAGCTCTACGTTGTACACTACCTCACTTATTTCAGCTCTCAACAAGAACTTCTCACTGAAAGATTTGGGTGAGTTTAATTTTTTTTCTTGGCATTGAAGTCAATCACACAGCTACTGGGATGCATCTTTCTCAAGCCAAGTACCTCAAAGACTTACTTGCACGAACAAAGTTTCAGTTTGCAAAGCCACACTCTACTCCAATGAATGCAGGCCTTAGACTATCTGCTTACAACAGTGATCCGGTTGAAAACCCTCAATTCTATCGCTCCATAGTTGGGGCCCTGCAATACCTCACTGTCACACGCCCAGAGATTTCATACAGTGTAAATAAGGTCTGCCAATTCATGCAAAATCCCTTACAAAGTCATTGGACAGCAGTGAAACGAATCCTAAGGTATCTCTCTGGCACTATTGACTATGGTCTGCACTTACAAAAGTCTACCACACTTGATCTTGTTGGATTTTGTGATGCGGATTGGGCTGCGGATCCTGATGATAGAAGGTCCACAAGTGGCTTTTGTATCTTTCTTGGTCCTAATTTGATTGCCTGGAAGTCAAAGAAACAGCAGACTGTTTCGAGGTCCTCTACAGAAGCAGAATTTCGAAGTCTTGCAACTATAACAGCTGAACTCACTTGGGTTCAATCACTACTCAGTGAACTCAAAATTGGCTTGTCTCGTCCTCCTGTGGTCTGGTGTGATAACCTCAGCACAGTTTTGCTTACTGCTAATCCGGTTCTTCATGCTAGGACTAAGCATATTGAGCTTGACTTATACTTTGTTCAAGAGAAAGTTGCAAGCAAAATGCTGGAAGTCCGACATGTACCAGCATTTGATCAAATTGCAGATTGCTTTACCAAGGCCATTTCGAGCTCAAGGTTTCCTCTTCTTCGTGGCAAACTCACTGTTGAGTCTCTCTCAACCATGAGTTTGAGGGGGGCTGTTAAGACACCTCTGTAACAGTCTTGTAATTGTATTAGTTCCAGTTGTTAGTTCTGTTATTTGTCTTAGGCTTTCTGTTAGAAGATTAGTTCTTTCAGTTGTATTCAGTTACTTACTTGTATATATACTCAGTTGTACTCATTTTTGGGAATTAATCAATAACAATCAACTTCTTCCAAATCGTTCTGTTTACAAGTTTCAATACTAAATTTTGCTAATGCTACAACCTAACTTGTGTTTAGGGTTTATCATGTATCTTTTATCTAAGACCCATTGTCAAGTTATTTATAAAATTTGGGAAATGGCAAATGTGGAATGCAAAAAATAATTGACTGGATAAAATAAACAATTGATTGATTAGTTTTAGGATAACATTATACCCCAAATTTCGAGCTAAGTATTTATTCTGCTCGTGTCATGTCATGTGTTTTGCTCGAGTATCTTATGAAGAATGCCTAAGTTTAGTATGAAAACAACTCCTGATGAATTGTTGCTCAATTAGGTACATGAGATCAAGGACAAGAATGAAAGTTGTCCCAGATTTATTCATTTTGGATAGATTTAGCTTTTGCTCGAGTTGTGCGACTTGGAGTTAGATATGCGAGTTGGCGTGTTGCAATATGATGCAACATGAAGTTACCTCTGGGTCACCGTGCTAGTTGCGAAGCACATTTCAGAGTAGTTACAAGATATGGAGTTTGTTCCTACGTGGAGGATGTATTCTTTGATGATTCATAGTAATTTTTATAATGGTGCTCAAACTGGATGTAAATTATTAATGACTGAATTGGTATAAATGTTGGTGTTGGTTTGATTGTGTTTTTTTACAATTTTTTGCATTTCTGGTTTATTATTTATTTTACTCTGCTATATAACTATTGTTTTAACTACTTAGATTATAAATTAAATTGATAATAATCAGTTAAGTTTGAGCAGTGTTCAAATTTATCTACAACGATGTAAAATTTGATGATATAAGAATGATAAAAATAAATGTTAGATGTACATTTGCAAAATCAAACTCTTATGCTTAACTTAGTGAGGATTCACTCAATAATGTAATCCAAGACTTCTATGTTGTTGTGCTCAACTCTCTATTTTGTGATAATATTTCTATTATGTGAAATTATTGTTTAGAAAATAGTGCATACTTTTTTTCCCACCTAACTCAAAATATTATGAAAAAACTAAAACCAAGGCCCATAATTTTCATGTTTAAAGTCTAATTTGAATGCTATAAAGTATAAATAACATTGCAAAACATCAAACTTTTTGACTTTCTTCAACATATAGTTCTCTTAGAGAATTTATTATATCCAACTGTTTATCAAACAACCCTAAAAAAAAACTAAAAATGCACATAAAAAGATAACTGAAAGTATATAATAAACACTAATAAAATATAAAATAACTAGACTTGAAAACTAACTTAAATCCAACCTAATAGTTTTATTATTTGAATTTTAATAAAAATATTTTAAAATACATATTTCAGTAAATGCACTAGTATAGTAGTCATAGGCTTAGGCTTGTGGTACTAGGTTTTTTCTTACAAAGATGAAATCTCAAATTTGAATCGTCTTCTCCATTAAAAACATATATTGGTAGGTAAGGAACTAGTGGCAGAGGCCTTAATAATGCGTTTTATATTAAATAGATTCAAACTAAAGATCAGCAGCTAAGCATTTCCAATAGCCCCTTTAAAAGGAAGAACTCTTTATAATTATGAAGAAAGTTGTCAAAATCACCATCCAGTAGCTTATTTAGAGCACTCCTAATGAAGAAGGTAAAATATCTAATTTTTATAATATAGAGAAAAAATTGTTAAATAGTTTTCCAATGAGTGATGTAAAGTTATATTTTTTTACCTAAATGAATAATATTTCTCTATATGTAGTGAAACAATATTCATCAAGCTATAAATATTTTATTATTGTTTTATAAACTTTTGTATATATATATATGAGTGTAATACTATTATATTTAATTATTTTATTTCTTAAAATGAATAAAATATTTTTTTAAAATATAATATTTAAATAATGTAGAGAAAAAATAGAGAAGCTAATGTATGATATAATGTAAAAGTTTGAGGTAAATTATAAAAAAAAAATATGTTTTGGTGGTGTATTTTGTAATACACTTTAAACTCACAAAAACATCTTCCATTAGCTCATTTATACATATATTTATAATAGTTATGCCCAATCTTCAATTAATCCATATCTACATTTACATATCCTTTATATAATATTTTAATATTATTATTTTTCTTTATAAGTTTTTCTCTCCCATTTAGTATATATATTTATTATTTCTTTTTTCTTTTTCAATTATTTTATTTTACTTTAATTAATAAAATATGTTTAAAAATATAGTATTTAAATGATGTAGAGAAATATATAGAGAAGCTGATGTATGACATAATGTAAAACTTAAAGGTAAAATAAAAAAAATATGTGTTTTGGGAAGGTATCTTAAAGCATAGAGTAGAGCATACATTGGGAGTGCTCTTATATCAATGCTCTATTTTGGAGCTCCTTTATATTTTGTATTTCCTTCTCCACATTTTTAGAACTCCTTTAAACATTTTTTCTAATTTTTATTCATTTTTTATTTCTCTTTTTAAATTTATTAGTTTTTTATTACTTTTTATTATTTTAATGTATAAAAATATTTAATGATATAATATTTAAATGATGTAAAAAATAATATAGAGAAATCGAGATATATGATGTAATGTAAAATAAAAAAATGAATTTTAGTGATGTATTTGAGTGATAAAGTAGTAGAGTTGTTGATAGAGCTCTAACTAATACTCAACTGAAGTGCAAGTTTCTATATATATCTTTATTAATATTCTTAGTTTACAGCTCAAGGAACAGATCTTTTAGAGTTCCATGTAAAACATATTGTTGGAGTAATCCTAATATAACTGGCATATGACGTGTTGTTATTAAAAGATTATTAAATAACGTATCTCTTCTGTTATTCTTTTAAACCTAGTCAGTTACAACAGATTTTTAGTCAGTTAAAACAAAATTGATTTTTTATTTTAGTACGTGAAAGAATTGGAGCTGCAGCTAGGGGTGCACACGGGTCGGATTTTTGGGTTTTTGGTTCGGGTTTTGCGGGTTTCGGGTTAAGAAAAATGGTACCGAAACCGATCCGAAATTTTCGGGTTTTTTCAGGTTCGGGTTCACTCGGGTTCGGGTTTAATTTCGGGTTTGCTAGGCCATTTGTGATTTTGGGCCGAAAAGCCCAGATTTGCAAAAATGCCATTTTTTTCAAAAATACCATTTTTTTCTTCAAAAATACCATCTTTTTCCAAAAATATGGTTGTTTATTTACTAAAAAAAACATTGTGAGTTATAATAGTCCATACTTTTATTATACATGATTAAAAATTAAAATTATTTAAGTTTATATTTATTTTTATTTAAGTTACTAACCCGACCCCTTTTTTTTGTCTTCTTCTCTTTCGTTTCATTCAAGCGGCAGCCTCCCTCTTGAATTTCAAGCTTCAGATCAGCACGGCAGGAGAGAAGAGAGCAGCAGCCCAGCCGAGTGCCACTGCCTGCCTACCCATCGAGACGAGAGCCAGGAGCCTCCCTCACCCTCAGCTCTCACGCGGCGGCACCACTAGATCGCACGGCCACCACCAGCGGCACGCCTCGCCTCGCCTCGCCAGCAGCGGTCCGGTAAGCACGGCCACCTTGAGTATATATATATATTTTTTCTTTCTGTAAATCTGTTTTGTATTTGTATGTTTTGTAAATTTGTTATGTATCTGTTAGCTCCTGGCTCCGTTTTTTTTCTTCAGATTTTATTTATTTATATTTATTTTTTTAAAATTTTCGGTCGGGTTTCGGGTTACACCCGAACCCAACGGCACATGTTTTATAAACCCGAACCCGACCCAATTTTTTTCGGGTTCGGGTCGGGTTAAACCCGATTTTGTCAGTTTTTAAAAAAAAAACGGGTTCTCCAGGTTCGGGTCGGGCGGGTTTTGCGAGTCCTGTGTGCACCCCTAGCTGCAGCTATATATATCCAGGGGTTTCATGAGTTGAAGATATAAGAAAATAAGAGGTTTTGAGAGGTTTTGAAAAGAGAGAAAGAGAGAACAAGGGTTAATTTTCTTTGTACATTGTTGAGTGTGTGAGAGTTTACTGTGGTGTAAACTAAGTGCTCATATTTTGAGTTGTACAGAGTGTTCAAGAACCTTTGGAGAGGAAGAAGGGTTGTTTTGTATTGTAACATTGATTCATTATAGTGGAGAAGTGCTCGGACTGGATGTAGGCCTTATTTTAAGGCTGAACCAGAATAAATCTCTCTGTGTGATTCTTTTTCTTCCCCTTTCTTATTTTTGTTCTCTAAGTGTTTGTGTTTTAGTACACTTTTCTGTGTATATGTGTTCTTGGTTTGTTTTGCAGGTGAATCTTGGAGCCTTAGGGTCGTGGATTGCTTTACCACGACAGTGGTATCAGAGCCTGTGACGCCCCACGTCACTATGGCTGCTTTCTGGAATGACGACTGGCCCTACAAACCAAGACAAGTATTTCCAGCGTGCTTTGTCCTCACTCGCACACTTCCTGGGAAAACTTCCTAGGAGGTCACCCATCCCTAGATTACTCCAAGCCAAGCACGCTTAACCATGGAGTTCTCAAGTGATGGGCTACCGAAAAGAAGATGCACCTTCCTGATATAGGTAGTACCCATCAATCCATTTAAGCCCTCTTCAACTGTGTAGTCCCATACCTACACAGTTTTTAGAATCATTACACTTGACCTTCCCCAAGCGGTGTGGGATTGCACAGCTTACCCAATCTTTCCCCTTACGGATCACGTGATTTTGGCTGTCACAGAGCCAGATTCTGGAGAATTGAAGAACAAGGCTCAGATTAGATTCTTGATTACTACACAGAAAGAAAGGAGAAGCAAGGGTGTCGACATTGCGTTTCGATCTCGACAAGTTTGAAGGAACTGAGGATTTCAGTCTTTGGAATGAGAAAATGATGGCTGTTCTCATACATCAGAATCTTGATGGTGCTCTTATAGGAGAAACCAAGCTTGGTGAGAAAAAGAAGTCTGAAGAAACATCTAAAGATACAAAGGTGATGATGAAGAAAGCCATATATGCAATTGTGATGCATCTGTCAGATAATGTGTTGAGACAGGTAATAGGAGAAGAGTCTCCTGCTGGTATGTGGTCGAAACTTGAACAATTATATATGACTAAGACTACATCTAACAAAATATATCTGAAAGGAAAATTCTATAGATTCACAATGGATTCTACTAAAACCTTAAACCAGAATCTTGATGATTTTAACAAGATTGTTTTAGATTTGAGTAATATAGGTGAGAAGGTTGATGAAGAAGACCAAGCTATAATATTGTTATATAGCTTACCTGATCAATTTAGAGAACTCAAGATAGTGATTCAGTATGGTAAAGAAACTTTGAGTTTGGAAGATGTTCTGTCTATTTTGAAGACTAAAGAATTTTAGTTGAATGTTGAGAAAGGCAAGAAAGAAAAAGATGAGTCCTTGTTCATGAGGGGAAGACAACCAAGAAGATCTTTCAGTAAAGGGAAAGACAACTCAAATCGGAGGTCTCTTGCTCGATCAAAGTCAAGAGGAAAAGAAACAAGAAGGTGTCACCACTGTAGAAAAATTGGACACCTTAGAAGGTTTTGTTGGGATTTGAAGAAGAAAAGAGACGATCAACACACAGATGAAACTACTACACTCGTAGATGGAACAAGTCTGGAATATTCTGATGGAGAAATGTTCAACGTGACATCAACAAGAGACATAACTGAATGGATACTTGACTCAGGATGTACCTATCACATGAGCCCAGTAAAAGAATGGTTTTTTGATTTCAAGAAATTGCACAATAACAAAGTACTCATGGGAAATGATCAAGCTTGTCAAGTAGAAGGAATTTGGTCTATAGCAATAAAACACTTTGATGGGGTAATAAGGATTCTTGAAAATGTGAGGTACATACCAGATTTAAGAAGGAATTTAATATCAATTAGTGCACTGGATTCTCAAGGGTTGTGCTTCAAAGGAAGTGATGGAAATTTCAGAATCTCACAATGTTCAAGAGTAATAATGAAAAGCATCAAAAAACATGGTTTATATGTACTTGTTGGTAGCACTGTCACAGCTGGTGAAGCATCAATGGCTAAACATGATAGCTCAGAGATAGTAGTTTGGCATCAAAGGCTAGGCCACATGAGTGAAAGAGGTATGTCTGAACTTTGTAAACAAGGTTTATTAACTATCATAAAATCTTCTTCTCTGCCTTTTTGTGAAACATGCATTAGAGGTAAACAACACAAAGTCAAATTTGGAGTTGGAAAACATAAAGCATCTCAGATTGTGGAGTATGTTCACTTGGATCTTTGGGGGCCGAGCAAAGTAGTTACTCAAGGTGGAAATCACTATTTTTTGTCCATAGTAGACGACTACAGTAGAAATGTATGGATTTATCTTTTAAAACACAAGAGTGATTGCTTTGAAAAATTCAAAGAGTGGAAAAATTATGTTGAGAAACAAACTGGTAAGTTGCTGAAAGTTATTAGGACAGATAATGGCCTAGAATTTGATAATGAGGAATTTAATACTTGGTACAAAAGAGAGGGGATAGAAAGGCATAGAACAATAATGCACACACCACAACAAAATGGGGTGGCTGAGCAAATGAATAGAACTCTTTTAAATAAAGTAAGATGCATGCTTATAAACTCTGGTTTGCCTAAACAATTTTGGGGTGAAACTGTCACTACAGCTGCCTATTTAGTAAATAGAAGTCCAAACAGAGTAATTGGCCTAAAAACCCCTGAAGAAAAATGGTCTGGTCATCCCCGATCCCTAAGTCATTTGAGAATATTTGGTTGTGCAGCATATGCACACCAAGACACTGATAAACTAAGTTCAAAATCAGTAAAATGTTTGTTTCTAGGATATCCAAGTGGTGTTAAAAGGTTTAGGCTATGCTCATTAGAACAACCAAGGTACAAAATAATTAACAGTAGAAATGTTGTTTTTAATGAGAAAGAATTTCCACACTTGAAAGAGAAAGGTAGTGTTTCATGTGATGCAGGAAACCCAGGTGAACAAAGTACCAGTACAGAGATAGAGTTTACGTCAGTTAAGTCTCAAGGAAAAGAAGACGAGTATACTAGTCAAAGTGGAAGTCAGGAACCTGAGCAACATCCTGATGATGGAAAACCTCAAGAAACTCTTGGTATTTATCAATTACCTAGAGATAGAACCAGAAGGGTCATTCGTGTCCTTGCAAATTGGGAGAAGCAGATGTCATTTCATATGCTCTAAATGTGGCGAGACAACTTGATGAAAGTGAGCCATCAACATATCTGGAAGCAATTAAAAGCAGAGATTCAAAGTGGTGGAATAAAACTATGAATGAAGAAATGGACTCCTTAAGGAAGAATAAGACATGGGAGTTAGTTTCAAAGCCTAAAGACAAGAAGATAATTGCTTGTAAATGGATTTATAAGCTAAAAGAAGGGGCAACAAATGATGAGGCAAAAATGTATAAAGCAAGACTTGTGGCAAAGGGCTTTACACAAGAAGAGGGGATAGACTATAAAGAAGTATTCTCACCAGTAGTTAAGTATAAAACTATAAGGATCATGCTAGCTTTAGCAACCCAGCTAGATTTTCAAGTGGAACAAATGGATGTTACAACAGCGTTTTTGAATGGAAAGCTTTAACGCCCCAACTCCTGGGACCGTTACGGTGTGCCTTGTAAACAGTGCTAAACTCGCTAAACGAGTCGTTTGGCCAAAATCGTGAACTAAGTATGATTAGCGGTTTAGGGATTAAACATTTTGGTTAAGACGTAACGTTTCACTAGAATGTTTAATATATACATTGGGATCCCGAAAATATAATTTCAGAGTTTATTACAGAAAATATTTACAACAGACCGTTCTAAGCGGCAAAACAGGGTTCAACCCTAGTTCCACTTTAAACCTCGACCGTGGCGGACGAGCAGCTGCATATGTACACGTCATCACCTAAGCTCTCCAACTCAAGGATGGTCCAGCTTCCTCTTGCCTTTACCTGCACCACGTAACACCCGTGAGCCGAAGCCCAGCAAGAAAACACAATCCAACATGATATAATATCAACAGATAACATGACGTAATATCATCAGGTAACATGATATAATATCAACAGATAACATGACGTAATATCATCAGGTAACATGATATAATATCAACAGATAACATGGTATAATGCCAACAGATAACATGATATAATATCAACAGCGATTATAATAACCATTTGGGACTATCAGTCCACGCAATAGGTGATAATAGCCAAAAGTCACAATAACGAGCATCGCTCCTTCTAGCCATGTGACGATAGGATCACCAGGGCTTAACTGATAAGTGATTCTCTTCTTAAGTTTGATTAGGACAGGTGTAAGGTGATTAGTCACCAACATAACCTTCCTCACGACTCTAGAGTCGAAACTATGGACAACGTCCCTTAGCCATGTGACAAACGGTCACCGGGGTCATATACCTTGGCTATAGTCATCTGGTCGTAGACCAGGCAAGCGCTTATAAGTTCTTCGACCCTAGAGTCGGTCTAGCATTAATGCCATAGAGCCATTCATTGCGTGATTCTCGACTTTAGAGTCAGTCCCTGACTAGTCAGTGCCATACACAAGCAAGTCATGCCACCAATCGTATACCACATGTTCAATATCCATAAACAAGGTATTTAGCATGCTTACTAAACAGATACCAGTACAATTAGGACCATGCACAACCACAGAGGCTCAAGCTTTGAACAATATCATACTCAGTATATAAAGCATGTCCCAATCACATGTTTCTCGTGCATCATATGCAATAAATCCAGCAATCCAACACGCATCAATAACAACCATGCATGTCATACATAATAAATAACTGACATGCATCAATAATAACCATGCATGTCATACATAATAATCAACCGACATGCATCAATAATAACCATGCATATCTCATATACACAGGGTGCAGTTTTCTTACCTCCGGTTCGAGTGAAAATGGAAACAAGAACGACCCTTGAGAACGATCGATTCTTAATCCTTTAGCGGTCACCTAGTCATAACCAAACACAATCTCCAATTAATGAAAATTCACAAAGACAGGGTCTTAACCTAAACCCCACTCTCGGGACCTCGAAACATGCCCACGCAGTGAGTAGATTCGATCCCGGGCCTTAAGAATTGAAACCCCAAGCCAAAAGCCCTTAAAAACACCCAAAACAGGATTCTGAAGGAACAGGGTAGCGCTACAGCGCTGCCCTTCTAGCGCCCCAGCGCTCAAGACAGAATCACAAACCGCCCAACTGAGCCCTGTGTAGCGCTACTGCGCCCTCTGATGGGCGCTGTAGCGCTAGCCCCAAACAGAGCCACCCCTGAAACTTTCTTCTTCGACTTCTTCAATTATAACTCGATTCCAATGCTTCCAAATCCCATTTTTGGTGCCAAATGAACCCAAAAACCATCCCCACATGTCCTAGGGACCACAACCCCAAGAACCCTAGCCAAAAATCCAAACAATTCCCAAGTTTCCAACCCAAAAACCAGCTGAAACTTAACTTAGAAAACAGAGCAAAATCAAGAGTTCTAGTGGCTAGAAACTCACCTTGATCTCAGCAACACACCCTCTTCAATGGTGGAGCATAAGCCTAGCTTGGCTAAGCTTGGTTCCTTGGCTCGATTCCTCAAACTGAGCTTGAAAATCCAAAGAGAGAAGAGGAAGAGAGTCTATCGGGAGAGAAGGAGGAAAAACTCTGTTTTTGTTACTCTCCTACAGCCTTAATGGTTGATATATATCTCTTAGGGTAAAAAGACCTAAATACCCTTAGGTCTAAAATAAAACCTTAACAGCCACCAAGGGCAAAATCGTCCTTTCGCACCTATTTCATTAATCACAGTTAACACCCTCCAATTCCCGCTATTCTCAATAACCTCAAACACCAATAATCCATATCCCATTACCCTTTAATTCCCGGTAATGCTCTAATCATTAAATTCACCCCGAGACTCACCCCGAGCCCCGAACTTAAACCCGTTATGACTAGACCGAACACTTACATCTCATGATCGTCTCATGTCGACTAGCTCGAACCAATTCACCTTATAATGTGGCTATATTAATTAATCACAATCATGCACCCAAAATATACAATTACGCCCACAGTGGCCGAATTACCAAAATACCCTCATAATTAACATATGAGCCCATACGCATGCATTCACCATCATATAATAATATAATTCACGTAAACATGCATATAATCATTAAATACTATAATAAATCAATTATGGCCCTCCCGGCCTCCTAATCAAGGTCCTAAACCTTATTAGGAAATTTGGGGCATTACAGAACCATTTTCATGAGTCAGCCTGAAGGTTTTAAGGTGGAACAACCAGGTGGTGAACTTGTATGCAAGCTACAGAGGTCTTTATATGGTCTGAAGCAATCTCCTCGTCAATGGAATAGAAGGTTTGACAATTTTGTGACTGGTTTGGGGTTCAAAAGGTCTGAGTTTGATACATGCTTATACTACAAGAATTTAGAAACAAGTGATGTTGTTTTCTTACTCTTATATGTGGATGATATGTTACTAATTGGAAAAGAAAAGCAACAAATTGTTTGGTTAAAAGGACAACTCAGTAAGGAGTTCGAAATGAAGGATTTGGGTACAGCAAAGAAAATTCTTGGCATGGTCATTACAAGGAAGAACAAAGAGGAGAAGTTAATTATTTCTCAAACTGGATACTTGTCAAAGGTGCTTGACAGATTCAACATGAGTAATTCTAAACGTGTCAGCATGCCTATTGCTGGGCATTTCAAATTTTCAAATGAACAATGCCCAAAGACTAATGAAGATACAAAAAGAATGGAAAGTGTTCCTTATTCAGAAGCAATAGGTTGCTTAATGTACTCAATGGTGAGTACCAGACCTGATCTATCCTATCCTATAAGTGTACTAAGTAGGTATATGGCTAATCCAGGCGAACCTCATTGGGAAGGTTTGAAATGGTTGTTGAGATACATCAAAGGCACTTTGAATTGAATTATGGATTGCACTTCAAGAAAGCCAAGGGACAGATTCAATTGGAAGGATTCGTGGATTCTGATTATGCAGCAAATAGAGACAATAGGAAGTCAGTAACTTCATTTATTTTCTTATTAAATGGAAATTGTATTTGCTCGAAAACTCAACTACAACCTGTGGTGGCATTATCTACAACTGAGGCAGAATTTTTGGCAGTAACTGAAGCTATTAAAGAGGGAATTTGGCTTCAAGGCTTACTCAAAGAGCTAAAGAGTTACTGTATATTCAGATAGTCAGTCAGCAATTCATCTCAGCAAAAATCCAGTGTACCATGAGCATTCAAAGCACATTGACATTAGGATGTACTGGATAAGGGAGAAAATTGAAAACAAAGAGATTGACTTGAAAATGTCCCTACTGAAGAAATTGCAGCAGACTTGGGTACTAAGGTGTTGCCTTTGAACAAGTTCAAACATTGTTTGAACTTGATTGGTCTTGAAGAATGATGAAGACCGAAATTTGAGTATACTTCTCCACTGATCTAAGGAAGTGTCTTATGCCATTAATATAAGGATTAATGTGGAATATGTTGGAGTAATCCTAATATAACTGGCATATGACGTGTTGTTATTAAGAGATCATTAAATAACTTATCTCTTCTGTTACTCTTTTAAGCCTAGTCAGTTACAACAGATTTTTAGTCAGTTAAAACAGAACTGATTTTTTCTTTCAGCACGTGAAAGAACTGGAACTGCAGCTATATATATCCAGGGGTTTCATTAGTTGAAGATATAAGAAAATAAGAGGTTTTGAAAAGAGAGAAAGAGAGAACAAGGGTTAATTTTCTTTGTACATTGTTGAGTGTGTGAGAGTTTACTTTGGTGTAAACTAAGTGCTCATATTTTGAGTTGTACAGAGTGTTCAAGAACCTTTGGAGAGGAAGAAGGGTTGTTTTGTATTGTAACATTGATTCATTATAGTGGAGAAATGCTCAGACTGGATGTAGGCCTTATTTTAAGGCTGAACCAGTATAAATCTCTCTGTGTGATTCTTTTTCTTCCCTTTTCTTATTTTTGTTCTCTAAGTGTTTGTGTTTTAGTACACTATTCTGTGTATATTTGTTCTTGGTTTGTTTTGCAGGTGAATCTTGGAGCCTTAGGGTCGTGGATTGCTTTACCACGACACATATCAACTAGCTCAATCAAAGATTTTAAACCAAACACATATTAGTAAGCACTAGAATAATAATGCATATTAGCCTTTTGATATGTGAATATGTGTAACTTGTAAATTTTTTGTTTAATTACTCTGTTGAAAATGGTTTAGCTATAACAATGCAAGTTTTGGTATATCTTAGGTCTAGAATGCATTAAACTGTTGATGTCAAAAATTTCGTCAGGGTAATCTTGGAAATTGATCTTTCTTCTCTAGTCACTTTGTTCTCCTCTTTGATTGAGTTCTTAAATCTTCGAGATGGACAAAGCACTTGGGAGTACCTGTAAGAAAACTTTCTGATGCTTAAGTCAGATGAATATTTATTCAAAAAGAGTAATATTGCAAGAAAAATTATATATGAATAATAACAATGTGTCCAATACCCCCTAATAAGATATCATAAAGTGTTATAGATAGTGAGAGGGGTAGAAAGTGACAGGAAAAGTCTCACTGTGATTGGCCGAAGGCCAACTACTTTTCCCGCCTGTTTACCATTTTAAATTTGTTCTTAGCAGAAGCTAAGATAGAAAGACATTGTCTTCTGATTTCTCAACTTCTGTCTTTTCTCAATCCCGTGGATCCTGCATCTATAAACGCTTTTATTCAAACAGTGCGTTGTGAAAAGATATTAGGAAAGTTATCTAGGCCGAATATTTTGGGCCCAACAAAACTATTCTTCAATTTGAATTTTTTAGTAATTGTTTGTTACTGATTTTAAAGAATTACCGTATAACAATGATGATTATCATTGCCTTGTGAAAAACTCATTCTGGTGATTAGTTGTTAGTTAGTTATCCTCCTCGGTATAATTGTCTGTAACATGAAAACTTACTACAGTAAAACTTCTATATAAGAGTAACTTATATTTTATTATAAAAAAATTTGGTTCCAATTTCGGCCAGTTATAAATAAGAATAACATCTAAAATGTCATTAGTTATACATTTTTTAAGTCCTGCATTAAGAAAGTATACCTCTATATACAGTCAAATATATATTATGCCATTTATTTGTACACAAATAAGAAAATCAATGATTTATTCTACATTTAAATTATTTAAGTTACATTTAAATATGTAATAGTTATTAGGAATTTTTATTGTTATCGTTGTTAAAGTTGATACTTTTTGGTGTTTGGAAATTTTTTGTACCAGTACCTTCATTCAGTTATAATCTCTCAATTAGAATAAAATTAGTTTGATCATAAAGTTATTCTTATATAGAGGTTTTACTGTATATATTTCATATGCCTAGTTAAGCAGACTTTTTTTTTTTTTTTTTTTGCAAAAACAAAAAGTGCCTCGTATTAACAAGGATGAGTAGTTGGCCCACATTAATTAGTAGCGGGGTAAGGCCCGCAATGTGTCCCGATTAATTCGAAGCGGACTCGCCCACCAGGGTGATAGAGAATATTATATAAATTCAATGGAATAAAATTACAAGTCTATACAAGAATATAATTGGACAATAAATTGTAAAATAAACTTACAACTCAATACTTGAAAGTACAAATAAATGGGGATAAAGTAGAAGAAGAGATAATACAACTCAAGACAATAATATGCAAATAAACACAATAGAAATAAGGATGAAGGAAGAAAATAAACCCTCACTTACACTAGCAAAGTGAAGAGTATTGATGATCACTAGACTTGAACAAGGTTCGAAATCTTTGTCCAAAAACTTATTTCCCTTATTCACTTAGCACTAAGAGATGCTCAAAGTTTAGGAAATAACTTTATAGAATTATCACGCCTTATTTTTTCCAGTCAAGTGCTAAAATTGATTGAAAAAATCCCATTCACAAGTGGCCAATAGGTCTCTATTTATAGATGTTTAGATCACCATTTGATTTTCAAATTCCACCAACCCATTGATTGTTACTAGTGATAAATTAAGTGTTTATGAAATTAAAGGGATGATTTGGGAGTTACAACATTCAAAGCATCAAAATGATTCTTGAAAACCAAAACTGTCAAGTTTACGATTTGTAACCCCAAGTAACAGCTTTGGTTGCAAGCTACCAAAACTCCACAACTTTTCTCTCATGCAATTTTATAACATCTAAACACTTTATTGACTGTCCAAATAACACCCATAACAACTATAAAACACTATACCACATGAAAATCAAATAAAAAACATATAACCCCATTTACATTTGTATGTTACAAATTGGCAAACTAATATTTTGTCACACCCATTTTATTTATCACATTCATTTAATCAACATTATATTATTTTGTAAAATAAATAATATAACACAGAACAACCCGGCCTTACCTCGAGTAATTTTGCCATTCCTATTAATATAAAATGACATTTAAAAGCTAGAATTCTAAAAATATCCAAAGTTTCTAAAATGTAGCACTTAAGTAGTCAAACTTTTTTTTTGTGACAAAAATACCTAAAGCTGTTAAAACGTTGCACTTTACTATCTAAATAGTTTAACAAAATTAATACAAATGTATTTAAAGTTATAAAAAATCATTAAAATTATATAAAAATATAAAAATAGCCTAAATTAATTCTAAAATTAAACAATAATTTTATTTAATGAAAATAATAAAGAAATATTCTTTTTATTAGATTAACGTTTTTTAATAAATTTTTTTTATCTTTTAATAGTTTTTTAGTTATTGATTTTTCTTTTAATTTATTTTCAATCAAAAAATATATTTTCTTCATTATATAAACTATTTTTTAATTTTATAATTAATTTAGGATATTGCTGTATATTTTTATAACTTAAAATACATTAATATTAATATTTTTTTAACTTTTTTGTAGTAAATGTATAATGTTTTAGCAACTTTGGGTATTTTTTTTGCCAACAAATTTTTTTGGGTATTTAAATACTACAATTTAACAACTTTGGGTACTTTTTCTGTTAAAAAAAGTTTGGGTATTTAAATGTTACACTCGGTAAATAATGGGTATTTTGCCATAAACATCCATCTTGTAAATTTTACGTGATTTAATAGGCTTTTGAGAAATGAGAAATTTACATAAATATGGGAAAAATAAACATAGTTTCTATATCTATGGGAAAAAAATAATTATACAAAATATGGTAAGTTTTGAAAATTATGTTTAAAGTATGGTAATTCCATAAAATATATAAAAATAGATTACCATAAACCTAATTACACATAACTTTTTCTCACTCTCTCCTCTATCATCTCTCCCTCACGAATCATGATCTCTCTCTCTTCTCATTTCTTCCTCTCTCCTCCCCCATTCAGTTCCCTCATCTCAGCCCTCCGCCAACGATGCCACCTCCGCCCTCACCCCCGACGGTGATGTACCTCTGCCCCTGCTCTTGACGGCGTTGCACCTCCGCCCTTTTGGCACTTCTTCTTCTTCTTTCTTCAAATTTGATTTTATTCTTATTCTTTTTGTTGTTCTTCTTATTTTTCACATATGATTTTGTCATTTTAAATATGTTTCAAATATGATTTTGCACTTCATATTTGATTTGTTTTTCTATTAGAACTAAGTGTAACCAGTTACTAGTTTTTTTTTCAAGTCTATTTAAGTAACTAGGTACCATGACGTTTGATTCTTTGTATTCATATCTGATTTTTTTTAGACCTAGATGTAACCAGTTACGATAACAATTAATTTAGATTTTATTTTTATACCTGAATAAGTAACAAGGTAGCATGATGACTGGGTTTTTTTAGATTTGATTTTTTTTAAACATAGTTGTAACCAGTTACGATTATGATAAGTTTAGATTTTTTATTTGGATCTTATTTTTTTCCAGGTCTGGCTAAATAACCAGTTTCCATCTCAACTTGTTCTTTTTTTCATATCTATTTTTTTTCCGACCTAGCTGTAACCAGTTACCTTCACGAACAATTTAGTTTATTTTTTCATATCAGTTTTTTTCCCCCAAATCTCTCTAAGTAACTAGTTACAATTTAGTTGGTATTTTTATAATGGTACATTATTAAAAAAAATCAAAATTATTTTTATAGTTATAATCAGTTACTACAACACCACTTAAAAAATAAAACTAATTTTTATAGTTGTAACCAGTTCCACACATCAATAAAAAAATTGACAGTGGCATATGACGATTACTACCATAAAAAAATCAAAATTATTTTGATAGTGGTAACCAATTATTGCAGAGAAAATGCTGATTGAAGAAAAGAAGAAGAGATTGGAATAAAAAGCATGGTGATGAAGGTCCGAGATTTTTTTTTCGAAAAATAATGTAAAAAAAAATGTTTTATAAAATATGAATGATAAAAAAAATAGATTTACATTATAAAAATAATCTCAAAACATATTAAAACCAGCTACTAAAACTGTATAAAAAAGTAGAGTATGTTATACAAATAAATATATGGGAAAAAAACTCATAAAAATATTAACAAGAAAAATATGCCATAAAAAACTAAAGAAAAAAGTGCCATATTTTTCAAAATTAAAAAAAAAAATCATATTTAGTGTAATTTCCTCTTGAGAAAAATGACTAGGGCTAATGTTTGTCAGCAAGGCCCAGTTGATCCAGAAGGCCCGTCTTTGGAAAATTGATTCTCCACAGAAACAACGATACTCAGCGGAGCAGCGTAACTTTCCCCCTTCTAGGTCTTAAAACCCTTCCTCTTCGAGCTTCCCTTCTCTTCTCTCTCCCTCTTTGAGCTTCAGGCTGTTCGTATCGTCGGCGAGAAAACGATACAGCGGCCATGGCGGCACCTGAAGCTCCTCTCTGTTATGTCGGCGTCGCCAGACAATCCGCTGCTTTCCGCCTCATGAAACAAATGGTACTCTCTCTCTCTCTCTCTCTCTTCTTGATCAAACTTTATGGATTGTTATGGAGGTTTTTGTTCATATGATTTGAAATATTCTATAGGGGTGGGAAGAAGGAGAAGGACTCGGGAAAGACAAACAAGGAATCAAAGGACACCTTCGAGTCAAGAACAAACAGGATACTACTGGTATGCTTGTTTGTTTGATTTTCTTTGGAAAAAGGAAAAAAAATGAAGTTTTTTTAGCTCAATTATAAAAAAATGATGTGAAATGTAGGGTTTTGATGGATATTTCAGCTGTATAACGGTTTTATCTTTGAATTTGGTATAGGCATTGGTTTAGAGAAGCCTAACATTTGGGCATTTGACACCTCTCAATTTGATAGTATTCTCAAAAGATTGAAAGTGGTGAGTTTTATTACACTTGTTCTTTTGATTCATTTTGGTGTCCAAAAGATCACATTTTTGGGGGTTCTTTGTTCATTCATTTGATTATTTTGGTTTTGCAGCAAACGGCACAACCTGATGAGAAGAAAACCGAAGTTGAAGATAAGTCCGAAGTAGAAGAAGATTCAGACTCAGAAGTGCCAAACCAAGTTGAGGAGAAAGTTGCCAAGGTTACTCGACCACAGGGAAGGTCAGTGTGGTGTAATCTACATGGATGTTGGTGTTGTGTATTATAAATATTGATTATCAGTTTTTTCTGCACTATTATGATTTATTAACTTGACTTATTTTCACTTCTCCTCATAATTAGATATAAGAGAAGAGAGAGAGCAAAGCTTGTTCATGCATATTCGGCCAAGGATCTTGAAGGCATCCTTGTAAGTTCAGAATGTTACAAAATTTTCACCCCCTTCAAGTTTTTTCCCTCTTAAGAAAATAACATAAAGTTACATGTTTTTCAGTTCATGTCTCTATGTCTAAATCATAACTTGTTTTTCATTACATAGTTCATTTTATTAAAATCTTGAGCTTTCTTTTTTAATATTTTTGAGGTCCTTTATGGGGTTTCACTATATAAGCGCCCCTTGTTAGTGTTTTCTGAGAAAGAAAATGTGGAAGTTTACTTGATCTGATGAAAATTGTACAATACAAGGTATATGTTTGAATTTCATAAACTCCACTCGTTATTTTCTGGATGCCTTTGCCTCCTTTAAAAGGCTGACGGAGCATTGTAAAGTACATGCTGTTATTAGTTATGCGAATTCAGTGAGTTTATGATATTAATTTTTCATGTTGTGTACAAGGACAACCAAATTAAAATTCCGATGGGTTTGTTGTGCTATAAAACAAAATTTTCTCAACTTTAAATTGTTAGTCAAGTTGAATTTTGAGTCACTTAAAGTTGTGAGATTTTATTTTGGTGTGTTCTCCCATGTTTTGGAACATGGCATGTAGATACTTTTGTGTTTTATTACTGCATCTTTACAACATTAGTGCCCACTACAGGCAAAGGTTGAGGAGCCTACTGCAACAAATCCTATTCTCAGTGGTCAATTGAAGGAGTTGGAGAAGGCACCTGAAACTGAAAGTGATATTATATTTGCTGAAGGTAATAATTTGGTAGAGTAGAGAATAGTGAAGGGTTAATTGATATTATATTTAATGGCATATGTCATGTGTAGTTAAACACATATTTATGCAACATCTTGCTATACTGAAATTTACTGCTTTTACAACACTATGTGCGATATTGTTTTCTGTTTTTTGTTTTCAAAATTGTATTTTCAGAAATGAGAACAGAAAACCGTTTTTGTAGTTTTCAAAAAATAATAAGGGTTTGGTTAATGTTTTCTAAAATTAAGTTTTTAGTTTTATTATTTTAAAAATAATCTTAAATAAAAAATTAATTAATATATTTACAAAGAGAAAAATCTTTTAAAAGTTTCTAATAAATAATGAATGAGATAAAGTAATGTGAAAGAAATAGTGATGAAAAATAATGAGAGATAAATTTTGAGGAAGAAAAATTGAGAAAAGAGAAATTGATGCAATAAAAGTGATGAGAGAAAAAATAATTAGATAACAAGTGATGAGAGGGAAAATAAGGAGATCAAAAGTGATGAGAGCGAAATTGATGTTAGAGAAAGTGAGTAGATATAAATTAACGTGAGAGAAAGTGATGTGTTCTCAAAATTTTCTGTTTTTTTGTAACATTGTTTTTATAAATTATTTTTTGAAAACAATGCCAAACACTCCTACTTAATTTTTTTTTTAGTTAAAGAGTCAAACACCCTTTATATTTTTCGCATTTTCTTGAATTAAATGAATTTGTTCTTAGTGATTTTAGCTTGATTTAGAAGTATATTGACCTTGTCTTATGGTAACAGGAAGCATGCAGGAAGAGATCTCTCCAGATTGGTGGGGCTTTAAACTTGGCTTTATCTCTGGTGGTTTTCTAGGAGCAGAATCCAGAAGAAAATTACAAAGTGAAAATTCCAAGGCAAGAACTGCATTTCACGAGGATGATCAGGAGAATCTTTATAATCTTGTTCAAGTAAGTAACATTCTTATGGAAGCTTTATTCTTTTGTATAACAGTAGTAGCACTTCTGTTTTTAGATAGGTACTATTCTCGTTATAACCTTTACCTAGATTGAAATGTAACTCGGTTAGTCATATTTCAAAGTCTAAATGCTATATGATCGATAAATAAGAATAAATTCATAATTAAAGACTTAATTTGACATAAAATCAGAGTTTCAATGAACTATAGAAACACATCAATTATAATTCAATTTAAAATAAAACTTAACAGAGTATCATCATATGACTAATGAACTACAAACCAACATGATTTCATGCAATTTCTTCTTCTAAAACTCCAATATGCACACCTAGTGGCCGGATTTTCTTTAAGAATGGTGGAGATGGGTTTGATGATTAAAAAAAGTTCAAATAGAGAGATATGTGGAGATACATGTACGTGGGTTAAAATTAAATACATGTCATGGTGCGTAATTAGAGTGTGTAAATTGGGAGTGTGTGTAGCATTACACTATTAACGTGAAACTTTGCAGATAGGATATTGTACACTTATTGCCTGTTCCTGCTGTCGTTGACAATATATGCATATAATCCTCAATTTTCAGGATAAAGCCACGACTGGAAAGCAAGGACTAGGAATTAAGGACCGGACGAAAAAAATTGCTGGTTGTTACTTTCAGGGGAAGAAGACATCATTTAGTGACAATGATGATGAAGAGTCTTCTGATCCTGATTGTTCGGAAAATGGAAAACTTGACGTCTCTTTAGAAATGAAAAAGACTAAGGAACCAAAAATAAAGTTGAAAAAGCTTTGCAAGCAGCTTCTTCGTCAGGTTAGTCCTCCAAAATTGCATGTTATAGTATTCATAATATCTTTTAGCAGCTAACTCACTGCCTTGTTTAGGTACCTGGCGAGTCAATAAAACTGAAGGATCTAAAATCCTTGATCGATGAAACTTCATCTGGTGTTTTTTCTGACTTCTCTTCTAAGAAAGAAGCTCTTTCTTATTTAAAACAGAAGGTATTCTTTTTCGTCACTGTAAAATAATAATCTCCCCACTAGGGGAAAATGGCAATGTTTCTGATTTGAAATTGTGAAGAAGCACTTTTCTTTCATTCTCGTGTTTTTTATATTATAATGTTGGTTTGTGCAGCTGAGTGGAAGTAAGAAGTTTGCAATTGAAGGCAAGAGTGTGAGACTCACATCGAAGAGGAACTGAACAATTTTGGTAGAAATTTTGAGATGCCATTATTTATTTTATCAGAGATTTTGAGATGTCTGTAGCCGGCTCTGTACATTGCAGTGCAGTCTAATTCATATTCAAACCTTCCTACATACAATTTGATCTGTTGTAGTAATTAGTAGATAGAGAAAATTAGCATTTCAATATATATTACGAAAAGTATAAAATACCTTCTCGATTTTGGGATGTGAGTATTGTAGACGGTTGTGCTTGGAAGACATTCTTTAATGAATACTGTTAACATGGTTGGTTTGGGGCATTATTCTTATAATAAAAAACGTTAAACTATTGCATTTGTCAGAATGATGGATTTTTTTTTTAGTCTTCGTTGGGAGTAATAAGGATGAGTAATGATATCCTTACAAGCATTATATTGGACTTTTGTTCCTAGATATAATTGGCTTGTACAATTTTTTTTGCTATGAACTTTACTAGAAAATCATATCCATGACAATATAAAGCTTCAATTTCAGCTCTCTGCCCACTTTGAACCATTAATGCCAGTTCTTCTTTGTATTCTTCCTGCAAGGCATTTGTGCATTTCAACATTCCTCCTATTTATTTTCAACATCAAAACAATATCTTCTGGCTCTATTCTACTACTCGAAAGTTTGAGTTTGTAGGTAAATCACCTGCAAGATATCTGATGACATCAAGCTCTTAGCGATTTGCAGGTCTTTTGGTTTCAATGGAACTAAAGATTCTGCATGTACGAGCTCTATATCATCTCCTCGCAGTCCCAACCACTTTACATTGCAAGCTACACATATGATTGTGTAAGAATATGACAATAAAGGAATATAAGTATCAATATCCATATATATATATATTTACATAAATATATTTTGAGACAAGAAAATAGTTACCATATCGGTAAGCCTCCAATCCCATGCCGAAACTTCCATACTTGAATGTGCATAAAATAGCTAATCCAGCTGGGTTCCTATTTTTTCTAATATGTTAGATTCGAACTAGCAAGTAACTGTTTCATTGACTTGTAAAATAAATTGTCTATACCAGTCAACCAAGGCCAGAATCGGTAAATCATGGAAAACCCGGCTCATTCGGTGGAGGAGAAACCTATGTCAGTAATCAATGTTCAAAGTGTTCCCATTTTGGAGCATGAAAGAAAACTTTGATGAACACAAAAAGTGTAATAAGCAATTAAACTCTGTTCTGGGGTGACCTGTTCAGTTCACCTTGTGGCAATATCTGGATAGCCTTTAGCTGTGATTAGAATGCTTGGAATTTGATTAAAAATGCGATCCTCTGCCAGACGCTGGAATATTGCATGCTAGCAAAAAAATGCCCAAGTAGTCAGATGGCAAGGTACAGGGGAATTGGGGAGCTAGCACTGCCTGAATACATTCAATATATATGACTACCTTTTCCACTACTATTATGTAGCGTGCATCTGTTTTCAATATCAGCTGATCCAAAAGATTCAAGTCACCAGAAATGGCATGCCCAGAAGATCCACACACAGAACAGTCCACCACCTCTTGGTTTGGCTCCTACAGCACGATTCAAAAGCAAACAGAGAAAAATCACCGAGAGGTTGTTTGGTATGAGCGTTGGGTTTGTGGGACTATATTTAGAGGAGTTATAGATTAAGAAAATGTGACACTAAGTATTTAAAGGGTTGAGATTATCTCAAATCTAAAAAATGGGACAAACTTAGAAACACAAACCCAGTTATTAAAAATAAATTTACCGAACCCAGTACCAAACAACTTATGAGTCTCTCCACAAAACCAAGTTGTGAACTTTCAAAAGTGGTTATCCCATACGTAATGAACCAAACTTGTTCACCTTAGGGGGATTGATGAAACTCTGTAATTCATCGAATTGGGTTCAACTAAGTTAAATCACAGTAATAAACTTGTAAAAAAAATGAGAAGAAACAAGTTAAAATACCTGCAATAACAGACGGCCAGCAACAAGTCCTCTGCTCGATGCCATGATTCCCAGACTGTACCGGCTGCACCGAAGCAATGCCACAACATCTGGGCCAACACTAAGTTTTCTTTTACACATTTTGCAGGAAAATTCAAATGAAAACAGCCAAAAAATTTGGAGAACAAAAAACCTTGAATGGTTCTATTGGCCTCCAGCTGAGACGAGAAGTAATCAGGGGAATCGCAGATCAACTTATAGAAGAGCTCCCTCTGCGTTACTCGCTTTCCTTGTGCTAAAATTTTATAGCACATCTCCATTACCTTCCATACTGTTATTTTTACCAACAATTTTTTTTTAAATAATAATAATAATAAATTATTGTAAAGAAAGCAAAGAGGAAGAATAAAAACCTCTAATAAAGGCTTTGGTAGCGTTGGATCGCATTAGAGACCTATTGCAAAGCGATCGAGAAAGGAAAATCCATGGAACTTCGGTTGAAATTCCTTGATTCACACGGCCATTGCTCGAGTTTCTACAAATCTATACATGTTTAAGCCGATTTATAACTAACTTAATTGTTAGCAGAAAAATTACATTGAAGAAACTACTAGACCAGAAATTTCTAAGACAGTACCAATGGTAGGCTTGAGATCGCCGGATCAGGAGAAGTCAAGATTCTGAGAAAATTGAGAACTGCTACTTCTATTCTCGGCAAGACCTGCACGGACGAAGACCAATAAGAAAACAGTCACGGTGATGGTGATAATGAAGATGATGATGGAGAATTGAGAGGTTAACTTACTTCAGAAGGAGGTAGGATATCGGCGTAGCAGAGTTCTTGATCGGAGAAGAAAGTCATGGCGGATTTTCGCGGATCTTCCATTTTTGTCTTACTGCGCGGGAAGGAAGAAGCGCACTTGGTGTTTTTTGAATATGTATTGATGTTGCTTACACGGCGTCGTTTTCATTTTCGGTTTAGGTTTATTTTCCGATTCTCTAAGTTGAGGTGCTAATTTTAAATTTTATAGTAAGTAGTAAGAATAGTGATGAGACACAATTTTTTTATACACTATTTGTGCGATGTGTAAATATTTTCATTGTCAATATTCTTAATCCTCATGATAAGTGTTAAGGTTATTTTAATATATATATATATATATAATACAAAATAATTACAAAATTGCTTGGCCACGTTATAAAAAAAATATAGAATTTAAAAAATAATATATCTGAAATGAAAAAATTTATGGAATCCTAAATTTTCTAGTTTGCTGGGTTTTCAAAAGTTATTTAGGATGTTGATAAAATAATGATTGACTTTTTTGTCATAAATTTTTTTTAATTTTTGAACCAGATTATTTCATATATATTTTAATTATCTCCAAAACTTATTTGTAGAAAATTCGTTATCTTAAGATACCGATTAGTCAATTTTAGATTACAATATGGTGTCTTAAGATGCTTTTCGGCTTCCTTCAAACTTATTTTATAAACAAATGAGCTGTCATATAATATATTAAGCTACTATAGCTTATTAGCAAAAATTACTTTAGTATAATATATAATAACTTCTTAATGAAAAGTTTTAATATACTTTTTGGTCATTTATGTAATTTATATGTGATAAATAATAACTTTTATTATTAACCAAATAGAAAAGAAATCAAGAAGCTACTTTCAAATTATAATTAAAAATGCATATTTTGATCTCTTAAATAATAAGACATTATAATATAACCTAAAAATGAAGTCATGCTTTTAAAGGTAACTAATTAGTATCTTAAGATAATTATTTTCTACAAATAAGTTTTGGATAACGTAAAAGTATCTTAAATAATAAGACATCATAATATAACTTAAAAATGAAACCATGTTTTTAAATGTAACTAATTGGTAGCTTAAGATAACTAATTTTCTACAAATAAATTTTGGAGGTAACCAAAATATATATTAAATAATATGATATAAAAATGAAGTTTTTTTTCTTTATGAAAAGATAAGCAATAAGTATCTTATTGGTATTGTAAGAAACCAAAATGTTACTTTGAAAACCTAGAAAAATGGCAAAATCCAGGCAATGGGATTGGTGCCTCTTTTTCCGTGTTGAGCTAGAAAAAATTTCTATTTTCCATTTTTAGGTAATATTATTTTGAACTCAGATATATTTTGATGATGTGCCAATGTATATTTGTAAATAAATTTTCATAGATGATTTTTGTAAATCAAATGTGAAAATCTATCATAGGTGTAAATATTCCTAAGTTTTATGTTTTAACAAAATAGAAGTTTGGAATATACATTTAAAACTAATTAAAAATAGATATTTATTAATTATATTAATATAAATTCAAATATGATAAAATATCATTATTATAATAATATTTAATATAAGACTACTTATTTTATAATTATATTAATATAAATTTAAATTCAAATATTATAAAATTTCATTATTATAATAATATACAATACAAGATATTTAATAATTATATACCATAATATATAATCTTAATTTTTTACTAATTATATTAATATGAATTCAAATATTATAAAATATTATTATAATAATATTTAATACAAGACTATATATTTAATACTTATATTAATATAAATTAAAATATTATAAAATATCATTATAATATTATATAATACATAATAATAATTTTTATCAAAAAAATTATTATTTATACTTCTATTGTTGATGCGGTTTTTCGCCAACAATAGATTGAGAAATCTAATAAGGATATTAATGCTTATTTGTAAACCGTAATGAGATAATAAGAGCTCTTTTGTACACACACAAATTTTACGTGGTTCAGTAGTTAAAATCCACATAGTCCACGAGACAGTATTATTGCTTTTCTCTCACAATTTCTGCAGAGGTTCAGTAATACAAAAATGCAGTCTCCTTCCCTGTCCATTATCCCTGATATTTATAAGGGAATTTACTGGACAGGTTTGGGTAACCGCGTGAATAAATATAGTATACATTTAATACAGATGTTATCCCCAAAATTTCAGTTCGATGACGTTGCAATCAGGAGTGACAAGTGGCAATGCATGGTCAGTAAATGACACATTAATAGTCAATAAATGTGTTGGCTCTTCGGAGTTGTGATAAAGTGATTTGACCGATCTGATAAAATTTCTGTCCAACCGGTGAAGATTTTTGCTAGACCAGAGATGTGCCATGTTAGACCAGAGATGTGTCATATTAGACCAGTCAGTTGTCATGACCGACCAGTCAGGTGCTTGTCCGACTAGTCAGATGTTTGTCCGACCAGTCAGGTGCTTGGCCGACCAGTTAGTTCGTTTTGCTAGGGCAGAAGTGTGCTAGATGTGTGCTTTGCCGACGAGAGGTGTTTGCCTATGTCCTCAGTAACAGCTTCAACCTGAATCAGTCTCAACTGCCGCGAGAATCTCTCAGATATCCCGGAATAATAGCCATATTGTTGTAATATTAGATATTTTTATATTTTATTAATTAAAGTCTGTTGGAAGAACAAATGACCCGGTAAAAGGGAGATATTTATGTACGATCCATGAGCCTATAAATAAATGGCTCATGACATCATTTGGGGGGATCTGATCTTTTTAGACTGAGAAAACTCTCTCGTTTTGAGATTTTAGGGACTGTTACTTGGGGCATTCTTGAGGCATTTTTTGAGAGGTTAGAGAGATAAAGCTTGTATTCTCTAGAGAGAGAAACTCTATATTTTTCTACTTGCACTTAAGAAACTCAGTTGGCTCAAGTTCATCTGATCTTAAATGTAGGCTAAATATATCACAACTCCAAGTGGATTAGGCTATTACCAACACATTGGGGCTGAACCACTATAAAAATTGTCTGTGTCGTATTTTTCTCTTGAAGGTTTATTGTCGTTTTGACGTCTACACGTCGTTGGCCAAAAACGCAGTCAACAATAGAGTATTCCCATTTACATTGTGATATGATTTGATAACAGAATAGAATATACTCCTGCTATCTCGGATAACAAATGATAAATATTAATACAGCCTGAGCATTAATGAACGTACAAAGAGCCTCCGAGTCTCTTGAGATCCCTCAGTATGCATTCTGACAAGATTTCCATGAGCTGAATATCTTCATCGAGCTAGGGATCCAAGGTTATTTGAACCTTAGCTCGACTTAACTTCAGTGCGCCCAAAGGAGGATTTGGCAACTATAGGTCTCGAGCTGGATCGTTACCCTAGGAGGCCGCCTGACAATAACATGAATGTTGTACTGCCAAGTCTCAACTTGAGCTGCTCACATCATTATTAACCAGAGGTTCTACCTAGCTGCTTTTTCGCATATCCATCTGCCAGCTATACCCCTAGTTGAGTGATTAAACTCATGCTAATTTTTAAGGTACAACAACTATGTAACTACATAAGAAATTAGAATAATATTTATCTTCTATCTAGAATAAACAAGCTTATTCTCCAAAGTATAATTTGAATAATATCATGAATGTTTTGTACCTTAAATAAGGTAGTTTGTGATTAAAAAGATTATCATGTTATATATATATTCTGAATAGAAGATAAATATTATGTCATTCTTTTAAAAAACTATAAACGATTTTTTAGTTTAAATTTTATTTTAATATGTTTATGTCTTTTTTTTTTATATATAATATTATTTATTTATTTGAAATTTATATGACAATTATACGAATTTAATAAAAATAATTAATAAATTCTATAAATAAAATTAAGCAAACGTACATTGCACGTTGCTTATATCTTATATATATATATATATTAATATATATACTAGGTAAAAATAACGTGCAAAGCACGTATGCTTAGTTTTAAAGTTATAAACATGCTTATTTAAACATATATTTGTTTTTATTGTTTTTAATTATCATATAAATTTTAAATAAATAAACAATATCATAAAAATAAATAAAATATGTTTAATATAATGTATGACATAAATGTATTTACAATTAAATTAGGGCAAAACATTGTCTATAATTTTAATAAAATTCGATTCACTTTTTTTCTTCAATATATAATATAATGAATTACATTTCTATAGTATATATAAATATTTATATCAATAATTTCTACATATATGACATCTAAACACACCATTGACATAGATATATACATGACTACATGACATATATATATATAAATTATGTTGACGCCGTTTTTCGTCAACAGATAAAAGAAGAGAGCACGTAAATAATTAAAGACAATGGCCAAAAGAAACAAACGAATCAAACACACGGTTTTTTACGTGGTTCAGCAGTTAAATCTGCCTAGTCCACGAGTCTCTGTTATTAACCTCAAGATTATCTCTGAACAATTCTTTAGCATGAATTCTCCAGAGTTTTCTCCCAAGGATCAGAACTTCGGTCCTTTACAATGGTGCATGGCTTCTCTATTTATAGAGAAGGATGCAGAATACTATCCCACATATTTTGGGTAGTTACTCTTTTGTGAATAAAATAAATGGCTTTAAATGCCTTTAATCAGATAAAAAAGGAAACGTCCCTGAAGACCAGGGAACGCATAACTGACTAAATAATATCCCACAATTCTTGGGGATTTACATCAATAAATGAGGATTACATCTCATGTTTACAATACTTGTAGATATTCAAGGTGGTTATAGCGTATCTCCAAGGCTTTAGCATCTCAGGTTTCATGTCATTGTGCGAGCCACTGACATCTCCCGAGCTAACATTGCTCTCGAGATAGTACATCGAGCTCAAGACCCATGCTCCGAAGTTCTTGAAGATGAGTGTGTTCTCGGGGCTACCTTTCGAGATCGAGATCATTTCGAGGTCACCACATTCGAGATCATATATCATACTTTGCAGGCTCGATTTACCATCCTTGAGCATACCCTAACCCTCACGAGACCATTTAATGCGAACTCAGCTTTCGAGGTCATATTTACTATGGCTCGAAACCTGGGTATAACATCTTGCCCCCTCAAAAGTATTTGTTCGAATCCTAAGAGAAGGAAACTTTTGAACTACTTTTTCTGGGAACCGTACCGTCACACTCTTGAAAATGGACACGCGTCAGCCGGGTATTGCTCACTTTAGGTACTTGAGTACCTTGGGAATACGCCCACGATCGTTCGTCTGACAACTTTTCGGCGCCTTCTTGTCATTAATCCCCATCCGTTCGATCTAGTGAGCATTTCACTCGACGCTCCCGATTAATTCCATTTTTCCACCTATATATACAAGACCCCCCTCTTCGTCTTCTTCTTCACGTTTGTTCATCATAAACAAGAAAAGAAAAACAACCAGAAAACCAGACTCTCTTAAGAAGCTTCTGTCCTGCGCATGTTTTCTCGACCCAAGAAACAAAGAAATCCTGGTCTGTTCGAGTCAGTGAGTTCTTTCTTGCAACCTCTTCTCCAATCGACGATTTCGCTGCAATCACCATGTGACAGTCAGAATCCCGTGATCCGTAAGGGGAAAGACCGGGTAAGCTGTGCAATCCCACACCGCCTGGGGAAGGTCAAGTGTAATGATTCTAAGACTGTGTAGGTATGGGACTACACAGTTGAAGAGGGCTTAAATGGATTGATGGGTACTACCTATATCAGGAAGGTGCATCTTCTTTTCGGTAGCCCATCACTTGAGAACTCCATGGTTAAGCGTGCTTGGCTTGGAGTAATCTAGGGATGGGTGACCTCCTGGGAAGTTTTCCCAGGAAGTGTACGAGTGAGGACAAAGCACGCTGGAAAGACTTGTCTTGGTTTGTAGGGCCAGTTGTCATTCCAGAAAGCAGCCATAGTGATGTGGGGCGTCACACACCATCACTGTGTAAGTACGCCATTTTTGTTGTTCTTTTTATACTGTATTTGCTGTGTATGCTAGTTTACGTTCTTAGTATAATAAGATAGGGGGTTTCGTTTCAATAGGCTTTCAAGTTTCCTAGACTTCCCCTGCTGGATTTCGCATCACTGGTTTATATCCAGTTTTAACGTTTGAGCGAAGTTTCAACTTTCTGGGTTTTGAAAACTTTAGGCCATGTTTCTTGTACATTAAGTTTTCGGGTAAGAACCCTTGTCCTTGACAAATGCACGAAACCCGAGAATGCCCTTCCTGGCTAACCGCCACCTTTCTTTCCCTTGAATTTCGGGATTTTCAAAAGATCACCCACGCTCCTTTTCTTTCCTGTGGAACACACGCTCTGACTCTTTAGTAAGGGTCCCAATATTTAATTTTTTTTTTCCTAAATCCCCGAGCTCATACCATCGAGCTCGTGATTCTTGCATGCATGGCCCTCACCATTTTTTCTTTCTCGTTAGATGTCACAGAATCTGGAAAGACGGTGGGGGTCATTGCGAGCCATCCCTTACGAGCCTAAATCTCCGAGCCCAGAAACGCTGTTCGCCCGGAATCAGCGTCGGATAAAAGAATACGAGCTTGCGCGCGAGCAAGAGGACATTCGAGCCCACTATCGCCGTCAGATAGACGAGGTCATCGAAAAGAAGAGAAGAGTTCTTCGGGAGGCCATCTACCCGGAGCCCAACCCAGGACCTAGGCCAATCCCCCTCGACCCTGCGTTAAAAGTCACGGTTGCATATCATCCGGGGGCACTCCAATTTTCTTTAATGGCGGAGCCTTCGTCTTCGCAGCATAGGAGGGAGATGTTCGAAGCTGAGTTCTACCAGAGCTCGGTTACCACCTCCGACCAAATAACTGATATCTTGGCCCTCCATGGCCTTAGTTCGTTGGACACACTGAAGTTTCGAGCTCCGACAAGGCATGAACGGAGCTGTTTCGCTCCTGGGGGCCGCGATTCCAGTGTGAAATACGCGGCCTGGAGCCAGGAACATATAAGGGCAGGAGCTTTGCTGCCCCTGAAGTCCTTTTTCAGAGACTTCATTGATTTCGTTGGGTTGGCTCCATTCCAACTCAACACCAACTCATACAGGGTGCTGTCTACCCTGAGGTCCTTGTTTCACGAGCTGGGGTGGACAGGGCCTTCACCCCAAGAGATTTTATATCTCTTTTGTTTGAAGAGTAATCCCTCCCGAGCTCGGGGAGGAGATGGTTTTTACTATCTTTCGAGCTACCCCAAAGAGACAAAGATCTTTGAAGATCTTCCGAATCACCCTCCTGACTTCAAGAAGGCTTTTTTCTGGACAGACGGTCTGTCCCCGTCTCGACACCGTTCGTTCAGGCGGATTCGTAAGTGTTCTCGTTACTTTCTATTTTTAAGCTCAGAATTTTAGCCCTAAAATCCATATTTAGTTGAAATGTACCTCGTCTTTCAGCTAACTTTCAGCGTCCCACCCCTGACGAAACAATGAAGGAGCACAGAGAGGCCCTGCTCCGACTCCCCTATGGCAGGAGGTCTCTCTCATTTCTATTACATGAGGACAAGCTACGAGCTTGTGGGTTGTTGGGACAGGGCCAGTCAACCTCTGACTGGTCCAGTAAAAAATATGAATGCTGGGAGGAAGTGCCACTGCCCACAGGCATCCTTCCTCTGAGGAGAGAAAGGAAAGCATCTCTCCCAATTCGCTCGAGAAGTCCGCGGTCGGGAAATGAGGCCAATGACGAAGCCTCGAGTTCGGACTCCGGTGGAGGTAAAACCCTTCCTACTTCGCGAATGTGGTCCCCCACTTTATTAAAACACAGGCCCAATAGACTAGTCTCGTGCCCACAGGATAGATACCACTTCTACATATGGAGTTGGGTAGATGACTGTGTCCATAGGTTTGATAGTGGGCTCGGGAAATATGATACCATGTACACCACGGACGAGGTGTGGAATGGGATAGCGGTGCAGTACGGGACCAATGACTATAGGGACCTCTCGAGGTTATCACCAACTTATAGGGAAGGCACTCCCCCCGCCTCTTCTGAAGACGGGGGAATTTCATGGTCCCCAAGCTCAAGCTCGGGGGAAAGTTCCAGTTAGGTTTTTTCTACCATCATTCTATACGTCTGTGATACTGAAGTAACTTGTACACCTCTTTTACTGACTCACTGTGTTGACTTGTGCAGGCGATATGGACTCCGACCTCGACGCCCTTATCGACAATGCGGGTGCCAAGAGGAGCAAACGCCCCCGGGCAGGGGGACTGAAAACCAGCTAGCCGGGGAAAGGCTCCAAGAGATCTAGGAAAACGCCTCCTCCTCCCCCGCCGGCTTCGAGCTCTGCTGCTGCGTCAACTGGCCAGACTAACGCCCCCACGACGATGCCATCCTCGCAGGCCGTTGTCTCTGCGGTGGCACCGGCCTCGCAGGCTGGTGTCCCTGCCGTGGTCGAATCCCAACCTCCTGTGGCGGGTCAAACGTCTTCTGCTCAGCTCGCCAAGAGACCTTCTGCTTCTCGAGCTCAGAAGCTAACCATCTCCACCCATATGGACTCATATGTGGTGGATAACGCTGCCGGACCTCATGGATCTACGCTGATTTCGGATGTCATGTCCCGGATCGGCCAGAGCTACGGCAGTTTCGAGGCTCCTCAGTGGCAGTGCCTAACTGGCACCCGAGACCGCACTGTCCTGTACGAGAAGAGTATCGAGCACACTGCCGCGGTAAGTATCCTTCTATATTCCTTTTGCTTACATTCATACTGTCTCGAGGCTAATGGTGGTTTCTTCCTTTTTTCAGGCTCTTGCTTTCACTGCCCAGCTCAATTACGAGCTGAACAACGAGATCCATTCGAGCAGGACTCTCGCCCAAGAGGAGAGGGACCTCCACCTTAGAGCGAATGATGATCTGAAGGCGGCGAATACTAAGCTCGAGGCAGTGGTTAAGGAGCGTGAGGAAATGGCCAAGGAGCTCGGAAAGCTGAAAACTGAACTCGAGGAGCAAAAGAAAGATAACATCCAGCTTCGGGAGACCAATAAGAAGCTCGAGGAAGACAAGACCGCCACCTTCGACCTTATAGAGGATGTCAAAGCTCGCCTTACTGCCGAGTACAAAGAAAAGAAGGAAACGGCGGTCGACTCAGCCATGTACCGGATGTGGGCTTATAACGAAGAGCTGGACACCAGCTTTTTGGGTCCCCACGAGGCGCCGTTCCTTGAACGATGGAATGCTCGGCTCGAGAAGGAAGAGGCTGAACGGCTTGAGAAAGAGAAGGCTGAGCAGCTCGAGAAGGAAAAGGCTGCTCCGGGTACCGTTTCGGAGGAAGCTCAGGAGGATAGTCATGCTATTCGTCCTGAGGGGTCCGGTGCCACTGATGCTGAGAAGGCCAAGGAGACTCCTCTTCACTGAATCTGACCTCGGGGAGATCAGTTTTCGGGGCTGCGTCCCATTATTTCTGTAATTATTTTAATTTATGCCCACGGGGCTGATACAATTCCCTTTACTATTCTTTTATATGCTTACATTTCTTGGCTCGAAATATTTTGCACATTTTTATAATTGATGGACCGGTTATGTTTATTTATGCATACAAACATAGTTTGGATTTAGGCTCGAAATTCGATGCATTCATGCATAGTTTATTCGAATTATCCGCTTCCGACCTCGTTACTTATCAAGGTCGGATATTACTTTAACCATGAACTCGAAAGTACTTATATGGTATGTAATATGAATGATTTGGTTATCTTTTTAGTCACTTTTCCTCATCCTTAGTATCTTAGCTCCGAGGTTATGAGTTCGAAACTATTTTTCTTTAAGATGTTCCAGCCTCAATCTCGACATATTTCGTGATGGGTTTAGGCTCCCATTTATCATCGATCGATAATTTGGCTGGTTTGTTCCAAACCTGTTAAGCTTGCACATCTGGTTAACTCCAAACGTTTTTGGTTTTTGGTAGTTCGGTAATGTCCGAACTATCTAAGCCCGCGTACTTGGTTATTTCCAAATACTTAATGTTTTTGATAACTCGGTTAAATCCGAACTATCTAAGCTCGCTCGGTTAAGTCCGAACTATCTAAGCTCACGTATTTGGTTATATCCAAATACCTTCTTTTTTTTATATATATATTTTTTATTTTTTAAGCTGGTGGTATGTATACCAATGATGCCCCCTTAATATCCTATGAGTGTGACCATAGGTTATTAAATTAAGAGAGATTGCAAAGATAAAAATAAATTACATGTGAAACAAAGTAGACATTTTATTTGATGAAATTCAAAAACAAACTAACGTGGATAGAAATTCATGGTTACAGGCAACACTTTTCCTATACTATTGATAATAAGGTCTAAGGTGTTCGCCATTCCATGCTCGTGGTATGAGGCTCCCATCTAATCTCGCAAGTTTGTATACGCCAGGGCGGATGACTGATTCTATCTGTTATGGTCCTTCCCAGTTTGGCCCGAGTACTCCTGCTGCTGGATCTCGGGTTGCTAAGAATACGTGTCTCAATACCAGATCTCCTACTCCGAACTTTCGACTTCGAACCCTTTTATTGAAATATCTTGTGGTTCGTTGCTGGTAAGCAGCATTTCTCAGCTGAGCCTCCTCCCTTTTTTCTTCGATCAAGTCTAGGGTTTCTCCGAGCTGAATATGATTGGAACTTTGGTCGTAAATCTGAGTTCGAATCGTTGGAATTTCTACCTCAATGGGCAACATTGCCTCGCAGCCGTATGCTAGAGAAAATGGGGTATGTCCAGTTGATGTCCGAGCTGTAGTTCTATATCCCCAAAGGACTTGAGGTAATTCCTTAGGCCATCGTCCCTTTGCCTCTTCCAAATTTTTCTTCAAAGAAATTTTGAGAGTTTTATTAACGGCTTCGACCTGACCATTCGCCTGAGGGTGAGCCACTGACGAAAAGCTCTTTATTATACCGTTCTTGTTACAAAAGTTGGTAAATAAGTCGCAATCAAACTGGGTTCCGTTGTCAGACACAATCTTTCTTGGCACTCCATATCGGCATACGATGCTCTTTACCACAAAATCTAGGATCTTCTTCGAAGTTATGGTCGCCAATGGTTCAGCCTCCGTCCATTTTGTGAAGTAATCAACCACGACCACAGCATACTTTACTCCTCCTTTGCCAGTTGGGAGCGAGCCTATGAGGTCGATGCCCCATACCGCAAAAGGCCATGGGGATGTCAACATGGTCAGTTCGGAAGGTGGAGCTCGGGGTATCGTGGCGAATCTCTGGCATTTGTCGCACTTTTTCAAGTACTCGAAAGAGTCCGTTTTAACTGTTGGCCAGAAATATCCTTGGCGTATAATCTTCTTGGATAGGCTATGCCCCCCGGTATGGTCTCCGCAGAACCCTTCATGAATTTCTTCAATAATCTTCTTCGCCTCGGGAGGAGTTACACATCTGAGCAATGGCATGGAATACCCTCTTCTGTATAGCCTCTCGTCCAGGATGGTGTAACGAGGAAGTTGATACATTAGTTTCCGAGCCTGATTTCGATCTTTTGGAAGAATTCCATTTTCGAGATACTCAACTATCGGGCTCATCCAGGTCGGCTCTGTCTCGATCATACACACATCTTCCTCGTCAGGCTCAGTAATGCTGGGTGCTGACAGGTGTTCTACGGGTACAACATTCAGCTCCTCATTTTCGGCGGTGGTGGCGAGACGAGCTAAGGCATCTGCATTTGAGTTTTGTTCTCGGGGAACCTGTTCGATTGCATAAAACTCAAAAAACTCTAATGCGGACTTTGCCTTCTCCAGATAAGCTGCCATTTTTGTGCCCCGAGCCTGGTATTCTCCCAAGATTTGATTAACCACGAGCTGGGAGTCGCTGTAGCAATGTATAGCTTTGGCCTTGAGCTCTTTTGCTATTCGTAGTCCCGCAAGTAAAGCCTCGTACTCAGCTTCATTATTAGATGCTTTAAAGCCGAACCTTAACGCAGAGTGAAATTTTCTCCCTGCAGGAGTGATCAGAATAATTCCTGCCCCCGCTCCATTTTCATTTGACGACCCGTCCACGTAAATTTTCCACAGCTCGTGGGCCGTGGTTGTTACCTCGTCGTCGGCTATACCGGTGCACTCCACTATGAAATCCGCCAACGCTTGTGCCTTAATGGTCGTTCTCGGATGGTAGGTGATCTCGAACTGTCCGAGCTCAACAGCCCACTTTAGGAGTCGACCAGACGCCTCTGGTTTAGACAAGACTTGCCTTAATGGTTGATCTGTTAGTACATGGATAGGATGTGCCTGAAAGTAAGGGCGGAGCTTGCGAGACGAGTGGATCAGACTGAGGGCGAGCTTCTCCATCGGTGGATATCTTGACTCTGCCCCCAGTAATCTTTTACTGATATAGTAGATGGGTTTCTGTACTCTCTCTTCTTCTCGCACGAGCACCGCGCTTATCGCGTGCTCGGTAGTTGAGAGGTATAGGAACAGTACTTCCCCCGTCTCAGGCTTTGATAGGATGGGCGGTTCGGCTAAGTGCTTTTTGAGCTCCTGAAAGGCTAGCTCGCACTCATCTGTCCATTCGAACTTCTTACTTCCTTTCAATAAGTTGAAGAATGGGAGACCGCGGTCCGTTGACTTCGAGATGAACCTGCTCAGAGCTGCCATCCTGCCAGTCAAGCTTTGAACATCTTTATGCTTCCGAGGCGAAGGCATTTCGATCAGGGCCTTTATTTTGTCGGGATTAGCCTCGATCCCACGAGAATTGACAATGAAACCCAGAAATTTTCCTGAAGACACCCCAAAAGTGCACTTCTGAGGGTTCAACTTCATGTTGTACTTTCTGAGCATGCCAAAGCACTCTTCGAGGTCATCAACATGGTTCTTGTTAAGTTGAGACTTTACAAGCATGTCATCAACATAAACTTCCATGTTGTTCCCTATTTGCTCTGAGAACATCATGTTTACGAGCCGCTGGTACATGGCTCCGGCATTCTTGAGTCCGAATGGCATGACATTGTAGCAGTAGAGCCCTTTATCTGTGATGAAGCTCGTATGCTCTTGGTCGGGGGCGTGCATGGGAATCTGGTTATATCCAGAATAGGCATCCATGAACGACATCAGACCATGCCCCGCCGTGGCGTCTACGAGCTGGTCAATTCTCGGCAGGGGAAAACAGTCTTTTGGGCAGGCCTTGTTGAGGTCCGAGTAGTCAATGCACGTTCTCCACGTCCCATTGGGCTTCGGGACCAACACTGGATTGGCCACCCAGTCAGGGTAAAAAGCGTCCCTTATGAAATTATTTGCTTTCAGCCTGTCCACTTCCTCCTTTAGTGCTTTCTTTCTGTCTTCATCCAGCTGCCTTCGCTTTTGCTGCTTCGGGGGAAAGCTTTTGTCTATATTCAATGCGTGGCTCGCTACATTAGGGCTTATTCCCACCATGTCAGAGTGTGACCACGCGAAGGCATCCTGGTTTTTCTTCAGAAAGCAAATTAATTGCTATTTTGATTCGTCTTGGAGGTGTTTCCCGACCTTCACCTTCTTTGAGGGATCAGCTTCCTCGAGCTGAACCTCTTCGAGCTCTTCCAAAGGTTGGAGGTCAACCTTTTCCTCAATCCTCGGATCGATCTCCTCATCAATTTCTAGAACTGTCCCATCTTTATTTTGTATGACAACGAGTGCTTGAGCGCTCGTTTGTTTCTTTCCTCTCAAGGAAATGCTGTAGCACTCCCTTCCTGCCAATTGATCTCCTTTCAATGTTCCGACCCCGCTCGGAGTTGGGAACTTAAGGGCTAGATGCCTTACAGATGAAACTGCCCCCAGCCCGACCAGGGCGGGTCTCCCGAGCAATACATTGTAGGCAGATGGTAACTCTACTACCACGAACTCCATCATCTTGGTCACCGAGACTGGATAGTCTCCCAAGGTCACAGGGAGTTCGATGGACCCCATACAGGCGGCTCCTTCTCCAGAAAAGCCGTACAAAGTGGTTGCACAAGCCTTCAGGTCGCGAAGGGAGAGTCCCATTTTCTCTAGTGTTGCTTTATAAAGAATGTTAACTGAGCTCCCATTGTCTATGAGAACTCGGCGCACTCTTTTGTTGGCGAGCTGCAGGGTGATGACAAGTGGATCATGATGAGGGAACTGGACATGGGAGGCATCTTCCTCGGTGAAGGTTATAGGCTGAGTTTCAACCCTCTGGCTTTTTGGTGCCCTTGGTTCGGGTTCATAAGGAGACCCGTCCCCTGTCTTCAGCTCATTCACATATCGGTTTTGAGCATTTCTACCCCGTCCTGCGAGATGAGGACCTCCCGAGATGGTTATTACGTCCTCTCCATCTATCGGCGGAGGCCTGTCATCTTCCCGAGATCGGGAGTTATTATTCTGTGCTGCTGGAAGCGCAGCTACTCTCTGGCTGGCAGTAGTCTGTCCAGTATTCTGGTTTTTGACATACTGCCGGAAATAACCTCTCGAGATCAACCCTTCGATCTCGTCCTTCAGCTGTCGGCACTCATCAGTTGTGTGTCCGGTGTCCCTATGAATCCGGCAATACTTGCTGGAATCCCTCTTGGACTTTTGATTCCTCATAGGGTCCGGACGCCTGAAGGGGACCTAGTTTTCATTAGCCAGGTAGATATTTTCCCGAGACTCGTTGAGCTCGGTGTGTACTTTATATACGGAGTAATACCTTTCTCCTTTCTTTTTCTTTCCCCCTTCAGCCTCGGGGTTATTTCCCTCGCTCTTTTTCCTCTTAGAGGGATTCTCTGAGGTAGGCTGTGAAGTTACTGGATCAGCCGAGGTTGAGGCGGAGTTAATGTTTATCGTTGTAGTTTCGGTTTGCGAGGTTGCTTTTAGCGTTGACCTCGCCTCCTCTACATTGACAAATCTCTGCGCCCGCTTGTTAAACTCGGTTATTGACCTCACCGGTTTCCCTTGCATGTCATCCCAAAGGGCACTTCCAGGCAACACACCAGCTCGGATAGCCATCAAATGCCCACTGTCGTCCACATCTCGTGCTCGGGCGACCTCTAGATTAAATCTTGTCAGGTAGCTTTTCAGTGTTTCACCCGGCTGTTGCCGGACGTTAGTCAAAGTGGACGCCTCTGGTCTGACTCCCATCATAGCCCGGAACTGCTTCTTGAAGTCTCTAGACAATTGATCCCACGAAGTTATCGAGTGTCTCTTGTACTTCTCGAACCAACTCTTGGCAGGTCCGGCCAATGATGTCGGAAACAACATGCACCTGAGCTCGTAACCTACGTTACTGGCTCTCATAATAGTGTTGAATGTACTTAGGTGGCTACATGGGTCGGTTTTTCCTTCAAACGCTGGGACGTGAGGAATTCAGAACCCTTGAGGAAACTGAGTGTTAGAAATATTGGGAGCAAACGGCTCGAGCTCCTCATCAAAGTCCTCGTACCGACCACTCCCTCGTTCATTCTTCAAAAGCCTAAAGGCTTTTTCGAGCTGATCAATCCTTTCTTGGACTGGGTCCTTAAATGGTGCCTGGAATTGATAGTCATTAATCGCGATCCCAGGCTCGCGTCTCCGTGAGGGATCTCTACGCCCATTCAGATGATTCCTTAGATCCGGATTTGTCTGATCTCCTTTCCCCCTGCTCTGATTCAGATGATTTCGCAGGTCAGGATGACTCTTGTGATTTCCAGCATTTTTACGACCCCGGTCGTGTTTACTGACGGACCTAGTTTCTCCGGACTCATCATTGGTGAAACTCATTGATCGGTCATTTCGTGGTGGATCCTTTCTACGTCGCCTTGTCTCCGCAGTGCGAGATCGGGACGTCTGACTTCTCTCAGATGGCGCGCCTCTCCGTTCCTAGAACGTCTCCCTGTTTCCTTGTCTTTCCCCTGTACGCCCTTGATCCTGATCTCGACTAGGTTGAGCGTTTCTGCGGGGAGGTGAAGGATATCTTATGGGAGACGGAGGGAACCGTATAGGTGACGGTGGTTGTCGTCCTTGCCTCGGCCTAGAGGGTCCAGAATTTGCCCGAGATGGGCCAGTTGCGTTCGGTGCACTACCAGGAACCTGAGTCCGAGGCTCGGTAGGAGCTCGGTTGTTCTCAGTTCCTGCAGGCACTTCCACAGGTGGATTAGGCGGGACCCGAGCTCGGGTACTCCTCTGAGGCCTAGAAGGAGCAGATGGCTCTGCTGGTGCTGGAGGTTGTGCCGGCCTCCTTGTGGCAGCATTTTTTCGTGGACGTCCATGGGGCCTCCGGGGAGGAACGTGCACGTCCCTTGGAGGAGGGACTTGGTCTTTGCGCGGAGGTGGGGGCTGAGCCACCTGCGCCTCTGCGGCTATCCCAGTCAACTCCTCGTTACGTTTGTTGGCTTCTGCCAACAACTGTTTCAGCTGCCGATTCTCCAATTCTACAATAGGGACATAACGTTCAGGGTTATAGTACATGTCCTCATCCCTTGGTTGTGGAGGTGGTCCCCGGGAATCAGAGGACCCACTCCTTTCATCAGCGTCCGGGTTCTCCATTGGCTGTTTTCCAGGACGCCTTGGGTAATTTTCTTCAGGAGTGTTCTGATTGTTTGCAGCCATGAATCTCTCTGGGATGGATGCTTGAGGCTCTCAATGAAAGCACCAAACTGTTGACGCCGTTTTTTGTCAACAGATAAAAGAAGAGAGCACGTAAACAATTAAAGACAATGGCCAAAAGAAACAAACGAATCAAACACACGGTTTTTTACGTGGTTCAGCAGTTAAATCTGCCTAGTCCACGAGTCTCTGTTATTAACCTCAAGATTATCTCTGAACAATTCTTTAGCATGAATTCTCCAGAGTTTTCTCCCAAGGATCAGAACTTCGGTCCTTTACAATGGTGCATGGCTTCTCTATTTATAGAGAAGGATGCAGAATACTATCCCACATATTTTGGGTAGTTACTCTTTTGTGAATAAAATAAATGGCTTTAAATGCCTTTAATCAGATAAAAAAGGAAACGTCCCTGAAGACCAGGGAACGCATAACTGACTAAATAATATCCCACAATTCTTGGGGATTTACATCAATAAATGAGGATTACATCTCATGTTTACAATACTTGTAGATATTCAAGGTGGTTATAACGTTTCTCCAAGGCTTTAGCATCTCAGGTTTCATGTCATTGTGCGAGCCACTGACATCTCCCGAGCTAACATTGCTCTCGAGATAGTACATCGAGCTCAAGACCCATGCTCCGAAGTTCCTGAAGATGAGGGTGTTCTCGGGGCTACCTTTCGAGATCGAGATCATTTCGAGGTCACCACATTCGAGATCATATATCATACTTTGCAGGCTCGATTTACCATCCTAGAGCATACCCTAACCCTCACGAGACCATTTAATGCGAACTTAGCTTTCGAGGTCATATTTACTATGGCTCGAAACCTGGGTATAACAAATTACAATAATATTTAAAAATAAATTAATAATAGAATAAAATAAAAATAGAAAAAGTCCTAGTGTAGAGTAATATACTTGCATCAACTATTTTTAGTTTCTATTGTAACTCGAAATGTCTTTTGGTGAATTTGATAAAGAAAAAGAGCTTCAATCATATTAATATTATACATGGATTTTAAATTTAAGTTTGTTGCTAGTGTTTTTTTTTTTTTTGAAAAGAAATTTGTTTCTAGTTGATAGTAAATTATATTATATGTTTAATATGATATTAGAAGTTTAAGTTTAATTACATTTTATTTAAGTTATAAAACATATAATTTTATTATTTTTAAATAATTGTCATTGTAAAATATGTCAAAAATATCTTATTTTAATTTGTTTATTTATTTAATTTGATTTAAGTTTAAATCATGTTTACAATCTACCGTTAAATATAAGAATATTTTGTTATATATAAGAATATTCCGTTAAAATTAACGAAAAAAAAATAAAAAAACTGTTAAAACCAAATATTTCCGTTATCTGCACACTTATTATATAGAAGAGCACTTACAAACAAAAATAAATAAAAAAAAAGAATTAGAGATTTTTACGTGCTTCAGTAGTTAAATATACCTACGTCTACGAGTCACTTTTATTATATTTTGCGTTAAAGCTTCTAAGAGCAATTTCACATAAGTTTTTAGTAGCAATTTGTGCTTAGTTCCTAAATGACTATGATCCAGACTATTTATAGACTTGGTTTACAGAATATTCTTCCTTAATTTTAAGGAAGCTACAACATATCTCATTTGAATTTTAAATACAAATGTATTTAAATAAATACATTTAAATGCATTACTTAAAACAAATATCCCTTAAAAATAGGTTGTTTACACACGGTTATAACTAAACCCATAAAAATAGGAATTTATAACCATATACATACATTTGATCTAACATGCTTTCGAGCTCACATAATACTAACGTTGCCTTCTCATTGATCAATCCGTCGATGTTGTCTTTTGGAGGGAATCTCTGCTTTCGAGCTCATATGGCATGCTTGAGTGTTAGTGACATGACACTTATATGTATTTTCAATATCAATACAAGTCATCATACTGAATACTTTTAATGTTTTTGATATCTTCACTTGCGAGCCTACATTTAAATGCTACTATTTTATTCTCGAAATTTGTGTGTAACACACATGTTTGCTTGTTTATATTTAATATTTTAAGAACTAAATTAATGTTAGCAAAATTAACAGTAAAACTGATAAAAAAAAAGTATATAGATGTTTTGATATCTCAATAACTTACAATTTTGTTACTTTTAATGAATCAATTTGATGAAGGAAAAAAAATTAAACGAAGGAAAAGAGAGGAAAAAAGGTCTAATGACGTGATGTATGCAAATATCTCAATTATCTGCAGTATTTTTTATTTCTTTATTATTTTTTAATAAATATCTATTAAATTATCATAAGATATTCCAATTATATTTTAAAGACGAATAATTTTAATATGATTCTTTTAAATTTGAAAACAACTCAAATAAACGTAATTAGAAAATATTCTATTTTAATTAATTAATGTATTTATTTTTTAAAATAATTAATTAATATTATGTTATAGTTGAAAAAAAAAACAGAAAAAATATTAAACCAATAATCCATTAGCTACACATTTTTTATATATTGATAGTTTTTTTTTAAATAAAATTAGTTATTTTAAGAAAAAAAAATCTAAAAAACTACACTTACCCATATCATTTACCACTCAGGAAGGAGTAATGTAATCCAACTATTGTATGAAAAAATATCATAGAAAATAATATTGATTTTATGTGCTCAAAAATCTTTTTTCTAATATGGAATCTTAAGATGCCGATTGTTGTTATTATTTCATTTTAATTTTTTTATTAATTAATTATTTTTCATATTATATAGGTCCTAGAAAGTTTTCCCCCAATTTTCTTTTCATCACAGATAAACCTAACGTCAAATTAATTTAAATGTCCAAACAAACATTAACCCCTAATATCTCTCAATTTTGTTGTTGAACACAAATAAATCCTAAACCTCCAAATTCAAATTAGTTGATTTTGATTGAAAAATATCAAATCTGTTCTATTTTTCATCTAGATAGATTATATTTCAGCTTAATTTTTATAATTTACAATTATCTATTTTTAAAATTTTGATTAATTAATTAATTAATTTTTCACATTGCATAGGTTCTTCAAATTTCCTCCCTCAATTTCTCTCAATTTTGTTAATGAGCACAAATAAATACGTTCAAATTCAAAATAATTTGTTTTTTTTATTAAAAAATATCAAATCTATTTTCTTTTTAATTTTATTAAGATTGTTAAATTTTTTTTAACAAACTAAATAAATTTTTCATTCATTTTTTCTATTTATTTTTCTTATCGTATACAAATGTACTAATTATAAAAAAAAACATACAAGCCTTTCACAAAATAACAAATAATAACAGAGAAATTTAAATCTAATAGATCTTTACAGATATTTCAAGTAGATTAAAATTGAAATACTAATTCATGTAAAATAAAATCAACTTACATATACCAAACCTCTCTATATATATACATCAAACACTAGAGAAAAAGATTAACCAAATACTAGCAGTGAAGTAAGTACTCTCTTCAACGATAACACTTACTTAATTCTCTGAAATAATAATCTCCCAAGATTATTTAGCTTGAAAATTCACTGGTTATCATGGCTGATCTTCCTCTTCCGATACTGTGCACAAAGGGGTGTGGATTTTATGGAAGTGCTGAGACTCAAAACATGTGCTCTAAGTGCTATATCAACTTTCTTACACATGAAATAATAATACCTAATTCTACAGTCACTACTAGAGATGATGATGGTGATGGTGGTGTTTGTGTTTCTGATAATAACCCTATAAAGGATTTGAAAGCCACCAAAAAGAATAGATGCAAGGACTGCAACAAGAAGATTGGATTGATCGGGTTTTCATGTCGTTGCGGCAACGTCTACTGCAGCCGCCATCGCTTGCCGGAGGAACATGCTTGCACCTATGATTTCAAGGCCACTGCTCCGCCAAACCATCACTTGGTTCACATTTGTGCTGATAAATTGGAGCGGAGACTTTAGTTTATGAGACTCTTATGTGATTTACTTTTCTTATTTCTTTGGGTGTTATCTTTTTTTAGTCCCCTTCGAGGGAATGGAATTACAATGTTAATGTGAATGAATTTATAGTGTTTAATTAAAATGATTTTATTTAGTTAAGTGTGCAATTTTAATAAGGGAATTTTTTTAAAATATGGTTTTTATGCCATCATTGTGTAAAAGTATGGGGATTATACTTTTGCTAATTTGTATGAGAAAATTTATTAAAAAAAAAAACAAAGTATGAAAAACACAATTAATAGCTGAATAAATATGGAAGCCAAATTTAAAATCAAAATACATTAGCATTCCACCATTCTCTCTCAAATCCTAGCCACACAAACCATTTCTCCCTCCAAACTCAGCCATACAAACACATTCTCTCTCTAAAACCCAGCCACACCTTCCCCTCTAGCTCCGGCCGGTGTAATCCCCTCCATCTCCGGCGACCCCAACCGTGACCCCATCCAGCACTGCGACCCTTCGTCCCAGAGCCCTAACCGTTCGAGACCCCAACTCCGCCCGAGCCCCATCATCTACACCCAGGTGCAATTTCGTACCTCCTCTGCGACGTAACTTCGAGCCCATCCCAACGGCAACCCACACCTAGACGCGAACCACCCTCCTTATCTCCATCTCTGTCGTTGATCCCGAGATCCATCGCCACCCCTTTGCAACCTGGCCCCGAACCCAACACTCCAAGCCGAGAACCAAGAACTTGAAAGCTCCACCCTAGCCTCGTCCCAGCTAGGTGAGTCCCAGCCCCAACTTTAGATCTGAATATTTTTTCTATTTTCGAGGTGGTCGGAGTGGAGGGTAGGCAATAATAGGCAGGCGACAGCTAGGGTTCTTAGTGAGGGAAGAGAAGAAGATGGGAGAGAGAGAAATTGGATGGATCTGTTTTATTTTTCTTTTATCTTCAAGTCTATGGTAACTGGTACCTTCATATTCTGATGTGTGTGTATAGTTCTGGGTTCTTTATGGTAACTGGTTACTTGTTACTAAAATCAAAGTTACTTCTTCCACCTTGTTTAATTAAGTGTTCTTCCTTTTTTTCCTTCAAATTTGATGTTTCTTTTCATATTTAATATGAGTAACCCATCATCCTCTTGTGGTAATTGGTTACCCCTCTTATGACAGAAGGTAACTCCTCTCAGGGTAACTGGTTACCCCTCCTAGTACATGTTATTTATCCTAGCTCTAGGATTTTTTTTACATAATTGTCAAAAATCAATCAAGTAACTGGTTACCTTAACCAGGATTTGAAAAAAGAAACGTACAATCTAAAAAAAAGAAAAAAAATGTTTATAATAAATAAAAAAATTGCAAAACAACCAAAGAAAAATTTAATATAAAATTAATTATATAAAAATAATATAAAAAAATAAGCTAAAAAAATAATAATCAAATTTCAAACGTTCCCTTCTAAATTAATAAAACTTGATTAAGAGTAAAACTAAGACATAAACCAACTTTTATATAAAGTATGGGAAAATAAACCCATAAAAGTAAAAATTCTTTAAAAAGCCATAGATTAACTTTTTTTTTTAAAAGCCACATTTTTGCACACTCTATTAAAAATCCCATATAGAATGCAATTTCCTATTTTAATAAAATAATGTACTTCAATTTTTTTTTTTAAATAATGAAAAAAAATTCTACATGTTTAAGATTGATGATTCCATTCCAACTCTACCAAATATGCTTTTCAATTTTATATATATAACCCAATTTTTTACATGGTGTCGTAAATAGAGTTCAAACAATTAGTTGCACACGTGCTTGTTTTTTTTATACGCGTGCAACTGACTATTTTGAACTCTCTTTTCAGTGTCATAATTTATTCAAAATTTCCAAAAATAAAAAAACTGGTGGGATACCTGCTATAATTACAATGTACAGTATCAAATAAAAAATTTGGTAGGGGGATTTTTTGTTATTGGCATATGGAGAAATTATAATTCAATTTTTTTTATATGATGGTAGACATCCCACGAGTTTTCGGAAAAACTAAAAATCAATGGGATATCAACTACAATGTACACCATCATAATAGGAGAATTTTTTGCATTTGACATATGGAGAAATTATAATCAATTTTTTTTTTATATGATGGTGTATATTGTAGCTATAGTAGGCATCCCAATAGATTTTGAAAAATTCCAAATAATTTATAGTACCAAAATTATGGTTCAAACAGTTAGTTGCAAGTGCCTGATTTTTTTTATACGCATGTAAAGCAGATTGTTAGAATCTAATTTCGACACCCTAAATTATTCAAAAATTGGTGGAATACCTGTTGTAATTATCATGTACATCGTCATATAAAAGAATTGAGTTATAATTTTTTCAGGTAACAAAAATAGAAAACACCCCTACTGTAGGGGCAAAAGTGACGTCCGTACTTTAGAAGTATACATAGGGAAATTAGATAGTGGGGGTGCCACTTTCGCCCTTTCGGTAGGAGCGTCTCTGTTTTTAGCAAGTGAAGAAATTATAACCCAATTTTTTTATATGATGGTGTACTTGTAGTTATCGTAGACATCCCACTAATTTTTGAAAAATTATGAATAATTTATTGTGCTTAAAAATAAAGCTCAAAATAGTGAGTTGCATGCGGATAAAAAAAAACATTCACAAGTGCAACTCATTGTTAGAATTATGTTTTCGACACTGTAAATTATTCGAAATTTCTCGAAAACTAGTGAGATGACTGTTATAATTACAATGGACACAGTCATATAAAAAAATTAGATTATAATTTCTCTATGTGCCAATAATAGAGACGCCCCTAACGAAAGAGACAAAAGTAGCGCCCCTACTATAGAATTACCCATATATATACATAAAAGAAAATTCTTAGATAGATGCATCACTTTTGCCCCATGGAAAAATTATAACCCAATTTTTTTTGCGGGACAAAATGTAGTTATAATAGAGACGAAAACAAAGTTCAAATAATTAGTTGCACACATGCAACTAACTATTTTGAATTATGTTTTCAACATCGTAAATTATTCAAAATTTTCAAAATTAATGGGATGTCTTCTATAACTACAATGTACACCGTCATATAAACATATTTGAGTTATAATTTATCTACTTGCCGAAAATAAATTTATTCCTACTGGTAAGAGCAAAAGTGATTCCCTCTCTCAAAAATCTCCCCATATATATATACTAGGTAGAAATTATGTGCAATGCACATTATATTTTGTGCCTTTTAAGAACGAAATAATATATATAAAATTAATTAAATAAGTAAACTCCATAACACATATTAGAAGATGGGAAATCACTAAAATATGTGACATGATTTAATAAGGAAACTCATTGTTGTACTATGTGAAAAATTCTTTGTGCTAATTCATAATATAAGATGAAGAATGTCATCCGTTTGCACTTTTTCAACAATGGGAGTAGACATTGAAATTCTTATATTTTTATTCATTCCATTTTTCTGGATTTGTTAAATTTAAATTGTCCATTAATTTGTTGATAATATTTTGGCAATAATGTCAATGTATGTTTTCTTTTCCTGAATAGGAATTTATAATATGTTTATATAAGTATTGAAAGATGATATTTTTAGATTGTATTTATTATAACCAAACATAATTTTCCATTTCATTTTTTTGAAACATACCTCTTTAAAATACTTCATCAACTATACTGTGAAAAACCTAATGCCTTTTCTGCTATGTGACTGAACATAATTGCGTATATGTTTCCATTATTGTCATTGAGTTGAACATATGATCTGGTACTGAAATTGACATGAGAACAATTTTTTTTGAAATCTGGATAATGGTATTATTTAAGATTGAATTAAAAATTAAAATTGGAAGGTACAATTAGTTTCAATTTTTGTAAATTGTTATATATATATATATCATGGTGTGGAGATTGTTTTGCTTCACATTCATAGTAAAAATTTTCTTTGTATTTTTTTTGAAGCTCCTGTGTTACATGCAACACATGACATGTATTTTTTTTTTATCATGTTTTAGGGATTTTTTTTTTAAAACTACCGACTTTTATTTTTCATTAACCATAAAGAGCCATATATTTTATTTTTATAATTAATACCCACAATTAGAAAAAGTGACTAAAATACTCTTGGTTTACATTTTTAGGTTTGTGGTTTACATTTATGAATGTGGTTTACATTTTTGTCTTGTAGTTTTCATTTCAAAGCTTTGTGGTTACATTTTAAATGATTGTGGTTTAGATTTCAAATGATTTTTAATTTACATTTCAAAACCTAGAAAGGGGTGAAATATGTATTGGGATTAGAAAAATGGGTATTGATTAATATTTTTAAAATTTTGGGTAAAAATAGAAATGCTAACTAAAACTGGGAACTACATCTATTTTTTTTTTTAAATTTTATTATAACATAACATAAGTAATAAATCATAATTAATATTGAAAAAAATAAAATCACAAGTAAGATATCATATAGTATATATAAATTTATTTTAAAATTAATATAGCTTTACATAAATATATTATCCTTAATATATAAATAAATAAGATATATAAAAGAGTTTTGATGTAATAAAAAATGGAAATTACATGAAATATGTTTTTTTTTAAAGTTTGATAAATATGGAGTTTTCAATTTTATGCATTTTTTAGAATTTATATATATATTTTACACTTATATGATTTTTTTCTCCATATTTTGGTAATATTATTTTTGTTTTACCATATTTTTTTTGAATAACTAGTTACCAGTGTTGAATTAATTACATTAAAAATTGTGGTAGTAATTAGTTACCACTATGAAAGTCTGTTATACCCAGATTTCGAGCCATGATAAATGTAACATCGAAAGCTGGATTCGCAACGAATGAGCCCGTAAAGTTCGAAGTAGGCTCCAGGATTAAATATCGAGCCTGCAAGACTGAGACGACCTCGATTGTGGTGACCTCGAAAAATTTACGATCTCGAAAGGTAGCTTCCGAGACGCATCTATCTTCAGGAATGACCTCGGATCAGGGGTTCTGAGCCTGACGCGCATACGATCTCGAAAGACATGTGACCTCGGGAGATGTCGTTAGCTCGAACGATGGTGTGAGATCTGGGAGAATAAAGCCTCGGAGATATATGATAATAACTTTGAATATCTACAAGTGTTATCCACAAGAGACACAGTCTACATTTATTACTGTAAATCCCCTAGAATCGTGGGATATTATTTGATTAGTTATACGCCCCCTGGTCTCCAGGGGACGTTTCCTTTTGTATCTGATTATAGGCATTTAAAGCCATTTATTTTATTTACACAAAAAGAGTAACTACCCAAAATATGTGGGATGGTATTCTGCAAACCTTCTCTATAAATAGAGAAGTCGTGCACCATTGGAAGGGACCGAAATGCTGAACCTTGAGAGAAAACTCTGAAGAATTCATGTTTAAGAATTTTCAGAGATAATCTTGAGTTTAATAACAGAGACTCGTGGACTAGGCAGATTTAACTGCTGAACCACGTAAAAATCGTGTGTTTGTGTTGTCATATTTTAATTGGCCATTATCAGTTATTGTTTACGTGCTCTCCTTTCACTGTTGACGAAAAACGGCGTCAACAAAGTCATTTTTTTATATGGTAGTTACCAATTACGACCACTTTTTTTAGTGATGTAGTGGTAACTGATTACCACTATGAAATTAGTTTTTATACTTTTAGTGATGCTGTGGTAACCTGCTACCACTGTCAAAATAATTTTTTTTAGTGAAGTGGTGGTAACTAGTTATCACTGTTAAAATAACAAGTTATGCTAATAACAATCAAATCTAAATAAAAATTAGGTTACTTAACCTGAGCCGATTGTGATGGTAACTCAATGGTAACTAGTTACTTAGCCTAATCTAGATTAAAATAAATAATTGTGATGGTAATCAGTTACTTAGCTTGATCTAAAAGAAAAGATCTTAAAAAAAAAACGATCGTGATGAAAACTGGTTACTTAGCCAAATCTAGAAGAAAAAAAACGATAATGAAGGTAACTTGTTACTTAACCAGATTTGAAAAAACAAAACTAGATTTGAAAAAAAAACATATAAATCTGAAACAAAATCATATAGATATGAAAACAACTAAGAAGAAGAAGAAGAAGAAGAACTTGATATCGGGGTTGACCGAAGGTACAACGTTCGTTTTGGTCGCTGACATGAGAAGGCTGCTATTGTTGTGAGAGAAAATGAAGAGAGAAGTTCTGTGGAAGACATTAAGGAGAGACAGAAGAATGAGAGTGAAAGAGGGTGTTTTGTCTATGGTATTATATGATAATTTTGCAAATAGACAAATGAGATTTGAGAGAGAATCAAAATGGAGGCTAGGCTTTCATTATGTTGTAAAGATGATAATAAGAGTACAAGAGAAACAAAATATATAGCCAAAATAATGAGAGGCTAAAAGACTAAACTACCATTACATATTAATAAAACTTATATTATTAACATCCCCCCTCAAACTCACGATGCATTTGCGGGAAGCATCGAGAGTTTGCTAACTAAGAAACAAAAATGAGAAATAGTATGAGCCTTCGTAAACAAGTCGGCAATCTGCATAGCGGAAGTGACAAATGGTAAAGTGATGGTCCCATTCTGATAGTGGTGACGAGTAAGATGACAATCTATCTCAATATGTTTCGTGCGCTCATGAATAACGGAGTTGCGAGTAATGTGAATAGCACTAACATTGCCACAATGCATCAGAGTGGGATCTGAGAGAATAATACCCATATCGGCAAGTAACCAACGCAACCAAACAATTTCAGCGATAGTGGAGGCCATGGCACGATATTCTGCTTCTGTAGATGATCGAGAGACAACAATATGTTTTTTACTCTTCCAAGAAATAAGAGAATCTCCTAAAAATATACAAAAACCAGTGGTAGATTTGCAATCAGTACAATCACCACCCCAATCTGCATCTGAGTAGGCACGTAACTCTAAAGTAGACGTAGATGGAAAAAGCAGACTCTGAAATTGAGTTCCCCGAAGATATCGAAGAATACGAAGCACATCTGCCCAATGAATGGTAGTGGGAGATGCAACAAACTGACTGACAATGTGAAATGCATAAGCGATGTCTAGCCTGGTGATAGTAAGGTACACTAAGCTACCAACCAGAGTGCGATATAGAGAGGGATCTGACAAGGCACCACCATCAGATGAAGAATACCTGGCATTAAGCTCAAGAGGGGTATCAACAGTGCGAGCATCAGAAAGACGAGCCTGATCGAGAATGTCAGCAATGTACTTAGATTGAGAAAGAAGATAGCCACGAGGAGAGTAAGCTACTTCTATCCCTAAAAAGTATCGTAGGGAACCCAAATCTTTCATCTCAAATTCACGAGTCAAGTGTGTTTTCAACTTCATTATCCCATTCGCATCATCACCGGTGATAATCATATCATTAACATATAAAGAGAGTAAAGTGCGGCCAGAAGAAGTACACCTAACAAAGAGAGTTGAATCATGTGCACTGGGATGGAAGCCGAGAGAAGTAATCACGATGGAGAATTTTTCAAACCAGGCTCGGGGAGCTTGTTTAAGCCCATAAAGAGCCTTCTTCAATCTGCAAACTTCTCCTGAATTATGAGGAACACCCGGTGGAGGAACCATGTAAACTTCTTCTTGAAGAGTCTCGTTCAAGAAGGCGTTTTTAACGTCTATTTGAGAAATGGACCACTGTTGAGCAAACGCAACAGCAATGAGAGTACGAATAGTGGTATGTTTGGAAACTGGAGCGAAAGTTTCCTCATAATCCATCCCATACTCCTAAGCAAATCCTTTAGCAACCAAACGAGCTTTGTACCACTCTTCTGACCCATCAGACTTAGTCTTGATCTTGTAAGCCCAACGGGAACCAATAACACGCTTCCCCACAGGAAGAGGAACAATATCCCAAGTACCTGTCTTGTACAACGCAGAGAGTTCTTCAGCCATTGCCTGCTGCCAAAGAGGGTCAAGAATAGTCTCTTTGTAGGAAGAGGGCTCAGAGAGTTGGTGAATAGAAGTCAAAAAAGAAGAGAAAGAATCAGAATAAGTGGAGTAGACAAAATCAGGTAACTGTGTGGACATACGAATTCTTTGATGGTAGCGAGGAGAAGGAGGAGGAGCAGAATCCACAATCTCATAAGCATCTTGGGCAGTAGTAGGGACAGAAGGGACTTCGACAGGCTGAGAACCGACATCTGCAGAGTTAAGAGTATCAACAGTACAAGAATCAAATGGATCAATACGAGTGAGATCAGATTTGTGTAGATTTGGGGTGTCCGATGGAATGGAGTAGATAGGTATATGCTCAAGAAACACAACATGACGAGCGAAAATAGAGTTTTTGACTAATAGGATCATAACATCGATATCCTTTTTTACCTTCACCATAACCAAGAAATACACAAAGAGCGGAACGAGAAGTAAGCTTACTACGTTCAACATGAGGACGGAGAACAAAACAAGTGGAACCAAAGACTCTCAATGAAGAATAATCAGGAGCGTGACCATAAAGTTTTTCAAAGGGAGACAGACCTGAAGTGACAGATGACAGAATTCTATTGATTGAATGAACTGCAGTCAGAATGGCTTCCCCCCAGAACTCACTAGGAACATAAGCAGACAATAAGAGAGAACGAGCAGTTTCAACAATGTGTCTGTGTTTTCTTTTGGCAACCCCATTTTGCTCTAGTGTATCGGTACAAGAGGTTTGATGTAATGTACCATCTAAAGCAAGCAATTCAGATAAACGATTGGAGGTATATTCACCACCTAGATCACATCGAAAACATTTGATAACAACATTATGTTGAGTTTTAACAAAAGCACGAAACATATGATAAATCGCGAGGAAATTATAATGATGTTTCATAAGATAGACCCAACAAAAACGAGTATAATCATCAATAAAAGAGACATAGTAACGTGATCCACCTTTTGTTAGAATGGGTGATGGCCCCCACACATCAGAGTGAATCAAATCAAAAGGTGCAAAAGAAACAGAAACACTCTTACAAAAAGGTAAATCGGAAATATCATGGGTTTGTAACTTTCCTAATGCTCCTGTGGAAGCTAAGTACTTTAAACGTGAACCAGATACATAGAATGCTGTAACGACCCAACTATTATAGACTTTGGACCATTAATGACTACTATAATAATCTGAATAAAACATACATATGAAATAACCATAACTTTATTTAAAACCTGTAAAGTAAAGGTTAAATACATAAAAATTCATTTAGGATATGGGATCCCATTGTTTTGAAAACAAAACATAACTTAAATAAATTGGTTACAAAATTAAGTGCGGAAAAATAATACATAGAAATCATAACTAAAAGACTTAAAAACTTCATCCTCGAATCGAACGTGCAATCCACCGATTTCATCCTGCCTCAATACACTTCCTCAAGCTGCCAAGAATCTTTCCGCCTCCATAACTATTTTCCTGCACATATAAACATAAAGGAATGAGCCTAATGCTCAGCAAGGAAAAACTACTAACCACATAAACATACACATAAAATCATATCATAACATATGCTAAAAACATATCATAACATATACTATATAAGACTATACTAATAATGGCCATTATGACATGTGATAAACCATCTACATCCCCTGTCTAATATTTGAGGTAGGTTAGATCACATGTAGTGTATGATAACCCATCTACTTCCCCTGTCTAATATTTGAGGTAGGGTAAATCATAACATAACATATAAAAACATAAACTTATCATAACATACAAACATACAAGATCTAGCCTATTTTCCTTACCAAAATACCGGGATGATGAGAACAAGGTCAGGATTTTGGAACACTCCTAAAAACCATTAATAGAGATGTGAGTTTTCTAAAAGAAAGAGATGAAGAGGAATGAACTAAACCATCGAGAAGATACTTACCAACAAGAAATCTCAAGTTCGAAGAAGTTAGATGCCTAACCAAGAATAGAGAAGATTGGGTTAGGAATTGAGTAGAGAAAAACTATAAGAACTAATGAAACAATACAGAAAAGGAACTAAGAATAAGGATACCTTTGATATTGCTATGACCGAACTACACCTCGAAACCGAAATACACTCTATGAACCTTACTTCCCAAGTGTCTAATAAGCTTAGAATGACAAAGCTTATAACCCCAACTCAAGTGTTTATCACTCTATAGTCTCACTAGCACCTAGAAGGCTCTGATCAATGCTTGAAGAATGAATGAAAAGGCTTGGTGCTAGGTCCTATTTATAGAGTTCTAGGAATAAAAATCTTCTAATTATAATCCAAATTTAAATTTAAAAATAGAATCCTAAGGAATAAAAATATTCTTATTATAATCCAAATGTAAATTTAAATTTAAAATAGAATCCTAAGGAATAAAAATCTTCTAACTTTCTAAATCGCGTAACTCTAAACTAACCTACAGTAAAATCAACATATCTGGAGCTGTAGGACTCCAATTTAGAGTATCTTTATACCTTTAGAAAGCTAATTAAATTATATACAACTTTTTAGAAATACTATTTTTCGAAATTCATAACATAACTGGGTCAAAAATAGGTCGAAAGTTACAATACCCTAAAGTTACGAAAAATCTATTTAATTATCTAAATCACAAATAAATAAAACATATAAATCACAAATAAATAAAATTGTGAGTCTAAATATCTAAATAAATATCATGCTCCTAACAGATTCTGGTGAAGACTAAGTCTTATATTTCCCTTATTAAAATAATGATTCCTTAATAATCATGCATATGACAAGTGTCATAATCCTATTGGCTCTATCTAAACCTTAGGTTATAATAATCATCCTATTAATAACCAGCAATATTAATCAAACCTTATGTTATAATTAATATTCTTAAACTATAGGTTAAACTTATAAAATTCATAACTATTGCTAGGAGTTTCCAACTAAATCCCGGCTTGAACCAAAATCCACAGTAATAAACATACTATAACTACTACTAGCTATTACTATTACTACTATTATCTAACTAGCTAAGTAAAGTTCTTGGACTCTACAAATGCCATAAATAAAAACTAGACGAAGACGAACTTAAACAAAATGAAGACAAATCGACACTAGAAGCTGCAACATCAAGAACTCTCAGCTCATCTAAAATGTAAAGCCCCCCTGCCTACAGCCTGTCCCAATCAGCTTCTTGGAATGAGGATCCTGCACATAACAACAAGAATTAGAGAAAATAACTGAGAAACCAGAGTCACATAATTGACCAACAGAGACAAGATTCAAAGTAAGATTTGGAATATGATATACATCAGAGAATGACATTTTTGGAGTGCAAATCGAGCCAATTCCTGCTAATGGCATGGGAGTGCCATCAGCGGTCATGACAGATACAGAGGGTGCTGATTTAATGGACAAGAAAGAATTGGAATTAGGGGACATATGATGTGAAGCTCCAGAATCAAGGATCCATATAGAGGAAGATATATCTGGTGTGCTACTAGAAGACAAACCTATGTGTGAGGAGGCTGACATGGCGTGTGGTTGCGAGGCAATGAACTTCTGAAACTGATCTGCGAGTGTAGCAATCGAGGTACTAGGAGTGCTTCCAGAATCTGCAGGTGGAACAATAGCTGCCATGTTCGAAGACATAGAGTGAAGAGGTCGGTGAGCTTGGTTGCCAGATTTCCAGTGGGGAGACTGATTCGGTGATTGTGCCCTGTTCAACAGTTTGGGACATTGAGCCTTCCAATGTCCCTTTTGCTTGCAAAAACTGCATTCGTCATAGCCAACCTTGGATTGAGTCTTGTGTTGATTGTTGGAGGCTGGCCGATGAGGAACTGCAAAGACATAGGGATTCGGAGAAGGAAGAATCCCCTTTTCCGCCCCCCCTTGATCAACACGGGACTTCAAGCGCATCTCTTCTGCTAACAACTTGTTTTACCCAGATTTCGAGCCATGTTAAATGTAACCTCGAAAGCTGGATTCGCAGTGAATGAACTCGTAAAGTCTGAAGTATGTTTCAAGACTAGACATCGAGCCTGCGAAGTTGAGACGACTTCGAATATGGTGGCCTCGAAATCCACACGATCTCGAAGGGTAGCACCCGAGATGCATCTATCCTCAGGGATGACCTCGGATCAGGGTTCCGAGCCTGACGCGAGTACGATCTCGAAAGCCATGTGACCTCGGGAGATGTCATTAGCTCGAAAGTTGATGAAAGACCTGGGAGAATACGACCTTGGAGATATATGATAATAACCTTGAGCATCTTCGAGTGTTGTCCATAAGAAACGTGGACTAAAATCATGGGATATTATTTGATTAGTTATACGCCCCCTGGTCTTTAGGGGACGTTTCCTTTTACATCGGATTACAGGCATTTAAAGCCATTTAATTTATTTGCAAATAAAGGGTAACTACCCAAAATATGTGGGATAATATTCTGCAATCTTCTCTATAAATAGAGAAGTCATGCACCATTGTAAACGACCGAATTGCTGAATCGGGAGAGAAAACTCTGAAGAATTCATCCTTGAAGAATTTTCAGAGATCATCTTGAGCTTAATAAAAAAGACTCGTGGACTAGGCAGATTTAACTGCTGAACCACGTAAAAATCATATTTTGTGTTATCATATTTATATTGACCATCACTGTTTATTGTTTACGTGCTCTTCTTTCACTGTTGGCGAAAAACGGTGTCAATAGTTTGGTGCTTTCATTGAGAGCCTTAAGCATTCATTCCTGAAAAAGTCATGGCCACTAATAATCAGAATACACCTGAAGATAATTATCCAAGACGTCCTGGGAAACAGCCGATGGAGAACCCAGATGTCGAGGAAAGAAGTGGATCTTCCGATTCCCGGGGACCACCTGCTCCACCAAGGGATGAGGATATGTATTACAATCCTGAGCGGTATGTTCCCATTGTGGAGCTTGAAAACCGGCAGTTGAAACAGCAGTTGGCAGAGGCCAAAAAACGGAATGAGGAGTTGGCAAGGATAGCCGTAGAGGCGCAGGTGGCTCAGCCCCCGCCCCCGCGCGAAAACCAAGTCCTTCCTCCGAGGGATGTACACGTTCCTCCCCGTAGACCTCGTGGGCGTCCACGAAAAGACTCTGCCACAAGGAGGCCGGCTCAACCTCCGGCGCCAGCAGAGCCATCTGCTCCACCTAGACCCCAGAGGAGTACTCGGGCTCGGGCCCCGGCTAACCCGCCTGTGGAAGTACCTGCAGGAACTGAGAACAACCGAACCCTTGCAGAGGCTCGGACTCAGATACCTGGGAGCGCACCAAATGCGACCGACCCATCTCGGGAAAATTCTGGACCGTCTAGGCCGCGACATGGATGGCAGCCACCGTCACCCATACGGTTCCCTCCATCACCTATAAGATATCCTTCTCCCCCCCGCAGGAATGCTCAACCAGTTCGAGATCAGGGCAAAAGGCATGCGGGAGGAAGACAAGGAAATGGGGAGGTTTTCCAGGAGCAGAGAGGCGCCCCATCTGAAAAAAGTCAAACATCTCGGTCTCGCACGGCGGAGACGAGGCGACACGGAAAGAATCCATCACGAAATGACCATGCGACGAGTTTTACCAGTGATGATTCTAGAGATAACAGATCGGTCAGCAAGCATGACCGAGGTCGTAAGAATACTGGAAACCACAGAAATCGTCCCGACCTGCGAGAACACCTGAATCAAAGTCGGGGAAATGACGACCTGAGGGATCGCTTGAATAGGCGAAGAGATCCCTTACGGAGATGCAAGCCTGGAATCATGATCGATGACAACCGATTCCAGAAAGTACCCCTTGCGGACCCAGTCCAAGAAAGAATCGATCAGCTTGAAAAGGCTTTTAGGCTTTTGAAAAACGAGCAAAGGAATGATTGATATGAAGACTCTGACGAAAAGCTCGAACCGTTTGCTCCCCACATTTACAATAATCCTTTTCCTCAAGGGTTTCGGATCCCTCACGTCCCGACGTTTGAAGGAAAGACCGACCCGTGTAGTCATCTGAGCACGTTCAACACCATAATGAGAGCCAGTAACATGGGTTACGAGCTCAGATGCATGTTGTTTCCAGCGTCATTGACAGGACCTGCCAAAAGTTGGTTCGAAAATATAAGAGACACTCGATAACTTCTTGGGAGCAGTTGTCTAAAGACTTTAAGAAGTAGTTCAGAGAAATGATGGGGGTCAGACCAGAGGTATCAACCTTAACCAACGTTCGACAATAGCCGGGCGAAACACTAAAAAGTTACTTAACAAGGTTTAATCTGGAAGTCGCCCGAGCTCGGGACGTGGATGACAGTGGGCACCAAATGGCTGTCCGAGCCGGCGTAATGCCGGGAAGTGCCCTTTGGGATGACATGCAAAGAAAACTAGTAAGGTCCATAACCGAGTTTAACAGACGAGCACAGACGTTTGTCAATGTAGAGGAAGCGAGGTCGACACTTAATGCGACTTCCCAGCCCGAAACTACAATGATAAACATCAACTCTGCCTCAACCTCAGCGGACCCAGCAGCTCCAAAGCCTGTCGCGGAAAACCCCTCCAAGAGGAAAAAGAACGAAGGGGGTAACTCCGAAGCAGAGGGAGGAAAGAAAAAGAAAGGGGAGAGATATTTCTCCGTGTACAGAGTATACACCGAGCTCAATGAGTCTCGGGAGAACATATATCTGGCTAATGAAAACCAGGTCCCCTTTAGGCGTCCGGACCAGATGAGAAATCAAAAATCCAAGAGGGACTCCAGTAAGTATTGCCGATTTCACAAAGGCACTGGGCATATAACCGATGAATGTCGACAACTGAAGGACGAGATCGAAGGATTGATCTCGAGAGGTTACTTCCGACAATATGTCAAAAACCAGAATACTAGCCAGGGGGCTGCGAGCCAGAAAGTAGCCGCGCCTCCGATGGCACAAAACAATAATTCCCGAGCTCGGGAAGAAGACAGGCCCCCGCCAATAGATGGAGAGGATGTAATAACCATCTTGGGAGGGCCTCATCTCGCAGGAGTGGGTAGGAATGCCCAAAAGAGATACGTTAACGAGCTAAAAATTGGGGATGGGTCTCCTTATGAACCCGAACCCAGGGCTCCAAAAAGCCAAAGGATTGAAACACAACCGATAACCTTCACTAAGGAAGACACGTCCCATGTCCAGTTTCCTCACCATGACCCACTAGTCATCACCCTCCAGCTGGCCAATAAAAGGGTCCACCGAGTTCTCATAGACAATGGGAGCTCGGTCAACATTCTCTATAAAGCTACCCTCGATAAGATGGGACTCTCCCTTCGCGACCTGAAAGCGTGTGCGACTACTTTGTATGGATTTTCAGGAGAAGGGACCGCCTGCATGGGATCCATCGAGCTCCCTGTGACCTTGGGAGACTACCCAGTCCTGGCAACCAAGATGATGGAGTTCGTGGTAGTAGACTTACCATCAGCCTACAATGTGCTGCTCGGGAGACCCGCCCTGGTCGGGCTGGGGGCAGTTTCATCAGTAAGGCATCTGGCCCTTAAGTTCCCGACCCCTAGCGGAGTCGGAACATTGAAGGGAGACCAATTAGTAGGGAGGGAATGCTACAACATCTCCTTGAGAGGAAAGAAACAGACGAGCGCACAAGCACTCGCCATCATTCAAAACAAAGACGGAACGGTCTTAGAGATTGACGAAGAGATTGATCCAAGGATTGAGGAGAAAGTCGACCTCGAACCTTTAGAGGAGCTCGAAGAGATTCAGCTCGAAGAAACTGATCCCTCGAAAAAGGTGAGGGTCGAAAAACACCTCCAAGACGAGACAAAATAGCAATTAATTTGCTTTTTAAAGAAAAACTAGAATGTCTTCGCGTGGTCGCACTCGGACATGGTGGGAATAAGTCCGAATATAGCGAGCCACGCACTGAATATAGACAAGAGCTTCCCCCGAAGCAACAAAAGCGAAGATAGCTGGACGAAGATAGAAAGAAAGCTCTAAAGGAGGAGGTTGACAGGTTAAAGGCAAACCGATTCATTAGGGATGCCTTTTACCCTGATTGGGTAGCCAATCCGGTGTTGGTCCCAAAGCCCAATGGGATGTGGCGAACCTGTATTGACTACTCAGATCTCAACAAAGCTTGCCCAAAAGACTGTTTTCCGTTGCCAAGGATTGACCAGCTCGTGGATACCACGGCGGGGCATGGCCTGATGTCCTTCATGGATGCTTATTCTGGATATAACCAGATTCCCATGCATTCCCCCGACCAAGAACATACGAGCTTCATCACGGATAAGGGGCTATACTGCTGTAATGTCATGTCATTCGGGCTCAAGAATGCTGGGGCCACATACCAGCGGCTCATGAACATGATGTTTTCAGAACAAATAGGGAACAACATGGAGATTTATGTTGATGACATGCTTGTCAAGTCTCAACTCAACAAGAACCATGTTGATGACCTCGAAGAGTGCTTCAGCGTGCTCCAGAAGTTTAACATGAAGCTAAATCCTCAGAAGTGCACTTTTGGGGTATCTTCAGGAAAAGTTCTGGGCTTTATTGTGAACTCTCGTGGAATCGAGGCTAACCCCAACAAGATAAAGGCCCTGATTGTCATGCCCTCACCTCGAAGGCACAAAGATGTCCAAAGTTTGATTGGCAGGATGGCAGCCTTAAGCAGATTCATCTCGAAATCTACGGACCGTGGTCTCCCATTTTTCAACTTATTGAGAGGAGGTAAGAAGTTTGAATGGACAGAGGAATGCGAGCTGGCCTTTCAGGAGCTCAAAAAGCACCTTGCGGAACCACCCATCCTGTCAAAACCTGAAACGGGAGAAATACTGTACCTATACCTTTCGATCATCGAACACGCAATAAGCGTAGTGCTCGTTCGAGAAGAAGAGAAGGTGTAAAGAACCGTTTATTACATCAGTAAAAGATTACTGGGGGTAGAGTCAAGATATCCATTGATGGAAAAACTCGCGCTCAGTTTGATTCATTCGTCTCGTAAACTCCGCCCCTACTTTCAGGCGCATCCCATCCATGTGCTGACTGATCAACCACTTAGGCAAGTTTTGTCTAAACTAGAAGCTTCAGGTCGACTTCTTAAATGGGCTATTGAGCTCGGACAGTTCGAGATCACCTACCACCCGAGAACGACCATTAAGGCACAGGCGTTGGCAGACTTTATAGTGGAATGTACTGGCATAGCTGACGACGAGGTAATAACCCCGGCCCACGAGCTGTGGAAACTTTACGTCGACGGCTCATCAAATGAAAATGGAGCGGGGGCAGGGATCATTTTGGTTACCCCCGCAGGGAGCATATTTCATTATGCCTTAAGATTTGGCTTCAAAGCGTCGAATAATGAGGCTGAATACGAGGCTTTACTCGCGGGACTTCGTATAGCAAAGGAGCTCAAAGCTAGAGCTATACATTGCTATAGTGACTCCCAGCTCGTGGTTAATCAAATCTTGGGAGAATACCAGGCTCGCGACACGATAATGGCAGCTTATTTGGAGAAGGCGAAATCCGCATTGGAGTGTTTCGAATTTTATACAATCGAACAGGTTCCCCGCGAGCGGAACTCAAATGCAGATGCCTTAGCTCGGCTCGCCACATCCGCTGAAAATGAAGAACTGAACGTCGTGCCCATAGAACACCTTTCGGCACCTAGCATTAATGAGCCAGAGGAGGAAGATGTATGTATGATCGATACGGAGCCTACCTGGATGACCCCAATAGTTGAATATCTCGAGAACGGAGTCCTTCCAAGAGACTGGAACCAGGCTCGAAAATTGATGTATCAACTTCCCCGCTACACCATTTTGGACGGGAAGTTGTACAGGAGGGGATATTCCATGTCGTTACTTAGGTGCGTAACCCCCCCCCCCCCGAAGCTAAGAAGATCCTCGAAGAAATTCATGAAGGGTTCTGCGGAGATCACACCGGGGGGCATAGCCTGTCCAAGAAGATCATACGCCAAGGATATTTTTGGCCAACCATTAAAACGGATTCCTTCGAGTACGTGAAGAAATGCGACAAATGCCAGAGATTTGCCACGATTCCCCAAGCTCCACCATCCGAGCTGACCATGTTGACTTCCCCATGGCCCTTCGCGGTATGGGGCATCGACCTCATAGGCTCTCTCCTGACTGGCAAAGGCGGAGTAAAATATGTCGTAGTCGCCGTGGATTACAACACGAAATGGACGGAGGATGAACCATTGGCAACTATAACTTCAAAAAAGATCCTTGATTTCGTAGTAAAAAGCATCGTGTGCCGAGGAATATCGTGTCCGACAACGGAACCCAGTTCGATTGTGACTTGTTCACCAACTTTTGTGAAAAGAACGACATAATAAAGAGTTTTTCATCAGTAGCTCACCCTCAAGCGAATGGCCAGGTCGAAGCTGTGAACAAAACTCTCAAAAGTTCTCTGAAGAAAAAGTTGGAGGAGGCGAAGGGACGGTGGCCCGAAGAATTGCCCCAAGTCTTATGCTCGAACATCAACAGGACATACCCCATTCTCTCTAGCATACGGTTGCGAGGCAATGTTTCCCATTGAGGTCGAAATCCCAACGATCCGAACTCAGATTTATGGTCAAAGTTCAAACCACACTCAGCTCAAGGAAACCTTAGACTTGATTGAAGAAAAGAGGGAAGAGGCTCAGCTGAGAAACGCTGCTTACCAGCAACGAACTACCAGGTATTTCAACAAGAGGGTTCGAGATCGAAAGTTCGGAATGGGAGATCTGGTGCTGAGACGCGTATTTTTGGCAACACGAGATCCAACAGCGGAAGTGCTCGGGCCGAATTGGGAAGGACCGTACCAGATAGAATCGGTCATCCGTCCCGGTGTGTACAAACTTGCGAGATCGGATGAGAGCCTGGTACCGCGAGCATGGAATGGCGAACACCTCAGACCTTACTATCAGTAGTGTAGGAAAAGTGTTGCCTGTAACCATGACTTTCTATCTGTATTAGTTTGTTTGCTTTTGAATTCCACCAAATAAAGATCTATGTCGTTCAATATATTATCCCTTTTTATTTTTGCAATCTCTCTTAATTTAATAACCTATGGTCACACTCATAGGATATTAAGGGGGCATCATCGGTATATATACCATTGATTTAAAAAATAAAAACATAAAAGTATTTGGATGTAACCAGATACGCGAGCTTAGATAGTTTGGACATAACCGAATTATCAAAAACATAAAAGTATTTGGATGTAACCAGATACGCGAGCTTAGATAGTTTGGACAACCAAATTATCAAAAAATAATAACGTTTGGATTTAACCAGATGTGCAAACTTAATAGGTTTGGAACAAACCAGCTAAAACTAATCGACGAGTTGGAATTTAAACCTACTTCGAAATAAGTCGAGATCAAGGCTGGAATATCTTAGAGAAAATAGTTTCGAACTCATAACCTCGGGGAGATAACCGAGGATGAGAAAAAGTAACTAAGCAATAAGATATAACTAAACCATTCACATTACATTCCATACAAGTACTTTCGAGTTCATGGTTAAAGTAATATCCGACCTTGATAAATAACGAGATTGGAAGCGGATAATTCGAGCAAACGATGCATGAATTCATCGAGACTCGAGCCTAAATCCACACTATGTTTGTATGAATAAATAAACATAAATGATTCATCAATATAAAATGTGCAAAATATTTCGAGCAGAGAAATGTAAAGCATATATATAGGTCAATAATAAAAGAAATTGTATCAGCCCTGCGGGCATAAATTAAAGTAATTACAAGAAATAAGGGGACGTAGCCCCAAGATAAGATTTCTCCGAGATCAGATTCAAGAAGGAGGAGTCTCCTTGGCCTTCTCAGCATCAGCAGCACCAGACTCCTCAGGACGAATAGCATGACTATCCTTCTGGGCTCCCTCCGAAACGGCCTCCCGAGCAGCCTCTTCCGCCTCAAGCCGAGCATTCCACTTGTCCAGAAGCTTCACCTCGAGAGGACCTAAGAAGCTGGTGTCCAGGTCTTCGTTGTTGGCGCACATCCTGTACATGGCCGAGTCAACCGCCTGGTCCTTCTTCTCCTTATACTCAGCAAGGAGACGAGCCTTTTCACCCTCAATGATATCAAAGGTGACAACCTTTTCCTCTTCGAGCTTCTTATTGGCCTCCTGGAGCCGAGCGTTCTCCTTCTTAAGATCTGCGAGCTCGACATTCTTCTTTTCAAGCTCCTCGAGCCTAGCTTTCAGCTTCCCAAGATCGGTGGCCATGCCCTCAAGTTCCTTAGCTCCTGCATCAAGCTTTGCATTTGCTGCCTTCAAGTCATCGCTTGCTTTGAGGAGGAGATCCTTCGCCTCCTGAGCATAAGACTTGCTCGAATGGATCTCGTTGTTCAACTTATAGTTGAGCTGGGCAGTAAAGGCAAGAGACTGACAAAGGAAGAAATCATCATTAGCAACAGGTCAGTGTGATTATAACTAAGAAGTAGGACTGTAGAAGGAAATTTACTGCGGCAGCGAGCTCGATACTCTTCTCATAGAGGACAGTGCAGTCTTGGGTATCGTTCAAGCATTGCCATTGGGGGGCTTCGAGACTGCCAAAGCTCTGGCCGATTCGGGACATAACATCCGAGACCAGCGTAGACCCATGGGACCCAGCGGCATTATCAACCACATATGCATCCATGTGGGTAGAAACTGACAGCTTCTGAGCTCGAGAAGAAGAAGGCTTTCTAGGAGGTGGACCAAGTGTCGATCGTACCACTACAGGAAGTTGGGGCTCGGTCATGTTGGAAGTATCGACCTGCGAAGTCGGTGCCACAGTTGCAGCACCAACCTGCGAAGACGGCGTCGTGATGGAGCTGTTAACAAGAGGAGCCGGGGGAGGAGGTGTCTTCTCGGTCCTTTTGGGAATTTTGTTGGGCCGATCCATCTTTCGCGACCCTGCCCTGGGACGCTTGCTCCTTTTGGCGCCACCACTCTCGATGATATTGTCGAGGTCGGAGTCCATGGCACCTGCGCAGTTCCAATCGGAGTTAGACATAATGATAATAAGCTTGGAAAGTAAAAAAGAAAAAAAAACCAAGTAAAGAAAAAACCTAACTGGAACTATCCCCCGAACTAGAGCTCGGGGACCATGAAATTCCCCCATCTTCAGAAGAGGCGGAGGGAGTACCTTCCCTATAGGTGGATGCCAACCTCGAAAGGTCCCTATAATCGTTGGTCACATATTGGACAGCTATCCCGTTCCACACCTCGTCTGAAGTATACATGGTGTCATACTTCCCGAGCCAACTATCAAACCTATGAACACAAGCGTCTACCCAACTCCATATGTAGAAGTGGTATCTATCATGCGGGCATGAAACTAACCTATCGGGCTTATGCTTTAGTAAGGTGGGGGACCACATTCTCGAGGTAAGGAGAGCTTTACCTTCATCAGAGTTCGAACTCGAGGCTTCGTCATTAGCCTCATTCCCCGACGGCAGACTCCTTCTGCGAACTGGAAGTGGGGGCCTCACCTCTCTCCTCGGAGGGAGGACGCCTGTGGGCAAAGGCACCTGTTCCCAATGTTCATACTTTTTATTGGACCAGTCAAAGGTGGACTGGCCATCTCCCAAGATCTCGCAAGCTCGGAGCTTATCCTCATGTTAAAGGTACAAGAGAGACCTCCTGCCATGAGGGAGTTGGAGCAGGGTCTCTCTGTGCCCCTTCATTGCCTCGTCAGGAGAAGGGCGCTGAAAATTGGCTGGAAAGCAAGACACATTTCAACTAAGTACGGATCTTACAGCTAAAACCCCGAGCACAGAGATAAAGAAAACTGGAATACTTACGAATCCGCCTGAATGAGTAATATCGAGACGGGGACAGGCCATCTGTCTAGAATAAGGCTTTTTTGAAATTAGGTGGATGATTGGGGAGATCTTCAAAGACCTTTTTCTCTTTAGGATAGCTCGAAAGATAGTAAAAGCCATCTCCTCCCCGAGCTCGGGAGGGGTTGCTTTTCAGACAAAAGAGATATAAAATCTCCTGAGGTGAATGTCCTTCCCACTTCAGCTCGTGGTATAACGACCTTAGGGTTGACAGGACCCTGTAAGAATTGGTGTTGAGCTGGAACGGGGCCAACCCAAAAAAATTCGTAAAGTCCTTGAAAAAAGATTTCAAAGGCAACAGCGCGCCCGCCTTCATGTGTTCCTGGCCCCATGCCACATATCTCTGCCTGTTGTCACGATCCCCGGGGGCGTAACAGCTTTGTTCGTGAGCGGCCGGAGCTCGACACTTCAAAGAACTTGACAACCTGAGGCCATGGAGGGCCAGAATGTCAGTTATCTGACTTGTCGAGGTAACCGAGCTCCAATAGTGCTCGGCTTCGAAGATTTCTTTCCTCGGCTGTGAGGAAGAAGGCTCCCCCATCAATGAAAATTGGAGTTCTCCTAGACTATACGCGACAGTGACCTTTAATGAGGGGTCGAGGGGGATCGACCTAGGCCCTGAATTGGACTCTGGATAAAGGGCCTCCCGAAGAGTTCTCCTTTTCTTCTCTGCGGTAATGAGCTCGAATATCCTCTTACTCGCGTGCAAGCTCGTACTCACGAATTCGACGTTGATTCCGAGCAAACAACGATTCCGGGCTCGGGGATTTTGACGAGTAAGGGATTGCCAGCAACAACCCCCACCGTCTTTCCAGATTCTGTGACATCTAGCGAGAAAGAAAAAATGGTGAGGGCCATGCATGCAAGAATTACGAGCTCGAAGTTTAGGAACAAAACAAGCTCAATACTAAGACCTTTATTAAAGAGTCAGAACGTGCGTTCCACGAGAAAGGGAGGAGAGTAGACAATTTTTTTTTTTTTTTAGAATCCCAAAAATCAGGGGAAAAAGAGTGGCGGATAACCAGAAAAGGTAACCTTGGGTATCGTGCATTTGTCAAAGCCAAGGTTTTATACCCGATATCTTGGTGTACAAGAAACGTCTTTTAAAATTTTAAAAACCCAGAAAACAAGAATCTTGTTCAGACATCAAAACTGGATAAGAACCAGTGATGTAAACCCAGTATGGAAACTTAAAACATAAAAGCCTATCAGACAAAAATTCCCTAACGTTTTGTACTAAGAAAATAAACTAGTACATTCAAAGACATAGCAAGAACAATATGAACAAAAATTGGGATAAGGGAAAACAAAGATTGGGCACTTACACAATAATGGCGGTTGCAGAGAAATTGCCGACTGAAGGAGAGGCTGCAAATATGAGCTTATGGACTCGAACAAACCGGAGGTCTTTTGTTTTTTCGGCTGGGAGAACATGCACGAGAAAGAGGTTCTCTGGGTTGGTCTCTGGTTTCGTCTTTTCTTCTTTTTTTTTTTTTTCTGATGCGTGTAAAATAAGAGGAAGGAGAAGACCTTGAATATATAATGGGAGAAAAGTGATAAAAAGGGTTAATCTGGGCCATTGGCCAGAATCCTCATGAAATCCAACGGTCAGGGAACGATGACATGATGGTACCGAAAAGGTGGCAGACGGATGATTGTGGGCAGGTTTCCAAGGTACTCAAGTACCATAAATGAGCAATACCCAAATGACGCGTGTCCATTTTCAAGTATATGACGGTACGGTTCCCGAAGAAAGTAGTTCAAAAGTTTCCTTCTCTTAGGATTCGAACAAATACTTTTGAGGGGGCAAGATGTTATACCCAGATTTCGAGCCATGTTAAATGTAACCTCGAAAGCTGGATTCGCAGTGAATGAACTCGTAAAGTCTAAAGTATGTTTCAAGACTAGACATCGAGCTTGCGAAGCTGAGACGACTTCGAATATGGTGGCCTCGAAATCCACACGATCTCGAAGGGTAGCACCCGAGATGCATCTATCCTCAGCGATGACCTCAGATCAGGGTTCCGAGCCTGATGCGCATACGATCTCGAAAGCCATGTGACCTCGGGAGATGTCATTAGCTCGAAAGTTGATGAAGACCTGGGAGAATACGACCTTGGAGATATATGATAATAACCTTGAGCATCTTCGAGTGTTGTCCATAAGAAACGTGGACAACATTTATTATTGTAAATCCCCTAAAATCATGGGATATTATTTGATTAGTTATACGCCCCCTGGTCTTCAGGGGACGTTTCCTTTTATATCGGATTACAGGCATTTAAAGCCATTTAATTTATTTGCAAATAAAGGGTAACTACCCAAAATATGTGGGATAATATTCTGCAATCTTCTCTATAAATAGAGAAGTCATGCACCATTGTAAATGACCGAATTGCTGAATCGGGAGAGAAAACTCTGAAGAATTCATCCTTGAAGAATTTTCAGAGATCATCTTGAGCTTAATAAAAAAGACTCGTGGACTAGGCAGATTTAACTGCTAAACCACGTAAAAATCGGGTTTTGTATTATCATATTTATATTGGCCATCACTGTTTATTGTTTACGTGCTCTTCTTTCACTGTTGGCGAAAAACGGCGTCAACACAACTCATTAACCACCGAGTCAACCGACGGAAGAGGACTGTGATGCAGGATTGTTCCACGAAGACCTTCAAACTCATCTCGAAGAGCCATCTAAAATGTAACAGACGTTGTGCGACTCTTCGAGCAATGTAAGGGGAAAATGCCCGTAACTCCGCTGATTCAGTCAAAGCAAGTTGATCCCACAGATTAGACATAGCTGTAATATCCAACATTTTCATAATACATTTCTTTATTATAAATCAGAGTTTCAATACATAAAATGTACAAGTTTCCAAATTTAAGAAATAGTAATGGAAAAATAGTGTTTAAAATATGATTTTATGTTTTTAATGAGATTAAAGAGAGAGAAACTTGAGTAGTCAAGTATTGGATTCAAATGTCATATAATTTTAATAGGGGATTTTTATAAAATTAAGAAATTTTTGCGAAAGGGCTTATTTGAAAAGAATTTTAGTATTTTGGGTCCAAAATTTTTAACCGCGTCCAAAATTTTAGTGTGTAATTTAAAAAAAAAAAAAAGAGAAGGCTTCAGCCTTTTAACCGAGCCTTTCTCTCTCCTTACTTTTTTTTCTTCTCTCTCTCTCTGTAGAGTCCCAGAATTTACTTAGCTAGTTAGATAGTAGTAGTAGTAGTAATAGCTAGTATTAGTTGTAGTATGTTTATAACTGTGGATTTTGGTTCAGACCGGGATTTAATTGGACACTCATAGTAACACTTGTAGATTTTCTAAGTTTAACCTATAGTTTAAGAATATTAATTTTAACCTAAGGTTTGATTAATATGACTGATATTGATGGTGATCTTTATTATATTATAAGGTTTAGATAGACCCAATAAGATAGTAACACTTATCATATGTATGATTATTAAGAAATTATTATTTTAATGATAAAATAAGAGAAATATAAGACTTAGTCTTCACCAAAATCTAATAGGAGCATGACATTTATCACAATTTTATTTATTTGTGAATTAGGTTGTAAATAGATTTTTCGTACCTTTAGGATACTGTAACTTCCGACCGTTTTTGACCCAGTTATATTAGAAATTTCGAAAAATAGTATTTCTTAAAAGTTGTAGATAATTTAATGAGCTTTCTAACGGTATAAAGAGAGTCCAAATCGGAGTTCTACAGCGTCAGATATGTTGATTTTACTGAAGGGGAGTTTAGAGTTACGAGATTTAGAGAGTTAGAAGTTAGGATTCTATTTGTTTTTATTATTTTAAAAATCAAGGTTTGAATCCTTAAATCTCTCTGAAAAATTTGAACAATTCCTAAGCCTTTAGCTGAAGGATATTCAAATATTTTCAATTAAATTTATTATTTTTATTCAAAGCTAAAAAGAAGATTTTTATTCCTAGAACTCTATAAATAAGACCTAGTACCCAGCCATTATTCACCTTTTACTCTAAGTTCAGAGGCTGCAAGATTGCTAGGAGAGTGTGAGAGTTAAACACCTGGGTTGGGGAATCATAAGCTTGATCATCATAAGCTTATCAAACACTTTGGGAAGTAAGGTTTTATGGTATTTCGGTTTGAGGTGTAGATTGGTCTTACAAGTCTTTGAGGTAAACCCGAAACTCTTTTTCATTTGTTTCATGTTATTTTCTTTCTCAAAGCCTTCTACTCAGTCCCCTAACCTCATTCTTATTTTGGTTAGGGAATCCAAGTTCTTAAGCACATAAGTTTCGGTAAGCATGTCTCTCAAATGGTTTAGTCTTCTCATTTCCTTTTCATCTCTTTCCTTCTTTCAACTCACTCTTGTTCATTATGGTTTTAGGAGTGTTCCAAAAGTCCCAACTCAGTCCATTATATCCCGGTAACTTTGGTAAGGAAAATAGGATAGAATCTATATGTGTATTGCTTATGTTATCTTATGTGTTATGTTATGAAATATGATATGTTATGAATATGTTATAAATGTGTTTGTTTGTAGGCTTGGGCTTATGCCTTATTTGACTAACAAGACCCCAAAAAGATTGTGGGCATATGCCTATTTAGCTGGTAGGACCCCACTAATCTCATGGGCATAAGCTTGTTTAGTCTATGGACCCCAAGTAATAATGGCCATTATAATAAGTGTATTATGTGTTATGATATGTCTTTACGTTATTATGAAATTGATTTGTATGACTATGTGTTAGATTTTTCCTTGCTGGGCATTAGGCTCATTCCTTTCTGTTTATGTGCAGGAAATAAGCTTTAGAGGCGGAAAGATTCGTGACGCTTAGAGGATGTGTATCGATGGTGAATGGAGTCAAGGGGTCGAGCGTTATTTGATTCGAGGATGTAGTCTCATTTTAATTTTTATGGTTTTATATGTATTTTCCGCATTTTCTTATGTAATTCTTTTCATTTAAATCATGTTTTTTGTTTTTAATGACAATGGAATCCCATATCCTTCTTAGTATTCTATTTTGTAAGTAACTCTTATTTTCACAAGTTACTCAATAAAATTATGGTATTTCCGCAAAATTGTAAGTTTTATGTATAGTTTCGTTAATGGTCCAAATAGTCTAGATTAGTGGGTCATTACACACTCTCTCTCTCTCTCTCTCGGGTGCGTGCGTCTGCCCGACCACCGAACATCCACCGGCGATCACCATTTATAGCCACGCGCTGGACTGTTGGATTCAGAGGCCTCCGAACTATCGACCACGCGGGAATCTAGAGCTCACTCGCCGATTAAACACCTCAACTGGTCATTTTAAGTTCGGCCACCCCGCGATTTCAAAGTTGCGATTCGGCCACCTCGGGCATCCGTTTGCCGATCCGTCACCACCATCGTGTTCCTCGTGTTGTGGGCTTCAAAACCCAATAACTTGTTCCTACACCTACCATAGTTGGGTGGTGGGCCCACCACGAGCCACCGCGATCCACCGTAGACCAACGGTCGAAACTTAGTGTTCGAGGTTTCGAAGTACGTTTTGAGTCTCAGAAAATCACCGTTTGACTTGTTGTGGTACCCGATCATTGTGGTATAAATTCTTTGACCTATATTGTTATTGATTAGAGTAATTGTTATTATGTATATTTATAGTATATAATTATATATTGTTGATATATTGAATATTTTTCTGTAATTATACTGGTTGTCTGGAATTATATGTATTTTTGATACAGGTTTTGATTTTGGGATTGTCCACTTTATAGCCGTTGTGCTGTCCAATTTTCTAGAAAATATTAAATATTAAATAAATTATAAAAATACATATTTAATTGATTTTCCATTAATATGGAAATTATTATGATTAATTAATTTTAATTATTATTGTTATTGTTTTGTTAAGTAAATCAAGAATACAGTTTCATGTATATATATATATATATTAAAAGTGTGATTTATAGTAAACCTATTATTTAATCATTATTATTGTATATTAATATTTTTGTTGATATTTGAATATTAAAATAATATCAAATATTAGTTTCTTACAGTTATTGATATTTGTAAGACCAGTGAATTTTGGAGAAATATATTTATTATATCACTGGAATTGATATTATGACTAATTAATAATAATATAAATATTTATATTTATATTATTATCATTATATTGATTATTTCAATTTTATGTTAAAAATATGATTTCTGTTGACGCGGTTCTTCGGCAACAGGTAATTAAGAGAAGAAGAGAAAGAGATTAGTACTTAAAAGTAGAACCGCCGCAGATATGAAATCTTTGTGAAAAGAACTAGGTGACCCTAAACACGTTTTTAAGTGGTTCGAAGGTTAAAATCCTTCTACTCCACTAGTCAATATTATTGATATTTTCTGGGTAATTGGTTTACAAAATATATAGTTCTTACAAGACTATTTTTTCCAACCCCTATCAATTCCCAGGGTCTCCATATTTATAGGAGAAGGCACCTGGAAATTGGTAGGGAGGTCATCCCGTGACCTTTCCATTTGTCATATCAAGTCTGTGATATTCATGATTAATTCCTAAACCTGACACACAAGTGTGGTCTAATCAGTATGGAAGGAGACAATGGGCCGCACGGCCCAACCCGTCCGTGGGTGTCTGAATACCCACGTTCCTGCTGCGTGTCCGAGAAGTCAGGGGGATATCGGACACGTGATGGGAGGATTATGCACGTTTATCTTGCGTGTTGACTTCCCATAGGGTCAGAGCTTCCTGAGAAGCTCGCTGCTGGAACAATCCATAACCCGAGCTTATCCGTCAGTGGTCGCCGGATGTTGTTCCCAGCTCCTGGTGCAACAAGAGGGAGCAGGAAACTCCATCCCCTCGAGCTAGAAAGGGCCCGTCCTGAAGATAAAGCCTCTGGCCTGTGGGAGCCTCGGGCTAAATCATGTTTAGTCCGAGGCTCGTCCTGCTAAACAGCCCGTGGGAAAGCCAGGGCGTACATCTGCCCCCCAAGCTCCTGCTCGTGGTCCATGACGTCAGATATGGGAGACCACAGTAGGGGCTTTTAGACTTCTCCCACAACCCTTCGCATTCCATGCTTTTCGCATGCGTCTGATACGTGGAACGCCGTGGGTGGCGACGGTACACTCTACGAGAACCGCATTAAATGGCCTAGCCTACTGTCCAGCCGTCGTTTCACATTTCGAGTGGAGGGTCTCCCAGGAGCCTTTTACACGTGATCCTCCCTTGTATAAAAAAGGGGGTGGTCATCCCACGCACGGGCCACTTTACCATTCAGAACCTCTCAAATTTCCTTCTTTTCTCTCTGACCTTCCGAAGAACAAAACCCTCATTTCCATTGCTCTCATCTTCTCCGTTCACGAAGCTTAAGCGTGCGAGTTCCTTCAAGGCCTTGGAGACTACTGTGCCAACGAAGCTCCTACCAGCGCAGCAACCTCGCTCACCATCCAACCCTATACTGTAAGTCTTCTGTCCCTGTTTATTTTTGAAAGCATGCCACTGTAGCCTAGGTAAATTTTTTTTACTGTAGCCACATGCAGAGGTTTTCTGGGTCGCGCGGATATGGAGGGTGATGGCCCTTCTTAGATTAGGGCACACTTGCCATGGGACATCGCCTTAGAACATGGGTTCCATGATTCGCTCTTAGGAACAATTTCTGGGTAGGATCCTTAGGAATTTTGGGTGCAAAAACCGGGTAGCTTAGGGAATACGCCTTAAAAGCGGTTTTGCCACGCCTTGCCTGTTGAAACTTTCCCCCCAAGGCAATTTTTTTACTCTGAGCCATCTGACACACGAATTCCGAGTAATCTGGGATCTGTTGAGGGCATAGGCGCGTGTTCCTTGGAACGCGTGGCACCACTCTCCACGGGCTGGGCTTACCCCAGCTCGTGTACTTAATACTTGCTTCACTCTCCTGCTTGGGTCGCCTTTTCTAAAGTGTTTTCTTTTGTTCGATAGGCGACCAGATGGCTCCAAAGAGAAATCTGCCACAGAAGAATGTGGGAAGTTCGGCCTCCCAGAAGGATAAAGGAAAGGCGGTGGTGACCAGCTCGCCAATTCCTCACTTTGGGCCGGCGGTGGAGAAGCAGGCCGAGGTGGCTCCTGACGCGTTTTTCGAGGCGGAGAGAATCATCTCGAAGATAACCAGCCAGGCAAAGATCACCAAAATCTTCCTTAACCACAACATTCCTCTGGGGAAGACCTCCGTGATCGCCCGACCTGCTGCGGATGGGGAGAGGAGCTGCACGCCGCTCGACGAGTCGTTCGTGGCCTGGAGCGGGGAACACTTCAAGGCAGGGGCCTTCCTCCCCCTAGATCAGTATTTTGCTGATTTTCTGAACTATGTGGGGTTGGCCCCATTTCAGCTCCCCCCCAATTCATACCGTCTGCTGGCGGGACTGAGGTATTTGTTCCAAAAGCATGAGTGGGAGGTCCCCACTCCTGCTGATATCCTATATTTCTTCTGCCTCAAAGCCAGCCCGGACCAGCGGGGGCGAGGCGACGGGTTCTATTAATTAACCCGCTTCCCTAACACAGCAGCAGTGATCGAGCTGCCGAGCCATCCAAACGACTTCAAAGACCAGTTTTTTATGTCTACTGGGTTCCGAAACTGCGATCATCATTATTTCAACCGCCCTCGTAAGTAATCCTCCATTTAGCTCGCCTTTTAACGGTTATCTTATTTTAGCTCGTCCCTTATTCCAATTCTGATTTCAACCAACCTTGCAGCCATCTACTCGAGGACCGAAAAGTCCGTGACCCTCGGGGGTCAATACGATACACTGGCGAACCTGCCCCCCAGTGAGAAAGACTACCGCGTGCTCGTGACGGACGAGGCGATGGTATTCTGCAAGCTGATTTTCCCAAATCAGACTTTGAATTTGAAAAGGCCCCGGGGTCCTCCCCCAGCCCGCGACAACAGGCCGATCGTCGCGGAGGAGGTCGCAGATGATGAAGGCGAGGAAGAAGGTGAGGAAGTTCCTCTGGTGAGGAACAGGAAGAGGAACTTGGAGGTCGCCCAGGGGATGAGCGAGGAGAGGGCCCAATCCGGAGCAGCCGCGGGTCCTTCCGGTCAAGGTAACTCTTACTTATTTAAGAACGTAGATAGGGCCACTGCAGACCCCCGGCTGGTTAGGTTCAACCCTAGGCAGCTCGTCCATCGTCACCCAAGGAATCCGAACCTGGACACGCTCCTGCTCCACTGCGTTGACCAGCTCGTGCTGGACAACCAAGAGAGTCGGCCCAAGGGTACCGTAGTAGTAGATAATACCCTAGCCTTTAGGTCGGCCATTTTTGAGGAGTACGGGACCAATTTATGCACGTGGCCTGCGCTCCAGAGGGGCGTCTACGCTCCGGGGATTAGGCAGTACGTAGAAGAGTCCAGCCCCGATTCAGAACCGGACCTAGAACCTTCGCCAGTTAGTGAGATAATCGTCCTAGGCTCTTCCAGCTCGGGGGGTAGGGCTCCCTTAGTATTTGCTTTCTTATTGCCTTTATTTCTGTATGATTGCTAATAACCGTGTTTTTTGCTCTTTGGCAGAAGAGATGTCTCAGCCCGGGAATAGTCTGCGGGGCGTTGTGTTCAGTGGGAATCCCCCAACGGGGCCGAGGTTAAAGAGGCTTCGCGAGTCCAAGAGCTCGACCGGGGCCTCCACCAAATCCCCAGCTACGGAGAAGGAGAGAGACCCGCCATCCCAGGCCGCGGGGGCGAACCTCCCTGTCGCCAGGACAGGACTCATGCATCCGCCACCCCAACGATCTCCACTGGCCGCCCAGGACGGGGTAATAGAGGTCGGGAATCTGGCCGCGGCAGCCCCGGACGTGCGTATCCCGGTCGACCCCCGGGCTCTGGAGAAGATGCCCGAAGCATTCCGGGGTACGGTGTACGAGTCGGCCAGCTACGCCGTCAGCCACTATTACAATATCAGGGAGAAGGAGCTCCGGGCCATCGAAACAACGAGCCCGGTCCGAGTTATAGAATCTGCTATGGACATGACTTTAACGGTAAAGTGCCCCCTTCTTCTAAGGCTTTGACACTCACACGCCGCCTTTCTCCTTCCAGTTTGCTAATTTATCATTCTTTTCTTGCAGGGCATGGCTGCCGCCTATAGAGGCATCGTTAGGACCAAGGCCCAGCTCGAGGGTTTGGAAGCAGATCGCCAGACTGCCCTCCAGGAGTCTCAGGAGGCGAGAGACGCCCTGGCGGCCTCCAAAGCCGAGCTAGAGAAGGTCCGCTCGGAGAACCAAGAGATTAAACGCTCCCTGGCCGCATCCGAGCTAGAGAAGCTTCGCTCCGAGAACCTAGAGCTTAAAAACTCCCTGGCCGCATCGCGGGCAGACCTTGAGGTGGCAAAGGCCGAAGTCCAGGCCTCCCAGGCCGCCCTGAAAGACGAGCGGGTCGTGTCGGAGCAGTCCTTACAGGACCTATTCTATCACTGCTGGTCCCACAATCCGGACGCGGACTTCTCCTTCATGCCGCCGGACCTCTGGGCATTCCTGTTGCCGCGGCTTCAAGCCCGCCTGAATAAGGAGGCTCCTCCTTCGGAGACTGGAGAGGCTTCTGCCGCGGCGGAACAAGGCGAGACCGCGACCTCCAAAGGGCCAGCTGATGGGGCTTAGGATGCTCCTCGTTTACGCACTTTGAGCATTTTTTTTTTTATTGTAATTCTCTTTTTGTGTGGGGCGTTTCCGCCTCGAGACATTTTGCTCAGCCAGTTTTATATATATACTTGTATGCATTTGGTCACAATTTATCTTTTTATTTTTATGACTTAGTTCAAGTTAACATTATTTGTGTCCCGGGCTCTCTAAAGAAGATCTGCGTTCAACAAATTTTAGTTAATTCTTAAGTTTTATGACCTGGTTAAGACCAGGAACTTATTTTGAAAAAACTCAGATCGCGTCAACATTTATCCGTATCCCGGGCTCTTTTAAAGAAGAACCACGGTTAACAAATTTTAGCTAACTTCTAAGTTTTCCGACCTGGTTAAGACCAGGAACTTATTTTGAAAAAACTTAGATCGCGTTAACTTTTATCCGTATCCCGGGCTCTTTAAAGAAGAACCACGGTCAACAAATTTTAGCTAACTTCTAAGTTTTATGACCTGGTTAAGACCAGGAACTTATTTTGAAAAAAACTTAGATCGCGTTAACTTTTATCCGTATCCCGGGCTCTTTAAAGAAGAACCACGGTCAACAAATTTTAGCTAACTTCTAAGTTTTATGACCTGGTTAAGACCAGGAACTTATTTTGAAAAAACTTAGATCGCGTTAACTTTTATCCGTATCCCGGGCTCTTTAAAGAAGAACCACGGTCAACAAATTTTAGCTAACTTCTAAGTTTTATGACCTGGTTAAGACCAGGAACTTATTTTGAAAAAACTTAGATCGCGTTAACTTTTATCCGTATCCCGGGCTCTTTAAAGAAGAACCACGGTCAACAAATTTTAGCTAACTTCTAAGTTTTATGACCTGGTTAAGACCAGGAACTTATTTTGAAAAAACTTAGATCGCGTTAACTTTTATCCGTATCCCGGGCTCTTTAAAGAAGAACCACGGTCAACAAATTTTAGCTAACTTCTAAGTTTTATGACCTGGTTAAGACCAGGAACTTATTTTGAAAAACTTAGATCGCGTTAACTTTTATCCGTATCCCGGGCTCTTTAAAGAAGAACCACGGTCAACAAATTTTTGTTAACTTCTAAGTTTTATGACCCGGTTAAGACCAGGATAGGACTTAGTTTGTGATGACTCTTATCCGTAGATAAAAATTAACACCTAAGTCGTTAAGGAGACCTGGATATATCCAGGTACCATATGCCCCCCAAGTAACTGGGAAAGGGCCTTTCGTTGTTACTTTAAAATTACACTTGCAAATAACGAGAAACATTTGATTTTTATTTATACATGGAAGGTGACCTTCTAGGTCTTACAAATGTTTATTGATAATATTTCTTTAGGTGGATTGCATTCCAAGTCCGCGGGACCGCCCCTCCACCAAGTCGAGCTAATTTATACGTCCCTTCTTTGATGACTTCGATGACCTGGTATGGTCCTTCCCAGCTTGGTCCCAAAACCCCATCTTTGGGATCTTTCCCGGCCAGGAAAACTCTCCTCAAGACCAAATCGCCGACGCTAAAGGCACGTCTTTTGACCTTAGTGTTGAAGTAGCGAGTGATTTTCTGTTGATAATGGGTGAGCTGGAGTTGTGAATCCTCTCGCCTCTCATCCATCAAGTCTAAGGAGTGGCATAGGAGCTCGTGGTTCTTGTCTTGTTCGTAGGACCGGACCCTGTGCGACAGGACCTTCACCTCCACGGGGAGGACCGCTTCACTTCCAAAGGTTAGGGAGAAAGGAGTGTGACCCGTGGGAGTCCGATGTGAGGTCCTATAGGCCCACAGAACTTGGGGGAGCTGTTCTGGCCAGATCCCCTTTGCCTCATCTAGCCTCTTCTTGAGGCTTGCCTTCAGAGTTTTATTGACAGCTTCGACCTGGCCGTTCGCCTGGGGATAGGCCACGGATGAGAAGCTTTTCACAATTCCGTGCTTTTCGCAAAATTCGGTGAACAGGTCGCTGTCAAATTGAGTGCCATTGTCGGAAACGATCTTTTTGGGTAGGCCGAATCGACAAACGATGCTTTTAACCACGAAGTCTAGCACCTTTTTTGATGTTATTGTCGCCAACGGCTCTGCTTCGGCCCACTTTGTGAAGTAGTCAATGGCTACCACGGCGTAACGGACCCCGCCCTTTCCGGTGGGCAGGGCGCCTATTAGATCTATGCCCCAAATGGCGAAGGGCCAGGGAGACGATATCATTTTTAGCTCGGTCGGGGGTGCTCGTGCAACCGCGGCGAACCGCTGACATTTGTCGCACTTTTTTACATATGAGATCGAGTCTTTGGCCAGAGTCGGCCAGTAAAAACCCTGCCGAAGGATCTTCAAGGCCAGGCTTTGCCCCCCAGTGTGATCTCCGCAGAATCCGTCATGAACTTCCTGCAGGATGGCCTTCGCTTCACTTGGAAGAACACACCGGAGGAGAGGTAATGAATGCCCACGTCGGTACAACACCCCCTCGACTAGCGTATATCTCGGAGCTTGATAAAGGACTCGCCGTACGTCGTTGCGCCCTTCGGGTAACTTGCCCTCGACGAGGTACTCAACAATGGGAGTCATCCAGGTCGGCCTGATGTCAATCATCTCAATATCTGCTCGATCTCCGTCTATGCTTGGTTTGTCCAAGAACTCAATTGGCACCAACCCCAGGGTTTCTGCCTCCCTCGAGGTGGCGAGCTTGGCGAGAGCATCTGCATTGGCGTTCTGCTCCCGAGGTATCTGCTCGATCGACCCTTGCCCAAACGTAGACAATTCGGATTTTACCTTAGCCAAATAAGAGGCCATCTTGGGACCCCGCGCCTGATACTCGCCTAGGACCTGATTCACCACGAGCTGGGAGTCGCTGAAGCATTGGACAGAGCTTGCCTTTAGCTCGCTAGCTATCCTAAGTCCGGCTAACAAGGCCTCGTACTCTGCCTCGTTGTTGGACGCCTTGAACCCGAACCTCAGCGCCGAATGGAATCTATGTCCTTCTGGGGATATTAGAATGATTCCGGCCCCGGAGCCATTCTCGTTAGATGAGCCATCAACGAAGATCCTCCACGATGAACCTGAGGAGGTGAGCTGCTATGAATCTTCCGATGGGATCTCACGGAATCCCGCGCATTCTGCCACGAAGTCGGCCAAGGCTTGACTTTTTATGGTAGTTCGGGGAGTATAGAAAATCTCGAACTGACTGAGTTCGACCGCCCACTTTAGCAAGCGTCCCGAGGCTTCAGGCTTTTGCAAAACCTGCCTTAGAGGCTGATCGGTCATGACGTGTACAGAGTGGGACTGGAAGTATGGCCTGAGTTTTCGCGAGGCCGTGATTAGGCAGAACGCCAGTTTTTCCATCAACGGGTACCTTGACTCAGCTCCGAGGAGTCTCTTGCTGATGTAATAAACCGGTTTCTGAGCCTGGTCCTCTTCTCGCACCAGAACGGCACTAGCTGCGTCCTCAGTCACGGCCATGTAGAGGAAAAGAGGTTCTCCTACCCTGGGCTTTGATAGCACAGGTGGCTCAGCTAGGTGCGTTTTTAGGTCGAGGAATGCGCCCTCGCATTCTACTGTCCATTCGAACTTCTTGTTTCCGCGGAGCAGGTTGTAGAAAGGCAGGCACTTGTCGGTCGATTTGGAAATGAACCGGTTCAGTGCTGCCACCCTTCCTGTGAGGCCTTGGACATCTTTCCGCGACCTGGGGGATGGAAGCTCGAGCAGTGACCTGATCTTGTCGGGATTTGCCTCGATTCCTCGGGTATTGACTATGAAACCCAAGAACTTCCCCGATGCGACACCGAAAGTGCATTTCTGAGGATTGAGCCTCATGCCATATTCTCGCAGTACGTTAAAACATTCTTCCAGGTCGGCGACATGGTTGGTGGCAGTCTTTGACTTGACAAGCATATCATCGACGTACACTTCCATGTTTTTCCCGATCTGATCCGCGAACATTCTATTTACCAGCCTTTGGTAGGTAGCCCCGGCATTCTTAAGACCGAACGGCATGACCTTATAACAATAGACATTAGTCGGGGTCATAAAGCTGGTATGATCCTGGTCTGCTGGATTCATCGCGATCTGATTGTAGCCCGAGTACGCGTCCATGAAGGACATGAGCTCGTGCCCCGCCGTGGCATCCACCAGTTGATCGATCCTCGGCAACGGAAAGCAATCCTTGGGGCAGGCTTTATTCAGGTCGGAAAAGTCGATACAGGTCCGCCACTTGCCATTGGGTTTTGGAACTAACACGGGATTGGCAACCCAAATGGGAAATCTGGCTTCGCGGATAAAGCCACATTTTTTGAGCCGGGCCACTTCTTCTTCAAGGGCCTCGGCTCGGGTTGTCCCTAAACGCCTCTGCTTTTGAGACTTTGCAGGGACGCTTTTGTCTAGGTGAAGCGTGTGCATGATTACGCTCGGACTGATCCCTATCATGTCCTTGTGCGACCATGCGAATACGTCTAGGTTCTTTTTCAGAAACGCAGTCAGATCCGCCTTTCTTCTATCGCAGAGGTTCTTTCCGAGCTTCACCGTCCGTGACGGATTTTGTTCATCGATGCCTACCTCCTCGAGATCTTCAATAGCTTGGAGCTCGGACCTGTCCTCGCCTACTCGGGGGTCAATGTCCTCGCTTAAGGCGAGCTTTTCGTCTTTGGAAACCCGAGGTTTTTCAATCTCCGGGGCCGCCTTGGGTCCCTGCGATTCCTCTTCATCCTGAATGGCCATCGCCACCTGCCCGGGTTTAGATTTTCCCTTCATGGAAATGCTGTAGCATTCCCTGGCAGCGAGCTGATCGCCCTTGATAGTGCAGACCCCTGTCGAAGTAGGGAACTTCATGGCGAGGTGCCGGACGGATGTGATAGCTTCGAAAGCAACGAGCGTTGGTCGGCCCAAAATTGCATTGTAGGCAGCGGAGCAGTCAATGACTACGAATTCGAGCAGTTTGGACACTGTTCGGGACTCGTCGCCTAGGGTGATCACCAGCTCGATCGTTCCTATCGCTGCTGACCCTTCGCCTGAAAAACCATATAGCATCATCGAGGTTGCCTTTAGCTCGGAGACGGTCAGACCCATTTTTTCTAAGGTGGAACGGAATAGGAGATTCACCGAGCTCCCATTGTCCACTAACACCCTCCTTACTCTCCGGTTGGAGAGCTGGACTGCTACGACCAAGGGATTGTTATGAGGGAATTGGACATGGCCCGCGTCTTCCTCCGTGAAAGTGACTGGTTGTTTCTCTAATCTTTGTTGTTTTGATTGACGCTGTTCCGGGACGAACTCCCCTCCATTGTGGGCCTTCAACTCATTTATGTACCTCTTCTGGGCGCCTCTGCTCGTGCCAGCCATGTGTGGCCCTCCAGAGATGGTGGAAATCTCTCCCTCGACCACGGGGGGAGGGACGTCCTGATCTACTCGAGGTCCAGGTTGACTGGCTGGGATCTCCGGAGCGGGTCGACCTGTCGGGACCCTGTTCCGCGAGTATTGCGCCAACGGACCTGCTCGGATGAGAGTCTCGATTTCATCTTTGAGGTGCCTGCAGTCGTCGGTATTGTGCCCGACGTCGTTATGAAAACGGCAGAATTTGGAAGCGTCTCTCTTTCCCTTAGGGTGCTTTATTGGCTCCGGTCTTTTCCAGGGGACTCGCGTAGCGATGGCCAGGAAAATATTCTCTCTGGTTTGGGTGAGCTCGGTATACGTTGTGAACACGGGCTTGAATTTATCTACGGACTTATTCTTCTTTTGACCGTGCTGGACGTTTTCACCATTCCCTTTTCTTTTGCCGCCACCGGGCTGGTTGCTCTGCGTGACGTCGGGAGTCGCTACTACGATCTCTGTTCCCGCCCCAGCGGGCTTCTCGAGGGCCTGGCTGGTCCCCGCGGCTGAAGCTTCAGCTTCCTCCAAGTTTATCCATTCTTGGGCTCTGTTAAGGAATTCACTAACTGAGCTGACCCCCCTCCTTTGAATATCCTTCCACAGATCTCCGCCTACTAGGATCCTGGTCTTCATAGCCATGAGTTTGGAGCTGTCGTCGGCGTCTCTGGCTCGAGCAGCGACATTTGCAAATCTGCTCAAGTAGGCTTTTAGCGTTTCTCCAGGTTGCTGTCTCACGTTAGCTAGGGAGTCGGCCTGGACCCTGGCGGCCTGAGAGGCGCGGAATGCCCTCTTGAAGTCAGCCGAAAAGGTCTTCCAGGAGCTGATTGACTGCCTTTTACTTTGTTTGAACCACTGCCTGGCAGGTCCAGTTAGGGTGGAAGGAAAGATCAAGCAACGAAGCTCTGGCCCGATGTTATGAGCCATCATTAGGGTGTTGAACATCCCTAAGTGGTCAGATGGGTCTCCATCCCCGTTGAACTTTGACAAGTGAGGCATACGAAAGCCAGAAGGGTATGCCGTTGCTGCTATGTTGGGGGCGAAGAGCTCCATCTCATCCCCTGAATCATATTCGTCTTTTTCTTTCTCCGACAGGAGCTTCTTCATCAGCTCCTCCATTTGAGTTAAGCGCTCTAGGGTTTTGTCCTGAGATCCTGGGTTATTCCGGGGCTGTTCAACAGCTCCGGACCCGTTGTACATATTAGGCGGGTTATTGCCCCTCCTATCTGGAGATAGGTCATTTGGGGCATTCCCGCCATTACGTACTTCGGATCGGACCCCAACTGAGCGCGCCTGGCTACCATCCCTAACTGGACCCTCTCTGTGAGAGTTGAGGCGATCTCGAAGGTCGCCTCCATGGGAATTATGGTGACTTTGTGCTGAACTTAGTCGCTGTCGCAGGTCTCCTCCCGAAAGATCACTCCGTGCACTACCGGTCCAGTGACTCCTGCTGGACAGGCTCGATGTGCGTCTTTGGCGGCTCCGACCTGCTCCTCCTCCCGGCGCCCTGCTGCAGCGGGAAGGCCCGGCCGATGGAGGGTCTCTCCTACTATTTCCGTAGGTCGGGATGTCTCGGACGATCTGAGGAGACGGATATCTGATGGGAGAAGGAGGATGCCTGACCGGAGAGGCGATCCTAGTGCCGTCTGGACGGACTAAATTTGGTGGGGGCCTCTCGGCCTTGCCAGCTTGATGGTTTCGCGCTGGGCGATCTGGACGAGGAACTGGACGTTCTTCGGGGACGGGCTGACGTCTCCGGATCTCCTCGGCCCTCCTTTGGGAATTTCCCCTATCTCTTCTGGGCGTCCTCGAGGAAGGCTGAGAGCTAGGGGTTGATGTCCTAACCGAACGGCTGTACTGCTGCGGTTCGATCTGAGGCATTTCCCTGAAGTTCGCCTCTTGATGGCGTGATGAAGGGGTGGAGTTGGCTGCAGGGAGTCTACCCGAACGGCTATGCCTGGATCGATTACTCCGGCGAGACTTAGGAGCCTCGCCTTGCCTCTCTCCAACGTTACCGTTGGTTGTGAGAGGGGGTAGTCGACTCAGAATATCCTGGATTGCTGACCAGCTGCTGCTAGCTGGCTCCTCAGCTGAGCATTCTCCATCTCCACCGCAGTATAATAACATGGATTCGGATTAGGCGGCCGGGGCGCCGAACTACCAGTGTCGTCTTGGCCGGCCGGCTGCTTTCCTGGCCTTTGCTGGACTTCAGGAACTTGCTCCTCGGGGAGGGCAACATGGCGGGCCTCCTGCCCATCATGCTGTTCTGTCTCGTTGCCATGTTTGGATCGAGTGGTCACCATAGTTGTATGTTTGTGGTAGTACTAATTGGACTTGCTCTCAATGAAAGCACCAAACTGTTGACACGGTTCTTCGGCAACAGGTAATTAAGAGAAGAAGAGAAAGAGATTAGTACTTAAAAGTAGAACCGCCGCAGATATGAAATCTTTGTGAAAAGAACTAGGTGACTCTAAACACGTTTTTAAGTGGTTCGAAGGTTAAAATCCTTCTACTCCACTAGTCAATATTATTGATCTTTTCTGGGTAATTGGTTTACAAAATATATAGTTCTTACAAGACTATTTTTTCCAACCCCTATCAATTCCCAGGGTCTCCATATTTATAGGAGAAGGCACCTGGAAATTGGTAGGGAGGTCATCCCGTGACCTTTCCATTTGTCATATCAAGTCTGTGATATTCATGATTAATTCCTAAACCTGACACACAAGTGTGGTCTAATCAGTATGGAAGGAGACAATGGGCCGCACGGCCCAACCCGTCCGTGGGTGTCTGAATACGCACGTTCCTGCTGCGTGTCCGAGAAGTCAGGGGGATATCGGACACGTGATGGCAGGATTATGCACGTTTATCTTGCGTGTTGACTTCCCATAGGGTCAGAGCTTCCTGAGAAGCTCGCTGCCGGAACAATCCATAACCCGAGCTTATCCGTCAGTGGTCGCCGGATGTTGTTCCCAGCTCCTGGTGCAACAAGAGGGAGCAGGAAACTCCATCCCCTCGAGCTAGAAAGGGCCCGTCCTGAAGATAAAGCCTCTGGCCTGTGGGAGCCTCGGGCTAAATCATGTTTAGTCCGAGGCTCGTCCTGCTAAACAACCCGTGGGAAAGCCAGGGCGTACAATTTCTTTTATAAAATGACTATTTGAATATATACATTCATATACGTATTGTTTTTGAAGTATTTTGTTATTAATATTGAAATAAGTTTATTTATAGATGATAATTATTATTGTTGTTGGGATTATTATTATCATAAGAGTACATTATCTTATGAGCAAGGTTTAAAACATGGTTTTATATGAAGAGTTATTTGCATTACGTTGATAATAATTATTATTATCATTTATATAGTTTATGGTATTGTTAATATACACTATCAATAGTGTATATTTATGATTTTGATAGAGTTTAATATATGATGTGCCTTGAATAGGATTTGTATGGATTTGATTGATTGACTCTTGGTGAGCAGTTTTAAAATAAGCTAAGGACCTAAGGTAAGTAAATCTCACCTTTTGTGCTTAAGTGTAAGATGCATGACTACATTGATTGTGTACATCTAATGAGTTAAGTATGGTATGATGATGATGATGCATATGATAAGTATGTGAAGAATGATTATATGAATATCATAAAGGTGTTGTGTGATATGTAATTGATGAATTTCGTGATATGTGAAATATGTCTTACTTGGTTAAGATTGATATGAATTATGTGCAAGTATGTGTTCTTATGTTGATTAATATGTGGATTACTTTTATGTTCATGATTTTTGTTATGTGTTATGATATATGAAGCATTTAAGTTTTTAGGCTGGAAACCTTAGACCTGAGCCATAGCTCTACGTTAAGGTATAACAACGCCACCAAACCAAAGCTTCATGTATTATGACTAAAGATGTTTTGAGTTATATGAGATGTGATACAATGCCTTGATTGAATACCATCAAACATGAATCATGAACATGAACATTGGCATTTCAGCATCTACATGTATGCATGACATGTATAGTTATGTGATACATTATTATGTGATATAAGACCATGCATATGAATATGAGAAAAGTTATGAAATGCCTTGAAAAAGTCTTATGTAAAGTTGAACATTTTAATGACACAAGGCTTAAGCAAAGTGATAATAAGATGTTAAAAGGGTGCCACTGTTTCGATGAAGCAATTAAGTAAGTTCAGTAAAGAAGACGAAGGTCTATAAGGCTTATAGTGGCTGCCCACTGGTATGGGCTAGGTCAGAGTTGACCATTCAGATATGTTTGCCATGTTTCCGTCTTTCTCCTCCATATGTGTAATAAGTATGGCAGCTATGGCAACGATGAAATGAGTGTTATGATGAGCCTAGCTGCGATGATGGCTAGCCGGAGGAGAACCCATGAGATTCTATATGATATGTGTAACAAGCCCTGCAGGCATTGGCCGAATCAAACAGTGTGCACAAGTGATATTGGGCCCATAAAAATGTGAAACTAAAAGAAAGAGCATAAAAGTAAAGTTTGAAAGTGCATGAGCAATAAATGAAATGCATAAGTATATAAGTCAGCATATTAGTATATGTGCACTACAAACTCACGGACTCAGTAGCAATGCAATAATGGTTTAGAGTTTTCATATGGCTACATTAAATTTAAAGTAATGTAATAATTTCTACTAATAAGTTTATATAAAAGTTTTAAATTTTTCTGTATTTCTTCGTATCATTTTATTTAATTATTTGGGTCAAGTGCCTAACATACTTGTAAACCCTAGAATTACGAGTATGTGGCGGATGTACCCTACCTTAGGGACGTTACAATAGCAGAATAAAATTCCTGAACGCTCATGTTATTCTGTTGAAGGGCCCGAATGTCAATCTCCAACTGATACTGCTTTGCGAAATTAGACTGTGTATACAACATTTCCAAGTGCTCCCAAACTTCCTTCGCCGTCTCATATTTCGCCAACTGGATACCGATTGATTGTTGAATCGAGTTGTTAATCCAAGTGATGATTTTTGAATTGTTGGCATCCCAAAGATCCAACAGTTCTGCAAAGCTCTCATCCTTATCGTCCTTCGGTTTCGTGGAAGTTCCAGAAACATAACCCCACATACGTTTCCCTTTCAAAAAAAATTTCATGACATAATGCCAATACGAATAATTATGCCCATTCAATTGCACATTGATGGACTGAAGAGAATCATCTTTTGCGCCAGCCATGACGAACAATCGAAATCGAAATAGACAGAACAAAGTGCGAAATCCCCAAGATTGGTGCGAAAACCTCAAAATCAAAGCCAAAGACAGAGCCAAATTCCTAAAAAAAAAAATCGGGGCGAGTTTGATCACCGAGATTGTAATCCTAGCGCAACCAAATCGAGGGTACTCAAGAACCTGGCTCTGATACCATGATAATTTTGTAAATAGACAAAGGAGATTTGAGAGAGAATCAAAATGGAGGCTAGGTTTTCATTATGTTGTAAAGATGATAATAAGAGTACAAGAGAAACAAAATATATAGCCAAAATAATGAGAGGCTAAAAGACTAAACTACCCTTACATATTAATAAAACTTATATTATTAACATTATATATATAATTTATGGATATTCTATATTTTAAACTTTATTTTTGGCCAACTACCCATTTTATGTGGCCTTATTTTTTTGTCCGTGTCTATAGAAACTATGTAAAATTTTACCATATTTTTGTACAATTCTAAAAAGAAAAGGAAGTTTCAACACCCCAAACTTAAGCTTAATCTAAAGCCACTCAAGTTTTAGGATTTCATCTTATCTCATTCTCATCTACCTCATTCTCATGGTCACTCACCACTCACTATTACTAATCTATCTCACTTTCCCTTATGTCTTCCCCTCTCTCTCATTCTTGCTCTTTCTAGGTCACTATTTTTTCCATTTACACTTTCTTCATGCATAATGTTCCTCTCTGTCGCATCCTCTCTCATTCTTACTCTTTCTAGGTCACTATTTTTTCCATTTACACTTTCTTCATGCATAATGTTCCTCTCTGTTGCATCCGGTTGCAGATCTTCTCAGCCTACGACATTTTTTTAAAAGTAAAATCTTATATCTCTTCTAGTGTCACTCCGCCTATCTTTATCTCTCAATTTTCCTCACGCGGTGCGTGCCACTCTCTCTCTCACGATTTTCTTTTCTCGTTGACTCTTTTAATTGACTAGTAGAGGAAAGTAAGCCTTGCAACCCTAATTTTTTTTAACATATGGGTTTCAGGACCTATGGTGGAGCTTGGTTTAGGGTATAAGGACTTTTGTTTTCAGGAGCTCCGAGTGCGGTTATAGTGCATGGCTTCGGTGGAGTCTTCTCATGGAGGCATCTAATGGGGATCGAATGGTATTCTAAGTTTATCTAATGAGAGTATGCCTATACTATTTTTTTCTTTTCTCTAATATATTTTAAGTAAGTTTGTATGTTGTAAATCTTTTGGTACATTTTTTTTTCTTTTATCTCATCAATATTCATTCACTACTTCCCCCAATATTCTCTGTTTTATTCATTCTTATTGTTTTCTTTTTTCCTGTGATGGTATTCACTAATTCCTTAATTTCTTTATCTCCTGTACCTATAAAGTGTTAATTTGATGTATAAAATTAGTTATTTTAAGATTATTTTTAAAATTGTGTTAGGCAAATTGACATTAAGAAAATATATATTTGTGAAGTGGTGCCAATTCTTTTTTAACAATTGCTACTCTCTTAACTTTTTTTTTTTAACTTTTTTAACAATGGTTGATTAACTTTGTAACTGATATTACAAAGGTTGTAAAATTTTTAAAAATGTTTATTTATGACTTCTATGAAAGAATGTGTGTAAAAGGAATAAATCTATTAAGATTCTGTTAAAATAAGTTAGAGAAAAATAATATTTTGTTAAGCCACAACAATTTTTGTTTCATAGCCATTTATAATATCGGTAGGATGGTAAGATATAAGATACATAATTTTTTTTTGGATAGTGATCACTTATAGTTATTTTTAGTATATGGATAAGTTATAATTTTTTTTTTTTAATATGATGATGTATAATATAGTTACAAAGACTTTTTACAAATTTATAAATTTTTAGGAAATATCAGATAATTTATAATGTGAATGGTATCTAATTTGGATACAACTTTATGATTTTAGATTTTAAAAATCTGTGGGACCCGTTAAAATACATGATTGGTAGACTATATTTGAAAATTAAATCCAAATCAGAATTCAAATTTTATGAAGGATAGTAGAAAACAATAAAACCATGTTTTCTCAATTTTCACAGATTCAGTTTTTTAAAACTAAAAAATAATTTACAGACATTGAACTAATCACATTTTCAGAAACATGTTTTTAGTCACTAAATTCATATTTTCATTTTAGAATCTCACTTGTCAAAAATACAGTTTTCTAATTGCGAACCAATCAGACTCTTAGGATACTAAAATTATGATTCAAATAGTATGTTGCATTCACGTATAAATATTAAAACAAACATGCATATACAAATTTGTTTGAATTTTGATTTCAACATCCTAAATTATTTGAATTTTTCTAAATTTTTTTGGAAGGTCTCTGATAAATACATTATACATCGTCATGTAAAAAAAAATTAGAATTACAGTTTATCCATGTCCCAAAAATACTAAAAATTCCTATAAATAATGAATAAAAATGAAATTTCTTTGACGTATGTAGTCTTTAATATATTATTCAAATTAAGTCAAGTCCACCGTTAAAGATGCATATTAAAGCAAATGACGAGCCGTACGTATTATTCAACTAAAGAAATATTATGCTTCAATAATTAATCATAGATTTTATTTTTATTTTTAAAAAAGTCGAATAGTAATTTATTATTAACTTTGGGTTGCTGCAAAAAAATTATAAATTTTGGTAAAAAGTCAATATCGATGAATAATGGTCATGCTCAAATATATGGAATATCGTAATTAAATTATACACAATATCATAATTAATTACAAGAGTGAAATCTCCAAGTTTCAGTTGTATTATTTAAATCCGCAATTAGATCCCAAGTCCTAATCTTTATTTTATTTTTTTTTGCTTATATAGGTCCCAAATATTATATTTTATTAAATAAATCTTAATATATAAGAGTAAAATAGAATTTAAAAAAAAAAAATTCACCCATTTTTTTTTCTCTTCAAACCCTTTTTAATTAAGGGGTTCTTTCATAAATATCTATTTTTATAATTTTTTTACATTTTTATAGTCCATTTTTTATATTTTTACTAACTTAAGTTTTCAAAAGTATGTTTTTAATATTTTAAAATTACAAAAATACGATTTATACTAAACATCAACCCATAAAAAACAACGTTAAAAAAACACAAGAAATCAACACGACAATAACTTTACAACAATACAATGCAACTCATTGGAACTACAAAAAAAATAAAACCAAAATACAACACAAAAACATCATTGAAAAACTCATTCTTAATTTTTAAAAAAGTAACTTAAATGCAACACGACAATAATTTCACAACAACACATTGCAACCCATTACAGCTACCCAAAAATAACATTAAAATTTTAACACTGTACTTTTAAAAAAATAACTAAACATGACAATAAGCTGACATAACATAAGTTCTACCTCCTTTATTAACTGTTTACTCAAAAACGGACTACCCGATGACGTGGCAGGATTGACCTACACGTGGGATGCACGTGGCAGTTTAAGTAAGTATAATCTGTTCGACCATCGACCAGAAGAGAATTGACTCATCAGACATCATAATTATGGACGACCAGCCTGGTCGCATATATTCATTTATTTCTTTCAGATATGTAGTCTTACATTTACGCATTAGTTGTAATTGTTATTATTATTTAGATACGCCTGTATTAAATATAATTAAGGCTCATTAGCTCATATAGAACTCGTTGAACCTTTAAATAAGAATCAAATGGCTCAAGAGAAAGGACTTTTGGATTTTTACTTTTTGGAACTTTAGAATTCTAAGAGAGAAACAGTGTTTTTGTCCACCATAATGGTATGCATCCGAAAGCTTGTAAAACTCGTGAACCCTAGTTCATTGATCACAACTCTTGGGATTTTACATCAATAAGAACACTAAGTGGACGTAGGTCATTATCATTTTATTGGGGTCGAACCACTATAAATCTTTTAGGTTGTTTATCTTTTCATCTTGATTTCATCTCATTTACTATCGTTTTACTTGACTCTGTATCGTTGACCAATTCGAGGGTCAACATTAACAATATTAATATTAGAGACACATAGTCAATATTTTATTATCAATATCTCATAAAATAAAAAGACAAAAGAAATCTACACCTCATGACTTTCAAACAATATATATATATTTTTATATAATCAACAAAATAATTAACCAACTTTTTTAAAATAAAAATCAACCAAATATATACTACTGCTTTTTGTTGACAGGTCAATGTAAGCCGAAATATGTATTGTACACTTTTCTTGTTCAAATGAATATATACATTCATCTCTACAAACCTTGGGCACTTGAGAACCACGAGCAACACATATGATGGTTCCAGCAAATATTGGATTGAAGATTTTATACTTCCAAATTTTGGATCCACGTGAATTCAAAGCTATTACATGTTCTTCTACCAAGCAACATACAATATTTCTAGTCAAAGAACTCATGGTGCAAGACACCAAAACACTGGCACTTCTAGCTCATGCAGCCAGAAGATAACATAACCACATACCCACTTGTTGGAGAACTCTAAAAAAAACACCACACAACTCTTATAAAAGCAACATGGCTTTGTTTCTAATCCAAAGCCAAACCATCTTCATCTTCAACTTCGTACACCAGAGAAATATTCAGTGAAGCGAGTCATTGTAATAGATGATCATCGCCATAGCTACACATCATCATCATAGTTAAGCATGTTCAGCTCCACTTCGACCATCACCAAGCTAGTTCCGAATTTGTCACAAAGCTTGAAAAGTTGTCGACGAAGCTCGACAAGTTGGAATGACAAAGACTAAAAAATAATGAAGAAAGAACTTGCAAACCCAAGTAGATGGATGGTCTTCTTCAACCTCGACAAAGCTTCAAAACCCTAGGCAAAACCATCACTTTGAGCAATCATTTTGAACAAAGCAAAATCACAAATCCAAAGCTTATACATGTTGATAAACGGTGTCCTAATACTCTATTTCCTAGCCACCACAGATGCTTGAGGCCTTTTCTAAGAGGAAATGAGGATAGAGATTGAACAAGCCTTAAACTCTCAAACTCAAGCCATAATAAGAGCGCTACAGCGCTAGTGCACCAGATTTTGAAGCATTTTTGCACTATAAATAGCGTTATAGCGCTCCAGAAGTAGCGCTACAACGCTGGTTACGTATTTTTCAGATTTTAAACCACTTTTTGAAGGGCAATTTGGTCTATTCACTTGGGAACATTGGAGGGCTATTTAAGGGACATTCAACTGCGATTTTGGGAGGATTGGAAGTTTTATAAACCCTAGATAAAAAGAGGCTGCTGTAATTATTAGTTTTCTTTTTCATCTGAATCTTTAGGTTAATTTTATGAACAATTATTTGCAGTTTATTTTCATCATAGTGTTTATGAACTAATTTCTTTTTATCTAGGAATTAATATAGTCACTGAGATTCTATTTAATTTTATTATGAATTTATATTGATACTTCTTCACTATTCTAATCTATATGATGTATGTTTAATGCTAGTAAATATTTGATCACTATTTGCTTGATTTAATGGTTTTGATTCAAAATTCGAAAGATGAGAATTGAATATGCTATTATTATATAGACATAGGGTGCATATTGGATGAAAGTACCTTTATGACTTGTGTAGCAATTAGGTTTTCATGTTTAATGCCTTTTATATGTTTAAGTTTATCACAGAAATGTAGAAAACTTGCATATAGATTGAGATCTTATATCTTGAAAAAGAATAGGAATCAAATAAATTAATCTGCTATTAGAATAGAAAGAAGAGATTTAGAATTGATTATTAAAATTAATAGAATGAACAGTTGATGAAATTAATTCCTAGGTCATTTTTATTATTGATTCTTAAGTAGTGATTCATTGTTTTGTTTCCAATTCTTTAATTTTGGTTCATAGTTTATAGGATTTCTTTTATTTTTAATTGTTCACTTAAATTTTAATTAACCAAATAGAATTCGAAAATCAATTAGTGGTACTTGGGAGATAGTCTTTGTGGGACGATATTCGTTCTTACGGAATTTATTACTCGACACGACTACGTATACTTGCGTAGCTTTAAAATTTCGCAACAGCTGGCAAGCCCCACAAATCTATGGGCATATGACTTGCTTAGTTAACAAGCCCCAAGAGGTATGATGGCCATTGTAGTTTGATATGATATATGTTTTATAGTATATGTTTATGATATAGTCTTATGTATATGATTTATGTTATATTTTGTTAGTAGATTTTCCTTGCTGGGCATTAGGCTCACTCCTTTAATTTTTTAGTGTGAAGCATGAAACTAGATACGGAAGTGGAAGGAATTTTGGTGGCTTGACTTGTGTGTTGAGGATGAATGGAATGAATGGGCTGCGAGTCGATCGAGGATGACGTTTATTTTAGTTTTTGAATTATGTTTTCTTTTGTAATTCTACATTTAGTTTTTGAACAATTGATTTAAACCTATGTTTTATGTTTTATTAAACAATGGATACCCCTACCACATTTTATCATTTATGATTGTAATTTGCACAACATTTTGGAGTTTTAATAAAGTTATGATTATTTCTTATGTATGTTTTATTCAAAGTACTAGCTATGTCTATTAGTGTAGAGTCCCAGAATTTTACTTAGCTAGTTAAATAGTAGTAGTAGTAGCAATATCTAGTATTAGTTTGTAGTATGTTAGATTTCGTGGATTTTGGTTCAAACCGGGACTTAGTTGGAAACTCCTAGCAATAGTTATGGATTTTATAAGTTTAACCTATAGTTTAAGAATATTAATTATAGCATAAGGTTTGATTAATATTGCTGGTTATTAATATGATAATTATTATAACCTAAGGTTTAGATAGAGCTAATAAGAATATGACACTTGTCATGAGCATGGTTATTCCTAAGGTTTAGATAGAGCCAATAGGAATATGACACTTGTCATATGTATGATTATTAAGGAATTATTATTTTAATGATAAAATAAGGGAAATATAAGACTTAGTCTTCACCAGAATTTGTTAGGAGCATGACATTTGTCATAATTTTATTTATTTGAGATTTAGATAATTAAATAGATTTTTCGTAATTTTAGGGTACTGTAACTTCTGACCTATTTTTGACCCAGTTATGTTATGAATTTTGAAAAATAGTATTTCTAGAAAGTTGTAGATAATTGAATCAGATTTCTAACGGTATAAAGAGAGTCTAAATCGAAGTCCTACAGTTTCAGATATTTTGATTTTACTGCAGGAGAGTTTAGAGTTGCGAGATTTAGGGAGTTAGAAGTTAGGATTCTATTTGTTTTGAAAATCAAGCTTTGACTCATTAAATCTCTCTGAAAAATTTGACCAAGTCCTAAGCCTTTGGCTGAAGGATATTCAAATATTTTCAATTAAATTCATTATTTTTATTCAAAGCCAAAAACAAGATTTTTATTCCTAAAACTCTATAAATATGACCTAGCACCAAGCCTTTTCATCATTCTTCAAGCATTAATTAGAGCCTTCTAGGTGCTAGTGAGACTATAGAGTGATACACACTTGGGTTGGGGTTATAAGCTTTATCATTATAAGCTTAATAGACACTTGGGAAGAAAGGTTCATAGTATATTTCGGTTTCGAGGTATAGTTCGGTCATAGAAGCATTAAAGGTATTCCAAATTCTAGTTCATTTCTGTATTGTTTCCTTAAGTTCTTATAGTTTTTCTACTCAAATCCTAACTCGTATTCTCTATTCTTGGTTAGGCATCTAAGATCTTGAACGTAAGATTCTTATTGGTAAGTATCTTTTCGATGGCGTAGTTCATTCTTTTCATCCCTTTTCTTTAGTATCCTCACCTCTCTATTATGGTTTTTAGGAGTGTTCCAAAATCCCGACTTTGTTCTCATCATCCCGGTATTTTGGTAAGGAAAATAGGATAGTTTTATATGCTTATATGTTATGTTGATATGTTATGATAAGTTATGCTATAGTATGTTATGTTATGTTCTTATGTTTCATGGTTATGATTTACCCTACCTCAAATACTAGACAGAGGACGTAGATGGGTTATCATAAACCTACCATGTGATCTAACCTACCTCAGATATTAAGGGGATGTAGATGGTTTATCACATGTTTTAATGGCCATTAATAGTATAGTCTTATATGATGTACGTTTTTATAGATATATGTTATATGTTTATAGCTTATAGTTATGTGTATGATTATGTTTCATGCTTGTAGTAGATTTTCCTTGGTGGGCATTAGACTCATTCCTTTATGTTTTATATGTGCAGGAAAATAGTTATGGCGGCGGAAAGATTCTTGGCAGCTTGGGGATGTATATCGAGGCAGGATGGAATCGATGGATTGAGCGTTCGATTAGAGGATGAAGTTTTTTTTTAGTCTTTTAGTTATGATTTCTATGTATTATTTTTCCGCACTTAATTTTGTAACCAATTTATTTAAGTTATGTTTTGTTTTATTTTCAAAACAATGGGATCCCATATCCTAAATGAATTTTTATGTATTTAACCTTTACTTTACAGTTTTTAAATAAAGTTATGGTTATTTCATATGTACGTTTTCTTAAGATTAGTATAGTAGTTATTAATGGTCCAAGGTCTAGAATAGTTGGGTCGTTACAGTTGATGGACCCAAAACGGGTACGTTTTAAAAATTTATACTCGCAAGCGCACGAATCGTATTTATAGAATAGTGTTCGTGTAAGCACGAGGTTGAACCCAAAGGAGTTGACTTAAATCAAAAGAGAAAACTATTTTTTACCAAAGTTAACTAAATTTCTAACCTAGTTCCAAAGATTGATGTGTTTTGTTTTAAAATAAAGAAATAAAATACTAAAAAAAAAGTTTAAAATAAATAAACTAAAAAGATTTGTTTTTAATAGTTATTTATAAAATTATTAAGATTTTAGAATCCACAAAATATAAAAAATAATATTTATTAATATATTGACTTCCCAATTTTTAGTGATAATTGAAATCAATCTAATTACCTTTTCCAAAACATTATACTTCTTTTAAGCTCTCTTTAATTAAAAATATAGATTTTCCTTCACTTCAATAGTATAACTTCAAAGCATTAGTTGTGAATCAATTTAATGAAACTACAAAAAAAAAATCAAATAATGTTATTTCTAAAGCAAAATATAGTATTTTTGTTCTAAGCATTGGATGTGAACAATTTAATGACACATCTTAATCAAAGAATACTATGTTTTTGCACAATTAAGAACCAAGTAAAATATCTTCTAACAATCTAAAATACATGATATTATAGATGAAAGAAATATTTAGAAGAAGAAAAATCATAAACTTTATTGCTCATTTTGGGAGGTCAACATAAAATAAACACTATATAGTTATATATTGGTTCATCCTCCACCTTAATAATTTTAAGTGGATTAGAAACTGATAACTATCAAAAACAAAATAAAAATTACAACATAAATAGGAAAATTTGGAGGAGGAGCCTCCAAATTATTCCTCTAAAAATACATAAAAACTAATATAAGAAAAGAAAAAGATGGAGAGAATAGAGAGGTTGAAGAAGTGGTGTAAGAGAATGGTGTGTTTGAAATGGTGAAATGAGACTCCTATTTATAGATAAATTCTTGGGTAAAGGAGAACACTCTCATTGGTCTAAAAAAGAAGCTCATGGATTCATGCTCAAAATTGTCATCTTTTCATATAGTTACAAATCCAATGGTGGAGAAAAAAGCTGTAACACCCCAACTCCTGGGACCGTTACGGTGTGCCTTGTAAATAGTGCTAAACTCGCTAACCGAGTCATTTGGCCAAAATCGTGATCTAAGTATGATTAGCGGTTTAGGGATTAAACATTTTGGTTAAGATGTAACGTTTCACTAGAACGTTTAATATATACATTGGGATCCCGAAAATATAAATTTAAGAGTTTATTACAGAAAATATTTACAACAGGCCGTTCTAAGCGGCAAAACAGGGTTCAACCCTAGTTCCACTTTAAACCTCGGCCGTGGTGGTCAAGCAGCTGCATATGTACACGTCATCACCTAAGCTCTCCAACTCAAGGATGGTCCAGCTTCCTCTTGCCTTTACCTGCACCACATAGCACCCGTGAGCCGAAGCCCAGCAAGAAAACATAACACTTTACATAAGCACTATTAAATGATTATCGTTATAATCAAACGGAGCATAAAGCTTCCAAACCAATGAGTGAACATCGCATGATTCAAGAGGGAGAGTGGTTGTTAAGTAAGCCACTAGCCTCCAAGCTCTATTTCCAGCGGGAGAGTGGCTGTTAAGTAAGCCACTAGCCTCCAAGCTCTGTTTTCTAGCAAGAGAGTGGCTGATAGGTAAGCCACTAGCCTTCAAGCTCTGTTTTCTAGCAAGAGAGTGGCTGATAGGTAAGCCACTAGCCTTCAAGCTCTGTTTGTTCATCGACCCTCAGGGTCGGTCAGGGATTAATGCTCCTTGAGTCATTCAATGCTAGTAATCGATTAGATCTAATCTCTGTTGGCTTGCGTGATTCACGCTAAGGCCGTTCTGACAAGTAAGTCAGCGCTTCCTGACCTGTGTTCAGTATCATTGCCGAACCTGACAAGTAAGTCACAGCTTCACAGCTGATACTAACACTTTTGTCGATCTGACTAGTTAGTCAGTACCATACACAAGTAAGCAATGCTATCAATATGTATCATATGCCAGTTATCCAAGAATAGGGCATTCAGCATGCTTACTAAGCAGTTTCTAGCATAATCGTGATCATGCACAAACTCAGAGACTCAAGCTCTGGCCAATCTCATATTCATCATTTACGGCACACCCTAACCACATGTTTCTCGTGCATTACATGCATCACACTTAATCATCCAGCATGCCTCAACAACAGTCATATGCAAATGGCAAAATCATCAAGCATTCATTATGCTAACAATGTTTACATTTAAACATCCAACATGCATCAATCATAGCCATGCATGTCATACTCAATAGCCAATCAACATGCATCATAATAGCCATGCATGTCATGCTCAATAATCAACCAACATGCATCCATAATAACCATGCATGTCACATATACACAGGGTGCAGTTTTCTTACCTTGGGTTCGAGCGAGAATTAATAAAAGAAACGACCTTTGAGAACGATCAGCTTTTAATCCTTTAGCGGTCACCTAGTCATAACCAAACATAAAACCTCATCAAAAAGAGTAATTAAATACTTCCAAACCCAACCCAAGCCTCCAGAACATCCAATCCCACTCAACTAGGTAGTAGGATCGATCCTAGGCCCTTAGAGTTAAGTTCCCATCACAAAACCACCATTTAGTATTTTTTTTCCCTTAAGGGCCGCGGCCCTACAAGGACCATGCCGCGGCGCGCCCCCCTGACAGAGCCTCCACCACCTTCTTCAAGCTAGGGCCGCGGTGCCCAAGAACAGGGCCGCGGCCCAACTTCGCACCAGCCATTTTTCTTCGTTTTTCCACTTCTAAAACCTTCCAAAAACCCATCTAAACATCTCCAAATCATCAAATCAATATTACCAAACTTCTTAATGGTCCAAAACCACCAAAACCTGAGGCTCAAACCAACCAAAAACTCAACAATTCACAAAGTCCAATCCTAGGCTTAAAAACTTAAGAAACTCAAAACTTAACTAACAAAAACAGAGCACACCTGTTTGAGGTGAGTTTCAATTATGAATTTAAGGTGTGCTCTATTTTTGTTAGTTAAGTTTTGAGTTTCTTAAGTTTTTAAGCCTAGGATTGGACTTTGTGAATTGTTGAGTTTTTGGTTGGTTTGAGCCTCAGGTTTTGGTGGTTTTGGACCATTAAGAAGTTTGGTAATATTGATTTGATGATTTGGAGATGTTTAGATGGGTTTTTGGAAGGTTTTAGAAGTGGAAAAACGAAGAAAAATGGCTGGTGCGAAGTTGGGCCGCGGCCCTGTTCTTGGGCACCGCGGCCCTAGCTTGAAGAAGGTGGTGGAGGCTCTGTCAGGGGGGCGCGCCGCGGCATGGTCCTTGTAGGGCCGCGGCCCTTAAGGGAAAAAAAATACTAAATGGTGGTTTTGTGATGGGAACTTAACTCTAAGGGCCTAGGATCGATCCTACTACCTAGTTGAGTGGGATTGGATGTTCTGGAGGCTTGGGTTGGGTTTGGAAGTATTTAATTACTCTTTTTGATGAGGTTTTATGTTTGGTTATGACTAGGTGACCGCTAAAGGATTAAAAGCTGATCGTTCTCAAAGGTCGTTTCTTTTATTAATTCTCGCTCGAACCCAAGGTAAGAAAACTGCACCCTGTGTATATGTGACATGCATGGTTATTATGGATGCATGTTGGTTGATTATTGAGCATGACATGCATGGCTATTATGATGCATGTTGATTGGCTATTGAGTATGACATGCATGGCTATGATTGATGCATGTTGGATGTTTAAATGTAAACATTGTTAGCATAATGAATGCTTGATGATTTTGCCATTTGCATATGACTGTTGTTGAGGCATGCTGGATGATTAAGTGTGATGCATGTAATGCACGAGAAACATGTGGTTAGGGTGTGCCGTAAATGATGAATATGAGATTGGCCAGAGCTTGAGTCTCTGAGTTTGTGCATGATCACGATTATGCTAGAAACTGCTTAGTAAGCATGCTGAATGCCCTATTCTTGGATAACTGGCATATGATACATATTGATAGCATTGCTTACTTGTGTATGGTACTGACTAACTAGTCAGATCGACAAAAGTGTTAGTATCAGCTGTGAAGCTGTGACTTACTTGTCAGGTTCGGCAATGATACTGGACACAGGTCAGGAAGCGCTGACTTACTTGTCAGAACGGCCTTAGCGTGAATCACGCAAGCCAACAGAGATTAGATCTAATCGATTACTAGCATTGAATGACTCAAGGAGCATTAATCCCTGACCGACCCTGAGGGTCGATGAACAAACAGAGCTTGAAGGCTAGTGGCTTACCTATCAGCCACTCTCTTGCTAGAAAACAGAGCTTGAAGGCTAGTGGCTTACCTATCAGCCACTCTCTTGCTAGAAAACAGAGCTTGGAGGCTAGTGGCTTACTTAACAGTCACTCTCCCGCTGGAAATAGAGCTTGGAGGCTAGTGGCTTACTTAACAACCACTCTCCCTCTTGAATCATGCGATGTTCACTCATTGGTTTGGAAGCTTTATGCTCCGTTTGATTATAACGATAATCATTTAATAGTGCTTATGTAAAGTGTTATGTTTTCTTGCTGGGCTTCGGCTCACGGGTGCTATGTGGTGCAGGTAAAGGCAAGAGGAAGCTGGACCATCCTTGAGTTGGAGAGCTTAGGTGATGACGTGTACATATGCAGCTGCTCGACCACCACGGCCGAGGTTTAAAGTGGAACTAGGGTTGAACCCTGTTTTGCCGCTTAGAATGGCCTGTTGTAAATATTTTCTGTAATAAACTCTTAAATTTATATTTTCGGGATCCCAATGTATATATTAAACGTTCTAGTGAAACGTTACATCTTAACCAAAATGTTTAATCCCTAAACCGCTAATCATACTTAGATCACGATTTTGGCCAAATGACTCGGTTATCGAGTTTAGCACTATTTACAAGGCACACCGTAACGGTCCCAGGAGTTGGGGCGTTACAACTTGGTATCAGAGCGAGCCAAGGTTTATGGTTCCTGAGGACAAGCTGGGCATGTACACTCATCACTGAAGATAGCTTCACTCAAGGAATGGTAACTATTTATGTGGCTATGTGTATAGCTGTTTAAATAAATTGTGAATGATTTCCCTGCACTTGCACATTGTATTAGGGAGCATGAGATTCTGATAGAGCCTGGCTCTTGACTATATGATTATATGCTCCGTGAATATATATATATGACCGTGATCATATGATTACCTGCTCTGTGAATATGTAAATTGTGTTATTGCATGCTGGAGTTGAGGCATGGTTTGAGTATTGGAAGAGCAGGGATTATGAATAATGTATGAATGCCATGGGCATGTTTGAGCACTGCAAGTGGTTTATGATTGTGGTGTGGTAAGATTTATCCCGTGGGGAAAGCCCTTGATATGGTTATTGTGATTAATGGGTCAAGTTATTGACTGCAGATTGAATCAGCAGGTTTATTCAAGGAGGATTATGAGGCCTGGTGATAGTTATACAGGGGCTGGGAGTTACAGCCAGGGTATTAGTTCTTCGTCTGCATCTTTGAATGTTCAGCAGACGCTTACAGATTTGCAATTAAGATTGCAGAGGCAGGAGGAAGAGATCAGGTATTTGAAGCAACAGCGGAGTCTGTTGGGGAGTACCTCTTCCTTTGCTATGCCAGGGGTGGCATCAGTTTCAGCTCAGCCTAGGGTTGAGAACAGATGGGAATTTCTCTGTGGAAGATTCCTGAGGTTTTATCCTCCAATCTTTGAGGGAGGCCTAGATCCATTCAGAGCTGAGCAATGGATGGGTATGATCAGTTCCATTCTTGATAGTATGGGGCTGGTAGGTCATGATAGGGTGATCTGTGCTACATGTGTATTGCGGGATGATGCCCGGACATGGTGGGAGGTAGTATCCCAGACACGAGATACAGCTGTGATGGACTGGAAATAATTCAGGCAGTTGTTTAATGAGAAGTATTATTGTGATGTAGCTAAGACTGCCAAGATGAATGAGTTTCTGAATCTTGTTCAGGGTAATGCATCAGTGACTGAGTATGTTACTGAATTTGATGGGTTGGCCAAGTTTTCCTTAGACATGGTACCCACGGATATGGTTCGGAAGGAAAGGTTTATTCAGGGGTTGAATCCTGGAATAGCTCAGGGCATCAGAGTTGCCCTAGTGCATGAAGTCTCTACCTATGCTCAGGTGGTAGAGAAGGCTCTTGCTGTTGAGAGCATCAGAGATGAGGAAAAGAGTGCCATGAGGCATGGAGCTCAGATAGTGGTACCTCCACTTGGTGGGGCAAGCAAGAAGAAAAGCTGGAAGACTGATATAGTATGCAACCGGTGCAAGAGGCGTCATCTGGGAGAATGCCGAGCAAAAGCATGTTTCCTATGTGGCATGGTTGGACATTTCAAGAGGGATTGCCCAAGTCGAGGGACAGAGCTTAAGCAAAGGAGGATAGACGGCTCGACTCCAGCTCGAGTGTTTATTCCAGGACAATCAGAGTCTGAGACCGAGACTAGCTCCTCGGGGATAAGGTCAGTCTTCTAATTCTGAGTTGTGAATTATGTTGTTTGGCTGTGGCGCCATGTTATTCTTTTGTTGGTATGTATATAAAGAGAGGTATATGGATGGTATATGGGGATCACATGGTTATGTTGTGGTGGGAAAAGTAGCACGGTATTGGTAACTTAAGGGGTAAGTTGAGTTATGGCAAGGACTCATCGTTGGTTTCATGAGTTAGTTATGACTGGCTATGGTTGATCTAAGGTGTGGATCGGTTAAATAATTTTGGAACAGTTTTGAATGACAAGGAAAGTGTTGTAATTCTTGAGCTTGTGAGCGGAAAGTCTTGTGACAGTTGGCACTGTGCATGGATTTGATATGTTTATGATACCGGATGTGAGGGCTGGGGTTTGTGCAGGGAGATGCATGGAACTCTTGGCCAGTGTGGTGAATACCACTTAGATTGTGCTAGTGAGATCAGGACAGACTGGACTAGTCTGTGAGTTCTGAATGTGTTCCTAAGTGGTCTGTTAGGCCTTCTTTTTATTAAAAGAAGATTAGAATGGTGTTTGATCCAGTGTCAGAAAGGGAATCAGATGTAAACATAGTTTTGAGTGGCTTAGTGGGGTTATAAGAATTAAAGAGTTAGTTGCTGAGTAAGATGGAATCCTTTAGGGTGGATCTTGGATCTGGTTAGGACCAGTTAGAGATCAGAGTGAGAAAATTATGTAAAGGATTGAGCTAGTATCAGATTGGAGCACTGCGAGTGCTGAGTATGTCTTGAGAATTGGTTTGATGCTTAGTGTTTGTGAATCATATTGATAGCGCATTCAAGGGTAGATTTGAATGGGATTTATGATCGTCTTGGACGATGGTATAGTGGTGTTTTCTCTGCGGAGAATTGCCAAGAGTGAAAAGTGCCTTGGGGACAGGAGTGTCCATGGATGGTAAAGTTATCGTAGGTGCCTTGGGAAGTGTGCTGGGTCTTTTATAGACCAGGATTAGTTTGAGGATTGTTATGACATCCTAATGATAGAGAAAAGTGATTGCCTATGTAACATGTTGATTAAAGAATCAGACCAAGACTGGGTAAAGTTTCTGGTGGGCCGAGTGGCCAGTTTATTGTTTGAGATTATTATCTTAAGAAAGATAAAAAGGAAAGATGGTTGAGTGAGCCACAGACGGGCAAGGTTGAATGGAAAGCTTTAGCTGGATTAGCTAAAGGTTGTATAGTGACAGACATGAACTTATGGTGATATAGAGATCGGACTTGGGATCCGATGGACATTGAGATTAACCGAGAGATTCTGGACGAATCTCATGCTATTCTTTTGTTCGTTTCATTCAGGCATCGTGAAAGGGGAACATGACATGGAAATCTTATAGTGATGGCCTGAGACGAAGAGGCGTGTATCGAGGTATGTGTAAAGCTCTTACCTGTTAACAGATTGGGACAGTGTACTAGGAAACAGCAAGGTCATTACAGCCTTTGGGTATTTCATAGTGGGAAAAGTGAGCATCGTGATGGGTTTCACGGTGGGGTTCCCAGGTTGATGGATCGGTATGAAATGGATATTAAGTCATTGTGGACTGGTAGTCCAAGTGAGTTTAGTGTATCAGTAAGGACAGGTGAATAGTACAGCTGATCTATATTTGAGTCTCCTTGTGAGAAGAGTAGAGAGCCTTCGTGAACTCAAGGTCTATCTTATCAGATGAAGACTCTAATGTTACTTCCAGGTTATGGAAGGGTGAGAGAAGGCGATGAGTATATAGATAGAGTTTTGTACAGACTATTGCTCCCGGGCTGATCATAATCAGAGGGAGAACTGTTCAGTGTTGAAAGGGTACCTTATGAGATAAGGTATGGTAGAGCATGTTCATCACCTGTACATTGGAATGAGATGGTTCAGGGGACCATAGAGGTTATTAGAGGTTGGAGCAAGAATGCTCACTTCTCATATTAAATGGAAAGTGATACTAAATTGAAAAGCAGGAACATGGAGTTCCAGGTAGGAAGTTGTGTCTTCCTAAAGAATCACCGTGGTAAGGGGTGATGAGTAAAGGCAAGTGGAGCCTAGATTGGTATGACAGTTTGAGTCCTAGATAGGACTGGTCAGATTATCTTTTGTTGGACCATAGTTTTGGTTCTGATGATTGTACATTGTTTTGTGCGTTTCCATGCGGTGGACATGGGTTGAAAGAACTCATGAGTTGAGTTATGAGGTTCTGAGGAACAAAGTATACCCTGATTTAAGGTATGTTGCGGAAACGATGAGGTCGAGAGAATGACCTGGGAAGCTGGAATCGATTGTGCGGAATTCTTGTTCCGGGCTGTTCAGATAAATTTCGAGGACGAAATTTCTATAAGGAGGGGATAGTTGTAATGCCCCAAATTTCCTAATAAGGTTTAGGACCTTGATTAGGAGGCCGGGAGGGCCATAATTGATTTATTATGATATGTAATGATTATATACATGTTTATACGAATTATATTATTTTATGATGATGAATGCATGCATATGGGCTTATATTTTAAATGCAAGGGCATTTTGGTAATTTGGCCACTGTGGGCGTAGTTGTATATTTTGGGTGCATGGTTGAGATTCAATATAATTTTACCACATTGTATGTGGATTGGTTCGAGCTTTTCGACATGAGACGATCATGAGATGTAAGTGTTCGGTCTAGTCATAACGGGCTTAAGTTCGGGGCTCGGGGTGAGTCTCGGGGTGATATTAATGATTAGAGCATTACCGGGAATTAAAGGGTAATGGGATATGATTTATTGGTATTTGAGAATATGGAGATTAATGGGAAATTGGGAAGCGTTAATTATAATTAACGGTATTGGTTTGAAATGACGATCTTACCCTTGGAGGTGTTTAGAAGCTTTTAGTGACCTAGGGGCACTTAGGTCTTTTGGCATGGGATAAGTATCAATTAGAAGGCTGTAGAAACAGAGCAAAACAGAGCCTAACCTCATCCTTTCTTCCTTTCTCTCCCGTACAAACTTTCCATCACCCTTTTCTTTGAATTTTGAGAGCCACCTTGAGGAGTTAGGCTTGGAGATCAAAGGGGGAAGCTAGGGAACTTGTCACAGCCATTAAAGGGGATTCAAAACCGTGATCTCCTTTAATGGCTGTGACAAGTTCCCTAGCTTCCCCCTTTGATCTCCAAGCCTAACTCCTCAAGGTGGCTCTCAAAATTCAAAGAAAAGGGTGATGGAAAGTTTGTACGGGAGAGAAAGGAAGAAAGGATGAGGTTAGGCTCTGTTTTGCTCTGTTTCTACAGCCTTCTAATTGATACTTATCCCATGCCAAAAGACCTAAGTGCCCCTAGGTCACTAAAAGCTTCTAAACACCTCCAAGGGTAAGATCGTCATTTCAAACCAATACTGTTAATTATAATTAACGCTTCCCAATTTCCCATTAATCTCCTATTCTCAAATACCAATAAATCATATCCCATTACCCTTTAATTCCTGGTAATGCTCTAATCATTAATATCACCCCGAGACTCACCCCGAGCCCCGAACTTAAGCCCGTTATGACTAGACCGAACACTTACATCTCATGATCGTCTCATGTCGAAAAGCTCGAACCAATCCACATACAATGTGGTAAAATTATATTGAATCTCAACCATGCACCCAAAATATACAATTACGCCCACAGTGGCCAAATTACCAAAATGCCCTTGCATTTAAAATATAAGCCCATATGCATGCATTCATCATCATAAAATAATATAATTCGTATAAACATGCATATAATAATTACATATCATAATAAATCAATTATGGCCCTCCCGGCCTCCTAATCAAGGTCCTAAACCTTATTAGGAAATTTGGGGCATTACAAAAGCACATGGATTGATGACATGACATTGTCAAGAATTGGATTGGGCTTTTTATTTTGGGCTTGATTTCTCATTTCTTTATACCAACATTTTATCAACATTTCATTTTCTCCCAACAACACACCTACATAAAGAAATTAAACACACATAAATTAGTAACAACATAATTAAACAAAATAAATACCAAAAACACATAAAAATACATAAAATCAAAATAAAATTAATAAATTCAAAATTACTTAAAAACTTGATAAATTAATTAAAAACTCAAGAACTAAGCAACAATTAGCTTACAAAATGTGGTAAAATAAATCTATTTTGTAGAGTTATCAACAGTTGGTATCAGAGCGACGGTCCATTTACATGATGTTCTCCTTGATACACACGCTCAAGCTCTGAATCTAACCGCCAATATAAGTTGTTTATGTTTGTTGACCCTTGGTTTGGTCAACTGACATGGAGTCAAAATTCTTGATGTGGACAGATATATTGGAATGAATATAATGACACACAAGAATTTATAGTGGTTCGGTCCCAGAAACTGGTAATAACCTACGTCCACTTGAACTATTATTGATATGAGATCTCAAAGGAGTGATCAAAGAACTAGGGTTCTATGAGTTTCACCAACCTCTGAAGAATAAACAATATCTCGTAACGTAATAGCTCTAGTTCTGTCGTAAATCTATAATCTTCAGTAATTAAAAAGCCCCCCCCCCCCCCCAAAAAGAAGTCCCCTCCTTGAACTATCTTTTGCTATTTATAGGCTCAAGGAGGATTACATTAATTTGTTACAGATATTTTCTCCTAATTAATCAGATAATTAGGAATTATTGGAGACAATCTCGGGATTGACTATGATCTTTACAAAATCATCTTGAAATATGCGGAGTTTACGACTAGCATGGTCATTAGAAAAACTCAATTGTTACGCTTGCAATATCTTACTGATCGATACTCTAACAGAACTCTGCTAGGTGTCATCCATGCGTTCAGAAATCGCCTGCCACGTCATCCGTGCCTATTTTTTGGATAACAATGTTATAGCTGTTATGATTATGTGTTTAGTTAACGTTTTAGTCCTTATGTTTTTAGTTAAGAATATTTGTAAATTAGTTTATTTTTCGTTATTTATTTTATTATCTTTGCATTTATGATTGTACATAGTGAAAACTTTTTTCCAAATAAATATCATTGTTATTTTTGAATGACATGTATGAGTTTGATTTTTTTTACAATCATAATAAAAATAAATTTAATAAATAATGACTATGTTCGGTGAGGGTGGATACAAATCAATGGACCAGGTTCTATATTGAGAGTTTAGGGGGCCATAGTAGTGGGAGCGATTTTACTGATCCCAGCCCTCCCTCAATATGGTAACTTTGGAACAATGATGAGTTTCAAGCCTGAGAATTAAGTCATATAGGATGATTAGAAACAGACTTAGTAAATTATAAAGATGGCTTAGTTTTCTAAGTTTAGAAACACACCCTAATTATAAAGAAGGCTCACATATTTTTTTTCATAAGAAGTCATAATAAATAGGTCAGAGTTATGTTTGCTTCGATTAAGTTTTGCCTTAGAGCCTATTAGGATAAGTTCTAGCATGTTCTCAACTGTTAGAACTTTTGGTAAAGATGTCGCTCAGAAGATCTACTCGCAACAACGCCAATGCCTTAAGCGTCGCTCCTGAAACTTATGAAGCCCTTCCAGTTCGCAGAAAAGAAGCGCGCGCTACCACTACTGTTGCTAATGAAAGAGCACAGCCGCCGTCGGATGAAAACACTGCAGAAATTGCAAGACTACGACAGCAAGTGGGGGAATTACTACAGCAACAGCGACAACAGACTCAGCCGCAACCACAACTTCAGCAAATGGCTCAAATACCCCATCAAGTAGGTCCTTATGGGGGATTGCCAATGGCGAACTATGCGCCATACCCAGCTCAGCACATGGAGCCAATCTACGAGCGGTTTTGTAAGCAACACGCTCCAAACTTTGAAGGGAGAACATACCCCTTTGAAGCAGAAGAATGGCTCAGAAATGTAGAGCCGATCCTAGCGCATATGAATCTCGGCAACGCGGACCGCATATCCTACATTTCGTCTATGCTTAAGAAGGATGCTAGAATATGGTGGGACTTAGTTCAGTAGACTAACGATGTTGCCACCATGATATGGACAAGATTTGTGGAGCTGTTCCACAAGAAGTATTACAACTCGACAGTCATCGCTACACGGGTCGAGGAGTTCGCTAGTTTGAAGTAGGGAAACTTAACGGTAGTAGAATATGCTCAGCAGTTCAAGAGATTATCCAAGTTGCACCAGAGTTGGTTCCAACTGACTTTATGAAGGTGGCCAAGTTCGTTAGAGGACTTAGACCAAAGATTGAGCTAGGAGTTAAGCTAGCAAAAAAAAAATACTACCTATGTTGATGTTCTAGAAACGACAATAGAAGTAGAAAGGCTTCAGGCAAATGTTAGTAAGGAGAAGGCTCATAAGCCTGAGCCTAAATAGCAGGGTCAACCTCAGAATGGTTGGAACAACCACAACAATAGTCGTCAGCATAGCAATAGTAATAGTAATGGTCAGAAGAGAAGGCATCCAGATGATAAGCAGGCCAATGGTGCTAAAAAGAGCACGGACAAACAATGGAGGCAATAAGTCACGTTATGTAGAATACCCACAATGCTCTAAATGCCAAAAGAAACATCTTGGGGAATGTCATGCAAACATCAAGGGATGCTTCAACTATGGTCAGGAAGGTCACCGAAGGAGGCAGTGTACCCAGCTCAAGCAAGAGGAGAAAATGGACAATATGATGGTTCCTGCCAGGGTATTTTCCTTAACCCAAGGAGAAACTGACGCTAGTAACAAAGAAATTACAAGTCAGATTCCTATCCTCGATAGTATATGTTCTAGTATTGTTTGATTCGGGAACAACATACCCGTATATCTCGGTAGGAATGATAGAGAAATTAGACAAATCTTGTAGAACTAGGTTTGTGACATAGTTGCCTTTGGGTAAAATAGTCATATCATTACGGATAGTACGAGGCAGACCAACCAAAATTGAGGACGTAGAACTAGAAGGAGACCTGATAGAGCTGGAAATCAAAGACTTCGACATGATATTAGGCATGGGCGGGCTAGCAAGGCATGGCGCAACCATCGATAGCAGACGTAAGCAAGTAACGTTCGAAACTCCTGACAGCCTAAGACTATGCTATATGGGAAAATTTTCAGGACTACGTACACTGCTAATATCATCTCTCAAAGCCCAAAGAATGATAGAAAAAGGATGTCACACATTCTTAGCTAGCGTTACGCATGTAGTTTAGGGAACACCACTAAAGGTCGGAGATGTACATATTGTAAGGGAATTTCCAGAGGTATTTCTTGACAACTTGCCAGGATTGCCGCCGACGCGGGAAATTGACTTCACAATCGAATTAGTACCGGGCACCGAGCCTACTTCCAAGGCACCATACCGGATGGCTGCTACCGAACTCAAGGAGTTAAAGATGTAGTTAGAAGAACTCTTAGACTTGGGTTTTATTAGAACAAGTCATTCGCTATGGAAAACACCAGTACTATTTGTGAAGAAGAAGGATGGAAGCATGCAGATATGTATAGATTATCGCGAGCTAAATAAGGTGACAAATAAGAATAAGTACCAGCTACCCCGAATTGACGAATTGTTTGATCAACTCCGAGGGGAAACCGTTTTTTTTAGATTGATCTACGGTCCGGGAATCACCAGCTCAAGGTACGGGAAGAGGATATTCCCAAGACGTCTTTTAGAACTTGTTATGGACATTATGAGTTTCTAGTTATGTATTTTTGTCTTACCAACGCTCTAGCCGCGTTTATGGATTTAATGAATAGGGTCTTTAAGGACTACTTGGATAAATTCATCGTAGTTTTCATCGACGACATCTTGGTGTACTCAAAGGATAAAGTCGAGCACAAGAAACATTTAAGGTTAATTTTGCTACGACTGAAGGAGCATCATCTTTACGCCAAGTTCAAGAAGTGCGAATTTTGGCTTTCACAAGTAGCATTTCTCGGCCACATAGTATCCAAGGACGAGATTGCTGTAGACCCATCTAAAGTAGAGGCCGTGAAGGATTGGCCAAGACCAAAGAACGCATCCGAAGTAAGGAGCTTTCTGGGATTAGCAGGATATTATAGGAGGTTTGTAGAGGGTTTTTCTAAGATAGCCACTCCACTCACCAACCTGACCCGGAAACAACAAAGATTCAACTGGAATGATAGATGTGAAGAAAGCTTCCAGTTACTTAAGGACAAGTTGTGCTCAGCACCAGTACTTTGTGTACCGACACCCAACGATAAGTTTGTAGTCTACTGCGATGCATCAAAGCAAGGGTTGGGTTGTGTGCTGATGCAGAATGATAAAGTGATAGCCTACGCCTCACGGCAGCTAAAGGAGGACGAGCAACACTATCCAACGCATGATATGGAGTTGGAAGCGGTGGTCTTTGTGTTGAAAATCTGGCACCATTATCTTTACGGAGAACGGTGCGAGATTTATACGGACCACAAAAGTTTAAAGTACTTCTTCACACAGAAGGAGGTCAACATGAGGCTGCGCAGGTGGTTAGAGCTAGAGAAGGATTACGCCTGCGAAATCATATACCACCCAGGAAAGGCAAACGTAGTTGCCGATGCGCTAAGTAGGAGGAGTTATGGAAGTTTAGCAGCGCTAGCGGGAATAGAAAAGTCGCTACAGCAGGAGCTGATCAGTGCCGGAATAGAAATAGTTGTCGGTAAGCTGGCTAATTTGTCTGTCCAGTCAAATCTGCTAGAAGATATACGGATTGGGCAAGGGCATGACGACACACTAGCGAGACAAATGGATGCAGTCAGAGAAGGCAAGGCCACAGATTTCTCAATATTAAGTCAAGGATTATTGAGATATAAGGATCGTGTATGCGTGCCAAATGATCAAAGTATTAAGATGACGATTCTAGAAGAAGCGCACAGTACCCTGTACTCAGTTCACCCAAGGTCGACCAAGATGGCACACGACATCAAGACAATGTATTGGTGGCCAGGGATGAAGAAGGACATAGCAGAATTTGTGTCTAAGTGTCTAGTATGCCAGCAAGTGAAAGCAAAGCTTCAGCGGCCTGCAGGCTTATTGCAACCACTTAGCATTCCAAAATGGAAATGGGATGATATAGCCATAGATTTCGTGACGGGTTTGCCACGAACAAGTAAGCAGCATGATTCGGCTTGGATAGTAATAGATAGATTAACCAAGTCATTTCATTTCCTGTCTGTTAAGACTTCATACACAGCAGATCAATACGCAGACGTTTAAGTCCAAAAAATAGTACGATTGCATAGAATCTCTAAGACAATAGTATTCGATAGAGGATCGATGTTTACATCGAGATCTTGGAGTAAGTATTTGCCGCTGATAAAATTCTCCTACAACAATAACTACCAGTCAACAATCGGGATGGCACCCTACAAGCTACTTTATGGAAGAAGGGTCGATCGTCGTTGCATTAGGACGAGGTAGGAGAAAGGCAACTACTTGGACCTTGTTGACGCCGTTTTTCGTCAACAGTGAAAGAAGAGCACGTAAACAATAAACAGTAATGGCCAATAAAAATACGATAATACAAAACACGATTTTTACGTGGTTCAGCAGTTAAATCTGCCTAGTCCACGAGTCTTTCTTATTAAGACTTAAGAATATCTCTTAAAATCCTTCAAGGATGAATTCTCCAGAGTTTTCCTTAGACTCACAAAAGTTCCGGCTTTACAATGATGCATGACCTCTCTATTTATAGAGAAGAATGCTGAATACTATCCCACATATTTTGGGTAGTTACTCTATATTTGTAAATAGATTAAATGGCATTAAACGCCTGAAATTCGATGTAAAAGGAAACGTCCCCTGAAGACCAGGGGGCGTATAACTAATCAAATAATATCCCCTGATTGTAGGGGATTTCCAGTAATAAATGTAGACCGCGTCTTGCTATTGATGATTCATTAGGATATTCAAAGTTATTATCCTATATCACCAAGGCCATATTCTCCCAGGTTTCTTACTGACTTTCGAGCTATGACATTTCCCGAGACCACATGGCTTCGGGCTCGTACGCGCATCAGGCTCGGAGCCCCTGATCCGAGATCATCCCAAAGAACAGATGCACCTCGGGCTTATCCTTTGAGCTCGTGAGGATTTCGAGGCTACCATCTCCGAAGTCGTCTCTGTTTCATAGGCTCATTGTTTAGATTTCGAACATATTCCAGATTTTACGAGTTCACTCATTATGAATCCAGCTTTCGAGGTCACAATCCTCATGGCTCGAAATCTGGGTATAACAGACCTGAAGCTGTTAGAGGAGCTCAGGATTTAGTAGCGCTGATTAGAAAGCGTATGTTCGCTGCTCAAAGCCGTTAGAAAAGTTATGCAGATGCCAAGCGGCGTGATGTGGAATTCAAAGTCGGAGATCAAGTTTTCTTAAGAATATCTCCTATGAAAGGTGTGAAGCGGTTCGGGAAGAAAGGCAAGCTTAGTCCCAAGTTTATAGGTCCTTTTGAGATATTCGACAAGGTGGGAGCAGTTGCATATAGACTAGCTCTACCACCAGTTTTAGCAGATAGTCATAATGTATTTCACATCTCGATGCTGCATAGATATGTGTCAGACCCATCTCACATCCTCATGTACGATACGATAGCACTCCAGAAAGACTTGAGTTACGAGGAACGACCGGTTAGCATCCTAAATAGAGGGATGAAAGAATTACGATCTAAGAGTTTTCCGATAGTCAAAGTCCTATGAAGAAATAGTTCTGAACGGGAGGCAATGTGGGAGTTGAAGGAAGACATGTTAGATCGGTATCCGGAATTGTTTGATAAGTAAATTTTGGGGATGAAAATCTTTTAAGCAGGGGAGAATTGTAGAGTCCCAGAATTTTACTTAGCTAGTTAAATAGTAGTAGTAGTAGCAATATCTAGTATTAGTTTGTAGTATGTTAGATTTCGTGGATTTTGGTTCAAATCGGGACTTAGTTGGAAACTCCTAGCAATAGTTATGGATTTTATAAGTTTAACCTATAGTTTAAGAATATTACTTATAACATAATGTTTGATTAATATTGCTGGTTATTAATATTATAATTATTATAACCTAAGGTTTAGATAGAGCTAATAAGAATATGACACTTGTCATGAGCATGGTTATTCCTAAGGTTTAGATAGAGCCAATAGGAATATGACACTTGTCATATGTATGATTATTAAGGAATTATTATTTTAATGATAAAATAAGGGAAATATAAGACTTAGTCTTCACCAGAATTTGTTAGGAGCATGACATTTGTCATAATTTTATTTATTTGAGATTTAGATAATTAAATAGATTTTTCGTAATTTTAGAGTACTGTAACTTCCGACCTATTTTTGACCCAATTATATTATGAATTTTGAAAAATAGTATTTCTAGAAAGTTGTATATAATTGAATTATCTTTCTAACGGTATAAAGAGAGTCTAAATCGAAGTCCTACAGCTTTAGATATATTGATTTTACTGCAGGAGAGTTTAGAGTTACGAGATTTAGGGAGTTAGAAGTTAGGATTCTATTTTTTTTTATTATTTTTGTTTTAAAAATCAAGCTTTGACTCCTTAAATCTCTCTGAAAAATTTGACCAAGTCCTAAGCCTTTGGCTAAAGGATATTCAAATATTTTCAATTAAATTCATTATTTTTATTCAAAGTCAAATACAAGATTTTTATTCCTAGAACTCTATAAATAGGACCTAGCACCAAGCCTTTTCATTCATTCTTCAAGTATTAATCAGAGCCTTCCAGGTGCTAGTGAGACTATAGAGTGATAAACACTTGGGTTGGGGTTATAAGCTTTATCATTATAAGCTTAATAAACACTTGGGAAGTAAGGTTCATAGTATATTCAGTTTCGAGGTATAGTTCGGTCATAGAAGCATTAAAGGTATTCCAAATTCTAGCTCATTTCTGTATTGTTTCCTTAAGTTCTTATAGTTTTTCTACTTAAATCCTAACTCGTATTCTCTATTCTTGGTTAGGCATCTAAGATCTTGAACGTAAGATTCTTATTGGTAAGTATCTTTTTGATAGCATAGTTCATTCTTTTCATCCTTTTTCTTTAGTATACTCACCTCTCTATTATGGTTTTTAGGAGTGTTCCAAAATCCCGACTTTGTTCTCATCATCCCGGTATTTTGGTAAGGAAAATATGATAGTTTTATATGCTTATATGTTATGTTGATATGTTATGATAAGTTATGCTATAGTATGTTATGTTATGTTTTCTTATGTTTCATGGTTATGATTTACCCTACCTCAGATATTAGACAGGGGACGTAGATGGGTTATCATAAACCTACCATGTGATCTAACCTACCTCAGATATTAGAAAGGGGACGTAGATGGTTTATCACATGTTTTAATGACCATTAATAGTATAGTCTTATATGATGTACGTCTTTATAGATATATGTTATATGTTTATAGCTTATAGTTATGTGTATGATTATGTTTCATGCTTGTAGTAGATTTTCCTTGGTGGGCATTAGGCTCATTCCTTTATGTTTTATATGTGCAGGAAAGTAGTTATGGCGACGGAAAGATTCTTGGCAGCTTGGGGATGTGTATTGAGGCAAGATGGAATCGATGGACTGAGCGTTCGATTAGAGGATGAAGTTTTTTTTTAGTCTTTTAGTTATGATTTCTATGTATTATTTTTCCGCACTTAATTTTGTAACCAATTTATTTAAGTCATGTTTTGTTTTATTTTCAAAACAATGGGATTCCATATCCTAAATAAATTTTTATGTATTTAACCTTTACTTTACAGTTTTTAAATAAAGTTATGGTTATTTCATATGTAAGTTTTCTTAAGATTAGTATAGTAGTTATTAATGGTCCAAGGTCTAGAATAGTTGGGTCGTTACAATTAGTTTTAATGTTTTAATGGTCCAAGGTCTTAGAAATAGTTGGGTCATTACAAACTGAAATGTGAAAAGACGTGGGCAGATGAAAAGAATACTCGAGTACTCTGACTAAGCAATCTGTGGCTGACGCGTGTCCAGACTTGAGTGTGCTGGGTGGCTTGATTTACGAAAGTAGCAGTTCAAAAGTTTCCTTCTCATAGGATTTGAACTAATACTTTTGAGGAGGCAAAATGTTACACCCAAATTTCGAGAATATAAATTTTGATCTCGAAAGTCAGGCTCGTAAGGTGCAAGCTCAAAATAAGCCAAGTCGTCATAATCAGCTTTAATGAAAATATCAAAGACAGTCTCGCAAAGCAGTAAATGCGACAACATCGGAATTGGTGAGCCCGTAAACTACGTGGTCTTGGAGGAGTTCCGAGGTTATAAGCTAGGCTCAAAGCCACAATGGCAATAGTTCAATACTTGAATAAATCTCCTGATTCATTTTCTGCCATCAGACCAGAAGGTTCGAGCTCGAGGATTATGAGCTCGAAGAGGATGATCGCGACAACGTTACTTGTTAAGAGCATAGGCGAACCGAGGTATCGAACTTGTGATGGGTGAATGGTCTCGAAGGTGTGTGAGTCTAGTGTTCAAGCTCGTAAGCTGTGTATGAATATGTTTATTGTTATAAAATCCCTATGTTTAAGAGATCAGATGTAATCTGTTATTAAATCCCAAATATCATGGGATTTATACGCGTACATGATAACCATACGCGTTTATTTGCATTTATTTAATTGATTGGTATCATAACTCTCCGAAATCGGAGGGGAGATATTCGGTAAACCACTCAATAAATAGAGTGGAACAATTCATTTGGAGAGAGCTTAAAGAGAATTTTGTATTGGGAAAGACTGTAAAATTACTTCCAGAAAGCTTTGAGAGAATTCCATAAAGTGAATAACACAAACTCGTGGATTAGGCAGATTTTAACTGCTGAACCACGTAAAAATTGTGTCTTTTATCATTTGTTTCCTCTGGTATATTGTTTAATTGCTCTTCATATCTAAGTTGACGAAAAACGGCGTCAACAATTAATTTTACAGTTTGATGGGAAGAAGGAATATTGTGAGATTGCAGACCTCTTGCCAATCCAACACGAATGGTTAGGTCGATTGATGACATACATTTATTAGTAAGCCTATTTTGTTTATGTGTTCGTTTAGTTTTATGTAAATTTATTAATATTAAGGCTAGCTATCTAACTTAAGTACTTTGTGTTTATGCTTAGACCATCTAAAAATATATATAACTATAAATTCATATAATTATACCATTTAAAAAAAATAAGTGCAAAAAAAAATATAAATTAAGAATTGGGCCATTTTAAAATAATTAGAAATAATTATTCCATAAAAAAAATAGGGAGGGGGCTTTCTACTTCAGTTATTATGTAAAAATCGAAGTAGAAAGTGGGGATTCTACTTCGGTTTTTACATAATAACAGAAGTAGAAAGTGCTCAGCAAGGAAGTGTACACAACTTTCTACTTCGGTTATTATGTAAAAACCGAAGTAGAATCCCCACTTTCTACTTCGGTTTTTACATAATAACCGAAGTAGAAAACCTATATTTCACTTCAGTTTTTATATACTTTTTACTTCGCCTCGAACTACTGCAGTTGCGAAGTTAAGCGAAAACCGAAGTGAATCCAGCATAAAAACCGAAGTAAAAGCCGTTTTTTCTTGTAGTGTATTATTTATTAAAATATATGAATAAAAATAAGTTTAAAAAATATATATATTATGTTTATATTTAATAAAAATGAAAAAAATTTAATAAAATGTATATCATATTATTTACAATTCGAAAAAAAATTAAGAAAAATTAATTAGATTTATATTTCAATATTAATTTTCTAAATGACATGGTAGGTCGGTTGTAGAACCGACTTACCATGCTACTTAGTAGGTCGGTTTTATAAACTGACATGCCATGTTATTTTCTTGATATGTTTTTTTTAAAGTACCCTAATTATTATTTATTAATTACCTTGTATTGTTTTTTTTAAATATAATATTACATTGTAATCTTTTTAAAAAAATAATACATTGTAATTTTTTTAAGTTTAATAAATAAATGAATAAAAAATAAGTTTAAAAAATATATATTTTATGTTTATATTTAATAAAAATTAAAAGAATTTAATAAAATGTATATAATATTTATAAATCGAATAATAAAAAAACTTAAGAAAAATTAATAAGATCTATATTTCAACATTAAATTTCTAAATGACATGGTAGGTCGGTTGTAGAATCGACCTATTATGCAACTTAGTAGGTTGGTTCTACAACCAACCTACCATGCTACTTAGTAGGTCGGTTTTATAAACCTACCTACCATACTATTTTCTTGATATTTTTTTTAAAGTATACTAATTTTTATTTATTAATTACCTTATATTGTATTATTTAAAAAATATAATATTATATTGTAATTTTTTTAAAGTTTAATAAATATATGAATAAAAATATGCTTAAAATATATATATTTTATGTTTATATTTAATAAAAATGAAAAGAATTTAATAAAATGTATATAAATTTAACATTTACAATTCAAATAATAAGAAAAACTTAAGAAAATTATATATCTATTTTCAATATTAATTTTCTAAATGATATGGTAGGTCGGTTGCACAACCGACCTATCATGTTATTTACTTAATTATATATTTTAACATATATAAATTATTTTAATAATTGTTTAAAATAAAATAATTTTAATAATATATATAATTTATTTGTGTGTAAAATAAATGTGTAGTTTTATAATTTTTTACCCAAACATGGCTCATGATGACGTGACAAGAACTTATTACACGTGGTTGGCACGTGGCAGCTTCAGAATGAAGAGATGTTGTTCGCGTATCGACCAGCTCCCTGTTGCTTCATCAAATCTCGCAGATAGATGCGACCAGTCTGGTCGCATGCTTCGTTTTCTTTCCTTTAAAGATTGTAATCTTGTAATAACTACATTGATTATTTTCTCTTTATTGCCTTGATACGTTAAGATTAGGGATAATTAAGGTCCATTGGCCCATGTAACCCCCTTGAGCCTATAAATATGAATGAGATGGCACAAGGAAGGGACTTTTTGAACCTTTTTTCCAAATACTCATAAAAAGAGCACAAGTGTGATTATCTACAGAGATTGTAATCCTCTCAAAGCTTATGAAACTCAAGAACCCTAGTTCTTTGATCACGACATTGTGATTCAACATCAATAAGAACACTAAGTGGACATAGGTCATTACCATCCATTGGGGCCGAACCACTATAAATTATTTGTGTTATTTCTTTACCATTTGATTCCATTCTTGACTATTATCTCATTTCTTGTCGTAATTCTGACTCTGTGTCGTTGGCCAAATCAAGGGTCAACAATAATTTATTAATATTTACATTAAATTGTATTCTTAAAAAATATTATTTTACATTAGATATTTTTTTATTTTAATAAATAAATGTGTTGACTGTGTTTTTAGCCAATGACGTGAGAACGTCAAATACAACAAACCTTCAAGAGAATTTAAGCAACACAGACGGTATAAACAGGAAAAGTAAATAACACAAAAGATTTTATAGTGGTTCAGCCCCGATTGTCGGTAATAGCCTAATCCACTTAGAGTTGTGATTTATAGATCCGTACTCAAGATCAGATGGACTGAGCCAACTGAGTTTCTTCAGTACAGATTGCAAAAATACAAGAATTCTCTCAAATATCAGCACTTTCTCTCTCTAGAATACTCAGACCCAAAGTTTCTCTCTCTAGAAAGAAGAAGCAGAAGCAGCCCCTTCTCTAATCCCATAAGCCCTCTATTTATAGGCTTAGGGTCATACAACTGATATCCCTTAGAATCGGGATATTTTATTATATTTATTAAATTACAAAGAAACATTCAAAATTCAAAATGTAACAAACCCCCCATTTGTGGGAAGAATGAGAGATTCCCGGGTGCTTGGACCAATTCTTGCTGAAGTCGTTCCGGGGATTTTGACGTAGTCTCACATGCATGTTGATTACTCCTTCAAGCTTTCCTTGGACCAAGGTGATATATGCATGGCTCTCCTCGGACCAAAGGCCATGCAAGCTTGGCTCTCCTCGGACCAAGGTGGTCCGAGCCAACTCCCTTGTCCTCTCTCCTCGGGTAAGTCCGAGCCTACCTCCTTCAATCAAGGTCCGATCGGACCTTGTGGCCTTCTCCTCGGACCAAGGTGGTCTGAGGCATCCTCCTTGGCATCTCACCTCGGACAAGTCCGAGGCACTCTCCTCTAGCATCTCTCAACTATGTCCGATCGGACATTGTGTATGCTCTCCTTGTCAAAATCTAAGTCTCAATTCTTGGCTTGCATGGAACTCCTCTAACATGGCACTCTCCTCTAGCATGCCATGTTTCTCCTCGGACCAAATCCTTGGGGTTCTCCTAGGACCACTCTCTTGGGGTCTCCTAGGACCACTCTCTTGAGTTCTCCTCGGATGCATTCTCCTTAGCCTCCTAGGATGCATTCTCCTTAGCCTCCCAGGATGCACTCTTCTTAGCTCTCCTAGGATACATTCTCCTTAGCCGCCTAGGATGCACTTTCCTTAGCTTTCCTCGAACCAAGGTGCACTTGGCTTGGTTATGACATCTTTCAAGCAGTCCCAATTCTTCGTCAGTCTACCGGGTCCTTTATCACAACTCTGAGGAGTCAATGTATTTATTGACTATTAATGTGTCTTTTACTGATCATGCACTACCACTTGTCACCTTTATTGTCACGTTATTTATCTCCAATTTTTGGGTATAACAAAATGAATAAAAATAAATTTGTTATGCTTATTAACAATGTTGAAAATGTGTTATGCTTTCTTAAAAAAAAAAAAGGCGACAAAAATTTCACGTTGTACAACAAACCTTTGAGCGCCAAAATTAAATTTTAGGCTCATAGACTTTCACATCTTCCCTAATACTCTCTGAACCCTAACACCAATCTACCGAAACCCACACCCAACAACCACGCTCTGATAACTTCTCTCTTTCTCAAATGTGATGATGGCGGGAGAAGTGACTGGTGATGGATTTGGGAGCTAGCAAGTGTGGTGGCTCTTCATCTTCAGTGAGGATGCGACTTAAAGACAACCCAAATGCCCCATTCAGTATTTCTGAATACCTTTCCCACCATCTGTAATTGTTTTTATTTTTATTTTTCATTCTTTTTGGGAGTTTATGAACAATCAACAAATCATATATCCAAATATTTGTTTTTGAAATGTTTTCGCATATTTGAATACCCTTTCAATTCGGCTATTGAGTTTCAAAAAGCCACATACTGCATATCGGGTTAGTGGGTTATTGAAGTTCACCATCACAAACCCTCACAGATATATTTATTTCATTCTTTGTTGTTTTTTGGATTAGTGGTTATGTGTATAATGCTTTTAGTTCTCTATTGTTTCTTTTTATATTTATATAATCTAAATGTGACTGTTGGTTTCTTGCTTCGGACTTGTATTAGTTTTTAGATTGCTTTTGTTTGATTGAGAATATTATGTGCAATGGGGAATATGATTTTAAATTTGGTGCTTGATTTTGGTTGACAAAGTGAATAACACCTCGTTATTTACATTTGATTTGTCAATAGTTAAGTCAGTAAGTCTCACTCATTCTCAATATCATTCTTTAAACATATTTGCTTTATGGGATTAGATTTTTGTTTTTTGTTTTGCTTTATCCTTTTATACATGTATGTATGGCTGCTATTTCTTATTTATTCTTGTAATTGCCAAGCTTTTTGCTTTGTTTAAACATATATTTGTAGTTGATTTACTTTGATTCGTGGATACACTTGAATTGGATCAAATAGAAGAGTACTATACTACTATATATAGATGTATGTATGTATGCTACAAAAAGAATGCACGAAAATCAAACTAGGATTTTTGTTTCACTGTTTCTAGTTTGCCTTTACTTTTGTAGTTAGATAGTATAAAGCTGCAACTTTGGAAAAGATTATAAATTGAAGCCTTATTATTATTAGATTTGAGATTTGGGATTGGTACCTTTTTTGTTGGTCATGTTTGATCATTGTTTTTGTATATTGTGGATAATTACATGACACGAGATAATGTCCTCTACATTATCTATACGATTTGTTAAAGACATGGGGTTACTCTCTTTGAACTCTTGTTGTATCTGTTATAGGACAATTGTAACTTCTGGTTACTCCAAGACCGTTACTGTGAACTTTGAACCGTGCTTAACTCGCTAATCGAGTTCTTTGGTTATAAACATGCTTCTAGGAGTTATTAATAGGTTAAGGTGGAAAACCAATCAAAAGGAAATGATATATTTTATTTAAAACATAAAACTGTTCATGAGCCCATAAAAGCGTTTACAAGTTATTTACAATCCAAAATGATCATTACAGTGTAAAATTTACAACCCGCCGACTTAAGCGGCAAAAATAGGGTTAGCCCCTAGTTCCTCTGAGAAACTCCTTGGCCGTGGTGGTCAAGCGGCCGCATATGTACACATCACCACCTAAGCTCTCCACTCAAGGCTGGGTGAGCTTTTCTTTCCCTTTACCTGCACCACATAGCACCCATGAGCCAAAGCCCAGCAAGAAAACTCATTACCGCATGTATATAATATCAAATGATGATTATGATAATCACACATGACTTATAGCCCCAAACAGATGAGTAACAGAGGTATACGTCACTAATGTGGGTTCCGCACCCTTTACAAATGAGTGACTGAGTCACTAGCTTAAACCAGGTGAGTGACTGATGAGCGAGTCACTAATGTAAATCAAATGAATGACCATGGAGTCACTAGTGTGGGTTCCATACCCTAGCCATGTGACGATGCAGTCACCTGAGCCTTCTAGCCCTGGCTCTGAGTGACTAGTCATGGAACTAGACAAGCGCTTTTAGTTTTCATCGAACTTGGGGTCGGTTTGGCATTAATGCTCATAGTGAGTCATTCAATGCTGAAGTCAATTAGATCTAATCTTTTCGGCTTTGCGTTCATGACGCTTATGCCGCTCCTAACTCATAGGTCAATAACATACGACCAGTGCTCAGTACTACTGTCGAACTTGACTAGTAAGTCACAGCTTCACAGTCAGTTCTGACACCATTGTCGATTCTGACTGATAAGTCAGTGCCATTCACAAGTAAGCAAGATTTGCTAAGCATTTGATATGCAATCAACGTCCACATTTAAACACTCAACATGCCTCAATAATAACCATGCATGTCACATATGGGGTGCAGTTCTCTTACCTCTGGTTTGAGCGAGAAATAGTAAAAGAGTGACCCTTGAGAACGATCGACCTTTTGATTCCTTAGCGGTTACCTAGTCGTAACCAATTATAATCTCCATTAATGAAAATTAACAATAAAAGGATCTTGTGGGGCGTGAGTCTCAGGTTTCTCTCCTTCCATGGCGAGGAGGCGCAAATCTGTGCTAAAGCCAGCCAAACAAGATCGTGTTCTAGAGCTCCCTTCATCCAATTCTTTTCTTCCATCTCCGGAGGCCGAGTTTACGAAGGAAGAAGATGATGTTGATGTGAATCTTGGGTTTGGACCCAGGAATTTTGTTGAGAGTGCGGAGGATGATGATATTGGTGTGCAGCAGGAAACTGATCCTTGGGTCGCTGAAGGTAGTTCGAGGGGAATACCTCATTCTGATGATGAGCAGGGTCTTGGGCTGATGAGGTTGAGACTGGGAACTTTCAAGAATCGACAAAAGCAACCTGGGCAAAATTTAAAGAATCTCCACCTACATATGGGGGTTTGCAGTTGCAATACGCAGAACCAATGCATAGGGATGGTCAGATCATTGCTCAATTGGATTTGGACAAGATCGAAGTTGAAGCATCCTTTTGGAAATCAACTTTGATTTGTGTTGTGATTGGAGCTAATCCTCCATTAGCCATCTTTGAAGGATTCATAAAAAGGATTTGGGGCAAACTTGGTGTTGAGAAAGTGGCTCGCCTAAATTCAGGTTTCACCATGGTGAAATTTCATGATGAAGCTACCCGTGATTTGGTTCTTGAAACAGGTGTGGTTCATTTTGACAAGAAACCTGTCATCCTTTGACCGTGGACAACTGATCTAGACTCCTTGAGGTCAGTAAAAACAGTTCCGGTGTGGATTAGATTACCTGAACTTGGATTACAGTATTGGGGTGCCAAGTGCTTAAGTGCACTTGTTAGCACAATTGGGAAACCTATTATGGTGGATAAGATTACCAAGGATAGGTCCATGTTAAGATTTTCCCGAGTCTTGGTGGACATGGAAATAGCTGATAAGCTGCCTCAATTCATCAGCTATCTTAATGAACGGGGTCAGGTTATGGAACAGCCGATTGAGTATGAGTGGCTTCCAACCAAGAGTTCTAATTGTAAGAAGTTGGGGCACTCTTCAAGCTCTTGCAAGTTTGAAGCTGGAACTGTTTGGAGGAAGAAAGAGTCTCAGCATATACTAGAACCTATTCAGCAGAAGGTTGAGGATGCCACTAATTTGAAGTAGAACAATGCTGTTATGATTCAGAAGCCTTCTCCAGCAGAAGGTCCAGTTGGTTCTGGATCGAATGATACTGGCTGGGCTCGTCCTAATAGAACTGGGAATGGGAAAGCTAAAGTCCCAGTTGCTTGTGATTCTTTAAGGAACTCCTATAGTGCTTTGCCAGAGTTTCAGAAGACTCTTTCGGAACAGATCTGTACCACTAATCCTAATGGAATTTTGCAACATCCTATCTTGGAATGTTAGAGGGTTGACCATGAAGAATAAACAGATGTCAGTATTAGATGTTTGTAGATTGAATAAGGTTGGTATAGGAGCTTTACTTGAAACTAAAATCAAGGGGGATAAAATTAAAGTTATAATGAGTTCTACATTTTATGATTGGAGATATTATAGTAGTGACTGTCTAGAGGGCATAATTTTATTAATTTGGAAATCTCATCTGGCTCATGTTGGTATCATTCAGGAGTCTTCTCAAATGTTACATTGTCATGTTCATAGTCGTAGTAGGAACCTAGATTTCTATCTTACTATTGTTTATGGCTCCAACTGTTTAGAAACTCGGAGAGTTTTGTGGAATAATATGTCCTAGGTGCACTTGTCTGTCTAGCCATGGTTAGTTCTGGGGGATTTTAATGCAGTGTTTGATAGCACGGATCGTTTGGGTGGGAGGCCTATATCAGGGAAGGAAATGGAGGATGCTCAAGCTTGGTTGGCTCTCGGTTTGGTTGAAGAAATGAAGGTTATGGGACCTTATTTTACGTGGTCTAACAACCAAGATGATGGGCATCGCATTTATTCTAAATTGGATAGAATTTTCTGTAATGAGGCTTGGGTGGATATGTTCCCTTTAGCTTCAGCTTTTTCCCAATGGGAGGTGGTATCTGATCATAGTACTTTGCTTATCAAACAAGTTGAAGTCAGGAATTTGGGGATTCAGCCATTTCGTTACTTTAATATGTGGGCTTCTCATCATCGATTCAGAGAGATTGTGTTAGATAGCTGGACTAAGCCTATCTGTTCTAGGGGTGATTTTTTGTCGAGGTTGGCTCAGAAATTGATTAGGCTTAAGCATGTGCTAAAAAGATTCAACATGAGGATTATGGGGAATGTTGGGTGCCAATTTGAGCATAGTAAATCTCTGTTCCAGCAGGCTTAGAATGCTTTGTTTGCTGATCCTAGCAATGATTCTTTGGTCTTGGCTGAAAGAGAAGCTTATTTGGATTATAGAAGACATGAGAAAGTTTATGAGAGTTTTATTCGACAAAAGAGTAAGATTACTTGGCTTCGCTTTGGGGATGACAATACGACTTTTTTCCATGCCAGTTTGAAGAAAAGGAAGTTGTCTAATCGCATAGTTTCTTATATATCAGCTTATGGGTCTGTTGTTGATGATTACGAGCAGGTTATTCACCATTTCCTTCATCATTTTCAGAGCTACTTGGGTTGTTCGGGTAGAGCTAATGGTCACATTGATATGCAAAGTATCTCTTATGGCCCGGTTTTAGATATGGCTTCCCAATTGGACCTAATTAAGCCATTCACTACTCATGATGTTAAAATGGCCCTCTCTAGCATTCATCCTGTTAAAAGTCCAGGCCCAGATGGGTACGGGGCTGGTTTTTTCAAGGTTCTGTGGAGAGAAATAGGCAGGGAGGTCTCACAGGCTATCCTTGAGTTTTTTGAGACAGGATTTATTCCTCAAACTTAAATGACACTCTTTTGGTGCTGATTCCGAAGGTGGACCAGCCTTCTACTGCTGCTGACTTTAGGCCAATAGCTTGCTGCACTACCATCTATAAATGCATATCTAAGATGCTCTGCAGCAGGCTTGCTGCAATCCTTCCTTCTTTGATTAATTCTAATCAAGGTGCGTTTATAAAGCATAGAACTCTTGCCTATAATGTTCTCATATTTCAAGATTTGATAAAGGGATATAATAGGAAAAATAGCTCTCCTAGATGTGCTATGAAGATTGACCTTAGTAAAGCTTATGATTCAATTGATTGGGACTTCTTGGAGAATTTGCTAAAAGCTCTTTGCTTTCCTAGTAAATTTATCCGTTGGATCATGATTTGCTTGAGAGGTACCTCTTACTCGTTACTGTTAAATGGTAGAATCCAAGGGCAATTTCAGGGAGGTAAAGGGCTGAGGCAAGGGGATCCTATTTCTCCTTTGCTCTTTGTCATTGTGATGGATTACCTTACTCGAATGTTAATCAAAGCTTCCAAGGATAAAGGATTCAGATTTCATCCTATGTGCAAATCTCTCAATCTTGTTAATCTTTGCTTTGCAAATGATTTACTTAATTTTTGCAAGGCTAATCCTCAATCTGTCCAGATCTTGCATTCAACTCTTACTGAGTTTTCCTTGACTTCAGGCCTTTCTATCAACCATAGTAAATCCCGTATTTACCTTGGTGGGTTGTCTGTTGATGTTAAGGAGGATGTGTTGAGCTGTACTAATCTGCAGGAGGGGTCATTTCCACTGATGTATCTTGGTGTCCCTCTTAGGCCTACCAAATGCAAAGCATCTGACTTTGAAGTTATTCTCAAGAAGATTAGATTATGTCTTAATTCCTGGGCCAGCTGAAACTTGTCTTATGCAGGTAGAACTCAGTTAATTCAGTCTATCTTAATGGGAATTAGGAATTATTGGATGAATATTTTTCTACTGCCTCAACATATGGTTAGAAATATTGATCGTTTGTGTAGGAATTTCTTGTGGGGTGTGAAGGGAACCCACAACAAATTTCACCTGGCATCTTGGGAATTTGTCTGTCGTCCTAAAGCTTATGGAGGGCTCGAGTTTAGAGAAGGGCCTGCTTGGAACAAGACTATGATTGCAAAGTTTTTCTGGGCCATTTCCTTTAAGCAGGATCAATTATGGGTGAAATGGGTGAATACCATATACTTAAAAGGAGTGCCAATCAGGGACTATAAATTGAAACAAGATGATAGCTGGTATTGGAGAAAATTAATCAAGCTGAGTCATTTAGTGTCTGGAACTGATTTGGATGCTGCTATAGTGCATGGTCAGCTCAGGTTGGGCAAACTGTATACTCATTTTATTTCTGGTGTTAAGATTGAGTATGGGCGTACAGTTTGGTGCAAGTTTTCAGTGCCTAAGCACCGGTTTGTTCTATGGCAAGCTGTTAATAATCACTTACTCACTAGAGATCTTCTCCATAGTTCTCATGTGAATATTACTTCCTTGAGCTGCCCTGTTTGCTACCAGTTGAATGAATTCCATTCGCATCTCTCTTTGAGTGCATTTTCTTTGAGAAGCTCAGACAGACCATTGCTATCTGGTTGGGAGATGTGATCTGGCCTGGGAAGTTTACTGATTGGCTTGATTGGCTGGCTGTTTGCAGGCGAGATTGGCTGGGCCAGGTGGTATCTGCTACTCTTCCAGCTGCTGTATATTTTCTATGGTTTAATAGGAACAAGTGTGTTTTTGATAATTGTTGTTATTCGGTTACTAAAATAGATCAATTGATCCGTTTTTCTATCAAAACCAGAGCTCTTAATTTCAACTCTAAGAAGATGTCAACTAGAGAGAGAAAAATGCTAGATTTTATTACTAATCTGTAATTTGTTTTGGAGGAGCGTTTGCTCTGGCCTTTGTTTGTAATTTGTTGGTTGATCAATAAATTTTCTTTCTTGATAAAAAAATATAAAAACAATAAAAGGGTCTTGACCTAAACCTCATTCTCGGGACCCTGAATTGTACCCAAACGGTGAGTAGATTCGATCCTGAGCCAAAAACCCTTAAAAATGCCCAAAACAAGAATTTGGAAAAGCAAGGTAGCACTACAGCGCTGCCCCCCTAGCGCCTCAGTGCTACAAGCAGGGAGAAACTGCCCTGGGACAGCGCTGTAGCGCCCTCCCTTGGCCGCTATAGCGCTAGGACCAAGTAGTTCCTGCCCTGGTTTTTCGTCCTTCGACACCACCATTTTCAACCTTAATAACAAGCTTCCAAACCTCATTTTAAATCCCCAAATGAACCCAAAAACCATCCACACATGTCCTAGGCATCATAACCCAAGTAACCGTAGCTTGAGGTAAAGTTCTAGCCATTAAAACTCAATTCCCATTATCCAACCTAGAAAACCAAACTGAAATCCAAAACAAAAACAAAGCAAAGATAGAGTTTTAATGGCTAGAACCTTACCTCAAGCTCATTTTAGAACCATCTTCAATGGTGGAACACAATCCTAAGCCCCCAAGATCCACTTCCCTAGCTTGAATCCTCAAAAGGAGCAAAAAAATCCAAGAAGAAAATGAAGAGAAAATGAGGAGGAAAGATGTACGAGAGAGAAAGAACTTGCTCTGTTGTGGCTAAGCTTCTACAACCTTCAATGACTTAAATATATCTTAGGGTGAAAAGACCTTTTTTCCCCTAGGTCATTTAAAGTCTTCTAAAGGCTCCCAAGGGTAAAACTGTCATTTCCCGCTATTTCATTAATCATAATTAACACCCTCCAATTTCCATTATTCCCAAAATTCTCAAATACCAATAATTCATACCCCGTTACCCTTTAATTCCCAGCAATTTTCTAATCACCAAATTACCCCAAGACTCATCCTGAGCTCCGAACTTAATCCCGTTATGACCAAACTGTTAACTTGTACTCATGCCAAATGGCTTGAACAAATCCACATTATTATGTGGCCTCAATAATATATCACCAACATGCATACAAATATACAATTACGCCCTCAACGGGCCAAATTACCAAAATTCCCCTATGATTAAATGTGGACCCACATGCATGCATTTAACATCATATTATAATATAATTCACATAAACATGCACATAATAATTTAATGGCATAATAAATCAATTATGGCCCTCCCGGCCTACTAATCCAACCATTAAACCTCATTGGGGATTTTGGGGCATTACAATAACCATATTACCTTGAATAAACTATGATCTTGGTTTCTTAAATTAATAAATTTTTTCTTCTCTATTATTGTGACGAAGAAGCAAAAATGATGATATACTAAATTTATACTTGGTGTTATTTTGTGTTTGGACCTTTCTTACAAACATAAAGAAGGACATTTTTTTTAATCCCTTAATCTTTTAGATCTTATTAGTGTTGTGTTTTTGTATTTTTCATGATTTTTTGTGTTCAAATTTCTTTACAATTGCCGAAAGTGCGTTGGGTCATACCTAAGTCATACTTGGATGTGAAGAACAAAGATTGTGGATGTAAGAATATGATGGACATTTGTGGCATTTTGAAATAAATTGAGTTGCACATACCATACAATTGTATATATATATGTGTGTGTAATTTGACATGAATGGTCCTTCATTCTAAAACATCCTAGTTAGTAGCCATAATTTTTTATTACAAAACTATCCCATTACCAACACAAATATTAATCACAAAGGAGCATATATTGGGAAAGAATACGCCTAATTACTTGTCATTGAGGATGCATATTTAGCCACTAAATGCTTGGGTTTAGATCTTTATGAAATTTAAGTTATAAGATTACTCTTTTGTGTATTGATCATGAATTCTTCTGACTTCTTAGGTATAGGAGTTGTCAATGGCACAACAAAGAATGGTGTTGGCATTTGTGGTGTTTATGGGAATGCATGCTATGGTCATGAAGTGTGTTTCTCTGCTTCTTATGGCTGGAGTTTGGGTATTTATTATGGTCACCAATCTTTTAATATAAGGGATTTGGGCTTAGGCCTCTCCGTGTCCTGATGCCTCTGGGTTGGCCCCACCTGCCTCTTCCTCGTCCAAGGGCTCCGCGTCAGCTTTCTCCTTGACCTCAAACTCGGCTCTTTTCGCGGGCGGGTCGGGGTAAAGCAGAAGGTTCATGTTCTTATCCTGGAGCCAGGCCAAGTAGATGGCCTCGTCAAAGGTGGTCTCCAACAAGGCGTCCACTTGTTCTTTCTCATGACGGGTTTCATCGTGCGCCTTCACCTCCTGCTGAAGCAGGTCGTCCAATTCATGGACCCGAGACTCGAGACCGGTGACCCTCTCCCGGCCCTAGGTAGACTGGGCTTCGATCGCTTCTTGCAGAGCCTTTACTCGGAGAAGCTCTGCCTCCAAACTGGCCACCAGCTTGCAATTCTCGGCTTCTCTCCGGGACATAGTCTCTTCAAGTTGAAACTTAGTCCGGGCAGTCTCTTCGCGGTCTGCTTTGGCCTGAGCCACCTCATTGGCTAGGGCTTCCCGCTAGCTCACGGCTGCCTCCAGCTCCAGTTGGCCCGTCTCCATTTTCATTGCCATCTCGGCCACCAAGTCAGAATTCCGGTGAGCCAATAGAGCGTCCTAGAATGAATTGAAGTTAAAAAAATCTGAAGAACTAAAAATGCAAGAAGAAAAAAGAGGTGTAAACAGATAACTTACAGCAGTGGCCTGATGGCGGATGGCCTGGGAATTAAACAACGCGTCCTGGTCGGCTATAGTGGCGTACCGCTTCAACTGCAGGTTGGACATAGTAGCCCCTACCTGCTCCAGCAAGTCCGCGGCGAATGGAGCCGTGTCCTGCCCCAGTTTAGGACGGAACCCAGTTTCAGCAACAAACCGGTCCTCGATCGGCTAGGAAGCACTAAAGGCTACCAGATGCTCTGAAAACTCGACCTTACGATGGATCGTCAAGGCCCGATAGACCTCCTCCCTTTTCTCCCGACCATGCTCCTATGTCCGAGACACCATTTTGGACCGTTCCTCCTGCATGATCGCCTATCCCTCTTCAGGCAAAGCCAGATGGATGGGAAGCGCGGGCACTTCTGGAAGCTCCTGGGTGACAAGTTTACTTTCCCCGGAGGAATCCTTGGCCAAGCCAGCATCTTTGGTCTTGGCCATCTTCGCCCCTTTCGCGGCCTCACCCGCGCCTAAGTCCGCAGTTCTCTTCCCGGAACCCCAACTCACCAGCGGTTCTCGCTCTAGGTCAATTACCGGAGGATGAGTAGAGAGAGCTGGGATAGTTTCAGGACGAACTGTCATGATCGGGACCGCGGCTGAGGCCTCCTCAATGGAGTTAGGCTCCATCACCGAGCTCCCAAGGATCACGTCCAGAGCTTTCAGCTTAGGCACACCTTTAGCAGTTTTTTTGGCCAAAGCCCTAGCCTTGGCAGCCCAGGCTTCAAGAGCCTGTTTCATTTTCTCCACGGGGTTGGACATGTTGCAATCTTATGAAATAGACAAACAAAAAGGGAATTAGAAAAATAAACAAGTTTAGAAAATGAGTAAAAACAAGGCTAAAAGTACTCCGGGACGAACCCTTATCTAGAACTCAGACTCAACTTAATTCTCCTAAGGCGAAGGAATGGACTCGATCTCCCATGTCATCCGGGTATAGGAAGTTCCCATATTGAAGGAACCTGGACGAGTACATGAGAGTTTCCGGATCTACAGTGATGGGAGACGAAGGTCTCATTTCTCCATCAGCCTCGAACAGGGGGCCTCGATAAGCTAGTCTATCCCTAACTAAGTCCCCAACACGGGGAGCATAAATCAATAGCAAAGGTGAATTACCTCAGCCTGATACATTAGCACGGGGGATCCCCGTGTTCGGTTGGGCCTTATCGAAGAGGGTTTCCAGATCCTCAGAGGTGGCACTCTCCTTCTGCTGAGTCTGGTCCCGCTTCCTTTTGGCCGTGTCTGCCAGGGTCGTGGCCTTCACAACCTTGATGTGCTCAAGGGCCAGCTCCTCCTTCAAGGCTGTGTGTTTCTCGCATTGTATCCCCCGAAGGCTGGGGGCCCTGATCGTTTGGTTGGCATCCAACATCTTGATCACTCGGAGGTTTTTGGTGTTGACGTAGCCCCTACATCCAAATCCTCTACGCTTAGCGTGGAGTAGAACTTCTTCCGGTCTAGGATAAACTGGGTGAGGGGAGTCTGGGCATAGGGTCCTGCCATCCAGGGCAATATATTGAGAATGAGGAATAAAAAGTGAAAACGAGAAAGAAACTAGGAAACAAGAAGCTACTCACCCACTCGATGGAAATACATCATCAATGTGGGATTCTTATCCACAAGGACCCCGGATGTCATGAACCAGTAGTGTTTGACATCCGGGGGGTGCTTCTAGGAGCTAGTGGGGGCAGCGTAGTTGCCACGAGGCTTTAGTCTGTAGAAGTCGTCCAAGCTCTTGTCCTTAGCATTAAGCTGCGACTATAGCTTATAGAAGTACAACACCTCTGCAAGAGTCGGGTCTGGGATTTGCTTCGTTATGCAAAAGATGCGCCATCCCGCAAACAATCGGTATGCTTGAGGCAAGAGCTGGAACGGTGCAATCCCCAAGAACTTGAGGAATTGCGCGAAGTAATCATGAAGCGGGAGAGTGGATCCCACACTGATGTGGCTTGCGCTCCAGACCCCGAATTCGCCCATGCCGGTGTGAGCTTTATCTTTTTTTCAGGACAGGTGGTTATAGAACAGTCTAGGAGTCGACTCCACGCCCAAATGCTTCTCTAGGGCATACATCATCCGATAATTTCAGAACAGGTTCTGCACCCCGTCCATCTCCCATCTGTTGGCACTAGAAGCCTTGTGTCCTAATAGAGTGAAATAGGTTGTTTGAACATGTTCTTCTGAATGGAGGGTAACGCCGGAAGTCATGGCTGATGATCTGGGAGCAAAACAGAACAAAATAAACAACCAAGCAGTCAGCACTAAAACCCAAGAATGTTGGTTAAGGCACGAGGGCTCTCCTAAGAACTGCTTGGAAGAGTCCCCTCCGGATCAGGTTCGGGATCACCAAGGAACTGCGGAACCCTGATCGAGAACAAATTAGAAGGGATCTAGCTGAAGTTCTCCTAAGCCGGCCTATTGCCGCTTGTCCGGGAACCACCTGAACCTGAGGAGATCCGGGACAGTCCGGACAATTTGTTCCTAACCTATTCTAATGCACCCAGAGCCAGCCTAAACAGAGGCGAGCTCTAACAGCCTAAACAGACAATTTTGATGATATGGCACACGCAAGAAAATAAAAGCAAAAGTTAGGAAAACTTACTGGAAATGTCTGGTCGTGAAAAATGGTGTATTTCCGACGACAGTGACGGCAAAATCGCGGTCTTAAACAGATGAAGGCGGCTCAAAAGCTCGTCTATTGGACAGGCCGAGGTCATCTGCTCAGGCAAAGGTGCGGAGATCAGGGACGTCGGAAATAAATGGCGGCGAAGACGAAGTAGATGATGGTGAATGTCGTCGGCGAGCTCGGACATAAAAGGTCTTTTAAGCTTTTTTTTTTATGAGAATGTAAAGATGTCAAATGAGAATTCGAGGTTATTTATAAGAACCAGAAGACTGTTTTGATCTAACGGTTCGACACGATTCCACCCATTAGATGGTCTTGGATCGTGCAGGGACATTAATGGGCCTCCTCATATACTGGGTCACGGTTACCCAAGGGTGCGATCCGCACAACCCTGATCCAACGGCCCAGAGGAAGAGCATCTCAAAGGTCATCCCATTCAACGGTCCCCTTCGATGCAGAGGTAATAAAAGGGCTGTCCGTGCGGATGGGATGCTTCGGAAGTCGCACAGACGAATGATTGCCAACACGACAACCAATAAAATGTCTTATGACCTTTCCGTTTCAAGTTCCATAAATGTGCCAGTCACAAGAGGACACGTATGCACATCATAATGAAGCTGAGTGAACATGAGGCCTCCCAACGGCCCTGAAGTAAATGAATCGGGGTTCTGGTAAACAAACTCGAACCCTAGTAAACGGATAGGGAGCTGAGCCGGGAAGGTAACAAGCCTTCACCGCGCAAGCACAGATGAAAGCTTGGGGGGTAATTGTTATCCCCGTTTCTTCCAAAATGTACGGATCCACACTCTAATCCATGGGCCGCCTTCCAAGGAGTTAAAGCCCAGATCGGGCCCATTAGACGAAAAGAAAATGAATATTGGCAGCCCAAGTCTCGGCAAGGCCCAAAGGGCATCCAGGAGTGTAAGTCGGGACCATCGCCGGGGCAGGTTTTATAAACCCGGGACCGCGTACCGGAATGTCTCCTGGGATGCGGTAAAAGAGGTCGCGGCTCCCAAGTCCAAGATTAGGCTGGGATAGCTGAGGATGAACCCGGGTCCTGGTAAACGGACCGGGACCCTGGTAAATAGAGGGGGATGTTGGTAAACAGACCTGGGTCGGTTGGCCGAGTTTGGCGTGGTGAAGTATCCCCAATACTGACGTCATCCCAGGAAGCGTGGAGCTATGTCCCCATAAGTAACCTGCAGAGGAGGTTGCCTCGGGAATGTACGCCGTTGGTTCAGAACTACGCCACCACTACACTGACTGATCTTGTCCCCCGAATCTACCTCGTAGCCCATGACAACCAGACTGAAACACCAGTTTATCGCAAGTCTTATAATGCGACCGTGTTTGGGCTGGCCCAATGGGCCTTGGTTAATTTATGTTTTATATTTCAATCATTTGTATTGAGCCTCCATCAGAGAGCAAATAATATTTACACCCTTATTGGGCCCAGACTAGCTCGACCCAAGCCCAGTGCACTCGCTTGCCTATAAATATGAATAATGGTGCATTGACGAGGGGATCCTAGTTTTTTCTTGTAAGCAATTACTCTGCTAAAACTTGCGGAAAACTCCATTGTCAAAAGCTCTCTAAGCTCTAATACAGCTGACTCGTGGACTAAGGCTCATTAACGCCCCAACCACGTAAAAACCTTGTTTGCATTTCCTAAATCCTTTCTTTTAAGCTCTCTTATCTTTTATAATTCTAGTTTCTGAAAAACTTGGTAAACAGTTATATTAAGTGTATTTTTTTATTTGTGACTTTAGTAATTTTGATATTAGTTTTATTCTATTTGGTGCTCGATTTTAATAGTGCTCATATGACTCATTATTTTAGATAATTAGTTCAAATTTAGTCATATTATTGTAATTAACAATGTTACGGACGTTTTGTATAAAAACAATATTTTTTTGGGGATAAATATGCATATAATATATATATATATAAATAATAACACCACAAGTAAGTTGTAAAACTCACTTGTGATACAAAACACCATAGGTCGGTTATAATCGACCTACCGTGTGTTAGGCCTTATGTCGGTTCGATAATCGACCTACTGTGTGTGACACCATAGGTCTGTTATCGAATTGGCCTACCGTGTGCTACACCATAGGTCAGTTAGTCGCCAATCGACCTACCATGTTTTGACATAGTAAGTCACTGTTTATAGGTCGTTTTTTAACCGATCTCCCATGCATTTTTTGTACTAGTGTCCATTCAATCTGAGTTCTCTCCCCAGCTTCGTCATGCCCCTTGATCGATGCTTCAGATCTGCAAGTTTGCAGCTCAGTCAAAGAGGATAATAAGCCATCTCTGAAAGCAAGCCAGCAACTCCTCACCGTCAATCGAATTGAAGAAACGAGCACACCAGTTGACAACCCCCAATCTCCCCTGGAAATTGATGACCCTAGATCTATATAATAGAAGAAGAAGAATTAGCGTGGGTTGGGCTGGGATGGCAGGGGCTCTCGGCTGGGCTGGGATGCCACGCGTGGGATGGTTGAATCTCGCCTGGGTTGTCTCGGATGCCTAGGGTCATAGGGGTCTCGTGCGCTTGGTTGCGCGCAGCTTGGAACGATGCCTGGGCTGGGGCTCACTGATGGGTTCTGCTTTGGGGTACTTGAAAGCGCAGAGGTGCAAGTTAGATGGGGCAGAGCACCTAGGTTCACTGATGGGGCTTGGGGCTGGGTCTGGGTTCGTGGATGAGAAGGAGAAGAAGAACAGAAAAGAAGAAAATGAGAAGATTGAGAAGGAAGGGGAAGAGAAGAGAGGACAGAGAAAAGAAAAATAAAATTAAATATTTGTTTTTTTTTTCATTTTTTATTTTAAAATATATTTTTCATTATTTAATAAATTCATTAATTCAGAAATATAAGGGTATTTTAGTCATATTAAAAAATTGTTTGACCAAAATCGGGTTCAGGATATCATTTGGTTTCATTTTGCAAAACACAAGGTCAAATTTGTCGTTTAACAAAACATAAGGGTCGATTGAGTATTCAGGCAAAACATATGGACCAAAATGATACTCTTTTTAAACATAAATGATAATATTTTAAATAAAAATTAAGATTATGTATTATATATTATTATTATAATGATATTTTATAATTTTTTTTTATTAGTATAAGTATTAAATATATAGTCTTGTATTAATAATATTTTATAATATTTGAATTCATATTAATATAATTAGTAAATATTAGGATTATCATAATAATATTTATAACATTTAAATTTAAATTTATATAATTATTAAATATTTAGTCTTGTATTAATATTATTATAATAATAATATTATATAACGTTTGAATTTGAATTTATATTAATATAATTATTATATATGTAGTTTTATATTAAATATTATTATAATAATAATATTTTATAATATTTGAATTTATATTAATATAATTAATAAATATATATATTTTTAGTTAGATTTAAATGTATATTTCATTAAATATTTAGAATATTTCATTAAAATTAACAAAACAAACCATTACAACAAAAAAATTTCATTATCTACACACTTTTTATTATAGAAAAAATATGTATTTAATTATGTCGTGTTAAAATAAAATTATAGGTTACTAGTGATGAAATATATTATTATTATTTAAAATAAGTATATTTATCAAAAGTTATACTAATAACACGTTATACATTATATTAATATATAATTCATATTACTAGTGTTAATTATTATCATTAGCTTTCAATAAAGTAAAGAATCATTCATAGGTACCACCCATCTATTTATACTAGTAGAATAATATAAAATAATTAAGAATGAGTAGATTTTGTTAATAATGTATAATCGATCGATCGTGGAGTATATATATTTATATATATACTAGATACAATTAATCTTGCTTAGTTTTCTTTATAGAATTAATTAATTATTTTTATTATATTTATAATAATGTCATATAAATTTCAAATAAATATCTTATTTTAATTAAATAATTTATTTATTTTGTTCTAATTTTTGAATTTGAGAGTGACAACAAAATATTATATATTATATGTTTAATGTAATATTAAATATTATATGGATTTTAAATTTAAGTTTCTTACTAGTTTTTAAAAAAAAAAAGTAATTTGTTACTAATTGACAATAAATTATATTATATGTTTAATATGATATTATTTTAATAACTGAGTTTAAATTTAATTAAATTTTATTTAAATTATAAAATAATTATCATTGTAAAATATCTAAAAAGTATCATATTAATTTTTAATTTTATTTTATTTAAGTTTAAGTTTTTACAATTTAACATTAAATATAAAAATATTCTATTAAATATAAAAATATTTTGTTAAAATTAACATTAAAAAAATGAAAAAATTTTAAAAACAAAAATTTCCGTTATCTACACACTTATTATATAAAAATATATATTTATCATGTCCCTTGTCATGTCTATAAAATTGTGTATGAATAAAATTCTAGAATTGAGTTTAATATCATAAAAAATAATTTGAGTGGAAGTATATATATTAGGGTCTAGTTTATATTATAAGGATATGATATATCTAAAGAGTATTGCTAAAGACTAACAGAGTAGCTCAATATCATAAAAATGTGATATGCTATTGGTGTAATTTAATTTTAAATTTTATATATTTTAATTTAATAAATATTATAAATTATCGTTATCTAACATTAAAATAGTAATTGAATATCTTAAATGTCCAAGTATCACCGATTTATATCTATGACGGAGGAGAAGATGAAGTGACATAATTATAGTGCACATACAGTAATATATAATATATATATATAAATAAATAAACAAAATTTTGAAATCCACCGATATTTGACTCCTTCAAAACTGGGATAGCAAAATTCTTGCCCACTCCGCGTGGTAAAGCCTATAAACCTAAGAACCTACTTAAATATATATTATGGCGTTTCGGTCCCAAAAGGCCATTCCTCGATCTAACTTAACTTCCCTTTATTTCACGTAACAATACATTATTATACACTTTTTTTTTTGTTAAAATATATATAAAAAATATATATATGATATCATTATCATTATTTTCCGCTAATAATTATCTTTTATTATTATTATTATTTTTCTGGATGACGTCATCCCCTCGTCATCCTTAGTTTGCCTCTAATAAGGATATAAAGTACCACACACGTTCACAACAACTTGCAAAGTATTATTATTAGTAATATTGAATAATGAAATGCTATTTTCTTCACATTTGACTCTGAGATAGATTTCGTGTGTTTTCGCAGCGTTTTCGTGTTCACTCTGTGAAAAGTGCCGGATTTAGACAAATTGACTTAATGATAACAACACGAGAGAAATTAATTAAGAAGTCAAGAAAAGGATAAAGTCTTTATTATAACTGAACAGTTTTAAACCTTATAATAATAATAATAATATATTTCTTTTGATGCAACTTGTTGTAGAGAGCTATAGTGTAGTGTGTCTGCTGTATTTTTGTCACGTAGTCTCTTATTCCAGCTTTAAAATACGCAAACTTCACTTGTTTTATTAGGCAAGCAAACTTCACAGGCTCAGAGAAGAAAATTATTAATGAAGGTCGAATCGAGTCCCATACTTTTAAAAAAAGGGCACTATATGTTGGGTTAAGAACGGGGTCTAAGCTATATCATCCTCTTACTAGTTGAGGGTGGGAACAATATTAGGGGACCAAACGAAGCTATATTATATATATATATATATATATATAACAAATCATTAGTTCTATATTTACTAAGGATAATTCTTTTATAGATCTTCATTTTAAGTTTTATCAGTGGTGGGATTCTTAGTATTTCTCGACTCGCGAACAGTTTTCAGCATAATTTTTTTATAACCGTGTATATTGTAGTTATTTAGAGCATCTAGTAAATTTTCAGAAAATTCTAAATAGTTTACAGTATCGAAACTAGGTTCATACATATTATTTTCCACGCGCATAAAAAAAATTAGTCACGTGTGCAACAACATGTTTGAACTTAGTTTTCGTTACTGTAAACTATTCGGAATTTTCTGAAAATTTGCAAGTGCTCTAAATAGCTACAATAGACACGGTCATACAAAAAAATCGCGCTGAAAACTATTCACGGGTCAAGAATACTGAGAGTCCCACCGATAGGGCTTAAAGTGAAACCCTGTAAGAGAATTCTCCTGTTTACATGTATATATATACGTGACAAATTAAGGGAAATCTATGGTCGAAATTGAAAAAATATCTTAATCCCACGAGCTTAATTATGACATGCATGCACAAAAGAAAATATTCATACGTCAATTATGAAAATAAAAATGAAGATGAAAATGTTGCTCATTGATCTGAGATTTTATTAGTTGTATATATATAAGAAATACTAATATTAGTACGAAAATACTTAAAGTTTAGAAGTTTAAAGTTTTTTCTTTTCCTGGCTTTAGTTTATTCATTTTTTAGTTCATTAGTTTTTAAAAAAATTTAACTTTAATTATTTGAAATTTAATTTTCATTATATTTTTAATGAATTTTTACAATAAAAAATAAAAATAATATACCTAGACCAATCACATGATGCCACATATGCGTTGATCGAGCCGTAAACGTTGAGGTGTCAAGAAAGTATAACAAGACTTAGGCATTAAACAATTAATTTTGAAAAACTTAAATATTTTTTTACGCCAATTGCTCTCCAAGAAAAGAAATTATGTGCTATAAGAAGAAAGACGTTCAATTTTTTTTCTTTAATAATGATATTTTGTTTAATAATAGGAGCTTAATTAAAAAAAAATTCATTTGAAAATAATTAAAGATTAAATTCATTTGACCAAGAAAAGCAATACAAAGAATTAGAACAATCACGCGGCTGAGCCGACGTTTACAACAGCGTGGAGATTCAATCCATAAATTTCCAAATTATTGGTCCAAACAAGCCCTACTCAATTACACACTCGAACTCTTTAAACACTAAACCACACTCGCTTACCCACTTGCCTAGACACTTGCAACTTAAGCAACACGACAGCTGTCAGCGAGTGCAAGCGAGTACATATCTCCGCGAGTGCACTTTTTGTTTTTTTTGTTCACGTCCTCTGACTTTTGCTAAAAGTCAACTCGTTATTGTATGTGCAAATTGGGGACTTTGTTTGGATTTATTTTAAAACGAAAAAACCTTCAAATCAAGTGTGTGTATTTATATATATATATAAACAAAGTTTTGGTCTAATATCTTCATAAGCAGAATTATCTTTGTTTATAGAGATTTCAAACACTATTTCAATGGAGGACTGGGATTTGCTAGCTGTGGTCAGATCAGGAGGGAACAGTAACAATATTTGTTATGAATCTCCAAACATGGCCACTAATAATACCATGAACTACACTCACCAAACGACATCGTTCTTCGTTGGTAATCCTCTGAGCGGTCAAGAAAACGACGATGATAATCATGGTGATCACGATAATCACCTCTCCCTTTTCCATTCTTTCCCTCATCTTTTCGAAACGACAACACCTTTCGATGAGCTTGAAGAGCTCTACAAGCCCTTCTACCCCGTTGATCTGAAACCTCCGATCATGAACTCTCATCTTCCGCCGTCTGATCTTCCAACTGTACAACCCAAGCAAGAACCACCGCAGAAGAATCTGACCATGGTCCAAACCGCAAAACAACCAGCTCCACCTAAATATAAGAAGAGGTATATATATATATGTATATATATTTAAAGCTTCTGATATTATGTATTGGTATAGGTGTACATTAATATGTATTGAATCATGATTTTTTTTATGTATAAGCAGAAAAAATCAGCAGAAAAGAGTGGTGAAAGAGGTTAGGGAAGATGGTCTTTACTCGGATAAGTGGGCTTGGAGAAAATATGGTCAGAAACCAATAAAGGGTTCTCCATATCCAAGAAGCTATTACAGGTGCAGTAGCTCAAAAGGTTGCTTAGCCAGAAAACAAGTCGAGAGGAGCCCTTCGGACCCAGAGATCTTCATCGTCACTTACACCTCCGATCACAGCCACGCGCATCCCACGCGCCGCAACTCTCTCGCCGGCAGCACACGAAGCAAGTTCCCAGTCGGTACGATATCAAATAATAATAATCTTAATACCCCATTAGAGGATAATAAATCTCTTCTTGACTGTACGGATTCAGATAAACAAAAAATAATAATGAGCTCGGATAATAGTACTACTGTTAATACTAGTGTTCATCGTGAGGAAGAAGAGGATGTTATGTTTGGAGATAATAATAACGAGTACTTGTTTCCGAGTTTGGAGGATTTGGAAAAGGGTTTAGAGGAGCTTGATGATGAAGTTCAGAGTGCTAATACTACTGGTTCTAATCCTAAGTCAGATCAAATATTTGATTATAATGGTGGGTTTGATCTAGATTATGAGTTTTCAGATCATGATCATAATTTTATGGATGCTTGGTTCAGTGATCAATACTCCACAACCGTGACCGGAGCTTGTTGACTCGTACAAAAAAGAGCAACCATACACTAGTTTTAGCTATAGTTAGATTTTGATTATGACATACTTTTTTTTTTCTTTTTTGGATTCTTTATTTTGCAATATATATATAAATATATATGTAATTTTGGGTTGATTAGTGACAAAACAAAGATGCATGGTTTGTAAAGTAAAAATCACAATTTGTATATGCAGAAAGAGATTAATAGAATTTGCAAGTAATTATCACTCCTTTTATCCATTCAATTATATACTTGTTTTATTTATTACTTTTATTCTTTAATTATTTATATTTATATATTAGCTGCTTTTAACAATTTAATAATGTAACTAATAAGCGAAAATCTGTTCAAAATCTTGTTTTATTAGTTAAAAGATAAATTATTGATTAGGATTTTATCATATTGTAAACACTACTCAATCAAGGTTAAGAACTAATATATATGAATTTTGCTTGTTAATTATAAAGAGTTGATATATTAAATACTTTGCATATACAAAGGTATAAATAAATAAATATTCACATGTGTTTTAGTTTGATCGGTAACCGCACAGAATTTTTTTAATTATGTTGAGTTCTAAGATTCAAATCTTATGCTATATAAATACTTTATCTTAATCCATTCGGTTAGTAGATAAGTCCATTACACGATATCATTTAGATATATATATATATATATATATATTATATACTAGATACAAGCATCATACAACACGTTTGTTTAGTTTTATTAATTATTTTTATTAAATTTATAAATTTTATTTTTATTAGTTTTTATTTATATTTGTTAGATAATTTGTTGCTAATTCACAATAATTTATATTATATGTTTAATATAATATTAAGTGAGTTTAAGTTTAATTAAATTTTATTTAAGTTATAAAAAATATGATTTTATTATTTTTAAATAATCATCATTGTAAAATATCTTAAAAATATCATATTTTAATTTGTTTCATTATTTATTACTTTAAAATAATTATTATTGTAAAATATCTTTAAAATATCATATTTTAATTTGTTTAATTATTTATTATTTTTAAATAATTATCATTTTAAAATATCTCAAAAATATCCTATTATAATTTTTTTTAATTATTTATTTTATTTTATTTAAATTTAAGTGTTTACAAACTACCGTTAAATATAAAAATATTCTGTTAAAGTTAACATTAAAAAAATAAAAAGCCGTTAAAACTAAAAATTTTCGTTATCTACACACTTATTATATAGAAGAGATATATATATCTATACATATTAATGTGTCAAAAAAATAATAATTCTGGATTTAGTCATTTATATTTATTTTGAGATGTTACTATATGCATGCATTGGATCAAAATAACGTCATCTTCTCAATAATTGATACAATTATATATCGACAACTTGGGGTATAGTTTTTTTTTTATTTGATAATTTTAGATTCTCTTATTTTATATGTAGTGCACTGTCAGCGGTAACCAACATCCCAACTGCAAGTGAAAACGATGGATATTTATATGGAAATTTGGTTATATTTATATATAAGTTATATCAAATTTTTGGCTTCAAAAAGAGTCTTATCGGTAAGATTTTTTTGTGTTCTTAATTCGTTAATAGTTTTCGGCGCGATTTTTGTTATGATCGTGTATATTATAGTTATTTAGAGCATTCTGCAAATTTTCAGAAAATTCCAAATAATTTCCAATGCCGAAAACTAGTTTAAAAACAGATTGTTGCATACGTGACTAATTTTTTTATGCGCATGAAAAATAAGATGTTTGAACCTAGTTTTCGATATTGTAAATTATTCAAAATTTTCTAAGAATTTACAGTATATTCTAAATAACTACAATATAATATACACGGTCATAAATCGAAAATACAAAAGAGTTGCACAGATAAGCCTATTTTTGAAAGTCCTACTATAAAATCCTCCTAAAATATAATATAAACTATAAATATAATAAATATATATCTGGAACCCTAGGGTTGGAGAAAGTTTCAATATCTATTACATGCTCCCTAAAAAGGCTGCATAAATTTAATGAACATGTTTGTAGCTTAGAGGCTTCTATACACTTCCCTTTGAAAATTGATAATTAATGGCCTTATTAAATGATAGTTACAACTTATTAAATACATGGTTTAATTAATTAATTAAGTTCATGACTTAATTAGTGTGAAATAAGACCTCAGTTTCTTCAGTAATTAAATGTAACACGGATTTGTTAGATACACGCGAAGAATTTCCTTCCATATAAAAAAAAAATTACTTTTTAAAAAAAAAATAATAATCCAAAAGAAAACGCTTAATATATTTAAGCACAATTATTGTCTATACAAATGTATAATTATTTTTAAAGATTATCTAAGAAAATGAGAGAAAAAAAATAGCCGCCCTATATCATACGCTACTGATCACAAAGACAAGACTTATTCACATCTTTTTAAAAATTATCTAATAAAGGTAATATATAAATAGTGCTAATTAAACGATTATTTTATTTGTCAAAAAAATTAAATGATTATTATTTTATTTGTCAAAAAATTAAATGATTATTTTAGACTGGCCAATTCGTCCATAGGGTATTCAAAATAAACCAACTTAGAAAATTGGCTAACGTACCTAAATAAACCAAATTAAATCAAAACGTTAGCTTTAATTTATTTTGTTTTATTATAAAGTTGGTTGGTTTGAAAAATATATATTTGCAAATAATATAATTAATAATGTTACGTTTTTGTGTGAAATTGCTACCAAATAATACTGTTAAATCAATTATGCAGTTTTGTCCTTACATTAATTTTATATATATGTTTCGGAAATTTACAAAACTACCTAACATTAATTTTAGTGGCATAATCGTAAACAGGATTTTTTTTAAACAAAGTTTACAAATTTGTAATAATATAGTTTTTTATAATAAAAATTTATAAATTTGTAATTAAAATTTATAAGTTTATAACTATATTTTAAAATTTTGTAAATAATATTTACAGACTAAAAAGAAAATTATAACAAACTATTATCTCTATTTTTATAATTTTTATAAAATTCCATATTTTTCAAATTTTTTAAAAATTTACAGGTATAATTTTTCATATTTTGTTTCATTTGAATTAGAAAACAGACTCCCTTTTGCATATATAGTTGTGTTTATTGAAATTAAAACCTAAATTTCGTTGAGGTTAACTGTTTAGTAATGAGTGGTTAAGTTTGATTTGTGTTAGTTATATTGGAATTTATGTATAAAGTTAAAGTATATATATTATATTATTGTGACTTTAATTAGATTATTATATAAAAAATATATAGGAAAATTATATAAATATATATCTGAACTTTTTAATGACATGTGTTTAAACTATTTAAATCTATTCAAATTTAGATAAATTATAATTAAGTACGTCTCCATCAATTTTTTTAAAGTTTTTATTTATTATTTTTATCTTTTTTAATAATAATATATATCTTATTTTATCTTTATATAAAAACAGAATAAATAATTGTATTAGAATATATTTTTGTGATTTAGAAGCTAGATTACTCAAATAATAACAACAACAACAAAAATTAAATTTATTTTCTATTAAGTATAAATTAAAATTAAAGCTGAGCTAAACAAACAAGTGTGCATGATTTACTTTTAGTTTGGTTTCTCCCAAAATTCCATATTCATCAACACAATAAATCTAAGAGTAATGATATGTGCAACAAAATTATGCACTATAACATCACACCAGCTGACGTGACAGTTTCATCATTTAACTATTTAAATTTATTTTCAGGCGAAACTCACTGTTTTTTCTACGTCAGTTAATGTAATATTTTGATGCATAATTTCATTACACATAAATAATCATGTTTAGCATGATTATTTTAACCTTCAAAAGGGATTAAACCAATTGCATGCACCATTATTATTTATTGGACATGCAATTTTCCTAAGTGACATTTCTATATCATCTACCACAAGTATATATATTATTCTTTGTATGTATATATAAAAAAATGTTAAATATTTGAGATGGCATCTCCAAATTAGAATAAGATTCTTTAGGTGATTTGGGGTATTAAAGCAGCCACCGAACCTACAAAAGCAGCGTTGATATAGGTGGTAGGCTCCAAGTGGGAGTAGTCGGATCTCACATCACTGAATTGGTCACTAGAATTAGGGCCTCCAACTAGAGCTCCCACGTGAGTGTTTGGATTTGGTTTGGTTGATGAGAAGTAGATTGCTTGGCCTTCGTTGCAACCCACCTTTGTTGGGTGAACCCTCAAGGAGGGGATAGATGATCCTCTGTGGTGTAGTTGAGTGGGATATTTGCTTCCAAATCCAACCATGTATGATCTATTCATGGGGTTTTTTCCTAATATGTAGTCCACCTGAAAAAAGAACACTGAATGATAAGGAGCAATTCAATGTCTATTTTTATATTAGATTTTGACAATTAATACTCGAGATGAAAACGGGGTGAGAAATGCCTTCCCCGTCCTCATCCCCGCCCCCTGTTCCCTCGTTCTGCCTAATCCCTAGTGGGTTTGGATTTGGTAATAGGAAATTAATCTCTATTGGGTTTAGAAACACTAATTTAAGGACTTACTTATGTAAAAATAAAATAATATAGAGTTATATAAAATAAAAACTAAAACTACAACACAAATAAATATATAAATATTAAAAACAAAATTATAATTTCAAAATATATATAAATGTATGTATTATATGAAAATAAAAATAAAAGTAAAATATTTATTGTAATAGGCATATACATATATATATGTAATAAAATATAAAATCAATTAAATAAATAATAATTTTTTATTAAGCAGGGGAAATTCTCAAAAAATTAATATTAGGTCACTGATACTTAAGAGTTCTTAGGTCTTGTCAATTGAACAAAAATCTGCTGTCCCATTTTTTCAGTCTCATTCCTGTCCCAGTCAATTAAATATTGACACATCATTTAATTTGACACATCTAAAACTAAAAATGCTCTTAAATTTTCTGTTAATAATACCTAGCATTTATTATTTTATTTTTATTTATATTTTTGATAAAAAAATAAATAAAGTCTGGTCTACAATGAATATATTGCAGCAGAAAATATCTTTTCATCTTCTTCTTCTTCTAATTTTCATCTTCTTATTTTGTTTTTTTTATGAAATAACAAAGACTGTTCTTGTAATGAATATATTGTAGAGAAAATTTTTCATTATTTTTCTATTCAATACACCAACCAAAGAGTTCTTAGGTCTTGTTAATTTTTTATTAAGCAGGGAAAATTCTAAAAAAATTAATATTAGGCCACTGATACCTAAGAGTTCTTAGGTCTTGATAATTGTGGTTTGGTAATAAATAATATGATTTTAATTTCTTTGTTTTGAAATTTGAGATGAAGAATTAAGATGGTGCAAAAGTGAACCTGTGATTTTGCCAAGGCTCTGATTTGAGAGGCTGAGAAGTTTGCTGACCCACATTGGACTCCACCGATTTGAGTCGAGTTTAATGTGTTGGAATACATCAAAAACACCATGCTAGAGGTTGTCACATACTGCAAATTACTGCTGTCTCTTGTATACAATAGGCCACCTGCCATATATAATATATAATAAATATATATATTTTTTAAAACCTTAATAATGGAATAAATTATTCTACATGAAAAGTGTGGGCTATATCCAACAATTTATATTAGCATAGGTCACTTCATTCATCACCAATTGATTTTGAGATGGAATCTCATGCTTCTTACCATGCACATCATTCTACTTCTAGACCACTATTCAACATTATAACATGGTATCATGAGCCAAAGAAAAAACCGTCCAAGATTAGTGAGCAAAAACCATCTTAAGGGAATGGTAGAGAAAATATCCTACATAGAAAGTGTATGGATATATTCAACAATTTATAAAAACATGAGTTACTCTACTCACCAGTAATTAATTTTGAAATGAAACCTCAAACTTCTTAATATACACTTCATTCTCGTTTTTAGAGTGAAAATCATTCTTTTTAAATGAATTAATATTAATTTGTTATGTCAGATGTGTAATTAATTCTACCTGGGGTTGCTTTAATTTGTACAGAGCTACTCCCTGGCATCACAGCACAAACAAACGACTCAATATCACTCTTGTACTTCTCCAAATCCTTCTTTCCTCCATAGAATTCCTGGAAATGGAATATAACTGTTTTATTATTTTTGTATATATATATATTTCTGAGAGTAACATATATGATCATAAATGAGTAATATATATATAGGCCTACCTTGGCTAGTAATGTCTGAGCTCCTACAAATTTGTTGTCCCAGCTAAATTCAGACACCGGTTGGCTCCACCCTTTGTTGCTTAAAACATAGTTCAAGTAAGTGATATTCCCACTTGCCTTGTATAGCCAAATCGCTGCCCATAACAGCTCGTCCTATGAAAATATTTATGTGATTTAATTTATAAGTGCATCAGTTACTCCACTCATTGCCAATTGGTTTTGAGATAGAACCTCATGCTTCTTACTTCTTACCATGTACTTTATTCTACTTCTAGACCACTTTTCACATTCTAATAAAACATAAAAATAAATTTTTGGTCGAGCATTTGCCTATATTATATTACCTGATAGCCAGAGTATGAGCAGTAGAAAGGACAAGAACCTTGGTAAGATCCTCTATATTTGTCTGCAAATTCAAATAGCTGTAAAACCTCTCTCAGTTCACATTGAAATCTTAATTGAAGCTTTCCCATTTTGGTACATAGTGAAAGGCACATAACAAATTAATTAACAATTAAGATCTTCTCACTTACTGATTGAGACTGGCTTAATAGCCTTGATGAGTAATTAGAATCAACCTCTTTAAAGACAATTGAGGCGGCAGCAAGAGCGGCCGCAGCCTCGGCCGCCACTTCAGTCCCCGGAGAGTCAGAAGTGATTTTGTACAGCCACCGCGAGGTGTCCATGTCTTCAGGGCGCTCCCAACATTGGTGATCAGCATTTCCATCTCCTACCTATGTGGGATTAATCATAAGTACGAACTAGCTAGGAACTAAAAAAAATGCTATGATTAGTCATATAAATGTAACATAAATGTTAGGATATTTATGGCATTAGCCTTTTGGGCTGCCTTTATTAGAACTGAAGTGTACAATAAATGTCTCAAAAATCTTTCAGAGCTAGCCCAACAAGTTACTAAGTATCAATTTTGAGTGTCTTTTGGTTATGTAATGACTAGTTTCTAGTCCTCTCACATTTCTCAAAGTGATTTACTCGGTGAGTATGTAAATCATGTTAGAATATTTTTTTATATGGTATATAAATTCAATTTGTTACAATTAATTGATTTCATATATCAAAGTCAATATTTTATTTATTGAAAAATATTCTAATTAATGGTAAACATAATTTGTTACCTAATTTTATTTGTTACCCGTCAATTGACTCGCTACTTATTACTCTGTCTTTCAGTAATTCCATCTAAAAGAGTTAGTGAGAGCTTGGAAGCCTGTGTACTCGTTCTAATTTATTTATTTTTTTTTTTGTAGATCTAGAGTTATAGATCGAGATTATCAATAGCAATAGCTGGAGTTACATATATTCGATCGTCTAAATTTTATAACAATCTATTTATTCCGCATCAGGATTGTTATGCATCTAGATTAAGATTACTCTAACAAATCAGATTCAAATCAAAATAGTAAGAGTAACAAGACCAAAGACCTGGGTATACAGAGTGGTGGGTGAAGTGTGAGCTTTTAGAATGAAGTCAGTGCCCCAACGGATTGCACTTTGGAGATAATCCAGTTGGTTGGCAGAAGATATCTCAGCCTGGTACTCAACAGCAGCCCAGCTCAATAAGCTGACAGAAAACGCCATAGGCCATCCAAACTTCACATTGTCACCAGCATCATAGTACCCTCCCTCCAAATTCACCTGCCAATTTCAAACACCCTTTTAGGTCAACTTATATCTTTTCCTTTTGTGATTTTATCTAACTACACATAAAGTACCATAAGTATAATAATTACCTTGGTTAGTTCCTAGTAAGTATATTATAACTACATGTTACTTACTATGGTTAACTTATTAAAGAGACTTAAGCTCACAAATCAGCTAAAAAAGATGAAAAGTAAACCGCTCAACAAGCATGTTTTGAGGCATATGAATGGCATGCATGCATTTACGTACATCATCAGGCTGGCCATCTGAGAGGGCAGAGTCTCCCCTCCAAGTAATTCGCTGGCTCGCCGGCAACTTCCCCGAGCGCTGCCCTTCGAAGAACAAGATGGCCTTGTCAAGGGCATCTTTATAGTCAAAATCAGCAGCAGAGGAAACTTCCTGAAAAGCTAGCCCTTTGTCTTTGATACCAAACATGACACATAAAAATGCCAAAGCACCCCAAAAAACACCAAATCGCACCATACTTCAACTCTAAACTACTTCTTATAGATAGTACCTCTTTGAGTTAGTTGATATGTATAATACTCCAAGACTAAACTAATTAAGTTTTACAGCTCCTCTTTGAGCTGGTTGCTATATATAGAAGTAGAAGTAATTGTTGTGATTAATTGGGGGCATGTGTAGTAACTTCATTTCAACTATTTTTTTCTTTCATTATCTGAAATTTATTATTTATTTTGACAAGGGTAGTGCATGTGTTTTGAACCTTCAACCTAACCTCAACATTGGACAATCATAGAAATATTCCAATAATATGAGGTGTGACAAAAGTGTTGCCTCTTGCAGCCAATCTAGTTTCCATTCAAGAAAATTGATTTCCAAGGAATGAAGAGCTTTGAGTCAAATATGTTCATAGCTATCATTGAGCTAATTGAAGATATCTTCACCACATCAATTTCTTCAGCACGTTTTCAAACTAATCTCCAAGCCCATTGTGTGTGACCTGGCAGTTTCAATGCAATATTTTCACAATGGTCACTAATTAGAGTGGCATTTCATTCATTTTTTGACTCTTGCTCTTTCTTCCCTAACATCCAAACCAGAGGACTTAATTTATTTTCGTTTCAACAAAGAAAAACGACAACTATAAGGGATGCTGCTATTGTTCACAAGGAAGAACATGCTAGCAAATTTGTCAAAAATAAAAACTAATTTTGTGATTTTTTTTCTTCTTTTGTTGAGTTTGAAGAAGAAACATTGACTGTACGAGACTTAATTGTATAGTTTTAAGGAATCTTATCAACATATATATATAGTATTTCAACAGTGTTGCCTCACTTTCCTCTGATTTTTAGCATTCAAAACAAGAAAAAGAAAATTTGATCTTCAAGAAAGCTAGTAATATATTAATCACCTATTACAATTTCATAGCATAATAATGTTAGCCCCACTAGTTACAAAGCCTAATAATAACTTCTTTCACACATTGATTACTATAACTATAATAGAGGCAGCATTAATAATAGTACTATACTAATGCTTATTTATATAGCCAATTGATTTTCAAGCCTTGATATATATCATCAACCATAGATATTATTTGTAGTTAATTTGAGGTTGCATCACCAAAGAAGATTCTTCTGCCTTTAGGGATAGTAAAGCGGCCACCGAACCTACAAAAGCAGCATTCATATAGGTGGAGGGTTCCAAGTGGGAATAGTCTGATCTCACATCAGTGAATTGGTCATTAGAATTAGGGCCTCCAACAAGAGCTCCCATATGAATGTTTGGATTTGGTTTGGTTGATGGGAAGTAGACTGTTTGGCCTTCGTTGCAGCTCACCTTTGCTTTGTGAGTACTCAGAGAGGGAATGGATGAGCCTCTGTGGTGCAGTTGAGTGGGATATTTGCTCCCAAATCCAACCATGTATGATGTTTTCATAGGATTGCTTCCTAATATATAATCCACCTGAGAAACAACAATATAATATCACAATTGTATACGAGTTAACATGTGTAAATTATTTATTTTTAGAATGATTCATAGTATCTATTGATGAGTATTAATTACTAACATATACACATTAAGATTAATTTAGAATTTTCAAAATATATTGTATTAAAAATAATTCTAACTACATTTAATATAAAATTGCTTAAATTTATTTATTTTTAAAATGATATATAGTATTAATTAGTGACATATACATATTAAGATTAATTTATAATTTTCAAAATATTATATTAAAAAAAAATTCTAACTACATAAACTTTCATAAACGGAGATTACTTTACCCAAAATAAGAAAATAATTGGTAAGTTAATCATTTTAAACAAGAAAGGATCAGAGAATATATATGATACAAAATTATAAAAAAAAAAAAAAAAAACTTTCTTATCAAAGATGTGGGATTGGATAAGTAAAAATATTTCAATTTGTTTATGAGACTAAATTATTTTATGCTAAACAGATTAATTAGGTAGGATTTTTTTTTCTAATATACTCTTTAATTACTTAACCAAAAGTCATAGCATAAAACTTATCCAATCTAATCCTTACAAGAAAAAAAAAACCTAAACATGAGCATAAATGACCACACATAAAAAGTTATTTGTCTTGGAATCAACTTAATAGTCTATCATTCAAATAATATCATATCAATACGGTCAATTTGTTTAAAATTATACTTTTTTTTTCTTTTGTATATATAAAAAAAAAAATTTAACAAAATCTTATAGTTATGTTTAAAATTAATATTTATCAAAATTAGTGAAAATATAACTAAATAAGAATAAAGTAACAGTGCATGGCAAAGTTAACCTGTGATTTTGCAAAGGCTCTGATTTGAGAGGCAGAGAATTTTGTGGAGCCACATTGGACTCCCCCAATATGAGCAGAATTTAAGGTGTTGGCATAGATGGATAACACCATGGTCGATGTTGTCACATACTGCAAATTACTGCTATCTCTCGTATACAATAAACCCCCTGCAATTATAACACTTTTTAATAACAGTTTTTACATTCAAAATCAGTTATGTTAGTTATAGATTGGTATTTATTCTGTTTAGGCTGTGATGGCCATTAGTTTATGTAATGTAGACCATACAAAAAGCAAAACAGAGTGTTTGTGTAATGGTGTTTTGCATTTATCATTATTCGACTCAATTAATAACATTGGATTTGTATCAATTTTAATGTTTAACATGTTGATTTTAAAGAAAAATTAACAAATGTTAGGTGTAGTAAGATGCATGACTAAAAAAAATAACAATCAACTCAAAAATAACAATATAAATTTATATTTATAATTTTCGACACTGTCATGACCAACAGATACAATACAATATGAATCTCACTTTTCACATCTAAATTTCATTGAGGATAATTGATTTTTTGCATTTTGATTTGGTGTTTTTCTTGACTATAATTAGTCGAAAGCTGCTTGATTAGAAAAATGTATGGCCTCAATTTCCAGTGTGATGTGAATCTCTTTTTCTAATACTGTTAGATTGTTGGAATAATTTCATTAGCATATTATATATGACATATACATATTGGTCATGGAAGGAACTTGTAACTCAAATAAATTAATTATTAGTTATCAAATATATATTGAGAAATTAGTAAAAATGGTTTTTTATTTTATTTTAAGTGATTTTGCCCTCGAACCTACATTTGATAATTTTTTGCAAAATACCCTCTGTCTAAAATTCGACTAGTTGTCTAAATTTTTCGATTAGCTGTCTAAAATTTTCGACCGACGGTTTAAATGTTTGACTACCAATCTAAATTATGAGACGTCATTTGGCAAAAAATTATTAAAACTAAGCTAGAGCGCAAAATGACTTTAAAAAATAAATCATTTTGCCGAGAGACCCATAAATGCATATTATTACCTGGAGTGGTTTTGATTTGTACAGAGCTACTCCCTGGCATGACAGCACAAACAAAGGACTCAATATCACTCTTGTACTTCTCCAAATCCTTCTTTCCACCATAGAATTCCTGGGAATGGAATATAACTGTTTTACTATATCTATATATATATATATATATATGAGTAACATAAATTGATAATACTATTATTGAAGTATTAAATATAGGTACCTTGGCTAGTAATGCCTGAGCTCCTACAAACTTGTTATCCCAGCTGAATTCAGACACCGCATGGCTCCACCCTTTGTTGCTTGAAACATAGTTCAAGTACTTGTTATTCCCACTGGCCTTGTATAGCCAACTCGCTGCCCATAACAGCTCATCCTTTCAAAAGTTTCAAATGCAAAAAAAAAAAACCAAAATGGTAATGTTTAGATGTGTCGATCAGAGTATTATGTCAAATCACAGAATATTATAACAAGTATTTAGCTTTACCTGGTAGCCAGAGTATGAGCAATAGAAAGGGCAAGAACCCTGGTAAGATCCTCTATATTTGTCTGCAAATTCAAATAGCTGCAAAAGAAATTCAATTTGTTAATTGAGTAGAATGAGGGAATTAGTAGTGATTAAAAGATATGTACTAGCACTTTTATTAGATGTTTCATAATAGAGAATTATTCAAATATTTGAAGAAAAAAAAAAAGTTAAAAGTACCCTCTATAAATAATGTAAATTGATTTTTCATTTTAAAAATTGTCTAAAATTTACTATTCCCTCTCTATATCTAAAAAAAAGGAATAGTGCTTCTTCAAAAAAAAAAAAAAGTAATTAATACTTTATTGTCTTTACTTTTGTTTTTCTACTCTAAAGAGTTTTTAATTGATATTTAGTATTTTTTTATTATTAAAATGAATAAATAGTATTTAAAATTATAATTTTTCATGATAAAAATAAAAATATAGAGAAGCATGTATGGAGTGATGTAAAATAGAAAAAAATAAAGTTTTGATTATGTATTTTGATGCAAAGAGTAAAAAAACTAGTGTGAATAATTTAAGTAAATAATTAACAAATTATTTAATAATTAAGATCATCATCTTCTCTCTTACTGATTGTGACTGGCTTAATAGCCTTGATGAGTAACTGGAATCATCCTCTTTAAATGCAATTGAGGCAGCAGCAAGAGCAGCCGCAGCCTCGGCTGCCACCTCAGTGCCCGGAGAACCAGAAGTGATTTTGTATAGTGCTCGGGACGTGTCCATGTCTTCAGGACGCTCCCAACACTGATGATCTGAATTTCCATCCCCTACCTATATAATCAGTTTATGAAATAATTAAAATTGAGAAAATTACTTTTAGCATGTGATATTTTTTTGTGTGTTAATTAAAAATGGTTGAAAAATCAATCCAATCTTCATCTATAGGATAATTCTTTAATGGGGTATTACTTTTGCCCTACCAGTAGGAACTTTTTTATTATAATTTTTCCAAGTGCTAAAAATAGAAATACTTCTATTAGTAGAGTAAAAAATAATACTCGTATCATAAAAGCTTCCTATATATATGCTACTCTTTTAGTTACAATAACGAAGTGTTATTTGTCTGATTATTTAATTAATTTTGTAATAAAAAATTAAGAGTATTTTGGTCATATTGAAAAATTATTTTATCAAAATCAGGCTATTATTTTGATATGTTTTGCTAAACACAAGGTCTAAATTGTCATTTAACGAAACATAAGGATCGATCTAATATTTAGACAAAACACAAAGTCAAACTGGTATTTTCCCAAAGTAAAATATTCAAGTTACCTGAGAATATAATGGTCTAAAATAAGTTCTAAGTCAAATTTAACTCAAAGAGGGGCCTAATACTAAATTTGAATGAAAGTTAACATGTATAAAAGCCAATATGCATTGTACATATATACATATAAAAATAAAATCTATCATTGATTCAAATGTATTTAAAGACCTGGGTATAAAGAGTGGTGGGTGAAGTATGGGCCTTCAGAATGAAGTCAGTTCCCCAACGGATTGCATTGTGAAGATGGCCCAGTTGATTGGCAGAAGATATTTGGGCCCTATACTCAACCGCAGCCCAACTCAACAAGCTAACCGAAAATGCCATGGGCCATCCAAACTTGACATTGTCACCTGCATCATAGTACCCTCCCACCAAATCAACCTGACCAAAATATTCAAACATGTAACGAACACCTTTATAAGTTTATTGATAAACCTAACATCTTCATTTTTTATTGTATAAATAGAGGACAATTTATTTTAGGAGCTTTACTTTAAGCTCTATTGGTTGGGTTCTTTAGTGTTTTTGATTCGTAAATAATTTTTGGCACGATTTTTTTTATGACTGTGTATATTGTAGCTATTTAGAGCATCCTGTAAATTTTTAAAAAATTCTTAATAGTTTACAGTACTGAAAACTAAGTTCAAGTATGTTGCTTTCTACACAGATATAAAAAATTAGTCATACGTACAACAACATATTTAAATTTAGTTTTCAATACTATAAACTATTTAGAATTTTCTGAAAATTTATAAAATACTCTAAATAGCTACAATATATATAGTCATAAAAAAAAATATCGCCAAAAACTGTTTACAAGTGGAAAAGTGAAATCAAATAAATATATATATGACATGGTCAGGTGATAGGACCATATATGTATGGGGTGCATGTGCAGCTTGACTTTTTATCCCAGTGATTGTATGTGAAATATATTAAGATTTAATAAAATATAGTATGCACTAATTACCTTCTTAAAAAAGCCTATATTTGACTCATAAAATGTTATTGGTAAAAGTAAAAAGAAATTTAGATAATTAACTTGTAAAAAATAACTATTTTGAACATTATTTGAGTACAATGTTAATTTTGTTGCCCATTCTGAAAAAAATAAAAATAAAATTAAAAATAAATTATATAGAGAGCTTCTTAGTTATGGGTGTCTCTTCTATCTCTATACCACTAAGTGTATTTTCTATTTTCGGTCTTAAAAAATTATTACTCAATTTTTTTTATAAGATAGTAAACATGACAACTATAGCGCAGGACATCCTACAAATTTTTAAAAAATTATTAATAATTTATGTAGTATCAAATAATTAGGGTTCAAATAATTTATTTTACACGCATATAAAAAAAATCAATCACATGTTTAATAAACTGTTTGAACCCTGATTTCGGTATCATAAATTATTCAGAATTTTTCAAAAACTGGTAGAATGTCTACTATAACTATAATGCACACCATCATATAAAAAATTTTTGGTTATCATCATTTCTCCACATGCTAGATTTAAAAATGCTACCTAAGAACTATTTAAACTTTGAAATATATTTGATGAAGACACTACCGATCATATTTACCAAAAGCTTAATGGGATGTCATCATAACTTATAATTACTAGTTATATATGTTGTAGAAACCAAATGAATATGTAAATATATATATATATTTACATATATATATATAAGACATGCATGCATGCATGCAAGTCACGTACGTACTTTCTCAGGGTTGCCATCGGAGAGGGCAGAGTCACCCCTCCAATGAACTCGCTGGCTGGCCGGCAACTTCCCTGACCTTTGCCCTTCAAAGAACAAAATGGCCTTGTCGAGGGCTTCTTTATAGTCATAATTATCATTATTATTAGTAGCAGACGACATTTTCACACTAAACAATAGTACATATAAAAATGCCAAAGTACCCCAAAATACCACTCCACACTTCTCCATATTAATTTCCAAGAGATCTTGATATAAGCTAATTATAATAACTTATATATGAAACTCTATCTCATTGATATTGGAATGAGCTACTATAGTATATCAATTGGGTATTTATAGAACTAGAATGAAAAGTAGTGCATGGGGTACGTTATAATTAATTAATAATAACTATAGTTGCGTGGAAAACATATACTTGTTCTAAATCAAAAATAATTTGATAAACCTTTATTAGTTTTGTTTTGAAACAATAAGTCCATATGATCTGTATGAGGATGACACGCCAAAGGAATGGAGATTGCGTGAATTTAATTAACTATATATATAATCTTTGGATCAGAATATCTTAGATTGAGTCATAGAGATTGACAATGATGGAGAGAATTTCATAATCAGTGTCTATACTATCATAGTAGTCTACTGTAATTGGCTAAGTGTATATGATGTTGTAATAGTAGTATTAATTGTATATATGGTTTCTTTGGGTTGGGATACCAGACATGAATAGAGCCACCGAAAATTGAATTAGGTTTTTAACTATATTTTCATGTGGTTACAGGGATTTTTGGCGTGAAACTCACAAATTTGACAAATAAAGAAATGTTTGGAAACTTGAGGAGAACAACTTTAGCAGGACCCATAATGCATGAAGCCACAGCCAATAATGATGATGTAAAAAGCTTGATTCTCGATCTTTTGGTTCGATCAATAGAAAATTAATATAATTTGTAATTATTCATCTGTTTTACTTTTATATTCAGATTAATTAATCATTTAGCTTTTTCATTATGTGTCCCTTATTTTCTCATTCAAATAATTAATTATATATACACTTTATGAGATATATATGGAGCTTTTTCGGTAAAGATATCACTTTTGCTTGTACCGTAAGAGCATTTTCTATTTTCGGTCTTGTAGAAATTATAAATCAATTAATTATAGTAGGTATTCTGTCAATTTTCGAAAAATTACAAATAATTTACAATGATGAAATCAGAGTTCAAATAATCTATTTTTCATCCGTATACAATGAATAAGATTGTTTCTTGTATAGTTGATCTTATACCTAGTTTGTACTTAATTTTGACTAATTTTCCTCCTAGTTTTGGCTTAGAAAGAATTTGAATAACTTTTCTGTTAAGGAAGAATAACGGCAATTTGAATAATGTGGATGTGATTATTCATATATCTTTTCATCTACTCTTTGATTTGTTTTGCTCATAAGAATATAGCCTTATATGGATTGTGCTCAAAATCTTATCCGTTAATTGTTGGGGACATAGGCATGATTTAAGTAAATAGTGCCATGTAGTCCCTTTTGGACTTGACCAAATCTCGTGTTAGGTAGTTTGTACTAGGCGGCTGTCCAACGCATATATATGCTTAATTAATGGGAAATTATAGATATTTCTAGGAGCTTTTTGCGCCACAATAAATGACCTGATGAAAACTTTTACAATACTCTCATAAATATACATACATATAAGAAAGTATTTATATTTTTGTACTCTGGTTTTTTGTCTCATTATCTGTTTAGATTATGTATTTTGATAAATTATTTTTTTGACCTTATATTTTATAAAATTATTCAAATTGAACCCTAAACTCAATTTTGGTCAAAGTTTTCTCAACTGAAATCACAAATAATTCACCAATCTAACAATTCAGAACAAAAATAAAATCATTTTGCTTAAAAATTGTGTTGTTATATTCAATTTTTTCTTCATCAAAATTAAGTTTAGGGGTCTATTTGAACCATTTTACAAAATATAGGGTTCAAAAATAATTTTTTTAAAACACGAAGTCCAAATAGGTAATCGGAAAAAATACAGGGTCCAAAAATATATAAACCCCTATAAGAATACTCTATATAACAATAATCTCTATTTTATTATAAAAAAAAAAATTGGTCTCAATTTGGGCCAATTATAAATAAGAATAACCTTTAAAATGTAATTAGTTATACGTTTTTTAAGTCACACATTAAAAAATATATCTCTATATAGTAATAATTATATATACAGTCAAATAAATATATATATTATGTCATTTATTTGTACACAAATAAGAAAATTAAGAATTTATTCTACATTTGAATTACTTAAGTTACTTTTAAATATATAATACATATTAGGGAGTTTTATTGTTATTGTTGTTAAAATTGATACTTTTGGGTGTTTAAAATTTTTTTGTACCAATACCTCTATTCAGTTATAACCTCTCAATTAGAATAAAATTAGTTTGATCTCAAAATTATTCTTATATAGAAATTTTATAATATATAACCAATTTTTAAGAAAAATAAATTATTACATATATGTTATAAAGTAAAAAGTAGTCAAATATGCATTTTTAAATATTTAATTATATTTATAAAACTTTACACTTAATACACCCTCAATTCACTATAACCATTATAGGTATTTGCGGGGTAGGTATTAGCGGCAGGCTCAGTCCGCCTCTATTGTATAGACTATAAGCGGTGGACTAGGGTGTCCGCCGCTAATAATATTCGAGTAATTTTAAAAAATAAAAAAATATTTATTAGCGCGGACTTACTATTATTAGCGGCAGATGGTCCGCCGCTAATAGACGTAATAAAAAACCCGGGAATTTTTTTAAGTTTTATTAGCAGCGGATAATCATCTATATTAGAGGCAGACTATCCACCGCTAATAATATTAGCGGCGGGTAATTACTATTATTAGCCACGAGAACTAATAATAGCGGCGAGACCCGCCGCTAATGCTCTTGAACAGTTTTAAATTTCATCACATCCCCTCTTCCTCGCCTCTCTCGTTCTCTCTTCTCCATCTGCTCTCTCTAACGCCGAGAAACACCGAACCAGACGAAACATCTCCATCTCCATTTGCACACAACAAACACCGAACCAGGCGAAACCCGGGTGACTTACTATCTAAGCATATATATATAGGATACTTCTTAGGTGAGCACATGACTTTTGCCCTTATGGGTGAGGGTGTTTTTGTAGACATTGATTTTCAATTATGTGGTTGTGATTTTGTTTGGTTATAATAGAATGATTTGCATTTGAATTTTTACTTTTAATATATATTATTGCTTACCCACGTTTTGCATTAACTGCTTTCAACTTTCACTTTCCTGTTGCAGCTTCAATTAAACAATCCTCTCATCTTTCCTCTTTTTTTCCATTAGCAGTCAAAAAGGTAAGTAAAGACCTATAAACTAGATTTTTTTTTATCAAAGTTCTTGAATCTAACTTTTAATTTTTTGTTTTCTATTTCGTTAGTTCACAAAAAAAAAATACAATTTTATATATTTACTTTAATTCCTCCCATCAAACTTCTACTGAATTTTTTGTTACACCCAGATTTCGAGCTTTAGGAATTGTGATCTCAAAAGCTGGATTCGTCAGAAATGGACTCGTAATGTCTGGAACACGTGTCCACAACCTAGGCACCAAGCCTAGGAAGCAAGGACAACTTCGAAGATGGTAGGCTCGAAACCCTCACGAGCTCGAAAGGGAGATATCGAAGTGCGTCTGTTCTCGGATGACCTCGGATCATGGGTTCCGAGCCTGACATAAGTATGAGCTCGAAGCCACATAATCTCGGGAAAATGCTATAGCTCGAAAGTCATTAAGAGACCTGGGTAAACGTGGTATTGACAATATAAGCTGATAACTTTGAATATCATAGTGAATCATCTAAGAAAGACGCAGTCTACATTCATTGTTGTAAATCCCCTATAATCAAGGGATATTTATTATTCAGTTATCCGCTCCCTAATCTTCAGGAGACGTTTCCTTGTATATAGGATTACAAACTTTTAATGCCATTAAATTTATTTACATATACAGAATAACTTCCCGAAATATGTGGGATAGTATTCAGAAATCTTCTCTATAAATAGAGTAGTCATGCACCATTGTAAAGGACCGAATTTTTGTGATCTTGAGAGAAACTCTAGAGAATTCATTCTTAATGAATTTCCATAAATCATCTTAAGTTTTAATAACAAAGACTCGTGGACTAGGCAGAGTTAACTGCTGAACCACGTAAAAAATCCCATTTGTGTGATCATATTTTTCTTGGCCATAACCAATTATTGTTTTCGTGCTCTTATTTCACTGTTGACGAAAAACGGCGTCAACAGTTTGGTGCTTTCATTGAGAGCCTTAAGCATTCAGTCCCTGAACAAGTTATGGCCGCTAATGATCAGAACGTTTCTGAAGAAAACTATCCGAGACGCCCTGGGAAACAACCGATGGTAAACCCAGATATTGAAGAGAGAAGCGAATCCTCCGATTCTCGAGGACCACCCGCACCACCAAAGGATGAGGATATGTATTACAATCCTGAGCGGTACGTTCCCATTGTGGAACTTGAAAACCGGCAGCTGAAACAGCAGTTGGCAGAAGCAAACAAGTGGAATGAGGAGTTAGCAAGGATAGCCGCAGAGGCGCAGGCAGCTCAGCCCCCGCCTCCGCGTGAAAACCAAGCTCCCCCTCCGAGGGACGTGCATGCTCCTCCCTGCAGGCCTCGTGGGCGTCCACGAAAGAATGCTGCCACAAGAAGGCCGGAACAACCTCCGGCACTAGCAGAGCCATCCACTCCCTCGAGACCCCAGAGAAGTACCCGAGCCAGGGCCCCAGTTAATCCACCTGCGGAAGTACTTGCGGGAACTGAGAACAACCGAGCCCCTGCAGAGGCTCGGACTCAAGTCCCTGGGAGCGCACAAAATGCAACCAACCCATCTCGGGCAAACTCCAGACCATCTAGGCTGCGAAATGGGTGGCAGCCACCGTCACCCATACGGTTCCCTCCATCACCTATAAGATATCCTTCACCTCCTCGCAGGAATGCTCAATCAGTTCGAGGTGAGGACGAAAGACGTGCGGGGAGGAGACAAGGAAATAGGGAGACTTTCCAGGAGCGGAGAGGCGCCCCTCTAAAAAAAGCCAAACGTCCCGATCTCGCACTACAGAAATGAGGCGGCATGAAAATGACCCACCTCGAAATAATCATGCGACGAGTATTACTAGTGATGACTCTGGAGATACCAACTCGATCAGCATGCATGATCGAGGTCGAAAGAATACTGGAAGCCGCAGGAATTGCTCCGACCTACGGGAACACTTGAATCAGAGTCGGGGTAATGTTAACCCGATGAACACGGACCAGAGGGATCGCTTAAATAGGCGTAAAGACCCCCTGCGAAGGCACGAGCCTAGAATCGTGATCGATGACAACCAATTCCAGACAAGACCCCTCGCGGACCCAGTCTAGGAAAGAATTGATCAGTTAGAAAAAGCCTTCAGGCTTTTGAAAAATGAGCAAGGCCAGGAGTATTTTCTCCTAAATACCCACTTACACCCAATTGGCTTAGACCCCGGTGGGAGGTCTACCAATTCCCAAGTGTTATTGGAAAGAATGGAATCCATCTCATCATAGATGGCTTCTTTCCAAAATGCACTATCTCTCGATTGCATAGCTTCTCTATAAGTCTTAGGATCATCCTCAACGAGAAGTACAATAGGAATTTTCCTAATGACTTCCTCTCTATTTCCTTCTACCATGTAGAATGAAATTCGTTGAGAATCCACTACTAGACTTTTATGATTTTTAAGCCTTTGACTTTTTCTAGGTTCAAAGGGTTTCTTTACATCCTTTTGAGAATTCTCCTCTTGAGAATCAACTTTGGATGTAGAAGCTTGAGAATTATTCTCATATAACAAATTCTCCTTTAGAGATGTTGAAGCTTGAGAATTGTTGTCACATAACATATTCTCAAAGAATTCAACTTCTCTAGATTCAATCACAATATTAGAATCTAAGTCTAATAACCTATAAGCTTTACTATTGTTGGCATAACCAACAAAAGCACACTTTATGGCTCTTGAGCCTAACTTTGTTCTATTAGGTTCGGTTTTCTTGCAATATGCAAGACACCCCCACACTTTGAAGTACCCTATGTTGGGTTTTCTTCCTTTCCATAACTCATATGGAGATATCTCATTTTTCTTCATCGGTATTCGATTAAGAATGTGACAAGCGGTTAAAAGCGCTTCACCCCATAAGTTGAAGTTCAACTTAGAAAACACCAACATAGAATTTATCTTCTCTAGATAAGTCCTATTTTTCCTTTCGGCAACACCATTGTGTTGTGGTGTATAAGGTGCAGTGCACTCATGAATTATACCATTTTCTTCACAAAATGTATTGAATTCATTAGAGAAGTACTCTCCTCCTCTATCACTTCTTAACACCTTAATATTTTATTTAGTTGACTAAATAATCTCAAAGTCACTTAACCAACTTTTGTGTGTCTTCTAAGAGTCTCTTTGAGATTCTTTTGAAAACATCATTTGACATCCATTGATTTTCTCATCAAAATCAATTTGAAGATGTCAATTTTAAAAAACACTTAAATCAAAGAAAATAAACCCTCAATGATTTATTTAAACACTTTGTTTTCTAATGCTTTGGTTTAACCTTGTCTCCTCATTGAGATTAATTTAAAACATATCACCATCTTTAACAAGAATGAATAAAATTCTCTTGAACCTTATTCATTATTGGTATAAAGATTCAAAATTGCTTCTCCAATTTTGTAATGTCACCTCATTCAGACATTGAATATTTGAGAATTATTGTCACTAAATAATTCTCAAATGTTTTCTCTTTTGACCACACTTTAGACTCCAAGCCTATAGGTCAATATTTCATCCCATAATTTGGATCCACCTTGATCAATTTTTCTTGCAATAGCAAGATACTTATCAAAAGATGTAACCTTTTTAGGTTCATCTTTTCTTATCTCATAAGTTGAGATGTTCAACACTTAAATGAGAAATTTTAATTTTTCAAATAATTCTCTTTATTTACCAAATAAATGGTAACTCATCACATTGCAATAAAATATGATAAAACATATTTATATTATTATTATCACCTTAATAATCATATTATATGGCACACCATAATAATCATGATAATTCTCATGTATATATCAATATACTTTTATATATTAACACAATTATGTCTCAAAGAAATTTCACATAATTTTTCAACATACATCCATCATATTAGCATGCATTTTGAATCTCATAATTATATTGTAAGTATATCACAAATATCATACAATAATTCACATATCCACATATTTATATATTTTATTGATTCACAAAATCAATATATAGGCATGTCAAATACTACCTAATTATCATGATTTATAAAATCTCAAAAAATAATTTTCATGTCAAATGTATGTCTTACTATCTCACATATAGCATACACATAAGATTAAAAATCACTAGATTATGTAGAGCTTCTCAAAAGTTCACTTCTAAAGATTTAACTTTCACAAATAGATGTGTAACCTATGTTACAATGTATCTCATATTATATTAACATGTTAACATTTACACAATTTATTCATATATCAACATTTGGAAAATATGCTAATACATGAAATAAAATTTCATCACTATTATATAAAATTTACACTTACCTTGTCTTACCACCAAGTTCAATTGAATCCATGAAACATATTCCACCCTACTAGGTATTGGTTCATGATTTTGATAGTCTCACATTCCATTGAAACAAACAATGGGGATAAGCTTTTGAATGTTAAGAAAAAATAATATTGCCTCAATGGAAATGGTAAGATAATGTTACAACTCTATGAAAAATATTACAATGGACAAGATTGATTAAATAAAGTGTTACAACTCTATAACTGAAAATACAAATAAAACGGAGGAAATGAAGAAGATGATGAAGAAGAAGAGAATAGTAAAATACAACTCAAAACAAAAGTTACAAATAAAATAAAGTGTTTGGACCAAATGAAGAGATTACAAATCTTAAACAAAATATACAAGTAAATAAAACAAGAGAATAAGAAGAAGAACAATAGAATAAAAGGAAGAACATAAACCACAAACAAACTCTCACTTACACAACCTAAGTGAAGAGGATTGGGGATCACCAACTTGAACAAGGTTTAAAACCTTTGTCCAAAATCTTATTTCCCCCTAACTCAAGCACTAAGGGATCTCTCTCAGATTTTGGAAATGCTTTATGGAATTATCAAGCCTCAAGGTGTTTCTAGCCAAGTGCTTTAGTGGATAGAAATGGTGTGTCTTACAAGTGAGCATTAGGCTCCTATTTATAGAGTTTAGAGACACCCTTTGAATTTCAAATTCCACCAACCCCATGGCTGTTACCAATGATTAATTGGGTGTTTTATGGAATTAAAATAGAGACTTGGGAGTTACTGGCTGTTGGAATCGTTCAAAATTGGATAAAAACCGAAATTATATGAAGCTGTCAGCCATTAGGGCCGCGGCGCTTGTTCTAGGCGCCGCGGCCCTCAGTCAATTTTAGCAACACATTTTTTCAGTTTTTTCCAAAACGTTCCAATTTATTCCCACTTGATTTTGTAACTTCCATACACAATATGGGAGTTAAAATCACATCTCTATCAGCCATTTCTCATATGGCTTTAAGAAATTCATCTCAATATTGTGTAACAACAAATCTACACAATAATGGGTGATATTTAGGAGTTACAAATTTGTGATGAATTTGTAACACCAAATATGTTACATGTTTGGATATTTCACATATATCCAAATAATGTAACTCTCTATTATATGTTACAATATGTGACACTCTATGTCACATTTATTTAATCTAAAACATTATATTATAAAATAATATAATATTACATTATATTATAAAATAATATAATATTACATTATATTATAAAATAATATAACACAAACCACACCCAGCTCGAGGAAACCTTAGACTTGATTGAAGAAAAGAGAGAAGAGGCTCAGCTGAGAAACGCTGCTTACCAGCAACGAACTACCAGGTATTTCAACAAGAGGGTTCGAGATCGAAAGTTCGGAATGGGAGATCTGGTGTTGAGACGCGTATTCTTGGCAACACGAGATCCAGCAGCTGGAGTGCTCGGGCCGAATTGGGAAGGACCATACCAGATAGAGTCAATCATCCGTCCCGATGTGTACAAACTTGCGAGATTGGACGGGAGCCTGGTACCGCGAGCATGGAATGGCGAACACCTTAGACCTTACTATCAGTAGTGTAGGAAAAGTGTTGCCTATAACCATGATTTTCTATCTGTATTAGTTTGTTTGCTTTTGAATTCCATCAAATAAAGATATATTTCATTCAATATATTATCTCTTTTTATTTTTGCAATCTTTCTTAATTTAATAACCTATGGTCACACTCATAGGATATTAAGGGGGCATCGTTGGTATATATACCATCAGCTTAAAAAATAAAAAAATAAATACATAAAAGTATTTGGATATAACTAGATACGCGAGCTTAGATAGTTCAGACATAACCGAATTATCAAAAACATAAAGTATTTGGATATAACCAGATACGCGAGCTTAGATAGTTCGGACATAACCGAATTATCAAAAACAGAAAACGTTTGGAGTTAACCAGATGTGCAAACTTAATAGGTTTGGAACAAACCAGCCAAAAAACTAATCAACGATAAGTAGGAACCTAAACCTACTTCGGGATAAGTCGAGATCGAGGCTGGAATATCTTAAAGAAAAATAGTATCAAACTCTTAACCTTGGAGTAAAAACCGAGGACGAGGAAAAGTAACTAAGCAAAAAATATATAACCAAACCATTCACATTACATACCATATAAGTACTTTCGGGTTCATGGTTAAAGTAATATCCGACTTTGATGAATAACGAGGTCGGAAGCATATAATTTGAACAAACTATGCATGAATGCATCGAGTTTCGAGCCTAAATCCACACTATGTTTGTATGAATAAATAAACATAAATGATTCATCAATATAAAATGTGCAAAATATTTCGAGCTGAGAAATGTAAAGCATAAAAGAAATTGTATCAGCCCGTGGGCATAAATCAAAATAATTACAAAAATAAGGGGACGCAGCCCCAATAAATGATTTCCCCGAGATCAGATTTAAGAAGGAGGAGTCTCCTTGGCCTTCTCAGTATCAGCAGCACCGGACTCCTCAGGACGAATAGCATGACTATCCTTCTAGGCTCCCTCCGAAACGGCCTCCCGAGCAGCCTCTTCCTTCTCAAGCCGAGCATTCCACCTGTCAAGAAGTGTCGCCTCGTGAGGACCTAAGAAGCTGGTATCCAGGTCTTCGTTGTTGGCCCACATTCGGTACATGGCCGAGTCAACCGCCTGGTCCTTCTTCTCTTTGTACTCAGCAAGGAGACGAGCTTTTTCATCCTCCATAATGTCAAAGGTGGCGGCCTTTTCATCTTCGAGCTTCTTTTTGGCCTCCTGGAGCCGAGTGATCTCCTTCTTAAGATCCGCGAGCTCGGCATTCTCCTTCTCAAGCTCCTCGAGCTTAGCCTTCATCTTCCCGAGCTCGGAGGCCATGCCCTCGAGTTCCTTAGCTCCTGCATCAAGCTTTGCATTGGCTGCCTTCAGATCATCGCTTGCTTTGAGGTGGAGATCCTTCGCCTCCTGAGCATGAGACTTGCTCGAGTGAATCTCGTTGTTTAACTTATAGTTGAGCTGGGCAATAAAGGCAGGAGACTGACAAAGGAAAAAATCATCATTAGCTCCAGGTCAGTGTGATTATAACCAAGAAGTAGGATTGTAGAAGGACACTTACTGCGGCAGCGAGCTTGATACTCTTCTCATAAAGGACAGTGCAGTCTTGGGTGTCGTTCAAGCATTGCCATTGGGGAGCTTCGAGACTGCCAAAGCTCTGGCCGATCTGGGACATAACATCCGAGACCAGCGTAGACCCATGAGACCCAGCGGCATTGTCAACCACATATGCATCCATGTGGGTGGAAACTGACAGCTTTTGAGCTCGAGAAGCAGAAGGCTTTCTAGAAGGTGGGCCAAGTGTCGATCGAACCACTGCAGGAAGTTGAGGCTCGGTCGTGTTAGAGGCATCGACCTCCGAAGTCAATGCCACAGTTGGGGCACTGACCTGCGAAGACGACGCCGTGATGGAGCTGGTAACAGGAGGAGCTGGGGGAGGAGGTGTCTTCTCGGTCCTTTTGGGAACTTTGGTGGGTCGGTCCACCTTTCGCGATGGTGCCCTGGGACGCTTGGTCCTTTTGGCACCACCGCTCTCGATGATATTGTCAAGGTCGGAGTCCATGGAACCTGCACAGTTCCAATCGAAGTTAGACATAATGATAATAACTTGGAAAATTAAAAAAAAAAACCAAGTAAAGAAAAGACCTAACTAGAACTCCTCCCCGAACTAGAGCTCGGGGACCATGAAATTCCCCCATCTTCAGAAGAAGCAGGGGGAGTACCTTCCCTATAGGTGGGTGACAACCTCGAAAGGTCCCTATAATCGTTGGTCCCGTATTGGACAGCTATCCCGTTCCACACCTCGTCCGAAGTATACATGGTGTCATACTTCCCGAGCCCACTATCAAACCTATGAACACAGTCGTCTACCCAACTCCATATGTAGAAGTGGTATCCATCATATGGGCATGAAACTAACCTATTGGGTTTATGCTTTAGTAAGGTGGGGGACCACATTCTCGAGATAAGGAGGGCTTTACCTTCATCCAAATCTGAGCTCGAGGCTTCATCATTAGCCTCATTCCCCGACGGCGGACTCCTTATGCGAACTGGAAGTGGGGGCCTCACCTCTCTCCTCGGAGGGAGGACGCTTGTGGGCAAAGGCACCTGCTCCCAGTGTTCATACTTTTTATTGGACCAGTCAGAGGTGGACTGGCCCTCCCCCAAAAGTCCGCATTTTCGGAGCTTATCCTCATGTAAAAGGTACAGGAGAGACCTCCTACCATGAGGGAGTTGGAGCAGGGTCTCCTTATGTCCCTTCATTGCCTCGTCAGGAGAGGGACGCTGAAAATTGGCTGAAAAGCAAGACACATTTCAACTAAGTACGGATCTAACAGCTAAAATCCCGAGCACAGAGATAACAAGAACTGGAATACTTACGAATCCGCCTGAACGAGTAGTGTCGAGACGGGGACAGACCGTCTGTCCAGAAGAAGGCTTTTTTGAAATCAGATGGATGATTGGGGAGATCTTCAAAGACCTTCTTCTCTTTGGGATAGCTCGAAAGATAGTAAAAGCCATCTCCTCCCCGAGCTCGGGAGGGGTTGATTTTCAGACAAAAGAGATATAAAATCGCCTGAGGCGAAGGCCCTTCCCACTCCAGCTCGTGGTATAGCGACCTCAGGGCAGACAGCACCCTGTAAGAATTGGTGTTGAGTTGGAACAGAGCCAACCCAACAAAATCCGTGAAGTCCTTGAAAAAAGACTTCAAAGGAAACAGTTCCCTCGCCCTCATGTGTTCCTGGCTCCATGCCGCGTATTTCAGCTTGGCGTCACTGTCCCCGGGCCCGAAACAGCTTCGTTCGTGGGCGGCCGGAGCTCGACACTTCAAAGAACCTGACAAGCTGAGGCCATGGAGGGCCAAGATGTCAGTTATCTGACTAGTCAAGGTAACTGAGCTCCAATAGTGCTCGGCCTCGAACATTTCTTTCCTCGGCTGCGAGGAAGAAGGCTCCCCCATTAGTGAAAATTGAAGTTCTCCTGGACTATACGCGACAGTGACCTTTAATGCGGGGTCGAGGGGAATCGGCCTAGGCCCTGAGTTGGACTCTGGATAAAGGGACTCCCGAAGAGTTCTCCTCTTCTTCTCTATAACCTCGTCTATTTGACGGCGATAATGAGCTCGGATATCCTCCTGCTCGCGCGCAAGCTCGTACTCCCGAATTCGGCGTTGATTCCGAGCGAACAGCGACTCCGGGCTCGGGGTTTTTGGCGAGTAAGGGATTGCCAGCAAGGACCCCCATCGTTTTTACAGATTCTGTGACATCTAGCAAGAAAGATAAAATGGTGAGGGCCATGCATGCAAGAATTACGAGCTCGATAGAGCGAGCTCGGAGTTTAGGAACAAAACGAGCTTGATACTAAAACCCTATAAAAAGTCAGAACGTGTATTCTACGGGAAAAAGGAGGAGAATGGACATAACTTTTTGAAAATCCCGAAGTATCAGGGAAAAAAGGTGGCGGTTATTCAGGAAAGGTAACATGGGGTATCGTGCATTCTTTAAAAACCAAGATTGCGTACCCAAATATCTTGGTGTGCAAGATACGTCTTTTAAATTTTGAAAACCCAAAAATGAAGAGACCATGTTTGGGTTTGTTCTACACAAAAATAGGATTTGAAACCAGAGATTCAACACCTAGTATGGGAACGTAAATGTAGAAGCCTATTGATCAAAAATTTCCTAGCATATAATACTAAGGAAATATATCAGCGCATTCCCAGAAATAACAAGAACACTATGGACAGAAACTGACACAAGGGAAAATAAAAATTGCACACTTACACAATAATGGCGATTGCAGAGAGATCGTTGACTGAAGGAGAGGCTGCAAATATGAGCTCACGGACTCGAACAAACCGGAGGTTCTTTGTTTTTTCGGCCGAGAAAACATGCACGAGAAAGAAATTCTCTGAGATGGCCTCTAGTTTCGTCTTTTCCTTTTCTTTGTTTCTGATGCGTGTAAAATAAGAGGAAGAAGAAGACCTTGAGTATATAAAGGGAGAAAAGTGATAAAAAGAATTAATCTGGGCCATTGGCTAGAATCCTCATAAAATCCAACGGTCAGGGGTCAGTGACATGATGGGGCCGAAAAGATGGCAGACGAATGATCGTGGGCATGTTTCCAAGGTACTCAAGTACCAAAAATGAGCAATACCCAACTGACGCGTGTCCATTTTCAAGTGTATGACGGTACGGTTCCCGAAGGAAGTAGTTCAAAAGTTTCCTTCTCTTAGGATTCGAACAAATACTTTTGAGGGGGCAAGATGTTATACCCAGATTTCGAGCCATGTTAAATGTGACCTCGAAAGTTGGATTCGCAACGAAATGAACTCGTAAAGTTTGAAGTATGCTCCAGGACTAAATATCGAGCCTGCAAGACTGAGACGACCTCGAATGTGGTGGTCTCGAAATATTCACGATCTCGAAGGGTAGCTCCCGAGACGCATCTATCCTCAAGGATGACCTCGGATCAAGGGTTCCGAGCCTGACGCGTGTATAATCTCGAAGCCATGTGACCTCGGGAGATGTCATTAGCTCAAAAGCTGATGAGAAACCTGGAAGAATAAGGGCTTGGAGATATATGATAATGACCTTGAATATCTACAAGTGTTGTCTATAAGGGACGTGTTCTGCATTTATTATTGTAAATCCCATAAAATCATGGGATATTATTTGATTAGTTATACGCCCCCTGGTCTTCAGGGGACGTTTCCTTTTATATCGGATTGCAGGCATTTAAAGCCATTTAATTTATTTACACAAAAAGAGTAATTACCCAAAATATGTGGGATAGTATTCTGCATCCTTCTCTATAAATAGAGAGGTCATGCACCATTGTAAAGGACCGAAATTCTGAGTCTTGAGAGAAAACTCTGGAGAATTCATGCTTAAGAATTTTCAGAGATAATCTTGAGTTTAATAACAAAGACTTGTGGACTAGGCAGATTTAACTGCTGAACCACGTAAAAAATTGTGTTGTGTATTGTCATATTTTAATTGGCCATTACTAGTTATTGTTTACGTGCTCTTCTTTCACTGTTGACGAAAAAGGGCGTCAACAATAACCAAGCAGTTAAAAACGTACAAGTGTTTGGATATAACCAAGCTGTTAAAAACGTACAAGTGTTTGGAGAGGATAATTTGGATATAACCAAATTATTAAAAAAACATACAAGTGTTTGGATGTAACCTGTACGCCCTGGTTTTCCCACGGGCTATTAGCGAGCTGAGATACAGCCTAATCATGTCTACCACGTGAACATCCCCAAGAACGGAGCTTCCATCGTAAGATCCTTCCTCCTTAGCTCGAGGTAACCTAAGGGTTCGCCAAGATTACTTAAGGACTGAGTCTGGATTCTGAAGGCCACAGGTCGAGGGAAGCATCCAGCTCGCGGTGCGAGCTAGAGTTGGAAGCTGTGACCCTTTATAAAGTCAACCACGCAAGGTAAACGTGCATATATCAGACATCACGTGTCTGATATATCCCTGACTTCTCGGACACGCTGCATGAACGTGCGCATTCAGACACCAACGGCTAGGTTGGGCCATGCGGCCCATTATCCCCCTTACTTATTGATTAGACCACACTTCATGTGTCAGGTTTTAGGAATTAATCATGAATGTCACAGAGTTGACATGATAGGTAAGAAGGTCACGGGATGACCTTCTTACCAACTCCCAGGTGCCCTCTCCTATAAACATGGAGACCCTGGGAGTTGCAAAGGGTTGGATTCTATCGTGTAAGAAATACCTTGTAAAAGAATACCAAGCATATAGAAATAATATTGACTGGTGGAGTAGAAGGATTTTAACCTTTGAAACACCTAAAAACATGATTGTGTCACCAGCCCATTTTCAAAAGATCATTCATCTATTTCGGTTCAACATAAGAACTAATCCCTTCCTCTTATTTTCTTAATTTCCTGTTGGCGAAGAACCGCGTCAACAGTTTGGTGTTTTCATGAGAGCAAGTTGGATTGGTGCTGTCGCACACATCTACTATGGTGACCACTCGATCCAGGCATGGTAACGAGACGGAACAACATGATGGGCAGGAAGCTCATCATATCGCCATCTCCGGCGAACAAGTCCAACAGCAGCCGGGCAAGCAGCCGGTGGGCCAAGATGACACTGGAAGTTCGGCGCCCCGGCCACCTAATCCAAACCCAGATTATTACACTGCGGTGGAGATGGAGAATGCTCAGCTGAGGAGCCAGCTAGCAACAACTAATCAACAAATCAAGGAGGTGTTGGCCTGACTGCCCCCTCCTACAACCGACGCTAACGTCGGAAAGAGACAAGGCGAGACTCATAAGTCCCGCCGGGGTAATCGGTCCAGGCCTAACTGCTCAGATAGACCTCCGACAGCCAACTCCATTCCCTCCTCGCACCATCGAGAGGCAAACTTCGAAGAAATGCCTAGAGCCGAACAACAGTACAGCTGTTCGGTCCAAACCTCAACACCCAGCTCCCAATCAGCCTTGAGCGCGACCAGGAGAGCTCGAGGAAATTCCAGAAGGAGATCCGGGGAGGGCTCATAGCATCAACCCGTCCCCGCCAACCGTCCTGCACCTCGTCCAGATCGCCAGGCGCGGGACCTACATGTTAGTAGGGCCACGAGGCCCCCACCTAACTTGATCTGCCCTGATGGAACCAGGATCGCATCTCTGGTCAGGCATCCTCCCTCACCAATAAGATATCCGTCTCCACCTCGGCCCATCCGAGATATCCCAGCTCATGGAAGTAGTAGGAGAAACCCGCCGTCCGTGGGACCTTCCCGACGTAGCGGGGCACCGAGAGGGAGCCCGGATCCTCACCCCCAAAGGCGGACTCCGAGCTTTTCCAATGGGAGCTACTGGACCAGCAGTCGCCGGAGCGACCTTTCTGGCGGAGACCTGCGCCAGCGTTTAAGCTCGGCATAAAGTCCTCAAACTACCCATGGGGGGCGACCTGCGAGATCGCCTTAACTCTCATAGAGGAGAGCCAGTAGGAGGCGGCAGCCATGCTCGCTCGAGGGAGATCCTGTCCGAAGTACGTAACGGCGGGAATGCCCCAAATAACCTATCTCAGGATAGGAGGGGCAGTAACCCACCAAATATGTACAATGGATCCGGAGCTGTTGAGCAGCCCCAGAATAACCAAGGAAATTAGGACGCAACCCTCGAGCGCCTGGCTCAGATGGAGGAGTTGATGAGGAAGCTCCTGTCGGAGAAAGAAAAAGATGAATATGATTCAGGGGACGAGATGGAGCTCTTCGCCCCCAGCATAGCAGCAACGGCTTACCCACCCGGTTTCTGTATGCCGCACCTGTCCAAATTCAATGGAGAGGGAGATCCGTCGGATCATCTAGGGATGTTCAACACCCTGATGATGGCCCACAACATCGGCCCAGAGCTGAGGTGTCTGATATTTCCCTCCACACTGACTGGGCCAGCCAGGCAGTGGTTCAAGCAAAGCAAAAGACAATCAATCAGCTCCTGGAAGACTTTCTCGGCTGACTTCAAAAGGGCATTCCGAGCCTCCCAAGCTACCCGCGTCAAGGCCGATTCTCTGGCTAACGTGAGGCAGCAGCCCGACGAAACTCTGAAGGCTTACCTGAGCAGGTTCGTGAACGTCGCTGCTCGGGCCAGAGACGCGGATGACAGCTCCAAGCTCATGGCCCTGAGAATTGGAATCCTCGTCGGAGGGGAACTCTGGAAAGATATACAAAGGAAGGGAGTTAGCTCGGTGAACGAGTTCCTAAACAGGGCCCAGGAATGGATCAGCTTGGAGGAGGCCAAAGCCTCAGCTTCTGGGACCAGCCAGGTCCCTGAACAGCCCGCTAGAGTGGGGACGGAGGTCACAACGGCGACCCAAAACGTCACACAGAACAACCAGTTCGGTGGAGGCAAAAGAAAGGGGAATGGCGAGGGCAGCCAGCACGGCCCAAAGAAGAATAAGTCCGTAGACAAGTTTAAGCCTGTCTACGCGACTTATACACAGCTCACACACTCTAGGGAGAACATCTTCCTAGCTAACTCTACTCGCCTCCCCTGGAAGAGGCCGGAGCCGTTGAAGCATCAGAAGGGGAAGAGAGACAGCTCCAAGTTTTGCCGTTTTCACAACGATGTTGGCCACAATACAAATGATTGTAGGCATTTGAAAGATGAGATCGAGACTCTCATCCGAGCCGGCCCCTTGGCTCAGTACGCGCGGAACAGGGTTCCAGCAAGTCGACCTGCTCCGGAAGTCCCAGTTAGTCAGCCCGGGTCTCGGGTAGATCAGGACGTCCCTTCTCCCGTGATAGGAGGAGAGATATCCACAATATCTGGAGGTCCACATATGGCTGGTACGAGCAGGGGTGCCCAGAAGAGGTACGTAAACGAACTCAAGGCGCATAATGGAGTAGAGTTCGTCCCGGAGCAACGTCTGCCGAAGCAGCAGTGATTGGAGAGACAACTGATCATTTTTACAGAAGATGATGCGGGCCATGTCCAGTTCCCTCATAACGACCCTCTGGTCGTAACAGTTCAGCTCGCCAATCGGAGAGTTAGGAGGGTGCTGATCGACAATGGGAGCTCGGTAAACCTTTTATTCCGGTCCACATTGGAGAAGATGGGTCTGACTGTCGCCGAGGTGAAGGCGACCTCCATGATGCTGTATGGTTTTTTGGGAGAAGGATCAGCGGCTATAGAGGCTATCGAGCTGGTGATCACCCTAGGAGAAGGACCTCGAACAGTCTCCAAAATCCTCGAGTTCGTGGTCATCGACTGCTCCGCTGCATACAACGCAATTTTGGGACGACCCACGCTCATAGCCTTTGAAGCCATCACTTCCATTCGCCACCTCGCGATGAAATTCCCTACTTCCACGGGAATATGCACTGTCCATGGCGATCAGCTCGCTGCCAGGGAATGCTACAGCATTTCCATGAAGGGAAAATCGAAACCCGGGCAGTTGGCAATGGCCATCCAAGGTGGTGAAGAGGAATCTCAGGAACCCTTAGCTGATCTTGAGATTGAAAAACCTCAGAGCGCCGAAGGGGAAAATATTGCCTTGAGTGAGGATATTGACCCCCGAATAGGCGAGGACAGGTCCGAGCTCCAGGCTATTGAGGAGCTCAAGGAAATAAACATCGATCCGCAGAACCCTTCACGGATGATCAAGCTCGGGAAAAACCTCTGTAGCAAGAGGAAGGCGGAGCTGATTAAATTTCTGTAGGACAATCTGGATGTGTTTGCATGGTCACACGAGGACATGGTGCGGATCAGCCCGAGTGTCATCATGCACACCCTTCATCTGGATAAAAGCGTCCCTGTGAAGTCTCAGAAGCAGAGGCGCCTCGGAACAACCCGGGCTGAAGCCTTAGAGGAAGAAGTAGCCCGGTTCAAGAAATGTGGCTTTATCCATGAAGCCAAGTTTCTGATTTGGGTAGCCAATCCCGTGCTGGTCCCGAAGCCCAACGGGAAGTGGCGAACCTGCATCGACTTCTCCGACCTGAATAAAGCCTGCCCCAAGGATTGTTTTCCATTGCCAAGGATTGACCAACTGGTGGATGCCACGGTAGGGCACGAACTCATGTCCTCTATGGACGCATACTCAGGCTACAATAAAGATCGCCATGAATCCGGCGGACCAGGAGCACACCAGCTTCATGACCCCGACTAACGTTTATTGTTACAAGGTCATGCCATTCGGGCTGAAGAACGCCGGTGCTACGTACCAAAGGTTAGTAAATCGAATGTTCGCAAACTAGATCGGGAAAAACATGGAAGTGTATGTTGATGACATGCTAGTCAAGTCAAAGACTGCCGATAACCATGTTTTCGACCTGGAAGAATGCTTCAAGATACTACGGGAGTATGGCATGAGGCTAAATCCACAGAAGTGCACTTTTGGAGTCGCATCGGGAAAATTCCTGGGTTTCATCGTCAATACCCGAGGAATCGAGGCAAACCCTGACAAGATCAAATCATTGCTCAAGCTTCCCTCTCCCAGGTCGCGCAAAGATGTCCAAGGCCTGACAGGAAGGGTGGCAGCCATCAACCGATTTATTTCAAAATCCACCGATAAGTGCTTGCCATTCTACAACCTGCTCCGAGGAAATAAGAAATACGAATGGACAGAAGAGTGCGAAAGCGCTTTCCTCGACCTGAAGGCACATCTGGCCGAGCCGCCCGTATTTTCCAAACCAAAGGCAGGAGAGCCTCTTTTTCTCTACCTAGCTGTCACAGAGGATGCAGCTAGTGCCGTATTAGTCCGAGAAGAAGACCGGGTTCAGAGACCAGTATACTACATCAGCAAGAGACTTCTCGGAGCTGAATCTCGGTACCCGTTGATGGAGAAACTGGCGTTCTTCCTTATCACGGCCTCTCAAAAGCTTAGGCCGTACTTCCAGTCCCACTCAATACACGTCATGACCGCTCAACCTTTAAGGCAGGTTTTGCAAAAACCTGAAGCATCGGGACGTCTGTTAAAGTGGGCTATCGAACTCAGTCAGTTCGAGATTTTATACACCCCACGGACTGCTATAAAAAGTCAGGCCCTGGTCGATTTCGTAGCAGAGTGCACCGGATTCCAGGAGGATCCTGCAGAAGACTCACCCCAGGTCACCTCGGCCCAGGCGTCGTGGAGGATCTTCGTGGATGGTTCTTCCAATGAGAACGACTCCGGGGCTGGAATCATTTTAATATCCCCTGAGGGACATAGATTCCACTCAGCGCTGAGATTTGGATTCAAGGCCTCCAATAACGAGGCCGAATACGAAGCTTTGCTGGCCGGGCTAAGAATAGCCCAGGAGCTGAAGGCGAGCTCCGTCCAGTGTTTCAGTGACTCCCAGCTCGTGGTAAACCAAGCTATGGGCGAATATCAAGCACGAGGACCCAAGACAGCTGCCTACTTAGCCAAGGTAAAAGTTGAACTGTCCGCATTTGGGCGAGGCTCAATCGAGCAGATACCTCGGGAGTAGAACGCTAACGCAGATGCTCTCGCCAAGCTCACCACCTCCGGGGAGACAGAAGCTCTGGGGTTAGTTCCGGTAGAATTCTTGGAAAAACCAAGTATAGAAGAAGCCCGGGCGGAGGTCGAGATGATCGACGCTAGGCCGACCTGGATGACCCCCATCCTTGAGTATCTCACCGAGGGGAAGCTTCCTGGTGGACGTAATGATGCGCGATGAGTACTGTATCAAGCTCCTAGGTATACGATTATAGACGGAGTGCTATACCGACAAGGGCACTCCCTACCCCTCCTACGATGTGTTCTTCCAGGCGAAGCAAAGGCCATCCTGCAAGAAGTGCATGAGGGTGTTTGCGGAGATCACACTGGGGGGCAAAGCTTGGCCCTAAAGGTCCTGAGGCAAGGATATTACTGGCCCACTCTGTCCAAGGATTCAATCTCGTATGTCAAGAAGTACGACAAGTGCCAGCGGTTCGCCACAGTTGCCCAAGCTCCCCCAGTCGAGCTGAAGATGATCTCTTCCCCATGGCCATTTGCAGTTTGGGGAATCGACTTGGTTGGCGCCCTCCCTACTGGAAAAGGCGGGGTCCGCTACGCCGTGGTGGCCATTGACTACTTTACGAAGTGGGCTAAGGCAGAACTTTTGGCAACGATAACTTCCAAAAAAGTCCTCGACTTCGTGGTTAAGAACATCATCTACCGATTCGGGCTGCCCAAGAAAATTGTTTCCGACAATGGGACTCAGTTCGACAGCGACCTATTCACCGAATTTTGCGAAAGGTACGGAATTGTGAAAAGTTTCTCCTCCGTGGCCTATCCTCAGGCGAATGGCCAGGTCGAGGCCATCAACAAGATGTTAAAGGCGAGCCTCAAGAAGAGACTAGACGAAGCGAAGGGGGTCTGGCCAGAACAGCTCCCCCAGGTTCTGTGGGCATACCAGACCTCGCATCGGACTCCTACGGGTCATACTCCTTTCTCCTTGACCTTTGGGAGTGAGGCAGTCCTCCCCGTGGAGATTAAGGTACTTTCGCATAGAGTCCAGGCATATGACCAGGATCGCAACCACGAGCTACTCTGCACTTCCCTCGACTTGGTTGACGAAAGACGAGAAGATTCACAACTCCAGCTCGCGCATTATCAGCAAAAAATCACTCGTTATTTCAACTCAAAAGTCAAAAAGCGCGCCTTTAGCATGGGCGACCTGGTCCTCAGGAGGGTTTTCTTAGCCGGTAAGGATCCCAAAGACGGAGTGTTAGGACCGAACTGGGAAGGACCATATCAAATCGTCGAGGTCATTAAAGAAGGAACCTACAAATTAGCTCTGCTCGATGGAGGCGCAGTCCCACGAACTTGGAACGCCGTCCATTTAAAGAGATATTATCAATGATTCCCTTGTAAGGCCTAAAAGGCCACTTTTTATGTATTACGCAATGAGAATTAACTTTTTTGTTTATGAGTGTACGTATTTACAAGTGTAATCTAAAGTAACCACGAAAGACCATTTCCCAGTTACTTGGGGGGTATATGGTGCCTGGATATAACCAGGTCGCCTTAAAAGGCTTAGAAGTTAATTCAAATCGATTGATCGTTGTTCTTCTTAAAGAGCACGAGATATTGATAAAAATTAACGCGAACTAAGCTGTATCCTGGATATAACCAGGTCATAAAACTTAGAAGTTAACTTAAATCGATTGATCGTTGTTTTTCTTAAAGAGCACGAGATATTGATAAAAGTTAACACGAACTAAGTTTTCAAATTAAGTTCCTGGAAATAACCAGGTCATAAAACTTAGAATTTAACTTAAATCAATTTATTGTTGTTTTTCTTAAAGAGCACGAGATATTGATAAAAGTTAACACGAACTAAGTTTTCAAATTAAGTTCCTGGAAATAACCAGGTCATAAAACTTAGAAGTTAACTTAAATCGATTGATCGTTATTTTTCTTAAAGAGCATGAGATATTGATAAAAGTTAACACGAACTAAGTTTTCAAATTAAGTTCCTGCAAAATAACCAGGCCATAAAACTTAGAAGTTAACTTAAATCGATTGATCGTTGTTTTTCTTAAAAAGCACGGGATATTGATAAAAGTTAACACGAACTAAGTTTTCAAATTAAGTTCCTGAAAATAACCAGGTCATAAAACTTAGAAGTTAACTTAAATCGATTGATCGTTGTTTTTCTTAAAAAGCATGAGATATTGATAAAAGTTAACACGAACTAAGTTTTTCCAAAATAGTAACTAAAGTGCGTAAAGACAAGGAAATAAGTCAATAAAAAATATAATTGATAATTAGATTGTCTCGAGGTGGAAACACCTCATGCAAAAGTTACACAAAAATTTGAAAATATTAAAGGAAAGGGGGCGAAAGAGGAAGGCCCTAAGCTCCGCCAGGCTGCCCCGTGGAGGTCGCCGTCTCGCCCTCCTGCTCAGCTGCGCCGAAGGCTTCCCCGGTCTCGGAGGGTGCTTTTTTCTCGAGGCGAGCTTTAAACCCCTCCAGCAAGGGCTCCCAGACGTCCGCTCCCACGAAGGAGAAATCACCATCTGAGTTATAGACCCAGCAGTGATAGAGCATGTCCTCCATGGCGGTGCTGGAGGCTGCCTGCTCGGCTTCCAGGGCGGCCTTGGCCTCCTTGGCCCCGGCCTTCACATTTTCTATCTCTACCCACGCAGTGGCGAGGGCGGCCTTGGTTGCCTCGACCTCCTTAAGCTTGGGACGGGCTTCTTCCAGCTCAGCCTGCGCGGCGGCCAGGGCATCCTTAACCTCCTGCATAGAAGTCTAGTGGGTGGCCACAACTGCCTAGTGCTCGCCCCTCATATCATCGAGCTGGGCCTGGATCTTGGCTATGCTCCTGTGAAGGGCCAAGGCGCTCTGCAAAAACGGAGAAGCAACTGCCTTAAGAAAAAAAAGAAAGGAAAAACAGGGCAAGGCATACTAGTCGAAGATCACAAGAGGATAAGGTCAACTTACCATAAGGGCCATGCCCAGTGAAGATTCCAGCACGCCCATCGGGCTCATCGTTTCGATGGCCCGTAGCTCCTTCTCTTTGAAGCGGTAAAAGTGGCCGACGGCGTAGTTCGCCGTCTCGTACACCGTTCCCCTAAAGGCATCTGGGATCTTCTCCAGGTCCTGGGGGTCCACCGGGATGCGTACCTCGGGAGGCACGATCGCCGAAGTCCCGGGCTCCACCCTTGTGTCCTGGACGAAGGTCGGAGCTCGCGGAGGGGGTGGGGGCATGCTCCCCCCTACAACAGGGGGTGCAGTTTTCTCGACCTGGGCCGCTGGGAGCTGCTCTTTCTCCTTTGCAGGAGACTTGGTTGGGGTCCCGGCAGCTTTCTTTGCTATCCAGAGCTTCTTCATTTTGGGCCCAGAGGCCCCAGCTGGGGGGTTGCCCCCAGCGAACACAGCCCGCAGACTAAGACATCTCTTCTGGCAAAACAAATATATGGTTAGTACACAAGTTAGCAGTCATACAAAAACAAAAACAAAGGGAAAAAGATGCGAAATTCAAGTATATATATGTACTAAAGGGAATCCTACCCCCCAAGCTAGAAGAAGAGTCTATGGCTACGACCATCGGCCCCGGAGCTTCCGTGGGGGAATCTAAGGCAATTATTTCTCGAGCTGGCGCAGGTTCTGGATCCGAGGCTAGCTCAGGACTAGACTCCTCTACATATTGCCTAAGACCTGAAGCTACGGCACCCTCCCGAAGTGATGGCCATGACCGAAGGTTAGTCCCATACTCCTCGAATAGGATCGACCTAAAATCTAAGGTGTTGTCTACAACTACGGTACCCCTAGGACGGCTACTTTCGTGATCCAGCACGAGCTGGTCGACGCAGTGAAGCAAGGTTTCATCTAAGTCTTTGTCACTTCGGTGGCGTTGGACGATCTGTCTGGGATCGAACCTAGCTAGCCGGGGGTCTGCAGTGGCCCTATCTAAGTTCCTAAACATGTAAGGGTTACCTTGGCCAGAGGGACCTGCAGCTACTCCGGACCGGATCCTCTCCTCGTCCGTTCTTTGGGCTTCCTCCAGCGCCCGCTTCCTCCTCACGAGGGGCACCTCGTCGTCCTCGTCCTCATCCCCCGTGACCTCCTCCATGATGATAGGCCTCATATCGCGAGCTGGGGGAGGCACCCGGGGCCTTCTAAGGTTTAGAGTCTGGCCTGGGGAGATCATCTTACAGGCCACCATCGTCTCGTCAGTCACGAGCTGACGATAGTCCTTTTCACTGGGGGGCAAGCCCGCCAGTGTCTCGTACTGGCTCCCGAGGATCACAGATTTCTCTGTCCTCGCGAAGATAGCTGCAGAATTAATCTAAGTCAGAAATGGATACAGGAGGAGCTAAATGGTACTTAATTTACGAGCTAAGTTTGAAAGGCACTTACGAGGACGGTTGAAGTAGTGCAGCTCGTAGTTTCGAAACCCCGTCGACATAAAGAATTGATCTCTGAAGTCATTGGGGTGGCTGGGCAGCTCGATGACCGCAGCCGTGTTGGGGAACCGGGTTAAGTAATAAAACCTATCACCTCGCCCCCGCTGCTCCGGGCTGGCCTTGAGGCAGAAGAAATATAGGATGTCTGCAGGAGTGGGGACCTCCCACTCCTGTTTCAAAAACAAGTATCTTAACCCCGCCAACAAACGGTAAGAGTTGGGGGGAGCTGGAATGGGGCCAACCTCATGTAATTGAGGAAATTAGCGAAGTACTGATCCAGCGGGAGGAAGGCCCTCTGCCTTGAAATGCTCGTCGCTCCAGGCCGAGAACACCTCATCAAGCGGCGCGCAGCTCCGCTCGCCTTCCAATGGAGGTCGGGCAACCATGTTTCCTCTCCCCAACTCGATGTTATGGGAGAGGAATATTTTATTCACCCTTGCCTGGTCAGTGATCTTCGAGACGATCCCCTCCGCCTCAAAGAATGCGTCGGGGGCCACCTCGAGCTCCCGTTCCACTGCTGGCCCAAAGTGGGGGATTGGGGATTCAGCCATCACCTCATTTCCCTTGTTTTGTTGGGAGGACGAGCTGCCTACAGACTTCTTGGGAGCGTTCTTCTTAGGTCCCATCTAGTCACCTAGCGAACAAAAAGAAGAAATTTTAAAAGAAGGCGATCTAAAAATGGAGAAGAATCTGAATTTGTTTCCTTAACACGAGCTGAGGTAAGCCCAGCCCGTGGAGAGTAAGACCACGCGGTTCTATGAACACGCGCCTGTGCTCCCAACAGATCCCCGATTGCTCGGAATTCGTGTGTCAGGAGGGTCAGGATAGAATTTGCCTTGGAGGGAAAGTTTCAGTAGGAAAACAAGGCAAAACCGCCTGTGAAGCGTGTCCCCTAAGCTACCCGATTTTGCACCCAAAATACTGGGTACTTTAAACAAACATATCTAAAATCCTACCCAGAAAATTCCCCAGAAAACACACCAATGCTCCGAAACGGTTTTTTACTGCAAAGATACCCTAACCTAAAAGACTTTTTACCCTTCATACCCACACAAAACCAGCAAAACCCTGCATGTGGCTACAGTAAATATTTACCTAAGCTACAGTGAAAAATAATTTCAAAACATGCACAGTTAGGAGACGTACTGAGTGTTCTGGTTGGGTAGAGAGTGAAGGGGTCGTCTGGGTTGGGGCTTCGCCGGAGTGATTGATTCCAAAGCTTCGAAGGGGCCCTTACACCTGAACTTCTTGAGTGCTGGGAATGACAGCCGGAAAGAAGAGGGCTTTTTCTCTTGAAAATGAAGAGAGAAGAAGAAGAAAATTTCTGAAAAATTTCAAATGAACAGGTGGCCCATGCATAAGGTGGCCACCCCTTTTATATGCATGAAGGGCCACTTGAGGAGGGCCATTGGATTGCCCTGATGAGGGATCCAAGGCTCTCCACTCGAAAGACGAAATGACGGCTGAGTATAGGCTAGGCCATTAAATGCGGTTCTCAGAAGACGTACCGTCACCAACCACGATGTTCCACGTATTCGGCGCCTGCGTAAGATGTGGAATATGAAGAGTTCGTGAAGAAGCCTAAAAGCCCCTACTGTGGCCCTATACGACGTCGTGTACCACGAGTAGGGGCTTGGGGGGCAAATGTATGCCCTGGTTTTCCCACGGGCTATTAGCGAGCTGAGATACGACCTAATCATGTCTACCACGTGAACATCCCCAAGAACGGAGCTGCCATTGTAAGATCCTACCTCCTTAGCTTGAGGTAACCTAAGGCTTCGCCAAGATTACTTAAGGACTGAGTCTGGATTCTGAAGGCCACAGGTCGAGGGAAGCATCCAGCTCGTGGTGCGAGCTAGAGTTGGAAGCTGTGACCCTTTATAAAGTCAACCACGCAAGGTAAACGTGCATATATCAGACATCACGTGTCTGATATATCCCTGACTTCTCGGACACGCTGCATGAACGTGCGCATTCAGACACCAACGGCTGGGTTGGGCCATGCGGCCCATTATCCCCCTTACCTATTGATTAGAGCACACTTCATGTGTCAGGTTTTAGGAATTAATCATGAATGTCACAGAGTTGACATGATAGGTAAGAAGGTCACGGGATGACCTTCTTACCAACTCCCAGGAGCCCTCTCCTATAAATATGGAGACCCTGGGAGTTGCAAAGGGTTGGATTCTATCGTGTAAGAAATACCCTGTAAAAGAATACCAAGCATATAGCAATAATATTGACTGGTGGAGTATAAGGATTTTAACATTTGAACCACCTAAAAATGTGATTGTGTCACCAGCCCATTTTCAAAAGATCATTCATCTATTTCGGTTCAACATAAGCACTAATCCCTTCCTCTTATTTTCTTAATTTCCTGTTGGTGAAGAACCGCGTCAACATAACCAAATGCGCGAGCTAAGATAATTTGGATATAACCAAATTATTAAACAAACGTACAAGTGTTTGGATGTAACCAAATGCGCGAGCTAGGATAGTTTGGATATAACCAAATTATTAAACAAACACACAAGTGTTTGGATGTAACCAAATGCGCGAGCTAGGATAATTTGGATATAACCAAATTATTAAAAACATAAAGTGAATGGATTACAAACCAATCACAACCCTAAAAGGTTTGGAACAAACCAGCTAGAACTAATTGACGATAAGTTGGAACCTAAACCTACTTCGAGATAAGTCGAGATCGAGGCTGGAATATCTTATGGAAAAATAATTTCGTACTCATAACCTCGAAGAAATAACCGAGGACGAGAAAAAGTAACTAAGCAATAAGATATAACTAAACCGTTTGCATTACACACCATACAAGTACTTTCGGGTTCATGGTTAAAGTAATATTCGACCTTGATGAATAATGAGATCGGAAGCGGATAATTCGAGCAAACAGTGCATGAATGCATTGGGCCTCGAGCCTAAAATTCAAATTATGTTTATACGAATAAATAAACATACGCGGTTCTGTAACATAAAATCTGCAAAATATTTCAAACCAAGAAATGTAAAGCATATATAGTAAAATAAAAAGAAATTGCCCTACGGGCATAAATTAAAGTAATTACAAAAATAAGGGGACGCAGCCCCGAAGTGAGGTTCAGGAAGGAGCAGTTCCCTTGGCCTTCTTAGCATCAACGGCATTAAACCCCCAGGACGAATAGCATGATTATCCTTCTAAGCAGCCTCCCGAGCAGCCTCGTTCGCCTCTAGTCGGGCATTCGACCGCTCTACATACTTCGCCTCAAGAGGACCCAGGAAGCTAGTATCAAGGTCGGCATTGTCAACCCAGATTTTGTACATGGCCTGGTCGACCGCTTTTTCCTTCTGCTCTTTGAACTCGTCAAGGAGGTGGGCCTTCTCGCCTTCCATTATCTCGAAAGTGGCAGCTTTCTCCTCCTCGAGTTTGGCATTCGCCTTCTCCAGCTCCGCAAGACGAGTCTTTGTCGTTTCAAGCTCAGCCTTCACCTTGTCAAGCTCGGCCTTCGAGTTTTTGAGTTCATCAGCCGTTTTAAACTGAAGATCCCTCGACTCTTGGGCCAGAGACATGCTCGTATGCACCTCGTTGGTCAGCTTATAATTAAGCTGTGCCGAAACGACAAGGGCCTGAAACATAGAGGATGAGTTAGAACACAAACCAAGACATAAACAATTAAAGAAGAGTTGCGAAAATTACCGCGGCAGTAAGTTCAATACTCTTATCATAAAGAGTATTACAGTCTGGGGCCTTATGCACAAGATCCCAGTGGTCAGCGCCGAATCCTGAAAGACTCTGACCCACTCGAGAAAGGACGTCTGAGCCAAGTACAGCCCCTTGGGTCCCAGCAGCACCGTCAAGCATGAACTCTTCAACATGAGGTCGGGCCGTCGGCAGGAGGACCTTGGAGATGGAGGGTTTCTTCGGAGGCCGGCCGATTGTTATTTAAGTTGCGACCGGAGGAAGCAAGGTGGGCGCGGTCGAAACAGATGCATCGACCTGGACATTCGGCTCCTCGGCTGTACTCGCAGCAGTCTGAGCCGTTGGGGTCTTCTCGGTGCGTCTGGGGACCTTGGATGGCCGATCGGATTTCCGCGCGCCTCTCGGGCGCTTACTCTTTTGAGCTCCGTCATCGCTAAAGAGCACAGAATCGAGGTCGGGATCTATAGCACCTGCACAGTTCCAATCGAAGTTAAACATAATGCTAACAAAACTTGGAAGAAAAAAAAAACAACAAGTAGAGAAGGACCTAACTGGAACTCTCCCCCGAGCTTGAGTTCGGAGACCATGAAATTCCCCCATCTTCAGAAGAGGTGGGGGGAGTACCTTCCCTATAGGTGGACGTCAACCTCAAAAGGTCCCTATAGTCATTGGTCCCATATTGGATGGCTATCCCGTCCCACACCTCGTTCAGACTGTACATAGTGTCATATTTCCCGAGCCAATTATCAAACCTATGAACCCGGTCATCTACCCAAGTCCATATATAGAAGTGGTCCTTATCATCCGGGCATAATACTAACCTATCGAGTTTGTGTTTTAATAGGGTGGGGGACCACATTTTCGAGCTAAGGATGACTGTACCTTGATCATCCGAGTCCGAGCTCGAGGCTTCGTCGTTGGCCTCGTTCCCCGACTACGGGCTCCGTCGGCGAACCGGAGGCGGGGGCCTTACCTCTCTCCTTGGAGGGAGGATGCCTGTTGGCAAAGGCACGAGCTCCCAGAGGTCGTACTTTTTGTTGGACCAATCCGAGGTGGACTGGCCATCTCCCAAAAGCCCGCAAGCTCGGAGCTTACTCTCATGCAAAAGATATGAGAGAGACCTCCTGCCATAAGGGAGTTGGAGCAGAGCCTCTCTATGCTCCTTCATCACGTCATCGGGAGTAGGACGGTGAAAGTTGGCTGGAAAACAAAACACATTTCAACTAAGTACAACCTACAGACAAAAGTCCGAGCACGGAGATAAAGAAGGTTGGGGTACTTACGAATCCGTCTGAAAGAGTAGTACCGAGACGGGGACAGGCCATCTGTCCAGAAGAAGGCCTTCTTAAAGTCAGGTGGATGGTTAGGAAGGTCCTCGAACACCTTTTTCTCTTTGGGGTAGCTCGAGAGATAGTAGAAGCCGTCTCCTCCCCGAGCTCGGGAGGGATTGCTTTTCAAACAGAAGAGATACAAAATCTCCTTTGGTGAAGGTCCTTTCCACTCCAACTCGTGATATAACGACCTCAGGGCAGACAGAACCCTGTAAGAATTAGTGTTGAGCTGGAATGGGGCCAACCCAAAAAATTCCGTGAAGTCCTTGATGAAATACTTCAAAGGCAGTAGTGCTCCTGACTCCAAGCCGCATACCTCAGCCTGTTGTCAAGGTTTCCATTCCCTGGAGCATAGCAGCTTCGTTCGCTAGAGGTTGGAGCTCGACACCTTAAGGAGCTTGACAACCTGAGACCGTGGAAGACCAGGATATCAGTTATCTGGCTTATCGAGGCAACCAAGTTCCAGTAGTGCTCGGCCTCAAAGAATTCCCTCCTCAATTGCGAGGTAGAAGGCTCCCCCATCAGTGAGAATTGGAGCTCTCTCGGACTGTACGCAACGGTCACTTTTAACCTAGGGTCAAGGGGGATCGGCCTGGGCCCTGAATTAGATTCCAGATAAAGAGCCTCTCGAAGGGTTCTCCTCTTCTTTTCTATGACCTCGACGATTTGGCGGCGATAGTGAGCTCGGGTTTCTTCTTGTTCGAGCGCGAGATCGTATTCACGAATCAGACGTTAGTTCCAAGCAAACAGCGATTCTGGGCTCGGGGATTTTGGTGAATACGGAATTGCCAGCAACGACCCCCACCGTCTTTCCAGATTCTGTGACATCTAGCGAGAAAGAAAAAATGGTGAGGGCCATGCACAAGCAAAAAGCTCTCTGAGATGGCTTCTGGTTTTGCCTTTTTCTGATGAGTGTAAAATAAAAGGAAAACGATGACTAGGGTCTTATATATAGATGGTAAAAAGTGGTAAAAAAGGGACTAATCTGAGCCATTGGCTAGGATCCTTATGAAATCCGACGGTCAGGGACTAATGACATGATGGCACCGAAAAGGTGGCAGGCGAATGATCGTGGGCGGATTTCCAACTCGAGTACCTTGAATGAGCAATACCCAACTGACACGTGTCCATTCTCAAGTGTGCGACGGTGCGGTTCCCGAAGAAAGTAGTTCAAAAGTTTCCTTCTCATAGGATTCGAACAAATACTTTTGAGGGGGCAAAGTGTTACACCCAGATTTTGAGCTTTAGGAATTATGATCTCGAAAGCTAGATTCGTCAGAAATGGACTCGTAATGTCTAGAACACGTGTCCACAACCTAGGCACCGAGCCTAGGAAGCAAGGGCAACTTCGAAGATGGTAGGCTCGAAACCCTCACGAGCTCGAAAGGGAGATATCGAAGTGCGTCTGTTCTCGGATGACCTCGGATCATGGGTTCCGAGCCTGACATAAGTATGAGCTCGAAGCCACATAATCTCGGGAAAATGCTATAGCTCGAAAGTCATTAAGAGACCTGGGTAAATGTGGTATTGACAATATAAGCTGATAACTTTGAATATCATAGTGAATCACCTAAGAAAGACGCAGTCTGCATTCATTGCTGTAAATCCCCTATAATCAAGGGATATTTATTATTCAGTTATACGCTCCCTGATCTTCAGGAGACGTTTCCTTGTATATAGGATTACAAGCTTTTAATGCCATTAAATTTATTTACATATACAGAATAACTTCCCGAAATATGTGGGATAGTATTCAGAAATCTTCTCTATAAATAGAGAAGTCATGCACCATTGTAAAGGACCAAATTTTTGTGATCTTGAGAGAAACTCTGGCGAATTCATTCTTAATGAATTTCCAGAAATCATCTTAAGTTTTAATAACAAAGACTCGTGAACTAGGCAGAGTTAACTGCTGAACCATGTAAAAAATCTCATTTGTGTGATCATATTTTTCTTGGCCATAACCAATTATTGTTTTCGTGCTCTTATTTCACTGTTGACGAAAAACGGCGTCAACATTTTTTTTTATAAAGATAGATATAATTCTAATGAACTAGGAAAAAAAAAATCATTTTTCTTAAAATAAAATAAATTCTTAATACAATTAATTGTTCATCATTTCTGCTTCAACGGATTACCCAGAAATGGGCATTTCTTTTAACGAGAAACATGTCTCTTTTTTACATAGGTAGAAAAAGAACAGTCAAATAAAAGGTAAGAATAAGAAACTTTTGCTCAGATTGACCATTAACATAAAGAATACAGATGAGAATTTTTTTTTATTAAAAAAATATACAGCTTCCAATTAGGATATATGAGAATTTTTATAGGATATATGTAGGGGAATTTGTTTCTTATAGGATATATGTAGGGGAATCTGTTTTTTTAATTTGTTTCAATGAACTCATTTTTTATTTTATTTTTTAATTATTTGTTTTAGCTCAAAACATTCTGGTGGCCGAAGGTCCCTGGCTTGAAAGTTTTCTTTCGGTAAGCTTTCTGACCTCTAAATTCAGAATTGGTTTAATAGAAAATGTACTTTACTGAACATTATTTGTGTATGTGTACTTTACTAAATTCATATTAAATATGTACTTTACTAAATTCATATTAAATATGTTCTATATTATATGTATATGTGTATGTGTTTTATATATATGTGTTATATATATTTGTGTATGTTCTATAATTTAAGTTGTTATGTTGTCAAAATTAAAAAAAAAAACTATATATCTTATAATAAATTTTGTAGGATTTTCTAAGTGCAAGATTTTAAAATTTTTGAGATTGTCGTATTAAACTGTTATGTTGTCAAATTTTTTGTGAAAATTAATTAAGTAAAGTAGTTTTTTTTTTTGTTATATGTTATGCCAACATAATAATAATTGTAATGAATGTTATATAATTTAGTTAATTAGTATTATTATAATTAATTAAAAATTATTAAAAAAATTAATTAGTAGTTGATTTATTTTCTCTGTCCCGGTATGTTTGTGATTGATGGATGTTGACTACAACCATCAATTACAGGGATATTGACACATAAATGATAAATTTAAAATATTATTAATAAAATAATGAAGGAAAAAAATTAATAAAATTTATCTAATTATTTAAAAAATAAATTAGTCTAAAAGTCAAATAATAATTCATTTGTAAAATTATTATTATTACAAATTAAAAAATTATGAATAAATAATAAATTGTTTTTTATTAATTTAATTAATTAAATAATCAAAGTTTGATATAATATTATCTAATTAAATAATTTAATTTAATTTGTTTATTGAATAACATTATTTAATATTAAATAGTTATAAATTACATGAATATAGAAATTGATAATTATATTTAATAAAAGTTTTAAAAATTAAGAATAAATAATAAATTAGTTTAGCAAAAAATATTAATTTGTTTATAAATAACATTATCTAATAAAACATCATAAAATAGCATAAGATTTCAGAAATGATAACAAATTTCCTTTGTTATCCATTCCTATTCACATTACTAAAACTCACACTCTTATAACACTTTAAATGGCGATTGACAAGACTTGGACATCATTGAGAAATTGTGGTTGTCAAGAATATTGGAATGGTTTGCAAGTTTTTTTTAGGATGGCGTCGGAACATAAAGATTCTGATGGAAGAATTAGGTGCCCGTGTGTGAGATGTAATAATAATAGATTTGAATCTTTGGATGTAGTTCAGGCACACGTATTCGATAGGGGTTTTCATCAAGCTTATGATAAGTGGATTTTTCATGGTGAGGTGGAAGAAATTGTTGCTGATGAGGTGGTAGATGAGAATGAAGACGATGAGATGATTCATGTTGTGGAAGACTTCCTTTTACCGACAACTGAGGAAGTAGAAAGGGATCCTGGTGGGAGTCAGTATTATGACGAGTTATTTGAGGAGATTGAAGCGGAGTTGTATCCTGGATGTGATTGCATTTCATCCCTGAACTTTTTAGCAAAGTTGTTGCATCTAAAAGTTAGAGGGAAGGTGCCTAACAACATATTTGATGAATTGCTGAAGTTGTTAAAGCTTGCATTTCCCAAGGAAAACAAAATTCCCGGATCGTACTACGAGGCAAAAAAGAGATTGAAAAAATTAGGGTTGGGATACGAGTCCATTCATGTGTGTCAGTATGATTGCTACTTATTTTACAATGAGCATGCATCTAAAGAGACATGTCCAGTATGCGGAAGTAGTAGATGGATTACTTCTGAAATGACGAAAGGTAAAAAAGTGCCACACAAGGTGATGCGTTACTTTCCGTTGACCCCTCGGTTGAAAAGATTATACAGTTCAAGGATTACAGCGAAACACATGATATGGCATCATGCCGGGAAATCAAAAGATGAAGGGGTGATGCGACACCCGGTGGACAGCTTTGCGTGGAAGGACTTTGATGACAAGCATCCTGATTTTTCAAGGGATCCCAGAAATGTTCAACCGAGATAAAAAGCACACCACACAGAATAGTGGAGTGTTTGTTGCCAGAACAGAAGGTTTTAATTATTACGGCACGCTTGAAGAAGTAGTGACACTATCTTTCACTGGTGCATATTCAGTTGCATTATTTCGGTGCAAATGGTTTAATACAAATCCAAGAATGAAGAAAACAGTCATTGAAAATAATATCACCAGTATAAACGTCAATGGCGAATGGTACAAAGATGAGCCGTACATACTTGCTACTCAAGCTAAGCAAGTTTTCTATCTCGATGATTTACTTAGAGGTCGTGATTGGAAAGTTGTATAAGATGTGAATCATCGACAGATTTGGGACATTAAGGAAAATTCTGATGAGGTTAATGATGTTATTGATGTTGTACATGAAACAAATTCATCAAATTTTGTGTTAACTGTGGACCTCGGAGAGTTGATTATGCAATCTGATCAACCTGATGCATATGTTGGAGCTGATGAAGAGGGTGACGACGAAGCTGATATGTCAGAACATGAGGAAGTCGCAGATGCAGATGATGAATTGTTAGTTGAGCTTTGTGAAGATGAAAACGTGTCTCCGATTACTGATGGAAATAATAGCGATTACTCTGTTTAGTTTTTCTATTTGTGTAACAGAACTATATATTTAAATATAATAAAGTTTTTTTTGTAATTATTATTATTATGAATTGAATGTGATATACTTCTATTTTAATGCTAATTACTAACCGTTGACCGCGTTTTTGGCCAACGACGTGAGCTTCAAAAATGATAAAGCCTTCAAGAGAGATAAAACGACACAGACAGTTTTGAAAAGAAAGTAAATAACATACGCAATTTTTATAGTGGTTCAGCCCCAATATGTTGGTAATAGCCTAATCCACTTGGAGTTGTGATTATAGATCTGTACTCAAGATCAGATGAATTGAGCCAACTGAGTTTCTTCAGTACAGATTACAAGAATACAAGAATTCTTTCAGATACAAGCACTTCCTCTCTCTAGAAAATTCAGACCCAAAATTTCCAAAAGTCAGTTTAAAAAGAAGACCCCTTTTCTAATCCCATAAGCCATATATTTATAGGCTTATGATCATACATCTGCTATCCCCTAGAATCGGGATATTTTATTATTCTTATTATATATAAATTACAAAAATATTTAAAATGTAATAGAACACCAAATTTGTGGGAAGAATGAGAGATTCCCGCGTATGCCAAGACCGATTCTTGTTGAAGCCGTTTATGGGAATCTTGACGTAGTCTGTTTTACCTAGTTGATGAATATCACCTTCTGGTCGACCATACCTCTGCTGGGCAGATATGCTCTTGACTGGGCAGTCATACACTTGGCTGGTAGGACATGGACTTAGCTGGTAGGACATGGACTTAGCTGGTAGGACATGCACTCAGCTGATCGACATGCACCAAGCTGGTCGGTCATGTGCTGACCGATCGGCCAATGTCATTCCTAGCAATGTCATTCCTGGGCAGCAAGGTCATTCCTGGGCAGCAATGTCACTACTGGGCAGCAAAGTCATTACTGGGCAGACAAGTCACTCCTGGGCAGACAAGTCATTCCTGGTCGGTCATGACACTTCTCAAGCCAGTCAAAATTCTTCATCAGTCTACCGGGTAACTTTATTACAACTCTGAGGAGTCAATATATTTATTGACTATTTAATGTGTCTTTTACGGACCATGTACTGCCACTTGTCACCTCTATTGTCACGTCATTTATCTCCAATTTTTGGGGATAACATTAACTAATAAATTTTAAACTGAAGTATAATGTCAGCTGATATAGTTACTTATCACGACGGAGATGGTGGGGGTCAAGACCCGCCAGATCCTTCTAGGGTACCATCATCATGCGAGTCAGGTTAAATATTGCATATCAAAATTATTTTTAGAAATTATATTGTTAGATAAATATAGCATCAATACTAATACTGATTATTGTTAATAAATTTTAAAGCCCCGCCAACGAGAAGAAAAGGTCGTGGCCTTGCTAGTAATAATGTTCTTGAAGAACGAAGGAAAAAAGCCGGGAAACCATTGGATCTAGAGCTTGATCCTGTGACCAACAAAGTGGTTGGGCAGGAGGATCAAGCTTTTATTCGCATGTTGGGCACTCTAGTTACCATTTTGTGTTCGGGACATTATTTGGATTTTGCTGATGTACCTCAACAGTTTAAGGATAAAGTGCTTGATCGTATGAGGGTAAAAAAATTACAAATCTTGTACTTTTCATTATTTATTTCCATTATTTACAAAGTTATCTAATTTTTTTTCTTAATGCAGTATTACTATAATATAGATGGTCATCCACAACGTGGTTAGTTCTGGCAACTGTCAACAAGGAGATGCGTGAAAGATATCGCGAGAGAAAGAGCAATAGACATAAACACTTCAAAAGTCATTATGCTGGACCAGAAGATTTGGAGAATGTCCTCTCTAAGCCACCTGACCATTGCACTAAGGAGGCTTGGCAGAATATTTGTGAATTGTTTTTGAGCGAAAGATTTTTGGCTCGTTCCGCTAAAAATCAAGCAAACAGAAAACAAATGAAGTATGTAACAACACAAGGCACAAAGTCGTTGGTAGCTAAGCGTTACCAATATGTAAGTGAAGATGTTAATTTAATTTTATAAAATAACACATTCTGAAACATTTTGTTTACATTTGTATAGGAGAACCCAGATGCGCATGTTGTTGATACTTGGAGGGATGCTCATATGAAAAAATCGACAAAATCTTTTGTCAATGAGGCAACTCAACAAGATTATGTAAGTGAATAGTATTGTTTTCTTGTTTCTAATTTTTGTTCATAATGTTATATTTATACAGGAAAAAATGACGGCAGAGGTTCAGAGGTCACAGCTTGAGAGGCAAAGTCAACAGCAGAGTGAGGCATCTCTTAATGTATCTGGCGTTGATTCGTCCCCGATCGATCAATACGAGATACTAAGTAAAGTACTCGGGGAGAGATCTGACTACCAAAGAGGAGTGGGTTATAGGGCGAAAGGGAAGGCAAGAAAGACAACCTCTAGCTCTACAGATCAAAGTCAGTCCAAAGCAATTACTACTGCTACGCCTAATGAAGATATGACTACTATGGCTTTGATGATGAAGGCAATTCGTGAGACGCTTCAGTCTATGGTACCTGAGCAACCCAGTAATCTGTATGACCCACGGTTTAACAGTTTTCTGCAGAGGTATTTGCCACCACAATTCGAAGTTGGTTCGTCTTCTCAGAGTAACACTGCCAATCCTGACCTTCATACACCGCCACAGCAGCAGTACCAGCCTCCTTCACAGTATCCGCCACAGCAGCAGTACCAGCCTCATCCACCGTATCCGCCACATGTGTCGTCGCAACAACCTCCTCAGTATCAAAACCAATACATTTTTGGACGCTCTTCCCAGTCTCCTCCACTATATTTTAGCTTTACCGATTTTCAAGGAGGATCGATGCAGCCTCCGCTACCTAATGTTAGGTATGTGGAGGTTGGAGGTTCGTCGCAGCAACCATATGTGAGATATGGTGAGTTTGGGGGCGGGTCGCAGCCACAGCCTCGAGATCAGTTTGGGGACCTCACGCTCGGACGATCATCATAGCCACCTTATATTCCTTCACCGCCACAGCCACAGCCACAGCCGTCACCCTCACCGCCACAGCCACAGCCGTCGTCCTCACAGCAACACCAAAATGTTGAAGATGAGGACAATTTCAATATTAATCTTAATGATTTTATTTAGTTATTAGTTTATGTATTTGGACTGAATTAATACTGTATTTATTTTTAATGACAATAGCGATATTAGCTAGGTTGATAAATATTAAAACTATTCACATTAATTTTAATGTTAGTTATGTTTAAATTAATTAAATGCTTATTTTGTTAAATTTTATTATGAATTATTTTTAAAAATAATTAAATTTAATAAATATTAATTTATTTCAAATAAATTTTAAAATATATTATAAAACAATATTAGCGGCGGACCCCGCGGCTAATAATAATGATCTGACATATGTATTAGCGGCGGGCTCCGCCGCTAATAATATTATATCAGCAGCGGGTGTGTCAGTCCGCCGCTAATAATCATTATTAGCGATAAATAATTTGACGCGGGACATTAGCGGCGGATGTCACCCTTATTAGTGGCGGAGTCCCCCGCCACTAATGTGTTCAATTCTTGTAGCGATTCTAATATAATTAAAAGTATAGTTTTTTTTTCATTTAAATTTAGCCTTTTTTATCTCTAAAAATTATTTAGCAACACAATAATACATTTTTCTCACTAGAAAAATCATCTAATATAGTTTATTCTATTTTTTAAATTAATTTTTCATAAAGTTTATCATTGAGAATGTATTAAATATTTATTTCTTTTATTTAATTATCTGTTTTTATTAAGAATTATTCAATTTTTTATTTCAAAATTTTAATTTCTAATATTTAATAAGTGATGTGTATAATTCTTATTATTTTTTTTGTAAAATGGGTATAGAACATAGTGTGTAATTATAAATAAATGTATTTTTCTATTTATGAAATGTGATATAATTAGCTTGATGTGTATTTATATATTTGTAGGGTATAAATATAACTCCCAAAATTAATATAAAAAATAAAATAAAATAAGAAGTTATTAAGGGCAAGACTCTTACTTGATATATATTTAGTGTAAAACTCATAAAATTTGGTTATCAATTAAAAAAATTAAAATTGTATAAAATAAACAAAAAAGTATATGTTTCTCCGTTTATAGTATTGCTGTTTTAGTTCCGCAAAGAAAAAAGTATTATTGTTTTAGTTGAAAATAAAATATTAAATAATTAGGAAATTTAATAAATAATAAAATATGAGAATAATATAAATATATATTGGTCATAGCTGCATATAGCCAAAAGAAAATATACTATTTAGTGTTAATCATTTTGTAACACACATAAAGACGAATAATTTTTAATATGATGATTTTAACTATATATTTAGCCATAATAAATTGTATTTTTTTAATAGTATTATTTGAGTACCAATTGTATATTGTCGTTTATTCTTGTGTGCATGAATTTTAATTTTATTGGACTTTTTATCCATTATAGTCTTGTTCTTCATTTCGAGGTTTATTTTTAGGATGAGTTTTGTAATTTGTCAGTTGATTCTTGCATTTTATTTCTATCATTTTGTTTAATAAAACAAAGTAAAATTCTTATATTTTACATACATCAAATGTTATTAAATATATATAATTTTTTTATACAAAAATTATTTTAGTTGAATAATCTTTTGTTATTTTAAAGCACACCCAAAAAATTTATGATGAAGCATATCCTCACTACAAAAAAATCTTAGATTTAGTCATAATAAAATTTATGACTACAAGTAAAAAAAATTGTGACTAAAGAAAAATAATTTTATCTATGTTATCACTAAGAAATTTGTGGCTAAAAGTAATAGTCATATATAAAATCACAATTTGTTGTCACTAAATGTATTTTTAGTCATAACAAATTTTATCACTAAAAGTAATAAGTTATGCCTAAAACTATATTAATGATAATTTGTGATTAAGTATAACTTTTAGTCACAAGAATTTTTTTATTATGACTAAAAATGACATTTACTCACACAAAATATATGTTGTGACTAAAATATTATCACTAAAGAGTACATTTATTGGTACTACCTAGTAATAAAGTAACTATTGGACTAAAAGAAATCAGGAAAAAAAAAAAATTTTGCTAGTCATATTTAAATAATAAATAATTTTGAATAGGCAGATAACCTAAAATTAATGCAAAGAAAGAATCCCAAAATTCGTTTAAGAATCCCAAAATTCTTTTAAGAAAATGCAAATGTGTAAATCAATTGTAATTAAGCGCCACCATGCATATCACCATAAAAGGCTTAATAAATAAGTACTTATTATCAACATGCATGTGATCTCTTTTTTCACAATATGTTACATATAATATCTTTCTTAATATATCTCCCTATTGTATTAAGAGTGTATTTGAACAGATTCTTGTCTTCAATTTCTTAGTTCTCTTCTAGCTATTGATTTTAAAGTTAATGAGACTCAAATAATATTATTTGAGAATACTCTTAAATTAAAATAGATATAAATTTATTATTTATAAAATTATAAATATAACATAATACTCTTGAACTAACTACTAACAAAAGTTATCAATTCACAGACCATGCCATTTGCAGAACACAAAATAACGTGACAAGAATTACCACATGTGCATTTAATTGATTTGTCTTTAATTTAAAGGTTGATACATTTTTAGACTCTGTGTTTTGTTTCATTACTTGTTTGAACCATGTATTTTAACAAATTAATTTTTAGACCCTGTATTTTGTAAAATAGTTCAAATAAACTCCTAAACCTAATTTTGATGAACAAAAAATTAAATATAACAACACAGTTATTAGGCAGAATGATTCTATCTTTATTTTGAGTTATTAGTTTTACGAATTATTTATGATTTTAGTTAAAAAAAAACTTTGATCAAAATCGGGTTTAGGGATCTATTTGAACTATTTTAGAAAACACAGAATCCAAAAAATAATTTATCAAAACACAAAGTCCAAACAAATAATAAGGCAAAATACATAATCTAACAAATCATAAACCCTTAATTTAAAGACATAAACACAACAAAATGGGAATGGGAATGGAAATTTGAGTCTAATTGGCTGATGAGATTATAAAAAATAAAAATAAATAAAAGATCCTTCCAGGAAGTTTACGCTAGTGGACAGAAGTCAAAACAAAGTGTAGTTTTTTTTTTTTTAATCTCAAAGATTGGATAATTTTAATAATCATAACGTGACCCATAAATATTATAACAAATAATATATCATCATCGATACGAAAACTGCACCTCTATGATCTATCGTGTCGAACTAAAACGTGTGTATACTACTAACTTACTAGCTTTTCTGACCAAAAAAGAACACAAGATAAGAAAAGATAATTAATATTCAACATATCATGATATTTATTTATAATGTTATTAGTAGGTGAATTCAGTGAAAATGATTTTTTTTTAAGTGATTTTACAGTTTGACCTACTTTTAATAATTTTTTATAAAATGATTTCGGTCTAAAATCTAACCAGTTGTCTAAATTTTTCGATTAGCTGTCTAAATTTTTTGACTATTTGTTTGAATTTTTTGACCACCTGTCTAAACTTTTAACTAACTATCTAAATTATGAGAGATTATTTTACAAAAAAATATTAAAACTAGGCTAGAATGCAAAATAATTTTAAAAAATAATTCATTTTGTCAAGACACCTTATTATTAATTTATTATGGAGGGTTATTAAACCTATTGACTTGACTTGGGGTACAAGACTTAATCAGAGTTAGCCCTAGTTGATAACATTAGTCTAAACTACCACAACAACATTTTCTCAAACCCAACATCTTGGAATACGAAACCTTTGTCTATTTTTTTTTATTTATTTTTTCAATGTGAATGGTATTAATATTATTATTATTTGATGCCAAGTATGGTGATTACGTACAACGCATGCAGTTGAACAAGAAGTAGATGAAGTGTAGTTAGCTTTTATCATGGGCTTAAGCTTAAATTAAGACCACAACCAAAATTTGAAGTTCATAACACATAACGTTATCAATTATTCATATTTATATTGATTATGTATAATAATTACCATACTATATAGTTATGGAAGAAAATCAAATGATTCCATTATTATCTGGTTTTCCAAACACTATCCCAAATCCAAATCCAAATCCAAATCCATTTCCATCAACGTCCTCAACAGTACTTCTTGAAGATCAATCTCAACTTTCTTCAGAAGTAGTATTAAATTGGTTTGGCCTTCTCTGTGGCTCTACCAATATTGATAATAATTATAATAATCATCAGAAGCCATTATCATCACCAAATTACAATGATCAATCTGTCAAGGGCAATGGAAGTGAAGGAGAAAAAATAAATAATAAAGCAAAAATTGGTAGGAAAAAGAAAGCTGCTCCTCAAAGGGTTGCATTTCAAACCAGGAGTGATGATGATGTTCTTGACGATGGGTACAGGTGGCGCAAATATGGCCAAAAAACTGTCAAGAACAACTCTCATCCAAGGTACGTATAAATATATATATATATATTAATCTTGTTTATGTATATATATATATTATATATAACATGCATCTTATGATATTGTAATTAACGAAAATTAAGAGAGCCATAATGTTTTTTTTTCCTGCTAAATGAGAGTATTTATCTTGTCCTAACAAATTAACAATATCACACCTTAGCTTCAATAATTAGTATATATAAAGTGTCTGAAATTTAATTTATTTGTATATCGATCCCTGCTATAATTATTCTTTGAGTTTATTATATATGCCTCTAGCTAATATATGAGATTTTGAGAAGAAATTACAAATGATCTATACTTGTACAGTTTGAATATTATATATAATATCTTGATACAAATGAAGTTGAAACTTTTATTGGCTAATTAAAAATGCATAAGCATGGTTAATATATATTAATAAATGGATAGTTTTTTTAGTTTTCTCACAAGTCAATATAATCGATATGTTCAAGAGTTTGAATGCTTAATACACATATATTTGATTTAATTAAATGGCGGTTTAATTTTCTGATCTTGAGATCTTCTCTTCTCCCTCTAAGCTTGACACTTTTTTCTCCGAAGTCAGTAGGAAATTTCACACGTATCGTCGTTAATAATATTTTTAATTAAAAAATTTATCCAAAGTAAAAGTAATATCAGCAGCGTACATACTTTACCATCTTTAATAATACTATTATTGGCGGCGAATTTTCGCCATCGCCAATACTATCGCCGCCGCTGTGTGTCTATATATATATATATTCTATACTTTACTTAATATATATACTTTTAAATGACACCCTTCTTTTCTCACTTAGAGTGTATATATGTTAACTCTCAATAAACCTATGACTAGCCTTTAATCGTAATATTTAATTAAAACTAAAATTGAAACTATTAAAATCATAATTTAGCACTACATATATATATGTAAACACAAAACACGCACATATATATATATATATATATATATATATATTTATCACTTTTGCCTAAATTGTAGTTATATAACAATTGTATCGTTAGTTTCGAAAAATTTCAAATAATTTACGGTACTGAAATCAAGATTTAAGTAATCTATTTTGTAAGCGTATAAAAAAAATAAACACCTGTGTAACTAAATATTTGAACCATATTTTCATCACTGCAGGTAAATTATTCATAATTTTTTAAATACTGGTGGAATGTTTGCCCCTGTAATGATATATATAATTGGAAGCTTCCTAATTAGGGACGTCACTTTCGCCTCTAACGATTAGAAAAATCTCTGTTTTTGACACATGAAGAATTTATAACCCAAATTTTTATATATGACAATGTACATTGTAGTTATAGCAGATATCTTACTAGTTTTGAGAATTTTTGAATAATTTACAATACTGAAAACATAATCCAAACAGTCAGTTGTACGAGTATTTTTTTTTTTGTTTAAACACGTGTAAAGCAAACTATTTGAGCCATATTTTTAGCATTGTAAATTATTTGAAATTTTTCAAAAACTGATGAGATAACTACTATATATATCATTATATAAAAAAGTTTGGGTTATAATTTGTGTAATGCTAAATATAGAGAACATAGATTGATACAACATAGTAGCCTCAACTCTATATGTATTTTGCCAACCTTACTTTTGAATTTTGATATAGAGTTTAACTTGATCACATTGCGCAAACATGCGAATAAATTAAATTCTTATTAGTACTATAAGAATCCAATATCTCTTCTATATAATACGTGGGTAGGTAATGGAAATTTTTTGTTTTAACGGTATTTTATTTTTTTTAATGTTAACTTTAACGGAATATTCTTATATTTAACGATAGTTTGTAAACACTTAAATTTAAATAAAATAAATAATTAAAAAAAATTAAAATATGATATTTTTGAGATATTTTACCATGATAGCTATTTAAAAATAATAAATAGTTAAACAAATTAAAATATGATATTTTTGAGATATTTTACAATGATAATTATTTAAAAATAATAAAATCATATATTTTATAACTTAAATAAAATTTAATTAAACTTAAACTCACTTATTAGAATAATATTATATTAAACATATAATATAATCTATTATGAATTAGCAAAAAATTGCTTATTTAAAAAAACTAGCAATAAACTAAAATTTAAAATCTAAGTATAATATTTAATATTATATTAAACATATAATATATAATCTCTTGTTGTCCTTCCCAAATTCAAAAACTAGAACAAACATAAATTTAAACAAAAATAAATAAATTATTTAATTAAAATGGAATACTTATTTAAAATATATATGACATTAATATAAATTTAATAAAAATAATTAATACATTCTATAAATAAAATTAAGTAAAAGTGCATATTGCACGTTACTAGTGTACATATATAGGACAATTCTCCTATAGGAGCTTCACTTTAAGCCCTATCGGTAGGGCTCTCACTGTTTCTCGACCCCTGAACATTTTTCGGCGCGGTTTTTTTTATGACCATGTATATTGTAGCTATTTAGAGCATTTTGCAAATTTTCAGAAAATTCTGAATAGTTTACAGTACCAAAAACTAGATTCAAACATGTTGTTTTTCACGCACATAAAAAAAATTAGTCACGCGTGCAACAACATGTTTGAACCTAGTTTTCGGTACTGTAAACTATTCATAATTTTCTGAAAATTTGTAGGATGCTCTAAATAGCTACAATATACACAGTCATAAAAAAAATCGCGCCGAAAACTATTCACGGATCGAGAGACATTGAGAGCCCTACCGGTAGAGCTTAAAGTGAAGCCCCTATAGAAGAATTGTCCATATAGGGGAATTCTCTTATAGGGGCTTCACTTTAAGCCCTACCGGTGGGGCTTTCAGTGTTCTCGACCCGTGAATAGTTTTCGGCGCGATTTTTTTTATGACTGTGTATATTGTAGCTATTTAGGGCATCCTGCAAATTTTCAGAAAGTTCCGAATAGTTTACAGTACCGAAAACTAGATTCAAACATGTTGTTTTCCACGCGCCTAAAAAAAATTAGTCACGCGTGCAACAACATGTTTGAACCTAGTTTTCGGTACTGTAAACTATTCAGAATTTTCTGAAAATTTGCAGGATGCTCTAAATAGCTACAATATACACAGTCATAAAAAAAATCGTACCGAAAACTATTCACGGGTCGAGAACACTGAGAGTCCCACCGATAGGGCTTAAAGTGAAGCCCTATAAAAAAATTCACTAAATAGCTACAATATATATATATGTTTATGTACATAATTTTGTTTGTTTGTTATATATATTTCCATACTGACATTGGAGTATTGTATATGTTGCATATAAATTAACTTAAAATATAAAAAGGAGCTACTACCGTTGTTCGCATCACACGTGTAATGTGAAGAAGCAGATCCAACGGCTCTCAAAGGATTCGCGTACCGTGGTGACAACATACGACGGCATCCATAACCATCCCTGCCACAAATTGTTGGAGACTTTAGGCCCACTTCTCAACCAGCTCCAATTCCTTTCCACCATATAATATATATATACATATTGATATATATGAACCAAATTATAAAGTATATCGAAGTACTTCATCATGTATACACATGCAATTTTTATACATAAGAAACATAAAAGAGACTAACGTCTCGGCTGTAATAAAAATTTGTTGTCTCCAATCTTTACTATTTGACATTATATATATTTAAAAATTTATAATACGTGTTTTTTTTTTAATAAAATGATGAAATATCATTAGTCAAAATCATTCCAATTGGCATACTCAAGCCATCAAATAATAATGACGTTTTTCTAAAGAAATAGGTAGGTAGGTAGGTAGGTAGGTAGGTAGCTACCGAGCTATACCCTAGTCAATCTAGGACAATACTTAAAAATGATATGATACATATGGTCTCATTACAAATAAAATTATAAATGTCATTACGAACAATCTCTAAATTAAGAATAGAAGATTGTTTATAAATTAACATATATAAACAATGTGATGTTTGAATGTCAACAACATCAATAGATATGGTAGAGCAACACACAAACCTTCTCTAACTCATTCTTGGATAACACTGCAATAAGAGCCAAAACTACCTTTTAGAGATCAGAAATCCATTCCGGCAAGTAACTTGCAAGAAACTGACACATAATGGAAAATCTTAAAAATAGGTTTGATACCAAATCTTCGACAATATATATATATATATACACATGAGTTACTTCACTAGTTACAAATCAGTTTTGAGTTAGAATCTCATATTACTTAGATTTTTTAGTCTTATGCTTATATTTTTTACAATTATTATCCATATCTAATATCTAAACACTTTCACATCTCACTGTCTAAACTACATCACATTATATATTTTTACATAGTATCAGAGTCTAACCAGCATACTCGGTCCAAACATTATACAAATAAGTACCACAACCCATAATGTACAAATAAATAACTAAGCCAAAAAAATATATATTTATTTTTAGAAATTCTATATGTTTTGTAGGGTTTTTTATTGTTGTAAAAAAATGGGTGTTTTCTTGTAAATATTTGTTCAAGAATATAATATATATTTTTAAATATTTTTTTAGTGGGAGGCACATAGGCATTCGCCATGCTTACAATCTAACATTCTATCCCTCTATCAAATCTTGGCTTGTGCATGTAGATAGATGGGAAATTTGCATCTACACCGCAAGTTAATAAAAAAAGTCTAAATTTATGTTAATTGAAATTAATTACAAATATATGGCACCCAAATGATACCAATTAATAAATAATTTATTGGTAAATATGACACCCAAACCCATTCAATAACACATGTAATTTTTCCTCATAATAAATTATTAATGTTTTTAAAAACTAATAATATAATTATTAATTATTAGTATTATAAAGACGAATCTAATAATTTGAAAACTATTTATTTAATAATATTATAATATGGCCAAATCTATCACCATAAATTAGTTTGTTGGTTTGATTTTTTTTAAAGTATTCTCTTTTGACTAAATTAATCAGAACAAAAAAAATATTCGCAAAATAAAATGTTACTCGTGAAAACCAATCTAAATAAATATTAGTTTTTTTAAACAAACAAATAAATATAGATTTTAATACTTAAAATTTGGTCATAATTTATTTAGTAATTTGAAAATTCATTATCACTGTACCAAATTCTTTTATTTTTATTAACATGTTTGTAACAATGATTTACAAAATTAATTTTATAAGTAAAATATTCAATTTTTGTAACTAAAAAATTTACAAAAATGTTAGATGTTAGGAACAACTAATATTAATATTATAACAATGATTAACAAAACTATTACAATTAATAATAAAATTGTTACATGCAATAACTAAAACTCATTAAAAAGTATAAATATGTTACAAGATTGTAACAAGTAGTAAGAAAACTATTACAATAAGTAAATAATTTTTAAAAAATTTATAAACAACAATTACAGATTAATTCATAACAAAAAAAAGTCTATTTTTGTAACAAAAGTTTACAAAACTAATTCACAAATAAAATTATATTTTTCAACTAATAGTTGCATAAATAATTTATAAGGGAATTCTTCTATAGGGACTTCATTTTAAGCCCTACCGGTAGGGCTCTCAATGTTCTCAACCCGTGAACAGTTTTCGGCGCGATTTTTTTTTATGACTGTGTATATTGTAGCTATTTAGAGCATCCTGGAGATTTTCAGAAAATTCTGAATAGTTTACAGTACCGAAAACTAGGTTCAAATATGTTGTTGCACGCGTGACTAATTTTTTTTATGCGCGTGGTAAACAACATGTTCGAACCTAATTTTCGGTACTGTAAACTATTCGGAATTTTCAGAAAATTTGCAGAATGCTCTAAATAGCTACAATATACACGGTCATAAAAAAAAAGTCGCGCTAAAAACTATTCACGGGTCGAGAAACACTGAGAGCCCTACCGGTTGGGCTTAAAGTGAAACTCCTATAGAAGAATTGTCCATAATTTATATATTTACTTAAAATAATTGTAATAAAAATTTACTAGTTTTATAATTTTAATAGTTATTTATTCTCCCAATATTATTCGTAACACAACGTTACTAATTTGTAACATCTTGTTATTATTTCAATAATTACTCATCTTTTAATATTATTTAAAGAGATTAATTTTAGGAAAATTCACAAAAATACATTGACATTTAAAAAAAATATGAAAAATATGGTAGATTATAAAAATACGAAATTATTATGAAAAACACAGAGTGACAAGTGTAAATACAGAGTAGCAGTGAAATACAATTTTTTTTGTTAATAATCGTTACAAATTCGTAAATATGTGTTACAGATGCGTAAACCAGTTATATAAAAATATTTTTGTAAACAACATTTACAAATATATAACCAAGTTTTATAGATTTGTAAACAAGTTTTACATTTTTGTAGACAACATTTACAGAATAATTCATTGCTAAATGTTTTTATTTTTGTAACAATGACTTACTTAACTAATTTTATAACTAAAAAATATTATATTTGTGACTAATATTTTTCAAAAGTAAGTTGTGAATTTAGTTAACATATTTGTAACAAAAATATCTAAAACTAAGTTTGTAACTAAAATAATTTTATAATTAGTATATACAAAAATGTTAAATTGCATTAAACAAGTAATGTATATATATTTTTTAAAAACTATAACAACTAATAAAGAAATAGATTATATTGATTAAATATATAATATTTTATGTAAGGAAAAATATTTATTTAATATTAATAATTATATTTATTTTAAATATTTATAAGTAAAATAAATTTATTTGTAATTATTATTATTATCTTACCAAAAGTATCTATGAACAAAAAGATAAAAAAAATTAAAGTATTGAGACTTTTTTTTTAAATATATAATATGAAAATTGTAATATTTGTATTATAGGAATTAATATAATTAAAATAGTAAAGTATAAGATTAAAATTGTATTGATTTGACAAAAAATATTAAAGTGATTTGACATATAATATTTGAAAGAAAAATTGATTTGACAAAAAAAATATATAGTGGTTCAAAATTACATTTCATAGGATACGGTAGGGAGAAAAAAAATGTGTGTACACATTAGTTGGGAGGAGTACAAAAATTTTGTAACTTTTTTAAATTGCCGTATAAAACGAATTTTTTGTTAAATTACCGTGTAGGATGTAATTTTCCCAAGATAGATTAGAAGTTAAGTTGTACTCGTGGCTGATGCAAGAGGATTAGACTAGCTAGGGCTTTCTTGATTGGGTTTTATCTCTATGTATTGCCTTTTTATTTTTACCAATTTATCAAATTGAATAATTTTTACATATAAAATCATAAAAAAAATAACTTCAGTCTAATTTGTTTACCCAATTACCACTGGCATATTTTTACACTATAATCACTGAACTTGTGGGTTGTGAAGCAAAGTGGGCTGGGTGAAACTAATGGAGGCATGGTCTGAAGCTGCCAACTGAAGATGGGCCGCAGAGATTGGGTCCATGTCTTGACACTGGAAGCCCACCTGGCCTGCTGTAATTTACTTGGCCCAAAATGAAAAAAGCCAACTTGCTGAAAGAAGAAATGGGCCACAGACTGCTACTTTCGGGCTTGGAGCTTATTGATTGTGACACAATAATTGCAAAAACCTGAAAAGCAGCATAAATTAAAAACTAATTATTTTTCATATTAAGATAATTTTAATATTTAATTAAAACATAATTTTTTTAAAGCATGCAAACATGTATTTTGTTTACTTATCAAGTACCTCAAAATGAAAACAAAAGAAATTACAACCATGTGGAAAAAAGAAACAACTCCATATATGATGTCCATGGGAGATAAAATCAAGATCCAATCCAGAAAATTTTCCATCAAGTCTTGTTGAAAATAATAATTTACCAAAACCATTTAAAACAAGTAAATTAAGCAAACAAATCTACCTTTAAAAGAGTAATAATTCAACAGAGTAATTTCTCGTAACATATTTTACCCTATATAAAATATTGTAATTAAAAGTTGGACACAGATTATCACTAAAGTCTTCACAATTTTTTTTATCTGTTTTAACAAATTGAATTTGTGCTATATCGTATGATCCCCTCATTTAATATCATGCATCGATTTAATGGTATACTGCAAAACATATTATCCACGAACAAGAAAATCTCAAACTTTGACAATTAGCAATATTAAAAGTAGAATGAAATCAATCAGCTTGAATATGTAAGTAGTTTTTCAATAATTTCCATTTCAAGTGTATCAATTAATGATATCATGATTATAATGCTATGGTACTAAAATATTACACACAATTATGTATCAAGTTGTCTTTTGGTGTAAAATGTGTATATACATGCTAAATTTACGTTCTTTTCTATATGCATGATGAAGTTTAACTTATAGATTCACGTAACACTCATTCTTTAATATGCATGTTCATAAAATTCAAACAAAGAAATGGTTTGATTGGTATCCAATTTGGATACAACTTTATGATTTTAGATTTTTAAAATCTGTGAAACCTGTCAAAATACACAATTGGTAGACTATATTTGAAAATTAAATACAAATAAGAATTCAGATTTTATGAAGGAAAGTAGAAAACAATAAAATCATATTTTCTCCATTTTCACAAATTCAGTATTTTAAAACTCAAAAACAGTTTACAGACATTGAACCAATCACATTTTCAAATTGTTTCTTCGATGAAACGACCATCTTTTTGCACATGCACGTCGTCGAGGAGAATGTTTTTGGCGTGAGAAATCTTGGGCCACTCATTCCCTTCCCTCGTTCTGCAATGCTCCATGAGAATACTGTCATAGTATATGTATATAAATTGCAAAGGAACCCTTCGAAGAAAGTTGGGTAGCACTCGAAGTCTAGGGCAACACATGAATTGCAAGGTTTGGAGATATGGCATCAGCTTTATATTATTGCTAGGTACTTCAGTTTTCCACTCTTCCAAATTTTCTCCATTTCTGAATGTGAGCAGTTTAAGCTTGGGGAATAGAGTAGTACTTTCATGTCTTTCAACTTGGTGATCTTCCATTATGCCTAACAATTCAGGGCCAAGTTTTCTGGAATCGAAATGCCAGAAACGAAGTGACTCGAGAGACGGTAGTTTTCCCAAAGCTGATGGCAATGAACTTATGCTGTAGCAATGATAAAACTCAATGTCTCGCAAAAGATTCAAGGACATCATCCATGTTGGAGAGAATGTGCGGCAACAAGAGTGTCTTACTTTCAAAACTTTTAGCTTTGGATGAGGCTCAAAGAAATCAATTGCTGCATCGAATTCATGACGGTTTCCTTGGTATATGATGACGAGTTCACTGACGAGTTCCCAAGTGGCTAGTTCTACCTTGTTAGCCTCAGTTGCATGTTCTATATTCACAAGACTTTTCAAATGAATAGTCAAGTAATCGATTTTGAGCTTGCAATTCATCTTTGTTAACTCTCTGAGAGTCAAGTACTTGGTTTTGTCTCCAAAAGCTTCAATCCAATCTACATAACGCAACGAAGTTAGCCTTGAAATTCCTTTTGGTAGTCTTGAGAAAGCATCACTTTTGTAACAGTACAAAGATCTCAAGTTGATTAGCTTGCCCATACTTTCTGGTAGCTCTAGTAATGATCGACAGGACTCTAATTTGAAGGTTTGAAGGTTGCATAAGTTGCAAATTGCTTTTGGTAACTTAACCAAAGGATTGTTTGACAACCCAAGATATCTCAAATGTATCAAGTCACCAATATTCTCTGGCAATCTCTTGAGCCCACATTTGGACACATTCAATGTCCGAAGATGTTTTAGAGTTAAGAAAGTGGAGCTATCAGTAGAGATATTCTTTTCCTGCCTTAAAATTAGAAAGGTGTGAAGAAACTTTTTATTGCCATCAGTCAATTCCAAATTAGGAAACTCAGCTTTAGACTCCATTGCTATGGTTAAATGTCGAGTACTTTGATCACCAAGTCTCTGCTTCTTCATAACATCTGAGTTTATATTAAGAGCTTCTATGATCTCACACTCTCTTTTTGTCAAATATTGGATGAAGTCATGTAGTATGTCATGCATCTTACAAACCACATTACTATCATCATATATGTCATTTGCTTCTTGAAAATCTTGAAAAAAAGATCTCATTGTTAAATTTTGAAAAACACTTGCCCCTTCTTCCTCACAACTTAGATAACCTTCTGACATCCACAATTCAACGAGTTGTCTCTTGTCGATCAAATAATCTTTTGGATATATGGAACAATGTAACAAACAAGGTTTCTCAAAAGAAGATAAATCAAGGTAACTTAATAGCAATGGACCAAAGAGATATTCTTCAACTTCACGAACTTTTAACTCCCACAATTGACTTCGCAAAACACCTTCCCATTCTTGTCTACTTCTCTTGAAATGCATGAGACCACCTAAAGTCTTGGCAGCCAAAGGTAGTCCCTTACATTTTTTCACAATTTGTACAGCAACATCTCTTAATTCTTCGATTTCTTCATTGTTTCTACCCTTAAAAGCACGTCTTTCGAATATCATTTGACACTCATTCTGATTCAACTCTTTTAACTTAATGATATGAGAAGTACTACTAGCTCCCATCACACGTGCTACACTCTCCTTTCGTGTGGTAACCAAGACTTTACTTCCTACACAGTCTAACTTCTTCAACATAATCTCTAATGGTTCCCACTTACTAGGCTCCTCGTTCCATACATCATCTAAAACAAGAAGAAAACGACTTTTACGTAGGCTAATAGAGATCCAATTAAACGCTGCTTCTAAGGTTTGAAATGTTGGGGGATTCCCATATTGGGTTTGACTTGAATCATCTTTTTCTTGGATGTGAGTTTGATTATCCTTATGAAGGTTTTCAGTAATGGCTGATGCAATTTTGAGTAAATCAAAAGGCTCAGAAACACACACCCAAATCCTCTTAGAAAAGTGATTCTTAACAGTTTCATTATTAAATGTCAACTGTGCCATGGTAGTTTTGCCAAGTCCTCCCATCCCCACAATGGAGATGACCTCAAGTTGTCCTTGGCCAACACCATGACTTGTCTCACACATTAACATATCTAACAACACCTCCTTATCTTGATCACGGCCATGAACTTCAGTTTCATCAATAAAAGAGGTAGTTTCTAATCTTCCCAAAACTTTCTCGGCATGAGTGTCGACTCTCGCCATGTTTTCTATTAGCCCCAAATGGCCTATTTGATTAGCCGCTCTAGTTACTTTCTCATCGAGTTCTTCAATTTTTTGTGAGATCTCACGGTGAGAAAAGTTGTTCACGCTGGGAAAACAAAAACAAAAAGTGGGCATGAAGAAACTAACCGAATTTCTCTTTCGAAACTCGCTCTCAATTTGGGTTTTGAGAATGAGAGTGTTCCATTGATCGAGCACATTACCCATCTCTTGAGCGTCATCTGCAAGCGTCTCCAGCCAAACTTTGACACTTTCACTATTGGTAGTCCATCTTTTGTTCTCAGCATCATGGAGTACAGCTCGAATGGACCTCAGATTTCTCTTCAAATTATCCACCCTTTGTTGAACTTTGCTGACCAAACTCACTTCTTTTATTAACTTCTCGAGAGGAAGAGAACCCAACAAGTCTACCACCATGGAAATCACAGCTTCAGCCATGGTTAAGAGAACACACAGAATTGATCAAGTTTGCAGATAAACGATGGTTTGTCTTTTTTTTTTTGTCAAAGAATCTTGACTACTTCGTCGACTTCAATACCTGATACAGAGCAAGCACTTCCTTAGTCACAATCACAATTACAATTACAGTTACAGCATCGTTTTAAATTAACTTTTAACGTCATTTTCTCACATTGTTGACATCAAATTATTATTTCATTTTCAATCATTACTTTAAATATCACTTTAAAAAAAATATTCTACTTTTATTTTTTTAATCGTCAATAAATAATTTAATTAATAAATAAATATTCATCATCATATTCTATTTTTATTTTTTTTAATCATTAATAAATTTTAGTAACAATTGCTATTTTTTATTGTTGTTGATTTAATTTAGTAATTTAAATTTTGTAATTTTAAATTTGATAATGTTATTGGTTTTATTTTTATTATTAATTTTTGTGTTGTATATTTTTTTTTATTTTAATTATTAGTATAACATAAATTTAAATTTTATATATTAAATATAATTAAAATAACAAAAATAAATAATTAAAACTTATAATATTATATATAAGGATTTATTTGTATTTAAAGAAAATTATTAAGGCTAATTTAGACCTTTAATTTTGACTTTAAATGAAAGGAAAGTACCAATTTGACCCATGTGTTTTGCATGAATACTTGATCGGCCCTTATGTTTTGTTAAATGACAATTTAGACTCTTTATTTTGTAAAACAGATCAAAATAATACCCTGAGCCCAATTTTAGTCAAATAATTTTTTAATATGACTAAAATTCCCTTAAGTTTTTTAACTAATGAAATAATTAAATAAATTAAAATGATTTAAAAAAATAATAATTAATAAATTTTAAATAAAAGTTAATAAAAAAATAACTTAAAATTTTGAAAATAAATAATCAGGTTTAATAAAAACACAATAAAATTAAAACTAAAAACAAATCTAAAAATCAATTTGTTATTCATTTCTTCGTCTTCGTCTTCATCTTCTTGCTCTTTGTTGACCCAAGATTTGACCAACTGACACGGAGTCAGAATATGCTTGATGTGAATGAAAGAGATGAGAAGAACGTAATGACAAAAGTAAATAAGACACAGTATTTTATAGTGGTTCGGCCCCAGGATCTGGTAATGATCTACGCCCACTTAGAATGATATTGATATAAAAACCAGAAGAGTGATCAAAGAACTAGGGTTCAATGAGTTTCACCACTTTCTGAAGAACAATACAATATTACTAGGATAATTACTATAACCTCTCACGATTCCAAAGCCAAAAGTCCCCTCCCTTGAGCTATCTCTTGCTATTTATAGGCTCAAGGGGGATTACAAAATATTGTTACAGATATTCTTTCCTGAATAATCAGATACTCAGGAGATTGTGTGAGATAAATTCGGGATTCATAAAGATCTTCCCATTAATGTCGCCTTGTACACGGAACTATCGACCAGACTGGTCGCAGGTAAGATAGGCTTGCACTGCTTCTAATGTGTCATCTGGTCGATACTCTAGCATAACGTTTCCAGGTGTCAGCCACGTGTCCAGGGATCACTTGCCACGCCACCAATGCTAATTTTATGGATAACATTCTTCATTATTTATAATTCTTCGTCTGCAATGGAGTTATTGGCCAAGTAACCCTAAAAGCCCTAGAAAATTAGCAACTTGAATCAACCCTGTCTGTCGTCCACATAAAACCTATTCAGCTCCTCCTATTTTTCCACGAACCCAGAAAAGCAGTGCACCCTTAAAGTTCACTTGGTATTTGACTTCTAGGAGCAAATCTAGAGCATCAAAGGATAGCAGCTGCAGACGACGACAATAGTTCTGAAGTTATGGGTTGGCCATGGATGATGATGATAAATCTAAGCAAGTGGGTGAACCCAGGAGTTATGGGTTTGCAGGGAACAACGACGATTGGTTCACCCATATCCAAGTTTCTTCTCAAATGGTGCGTTTAACTTAGATCTAACCTTCAGAACATTTTCATGCTCACCTTTCATCGGGGTATGGGGTAGGGGTGTTCATATAAACCACAAACCGCGGTTTGGAACCAAATCGCACCGCACCAAACCGCCAAAAATCGTAATCGGTGAAACCGTTTTTCGATGGTTCGGTTTAACTGGACCGCTCAACTTTAATGGTTTGGTCACAGTTTCTAATTTTAAAACCAATTAAACTGAACCTGACTGTGATTTTTTCTAAAAAAATAATTTTTAGAAATGATGGTTCAAAGGTTTGAACCCCTACACTTAAATTAATATAAAGTCTATCAAACCATCCAAGTCAACACAATTTTATTGTTTAAGATATGTTTTTAATAGTATTTAATACATGCACAAGTTTCTAAAACTAAAAAAAGAGAAATGTAAAGTCTCACATTGTTCAGAAAGTAAACATTTCTTTTTCTCACTTCTATAAAATGATTCAAAATACTTAAACTTACAACAACAAAGACAATAAGCTTCTTGTAGACTTTTATGGTCTTAAAAGTAAAGCTAAAACTATTATTATTTAAATACAATTATTTAGTTAATTATTTTATGATAATTTTTTTTAAAATTTTTAATAATTTGGTTATATGGTTAAAACCAAACCAAACCGTTTATTTATGGTTTGGTTTTTTAATTTTAATAGTTTGGTTTGGTTTTTCATTCTGAAAGAACTGCACGAGCGGTTTGGTTTCAAAATTCTTCTAAACCGCACCAAACCAAACCGTGTACACCCTTAGTATGGGGGAAGGAGAAGATGAGAGAGAGTGATGGGTTTTAAGTACAGGACAAGGAAAATATGAGGGAAGATTCTAAGAAAAAGATGGGTTCTGGGTTTGTGGGTTCGAGGGTGAGGGTGAGGGTGAGGGTTCTTGGAATCGGGGACCGACTGAATCACAAAATCTCACTTGGATGCTGAGATTCTAGCAATTAGATGAGCTAGTCAACGATTGGGCATATCCCACAAAGTCTTGGAACTAGAGAATCGAACTCGAATCGCTTAACGTAGACGAAGTGGCCTAGCTGCATTTGGTTGTTAAGGATAAGATCGACATCGTGGTCGGAGAGGGAGACGTAGGTGGGGTTGAGGGAGTGTGAAAGATGGACAAAGAAGCCTTGGTTGGGGAAAAGATCGGAGCCAAGGAGAGCAGAGGCAATTCTGATGACTTGGAGAACAGCAGAGCGGTGGTCTCCGGTTACTTGGTTGGTGGAGTTCATGGACTAGAGAAGCTTCAGAAGAATGCCCTGAGTTATAGTAGCCATGGCTGAGCCAAGAGGGGGAAGAGAGAGAGAGAGAATTGGGGAGGTGTGGTGAGGTGAGAACATTTTTTTATTTTTAATATTTCAAATTTATTAATAAATAATTTAAAATACAATATGAAATAAAACCCAGGGGTATTTTGGTCATATTGAAAAATAATTTGACCAAAATTAGTTTTAGGGTCCAAATTGACCTATTTTTGCAAAACATAGGGTCTGAAAATGTCATTTAAAAAAGCACATGGGACAATCGAGTATTCGGGCAAATCATTGGGGTCAAACTGGTATTTTCCCTTAAATGAAGAGCAGTGTCTTCATTATTGAAGGAAAATAGTGTTTTCCTTCATTATAAAGATGAAGTTGAAACTTTGTTGGAAATGAATTTTTGGTTAAAAATGAAGGAAAATTGATTTTGAAGATAAAGATGGAGTATCATCGGAGATGCCCTTACCTTGTCTAGGAAGTTCATTTGTAACATCTCAAATTACCTAATAAGGCTTAGGGCCTTGATTAGGGGGCCAAGATGGAAAATTATAGAAATCATGTGTTTATGTGATATATATGTGTATCATTGCATGATTATGTGAGTTATGATATAATATGATTTAATATGCATGTGTTAGGTGTATTGAATATGCATGTGTGCCCGTTTCTTATCAGAATGGAAATTTTCGTAATTTGGCCCGTTATGGGTATATTTGGCATATATGTGATATATGTGTGAGACCACATTATTATGTGGATATATTTGGGTTACTCGGTACGAGGCGATCCTTGAGAGCAAGTTAGCGGGAAAGTCACAATGAGATTAATACCTAACTCGGGGTGAGTCAATGGGTATTTTGGGTATTTAGTACATTATCGGGATGTTGGGTAATGGGAATGGTTATTTGATGATATATTGGGAGTTAGTGAGATCATGATGAAATTCTAAGAATTTTAACTATTTTACCCTCAGGGAAGTTTTTGGGACCACAAGCCTTGGGTTTTACTTAAGGTTACTTGAGCTCGAAGTAACCTAAGAGAATCACATATACGTTAAAAACACTTTCTCTCTCTCTCCCGTTCTCCTTTTTACCGTTCGTTGCATTTTCGAAGGAAACTCAAGTTTTAGGACTCGAATTCAAGCAAAGTTAGAGTTGTAATGATTGGGAAGATTAGAAGCTTGATAGCCAGAGGATTTAACTGGAAAACGACTCAATCAGAGGCAATCCAAGTTTTAAGTTTTGAGTTTTCGAGTTTTTTTAGCTTTGATTGGTTTTTATAGTCTTGACGAGTTTTTGCTTGGGTTGTAACTTAGGTTTTGATGGTGTTGAGCTGCTGAGTTGTTTGGGAACTTTGTTTATGGGATTTGGGTATGTTTGGATAGGTTTATAGAGGGTTTTGATATGAGAAAAACGGAGGAAAATGGCTGGGTTCCAGGTCGGGTCGCGACCTTGTTCTTGGGAGCCGCAGCTCAAGCTTGACGAAGAAGAAGCGCTTAGCTGTTGGACAATTTGGGCCGCGACGCCTGGTAGGCATGCCGTGGGGCGGGGTGCAGGCAGAAAAGAGGCAGGGGTTTCTATCTTGGGCGGGTCGCTACTCATAAGCTTAGGGTCGCGACACTTAAGGGGTTTTTGGCCTTAGGGAGGTTTTGAGTGCGGGAACTCAAACCTTAGGGCTCGGGATCAATCTTATTACCCAGTTTAGTAGAATTTGATGTCCTGAAGGCTAGGACTTGGCTCGGAAGCCTGTGTTTACTCATTATTAACGAGATTCTATACTTGGTTGTGACTAAGTTATCGCTAGGGGCTCGGGATCAGGATCGTGCTCTGTTGACGCGGTTCTTCGGCAACAGATAATTAAGAGAAGAAGAGAAAGAGATTAGTACTAAAAGTAGAACCGTCACAGATAGGAAATCTTTGGGGAAAGAACTAGGTGACTCAAGACACGTTTTTAAGTGGTTCGAAGGTTAAAATCCTTCTACTCCACTAGTCAATATTATTGATGTTCTCTGGGTAATTGGTTTACAAAGTATATAGTTCTTCAAAGACTATTTTTTCCAACCCCTATCAACTCCCAGGGTCTCCATATTTATAGGAGAAGGCACCTGGAAGTTGGTAGGGAGGTCATCCCGTGACCTTACCATTTGTCATATCAAATCTGTGATATTCATGATTAATTCCTAAACCTGACACATAAGTGTGGTCTAATCAGTATGGAAGGAGATAATGGGCCGCACGGCCCAACCCGTCCGTGGGTGTCTGAATACGCACGTTCCTGCTGCGTGTCCGAGAAGTCAGGGGGATATCGGACACGTGATGGTAGGAATATGCACGTTTATCTTGCGTGTTGACTTCCCATAGGGTCGGAGCTTCCTGAGAAGCTCGCGACCGGAGCAGTTCATAACCCGAGCTTATCCGTCCGTGGCCGTCGGATGTTATTCCCAGCTCCTGGGACAACAAGTGCGAGCTGGAAACAGAACCCCCTCGATCTGACAAGGGCCCGTCCTGGAAATGGAACCTCCGGCCTGTGGGAGCCTCGGACTAAACCATGTTTAGTCCGAGGCTCGCCCTGCTAAACAGCCCGTGGGAAAACCAGGGCGTACATCTGCCCCCCAAGCTCCTACTCGTGGTCTATGACGTCAGATATGGGAGACCATAGTAGGGGCTTTTAGACTTCCCCCACAACCCTTCGTATTCCATGCTTTTCGCAGGCTTCTGATACGTGGAACGCCGTGGGTGGCGACGGTACACTCTACGAGAACCGCATTAAATGGCCTAGCCTACTGTCCAGCCGTCGTTTCACATTTTGAGTGGAGGGTCTCCCAAAAGCCTTTTACACGTGATCCTTCCCTTGTATAAAAGGGGGTGGTCATCCCACGCACGGGCCACCTTATCATTCAAAAAAGATTTCCAAATTTCCTTCTTCTTTCTCTGGCCTTCCAAAGAACGAAACCCTCATCTCTGCTGTTTTCATCTTCTCCGTTCACGAAGCTTAAGCGTACGAGTTCCTTCAAAGCCTCGGAGGCCACCGTATCAACGAAGCTCCTACCAGCGCAGCAACCTCGCTCACCATCCAACCATATACTGTAAGTCTTCTGTCCCTGTTCACTTTGAAAGCATGCCACTGTAGCTTAGGTAAAAAATATTACTGTAGCCACATGCAGGGGTTTTCTGAGCTGCGTGAATACAGAGGGGGACAGCCCTTCTTAGGTTAGGGCACGCCTGCCATGGGACATCGTTTTAGAATGTGGGTTTCATGGTGTTTCTTCGGGAACGATTTCTGGGTAGGACCTTTAGGAATTTTGGGTGCAAAAACCGGGTAGCTTAGGGAATACGCCTCAAAAGCGGTTTTGCCACGCCTTACCTGTTGAAATTTTCCCCCCAAGGCAATTTTTTACTCTGAGCCCTCTGACACACGAATTCCGAGTAATCTGGGATCTGTTGAGGGCGTAGGCACGTGTTCCTTGGAACGCGTGGCACCACTCTCCACGGGCTGGGCTTACCCCAGCTCGTGTACTTAATATTTGCTTCACTCTCCTGCTTGGGTCGCCTTTTCTAAAGTGTTTTCTTTTGTTCGATAGGCGACCAGATGGCTCCAAAGAGAAATTTGCCACAGAAGAACGTGGGAAGTTCGTCTTCCCAACAGGATAAAGGAAAAGCGGTGGTGGCCAGCTCGCCAATTCCTCACTTTGGGCCGGCGGTGGAGAAGCAAGCCGAGGTGGCCCCTGACGCGTTTTTCGAGGCGGAGAGAATCGTCTCGAAGATAACCGACCAGGCAAAGATCACCAAAATCTTCCTCAACCACAACATTCCCCTGGGGATGGCCTCCGTGATCGCCCGACCTGCTGCGGATGGGGAGCGGAGCTGCACGCCGCTCGATGAGTCGTTCGCGGCCTGGAGCGGTGAACACTTCAAGGCAGGGGCCTTCCTCCCCCTGGATCAGTATTTTGCTGATTTTTTGAACTATGTGGGGTTGGCCCCATTTCAGCTCCCCCCCAACTCATACCGTCTGCTGGCGGGATTGAGGTATTTGTTCCAAAAGCATGAGTGGGAGGTCCCCACTCCTGCTGATATTCTATATTTCTTTTGCCTCAAAGCCAGCCCGGACCAGCGGGGGCGAGGCGACGAGTTCTATTATTTAACCCGCTTCCCTAACACAGCGGCAGCCATCGAGCTGCCGAGCCATCCAAACGACTTCAAAGACCAGTTTTTCATGTCAACTGGGTTCCGCAATTGCGACCATCATTACTTCAACCGTCCTCGTAAGTGATCCTTGATTTAGTTCGCCTTTTAAAGGTTATCTTGTTTTAGCTCCTCCCTTATTCCACTTCTGACTTCAACCAACCTTGCAGCCATTTACGTGAGGACCGGAAAGTCTGTGACCCTCGGGGGTCAATACGATACATTGGCGAACTTGCCCCCCAGTGAGAAAGACTACCGCGTGCTCGTGACGGACGAGACGATGGTATTCTGCAAGCTGATTTTCCCAAATCAGACTTTGAATTTGAAAAGGCCCCGGGGACCTCCCCCAGCTCGCGACAACAGACCGGTCGTCGCGGAGGAGGTCGCGGACGACGAAGGCGAGGAGGAAGGTGACGAAGTTCCTCTCGTGAGGAACAGGAAGAGGGCCTTGGAGGTCGCCCAGGGTATGGGCGAGGAGAGGGTCCAATCCGGAGCAGCCGCGGGTCCTTCCGGCCAAGGTAACCCTTACTTATTTAAGAACGTAGATAGGGCCACTGCAGACCCCCGGCTGGTTAGGTTCAACCCTAGGCAGCTCGTCCATCGTCACCCGAGGAATCCGGACCTGGACACGCTCTTACTCCATTGCGTTGACCAGCTCGTGCTGGACAACCAAGAGAGCCGGCCTAAGGGTACCGTAGTAGTAGATAACACCCTAGCCTTTAGGTCGGTCCTTTTTGAGGAGTACGGGACCAACTTACGCACGTGGCCAGCGCTCCAGAGGGGCATCTATGCTCCGGGGATTAGGCAGTACATAGGAGAGTCCAGCCCTGAGTCAGAGTCGGACCTAGAACCCGCGACAGTTCGCGAGATAATCGTCTTAGGCTCCTCCAGCTCGGGGGGTAGGGCTCCCTTAGTATTTGCTTACTTATTGCCTTTGAACCTTTTGTCTCTATTTCTGCATGATTGCTTCCTTGTAATAACCATGTTTTTTGTTCTTAGCAGAAGAGATGTCTCAGCCCGGAAATAGTCTGCGGGGCGTTGTGTTCGGCGGGAACCCCTCAGCGGGGCCGAGGCTAAAAAGGCTCCGAGAGTCCAGGAGCTCGGCCGGAACCTCCACCAAATCCCCGGCTAAGGAGAAGGAGAAAGCCCCTCCATCCCAGGGCGTGGGGGCGATCCTTCCTGTCGCCAGGACAGGACCCATGCCCCCGCCATCCCAACGATCTCCACTAGCTGTCCAGGACGGGGTAAGGGAGATCGGGAATCCGGCCACGGCAGTCCCGGATGTGCGCATCCCGGTCGATCACCAGGACCTGGAGAGGATGCCGGAAGCATTCCGGGGAACGGTGTATGAGTCGACGAGCTATGCCGTCAGCCATTTCTACAAGCTCAAGGAGAGGGAGCTCCGGGCAATTGAATCAACGAGCCCGGTCCGAGTCATGGAATCTTCGATGGACATGACCTTAACGGTAAACTGTTCCATTCCTTTAAAGATTTTAACACTCACACGCCGCCTTTTTTCTTCCAGTTAGTTAATTTATCCTTCCTTTCATGCAGGGCATTGCTGCCGCGTACAGAGGCATTGCCAGGACCAAGGCCCAGCTCGAGGGTATGGAGGCTGAGCGCCAGACCGCGCTTCAGGAGGCCCAGGAGGCAAAAGACGCGCTGGCGGCCTCCAAAGCCGAACTGAAGAAGATCGTTTCCGAGAACCAAGAGCTTAAAAACTCCCTGACTGCGTCGCGGACGGATCTCGAGGCAGCGAAGACCGAGGCCCAGGCCGCACAGGTCGCCCTGGAAGCCGAGCGGGTCGTTTCGGAGCAGTCCTTACAAGACTTGTTCTATCACTGCTGGTCCCACAATCCGGACGCGGACTTTTCCTTCATGCCCCCGGACCTCTGGGCGTCTTTGCTGCCGCAGCTCCAAGCCCGCCTAAATAAGGAGGCTCCTCCCTCGGAGACTGGAGAGGCCTTTGCCACGGCAGGGCAGGACGATACCGCGACCTCCAAAAGGCCAGCTGATGGGGCTTAGGATATTTTGTACTCTTTACTTTTACATTGTAATAAAATTTTTGATGAGGTACTCCCACCTCGAGACAATTTGCTTAGCTAGTTTGTCATATATATATTTTTATGCATTTGGTTACAATTCATCTTTATTTTTATGAACTTAGTTCGGGTTAACCGTTATCTATATCCCGGGCTTTTTAGAGGAGGGCCACGATCTATAAATTTTAGTTAACTTTTAAGTTTTCTGACCTGGTTAAGACCAGGAACTTTTTTTTTTTTCAAAAAACTTAGTTCGCATCAACTTTTATCCATATCCCGGGCTCTTTAAGGAAGAACCACGGTCAACAAATTATAGTTAACTTCTAAGTTTTGTGACCTGGTTAAAACCAGGAACTTATTTTAAAAAACTTAGTTCGCGTCAACTTTTATCCATATCCCGGGCTCTTTAAAGAAGAACCACGGTCAACAAATTTTAGTTAACTTCTAAGTTTTGTGACCTGGTTAAAACCAGGAACTTATTTTAAAAAAAAAAACTTAGTTCGCGTCAACTTTTATCCATATCCCGGGCTCTTTAAAGAAGAACCACGGTCAACAAATTTTAGTTAACTTCTAAGTTTTGTGACCTGGTTAAAACCAGGAACTTATTTTAAAAAAAAAACTTAGTTCGCGCCAACTTTTATCCATATCCCGGGCTCTTTAAAGAAGAACCACGGTCAACAAATTTTAGTTAACTTCTAAGTTTTGTGACCTGGTTAAAACCAGGATAGGACTTAGTTTGTGATAACTCTTATCCATGGATAAAAATTAACACCTAAGTCATTAAGGAGACCTGGTTATATCCAGGTACCATATGCCCCCCAAGTAACTGGGAAAGGGTCTTTCGCGGTTACTTTAAAATTACACTTGCAAATAAAGAGAAACATTTGATTTTTATTTATACACGGAAGGTGACCTTCTAGGCCTTACAAATGGCTCATTGATAGTATTTCTTTAGGTGGATAGAATTCCAAGTCCGCGGGACCGCCCCTCCACCAAGTCGAGCTAACTTATAAGTTCCCTCTTTGATGACTTCGATGACCTGGTACGGTCCTTCCCAGCTTGGTCCCAAAACCCCATCTTTGGGATCCTTCCCGGCCAGGAAAACTCTCCTTAAGACCAAATCACCGACGCCAAAGGCACGTCTTTTGACCCTAGTGTTGAAGTAGCGAGTGATCTTCTGTTGATAATGGGCGAGCTTGAGTTGTGAATCCTCTCACCTTTCATCCACTAAGTCTAAGGAATGGCATAGGAGCTCATGGTTCCCGTCTTGGTCGTAGGACCGGACCCTGTGTGACAGGACCTTCACCTCCACAGGGAGGACTGCTTCACTTCCAAAGGTTAGGGAGAAAGGAGTGTGACCCGTGGGAGTCCGATGTGAGGTCCTATAGGCCCACAGAACTTGGGGGAGCTGTTCTGGCCAGATCCCCTTTGCCTCATCTAGCCTCTTCTTGAGGCTTGCCTTCAGAGTTTTATTGACAGCCTCGACCTGGCCGTTCGCCTGGGGATAGGCCACGGACGAGAAGCTTTTCACAATTCCGTGCCTCTCGCAAAATTCGGTGAACAGATCGCTGTCAAATTGAGTACCATTGTCGGAGACGATCTTTTTAGGTAGGCCAAATCGACACACGATGCTTTTAACTACGAAGTCTAGCACCTTTTTCGATGTTATTGTCGCCAACGGTTCTGCTTCGGCCCACTTGGTGAAGTAGTCAATGGCTACCACGGCGTAACGGACCCCGCCCTTTCCGGTGGGCAGGGCGCCTATTAGATCTATCCCCCAAACGGCAAATGGCCAGGGAGATGAAATCATTTTTAGCTCGGTCGGAGGAGCTCGGGAAACCGCAGCGAACCGCTGACATTTGTCGCACTTTTTTACATATGAGATCGAGTCTTTGGACAGGGTCGGCCAGTAATAACCTTGCCGGAGGATCTTCAAGGCCAGGCTTTGCCCCCCAGTGTGATCTCCGCAGAATCCTTCATGAATTTCTTGCAGGATGGCCTTCGCTTCGCTTGGAAGAACGCACCGGAGGAGAGGTAATGAATGCCCACGTCGGTACAGCACCCCCTCGACTAGCGTATACCTCGGAGCTTGATTAAGGACTCGTCGTGCGTCATTGCGTCCTTCGGGTAACTTGCCCTCGACGAGGTACTCAATAATGGGAGTCATCCAGGTCGGCCTGATGCCGATCATTTCAATATCCGCCTGACCTTCGTCTATGCTAGGTTTCTTCAAGAACTCAACTGGCACCAACCCCAGGGTTTCTGTCTCTCCCGAGGTGGCGAGCTTGGCGAGAGCATCTGCGTTGGCGTTCTGCTCCCGAGGTATCTGTTCGATCGACCCCCGCCCAAACGCAGACATTTCGGATTTTACCTTTGCCAAATAGGCGGCCATCTTGGGACCCCGCGCCTGATACTCGCCTAGAACCTGATTCACCACGAGCTGGGAGTCGCTGAAGCATTGGACAGAGCTCGCCTTTAGCTCGCTAGCTATCCTAAGTCCAGCTAACAAGGCCTCGTACTCTGCCTCGTTGTTAGATGCCTTGAACCCAAACCTTAGCGCCGAGTGGAATCTATGCCCCTCTGGGGATATCAGAATGATTCCGGCCCCGGAGCCGTTCTCGTTAGATGAGCCATCAACGAAGATCTTCCACGATGAACCTGAGGAGGCGAGCTGATGTGAGTCTTCTGATGGGATCTCATGGAATCCCGCGCATTCTGCCACGAAGTCGGCCAAGGCTTGACTTTTTATGGTAGTTCGGGGAGTATAGAAAATCTCGAACTGACTGAGTTCGACCGCCCACTTTAGCAAGCGTCCCGAGGCTTCAGGCTTTTGCAAAACCTGCCTTAGAGGCTGATCGATCATGACGTGTACAGAGTGGGAATGGAAGTATGGCCTGAGTTTTTGCGAGGCCGTGATTAAGCAGAACGCCAGTTTTTCCATCAATGGGTACCTTGACTCAGCTCCGAGGAGTCTCTTGCTGATGTAATAAACCGGTTTCTGAGCCTGGTCCTCTTCTCGCACCAGAACGGCACTAGCCGCGTCCTCAGTTACGGCCATGTAGAGGAAAAGAGGTTCTCCTACCTTGGGCTTTGTTAGCACAAGCGGTTCAGCCAAGTGCGCTTTTAGGTCGAGGAATGCGCCTTCGCATTCTACTGTCCATTCGAACTTCTTGTTTCCCCGGAGCAGGTTGTAGAAGGGCAAGCACTTATCGGTCGATTTGGAAATGAACCGGTTCAGTGCGGCCACTCTTCCTGTGAGGCCTTGGACATCTTTCCGCGACCGGGGGGAAGGAAGCTCGAGCAGTGACTTGATCTTGTCGGGGTTTGCCTCGATTCCTCGGGTATTGACTATGAAACCCAAGAATTTCCCCGATGCGACACCGAAAGTGCACTTCTGAGGATTGAGCCTCATGCCATATTCTCGCAGTATGTTAAAGCATTCTTCCAGATCGGTGACGTGGTTGATGGCAATCTTAGACTTGACAAGCATATCATCAACGTACACTTCCATGTTTTTCCCGATCTGGTCTGCGAACATTCTATTTACTAGCCTTTGGTAGGTAGCCCCGGCATTCTTAAGACCGAACGGCATGACCTTATAGCAATAGACATTAGTCGGGGTCATGAAGCTGGTATGTTCCTGATCTGCTGGATTCATCGCGATCTGATTGTAGCCTGAGTATGCGTCCATGAAGGACATAAGCTCGTGCCCCGCCGTGGCATCCACCAGCTGATCGATCCTTGGTAATGGAAAGCAATCCTTGGGGCAGGCTTTATTCAGGTCGGAAAAGTCGATACAGGTCTGCCACTTCCCATTGGGCTTTGGAACTAACACGGGATTGGCAACCCAAATGGGAAATTTGGCTTCGCGGATAAAGCCACATTTTTTGAGCCGGGCCACTTCTTCTTCAAGGGCTTTGGCTCGGGTTGTCCCTAAACGCCTCTGATTTTGAGACTTGGCAGGGACGCTTTTGTCTAGGTGGAGCGTGTGCATGATTACGCTCGGACTGATCCCTATCATGTCCTCGTGCGACCATGCGAATACGTCCAGGTTCTTCTTCAGAAACGTAGTTAGCTCCGCCTTTCTTCCATCGCAGAGGTTCTTTCCGAGCTTAACCGTCCGTGACGGGTTTTGTTCATCGATGCTTACTTCCTCGAGCTCTTCAATAGCTTGGAGCTCGGACCTGTCCTCGCCTACTCGGGGGTCAATGTCCTCGCTTAGGGCGAGCTCTTCGCCTTCGGAAATATGAGGTTTTTCAATCTCTGGAGCCGCCTTGGGTCCCCGAGATTCCTCTTCGTCCTGAACGGCCATCGTCACCTGCCCGGGTTTAGATTTTCCCTTCATGGAAATGCTGTAGCATTCCCTGGCAGCGAGCTGATCGCCCTTGATAGTGCAGATCCCTGCCGAAGTAAGAAATTTCACGGCGAGGTGCCGGACGGAAGTGATAGCCTCGAAAGCAATGAGCGTAGGTCGGCCCAAAATGGCGTTGTAAGCAGCGGAGCAGTCAATGACTACGAATTCGAGTAGTTTGGACACTGTTCGGGACTCATCTCCTAGGGTGATCACTAGCTCAATCGTCCCTATCGCTGCTGATCCTTCTCCTGAAAAACCATACAGCATCATCGAGGTTGCCTTGAGCTCGGAGACGGTCAGACCCATTTTTTCTAAGGTGGACCGGAATAGGAGGTTCACTGAGCTTCCATTGTCCACTAACACTCTCCTTACTCTCCGGTTGGCGAGCTGGACTGCTACGACCAAGGGATCGTTATGAGGGAATTGGACATGGCTTGCGTCTTCCTCCGCGAAGATAATCGGTTGTTTCTCTAATCTTTGGTGTTTTGATTGACGCTGTTCCGGGACGAACTCCGCTCCATTGTGGGCCTTCATCTCATTCACATACCTCTTCTGGGCGCCTCTACTCGTGCCAGCCATGTGTGGTCCTCCAGAGATGGTGGAGATCTCCCCCTCGACCGCGGGGGGAAGGACGTCCTGATCTACCCGAGGTCCGGGCCGATTGACTGGGACATCCGGAGCGGGTCGACTTGCCGGGACCCTATTTCGCGAGTATTGCGCCAATGGACCTGCTCGGATTAAAGTCTCGATTTCATCTTTGAGGTGCCTACAGTCGTCGGTATTGTGCCCGACGTCGTTATGAAAACGGCAGAATTTGGAAGCGTCTCTCTTTCCCTTAGGGTGTTTTAATGGCTCCGGCCTCTTCCAGGGGACTCGCGTAGCGTTGGCCAGGAAAATATTCTCTCTGGTCTGGGTGAGCTCGGTATACGTTGTGAACATGGGCTTGAATTTATCCACGGACTTATTCTTCTTTTGACCGTGCTGGCTGTTTTCACCATTTCCTTTTCTTTTGCCGCCACCGGGCTGGTTACTCTGCGTGACGTCGGGAGTCGCCACTACGATCTCTGTTCCCGTCCCAACGGGCTTCTCGAGGACCTGGCTGGTCCCCGCGGCTGAAGCTTCAGCTTCTTCCAAGTTTATCCACTCTTGGGCTCTGTTAAGGAATTCACTAACCGAGCTGACCCCCCTCCTTTGAATATCCTTCCACAGATCTCCGCCGACTAGGATCCCGGTCCTCATGGCCATGAGTTTGGAGCTGTCGTCAGCGTCTCTGGCTCGAGCAGCGACATTTGCAAATCTGCTCAAGTAGGCTTTTAGCGTCTCACCAGGTTCCTGTCTCACGTTAGCTAGGGAGTCGGCCAGGACCCTGGCGGCCTGAGAGGCGCGGAATGCCCTCTTGAAGTCAGCCGAAAAGGTCTTCCAGGAGCTGATTGACTGCCTTTTACTTTGCTTGAACCACTGCCTGGCAGGTCCAGTTAGGGTGGAAGGAAAGATCAAGCAACGAAGCTCTGGTCCGATGTTATGAGCCATCATTAGGGTGTTGAACATCCCTAAGTGGTCAGACGGGTCTCCATCCCCGTTGAACTTTGACAAGTGGGGCATACGAAAGCTAGAAGGGTATGCCGTTGCTGCTATGTTGGGGGCGAAGAGTTCCATCTCATCCCCTGAATCATATTCGTCTTTTTCCTTTTCCGATAGGAGCTTCTTCATCAGCTCCTCCATCTGAGTTAAGCGCTCTAGGGTTTTGTCCTGAGATCCTGGGTTATTCCGGGGCTGTTCAACAGCTCCGGACCCGTTGTACATATTAGGCGGGTTGTTTCCCCTCCTATCTTGAGATAGGTCATTTGGGGCATTCCCGCCGTTACGTACTTCGGATCGGACCCCAACTGAGCGGGCCTGGCTACCATCCCTAACTCGATCCTCTCTGTGAGAGTTGAGGCGATCTCGAAGGTCGCCTCCCTGGGTAGTATGGTGACTTTGTGCTGAACTTAGCCGCTGGCGCAGGTCTCCTCCCGAAAGATCACTCCGTGCACTGCCGGTCCAGTGACTCCTGCTGGACAGACTCGGAGTGCGTCTTTGGCGGCCATGACCTGATCCTTCCTCCGGCACCCTGCCGCGCCAGGAGGGTCCAGCTGACGGCGGGCCCCTCCTGCTATTTCCGTAGGTCGGGATGTCTCGGATGGGCTGAGGAGACGAATATCTGATGGGAGAAGGAGGATGCCTGACCGGAGAGGTGATCCTAGTGCCGTCAGGACGGACTAAATTAGGTGGGGGCCTCTCGGCCCTGCCAGCTTGCTGGTTTCGCGCTGAGCGAGCTGGACGAGGAACTGGACGTTCTTCGGGGACGGGCTGACGTCTCCGGATCTCCTCGGCCCTTCTTTGGGAATTTCCTCGATCTCTTCTGGGCGTCCTCGAGGAAGGCTGAGAGCTAGGGGTTGACGTCCTAACCGAACGGCTGTACTGCTGTTGTTCGGTCCGAGGCATTTCCCTGAAGTTCGCCTCTTGATGGTGTGATGAAGGGGTGGAGTTGGCTGCAGGAAGTCTACCCGAACGGCTATGCCTGGATCGATTACTCCGACGAGACTTGGAGCCTCGCCTTGCCTCTCTCCAACGTTACCGTTGGTTGTGAGAGGGGGTAGTCGGCTCAGAATATCCTGGATTTGCTGACCAGCTGCTGCTAATTGGCTCCTCAGCTGAGCGTTCTCCATCTCCACCGCAGTGTAATAACATGGATTCGGATTAGGCGGCCGGGGCGCTGAACTACCAGTGTCATCTTGGCCCGCCGGCTGCTTCCCTGGCCTCTGTTGGACTTCAAGAACTTGCTCATCAGGGAGGGCAACATGGCGGGCCTCCTGTCCATCATGCTGTTCTGTCTCGTTGCCATGTTTGGATCGAGTGGTCACCATAGTTGTATGTTTGTGGTAGTACTAATCGGACTTGCTCTCAATGAAAGCACCAAACTGTTGACGCGGTTCTTCGGCAACAGATAATTAAGAGAAGAAGAGAAAGAGATTAGTACTAAAAGTAGAACCGTCACAGATAGGAAATCTTTGGGGAAAGAACTAGGTGACTCAAGACACGTTTTTAAGTGGTTCGAAGGTTAAAATCCTTCTACTCCACTAGTCAATATTATTGATGTTCTCTGGGTAATTGGTTTACGAAGTATATAGTTCTTCAAAGACTATTTTTTCCAACCCCTATCAACTCCCAGGGTCTCCATATTTATAGGAGAAGGCACCTGGAAGTTGGTAGGGAGGTCATCCCGTGACCTTACCATTTGTCATATCAAATCTGTGATATTCATGATTAATTCCTAAACCTGACACACAAGTGTGGTCTAATCAGTATGGAAGGAGATAATGGGCCGCACGGCCCAACCCGTCCGTGGGTGTCTGAATACGCACGTTCCTGCTGCGTGTCCAAGAAGTCAGGGGGATATCGGACACGTGATGGCAGGAATATGCACGTTTATCTTGCGTGTTGACTTCCCATAGGGTCGGAGCTTCCTGAGAAGCTCGCGACCGGAGCAGTTCATAACCCGAGCTTATCCGTCCGTGGCCGTCGGATGTTATTCCCAACTCCTGGGACAACAAGTGCGAGCTGGAAACAGGTCCCCCTCGATCTGACAAGGACCCGTCCTGGAAATGGAACCTCCGGCCTGTGGGAGCCTCGGACTAAACCATGTTTAGTCCGAGGCTCGCCCTGCTAAACAGCCCGTGGGAAAACCAGGGCGTACATGCTCGATGGTCGTTCTTATTTTACTTTACACTCGGACCTGAGGTAAGAAAAATGCACCCATTACATGATGTACATGATTAGGGCTTGGCCCGAATGTTGTATATAGTATTGATTGGGCGTTGGCCCTTGTAAATGTGCATGATTATGATTATGATTATGCATGTGATTATTGATTAAGCATGTTGAATGCTTTGTATATGGATACTTGCTAAATGATAAATGTTTGTTAGCATTATACACTTGAGAAAAGCATTGACTTATCAGTCAAGGACGACAATGGCGCTGAGCACTAGTCGAAAAGCATTGACTTATAAGTCAAGGCCAGCAATAACACGTAGGGCGTTGGTTGATATGGTTAGATCCAATCAGAAGCGCATTATACGCTTGTTCGACCCAATGGTCATGGAAAACTAAAGCAACAGGTATGTTGGGCCAGTTCCAAGGCTGGTTATTCAAAGGATAGGGCAATGGGCCCCGGGGTGACTTATTAGTCCCAGATCCTAGGGCGTTGAGCTCGGTGTGATTTATTAGTCATGAACTTGGGCAACGGGCCCTGGTATGATTCAGTTAATCATTTACTTAGGGCATTTGGCCCCATTTGAAACTGTAGTCAATTATATGAATGGTATGCATGCATGAGTAGGGTTATTACTGCTGGAATGTCTATTGTGATTTGAAAATGTGTTATTCACTGCTTATGAGCATGAATAAGTTTCTTGCTGGGTCTTGGCTTACGGGTGCTTTGTGGTGCAGGTAAAGGGAAAGAAAAGTTGGACCTACCATGAGTTGGAGAGCTTAGGTGGCGATGTGTACATATGTGGCCACTTGACCACCACGGCCAAGGATTCTCAAAGGAATTAGGGTTAAACCTTATTTTTGCCGCTTAGGTCGGCGGATTATAACTTTTGAGTTGTAATGACCATTTTGGAATTGTAAACAACTTTGTAAACATTATTATGGGATCTCATGTACAGTTTAATGTTTTAATGAAATATCCATTCTTTTTTACTGAAATTTTTAACCTTGGACCATTAATCACATTTAGATGCACATTTATGGCCTAATGACTCGCTTAACGAGTTAAGCACTATTTAAAATGCAAAGTGTAACGGTCTTGGCTAACCAGGGCGTTACATCATTGGTCGATTTGGGCTTAATTTTTTACAAACTCAAACTTTTATAATTGGGTTGGTACTCTTCACATGTAACCCATCCAATTAAAAAAAAAAAAATTCAATTGGACCATCAGTTTGTACAGTTACGTCGAAACTTTTTAATTTTTTTTTTCTATTTTTAGTTGTATTCTTACTTTAAAATATAAGGATTTTTATAAAAAAAAAAAAGATTAATTTGAATTTAGTTTTATATAATGTATTGTACGCCCTAATTCTCCACGGGCTATTAGCGAGCTGGGGTATGGCATAATTGTATATCAGCCACATGGACCCGGAGCTGCCGCCCCCAGGTCCCACCTCTTTAGCTCGAGGTAACCAAAGGTTCACTGAGGTTACTAAGGGGACGGGTCAGGAGTATGGATACCGCGGACTAAGAAGACATCCAGCTCGAGGTACGAGCCCGAGTTGGAGTCTATGACCCCTTATAAAGTCAACCACGCAATGTAAACGTGCATATATCAGACATCACGTGTCTGATATATCCCTGAATTCTCGGACACGCAGCATAAACGTGCGTGTTCAGGCTCCCACGGCTGGGTTAGGCCGTGCGGCCCATTATCCCCCTTACATATTGATTAGACCACACTTCATGTGTCAGGTTTTAGAAATTAATCATGAATGTCACAGAGATGACATGATGGGTAAAGAGGTCACGGGATGACCCCCTTGCCAACCCCCAGGTGCCCTCTCCTATAAATATGGAGACCCTTGGAGTTGCAAGGGGTTGGATTCTATGGTGTAAAGAAATACCCTGTAAAGAATACCAGAAAACTAGCAATAATATTGGCTGGTGGAGTAGAATGATTTTAACCTTTGAACCACCTAAAAAAGTATTCGTATCACCATTTCATTTTAAGATCATTCATCTGTTACGGTTCATTACTTAGCACTAATCTCACTCTCTTATTCTATTAATTACCTATTGACGAAGAACCGCGTCAAGATGTATAATTAATAATTATATAAAATTAAAATTAAAAAAAATTATATAAATCTTTAATTAGGTGGGTTACATTGGGCAGATTGTAAAAAAATTCAATCAATCCCATATGATAGTTTGGCGATTTGAAATGAATACCAGGCTTTTCAGAATGTAATTTTTTCAGTTTGTTTCACATTAGTTTAGGTGAATTAGTCAGACTGAGCAGGTTGCAAAATCCTTGTCATATTAAATATTTGACATTATTATTTTAAATAATATATTAGACATCAAATAAAATAATAATGAAGGCCCGTTGGAGGGGCAGCCATTTAAGGATAAGTCAACCAAAATTTTAAATTCTTTAGCATCTTTTGTCACAAAAAAAAAAAAAAAAAAAGAAAAAGAAAAAAAAGAAGTTGTTTGGACGTATTCATCACTTTCTAAAGTATTACCTAATAATTAATGGGGTAAATCAGTAAATGTTCTTAACCATTACATTGAGCCTCATTATTTATATTTTCTTATACCTTAAATAAAAAATTAGACAACTTTCTTCCATCATTCTAAAAGTTACACAATTTTTTCATAAATATTACTTTTATATGTGTTTAACAAAACTGATTTATTTTGAAGCGTTTTGTTGATAATTTATTAATTTCTATTATTTTTCTAACACACTAATTTACTTAATAATCTATTGCATGCAGACTTCTTTATATGAATTTCATGATAAATATTAATTGATGTATTGTATGGGTGGCAAAACTACCTAATTTTGAGTACAAAAGTCACTGTTTATATATGTTTTAGCCGATACACAATCATTTGAGTCATATACACCCCTCCAAAACAACCACTGCCTCCCCATTATCTTTGGTTATATCTTCTTCAATTCTGAGCACTCTCACTTGAAATGACCTTCTTGATGGCAATGAAAGTACATATATACCCTCACCCAAGCCTTCCTCTTTTCTTTAAAAGTCAAGCCTTTGTCTTCATCTATACCCTGTATTTAGACAACTAGGATAGTTTAGTTATTTTTACCTCAATCAAATATTTTAGTTAATTTTGGTTTTATGACCTATAAATACTTTTTGTGTGCTCTGTTTTTATTCAATTAAATTGTTATAACGTGAAAAGTGATTTACAAAGTACAATTGACTGCATGGTAAGAAGCACAAGTTGTATTTTAAAATCAATTGGTAATAATATATTGTTGAATGTGTCAGAACATATATATATATACATATATATATCTCTACTATATAATAAGTGTGTAGATAATAGAAATGATTGGTTTTAACGGTTTTTTATCTTTTTTAATGTTAATTTTAACGGAATATTTTTATATTTAACAGTATTTTGTAAATACTTAAACTTAAATAAAATAAATAATTAAAATAAGATATTTTTTAGATATTTTATAATGATAATTATTTAAAAATAATAAATAATTAAACAAATTAAAATATGATATTTTCCAGATATTTTATAATGATAATTATTTTAAAATAATAAATAATTAAACAAATTAAAATATGATATTTTCCAGATATTTTATAATGATAATTATTTTAAAATAATAAATAATTAAACAAATTAAAATATGATATTTTTGAGATATTTTACAATGATAATTCTTTAAAAATAATAAAATCATACGTTTTATAACTTAAATAAAATTTAATTAAACTTAAACTCACTTATTAGAATAATATCATATGATATAATCTACTATGAATTAGCAACGAATTGTTTTTTTTTATAAAACTAGCAAGAAACTTAAATTTAAAATCCATACATCATATTTAATATTACATTAAAAATATAATATATAATATCTTGTTGTCACTCCCAAATTCAAAAACTAGAACAAACATAAACTTAAACAAAAATAAATAAATTATTTGATGAAAATATGATATTTATTTCAAAATTTATATGACATTAATATAAATTTAATAAAAATAATTAATAAATTCTATAAATAAAACTAAATAATAGCACCTTGTTTGTAAGTATATATATATACTAGATACAAGCAACGCCCAATATACACGTTTGCTTAGTTTTATTTATTAAATTTATTAATTATTTTTATTAAATTTATATTAATGTCATAGAAATTTCATATATGCTGATGTAATATTAAATATTATACGTGAATTTTAAATTTAAGTTTCTTGCTAGTTTTTTTAAAAAAAAAAACAATTGTTGCTAATTGACAGTAGATTATATTATATGTTTAATATGATATTATTCTTATAAGTGAATTTAAGTTTAATTAAATTTTATTTAAGTTATAAAATATATGATTTTATTATTTTTAAATAATTATCATTGTAAAATATCTCAAAAATATCATATTTTAATTTTTTATTTTATTTAAGTTTAAGTGATGTTTACAAACTACCGTTAAATATAAAAAATATTATGTTAAATATAAGAATTTTCCGTTAAAGTTGTTAGAATTTAAATAAAGAGAATGAAGAAAATTAACAAACATAATAATATATTATTAATTGAAGAACAGAAAAAATAAATACAAAATAATAAATTATAAAACTGGTAATTGAAAAGAAAGCCGAGGCACGTAAAACACGCTTTCCTTAAAGCAGATTTGCCCCCTTTACCTGATTGGTGTTAGAGGATACGTGAGTAACCACTTCCCAGAATACAACGACTAACGAGTAGAGGAATACACCACTTTCACTACTCCAGCGAACTCGGATTAATACCTTCACTCTATCACCTTAAGACTTACGAAAAACAAAGAAGAAGAAGACAAGAGAGCTTTTTAGTGAGTGACTCTATTTTTTGGTGTCTCTAGAATGAAAGGTGAAACCTCCTTTTATAGGCTTCATATGGAGTGGAATACCAAGTGTGGACACAAGGGAATTAATGCCAAAAATCCCACAAAATTAGTGATATTGATCAATCACAATCTTTACCATAATTTCTGATATCAATCAGAATATTCACCATTATTATGGTGATTACATCATTGACCAAATCTACATTTATTAGCAGCTATCAATGGACCACATTTAATGCATCAATTTTCCATTCACACATTAGCCTAAATTGGCTATTTATTATATATAAAATATAATTTTTCCAACAATCCCCCACATGAATGAAATTGATCAATGATAAGGAATACACAGAGAAAAGACTCACAATGAATTGACAAGACTCGACTTGACTCAACACGTTGATAGAATTCTACGGTAGATACTTGCATAGGATAGGTGAGTGTTAACCTTTGAACCTTCCCTTGTGAAAATATATTTACCTTACTAGCTGATCAGTGGACGCGATGTCTTTGAACTGTCTACTGGTGATGTAAATGATGATATATCTCACACATATATCTTCCTGGCATCATATCGGTTCTCATGATTATGTTCATTTTGGCCATGAACATCCGCCTGGTTCTGTGAGAGGTTTTAGAGAATTTAGCCCCCACAATTCTCCTTTGAAGCGGCCCCACTTCTCTATCACGTAGGTGACCTCTTAATTAAGAAAAATCCCGTATTTCCTCGTTCGGACTTCCGACGCATAAGGGTCATTTAAAGCTTAATGCTAATCCTTTTTCCACAACGGGAATCACTGTTTGATCAACAGAATGGGTAGGGTTAGTCCCCACAGTGATCTTACAAGGTTTATATAATTAGGTTGTCCCATTGAACCTAGATCTTGGGTTTTCCTTTATATCTACCTTATTTCTTCTGGGCTTAAGTCCCATTCCTTCTGATGTCTTTTCAACTTGATCTCTATTTAACCCTTTGGTTAGCGAATCCGCAATATTATCTTTTGACTTCACATAGTCAATTAAGATAACTCCAGTTGAGATCAATTGTCTAATGGTATTATGTCGTCGACGTATATGTCTTGACTTACCGTTATATAGAACATTCTTTGCTCTGCCAATTGTTGCTTGATTATCACAATATATACATATTGCAGGCACAGGTTTAGGCCAATTTGGAATATCCTCTAGGAAATTACGTAGCCATTCTGCCTCTTCACTACATTTATCCAGAGCAACAAACTCAGATTCCATTGTAGATCTAGTGATTACAGTTTGTTTCGAAGATTTCCATGAAACTGCTGCACCACCTAGAGTGAAGGCATATCCACTAGTACCTTTTGAGTTATGAATATCAGATATCCAACTTGCATCAGTGTATCCTTCAAGCACAGCTGGATCTCTGGTGTAGTTTAACCCATAGTCACGAGTATACCTTAAGTACCTAAGTACCCTTGCAATTGCTTTCCAGTGTTCAACACCTGGATTACTCGTGAATCGACTCAAAGTACTTATAATATAGGCAATGTCTGGTCTAGTACAACTCATCAAGTACATTAGACTTCCTATTACTCTAGCATATTCTACTTGGGACACACTTTCACCATTATTCTTGGATAGATGCTGACTTGTATCGATTGGTGTTTTGGAAATTCCAAAATCATCTTTACTGAATTTGTCAAGTATCTTGTCCACATAGTGTGACTGACTCAAACTGAGTCCATCTAGCGTCCTTATAATTTTTATCCCTAAAATTACATCAGCAGTCCCATATCCTTCATGTCAAACCTTGAGTTTAACATTGTTTTGGTGGATTTAACCATTTGTTGGTTGCTTCCAACAATGAGTATGTCATCTACATACAAACATAGAATGATGTATCCCTCGTTTGTGGTTTTGATATACACACATTTGTCACACTCATTGATTTTAAATCCATTTGTCATCATGACACTATCAAATTTTTCGTGCCATTGCTTTGGTGCTTTCTTAAGTCCATACAGTGACTTAACAAGTTTGCAAACTTTCCTTTCTTTCCCTGGAACTACAAAACCCTCGGGTTGTTCCATGTATATTTCTTCATCAAGATCTCCATTTAGAAAGACAGTCTTTACATCCATTTGATGGACTTCTAGATTTTGCAATGCAGCAATTACCAAAATCATCTTGATAGAATTTATTCTCGTCACCGGAGAATAAGTATCAAAGTAGTCATAGCCTTCTTGTTTTTTGTAACCTTTTATTACCAATCGGGCCTTGTACTTATCAATTGTTCCATCTGTTTTCATTTTTCTTTTGAAAATCCACTTGGAACCTAAAGGTTTACATCCAGGAGGAAGGTCAACTAGTTCCCAAGTATGATTTTGCAGGATGGAATCAATTTCACTCCTTATGGCTTCCTTCCAAAAAAGGACCTTCAATAGAGCTCACAACTTCTTTATATGTTCGAGGTTCTGCCTCTATCATATAAATTAGAAAATCTGGTCCAAAAGAATTTTCTATCCTTGCCATTTTGCTTCGCCTTGGCTCTACTTGGACTTCATCAGTTTCCTCTTCTTGTTCTCGATCATCCATCGTTTCAGATGTTCGCTTAGAAGAGCTTGGTCCAACCCCATTATCTTTGCAAGGAAATACATGTTCAAAGAATGATGCATTCTTTGATTCCATTATCGTATTCTTGTGAATGTCCGGGTTTTTAGACTCATGTACAAGAAATCGATAGGCATTGTTATTTTGTGCATAATCAATGAAAATACAATCTAATGTTTTTGGACCTATTTTCATTCTTTTTGGCAATGGTGCAATCACCTTAGCCAGACATCCCCACACTTTTAAGTATTTGTATGAAGGTTGTCTACCTTTCCATAATTCATATGGTGTCTTTTGATCTTTCTTTCGGGGAATCTTATTTAAAAGATAATTAGCTGACAAAATAGCTTCACCCCACATGTTCTGCGGTAATCCAGAACTTAATAACATGGCATTCATCATCTCTTTTAAAGTGCGATTTTTCCGTTCTGCCACTCCATTGGATTCAGGAGAATAAGGTGGTGTTACCTCGTGAATGATTCCATTTTGTGCACAAATTTCACTAAATGGTTCTACATATTCACCACCACGATCACTTCTTATCATCTTAATTTTCTTATTAAGTTGATTTTCAACCTCTTGCTTATAGAGAGTAAATTTCTCTATAGCCTCATCTTTGCTTTTTAGCAAGTACACATAACAATACTTTGTACTATCATCAATAAAAGTAATAAAGTATTTGTTACCACCTCTTGTTTGAACAAATTTTAAATCACAAATATCACTGTGAATTAAATCAAGGGGTTCAGTGTCTCTTTCAACTGTTTTGAACGATGACCTGGTTAATTTTGCTTCTACACAAGTTTCACACTTATGTTTTGAATCAATATTGAATGTGGGTATGTGATTCAAGTTAATTAATCTACGCAAAGAATTATAATTAACATGACCTAGTCTACCATGCCATAAATTTGAAGACTCAAGAAGGTAAACAGAAGAAGTACAAGCTTTATTATTATCAATAACATCATTTGGCTTAACAACCATTACATTCATCTTCCACATGCCCTCTTTTACATAACCCTTCCCAATAGGAACACCCGCTTTAGTGAGTACAATTTTCTGAGATTCAAACACCATCTTGAACCCATGTACACTCAGCAGAGTTCCAGATATCAGATTCCTACGAATGTCAGGTACATACAATACATTTTGCAGCTTGACATTTTTTCCAGATGTCATCTTCAAGAACACAGTTCCTTCCCTTTTTATCTCAGAGGTTGCCGAGTTGCCCATGTAGAGCTTCTCTCCATTTTCCAGTGTAGTCAGATCAGAGAATGCTGACTTGTTTGTACATATATGACGAGTAGCTCCAGTGTCGAGCCACCATTCCTTTGGATTCGCATCCACCAGGTTGACTTCAGAGACCACGGCACATAAGTCTAATTCAGCGACCTCTTGGGATATCGCGTCCACCATATAGGTCTCATTGCATTTCTTCTTGTGCAATTTGCACTCAGATGATTTATGTCCCATCTTGCCACAATTAAAGCACTTCCCTTGGAACTTTGGCTTCTTTGCAATTCCACCTTTCGGTCCCAACTTGGGCCCTTGATTGTGCTTAGGATTATTCCCCTTTGAGCCTCTATCATGCTCCATCAAGTTTGCTTTGGCAACATTAGGATTCAAGGTTCGCTTCTCATTACCTTGGTTATCCTCTTCAACACGAAGTCTGAGAATGAGATCTTCAACACTCATTTCCTTTCGCTTGTGCTTCAAATAGTTCTTGAAGTCTTTCCATGCAGGGGGTAGCTTCTCAATAATTGCAACTACTTGGAATGATTCACTCAAAACCATTCCTTCAGCATGGATCCCGTGGATGATCAACTGAAGCTCTTGCACTTGGCTTATCACATTCTTGGAGTCTACCATCTTGAAGTTCAAGAATTGACCAACCAAGAATTTCTTGGCGCCAGCATCTTCAGCCTTATATTTGTGGTCCAAAGAGTTCCACAATTCTTTGGCTGTTTTCTTCACACTGTACACACCATACAGAGTGTCAGATAAGCCATTCAGAAGATAATTCCTACACAGGAATTCAGCGTGCTTCCAAGCGTCAATTGCTTGTTGAGTTTGCACATCTATCTCATCCTCTCCAATAAAGGGAGGATCCTCTTTTAAGAATCTCGCAAGATTCAATGTTGTCAGATAGAAAAGCATTTTCTGCTGCCACGTTTTGAAGTTCACCCTAGTGAACTTATCCGGTTTCTCATTATGGTTCACAGGAACCGTTGAGACCGTTGGTACCGAAACTTGCACAACCTAACCCTTAGATTGTTCCTTGGTGGTTGAAGCTGGAGTTCGAGGAGATCCTCCAATGCTTCCAGTAGCAATGACATCCATATTTTCAGCCATATCTGATTGGTGTTAGACAAAATTTAGTTATTTTATGTTTCAAACAATAGTATATGATAATTTATAAATATGTATTCACTGCCTAAAACAGTACCAAAACTAAAAAAAATGTGCATAAACTAATTGAATTAGAGAGATCCGAATGAGATAATAAAAACATTTATACAATCAGACATGAAAAAAGAAAAAAAAAATTAAACATGAGGCATTAAGAGCATATAGCTGGCCATCAAAATACAAAAATAACATATATAGAATTATATGAATTTTAAGGACGTGAAGACAATTAAAATAAAAAGATTATATTGATCCTATGTAAATAATGTAAAAGGTAAGAATCAAATCAATATATATCATTATAAAATCAGAGAAGGATGACAGAACAATTATTTTTTTTTTTAAAAAAAGAAACTAATTACATCGTATCATAAATTACACATATTTATAGCATAATATAAAAGATATCCTAAAGGAAAAACAGATATGTAGAAAGAAAGTATATAAATACTATAAATCAAACATAAATTGATACAAAAGAATATGTCAAATAATATGTCATAATATATATATTTATATATATATATAGAAGTCACAGAAAACGTAATCATGCATACAAACTTTATATATAAATATATATGATATGAAGTGGTTGAAAACACTGTAATGAAACTGAGATCAATAGTTCACAGTATATATACATATAAATGAAAAAAAAAATTACACCAAAATTTATTTATAACGAAAGAAATATGTCCTTCAACCTGTTGATCTTCTCCAAAATGAATCTACTTTAAGATTGTTAGAATTTAAATAAAGAGAATGAAGAAAATTAACAAACATAATAATATATTATTAATTGAAGAGCAGAAAAAATAAATACAAAATAATAAATTATAAAACTGGTAATTGAAAAGAAAGCCGAAGCATGTAAAACACGCTTTCCTTCAAGCAGATTTGCCCCATCTACCTGATTGGTGTTAGAGGATACGTGAGCAACCACTTTCCAGGATATAACGACTAACGAGTAGAGGAATACACCACTTTCACTACTCCAGCGAACTCGGATTAATACCTTCACTCTATCATCTTAAGACTTACGAAAAACAAAGAAGAAAAAGACAATAGAGCTTTTTAGTGAGTGACTATATTTTTTGGTGTCTCTAGAATGAAAGGTGAAGCCTCCTTTTATAGACTTCATATGAGGTGGAATACCAAGTGTGGACACAAGGGAATTAATGCCAAAAATCCCACAAAATTAGTGATATTGATCAATCACAATCTTTACCATAATTTCTGATATCAATCAGAATATTCACCATTATTACGGTGATTACATCCTTGACCAAATCTGCATTTATTAGCAGCTATCAATGGACCACATTTAAGGCATCAATTTTCCATTCACACATTAACCTAAATTGGCTATTTATTATATATAAAATATAATTTTTCCAACAAAAGTTAACATAAAAAAAAAAAAAAAACCGTTAAAACCAAAAATTTCTGTTATCTACACACTTATTATATAAAAGAGATATATAAGATATATTTTCTTCGTCTTGTTAGTGTTTGGCTCCTACATACAAGAGTCATGAGCAAATTTACATTACACGACTTGTTCTGAGTCTCATGATCATACTCCTTGTAAGCCCTCGATGCTGCATGTGTACATCGATCACATGGTCTATTGTATAAAATGTATATTAGCAGGTGTATCTTCTTCAAGTACTCTAAGATCACTTGGACAATTCATTCTTCCATGGTTATTATTCATGGATTACAAAAGAAAAGCACATGAGATAATCATGTTAGAATTTTGAATAAAAAAGCAATTGGGATTGTTGTCCCACATTGCTTGTGAATAAAATGTTACCTTAGGGAAATTCTATAAATAAGACCCAAGTGTTTTTAGTTTAAAACACACTAAAAACATATAAATTGTAGAACCCAAGTAGTCTAGTTAATTAATTATTTTTTTATTATTGTGAAGTGTTCATAAAGTGTGGTAATTTAAAATAATACTTTTAGTTATGGTATTATTATTATTATGAAACAGCTAATAAGACTCATTTATATATATATATATATATATATATATTTAGAGTAAGAATATAGCTATTTCTCTAAAACGGTTAAAAATAGATATTTTAGGTCTTTGAGTAAAGGTCTACTGATGTTAGTTTAGATAATACGTGTATGGAGTAATGTAACAACCAACATAATTTCTAGTTTATATTTTTTAAGCCAAAAATATTGGAGTTTATGTATAAGATAGTTATGATAAGTCATTAGCTAGATAATAGGAATACTAGTTGAATCAAGTGTTATTCAAATATTTAAATCAAGATGTTGGTCCAAGTTGGTTAAAGGTTCACGGTAGTATTAGTTTTAAGTCAAGAATATTTCATTATGTCAAATCATTGAGAATGAAGTGATTGGTTCATAATAAATGAACAATTTATTTTCTAATATATTATTAGCAAATTATGACTAGATGAACGTAGGTGAAGTCAAGTTGGTTAGGAAATATTCTAGGATGATAATTTGGGGTTTGAATTTAAATATCAAATTGTTAGAGTTGCCTTATCAGAACCTTGTCTATATATAAAGAGTTAGTATTCAAGACATTGAAAGAGCATAAAGAGAGGATTTTGACTAAGCACTATAAAGAGAAGAAACCCAAGTTACAACAAAAAGAAAGGTGTAGTTCTTTCCATTGCTGGGGGGATTTGAGTGATTGTTCAATTGAGGTATGTAGTATTAAGCTTTTAATAGTTTGGATTATTATATTGATAGGGTACTAATAAGATTATTTTTAATGTTAGATTCTTGTAATAGTGGTCAGTTTTCTGAGGTGATATTTTTTTATCATATTCTTGGGGGTTTTTGCTTGCAATCTCTCATGCTCGGTATTTGATCTTATTTGAGGTAAGGAGGTTAGATAGAACTAATCTTTGTTCTATGCGAATCTGGTCTTGCTTGTTGAGTTTGTACAGAGATCACAATTTTTGACCATGTAGGTCCACAGTATTTGACCTTGTAGGTCCACAGTTTTGACCAAGTATGGTTTCAGGGGTATTTTTCCTAACAGAATCAGGATCTCTTGCTTCCTCAACTCATCTATATATACTGCTTGTTGTGTTAGAAATATGTGATATTGTTGTTGATATATTATTGCTTGAAACTTAGTATGCTATAAAGTTTGTGTTATGATTTTAATTTTTATGAAGATAGACTTCTTGTTTGTGTATGCGCGAAGCACTTCCTTACTGAGCTTTAGTTGCTCATTCCTTTCTTTGTCTTTTGTGCAGATAAAAAGTGAAACTTTAGGGCAGGCGCAATAAGTTGAGACTCGATCCAGAAGTGTGTGTATCTTGTGAGGACCATATAATCGATGGGAGATCTCGGACAAGCCAACTTTATTTATTTATTTTCAATAAAGATTATTGTTATGATTATTTTAAGACTATTTGTTTTTTTTTATTGGGATCCCATTTTTTCGAAATTTCTTTTACATTTAATAAATATGGCGACATCTATTGTTTATTTATATATTTTATTTTGAATAGTTTTTATATAAGAAAAAATAAGGGCATTACATAAATATATATATATATATTTATATATTTGTCTCCCTTTGAAGATTAAGATATATATATTTTCAATATTGTTTTTTTCTTTTTAATCTTTAGAGTTTTTAAACATATCCTGGGAAATAGATGTCGAAACCTCGTAGAGGCGGCAAATTTGTTTTAAGGAAATTGTGTGTTCATTATAATATTGTCATTTATATTATAGTTATTTACGTATTGTTATTTATAATTATAATATTGTTATATAAATTATAGTTATTTATATTGTATTATTTATAATTATAATATTTATGTATCTTTAATTTAGTAGATATAGATATAATTATTGTGTTTATCATATTGCGTTATTAAAGTATTATATGCGTTATATGTTTTTCCTACAATCTTAAAACAGATTATTGTTTAAATATAAGATCTTTATTTTTGTTCATTATAATATTGCCATTTATAGTATAGTTATTTATATACTGTTATTTATAATTATAATATTGTTATATATATTATAGTTATTTATATTATATTATTTATAATTCTAATATTTATGTATCTTTAATTTAGTAGATATAGATATAATTATTGTGTTTATCATATTGCATTAATTCAAGTATTATATACATTATATGTTTTTCCTACAATCTTAAAACAGATTATTGTTTAAATATAAGGCCTTTATTTTTGTTCATTATAATATTGTCATTATATTATAGTTATTTATATATTGTTATTTATAATTATAATATTGTTATATATATTATAGTTATTTATATTGTATTATTTATAATTATAATATTTATGTATCTTTAATTTAGTAGATATAGATATAATTATTGTGTTTATCATATTGCGTTAATTCAACTATTATATACGTTATATGTTTTTCCTACAATCTTAAAACAGATTATTGTTTAAATATAATATTTGAATGTTAGATATATTTTATATTATAATGTTTAATATATCTATTAGTAATATTTCTATATCTATATATTGAAAGATATTGTTATTGCGAAAAGTTCGTTTGAACTTAAATCTCAATAGAGAAGTTCTGGGAACTGAATATTTTCAAAGATACTAGACTGCCGAGGCAGGGGCTAGACCCTTCTAGTATTCTTTGGAAATTATCCAGAAGAGATATTGGAGGCTGGATAAATACTTAATAGAAATATTCTACGAGAGGCTAGACCACGAATGGTTGCGTTTTTTACCCTTCCAGCTAACCTAAGAATTTTCTTTAAGTTTGATCTAATAAATCTATCAGCCATGGTGTATGAGATAAACCTAGTCAATTCCAACCCAATGGAGTGGTGGATTGATACTAGTGCCACTCGGCATGTATGCTCAGACAAGAGTATGTTCAAATATTTTGAATAGGTAGATAATGACGAGAAGATTCTCATGGGAAATTCTGCCACATCTAAAATTGCAAGTCAAGGACGTGTGATCCTAAAAATGACTTCTGGAAAGGAGCTGACTCTGAACAACGTACTATACGTACCAGACATTCGGAAAAACCTAGTGTCTGGTTCACTGTTGAACAAACATGGATTCTGAATTGTATTTGAGTCAAACAAAGTTGTTTTGTCCAAAAGTGGAATGTATGTGGGAAGGGGTTGTGTAACTGATGGGTTGTTTAAACTCAGTGTAATGGCTGTTAAATCAATTATCAATAAAGTTAATAACTATTCTACTTACTTGCTTGAGTCTTCCAATGTTTGGCATGGTAGACTAGGACATGTTAATTATGATACTCTACGGAGATTAGTTAACTTGAATCACATACCAATATTCCACATTGATTCAAATCATAAGTGTGAAACCTGTGTTGAGGCAAAACTAACAAGGTCTTGCTTCAAAACGATTGAAAGGAATAATGAATCCCTAAATTTAATCCATAGCAATGTATGTGATTTAAAATTTGTTCAAACAAGGGGAGGCAATAAATATTTTATTACTTTTGTCGATGATAGCACGAAATATTGCTGTGTATTTGCTAAAAAGCAAAGATGAGACTATAGAGAAATTTGTTCTCTATAAGACCGAAGTTGAGAATCAACTTAACAAAAAAATTAAGATGTTGAGAAGTGATTGAGGTGGTGAGTATGAATCACCATTTCGTGAATTCTGTGCTAAACATGGAATCATCAATGAAACCACTGCACCTTATTCACCTCAGCAAAATGGTGTTGCTGAACGAAAAAATTGTACATTGAAAGAGATGATGAATGCGATGTTGATTAGTTTTGGATTGCCGCAGAACATGTGGGGAGAAGCTATCTTATCAGCTAATCATCTTTTAAATAAGATACCCAAAAAGAAAGAAGATAAGGCCCCTTATGAGTTATGGAAAGGAACGAAACCTTCCTTCAAATACTTAAGAGTGTGGGGGTGTCTTGCCAAAGTGGCTGTACCTTTACCAAAAATGGTAAAAATAGGTCTAAAAACTATTGATTGCATTTTCATTAGTTATGCACATAATAGTAGTGCGTATCGATTTTTGGTGTATGAGTCTAAAATATCTGACATACACAAAAACACAATAATGGAATCTAGAAATGCGTCGTTCTTTGAACACGTATTTCCTTGTAGATCAAAAGAAGATTCAAGTTCGTTAAAACGAACACATGAGACTATTGGTGAAAATAATCAAGATCAAAATCAAGAGTGTGAGGATGAACCTAGACGTAGCAAAATAATTAGAACAGAAAAGTCTTTTGGTCTAGATTTTCTGACCTATTTGCTAGAAGGTGAACCTCAAAGCTTTGATGAAGCTGTGAACTCCACTGAAGGCTCTTTATGGAAAGATGTTATTAATAGTGAGATTGAATCCATACTTCAAAATCACACTTGGGAGTTAGTAGATCTTCCTCCAGGATGTAAACCTTTAGGGGCCAAATGGATTTTCAAAAGGAAAATGAAATGTGATGGTTCAATTGATAAGTATAAGGCACGACTTGTAATTAAAGGTTATAAGCAGCGAGAAGGCCTTGATTACTTTGACACTTATTCTCCTGTGACGAGAATAAATTCCATTAGGATGATACTTGCTATTGCTGCGTTACGCAATCTTGAAGTACATTAAATGGATGTGAAAACTGCTTTTCTAAATGGGGATTTAAATGAAGAAATTTATATGGAACAGCCTGAGGGTTTTTCCTCCCCAGGAAAAGAAAGAAAAGTATGTAAATTGGTGAAATCTTTATATGGTTTAAAGCAAGCACCAAAACAATGGCATGAGAAATTTGACCAAATTATGTTGGCAAATGGCTTCAAAATCAATGAATGCGATAAATGTATTTATGTTAAAGAAACAGATAATGACTATGTCATTTTGTGTCTTTACGTAGATGACATGCTCATTGTTGGAAGCAGTGATAAGATGATCAAATCTATCAAGAGTATGTTGAACCTGAAATTTGACATGAAAGATATGGGTCTAGCAGATGTCATTTTGGGGATTCAAATCTCAAGGAAATCTGATAAGATCATTCTAAGTCAGTCATATTATGTGGACAAAATTCTTGAGAAATTCAACAAAGAAGATTCTGGTGTATCCAGAACCCCTGTAGATTCGAGTCTACATTTGTTCAAGAACAAAGGGGAGAGTGTCTCTCAAGTAGAGCACTCTAGAATAATTGGAAGTCTAATGTACTTAATGAGTTGTACAAGACCTGATATAGCCTACGCAGTTAGTAAACTGAGTAGATACACGAGCAATCTAGGGTCTGACCACTGGAAAGGAATAACAAGAGTACTTAGGTACTTGCGATTTACTCGTAGTTATGGGCTGTACTATACTAAATATCCAGCAGTGCTTGAAGGGTATTGTGATGCTAATTGGATATCTGATATGAAAGATTCAAAATCTACGAGTGGATATGTGTTCACACTTGGTGGTGCAGCTGTATCATGGAAATCTTCTAAACAAACGGTAATAGTTAGATCCATGATGGTATCTGAGTTTATTGCCTTAGACAAGTGTGGCGAAGAAGTTGAATGGTTTCGTCAATTTTTAGAAGATATTCCAAAATGGCCTAAACCAGTGCCAGCTATTGGCATACATTGCAATATTCAATCTGCAATTGGTGTATAATGGTAAGTCTAGACATATACGTCGTAGACACAATGCCATTAGATAACTACTCTCAACTGGAGTTATCTCTATTGACTATGTGAAGTCAAAGGATAATATTGCGGATCTGCTAACCAAATGGTTAAATAGAGAGTTGGTTGAAAAATCATCGAGGGGAATGGATCTAAAGCCCATGAATGAATAAAATCAATACAGTAGACACCCCACCTAGTTGATTGGAGATCCCAAGATCTAGGTTCAAAGGGACAACTAAAATTGTAAAGATTATGTTGGATCACTGTGGGGGTTATCCTCATTGTCCATTCCTATGATGAAACAGTGATAACCGTAAGGAAAAGGTTAAACTATGCTTTTAATGATTTCTTATGCGTCGAAATGTCGAGCAGAGTAATACGGGTTACTCTTAATTAAGAAAATCACCTATGTGAGGGAGAAGATGGGCCGCTTCTATAGGGATTGAATAAGGGCTCAATTCCTAGAATATCTCTTGCAGAACCAGGGAAATGTTCAGGGCCAAAACAAACATAATCTTGAGAACCAATATATGTCAGGAAAGATTCCTGTGTGTGGTATATCATCGTTTACACGAACGGCAGAACAGTTCAAAGACATCGCGTCTACTAATCAGCCAGTAAAGTAAATATACTTACACAAGGGAAGGTTCAAAGGGTAACACCTACCTATCCTATGCGGGTTTCTAACGTTGAACTTTATCACCTAGGTCTAATTCCTTTTGTTATTTTTCCTTGAGTCAGTTTTTCATTCATGTGGGGGATTGTTAGAATTTTGAATGAAAAAGCAATTGGGATTGTTGTCCCACATTGCTTGTGAATAAAATTTTGTCTTAGGGAAATTCTATAAATAAGACCTAAGTGGTCTTAGTTTAAAACACACGAAAAACATATAAATATATAGGACAATTCTTCTACAGGGGCTTCACTTTAAGCCATACCGGTAGGGCTCTCAGTGTTTATCGACCCGTGAACAGTTTTCGGCGCGATTTTTTTTATGACCGTGTATATTGTAACTATTTAGAGCATCCTACAAATTTTCAGAAAATTCTGAATAATTTACAGTACCGAAAACTAGGTTCAAACATGTTGATTTTCACGCGCATAAAAAAATTTAGTCACGAGTGCAACAACATGTTTGAACCAAATTTTTGGTACCGTAAACTATTTGGAATTTTCTGAAAATCGCACTGATACTCTAAATAGCTACAATATACACACTCATAAAAAAAATTCGCGCCGAAAACTGTTCAAAAGGTCGAGAACACTGAGAACCCCACCGGTAGGGCTTAAAGTGAAGATTAAGATATATATATTTTCAATATTGTTTTTTTCTTTTTACTCTTTAGAGTTTTTAAACTTTTTGTAGTGTGATAGAGTTCGGACATATTTGGTTAGGCAAAGTAATTGAGTTACTTGTCGTTTACCGTTGTATCCTGGGAGATAGACGTCGAAACCTCATAGAGGCGTCGAATCTGTTTTAAGGAAACTTACAGAGGCATTGGCTTTTATTTTTGTTCATTATAATATTGTCATTTATATTATAGTTATTTATATATTGTTATTTATAATTATAATATTGTTATTTATAAGTATGATATTGGTATATATATTATAGTTATTTATATTGTATTATTTATAATTATAATATTTATGTGTAGTAGATATAAATATAATTATTGTGTTTTTCATATTATATACGTTATATGTTTTTCCTACAAATCAAAGTCAAAGTATCTATACCTGTCTATTCATGGATTGAAACCAACTTTCATTCTCATATAATGTTAAACTGCTAGGAACTTGTGTTTCCCAATTTTCCCAGCATTTCCCGTATGAGAACCAGAGAAATTTAAGCTTGGGGTAAAGAGCTTGATGATCTTCAGCTTGGTCTTCCATTATTCCTAGCAATTCAGGGCCAATCTTTTTGGCATCGAATATTCTTTGGCAATCTCCTAAAGTCTCATATCATATTCCCCTTTTGTCAAATATTTGATGAAGTCGTGTAATATATTGTGCATCTTACATGCCACATTCTTCTTCTGAATTTAGATAACCTTCTGACATCCACAATTCAATCTGTTGTCTCTTCTCAATCAAATAATCTTTTGGATATATGGAACAATGCAACAGACATCTTTTCTCTAAAGAAAATAAGTCAAGACAACCTAAAAGCAATGGACCAAAGAGATATTGTTCAACTTCAGGAACATTTAACTTCCACAGTTGACTATGCAAAACATCTTCCCATTCTTGTCTGCTTTTTTAAAAAAAAATGCATAAGACTACCTAAAGTCTTTGGCAGCCAGAGGTAACCCTTTGCATTTTTTCACAATTTGCATAGAAATATCTCTTAATTCTTCAACTTCTTCATCGTTTCTACCATGAAAAGCACGTCTTTCAAATATTAATCGACAATCATTCTGACTTAATTCTTTTAACTTAATGGTGGGAGAAGAGAAGTACTGGCTCCCATCATATGTGCTACACTCTCCTTCCTTTCTTGTGGTAGCCAAAACTTTACTTCTTACAGAATCAAATTTCTTCAAAAGCATCTCTAATGGTTCCCACTTGCTGTAATCCTCATTCCATACATCGTCTAGAACAAGAAGAAATCGACCTTTACCTAGGCGAATGGAAATCCAATTAAACGCTGCTTCTAAGCTCTGAAATGTTGGTGGCTTGTATATTGGGTTTCCCTGAAATCATCTTTTCCTTGGATTTGAGTTTGATAATCTATATGCAGGATTTCAGTAATTGCTGACACAATATTGAGTGGACTAAAAGACTCAGAAACACATACCCAAATTCTTTTAGGAAAGTGATTCTTAATGGCCTCATTACTGAATACCAACTGTGCCAGAGTAGTCTTGCCAAGTCCCATTCCCACAACAGAGATGACCTCTAGTAGTCCCTGGCCAATGCCATGACTTCTCTCAGACACTAACACATCTAACAACGGAGGTAGTTTCTAATCTTCCCACAACTTGTATGTCACAAGCACCACCTCTCATTATATTTTATATTAGTCCTAGCTGGCCTATTTGATCAAACTGTTTTTGTTACTTTTTCATCAAGTTGTTCAATTTTTAGAGCGATCTCTCGATGAGTAATGAGCTGATTCACTTGGGAAAAACAAAAACAAGTAGAGGGCATGAAGAAACTAACCGAATTTCGCTTTCGAAATTCTGTCTCAATTTGGGTTCTGAGAATGAGAGCGTTCCATCTCTCGAGCACTTTACCCATCTTTCGAGCATCATCTTCAAGCATCCCCAGCCAAACTTTGACACTTTCGCTATTGGTAGTCCATCTTTTGTTCTCAGCATCATGGAGTACAGCTCGAATGGACCTCAGATTTCTTTTCAAATTTTCCATCCTTTGTTGAACATTGTTGAGCAAACTCACTTCAGATATCATCTTTTTCAAGAGGAAGAGAACCCAACAGATTTACAACTACAGAAATCACAGCTTCGGCCATAGTTAAGAGGGAGCATAGTTCTAATTTTCTGAATAATGCAAAGAATCAGAGAGCATAGATTTGATTAAATCTAATAAGATGCAATTAGCTAGTCGAACTAATCTATGGTTTGGTTTGTACTTTTCTCCGTCGATAACAACCTTGACGATCCTGTTGCTTTCACTACAACTGGCATTCACTAAGAGCCTTACTTAAAACCATTTTTTTTGCTTGCTTATTATGTATTGGTAGATAGAAACATGAGCATAGTAAATAAATAGAATAACAAGGCCAGAATAATGACAATGAATACACAAACACGGCAATTCATTAAAAACACACACACACAATATGAATTTATACAATACTAAATTTGGCTTTAAACTGAATTCGTATTAATTATTTGTACTCTATTGAATGTTAATTTTTTTACAAAATAAATTAAAATTAACAATTTCACATTATATCATATTTAAAAATGATGAGAGACAAATGATAAGAGAATAATGGGTGAGAAAAAAAATAATGTGAAAGAAAATGACGAATGATATTGTATTTAATTAATAAAATACGAAATTCATATGCAGGGCACCAAACATACCCTAAAGTAATTAACTTAAAATATCAAAGTACCTAAGATTAGGAACGACAATACCAGTAAAAACAACAACAAAAATGACACGCACAGGAAACGCAACGAGCCTCATCAAACATTATATGCAACTTCATTACTTTAGCAATCTGTACATGTATAAAGCCCAGGGCCAAAAATAATTGTGCTTGAATAAACCCTCACTAACTCTTCCAAACCAGATGAATACATTCGATTTGTGTTGAATTAACTAATGCTACCATCGACCTCATCTTTGACATGAGAAAGAAGAATGAATGGTGTAAATATACATATATAGCCTGAGAAAAACCAAAATTGCAGGCATGAAGTGCTACTGCTATCTAAGTACACACATCCTCACAGATTTTATTCTGCCTGCAAGAAACGTTTTCTTGTTTGTTTTGCTCCCACAAAGAGTCATGAAAAAAATATTCACCTGTTTTCTTCACCACCGGATGCATACGATTCCAACTCATCGTGACCGTGCTTCGTAAAAAGGACTCGATGTCACCAACCCCCATTTCATTTGTCATTCTCTCCACTGCTGGATGCTTAAAGCTGAAAAGTGCCCAACTCTTGACCATGCCTTGTAAGAAGTACTTTCCGTTCGCCAACCCATTGTAACCGGTAAGAAAGGTCGACATTATGAATCAACAGTTTCAAATTATCCGGATGACTTGAAACCTTTGGATCGTCCTGCAAAAAGGGATTATATATAGCTGTTTTTATCAAGAGGTTAATTGGAAAATTTCACCTATGGCCACTACAGGCAGATGGAATCAATTAGGGGGACATTGGAAGATAGTCTTTAGAGATAGAGGAATGGTGTCATTTAAATAAATTTATTTTGACAATACTATAAAACTTTTAAAGTAGATGTTATAACAGTAGATTGTAATAGCAGAACTTAAGGTCATAAGATGGACTACCTGAAAATCTACTTGTCTGTCATGTCCCATTACGCTTGCCATTATGCTTGACCTAGAAGAATTAGGTGAGAATCCCTCCCACGGTGGGACAAAGATCAATTTGGTACACTGGACGGGGACTAGGTTCCAACTCAGTTTCTCCCACCAAACTGATCCCAGAGACCACCATCTGATCATCAATCCATGTTCAGAAAAAGCCACCAGTCCCTACATTAATTAAGAGATAAGTAAAGATAGAAAGACAACTTTGAAGTAAGATACACTCAGCTAATTTAACATAAAAGTTTAAAGGATCTTACAAATTTCATACACCAGTAGAAAATAGATAATATAGAATGAAACTTTTCAGCATATAACAGTGAACTAAAACAAATAAAATGCAAAATTAGAAATCAAGCAACAATATTAACCGGCAAGACAGTAAAAAAAGGCACAAGTGTTCCCTTTGCAACTGAAATTTGATAATAGTATGAAATAATTACATGCAAAATGTAACAAGAGCAAACTAGTAAACTAAGAAGTTGATGACCAATCAAGAACCAGTATTACACTAAAGTATGGGAATCTAACAAGCTATACCTCTCCATCAGGCGAAAAACTCAAGGCTGAAATGGCAGTGGCTACAACTGTTTCTGATCCCCCTGCTGCTGCAAGCAAAGTTGGAAGTCCAGGAGGTCCACTTGCATCTAGAACCTTTATCTTCATGACACTTAAGTGTACAATGAAGACACCGAGCGAAAAAGTCAGTTGACCAAACAACAATGATTCAATTTTGCTTGTATATGTCGGCAAGGTTAGGAAGAGAAAAATTCTCAATCAAGAGGCACGTTGAGATTATTAACATTACAAAGTAAGAAATCAAATTTTGCAGCATATTCCTTCTCAATTTTCCCTGCATTAGTTGTGTCACCTTACAACCTTTTTTTTTTACCCCACAGTAATATATGTTTTTTTATCCACACATATATACATCATTGATGTAGTCAAATTAAAATATATACATATATATAATTATAAAAGGTGTTACAGTACATAATTATAAGGTCATGAATTCCTAAACAATGAGTGTTGTTATCTTTTAAAACCAGTTTGGTACCTCTGAATTAAAATCTATTTTAAAAAGAAGTCAAAATCTTGTAGGGTTTGTTGAATACCTCTGCAAGTCATAGACACGAATGCTAGCACTTTTGATCTCTCCAATAACATCACCTACAGCCAATCTGGTCCATGTGTCATTTATAGCCACCATGGGGAATGCATGCACAACTTCCTTTAGTGCAGTCATTGAACTTTGAATGCAAGTTTTACGCATAACTGAATTACTAGGGTCCATGGTTTGTAAAATAAAGTTAACAACCTGCACATTCGTCCAATTGTCAAATAGGGTTTGATGTTGAGATGTTCTAGTTCAGAAATTCTGGGACAGAAACGCTGATATGCAACAAGAATAATTAATTATTCGTTAACACCAACAAGAAAGAGTTGAGAACAATTATTGCTGAGCTATAAAACATCTACATAGCATGTGAAGATAAAAAAACAAGGCAACTAATTAAAAGAAAAGAGAATGATCATGATGGAACATCTAATATGGAGATACAGACATCAGATAGGGTTTCATAATTTAAGTCACAGAAATTTAACAATTATCTACGAAACATTGATTATACCAAAGATCCACCTATATGCAGATTCCTTCACTACCCTCTTCCTATTAGTTTCCCATTGTAATTCAGGTTACACCAAATGGTAGTCAAGCTTCTAAAGGGCTTGTCCCGGATCCAAAGTAAGAAAACAACATGTATTTAATTATTTTAATATATGAGAACAATGTTGAAAATATCTGCCAAAGAAAAGCAACTTCAATTGTAGGAAATCTAATAGAAGTGTGACAAACACTAGTTCCTCCAAAAATGTAATATTATAAATATAGTAGTTAGTTACTTCTACACTAAAATCCAAAACCAGACAGACCGAAGTGCCAATTTATTGGATTAATCGTGACAAAATTGTGCTCCATAGGACAATTTAAAAAATGAGTTTATTTATTTAGTTTCAAACCTTGATACAAAATTTTAATGATCCTGCATTTAAGAAATCATCTGTCTCTGCATTCTAACTTAAATTGACAAGGGAAGTATATTTGCCAATAAATATGGTAGTACAAACCTTATCAAGGTGTTGAGCTAGTTTTCTTGGAGAACTACGCATAACCCTGATGAGGGTCATGAGAGATACTAGATGAACTGAAGAATCAGATGCAGTCGACCAAATTTGACTTTCTATAACACTTAAGTAAGCTGGTACATCAGCCATAGCCAAACTAGGAAGGAGAATCCCAACCAAAGTCTCACGGATGGCATTTGGTAAAGCTGACTTTTGTGCAGCTAAGCTAGCTGATGGACCGCTCACACATTCTATCTGGAAGAAAATATCTCCAATCAACCGAGGTATTTCAGAACTAATGCAGGGTTGCCATGTGCTCTCCATACCTTCAGCAAGGAGCTCAGCTGCTGTGCAGCTGTATTTGTCATTCATGGCCATCACCAGCTTCATTAGTGGATGAACCACCAGCTTGGCAAGACAAGGCTTTACAAGACTTGGATACCAAATAGCCAATGCTGCTGCTACAATAATATGAGACGTCATTGCATCTTGGCTTGTTCCCCCAACACAAGAAATCCAATCCTGCATTTCAAACGATTCTAGCCATGCCAATATGTTAGATTGCTCTGCCTCACTTATCGCCTGTGTGTCCATCACTTGGTCTGTACACAATTTATTATCAGGTGTTTCTTCTGCTTGTACATTTGAATTTCCATCTTCTCTAGGATTTGTTAGACCATTCATTTTTGCACGATTAGTTGCCTTCGGACTGCATAAGGGAAGTGGAATTGCCCGTGAAGCAGCGCAGTGGAATAAAGTACGTGCAGCCATACGTACGTGCTCACTTTCATCTTGCCAGAAACTCACCAAAAGCTGGAGAGAGTGAGGGGATAAAAAGCACATGAGATAATCAAAGTATCTGTTAATTGACAAACTGTAGAAGTTCAAACTTCCATCTGCTAGTCATGCCATAATATCTCAAGAGCTTTGATAATTCACAAGTATTGACTTTGTAGCTATAAATATATATATGTATATATATATATAAATTAGCTTCACCACTAGTATTAAGTTTACACGTTAATGGTTACATAGTTAATACAAGAAAGCAGCACATTGAGCAATTCAGAGCTAGCTGCCTCTCATTTCATGGATAGTAGACTACATTAGGCAAAACTCAAGGCCAAAATAATAAAGAAAACGTAAGAATATGAAGCTACCTGAAGTAAGGGTGGCTTTATATCTGGAAATTTGTCAGCAAAACTTCTAGTGTAGAATGCTGCTAAAGCACTGCATAACATGCCAATCAAAGTTATAACATGCACATGTGTAAACAGTTACAGCTCGTCTACATGTTTATCAAAAAAGTATCATACATGATATTTTCAATTCACATGTATGAAACTAGCAACCACCTGCTGGCAGATGAAGTGGAATGTGACAAGCTTATCAATCGTTGGGCGAGAGATACCATTGTCAAGGACCTCATTGCACAAAACTCAGAAGATGATTTCCAAAGCTGAAATTTCATTTTCAGCATCAGGAAAACAATATGAAACCAAAGAATAATTTATGTTTGAAAATTCAATCAAAGTACCTCAAAAACTGCACTCAGATCAGGAAATGTCAATGTTAAAGATCCCCTGTCACCTTGTAAACCAGAAGCCACAATAAATTTATCTGGTCTCTCCAGCTTCATGTCGGTAAGAAGCAAATAATCAAGCTTAGGATCCACATCCCACAAGTGCAAAAATGACAAGCTAAATCGAACTAAGCATTCTTCAAGTGACCTAGTCCAATCAAGCTCATTTGTAACATCATTTGATGTTTCATCTGTGTCAGAACCATGTTTCGAACTTATATGGTGAGGACTTGATGTCTCAGCTACTTGCTCCCTCACCTTGTTATTCTTGGGCGTTCCGTTTCCATTTTTTATGGAGTCATGCTTCTGATAATTAAACATTAATGATGCAAGGTCAAAACTTAGAGTCGCAATTCCAGGGAAAGGACAAGAGCAATTTACAGCATACTTGTTACTGTGAATAATAAATGGTTTGCTTTTTCCAGCACGTCCTTTACCAGCATGTGCTCGAGAAGTATTCCGCTCAACTATACTTTTAGGTGAAGCCACCAATGTTTCTAGCTTATTCAAATGAGGGTTGGAAGAGCTTCCATCTTCAATTATTGGAAGAAGTAAGGAGGAAACTGAGGTATTTTCATTAAGTATGGTGCCAGCAATACCCTTGCTTATACCCTTACAAAAATATTCAAACGCTGAGTGTGATGCTGTCCCATGAATGACCCGCTCTCGAGCACCCGTCTTTACATCCCAGAGATATAAAATGTCATTGGCATCAGAAGTTCCAAAATTATTTGGGGTCAGACATGCAATATAACCTCTTGCACCATCCCATACAACTTTTGCAGGATAGTTGGGATGTCCAGGAAACATTCTCTCCACTCTCAATGTCTGAAAAGAAACAAGAGCAACACATAAGTCTTCCCCAACTGAGAGAAAGCAATTACTCCAAGGATACTCGGTGTTAATTGAGGGAAGAATTATTTGGCGCACTGGAGCCACATGATGATGCATTATGGAAATGACATTTCCAGTGTCAAGATCCCATATGCGAACTGTGCAATCCATACTTCCAGACACTAAAACCTTATTGAAACTTGATCCTTTGACATCACCAATCATATGATGAGCAGCCAAACATAGTACAGCACCAGTGTGCCCATAAAAGTTTTGTCTGGACAAATGGGAAGTAACTGCATGATGTGGACTCCCACCATGAAAATCTAGCCCATCAAGCAAATCAAATCGCACAACTTGTATTTTTCCACTAACAAATCCGTATACAATAGCATAAGGAGCAAAGGATGTCTCAGCAATAACCATGGAAGAAGACACAACATGTTGCTTACTAGCAGCATTATGACTACCCTCTTCTAAATCTGTATTGTTTACCTTTTTTCTGCTTTGAACAGCATATTGCCTAGAGTCTAGTTCAGTCTCAATTCCATTAGAATCCTCGGTCTCACAAATTGAATTAGAAGACCTAGTCCAATCAATAAAAGAAGAACCTTGTCCATGAATTCTAAAACTAAAGGACATATTTCCATTCTCATCATGCTTTCGACATGGTGAATATATTGTAACATACGGTTTCCAATGTAAAGGTTCTTCAGCATTAACACCAACTGATTCAATGCGAAGAATATAATGGTTCAATTGAATGAAGGAAGTTGATAGTTTCATATCTTGGGAACGAGAAGTGAATGGTATCTCATAGAGAGGCTTAAATGTAAAGACATCTTTTAAATATGTAATCAAGTACACTATCGAACCACCTCTATTATTCCAAACAGCAAACTCCTTTTCATATATTTCATAGGGTTCTTCAATATTCAACATATTGTTATCATCTTCCCTTTTCAGAAACATACATCCTGCAATATGCGATGTAGAATCACCATCTTCACAAAGGAAATTGTCAATAAAAGAGATCTCTCCAATTGTAGTACCTCTGTCCAATAGTTTAAATATGCATTGACTTTTTAGAACAAAAGCAATAATGTTCCTACAAATTTTCATCGACATGATCAGTCCCCCTTCACTTATCCCATCTGCCCAAACATTCATTTCCAGTTGAGAAGAACTCTTTGGCAAACCAGCATCACGCTCTTTCTCTTCTTGAAGGTCCTTTTCTATTGGCAACATCTGCAGTCGGCCAAATGAATCAGACAATAGCACAGAGTGCTTTTCCTCTTCCTTGTTTAATGAAACTACAGCCATAAATTTCAACGACCCAATGGATAAATTCCCATGAAAAACAGTTTGCACAATGGTAAGAGTATATGTATCAACAATAACCACAGTACACTTAGGGCCTTTCTTATTCTGAGACTCACTATCCGCTGAAACATCCCCCAACCCAGCAGAATCAACAGAGTTATGATCCAACAAATGGACCGCATCAGTGAAACAGCAGGAAATACATACATACTGCGGCTTAGAGTCCAATGTCCTCACTATGGATGGACTTCCCACCCAAGGAGGCAACTTCCTTCTCCGCCTGCAATGTCCACTACCTCTGCTCCAAACGCACAATACACCATCAGAACATGCACTGATTAAGGCACCACCACCATAAGTATCACTACTAGAATTGGCTGTTGAATTATTCGACAAATATTTATGGCCAGCATTTCCCGAAACTACAACAGGATTGCAAATGTCAAGTTCTGCTATTGGTGCAGCATGACCACACAACATAGCTGTTGGTTTAAACTCCTGTTCAAATGAGTTCTAATTACACAAATGCAAATTCCATACATGAAAGTAGCAAAGAAAAACTTATTTTTCTTGAACATAAATTAACGAAATCTTACCAAAATATTCATTCTATCATAAAAAATGTAGGTCGACAAAGAATTATACAATAACCAATTGCTCAAAATCATAATAAGTAGATCAATAACAGAGTCTTAACTTCCATATTAGCATACTAATTCTTGTTCTCAAGCACTGGCTATGGATAAGTGATGTGGAGAAAATAGTTTCTGCTATAATCAGCTAACAGTTCTAGCAGCTTTGATGTTTCTATAAATAGTTCATAACGAGTTCGAGAGCGAGTTAGAATTACCGGATTGGAATCGTCGGAGGAGAGGCTCCACCAGATGATGGAGCCATCAGATCCGCCGGTGTAGAGTGTCGGAGGATGATTCAGCACGGCGGTTGCCGTGACTTGGTGAGATGGAACCGTGTCCGACCATATGCAAGCTACGGATCGGCACCTCATGACTCAGTGAGTCGAAGCGAAACGGGATCACATGAGAGATGGTCACTGAAACTGGTTGAGAAAGAGCGAAGTTCAATTTTGGCTACGTCGTCGTCGACCTTCCCGCTTCTAAATGGGCTTGTGGGCTAGAAATCCTGGACTTGGGCCGTCTAATAAGCCCATTAATCATTATGGGCTTGGGCCATGAATCGAGTAGAGCGAGTGGTGACTCAGTCACATTCCCTCCAAATCCCATTTGGTCTTATCTTCGCTCTCAAGGCAACCTTGTCTCCATTCGTAACCCCCCATTACCCGTTTCTTTCTCCTACCTGGTTCGCTTACTAGGTTACTCGAAGAATATCTGAGCAGTGACAATGGCGACTAACCTTGCAGAAAAGGCTAGAGAAGCATTCGTTGACGACAATTTTGAACTCGCTGTTGATCTTTATAATCAGTCCATTAAATTATGCCCTGAAAATGCAGATCTTTTTGCTGAGCGTGCTCAGGCTAATATCAAGCTCAGCAACTTCACCGGTACTCTCATCTCCCAAAAACAAAAAAAGATGGCGCCTTGCTTTTAAGAATGGCGGTTTTTTTTTTCAATAAAAGAGAAAATTTAGCAAAGAGTTTAAGTTGTTATCAGTTGATAGAGATGACGATGACGAATAGATTCGTATACATATATATATAATATAAGTTTTTTATGTATTTGTGTTTATATTTATATACTCTGGGGATTGGAAGTTCTTTTGAGTATTCGGAGTATTCATTAATGTGCTGAGGTTTTTGGCTACTACATTGCTTTTTTATTTTAACTTTTTGAGTAATGAATTTTTCAAACAGAAGCTGTTGGGGACGCTAATAAAGCAATTGAACTGGACCGGTCAATAGTTAAAGCTTACCTTCGTAAAGGGTCTGTATGCTTTTCAACATTAAATTGTTATTGTTTGGTAAAGATATGCATTTGGGAAAAAGGGATTTACATATTACATTGTTTGGACTTTGTACTAACTCATAAGCCTGGACTTGGTATTTCTGATTTGTTTAATGAATTTTCGTCTTGATTCTGGAAGCTGCCATGTGCATTTGAGCAATACTATTTGTGAAACTTGATTTATGAAGTTAATTACTTTGGTAGGTGCATCATGATCGTGTTTTTATGTAAATTTCTCTGGTTCAGTATTCAACTGTATTAACCTTTCACTTACCAGCTTTCTTTTTTTTCCTTGTTTAAGACTTTTAACCCTGCACCACTCTTACACACTCACCCACCCAAGCACTTGAGCTAGTGGTAATGCTTTCTTATTAAGGATGTGTCTTGGTGATGTTCAAACCTTATTGTCTACAAAAAAGTGTTCATTTGTTTCATTGACTTGGGAAGGCCTTGCTTCTTAATGCAGCATTGCATGCTTGAAACTTGAAGAATATCATACTGCCAAGGCAGCACTTGAAGTTGGTGCCTCCTTGGCCCAAAGTGATTCAAGATTCACCAAATTGATCATTGAATGCGATCAGCGAATTGCAGGTACTATAGCTGTTAGAATTACCTCTGCAGCCGTCATTTCAGTTCACTTGCGATCATTTGAATGCTGATTTTGGATTCTTTGCTTAATCCTTAGATGTCATTCAGAGTGCACAGGTTGTATCCTTTTGGCTTGGAACATCCATTCCGTCTTGGTTTCTGTTATATTATAAAAATTGCACTATAAAATTGTGAACTAAAGTACAATGATTATTGATATGCCTTCCATATGTGTGGCATGTTTCTCTTTCTATCATCAAATTAAACATTGTAAATTGCTCACATTCTGGGTTTACATGATAACAATGAATAGTTGTAGATTCTTAGACTTTGGAAAATGACTATTTGCACTTTTTTGAGTTTTCCTTCTACTTCTTGTGTTGTATTGATGATGAATTTTGGATGTTTTGCAGAGGAATCCATGGTTCTAAATAAACATTCAACACCAAATGGGCAAGCAAGTACTGCACATGTGTCTGTTGAATCTTTGGCAGATTCTAAAGAAGGGAGTAGTTTACTGAATCAGATTGACATGACTTCAAAGCCAAAATACAGGTTATTGCCACATTCTCTGCTTATCTTACCACTTTCCTTTTGGTTCACTCAAGTCTTAAACAAATCAGTTAAGCTTGGAATTTCGATTAACTGAATAAAATGTTATACTACCTATTCCCATTTTAGCTCAATAAATAATGCTTTGATTGCTAAAATGTTATGATTTCAAGGAAAATATTGATGTTGTAATATGTACTTATTAAAAATTGCACATGGCAGCTTCTACAAACAGACTAGATTCAATTTGTTGAAGTACATTGAATCCGACATGGAGGTATAGCGAGAGAGATGAACAATGAAAGAGAATACCTTCTTTTTCTTATTGATTAACTAAGCTGAAAGTCTACAGCTATATACAATCGGGGACTACTGCAAAAATATAAAAGGAAATGTCTAAATCATAATAAATGAAGTAAGTGAAATTACAAAACAAGAAACACACATAACTTAGAATTAAGTAATAACTACCCAATCCTCTAAAGGAAATAAAATAAGACACGGTTATAGTTACATGTGACTACAACTGTAAGCCCAATCTTTCCACATCCTCTTAAGGAAATATAAGAAGACACGGTTATGGTTACAATTGTGACTACAGCTGTAAATCCGATCTTTCAACACCTCTCCTGACGCTGAGTTGTAAATACCAATCATACCTAGTTTAGATTTCAAATCTTGAAAATTTATCGTTGGAAGAGCATGGTGAGAATATCCGTTGTTTGAGAGGCAGTTGGAACATGTACCAATGAGATTATTCTTTCTTCTCTCTTATAAAATTTCTGTGAATTTTTACTTGTTTTGTGTGATCATGATGAATAGATTCTATGAAATATTAATAGCTGCTAAATTGTCACAAAATATATTCATGGGTTCTTCTAAAGGAATTTGTAGTTCTTGAAGGCTGTCTTAGACCATACTCCTTCATGTATTCCTTGAGTCATAGCTCTATATTCTACTTTAGCATTGCTCCTAGCTACAAAAGATTGTTTCTTGCTTTGTCATGTAAGTAGGTTCCCCTACGCATGCAATATCCCGAAGTTGATCTTCACAATTAAAGATCTTGTCTAGTAAGCATCATAAAACATCTTCACACTTTTTGTTGTTAAGTCTTTCTAAAGTACAATCCTCTTTCTGAAGTCATTTTTAGATATCTTAGCATATGATACTCAGCCTCCAAGTGTTATTCAATTGATTTGTTCATAAATTGACTAATAACGTTGAGAATAACCTCTTTTGCTTAAAAAAATAATAAATAAATTAGACACGCAAATCAGATCTTTCCACAGGCATGTTCTTTTTTACTTTCACACAATTACTTCTCAAATGTATGGTTATCTAACTACTGTTTGTCAAACAGACATGAATTCTACCAGAAGCCAGATGAAGTGGTTGTGACAATATTTGCAAAAGGCATACCAGCAAAAAATGTTGCTGTAGAGTTTGGTGAACAGATTGTACGTCATTTTGATCCTCTAAAAGTCAAATGATTTTTTAAATGTTCCCTGAAATGATGATCTAGTTACTGACATTTTGCTTTGCAGCTGAGTGTTACCATAGAAATTCCTGGAGAAGATGCTTATCATTTCCAAACTCGATTGTTTGGGAAGGTATTACATTTGCTTGGTTATTTATATATATATATATATATCTAAAAATATACATATATACAAATTTCTATTTTAGAAGTGATGGAATACACACATTGTTAAATGAAATTGCTCTTAAACGTTTCTTCCGAAAATGGAGAACTACAAGGATAAATTTTAAAATGGGTCCACCCTTGAAGTTGCAATTGATTATTCATTTAAAGATAACTTATTGTCAGGACTCTAATTTAAATGTAAATAAAATCCTATTGTGCTCAACTTCGCCATTTTTTTTCCTGATATAGATATATAAATATACATCAACTGTAAAAACAGATCATACCAGATAAGTGCAGATATCAGGTGTTGTCAACTAAAGTCGAAATTCGTCTTTCTAAAGCTGAAGCTATACACTGGGCATCGCTTGAATATAGCGAAGAGGTTACGGTTCTACAAAGAATTAATGTATCATCTGGTAAGCTGATCACTCATTTCTCTTCATTATTTACCTTTTTTATTTGCTGTTCTGGAGTGTATAGGTACGATCATCTCATAATAATAGTGAAAATTTAAAGTGTTTAGGTTTCAATTTCAAGTTCATTTTTCTTGTATTGCTGATCTGCTTTCGAAGAAATGGATCGGCATTACATATTTGTTTAGTCTCTAACTTAAGTAATATCCATGAATTTGTAGGATCTCACAAACCTGTGTACCCATCGTCAAAGCCAAGATCAAGAGACTGGGATAAACTAGAAGCTCAAGTGAAGAAAGAGGTAACCCAGCAATGAAGTTGTTCTTTCTGTCTTGCTTGTCAATCACAAAATATTGGGAGGAAATTCAGTTCTGTACCATTTCTCAATAAGATTTTCAGTGACTGATCGATTCAATGTCTAAATGTCAGGAAAAAGAAGAGAAGTTAGATGGTGATGCAGCTTTGAACAAGCTATTCCGTGACATATACAAAGATGCTGATGAGGATACGAGGAGAGCTATGGCCAAATCCTTTGTAAGATATCTTTGTTATTTGTTTCAAGAGACCTCTAATGCTATTTTCTCAGTTTATTTTTCTTGTGCAGATTCAGTAGAAAATAAAACGATTTATTTTTTTTGCTTGGCTCATATTGTGGAAGTCGGAAGACAAGACACCATTTCTAGTTTCTTCTGAACCGCTAAAAAAATGGTGATATTAATTCTCTCTTTGGATTCATTTTTTCCAATTGTGTCATTTGTAGGTCGAGTCAAATGGAACAGTGTTGTCAACAGATTGGAAAGACGTGGGAAAAAAGAAAGTTGAGAGTAGCCCCCCTAGCGGTATGGATTTGAAGAAATGGGAGTCGTAGATCATTGTGCACCAAAGCAGTAACCACATTTGATTAGCCTATTAGACAGTAGTTTTTGGCCCCTGTTGTGCTATGAGTTGGTTATAATGGAATGGTGATTTAAGCTACATTATCGATGCATTCAAATTATGTGTTTTTTTTCAAGTATTTTTTAGTTGTCTTAACTGAACCACACAACATTCAAATACAAGTATACAATTTACAATCATTAGACAGCCTAACCAATACATTATTATTTGCTTGTACTGTTTATTATGATTGAATTGTGGTTCAAGGGCACTCTCCTTAATCCAAGTTTGAGATGGAACGAGACCCCATCGGCAGGAAAGATTTTATTTATGTATTTTTTACTCTCTTCCGGCCTTACCTTTCAATGAAGGGTTATGTTCTTTCTCTATGAGAGAAAGCTCTTTTCAGATTACTATCACTTCTATTCTTTCTACAGTTGTGGTGTTTAATTAGATACGATTCCAACTGAAGATTTTAGATTTGTGGAAGTAATTACACAATCCCTCATAGGGATTATTATCTTAAGCAGATTTTTTTGGTGTGATTAGTTTTATTTTTACTTGCATTGCCTCATTCTATTCAGTCATGTCTTCATTGCCGGGTTCTCTCCCTAGTTTCAGCATTCATTGCTAACTTTATTTCCAACTTGTTTTGAGTCTTCATTGCTGACTTGTTTCCAACTCTCCAGCCCTCATTTCTTATTTTCACCCTTTCTTGGCTGATTACACTTCTCTATTTTATTTGAAGTTTTTCGAATTTGTTAGTGCATCTTTAGGAAGTTCCCCTACTATTTTTCTTTGAGTTTCTGTCCCAGAAATCTTTGTTCATAAATTATATTTGTCTTCTTTATCCATCTCATCATTTCTGAAACCTCCAACACTTTCGAGGCTAAGTAAAGGACAGTCTCAATACAATTTCAGAGCACTCAACATGAGACTTGCAGAATGTTCAACCATGTTATCACTTGAAAAACAAAACTTCCCAAAGGGGTCTCAATTTGTTCAAACTTTTCTCAAGCGAATAGGCCAATCGAGAAGAGTTATCTCTTTGGAGAGGGTCCGAAACCTAGAGATTTGAAGAATAAGTCCTGGGATGGGATGGATCTGATTCTATGATAATGCTATGGATATGGAACTCAATGACACTTGAAGAAAGTCACGCCTGCATGCTTTTGGAGACATAGAAATTACAGAGAATTTCGCTGACAAATGTATTTTCCTCTGTTCAGGTTTATGATATTAAGACTGAGTTAACCAGGTACTTCATAAAGAAAAAACTAGATTGTGGGTTAATCTGCACACCCAATGTACAATTTTCTGTGGTCCATAAGTAGGCTTTTCTTCTTGCTGTGGTAGGATTTGTGTAAAATTTTCTTTGGTTCAAAAGTTAGCTTTCTTTGCAGTTTCTTGTTGTGATAGGATTTGGAGCATTTCTTCTCCAATCTTTATCTCTAGTATTGTATTGGGTAACCGCATTGCTTAATAAAGTTATTATGCTAAGTAATATTGTTCCTCTCTTGAGCTTTATCTCATTAAGTTCTGCTCTTGGAAGAAAAAAAAGACGATTTCCCACAGAAAACAATATCAAGTGATGGTACAATTTTGAATTTTCTTTGAACAAGTGATTTTTGTCAAATCAACTACCTATTACATACTATATAACCAAGAAAATATTTATCATGAAATCAATTTCATCAAACGTAAAGGGTGACGAGTGTATACAGAGCTTGAAATAGATATAAAAGCGATTATAATATTCATTTTGATTCATTTATATACATTTCATTCTAAAAATAAATATTCAACAGCTTCGGACACTGCACAACTAGACAACCGGATTCTGCCCTGCATATTTGACAAAATAACACTAGGCACAAAACTCGGCAGAGGAGAGTAGGGACATAGCAACACCGATGAGGTACAAAATTTTCCATGCCATTTATATACACAGCCTTGCATGTGAATAATTTCTTATTTCCAAAATCCTCAGAACGGCATTTCAATTGGTATGATTATTCGGCTGAGGTGCTCGAGTGTTTCTGCTGTCGGCAAGAAGAACCTGCAGTTAAGGAGGTATCATTTGTGGTGAAGTGGCTGGGACTGATGGCGGTGTTGCAGCTTGAGACGGTTATGGTGATTGAGTAGGCCGACTCATGAACTGATTAAGTGCAGACAAATACGCCTGACCTGAAAGGCTTCTACGCATTCGACCTGTTGGACGCCAATTCTGCTCAGATGCCAAATCCACCAAGCTATCAGCCCTTGAGTCTGCTTGTACCACCCCTCCCATAGGTGGTAAGGACAGCCCTTGTCTGAATGTTTGAGTTTGACCCGAAGGAGATTGTATAGCTTCATGTGCAGCTATCTGAGCAGCAAAACCCATCCTGGCTCGTTGATTGGGACTTACTGGTGATGCCTGGAGAGTTGCCAGTTGAGAAACTCCCTGCTGGGGGACTGGGCTTCGTGACAGATGTGGAGGTCGAATTGCATGTGAAGACTGGCCCATGGCCTGTGATATCCTTCCATTATTAAAAGTTGCCTGTTGGTGTGGATTTTGAAAATCTGAAAGTGTGGATAACCAATGAGCATTTGGGAGTTGACCTGAAAATGAACGATCTTGACAATTCTGGTTGTGGATGGGAAAAAAACAAAGGTTAGAATTACAAATATGCCTTTCACAAGAAGGTTTTCCATAAAATGAATTATCCAAAAATCAACCATGCTGGAAACATTTTACAACCATTTTTATAGTGCAAGCTTTTTCACAGGTGGTTCTGGTAGTGTCTACCAGAGTAAATTACAATCAAAATCAATTTGCAGAAAAACGGATATCCTTAAGGTCTAACCTGTGTTACCAAGGAAGGTTGCGACAAAGATGAGGCAACACTGGATGCTTGAGGCTGGTTTATAAGGGATCGAAAAAAATGTTGCTGTCTTTCCAAATCACTGTAAACATTGTTAAAATCTGTAGGTGATAAATCACCCTGAGAAGCCACAGCAGAAGTATTGGGAGTTGAGGAATTCAAATTATGTCTTAATCTTTGTTGTGGAGTTTGTGGTGCCTGGGACTGTGCTGGGAGGGGCTGAATTGCAATTGGCGTCCTCCTGCTTACCATTCGGGAAATTGTTGGCAATCTCCCATACTCATTAGCATTTGAGTTCGCAGACTGCACCTGTTGTAACTGCGAAATATTTGGGGAAGAAAACTGACTCTGAGTTGCGAGATTAGTATTTACACGACCACCAGCTTCATGAGTAAGTACAGGAGAAACATCAGCCAAGTGAGGGGTCTGCACAATAGTTGCAGGAGTAGACTGAGGAACTCCACCAAACAAGGCTTCTGACCAATCTGCGGTCGACAAGTCAGGAGAATCGAAGAGAGCAGACCAATCCGTATCCTCTACTTGAGCACCAACATTTTGATTTCTTATATTGCGCAAATCAGGCAGAGAACTTAGATCAGCCTTGGAAGGATTCATGTCATCAATGTCACAAACATTGATATCCATTTCATCATCATCGTCACCAGTGAGATCCAGAATACTAGGAACACCATTTGGGATGGCAGTAGACTCTTGCAGCTCAGACGTTTCCTTCAGACAACCAAGGTTTGTATCATGAGCCTTATCTGAATGATCATTTTCCAGGACTGCCTTCCATGTCCCGTCTGTAGAAATAATAACATCAGCAACATCCTTCCCCACCTCTTTCAAGACCTGAGAGAAAACATCAGAAATCTACACAACAAAAAAACCAACAACAAAACCCATAGGGAACAAATGTCTAGCCACTTGCCTTGACCATATATTGATCTATACGAATATCTGAGTAGCAAATATGCTGATTACAGTGAGGGCAGCGCCAAGATGGTCTTCTTGAATTTATATTAATGAAGTTACTGAAGTCGAAACACTGCATATCATAGATAATAAGAAGACAAGAGATAAGAAACTCCAAAATCACCTCAAGAATGTCAAATTACTAATTTTGCAGGTCATAAAAATAAAACTACGCAGTCCCTGCACCCAAAAGAAAAGGAGTGCATGGAATACCACCGAGTTGTTCATTTTTCATGAGAAAAAAAGTTAAGAGCAAATTATCCATTGCTTCTGCCATTAGATTGGAAAATGTATCAATAAAAGAAAGATAAGTTATTTTTTTTTTTTTTACGATTTGCCAATCCTGTTTCTCCACTCTGTACCTAGACCTATACATAATTTAACATGGGTTTTTAATCCCTGCGTTTTGTCTCATTACCTATTTGGACCATGTGTTTTGTAAAATGGTTCAAATATAGAACCATAAACTTAATTTTTTATTGAAAAAAAATTGAATGTGCAGAATGATTGTAATTTTGTTTAAAATTGTTAGTTTTGTGAATTATTTGTCATTTTAGTTCAAAGACTTTGACCAAAATCGAATTAAGGGATTTACATTTTACAAAACACGAAGTCCAAAAAGTAATTTGTCAAAACACAGGGTCCAAACAAGTAATGGGACAAAACATAGGGTCCAAAAAGGTATAAACCCATTTAACATCAATAATTCTGATTTCATTTAATTAACGTACAACTAGATACTTGTAATTATTTTACATAATAAATCTTCAATTGTTAAAACACAATTATATGTAGAACATTTTAGAAAAACACACTTTCAGGCCCAAAGACAATTAACTGAAAGTCCTCTAGTCAGTCACAGAAGCAAAACAAATTAATAATTATAATGCATTTACAATGTCTTATAGCTATTTCTTTTGGAATCAATGAGCACCAATCTAAAAAATTTAAATTATATAAAGATCTCTTGCACGTATACGTGCGTGCACATATGTACTTTTCAAACACTCACCTGAAGATGTTTGCATGAATGTCCTTTGACTGGAGTTCTAATACGGGTATAACTATTTGCGAATCAAAGCCATATGAATTAACAGATTATCAGTTCTATTAGATTGAAAAAGAACAATGCAAGAACATGATATAATATGGATCTGAAATTTAACATTAAATACTAGACTATAACAGATCATTAACAAAAAGAAGATTTGAGGGCTAATAAATTAAATTTGTGAGCAACAATATAGAATGATCTACCTTATTGGACAATTCAGTGATATTCGGGATGGCCCTTCAATCAGATCAAGATCTTTAGAAAATATACAACAGTTAGCTCCAAGAATTCATAAATATAAACAGGAAATTTTAAAAAAAATGGAAAGAGTGATTAAATTCAAAGATACAAATTGTCTACAAAAGAAAAAAAACACAACCAAAACTATCCAACAAATAATAAGATATGATCTTCCCTATGGGATTTTTAAATTAATTGAGTAGGACACATCTACATACATACATATCTGCATGTATATATATGTATATATCATCCTATCGTTGAAAGGATCTAATATTGTGGATAGAGGTGGCAATTCAGGTCACGACATGATGACAGGATACAACATGAAAATAAATAGGTTTGTTTGGGTAACACGTTTAATAATTGTGTCGGTTCGTGTTTAACTTTTCGACACGTTTAATAATCGTGTCGTGTTCATGTTTACCTTAATCGTGTCATGTCATAATCATGCTGACATGTTTAACAATTGTATCGTGTCATGATAACACAAATAATTATCATAGGTTTCATAATTTTTTATACAGTTATAACTAATTGTGTTGATTTCATGTTGTATCATGACACATTAATTGTGTTGTCTTGTTGTGTGACCTGCTAAAATAATCGTGTCGTATTCGTTTTCATGTTCATGTTTTCGACACGTTTAATAATCGTATCTTGTTTGTGTTTATCTTAATTGTGTCGTGTCGACGCGAATAAACCATGTTTACACGAATTGTCAGCCTTAATTGTGGACGAGTCAAAAGATCTAAACTACATGGTCAATCTCGAAAGCTCATTATGTTGTGTTGTTGATGAGATGTATATTGATAAGAATATTTAACATTTCTACTATCTATTAAACCCATTAACCTTGGCCATATTGTAAGGTAGGTTGAGAAAGTACATCATTATCGTTACTATTATTATATGGAATAGTACTAGTTATGTGGGAGTAGTGATAATAATAATCTTGATTAGTAGCAGTAACCTTAATAAGGTGATTTATAAGTATCGAATTGATGATCATGAGTAGAAGTAGCAATAGTATTATTACTAGATGTTCCTCGCGCTTGAATTGTTTTTGGGAAGATAAGGTAAGCTTTCCTTCCATAGAATGGGAAAGCAGCCTTGTCATAAGCAAGAGCGACTCCCTCTGCTGAGTCAAAAGTCCCAAGCCACACCCTTGCCGCCCTCTTGGGTTTGCTAATCTCTACTAACCATTTGCCCGATCTCCTTTGACTCACCCCTCTGTGGTGTCTTCTCCTCACAATGCTTTTTGCTCGATCATCTTGGAGAGTATGAGATTGGTCATGCTCTGCAGTAGTGATAAAAGAAGGAATTTCGAAAAATGGCAGTGTCAGGCGCTTGGAGTTCATAATGATCAGCATTGATGTTATTATGATTATTGTCAATAACTTAAGCGAGGGCTTATTGGTAAGGATCTCGAGATCAATAGAAGACAGACATTGGTTTATATTATGCACGGGTTTTTGTTAGGCCTCAAATGCATGTTATTCAGAAGTTGTTGCTAAGTTGTATTTTTAATTAGTTTGGGTAGTTATTTGGTTAAGTAGGAGAGACTTAGTATATACAATAGTTAATCACTTGGTGTTTGGGATCTGATTATTATGTATCTTAGAAGAGTAAAATTCTTTTTCGGAGATATCCAAGGTCTCGACTACTTGGAATATTGTAACTCAGTTCTTGATATCGATGAAGATTAGTCTCTAGATTCCATATCAGGTCTAGCTTCTATCAAAGTGGTATCAAATTCATTCATCTTGGGAGATGCCCAGCAACAAGAATGAGTCCAAAAGGCTAAAATCAATGGAGGAGATGCTAAAGTCCATCTAGAAGGTGTGGGAAGTCAACACACCTTATGAAATTAGTGAGATATGGCTGCCTTGAAGGAGGCGATGGCAGCAATGGCAAGGAAATTTGACTTGTTGTTCAAGAACCTCACCAAGAATAAGTGGATGGGAGGCTTTTAGTTTTGCCACAGCTCTAGTTTCATCCTCAAATGACCATGTTTAGGGCATCAAGCTCGAAAAATATGGTGTTGCAGCTAAGGAAAACTCAACAAATTGGGTTTGCTTGCAAGGGAGCACATGGGCATGTCAAGATTGATGGGGTACAATTGATTTGGAGACTCATGTTTCTTGGAGGCAGTTCATGAGAAAACCCTCCTCCTCCTCAAGAACAAGCAACGGTTATGTACAAGAAACCCAACCATATTCTTTGCTGCAACTGCCGCTACTCGATGGTGAACCACGACCTGACAAGAAAGAAACACATTTGCTTGACGGTGGATCGCCCTAAACATTTGGATTGACAACCACTACTCTGGATCGTTGGTGACGTGCTATTGATGGATATGAATCCTTGTAATTGTAATTGCCAATGAAGACAACCATAATTTTACTACCAGAACTTCAAGAAAAACAAAGGGGTCTACCAAAACCACCATGGCAACGAAGTCTATTGCTGGTCGTTGATGACCCAAGGCCGAAGGTGACAAAGATGGCACTAAAGCTTCGTGTGGGAAATGATTTGGGTGGATGAGTTCCCAAATTCTGGTATCATGGGGAAACAGATACGGAACCAGCTTGCAAGTATCTCTGCCCCAAACCCATAAAATTGGGCCAAATTCAGAGCCAAGTGCAAGATCACATTAAAGCACACTACATTGGGCAACTTACATCAGGCCTAAGTGCAGCAGTTATTTTCCTTTACAACCCATTAGGGCTTCCACATCTCAACCATATGCATTTGTTAAGGCTATGGCAGCAAGCGGGTTCATTCGTTGGATTTTTTGGCATGCAAATAATCCTTCCAGTGGCAGACGATGTCGTGGTGATTGTCGACGGGAAGCAAAGGCGACATATTTTCAAGCCTCTACGTTTGGGCTTCGATTTGCAAGAGATAGTCTGCAAGTTGTTTCAATCTATGGGTTTCATCGCAAGAGATACTTCTAGCAGAACATGTTGGGAATCGATGAGGTGGGGGTTGCATCTGTTACTCAATGGATTTCTGACAGAGGGAGGCTGAATTTTTTTCCTGGCTATGCACGGATCTTCAATCTTCCAGCACTACTTTCAGCAAGTGATGTGCGTACTATATAATATAATCAGCTCTGGCTTGGTTGTCTACTGTACTATATTGATGCCTTAAAGGTTGAACGACAAAACAGGTGGAGGTAAAGAGACACTACCAGCCGCCAACAACTACAAACCCTGAAATTGGTATATAGCCGTCAGCAACAAAGGACCCACTGATACTTGTTGATTTTGAATTCATATATTTTCCCACTGATTCAGCAGCTGCAGAGTGTACCACATCAACCCAAGAAGAATTGGAAGACTACCAGCTATTGCAAGACCAATTTTTAGATTATCGCCTTGAGGACAAGGTAAAAGTTTGGGGCATGGGTATTGTTAGGCCTCAAATGCATGTTAATCAGAAGCTTTTGTTGAGTTGTATTTTCCTTATTGGCTGAGTTGTATTTTTAATTAGTTGGGGTAGTTATTTGGTTAAGTCCTAGTAGAAGAGACTTAGTATATATAATAGTTAATCTCTCTGAGTTAGGGATCTGATTATTGTGTATTTTGGAAGAGTAGAACTCTTTTTGGGAGATATCCAAGGCCTTGGATATATAATACTCTGAGTTAGGGATCTGATTATTGTGTATTTTGGGAGTAAAACTCTTTTTGGCAGATATCCAAGGTCGCTGATACTTGGAATATTGCAACTCAGTTCTTGATATCAATGAAGATTAGTCTCTAGATTTCATATCTGGTCTAGTTTCTATCAATTTTTTTTATCAAGATTTATTGACAGATGCCATTGAAGATCAAGTAGTGAGGAGAAAGATATAAATATAAATAGGATATAAACAGCCAATAAAAATATTTCCTATCTTTGTTCCTTTTAGCACACCTGAATCAAATCCATCTGCAAGAGCCTGAACATAATCTGACAGGACGGGAATGTCACATAATTTTGTCTCTCTCATAAAGACAACAACAATAACGTAGTGACCTGAAAATTAGTTGCAGACTGTCATGGAACTATAAAGGTCGCAAATATCTTAAAACTAAAAGAATGTTGTACAAGCTTACCATTGAACTGGCCCACAGCTTGAAGTAGATTTGTTCCATATTTCATCAACGGAGTCACATTAGTTGGCATCTGTGGGCCGGCATCCTAGGAAACAAAATATGAGAGATTAAAGAGCTGCTATATTAAGCCTCTAAACAATCAGAGATGCACCAGATGTTGCCATATAAACTAAGTGATCCAGAAATAAAATTGAAAGAGACAAACCATATACACATTAGTTCTCTTCTTTACTCCCCTTCCGTTCACAATGAAGCTACAGATGTCAAAAGAAAACATCATCAGAACAAAGAGTAATAGATTCGTATCAAACAACTCCCCTGATTTCTCCAGGAAAAATAGTAAATTGATTCTTACTTTACTTGTTGAGGAGTTATAATACATGCAGATGTCTCCACATTATCAACTTGCGCTACAAATAAGTGCTGCAAGCAAAATGAAGAATGTACAATTTAGAGTAATTCCCACAACCATATACCCAACTTCAGTAAGCAAGTATGAAATCAGTCATTTGAACTATTGATTCAAAGTTATAAATGCTTTGCAAACATTAAATGAGAATGCCCAAAACTTAGATTCCTTACAAATAAAGATTAATTAATCAGCAGAACTATATTGCTCAAATCCATAGATGTCAATAAGCAAATATATACAAAGGAAGTCACATTTGCACAATGATATATGGCTTCCTATTACAAAATGCAAAAGCAAATAGAAATATATTTATATATATGGAAGATTTCTCGATAGTTATTACTTATAGATAGTTACCATAAATCACTAAATAAGTTTTTAATGAGGAATGATTATAATGATAATGAAAATAAATAAATAAATAAAATATATAAAATCAATAATTTCGAATTTTTTAAATTAATTAGGCAATAAATATTAATTGGAAAGATAATGGTCACATTAATTATTCTCATTGATTCCAACATGATTTTTTTTCTCATGGAAGGGATAAAATGAATGAATCAAGAATGAAGAAGGAATAGAGAATGAATATTAAATAAATAAAAATATTTATTTTTTAATTAATAAATATATGACCGCCATGTCATCAGGCAGCCTTTCCAAAAATTTGAAAAAGTCAATTTGTTTTTAGTTACCTTTTAAAGGTATGAAAAATTGTATCACTGAATAAAGATCTAACAACTAAAACTGATGTAACCATCCATGACTAAAGAATCTATCTAACCTTCCATTGAGTACTAGCTACATCTATATGTACATGGATCATGAATATTATTTGTACACAAATGCAACAAAGAATAGCATGCATAAAGTTAAGGTTAGATTGGAAAGATCATGCAACCATAAAGAATATTAGCATGGGAGCACTCAAGTGTGGTGTAGAGTATGAGGCATCAGGTTGGGTTCAAGTAACACAACATTTAACAAAAAAAATTATGTTTTCTCTTATCTTTGTAGAATAAGCTGAATCAAGAAAGTTAACTTGCCAGGAGATAGGGCATGATTGGCTGGACTTTTGCTTTTAACTTTTACCTTCCCAAAAAGTACTTCCCCATAAAGTTGATGGGTCTAGCTTCTTCTAAAATGGCTTTTTAGAGCTAAAAGCAAAAGTGCATCAAAAACCCAACCAATATTAAAAGTGCTTTTAGCACTTCAAAAGCCAAAAAGTGGCTTTTAGAAGCCCAGCCAACCAGCCCCACAGTGCCCTGCAACATAACATTTAACAAAAAAAAAATGTTTTCTTTTGATCTTCACAGAATAAGTTGTATCAAGAAAGTTAACATGCCAAGACACAGAGCCCTCGTGGTACAGGCATATTGGCACACGTTTGCAAGGTCTCCCAAGCTCTGGGGTCAAAATCAAGTAAAGTAGATGCAGGATTATCCTTCTAGTCCAACCCTTGGACCAAGAAAAAGCCAAACACATGCACCCTAAAAATGAGTTGAATATTTGCATTATAATAATAAATACATAGAAACAGACTATGCTAATACAACCTATAACTATAAGAATTTCATATACAAATTAACTAAAGAGATGCTTACAATCTTTTCCTCTTGAGACTGCGCATTATTCTTCAATATCTGGAAATCAATAGCGTAGATCCCATATCCAGGCTAGAAAGCAATAAGAAAAAAATAAACAAATAAATAAATAGAGAGGAATTACAACATGCTTCACAAATGAAAAATGTACAAAAAATATATAAAAAGCTACCTTGACATCAAGAGAAACAAGAATATGGCCGATCTTCAACTGTGGATAAAACCTGAAAAAAGGACATTCAACAAAAAGATTCAACTACCACTAGTATGTAACCAACAATGAAAAACGTGATAATGCTGAAATAAATTTTTAAGAAACGTTTAGTTGACCTAAGCTCAGGAAATTTTTTGAAAGGTAAACCAGATCAAAGTCCCACCTAGTCATGACTGTTGCAACGGTAGAATCCAAACAGCTAGGTGCAGTGTTAATATCCCCTGGACTGCAGAAGTTCATTCCTATCTGTATCAACAAAATAAATGAATAAGCAAGGGCCATAAAAACCCATCTAATGCAGACCATAAATTCTACAAAAAAATAAATAAATAACATAAACAAATAAAAATATACAATAGTGTAGCAACCTCATTAGCTAGAGTATAAAGCTCATTGGTCTCCTTTTCAGAAAACCATCCAACTTTACAAGCATTCTGCAGAGCACAAAGTAATATAACAGTCATTTTAAGAGACATCTTTAAAAGAAGAAAAAAATTTCAAAAAAATAAAATTATAGTAATTAGAAACATTCTGATGTTAGGCGAAGACTATAAATAAGCCCGCAGTGGGCAATACTTATATTAAATTAATAAAGTATGATCATAAACAAAAAGGGTTCAACTTCTTTTTCAATAAAAGGTCTAACTGTTCTTTATGAACACAAAAAATCTGCATATCATTGGCTGGTCTTAACATTTACCTTTACAGAAATCATTACCACCATAATCATAGCTTGTAAGGAGATATAACTTTTTTGTTCACATATCTACAAAGACATAAGAACAAAGGTTTGATTTAAATAACACAATTATATATGAGCGAATGCATAAATATAGAGACCAAGGTGTTATGCTAATATTTCCAATAACAATCCAGTTGAAAACAAACAAGTGGAACAAATTGTACCCAATAATAAAATAAGGGTCCTTCGGCAAAATAGCCTATTTTTTAAAGTCATTTTGCACATTAGCCTAGTTTTAATAATTCTTTGCAAAATGACCTCTTATAATTTAGAGAGTTGGTCGAAAATTTAGACTGGTACAGTCAGTCAAAAATATTAGGCAGTTGGTCGAAAAATTTAGACAGCTGGTCGAATTTTAGACAGAGGCCATTTTGCAAAAAATTATCAAAAGCAAACCAGAGTACAAAATTACTTAAAAAAGTAGGCTATTTTCACTAATTTCTCATAAAAAATAAATAATAATAATAAGTCTTTAAACGGTGTCTCATGTTGTACCAATTTCGTATCTAGTTGGTCTTTTCTTAGAAACATAATAGACCAGCTAGGTTTGGTGTCGCTACAAGAGCAATAAGCTCCTTTGAAGTTGAAATAAAATTCACAAATTTCTTAAGAATGTATCACAATTAAGCAACAAGTTGTTGTCTAAATTCCTTGAGTCATCCTATTATTAACTAGATGCACCAAATCTACCATGTCCATATTTAAATTAGCAAGCAATTTAACTAAAAATTGCTCACAATCAAGAATGCATTTGCAAAAATGGATATAGAATCACAATGATTCATACAAAAGTAAAAATCATTCACTTGCCACTTTTCTAGAGAATAGTGCAGGCCAGGTGTGCTTATTCTGCACTCTACCCACCCCAATGCGCGCATGCATAAAAGGAAACGGTATTATGCAAACAAATATGAGGGCAATAGCGTGTGGTAAAGTTCAATAGATAAAGGTATGCAGTATTCACAAGAAGGAACGACAAATTAATAAGTCAATGTACTACAACCAAACAATACCAAAGCGTGTTGTTTACTACTCAAATCTTCACACATGAGTATCTATGTACGCATGTTAATCTGTCTGTAAGTCCACAATAGTTTACGACCCTGCACACACCCTCTGCATATCATATAAGCTAATTGTACAAGAAAAAAAAATGGAGTTTGATTTTAATTTGAAAATCACCTGCTTCACCAATGTAGATAAATCATGAGATCTAGTTGTTTTTTCACTGTTTGCAACTGCAAAGTCAATACCCCTGTTTTTTCAAAGTTAACCAAGCCAAGTAAGAGACACTATTAGCAATCAAATTTACAATTTTAATATAAACAAATGAAGCATCCCATTCAAAGAATGGAACAGCTAATCAACATTACAACCAGGATTAGAGATGTGTACAATATCCACCAATTCAAATAAACTGAAACAAGCTTTACCCCCAGACCAGGTTAAATAGGTCTTCTTGTTAACTAAGTTAGTTCGGTATGGAGTTTCTGAAAAGCGAGGTCTTCCGAAAGGTAATTGATTAACGGGTTCAAAGATCCTAAAATCTTACCAAATACAACCATATGAATTAAAAAATTGCTCATAAATCTCATACATTGATTACATCTGCTCCAAAGATCCGACTCTGTAACAGTATGGTTACTAAGAATTAGGGTGTTGGTCCTGGAACAATTTAGTCACTTGACTACATAACTGCAACCCATCCCCCCACTCTTCTCCACAACTTTTTAGCCCTCTTAGCACCATACCATAAAGCTTCTCTTTTATCAACCCAATGATTAAAGGCTCCTCGCCTGCTTATCTATGATTGACCAAGCTTGGTTCTTATCCACTAAACATTTCCCCATTCTTCAATCAGATGTACTCAAAGGCCTATTTATTTATAATAAAACAGGAAACTCTAAACTAAGAAAATCATTAAATTAATCATTTGAATTTTAACTATTTCCGGGAGTTTGAGTTATAAAAATAAAAAAAGATGATAGCCAGTCGCCACTGGGTCTCATTATCTGTAAGAAAACTTTAAGTAGACCAAGATTTTCATATAGACCACAGTTCACCGATGCTGATACGTTCATTGGGGGTTCTAACTCCCAATCATGCTATGAACATCCAACTTTCACCCAAGCCAATGGCTTTTACATAACAACTCAACCAGTGGCTAAAGTTTCCACCCAGAAAACCAACAAACTCAACCATATAGTTCATTAACACCGTAAAGGGAAAAGGGTGAAAAAATCACAGGAAGAATAGCCATAAATTTGGGACAAAAGGAAGCATAAAGACATGAGTGATAAAGTAACAATGTCACAACTAAGACAAGTTTCCACAACCATAACAACCAGACCATGCAATATTACTCTAATAACAAATAACACTGGGTTAGGTCATACTCCATAATTACATACTCCGCAATGCAGCACTAACTTCTTTCATCTTTAGCCAGTGACCCCGAAAAAATAAAAACAAAAACAAAAAACCCTAAAAATCAAAGCTTGATAGCACAAAATCCAAACCCTGAATCCAAATAAACAAAAAAAAATGAACTCACACTACCTCCATCTTTTGTACACCAAGAAAAAGAAAAGTAAACCATAAAACTCAAAAGCTTTAAATCAAGATCAAGAATAAAAAATGGTGAAAAAGAGATAAATATATAGAAACAAAGAGAAAGAAAGGAGAATATGTTATAATAGATAGAAATAAAAACCCAAGAAAGTCAAGTACCTGGCGAGGGATAGGCAGAGAAAGAAGAGCTCGCCTGAGTCTACACGTTGTCCGGGCTTTAGAATGGTGGCCAGCCAATCCATGACGACGGACAACCGATCCGAGTTCCCATTTTTAGAGTTCATGAGAGAGCCTCAATGATACAGAGGAAGAGGGAGAGAGTGTTACTGAGAAAAACAATGAGCCTCAACCAATCTCCTTTTTATAACTTTCTCTTCACATTCAATATTCTTTGGCCTTTTGATTGATCGCATACTATTTATTTAGCTGAATTTTTTCAAAAATAATTTATAATATTATAACAATAAAGTTATCATTACTCAACAAAAAAAAATTATAATATTACAAATCCAACAATAAGTATAATTCTAATTAAATAAATATGTTTTTAAAAAAAATATATAATTGGAATAACGGTTGTATTGCAATTTTACATATATCGTTTAGGATAAATTACATGTAGTATTGATTTTTGCATTTTATTTACAATTTTAATGTTACTTTTTTTAATTACAAATATAACGCTTTTTTATATTGTTTTTTAAACTTAATAAATATAACTTAATTCATTCTCTCTCTTCTTCTATTCTATCATCGATGTCGCCAACCACCACCAACCACCACCAACCACTGGAGCATCCATTCCATACACGCGTCGGACTACTAAGAAGAGTGATTGCCAACGAAGCTTCGGCTGAAGTTTCATCATCAATGGTTGCCGGAAGTCGCTGCACGTGCCGGTCAAAGATTGCGTCGGTGACATTTTGACTGCCAACTCTGACCACCCTGAGTCTCGGCAGTGGTACCGTTGGAACAAGCTCTTCAAGAGGAACACAACCCAGCTATTCACTCTAACTATATGTCGGCTTTTTTTTTTTCAGAAAGTAGTTTGTGGGTATTCCACGAATTTAGAAGCTTTTTCCGGGCATATCATTGGTTGTTTGGGCTTAAGAGTGGTACCATCGCGACCTACTATTAAAGGTGGTCGTTTTGGTATATGGAAAGCATGGGTTTCTTGACGTCGACGGAGAAGATGATGAGATTGGATAGTTTTTGTGTTGTGTTTGAAAAATAACGTTTAAGTTTTTTTTCAACTTTATTTATTAAAAAAACGGAAAGATTTCTTTTTTTTTTTTTTTGTGAATAAGATCATTGTATTGCTCAAAACCAATTCATGTACAAATTCCATATATGATTCTAATTCTATAACTCCCCACTATACCTATCTTTTATACATCAACTAGATATTTTTACAAATAGCATGAAACCAATCTCTATCTAAATGATTTGTCTTGTTTGGTATTATGGTGTATATCCGCGGAGAAAGGTTCCATTTTCTCTGCAGTTGTGTTGAATAAACCGCAGAGAAAATGGTACATTTCTCCGTAGTTTTTTCAACACAACCACAGAGAAAAGTGTGGCTTTTCTTCATGGTTTTCATACCCCTTTTCTCTGCGGTCAAATACACTGCACTTTTCCATACTCTCGAAAACCGCAGTGTATTAAGTGAAAAAACCGCAGAGAAAGACCTTTTTTGTTCCAATGCCATTGTTTCATATATTGTAACATTTTTTGTTATAACTAAAAAGTGTTATCATTGATAATATAAAACCATTCTCGTAATCTATAAAAAAAGATTTGATATTTATTTAATTGTTGCCCATGCTTATTCCTCTTCACTTTTCACACGTGATTGGCAAAGGTAAATAATATATTATGTCCCTAATTGATAGGTCATTCATGTCCACTATTACAAAAGTATAGTTGTCATTCAAGTGCTCTATTTTAATAGTAAATGGTCAATCGCTAGCACTATTTAAACAGTAAATGGTCAATCGTCTCTACTGTTTAATCGAATTGTTATAACGACCCAACTATTCTAGACCTTGGACCATTAATAACTACTATACTAATCTTAAGAAAATGTACATATGAAATAACCATAACTTTATTTCAAAACTGTAAGGTAAAGGTTCAAAACTATATAAAATTCATAAGTAGGACATTGGGATCCCATTGTTTGAAATAAAACATAACTTTGACATAATGAAAACTTAATTAAAACTTATTACAACCAAATGCGGAAAAATACATAGAAAACCATAATTAAAGAGACTTCATCCTCGAATCGAACTCTCGGTCCTTCGATTCCATTCCGCCTCAATACACATCCCCAAGCTTCCAAGAACCTTTCCCGTCACCAAAGCTATTTTCCTACACATATAAACATAAAGGAGATAGCCTAATGCCCAGCAAGGAAAATCTAACACATAAATCATATACATAAAATTCATATCAACATATACTAAAACATATCATAACATATGCCACATATACTATAATGACCATTATTACTTGGGGTCCCATAAACTAAACAAGGCATATGCCCATTAGATTTGTGGGGCTTGCTAGCTAAACAAGTCATATGCCCATAAATTTATTGGGACTTGTTAGTTGTACAGGTCATATGCCCAAGTCTACAAACATACATAACACACAAATCATAAGCTAACATAACACATAAATCATAAGATAACATATGGCATAACACATAATATCCTATCCTATTTTCCTTACCAATATACCGGGACGATGAGAACAAAGTCGGGATTTTGGAACACTCCTAAAAACCATAATATAGAGGTGAGTATTCTAAAAGAAATAGATGAATGAACTAAAAACCACCGAGAATATTCTTACCGACAAGAAACCTCAAGTTCGAAGAACTTAGATGCCTAACCAAGAATAGAGAAGACTGAGTTAAGACTATAAAACTAATGAAACAATACTGAAAGGAACTAAGAATAGGAATACCTTTGAAATTGCTATGATCGAACTACACCTCGAAACCGAAATACACACTATGAACCTTACATCCCAAGTGTTTATTAAGCTTATAATGATTAAGCTTATAACCCCAACCCAAGTGTTTATCACTCTATAGTCTCACTAGCACTGGGAAGGCTCTGATCAATGCTTGAAGAATGAATGAAAAGATTTGGTGCTAGGTCCTATTTATAGAGTTTTAGGAATAAAAATTTTCTTTTTGGCTTTGAATAAAAATAATAAATTTAATTGAAAATATTTGAATATCTTTCAGCCAAAGGCTTAGGAATTGGTCAAATTGTTCATAGAGATTTAAGGATTCAAAACTTGATTTTTAAAACAAAAATAATAAAAACAAATAGAATCCTAACTTATAACTCCCTAAATCTCGTAACTCTAAACTCCCCTGCAGTAAAATCAACATATCTAGAGCTGTAGAACTCCGATTTGGAATCTCTTTATACCGTTAGAAAGCTAATTACATTATCTACAAGTTTCTAGAAATACTATTTTTCAAAATTCATAACATAACTAGGTCAAAAATAGGTCGGAAGTTACAATACCCTAAAGTTACGAAAAATCTATTTAATTATCTAAATAACAACCTAATCCACAAATAAATAAAATTGTGATAAATGTCATGCTCCTAACAGATTTTGGTGATGAATAAGTCTTATATTTCCCTTATTTTATCATTAAAATAATAATTTCTTAATAATCATGCATATGACAAATGACATAATCATATTGGCTCTATCTAAACCTTAGGAATAATCATGCTCATGACAAGTGTCATATTCTTATTAGCTCTATCTATGTAGAGTCCAAGAACTTTACTTAGCTAAGTTAGATAGTAGTATAATAGTAATAATAGTATTATCTTTATGACTGTGGATTTTTGGTTCAGACCGGGATTAATTGGACACTCATAGTAACACTTGTAGATTTTCTAAGTTTAACCTATAGTTTAAGAATATTAATTTTAACCTAAGGTTTGATTTTTCTGACTGATATTGATGGTGATATTTATTATATTATAAGGTTTAGATAGACCCAATAAGATAGTAACATTATTAAGAAATTATTATTTTAATGATAAAATAAGAGAAATATAAGACTTAGTATTCACCAAAATTCGATAGGAGCATGATTTTTGTGATAGTTTTATTTATTTGTGGATTAGGATGTAAATAGATTTTTCGTAACTTTAGGGTACTGTAACTTTCAACCTGTTTTTGACCCAGTTATGTTATGAATTTCGAAAAATAGTATTTCTAGAAAGTTGTAGATAAATTAATTAGCTTTCTAACGGTATAAAGAGAGTCCAAATCTGAGTTCTACAGCTCCAGATATGTTGATTTTACTGAAGGGGAGTTTAGAGTTACGAGATTTAGGGAGTTAGAAGTTATGATTCTATTTGTTTTTATTATTTTAAAAAATCAAGCTTTGAATCCTTAAATCTCTTTGAAAAATTTGACCAATTCCTAAGCCTTTAGCTGAAGGATATTCAAATATTTTCAATTAAATTTATTATTTTTATTCAAAGCCAAAAAGAATATTTTTATTCCTAGAACTCTATAAATAGGACCTAGCACCAAGCATTTTTCATTCATTCATCAAGCTAAGTTCAGAGGTTGCAAGTTGCTAGGTTATTGTGAGAGTGTAAACACTTGGGTTGGGGATTATAAGCTTAATCATTTTTAAGCTTACCAAACACTTGGGAAGTAAGGTTTATAATACATTTCGGTTCAAGGTTTAGATTGGTCATAAAGCATTCAAGGTATTCCAAAACTCCAGTTCATTTGGTATTATTTTCTTCAAGTTCTTATAGTTTTCTACTCAGCCCCTAACTTTATTCTTTATTCTTGGATAGGAAATCTAAGTTCTTGAGCATAAGGTTTTTGGTAAGTATATTTGTAGAGTCCAAGAACTTTACTTAGCTAATTATTTAGTAGTATTATAGTATGTATAGTATTATCTTTGTAACTGTGGATTATTGGTTCAGACCGGGAATTATTTGGACACTCATAGTAGTACTTATAGATTTTCTAAGTTTAACCTATAGTTTAAGAATATTAATGTTAACCTAAGGTTTGATTATATGACTGATATTAAGGATAATATTTATTATACTGTAAGGTTTAGATAAGGACCAATAGGATTTTAAGCACATGTTATGAATGGGTGATTAATGATTAAGTATTTTGAGGATTTAATTTAATAAGGGTAAAAGTTTGAATCCTATAAGGTCAGTCAGCAGCTTTAAATACGTTGAGGGCTTAGTCAAGGCTGTTTACTCCATTCAAACTTAACTAAAAATGTGTAATTTCGTGTTTAATTAATCAGCGTGTGCCGATATATCGCAGCTATAGGGGGCGATATATCACAGCACGTAGATACAGAAAACACGAGACGATGCACGACTGCCTCGGGCATACTGGCCCAGGCGATATATCGCCTACAGGGGGCGATATATCGCCTCCTTCAGTATGTTTTGAAAGTTTTTGAATTCTTTTTCCATTCAGCCATTCAACCTCTTGATAAGTCCAGCATCTTTTTGAACGAGTCTTCAGCCTCTGCTGAACGATTATTCAAATTATTTTCACCTAAAAAGCTATTATTTTTATTCAAGTAAAATCAAGATCCTTTCATTCCTAAACTCTATAAATAGGACCTAGTACCCAGCCATTATTCATCTTTTGCTCTAAGTTCAGAGGCTGCAAGTGCTAAGTGAGTGTGAGAGTGTAAACACCTGGTTTGGGGAAATCATAAGCTTGATCCTCATAAGCTTATCAAACACTTTGGGAAGTAAAGTTTTAGAGTATTTCAGTTTGAGGTGTAGATTGGTCTTACAAGTCTTCAAGGTAACCCAAAACTCTAGTTCAATTCTGTATTTGTTCTTTTAAGTTCTCATAATCTTATGCTCAGCCTCTAACCTTAATATTTATTTTGGTTAGGAAATCTAAGTTCTTGAGCACATAAGTTTTGGTAAGTATGTTTTTCAATGGTTTAGTCTTCCCATTCCTTTTCATCTCTTTTTCTTCATTAGACTCACTCTTTTTCATAATGATTATTAGGAGTGTTCCAAAGTCCCAACACTGTCCACATATCTCGGTAACTTTGGTAAGGAAAATAGGATAGAAATGCATATGTTATATGTTCTATATGTTATCTTATGTTTCTTATGTTATGATAAGTGTTATGATATATATGTTTGTAGGCTTGGGCATATGACCCATATGACTAACAAGACCCCAAATAGATTATGGGCATATGACCTACTTAGCTAGTAGGACCCCACTAATCTCATGGGCATATGACTTGTTTAGTCTATGGGACCCCAAGTAATAATGGCCATTATAGTATGTGTATGTAATAAGTGTTATGATATGTCTTTATGTTTATTATGAAATTTATGTACATGATGTATGTGTTAGATTTTCCTTGCTGGGCATTAGGCTCATTCCTTTTGTTTATATGTGCAGGAAAATAGATGTAGTGGCGGTAAGATTCGTGGATGCTTGGAGATTGTGTATCGATGATGAATGGAGTCAAGGAGTCGAGAGTTCGATTTCGAGGATGTAGTCATTTGTTTATGGTCTTTATATGTATTTTCCGCACTTACTATGTAATCCCTTTATTTTATAAATCATGTTATGTTTTGTTTTTCAAACAATGGGATCCCATATCCTTCTTGGTATTTATGTAAGTAACTCTTATTTCTATAAGTTTTCTAATAAAATTATGGTATTTTCGCAAATGTAAGTTTTAGTAAGAATTTGTATGTATAGTTTCGTTAATGGTCCAAGAGTCTAGAATAGTTGGGTCATTACAATATTTTGATAGCATAGTTCCTTCATCACTTTCATCCCCTTTTCTTCAATATACTCACCCTATTATAAATGCTTTTTAGGAGTGTTCCAAGGTCCTAAATCAGTTCTCATATCCCGGTTATTTTGGTAAGGAAAATATGATAGAATTTATGTGTTATATGATTTCATATGTTATCTTATGAATATGTGTTATGAAAAATGCTATGTTAAGTATGTTTGTAGACTTGGGCATATGACCTGTTGATAACTCTACGATTTAGAGTTATTTTTATATCTTTTAACTTGATTTTTGAACCAAACAAAAGAGTAATGAGTTTTTATTTCTTGTAATTGCGTTCAATTTAGTGTATCTGTGTAGTAAGGGACCTTGTGTTCGTATTGTCATATGTTTGAGTGATTTATGTAATTTATTGTATGTGCTAAGCAGGAAAGGAAGCTAAAATAGGTGATCGGGAACTTTGGAATCAAAAAGGGAACAACAAGTCTGAAAAATGCATGTTGCTGTTCTATCATTGCTGTAACGACTACCACGTAGCAATTGGCAGAGCCCAGGAAGGAAACGTGACTAACTTCTAGCTGGATTTAATGAGACATAATAGGCGTTGAGGTGGCTAGAATTTTGTACAACTAAGTCAGCTGGATGGCGTGGCAGAATAGAGGGGCAAGATAGACTTTGACTTTCTAATTAGGGTAAAGCAAGTACCCTAAAAGGAAGGGAGCAGCCGAAAAGGAGGGAGAACCATTATTGTAGAAAAAAAATCCAACCATTTTGAAGAGAAGTACACAGAGAAAAGGGAGGACGAAAATAGAAGAAAGGAGTACCAAAAAGAGGAGAAGAAGGCAGACGCACTAAGGGGGACTTGAGCTCACCAACTCATCTCTCTCTCTCTAATCTTTCCCTCTCATTTTGTATTAATTTTCTATCTAGTTTTGCTGCTCAAACTCTATGGAACTTCTACTTTCTGGTTATGTGTTTGTAATTTCAGTTATGAACTAAGTTTTTAAGAGATTTGGATGGTTATGAACCCTTTGTATGAAGTAATATTTTGAATGCATGGTTAGAGTAATTATATCATTGTTCAATTAAATGTGCTGGAATGTTGATTGAATGTTATGTATTGGCCATTATTTAACATTTATTAAGCTGGATCTAACTTGGAAAAGTAAAACCCAGCTGAACCCATTTAATTGATGCAAGAACTTGCCTAGTTTTAGGTAATTTTGAGTAGTGGAATAAGAATATTTTGCTGCCTTGTATAACTGGAGATTTGGTGCTTGTTGGATTGTTTATAACCTGATTTAATGCAGGAATGTGTTGAGGGGGTTATAGATAATATACTGTAAGTTTTGGGAAAAACTTGTTGGGCATTTATGAAATTTGTTAACTCTGATATAATTGTTGAACCATTGCTGTAACAACTGGAACGAAACAGAGGGGAATTAACCACCCAGATCCATTTTCTCACATCTGAAATTTACGCAGAATTACTTCATTTGGTCTCTAATTTTTTAGTTTAATTAAATTTGAATATTTACATTTAATTCCAGAATTAATCACTCAATTATTCTCTTGAATGGGTTACTTTATTTTAAATTGTTTTTAGTTGATATTGCGTTTATTTAGTTTAAAAGTCCCTGTGGAGACGAAGTTTTATTCTTTATCACTGTATTACTTGTTTGTGACTGTGTATACTTGCGCATATTTTAATCGTTAGAATTTTCACAACACCTATACAACTAACAAGCCCCAAATAGATTATGGGCATATGACTTGCTTAGCTAGCAAGACCCCACTAATCTAATGGGCATATGACTTGTTTAGTTTATGGGACCCCAAGTAATAATGACCATTATAGTATGTATGTGACATAAGTGTTATGATATGTTTTATGTTACGTTATGAAATTTATGTGTATGGTTATATGTTAGATTTTCCTTGTTGGGCATTAGGCTCACTCCTTTTTGTTTATATGTGCAGGAAAATAGTTTTAGTGGCGGGGAATGTTCTTGGAAGCTTGGGGAATGTGTATTGAGGCAGAATGGATTCAAAGAGCCGAGAGTTTCGATTCGAGGATGAAGTCTTTATTTATAGTTTATGTGTATTTTTCCGCACTTATCTATGCAATCTCTTTTTATTATTAAGTTATGTTTTTCCTTTTTAAAACAATGGGATCCCATATCCTAACTTAAATTTTATGTAAGTTTGACCTTTGTTTTTACAAGTTTTAATAAAGTTATGATCTTTTCACTTGTAAGTTCTATTAAGGATTAGGGTCTATGTGTAGTTTTCATTAATGGTACAAAGTCTAGAGTAGTTGGGTCATTACAATCTAAACCTTAGGCTATAATCATATTAATAACCAGCAATATTAATCAAACCTTATGTTATAATTAATATTCTTAAACTACAGGTTAAACTTATAAAATCCATAACTATTCACTACACCAAACACCCATTACCACAACACATCATTATAATAGTATTTAAAAAGAGTTATTGTATATGTCAAAATTTTCAGGCGGCAAGTTAAAATAAAGTACCGCCAAATGACTTAAGTTTTTTCAACCCATTTCTTCAATCTTTCTTCAGTCTTTCCCTTCCTGGTCTCTCGGTCCCTTCCTGGTCCCTTCAATCTTCAATCTTTCTTCAGTCTTTCCCTTTCTGGTCCCTTCCTGGTCTATCTCTCTCGGTCTTTCCCGTAGACCTATCTCTCTCGGTCTCTCTCTCGGTCTTTCCCGTAGCTTGCTCTTGCAGGTCAGCCCTCTTCAATTAGTTCTTTTTTGTTTTGTTTTTGTTATTGCAGTGTGGGTTTTGTGTAGATTGTTGCTCTATTTTATCGAACATTTGTGTAATATGCTTAAATTATATTCCAGTCAAGGGTTTCTCTGATTCAAGAAGTAGGTGATAGCTGTGATTTTATACATTTTTTCTAATCTGCATTTCTTCTAGCAATGAAGCTCACCGTTAGAGCCTCTTCCTCTCTTTGTACCAAGTTCTCCTTTGCTCTATCAATGGAGGAGCCTCTTCTATTATGAGAAATACCTCAAACCCACCAGCTATTTCACTCATTCTCAGGTACACAAATTAGGCACCTTTACTGTATTTTTTAACATTCTGTTTTCATGTAGCTTGATACTAGTGCTTCAGCAACAAACAATTTTTATTAGCTTTGATGCTTTAGTTTTTTAGGTTATTAAGCTTATGGATGAGTTTTCTATCTTTTGAGTACGTATATGAGAAATAAAAATTATGTTTTTTGTTTTTTTAATATCCTCCGTGTTTACACCAAGCTCTGTTTAGTCAGCTTTTTTAGTTGTACATTTACTTTCTGATTTCATGTAGTTTGGTACTATTACTTCATGAATAACCAATTTCTAATAGCATCAAAAGTTTGCTGTGAACTAGTAATGATTTCTTTTTATTTTCCCCCCAACATATGACTTAGTTATTAAGAGTTTGGGGTTTGGTATTTGGTGATTCATTGGAAAATTTGGAATATAACTAGGCAGGTAGTTTTTTGGCTGGTTTCAACTTATGGCTACATCTCTTTCTAGATTCAATAATAATTGAGTCTTGTAGGATAGACTTGTTACGATATTGTTAGTTGATTGTTATAATTTACATGGGTGTTAGTAAGATTTTGTATTTTCTTTTTCTTATCTGTGAATTGTATCCAGATTTATTCATAGGAGGCATGGGGCTGGAGTGATTTGATCTTTTTTGTCTTTTTTTAGATAAGTTTTAGATATGTGTTTCAATGATTCTATTCTGTTGAGCCAGCAAGAACACTTCTTTTCGCTTTCCTTTAGGTGGTTTTTTCTTCTTTTTATCTTTTTCCCTTTTATTCATTTGAGGAAGTTGAAATTTAATGGTGCTATATTAGTCTTTAGTTTTTTCAACTATTTTGGTACTGTAAACTAACATGTTTTATTGTTTGAGGTTTCAAATGCTCTGATTTGAATTTGAACAGAAATTACTATTAAAAGTTATGAAAAATAGGAACTCAAATGGAGGAAAATGATAAGAACTTGTTTATGAAAAATAGGAAAACACTTCTGCTGTTAATTGTTGTTTTTGCAATGTTGTATTGGATCACAAATTGACGTCGAAGTCATTGAATTGTAAACCGTGAGACTAAGAATAATTGTTGTTTTAATATGTGTTTTGAGTCATCCAATATGTCTAATTTTCTCTGGAGCAGTAGCAATTTCATATTGAATTTTACAATTAGTTAAGAAGGTTGGTTAGTGGTTATGCAAAAGGGTGTATAAATTGACTTTGAAGTCTTAATCTTTGCTCCTGTTGTGAATATTTCAACAAGACCAATTGCAACTGAAATTGTGAAAGGCAAAAAAAAAACATAAGTTTATAGCCTCTGCATTTGGTAATGCTTACAGTAGGAAACCTCTGCATTTGCTTTTTAAAGGGACACTCCCGGAGTGTTCCTTAACTAGCTAAGAAGCGCATATTTAGTATACTGTTTTACTTTTATGTTCTACAACAGCTATTAAAGAGCATTTTTTCTGTTAATGAAATGATAGGAGTGCAAGACATTTAGACATAAAAAATGATAAATTCAATGCATGTTTCCTTAGAGATTTCTATCCCCAATTTTTCTAATAAGTATTACCAATCATCATGTACTTTGTTGTTGTGATACCTAATACGTTATTTTGTACAATTTTCTCTTGGGGAGGGGGTTCTCTAGGTAATAATAATAATGACTTCTATGAAACTTCCAGAGCAATATTCTTTGCAAGAGCTCCTGCTTTTTCAAAGTAACTGTTTTATAACTCTACCAAACATATTCCATGGCTCTAGCAGAACAATTGTTCCCACAGAGGGCCTCCTAAAACCAGCAATCTTACCAAATAGAGTTGATAGGCTGAGGAAGTGGTAAAGGTCATGAAAAGTTAATACAAAATAATATGTACCTTTAATCTTAATTTATAGGAATGTTGATCTAGACTAAACCCAACTTTAGGTCTTTCTTTTTCTTTTTTTTTTAAGGGGAACCCAACTTTGGGTCTGCTTTACACTAAACACGTATAAAATTACCAATTATACTCATATGTTGTACCGTAACATAAAGTTGTAAGTTTTGGAAATTCAAAATTTCTATCTTAAATCTCCTCAGATTCTGAAAACAGTAAGAAAAATAGAAAGCCCAATATTTCAATGCAATATCACTCTTGTAAAGTTTAAACCCATCCACTGAACAGTTAAGGCGGGAAATCACTATTCCAGTTCATAATTCAATTACAGAAATTGAATCGTCAGCCTTATTCTGATTGGCCATATTCCAACTTTTATTTTTGGTTGTTTGAGCTTGCTTGCCATGTTGTTTAGTTTGTTAGCTATTGTGTTCTGTGGCCTTTTCAGTTTGGTTTCTCATGTTCTTTTTATTTCAGACATTGTATTGTTAATTATTTTGTCAGCATATGATTCTCTTATGATGATTTTTCTCATTGGTAAGTCCGACATTTTATTTAAAAAAATAAATAAATTTTGTTCATGGCATATTGAAGATACAATTCCAAGTTTCAGTGTAATAAAAATCATAATATCATGAAATAGTACAGTGGAGAATAGTTTGTTTAGTTAAAAGCAGTTGGTTAAGACTAGTTTAGTTGTGTTAAAGTCAAGAGACTCTTGATTACATATTGCACAGCTTGTTAATTACTTGGATATTAAAACTTATCCGATTATGATTGGCTCTGGCATTGCTATATAATAAAATGGTTGAGTTTCATTTCACTGTGTAATCCTGTTCATTCCTAACTATTATTTTGGCCAAGGTTCTCATAGTTAGATCCATTTGAAGTTTTCTTTTCTTTTTAGGTTGGGGATCGAATTGGCAAGGAGCATTGCAAAGGTAATTTGCAAGATGTATGGAATTTGTTCTTTTAACTCTTATTATTAGTATCTTAAAAATGTTAGAGGAGTTTGAATATCTTAAATATTCATCCATAGAGAAGTAGGTTCTGAGATTAAAATTGTGTGCTGCGGTGATAACGGAAGGTTGAAAACTTGTGTGTATTAGAGAAGTAGGTTCTCGAAATTTTTTTTGTGTGCTGCGGTGTAATGACCCAACTACTCTAGACTTTTGGACCATTAACGAAAACTATACATAAACACTAATTCTTAATAACACTTACAAGTGACAAGATCATAACTTTATTAAAACTTAAAAATAACAAAAGTCAAACTTATATAAAATTGAAGTTAGGATATGGGATCCCATTGTTTTAAAATCAAAACATGACATAAGGATAATAAAAAAGAGATTACATGATAAAATGCGAAAAAATACATATAAAAACCATAAGAAACAAAAACTACATCCTCAAATCGAAACTCTCGGTTCTTTGAATCCATTCCGCCTCAATACACATACCCCAAGCTTCCAAGAACCTTTCCCGCCACTAGAACTATTTTCCTGCACATATAAACAAAAAGGAGTGAGCCTAATGCCCAGCAAGGAAAATCTAACATATAGCCATATACATAAAAATTCATAATACAACATAAAAACATACCATAACACTTATGTCACATACATACTATAATGGCCATTATTACTTGGGGTCCCATAAACTAAACAAGTCATATGCCCATTAGATTAGTGGGGTCTTGCTAGCTAAGCAAGTCATATGCCCATAATCTATTTGGGGCTTGTTAGTTGTATAGGTCATATGCCGAAGTCTACAATCATACTTAATATAACATATTACATAACATAAAATCATAAGATAACATATAAAAACATATATCACATAAATCCTATCCTATTTTCCTTACCAAAATAACTGGGATATGGGAACTGATTTGGGACCTTGGAACACTCCTAAAAATCATTTAAAATATGGTGAGTATATTGAAGAAAATGGATGAAAGTGAAGAAGGATCTATGCTATATACTTACCAAAAACCTTGTGCTTAAGAACTTGGATTTTCTAACCAAGAATAAAAATAAGGTTAGAATGAGTAAAAGACTATGAGAACTTAAAGAACATAATACAGAAATGGACTAGAGTTTGGAAATACCTTGAAGACTTATATGATCAATCTAAACCTTGAACCGAAATGTGAATAAACCTTACTTCCCCAAGTGTTTGATAAGCTTATAGTGATCAAGCTTATAATTCCCAACCCAAGTGTTTACACTCTCACACTCACCTAGCAACTTGCAGCCTCTAAACTTAGAGTAATAGATGAATAAATGGTTGGGTACTAAGCCCTATTTATAGAGTTTAGGAATGAAAAGATCTCATATAACTTGAATAAAAATAATGGCTTTTTAAATGAAAATAATTTGAATTATCGTTCAGCAGAGGCTGAAGACTCGTTCAGAAAGGTGCTGGACTTATCAAGAGGTTGAAGGTTTGAATGGAAAACGTTTTTGAAATCTTTCAAAATATGCTGAGGGAGGCGATATATCGCCCCCTATAGGTGATATATCGCCTGGACCAATATGCCTGAGGCAATCGTGCATCGTTTCGTGTTTTCCGTATCTTCGTACTGCGATATATCGCCCCTATAGCTGCGATATATCGGCATACGCTGAATATTAAACACGAAATTACACATTTTTAGCTTAATTTAAATTGAGTAAACAGCCTTGACTAAGCCCTTTAACGTTTTCAAAACTGCTGACTGACCTTAGAGTATTCAAATTTTACCGTTAATAAATTTAATCCTCAAAATACTTAATCATTAATAAACCTATACATAACATGTGCTATTATCTTATTGGTTCTTATCTAAACCTTATAGTATAATAAATATTATCCACAATATCAGTCATATTAATCAAACCTTAGGTTAAAATTAATATTCATAAACTATAGGTTAAACTTAGAAAATCTATAAGTACTACTTTGAGTGTCCAAATAATTCCCGGTCTGAACCAAAAATCCACAGTTATAAAGATAATACTATTATTACTATTATACTACTATCTAACTTAGCTAAGTAAAGTTCTTGGACTCTACATGCGGAGATATAAGGAAGAAAACTTATTGTGTGTTGTTTGAATTTTTTGACTTGGTATTGATAGATGGTTAGGTAAGCTTTTATATGTATAGATTAGATTTTTCATTATATGTATAGATTAAAATTTTCATTTAGTCATATTGTTTTCATTATTTCCATATGTATAGATTAGATTTAATTGCCACAACCCAAGCTAAATTCTTGTCTTTGATCCAAACCCAATTAGTTAGTGGCTACCATTTTAGAATCTGATTTTTAAATTAAAAACAACACTAGAATCTCTTGAACTAGAGACTATTAAGAGAGGTGACACCCTTTTATGCACACTTAACAAAAGTAAGTTAAGAAAACAGAAGTAACAAGACCTTTTATTTGGTAACTGATTTCAACAAGCTTCCTTCAAAGTGTTCAATTCTAATGATCTTGCACAAATAGTTCCACTCTTAGAGTCTCAGTATACATAAAGCCTGTCAAAACAAAGTGAGCCATATTAACCATAATAAACCATACACATTAACACCATTTTGCAAAAGAAAAAAAATTGGGCTGAGTTCAATTTATAATTTATCATGTGTAATTATATTATGAATTTTGTTACTCCTCTTATTGTACGAGGTGATTGTTTGATTCATCCACAGTTGCTGAATTAATGCACATTCCATAAATAAATGAGTGATGGACTGCAACACACACACCTAGAGATAAATCAAATCATATCGAATTTCACTGACACTTAATCCACTAATCTAATCAATGAAAGTAAAACTCAACATTTCAAACTTCCTCTCTACAATTCTAAAACTCACGGAAATCTTACTTCCCAAATTCCCTTCTACAACTAATACATCAATGACTCATAGTTGGTAAATTATCTCTATTAATTTTTTAAAGCTTAACACTAAATCCATTAAACCAGATTACTTATTTCAGTTATTTTAGGTTAATTTATAAAGTACAAACTCTTACATTATAGAATGCTTAAAATCACTTCTTTCATGTTGTGGAAATTATCTGTGTAAATACATAAGAATTTACAAAAAATACTCTCATTGATACAAATAATGTAGGCTTATAATTTCGCAAACATACTTAGATATACATCTCTGTGTGTATATATACATCCATGATTTGAATGGCCAACACTTTATGAATTTAATAATTGTTCTACTTTATATCATTGGAATTTGATAACAAATATATATTTTAGAAGAAGTGGTCAATACGAACAACTATCTCTCTCCAGATGTGGTCTAGGCATACCCTTGCGGCTCCACACTTCTCCTCACAAAGAGGAGGTCTCGAGTTCGAATCCCCTCTCCCCCCCAATGTAAAAAAAAAACTCTCTCCAGATAACCAGTGAAAGAAAAATACATAGAAATACATAAAATTCAAGCAATGTGATTTAAAAGTGTGAACACAACTTTAAATTGTAATCACACCTGATGGTCTGTGCTACATCATTATCTGAAATTGTATTGTTGGACTCAAGAGCTTCCTTCAAAGTGTTAGCTTCCCAGAGCCATTTATAACTCAAATCTAATGGTCTTGCTAGTTGTTTGAGAAGAATATGATTCATAAACAGTCTATGCACAAATCATTCCAGCCTCAGATTCTCTGTATACATAATACAGTCTATCAAAACAAAGTGAGCAATGAATAAGAATATCAACCATAACAAACCATAGACAGTAAAAAAACATTATAATTCTGTTAAGAGGTGATAATTATCTAATTGAGATAATAATGCTCAAATTAAAAGACAAACTATACATATACCAAAACCCTTTTCCTTAAAAAAGTAAAATGTCTACATGTGCTGAAGCTTTAATGAAAAAATCACACCTACTTTTGAAAATATAGGCACTCTAAAGTCTAAAGTATTCTGATATATGTAGAAGAAAAGCAACAAAAATATCTTAAGATGTAAAGAAAATCTCAATTAATTAAAGAATATACATTGGTTAATTAAAGTGTGGTGAAGCTGGATCAAAACAAAATATAGAGAATTAAATTTACAAATTATACATACTTGAAGATCAAATACCTCAATTAATCAATCAGAGTAGCTGTTTGGATGGTAAATGCAAGCTCAAAAAATTAATTACATTGGCAATATGTTTCCATGTCTATATATATAAATCCTATAGCTAGCTGTATATTTCTTTTTTGATAATCAATCAAAATTCTTAAGAGTTTTCTTCTCTAAACTCCTGCAAAACCAAGTCACATCCCTGTTCGACAAAAAGGAATGGTAGCTTTGCAATTAGCAAACTAACATAGAAACCAAAACAAGATAAATAAAATAACCAGCCATAAGAATGTTCACAGTGTAGGGATTCTGAAAGAAAATAAAATAAAATGCAGTTAAACGAGTTATCTATTGGTTTTACTGGCCAAATTCAAAATGCAGCTAGATGAAACTAATTAGCATATTAAGCTTCAATCTTGCTATTGAAGAGTTATCCCTTCCAATTTGGGTGGCTAGACGTTGAACTTATGATCCTATGACCATTAAAATCCAAGAATTATATAAAAATAAAAAATTGATCGTTCTGTTTTACAGCTTAGTAAGTTAGAATATTCTCAGAAACAGACTTAATGAATCAATACACAGAACAAACTAAGAGCACCATAAGGCATTTAAACGAGCTCAAAAGATGGTAAACCTGCTTAAAATTTCTTAGGGGTAATTAGGGAATCCGCATCTTAATAACTTCAATATATTTTCCCTTCTTATATATATTTCCTTTTATTCTAGGTTGTATTTATCAAGAGAGGCTGTCTTATCAATAATCAAAACATAGCAAATGTAACTCTCTTATTTGGACAGGTTTCAAAGTTAGACTGAAACCAAATAAATTTAGGATGTTTATAACTAAGTTAGAGGTAACAAATAAAACCACTAACTAGATGAATCAATAGCACTAAGAAGAAACAGAAGAAAGGTTAGTCATAATATACCACAGATAGTACCTAGTCTCAATAGCACCATAAACTAGCAACCTGTCTTTCCAGACTTGTACAAGAATCCCAAAACACAACACTCAGCACAAACACTCAACATTTTGCTACTTTTCCCATATCCCCATCCAAAGAACTAATAAAATAGAGAGGATAACTCCAAAAAAATTATAATTTTAATCTCATATAATGGCATGGAAGCCAGCTACTAATATATTCAAGAAAAATTATTTATTTGCTATAATTTTTCTTGAATATATTACACATTTTTATTTTTATATATAGGACTAAGTTAAATGTACTCGATTAAGATTTATAAAGGAGTTTCAACTCAAAACTAATTCACAATAAACAGAGTAATATATAGTCTAACATTTATTTGATGTAAGACACTTTGTTTATAGTTTTATCTAGCATAAAAAATTGAAAAACAATGTTCAAAAAGCTGAATTTAACTATTATCCTCAAATTATAAGATTATGCAGACTCAACATGAAGAGAATAACACTACACATTGGGAGCATCACTCAGATTGAGTATGGTTCAGCCATCATTCATCAATTGACTTTTCTCTAATAAGAATCTGAATAACAGCTTTATTGAAACATAAATCTCAATAGCATAATGATACCGCAATATCTGACAAGTATAGACGCATAAATAATCAAATATAAAAACATAATTTTAGAGACCCAATGCTGTTAAAAATCAAAAAGAACAATCCAAGAAAGATTTGAGAAAACACATGAACATCCTGAGTTAAGTGGAACGCACAGAGCTCTGTACACAGAAGCACTGACACCCTCTCCAACTTCTTCATATAATTTATAATCATTTGCATCAAGCGGGAATCTCTTCTCTGAAATATAATCCATGCTTTATTCTATATAACACTGTTAAGACCCACTTTGCTCCTATATTTCCCAGAGAACATAAAGACGATGTATTCCAAGGAGGTAAGCTTCAATATAATGCACGATTTGTGCCAAATCAGTAGCATTTTCCTTGTGTTCAATACAATATAACAGATGAATCCAATGACTTCATCAAGACGTTTCTTTATTAATTGAACCCTTATAAAGCAGAATGGATCTTAAAACACTAAATACTAGCTAATAACAGGTCAAAACCAGATCTATAAACCACAAATCTGGAATCAATTATACATTTATATCCATTAACATTAACTTTTCATCGGGTAATTGAACTAGCACTAAATACAATCAGAAAAGGTACGAGACCATAAAGAAATCCCAAACACTCTACAGGGAACTAGAACAAATTTGTAAATTGGAATTAAGTAATTAACTCCACTCTAGAATCTTCAGCAAAAGTGATCATTTAACTCTGAACTAGCAACTCTGCCCCTGAATGAAATTCAATAAAACTTTAAACTTCAATAACCCAAATATACTGAAATTCAACCAAGGCATGTTTTCTTTTAAAAGCATGTGTGTGAATGACCTTATCATGACCCTGATATTACAACCGCAAATAATGTGATTGTCTTGTCTAACAGTTGTTAAACCTAGACAAAAAACAAGATTTTAGTAAGAGAACAACATCAAATACAAATTCATTGGAGATGGATAAAAGTTGGATCCATCTTAACAGGTTAGTAACCAAAATCATATAGTATATTTTGGATATAAGTTTAAGTGTTAGTGCTTGATTATTGACGTATGCTCTAAAATTGTAGAGCAACGGTGGAATATGAGCAAAAAGCTAGAGAGTTTGTTAAGACAGCCATGACGAATCTTGGATTTCCAGCCAAGATTCTTTGTCCATGCAACAAATGTCACAATCTAAGACATCAACTTTCACACGAAGTTGTCGAACACTTAGTTTTGTGGGGCATGGACCAATCTTACAAAACATGGTTTCATCATGGGGAAGATCCAGTCCAACGCAGCACGACAAACACAAGTTATGAATATGATTTATTTCGGGCAGCGAGAGTATTTTCAAGTAACGCCAATGATTTTGGTGACGATAACAATGATGGTGATTTTCAGAGTTTATTAGCGGTTGCTGAATCTCCATTGTATGAAGGTTGTTCAAAGTATACAAAAATTTCGTCTATTGTTGGGCTGTATAATCTAAAAACAAAGCATGGAATCTCAGATGTTGGCTTTAGTGAGATGTTGGAGATGATTAAAGAAATGTTGCCGAAAGATAATCTCCCACAGACATCAATGTATGCAGTTAAAAAGTTTCTAAAGATGTTTGATCTGAGCTATAAGCATATCCATGCTTGTGTCAACGATTGTTGTTTGTATACAAAAGAGAATGCTGATGCCCAAGTATGCCCCACTTGACAATATCCAAGATGGAAGCAAAACGAACAGACAAAAGAGATTCTACAAGGGCAGTCTGCAAAGGCATTGAGATATTTTCCTATTATACCAAGGTTTCAAAGGATGTTTAGAAAAGAAGAGGCGGCTTTAAGCTTAAAATGGCATTCAACCAATAAAAGAACAGACAGGAAAATGCGGCACTCGATAGATTCAGAGGCTTGGGATGCAGTTTATGAGAGATGTCCAGATTTTCAACTTGAACCTAACAACCTTCGATTAGGACTTGCTGCTGATGGGATCAATCCTTACAAAAATATGAGTTCTACGTATAGTTGTTGGCCTATAATGCTCATTGTATATAATCTGCCACCTGCGTTGTGCATGAAGGATGAATTTACTTTTCTATCTATGTTGATTCCTGGACCTAAACAACCCGGGAATGACATAGATGTTTACTTAGCGCCCTTAATTGATGAGTTACTTGAATTATGGAATGGTGTTTATACATATGATATTTCTACAAAGAAGTTTTTTAATTTAAGGGCCATGTTGCTATGGACCATAAATGATTTTCCAGCTTATGGAAACTTAGCTGGATGTGCGACTAAAGGAAAGTATGGTTGTCCTGTTTGTGGCGAGCACTCAAATGTTGTTTGGTTGAAGCATAGCAAAAAGATGTCATTTTGCAATCATATTCGATTTCTACCACAAGAACACCGTTACAGAAAGAAGAAATATACAACAGCAAGGGCAAGGGAAAGAGCACCACAATGTCCAATTATATTGACAGGTGTTTAAGTAGTTGAGCAGTTAAGCAAAGTGACTAATGACTTTGGAAAGGGAAAAAAGAGGAGTCGTGGTATAGACACAGAACAAATCTGGAAGAAGCATTCTATTTTTTTTAGGCTGCCTTATTGGGAAATATTAGTTGTTCGTCATAATCTTGATGTTATGCATGTTGAAAAGAATGTTTGTGAAAGCATACTTAACACATTGTTCGATTGCAAAGGAAAATCTAAAGATCACTACAATTCGAGATTAGATTTGACAGAGATGGGCATTATGCCTCATCTCCATCCGTATGAAGAAAATGGTGTTACTCGTCTTCCTGCTGCAGCTTATACTCTATCAAAATCTGATAAGAAGTTGCTTTGTGAGAGGCTATTTGACTTAAAATTGCCTTATGGATATAGCTCTAACATTAGAAACTGTGTAAATGTGGAGAAACAGAAGCTGACAGGACTTAAATCTCATGATTGTCATGTGATTATGCAACAACTATTGCCTATTGCTATAAGGGGTTTAATGGAAGAAGGTTGTAGAGAGACAATTCTTCGGCTCTCTAAGTTTTTCCATGGATTGTGTCAACGTGTGGTTGATAAGGAGGAAATTATGAAATTGGAACTAGAAGCCTTTGAAATTCTTTGTCAACTAGAAGAATATTTCCCTCCTTCTTTCTTTGATCCAATGATTCACTTGGTTGTTCATTTAGCACGAGAAGTTAGACTTTGTGGTCCGGTGCAATTTCGATGGATGTACCATTTTGAGAGATATATGAAAGTATTGAAAGGATTTGTAGCAAACTATGCATGGCCAGAAAGATGTATTGCAAATCGCTATCTTGTTGTTGAATGTGTACGCTTTTGTGAAACATTTTTAAAGCAAAATCATAATCAAGATAGTACATTACTAGAAGAAAATCCACTATCAGCAGCAGAGTGCTTTAAGCTGGACCGATTGAACTTGGCAGTAGCGATTCGGTATGTGTTGTTTAACTTGGATATTGTAGAACCATTTCTCAATGTCCATATGGATGAGCTGAAAGAAAGACACTCAAATCTGAATAACAATCAAACTTTGTTGTGGAATCGACATTCTGAAGGGTTCCCGTTATGGTTTTATGAAAAGGTTGTATTCTATTGCCAAGATAAAAGTTTACGTTTTGTTTTAGTGTACAAATTTCTTACAAGTATATTTTTATTTTCAGATTTCTAACATGAACAAAGTAGATGACATGTTAGCTCAATTGGCTAAAGGTCCAAGTCGCGGTGTCACTTCCTACAAAGGGTACATGATTAATGGAATTTGATTCCATAAAAAAAGAGCTGAAAAAACAACTCAAAACAGCGGTGTATACTTGGAAGCACATGACAGTGGGCAATTGAATGATAAAGAAGAGTATTTTGGTGTTATCAAGGATATAATTATGCTTGATTATCGTACTTTTAAGGTGCCATTTTTTTGGTGCGATTGGGCGAATATTCGAATGGGTGTTAAGAAGTCGGAGTTCTATACGCTTGTAAATTTTAATATAGGACAAGCTCAATCCATTAGGGATCCATTTGTATTAGCTTCACAAGTGAAAAAATCTTTTTATGCAAGGGTGAATGAGTCAAGTAATTGGTATATAGCTTTAAAGGATAATAGAGGGTGTTTTGGTATATAGTTTCCTATTGTCTCTTATGTACTTTGAATGAAACAAATCTGCTTACACTTTTTGTATGTAATTTTGGTGTATTATTACTCGTTTGTTGAATGAAACAAAGGTTGTTTTATTACTCTCTACGGTGAACTTTATGATTTTATTTTAATTTGAATGAAATAATTCTGGTTTTATGGTTTTGGTGTATGTTTATTACTCTTTGGTGATCCGCATTTCTGATTTATATACCATGTTATCTTTCTTTTTATATTGCAGCAATTTCAACTTGAAAAATGAGTACATTACGAAGATCTCCAAAAAAACACCTTCGTCCAGGTGCTTTATGCAATCTTGTGGCCAAAAAGCGAAAAGCATCATTGAAGACTCAAGCTGATTGTGACGATATGTTGCTTGGAAGCCCTATTTTAAAGAAAAAGAGTGATCTTCGTAGGTTTTCTGCACCTGTTAGAGTTGTAATTGATTCACCACCTGCTCTTAGTACTAGAGCAGCAACTCGTCGTGTGGTCTATGATACAGAGCTAGATCCAAATGATGATGTGGAAGACATGGAGATGTCACTTGGAAGTTCAAAAACTAAACGATCTCTTAATTATGAAGTAGATAAGGTAGTTGATAGTGTTTGTGAAAAAGGAGTAAGGGAGGAACATGAAGAGATAGCTGATGAGGAAAGGGTTGGTGTAGAATTTGAAGGGGTTGTTGCACAATGTGAAGAAGTGCCTGATGCAGAATGTGAAGAAGTGGCTGCGATAGAACTTGAACAACCTCTTAGAAAATCTGTTAGATTACAAAAAACAACTGATGAGGCAAATCAAACTGAGATTGAAGAAATACCTCAAGATGTAGATGCGAATGTAATGAACTTAGCCAAGAAGACAAGGGGAAAAACTCTATTGGCAAATCTTACCAAGAGGAACAATGACTTAAGGATAATAAATTGGAATGACAAAAGGCAACCAGTTGGTACTAACTTAGTGCAATTTTCTTCTTTTGTGGGCGCTCTTGTGCGAGAGGTTGTTCCTTACACTATTTCAGATTGGAGGAAAGTTTCACCAATGATGAGAGATGTTCTTTGGACATCTATTCAGGTAGAATTACAAGTTTTATGAGTGTATTTTTTTTATATATATTCAACTCTACACTTAAACATATAATATGTTATTCTATATTCTATTGTAGGCACAATATGACTTACATGATGATTGGCAAAAAAAGATGTGCTTTGAAATGATGGCAGAACTATGGAGAGCTGGGAAATCTAGACTTGTAAAGGATATTATCAATGCAAAAAATGAGAGTGAACGACTAGCCTTAAAGTCGAATTGCATAAAAAGTGATGTAGAATGGAGAGCATTTGTTGCCAAAAAAATTAGTAAAGAACATTTGGTAAGAAATATGATGTAAGAAGTGATGTTGTTGCCTCTTTTATCTCTGTTGGTGTTAAATTAAATATAGTTATGCCTCTTTTACTTATTTATTAAATAGGATATAAGGGCCAAATACCAAGAGAGAAGAAAGAAAGCTGTTCCACACACCTTAAGTCGAAGAGGATATGCTCGAACAATTGATGATATGGTAATAATTAAGTTTTATACTGCTTGTATTTTTGCTTCCATTATTGTAGTCTCTATTTTATAATCTCTATTGATGTATTGTGTAGAAGAAAGAAAACGAGGATGGTAAAATATCTAGAATCGATGCTTTTCGGAGAGCCCATACCAAGAAGAATGGTGAGCCTGTAAACCCAACGGCATCTGATATTTTTGTGAGCATTAGTCATTTAATTTTTGTGAATTTTTACTTATTTTCCATAATGCATACATTAGTTATACTAATTTATATGCAGGGTTCATTGAATGAGATTCTCCTTGAAGACCCAAAATCTGGAACTATAGACAACGCTGATGAGGATGCCTTGACAAAATTGTTTGGTAACCCAAAATCTGGTCGTTTAATCGGATAAGGAAGAGGCGTAACAAGGTCAAAGCTAACTGTTGTTAATATGTGTAATAGCAAGATCTCCAAGTTAGAAGAAGAGCAACATAATATGAAGCTCAAAATGACTGAAATGATGAATCTACTTAAAGAACACTTGGTGGTATTTCTATCTTGCACTTATAAATCTTAGTTTTCTTTTCTTCCAATAAAACTTATCTTGGTTTTATATTTAGGTTGGTGGTAAAGTGACACTAAGCGAAGGACAGTCTCGCAATGTACCGCAGTCAAACAATATTCAGTCCCCTAAGGTAAATTATAAAAGTTGTTATTGTTTTAAATTTTCATTTTAGAAGAACAATTACAGAAACTAATATATTGTCTTTAAAATAAATTTGGTAGAGTATTGCACTAGAAAAAAGACATAACTTTACAGAAGGGAAAAATGCTTGCTACTTGCTTGACTGGGCAGATGCAATTGTTGCTGAAGGTCGTTGGGATTCTAGTGATCCAAAGATAACTGTACATGGAAAGCCTCTTGGACCAGACTTTATGCGAGTATGGGTTGATGTTGCTATTGTACCAGAATCTTACTTATTTCGTCCTAATCATGCGATGCTTACAATACAAGAAGCAGTTGGTTCCACAGTTGCATGGCCTTCTAAAAAAGTTATTCCAAGAGGTACATTTTCATACTCAAAAAATAACTAATGTCTTATAATTTAGTGTTTGGTTTCTTTGATTGCTTTGGTGTAGTTGTGAATCCATTATTTTGTATGTGGTGTCCTTTCTTGGATATAATTTTCATAGCATTTTTCTTGAAGTAATTTGTGATGCTAGATAATAACAATAAAATATTTCTTTGTTTATTTTGCAGATATGACAAGCGAAGTATAAAAGGATACTTAAGACTCCTTGAAAGTAGTAACTTTATTTATTTCTTTGTGTTGAAAGTAGTAACTTTTAGACTCCTTGAATACTTAAAGAATATTTTGTTGTTGATTACAGTGTTGAATGTTTTAAACTAAATTGTGGATTGTTAATTCAATGTAGAATGTTCTTACTTTTTGTTATTTGAAAATCAAGTTCATTTGATGATGCTAGTATATATTAGAAAACTAATTTTAATTATATAAAAAATATATATATATATATAATAGAATAAATTAGTGTTATATAAATAAAATATATAATGAGAATTTAAATATATCTAAATATAACAATAATACGAAAATTGAGTTATAATATATATTACAATAACACTTTTTATGCAAAGAATTATGTTATGCAAACTTCATTATATAACACAAATAATGTGTTATACTAAAGTGTAGTATAGCACAAAAAATGTGTTATACTAAAGTGTAGTATAACACAAAAAAAGTGTTACACTAAAGTGTAGTATAACACAAAAAAAGTGTTATATAATCGACTATAAATAACATAATTCAACACTTATCTATATATTAAAATAACACAGAAATTGTGTTATCGTTGACGGTACAATAACACATCTGTATAACACTGATAAAGTGTTATGTAAAGTACCCTGACCTACGATAACATAGTCGGTCTTAACACATCAGAAAGTGTTATCGTAGGTTTTGATAACACATTTTCGGTGTTATTAAAAGCATTTTTTCTTGTAGTGATTGCTAGGAGTTTCCAACTAAGTCCCGGCTTGAACCAAAATCCACAGTCATAAACATACTACAACTACTACTAGCTATTACTATTACTACTACTATCTAACTAGCTAAGTAAAGTTCTTGGACTCTACAATTGTCTTCCTTGTCTTTTTCTCTCAGTCAAAGGTACTATTATTTACAATTTTCCATATCATGTTCTATAAGTTCACTCCTCCACAATCATCAAAATTAGTATATTTGATAAATAATTAACTTATTTTATGCTGTAAAAAAAAAGGAATAGCGTAATATTACAAAAATAGATAAATTAATATCAATGCATTTTTTTTCAATAATCTCACACCTTCTTTAATTATTTTTCCTATAATACTATTCACAGCATTCCCATAATTATAAATAAAAAACGATCCACCAACTAGTGATCGTGCAAAATGAAAGATAATTCTTGAACTCCCCCCACGTGCAATATTGCAATAGTCTATGGTTATTCGGTTCCACTATTTATATGAAAATTTATTTCTTATCTATTAACAAAGACTATCATTCCCAAGATTTTGTACTATAATTATGATATCATAACTAATTGGCAACATAAAAGTATTTTAAATAATAAGACACCATAATATAACTTAAAAGTGATTAATCGATGTCTTGTGATAAAAAGTTTCAAGAAATAAGTTTTGGAAGTAACCAAAATGTATATAAAATAATATGTTCTAAAAGTAAATTTTTCATTAAAAAATAACCAATTGGTAACTTATTAATATTTTAAGTAACCAACATGTTACTTTTTAAAACAAACAAAAAACGAGAAAAATGGTATTTCAGGAAAATTTTAAGTTCAAGTATATTATTTTTAGAATTCAGTATTTTTTTTATCATATGGCAATGCATTTTTGTAAATAAAATTTTGTTGGTGATTTTTATAATTATTTTATATTATATGTATATAACTGTAAAGATCTCCCTCAGATTATTTCTGCAAACCCCTAATTTCTACCACGTGTGCATGTCTTTTATTGCTCTCTATTTTATATTTTAGCTGCATAAAACATAACTTTCACAGAAGTTGGTCTCCTAACAATGATACCAGTCATAAGTGTAGCACTATTCACGTCATGACGTGAGTGGTTTTGTAAGACCCGAAGTAAAACTTTTTACTTGGTTTTTAACGTAAGAATCGAAGTTAAAAGATTCATTTTTTCTACTTCGGTTTTTTAGACTTTTAACTTTGTTTAGATTACACTTTAGTTCACACTCTCATTTATGCGGTAACTGAAGTATATATAGGCAAAATAACCCAAGTTAGAGTCTATTTTCGTAGTAGCATGAGTTTAAAGGGTCCAAAACCTAGAGATTTGAAGTATAACTCTTTGGATAAATGTTGATTCTATGATAGGGCCCACTACTACAAATATAGGCTTTCTCTACACTTTTTTTCTAGCATTAAATTAAAAACGCAGAGAAAATGTTCAAATGAGTCTGAAACACGAAGTGGGAAAAAAATAGACTTTTCTCCGCGGTTCCATAAAGAAAACTGCGAAGAAAAGTGGTACCTTTCTCTGCGGTTTTGTTTATGGAACCGCGGAGAAAGCCCTTACCCTACATAAAACCCTCGATTCACAGCCTTTACTCATTCTTCTAATTTCTTCCACTTTGGCAGACTCGAGAGGAACGACACAACCCTTATTCCCCAGCCACGGTTAGTGCTCTTTTGTAGAGTCCCAGAATTTACTTAGCTAATTATAGTAGTAGCAGTAGCAGTAGCAGTAGCAGTAGCAGTAGCAGTAGTAGTAGCAGTAGTAGTAATAGTAGTAATAGCTAGTATTAGTTATAGTATATTCATTACTATGGATTTTGGTTCAAGCCGGGACTTAGTTGGAAACTCCTAGCAATAGTTATGGATTTTATAAATTTAACATATAGTTTAAGAATATTAATTATAACATAAGGTTTGATTAATATTGCTGGTTATTAATATGATGATTATTATAACCTAAGGTTTAGATAGAGTCAATAGGATTATGACACTTGTCATATGCATGATTATTAAGGAATCATTATTTTAATAAGGGAAATATAAGACTTAGTCTTCACCAGAATATGTTAGGAGCATGATATTTATTTAGATATTTAGATATTTAGACTCACAATTTTATTTATTTGTGATTTAGATATTTTATTTATTTGTGATTTAGATAATTAAATAGATTTTTCGTAACTTTAGGGTACTGTAACTTCCGACTTATTTTGACCCAGTTATGTTATGAATTTCGAAAAATAGTATTTCTAAAAAGTTGTAGATAATTTAATTAGCTTTCTAACGGTATAAAGATATTCTAAATCGGAGTCCTACAGCTCCAGATATGTTGATTTTACTATAGGTTAGTTTAGAGTTACGGGATTTAGAAAGTTAGAAGATTTTTATTCCTTAGGATTCTATTTTAAATTTAAATTTAAATTTGGATTATAATTAGAAGATTTTTATTCCTTAGGATTCTATTTAAATTTAAATTTGGATTATAATTAGAAGATTTTTATTCCTAGAACTCTATAAATAAGACCTAGCACCAAGCATTTTTCATTCATTCATCAAGCTAAGTTCAGAGGCTGCAAGTTGCTAGGTTATTGTGAGAGTGTAAACACTTGGGTTGAGGATTATAAGCTTAATCATTTTTAAGCTTACCAAACACTTGGGAAGTAAGGTTTATAACACATTTCGGTTCAAGGTTTAGATTGGTCATAAAGCATTCAAGGTATTCCAAAACTCTAGTTCATTTGGTATTATTTTCTTCAAGTTCTTATAGTTTTCTACTCAACCCCTAACTTTATTATTTATTCTTGGATAGGAAATCTAAGTTCTTGAACATAAGGTTTTTAGTAAGTATATTCTTAATGGTATAGTTCTTCCATTCTTTTCATCTCATTCTCTTTAGTATACTCACCCTTCCATTTATGGTTTTTAGGAGTGTTCCAAAGTCCCAAAACTGTTCTCATATCCCGATATTTTGGTAAGGAAAATAGGCTAGATCTTGTATGTTTGTATGATATGTTATGTTACGTTTAATATGTTATGATAAGTTTATGTTTTTATATGTTATGTTATGATTTACCCTACCTCAAATATTAGACAGGGGACGTAGATGGGTTATCATACACTGCATGTGATCTAACCTACCTCAAATATTAGACAGGGGACATAGATGGTTTATCACATGCCATAATGGCCATTATTAGTATAGTCTTATACAGTATATGTTATGATATGATTTTATGTGTACGTTTATGTGGTTAGTATTTTTCCTTGCTGGGTATTAGGCTCATTCCTTTATGTTTATATGTGCAGGAAATAGTTGTGTCAACGGAAAGATTCTTGGCAGTTTGAGGATGTGTATTGAGGCAGGATGGAATCGGTGGATTGCGCGTTTGATTCGAGGATGAAGTTTTTTAAGTCTTTTAGTTATGATTTCTATGTATTATTTTTCCACACTTAATTTTGTAACCAATTTATTTAAGTTGTGTTTTGTTTTCAAAACAATGGGATCCCATATCCTAAATGAATTTTTATGTATTTAATATTTACTTTACAGTTTTTAAATAAAGTTATGGTTATTTCATATGTACGTTTTCTTAAGATTAGTATAGTAGTCATTAATGGTCTAAAGTCTAGAATAGTTGGGTCGTTACATCTTTTCACCCTTTTTTTAGTTTATTTTTTCATTTTCTTCCATATTTAGGCTACAACTCATGTAAATATACATATTTATTGATTTGTTTTGAAGTTTTAGGGCAAAAATGAAGATATATTGATTGAGTATAATGTGTTTTAAATGTATGTTGATAGGGTGATTTTCAAGCTTTTTTCCAACGTTTTTGAACGTTTGTGGAGGATTAAAAGACATTTTTATTGTTCAAATCAGGTATTGATCACTAAAACTTGATTTTTTTTTGTTTTTTTTTTAATTATTTCGGTTTTTTGTTATTTTTATATTATTTATCTAGTTTATATGTATTTTGATTATGTTAATATTAATTATGTTTACTCCTTAAAATGTATTGTATTTGACATAATTTTGTTATGAAATGTATATATATAATATTGAAAATTAATTATCAAATTAGGTTATAATATTGAATATATATATATAATCGGAATTGAAAATAATTATATATAATCGAAATTGAAAAATAATTTTTTTTTATTAAAATGGCTTTCTCTGCGGTTGTATTAACAAAACTGCGGAGAAAGGTACCATTTTCTCTGCGGTTGTGTTGAATAAACCACAGAGAAAAGGGTACATTTCTCCGCGATTTTTTCAACACAACCGCAGAGAAAAGTGTGGCTTTTCTCCGCGGTTTTCATACCACTTTTCTCTGCGGTCGAATACACTGCACCCCGTACTCAGTTCACCCAGGGTCTACCAAGATGACTCATGACATCAAGGCAATCTACTGGTGGCCAGGGATGAAGAAGGACATAGCAGAGTATGTATCTAAGTGTCTTATATGCCAGCAAGTGAAAGCAGAGCATCAGCGGCCTGCAGGTTTATTGCAACCGCTTAGCGTACCAGAATGGAAGTGGGACGATATAGCTATGGACTTCGTGACGGGTTTGCCAAGGACGAATAAGCAGCATGATTCCGCTTGGATAGTAATAGATAGACTAACCAAGTCGGCTCATTTCCTGCCTGTTAAGACTTCATACACGGCAGACCAATATGCAGACATATACATCCAAGAGATAGTACGGTTGCATGGAATCCCCAAGACAATAGTGTCGGATAGAGGATCGGTGTTTACGTCAAGATTTTGGGGAAGTTTACAGCAAGCTATGGGTACTAAGTTAAGCCTTAGTATAGCTTTTCATCCTCAGACAGATGGGCAGTCCGAGCGTACGATTCAGATTTTAGAGGATATGCTACGGGCGTGTGTACTTGATTTCGGAGGATCATGGAATAAGTACTTGCCGTTGATCGAGTTCTCATACAACAACAGCTACCAGTCAACGATCGGGATGGCACCTTATGAGTTGTTATATGGAAGAAGGTGCCGATCACCGTTACACTGGGACGAGGTAGGAGAAAGACAGCTTCTAGGCCCCGAAGCTGTTAGACAAGCTCAAGAAACAGTAGCGCTTATTAGACAGCGTATGCTTGCTGCTCAAAGCCGTCAAAAAAGCTATGCGGATGCCAAGCGACGCGATGTGGAATTCCAAGTTGGAGATCAAGTCTTCCTGAAGATATCTCCTATGAAAGGTGTCAAGTGGTTCGGGAAGAAAGGCACGCTTAGTCCCCGATTCATAGGTCCTTTTGAGATATTGGACAAAGTGGGGGCAGTTGCGTATAGACCAGCCCTACCGCCTTGTAGAGTCCAAGAACTTTACTTAGCTAATTGTTTAGTAGTATTATAGTATGTTTAGTGTTATCATTGTTACTTTGGATTTTTGGTTCAGACCGGGAGTTATTTGGACACTCATAGTAGTAATTATAGATTTTCTAAGCTTAACCTATAGTTTAAGAATATTAAGTATAACCTAAGGTTTGATTAATGTGTCTGATATTAAGGATTATATTATTATATTATAAGGTTTAGACATCAACCAATAGGATTTTAAGCACATGTTTTGAATGGTAATTAAGGATTAAGTATTTTTGAGGATTAAATTAAATAAGGGTAAAAGTTTGAATGTATAGGGTCAGTCAGCAGCTTTGAGCACGTTGAGGGCTTAGTCAAGGCTGTTTACTCCATTCAAACTCAGCTAAAAATGTGTAAATTCGTGTTTAAATATTCAGCGTATGCCGATATATCGCAGCTATAGGGGGCGATATGTCGCAGCACGTAGATACGGAAAACACGAATCGATGCACGGTCGCCTCGGGAACAAAGGTCCAGGCGATATATCGCCTGTAGGGGGCGATATATCGCCTCCACCAGCATGAATTCAAATACATTTGAATTCTTTTCCCTTCAGCCATTCAAACTCCTTCAACAGTCCAGCATCTTCTGAACGAGTCTTCAGCCTCTGCTGAACGATTATTCAAATGATTCTCACCTAAAAAGCCATTATTTTTATTCAAGTAAAATCAAGATATTTTCATTCCCAAACTCTATAAATAGGACCTAGTACCCAGCCATTATTCACCATTTGCTCTAAGTTCAGAGGCTGCTAGTGTTAAGTGAGTGTGAGAGTGTAAACACTTGGTTTGGGGAAAAACTATAAGCTTTAACATCATAAGCTTATCAAACACTTTGGGAAGTGAGTGCTATAGTATTTCGGTGGATGTTAGATTGGTCTTGCAATCTTTGAGGTAAACCCAAGACTCTAGTTCTTTTCTGTATTTTTATGTTATTTCCTTTCTCAAAACCTTCTACTCAGTCCCCTAACCTTATTCTTATTTTGGTTAGGGAATCCAAGCTTTTAAGCATATAAGTCGGTAAGTATGTTTCTATGGTTTAGTCTTTCCATCTCTTTCATTTCATCTCCTTTCTTTAGACTTACTCTTTCTTATGGTTTTAGGAGTGTTCCAAAAGTCCTAACTCAGTCCATTTTATCCCGGTAACTTTGGTAAGGAAAATAGGCTAGAATTAATATGTTATGTGCTTATGTTATCTATATGTTTATGTTATTAAAAGTGTTATGATATGTATATGTGTATGTAGGCTTGGGCATATGACCCATATGACTAACAAGACCCCAAATGGGTTATGGGCATATGACCTACTTAGCTAGTAGGACCCCATTAACCCCATGGGCATATGCTTGTTTAGTCTATGGGACCCCAAGTAATAATGGCCATTATGATAAGTGTATGTTATATGTATTATGTTAAGTCTTTATGTTTTCTTATGAAATTGTGTATATGACTATGTGTTAGGTTTTTCCTTGCTGGGCATTAGGCTCACTCCTTTCTGTTTATGTGCAGGAAAATAAGCTTAGAGGCGGTAAGATTCGTGATGCTTGGGAGGATGTGTATCGATGATGAATGGAGTCAAGGGGCCGAGCGTTATCGATTCGAGGATGTAGTCTCCTTTTATGTTTTTATGGTTTTACATGTATTTTCCGCATTATTATGTAATGTCTTTTATTTTAAATCTTATTTTGTTTTAAAGACAATGGGATCCCAAAATCCTTCTTAGTATTCTGTTTCTTTGTAAATAACTCTTATTTTCAAGTTACTCAATAAATTATGGTATTTTCGTAAAATGTAAGTTGTTATGTATAGTTTCGATAATGGTCCAATTAGTCTAGATTAGTGGGTCATTACAGTTGGTATCAGAGCAAACGGTTCCTTCGCATGAAGTTCTCCTCGATACACATGCTCAAAGCTCCGAATCGGACCGCCAAGTAAGTGTTTAAGTTACAAGTTACAAGTTACTTTGTCTATGTGTATAGCTAACAACTTTAGTGTTTCTGTTTCAGTTAAAAATGAATGGAGCTTTAACCTACCAAGATATCCGAGCCATTAAGGCCTTAAAAAGAATAAGGGAGCCAAGCAACACCGTAGGAGCCTTAGAAAGGATTACACGAAGGTTGCTTTTGTTTCACCAAGCAATAGGTGGCCTTCAAGAGGCTAAACAAATAATGCTAAGATCAACAGAACAATATGTATTAGTGATTAGGTTGTTTAAAGATTTCCATCCTGTAATAGCAGCCTTAGAAGAAATATGGGAAGAAATGAATGATGAGGATGAATCACCATTAGCAATGAGATACTATTTCCTCTTAGTTAGGTTCACCGCAAAATTTGAATTTCAATTCACCAAGGAGCAAAAGAATAGGATTCTCACAAACCTTCCTAGAGGGCATTTTGATGCTCATGATAATGATGACTATGAGGCTATAGATGATGATATGTTAGATGATGGATCGGATGTAGAAGATCCCGATTTTTAGATTAGTAGTTTTTATTTGTTTTATTTACTTTTATGTTATGATTGTAATAAGTGAAATTGTTTTCCAAATGAATAAACATGCTATTTGAATATCATGTGTGAGTTTGAAATTTTTTCACAATCATAATAAATAAAATGAATAATGACTGAGTTCGGTGAGGGTGGATACGAATCAATGAACCTGGTTTCCTTGTTGAGAGTTAGGGGGCCTTAGTAGTGGGAACGATTTTACTGATCCCAGCCCTCCCTCAATATGGTTAACTTTGGAACAAAGATAAGTTTCGAGCCTGAGAATTAAGTCATATAGGATGATTAGAAACACACTTAGAAAATAAATATGACTTGTTTTTCTAAGTATAGAAACCCACTCTAATAATAAATAAAGACCTATATAATTTTTCATAAAAAGTCATAATAAATAGGTCCGAGATATGTTTGTTTTAGAATAAGTTTTTGCCTTAGAGCCTATTAGGAAAAAGTTCTAACATGTTTCTTTTAACTGTTAGAACTCTGCTACGATGTCTCTCCGAAGATCTGCTCGCACCAACGGGAACGCTTCCAACGATGTTCCAGCGACCAATGCGGTCCCTACCGTTCGCCAAAGGAGAGTGCGTGTTACTGCTCGCCGCAATGCGCCGGCACAGCCAGCTGACAACACTGCAGAGATTGCCAGACTGCGACAGCAAGTCGAGGAACTTCTGCAGCAACAACGCCAACAGGCTCAATCTCAGCCTCCGCCGCAGCCGCAGCCACAGCCAATGGCCCCAGCACCCCAACAAGTTGGTCCGTATGGGGGATGGCCTATGACGAACTACGCTCCTTATCCTGTTCAGCACATGGAGCCAGTGTACGAAAGGTTCCGCAAGCAGCACGCTCCGAACTTCGAAGGGACTACGGACCCCTTTGAAGCAGAAGAATGGCTAAGGAATGTGGAGCCGATCCTAGCCCACATGAACCTTAGTAATGCAGACCGCATATCCTGCGTCTCATCTTTGCTCAAGAAAGATGCCAGGATATGGTGGGACTTGGTCCAGCAATCCCACGATGCTGCCACCATGACATGGACCCGATTTGTGGAGCTCTTCCACAAGAAGTACTACAATTCAGCAGTGCTTGCTACGAGAGTTGAGGAGTTCACCAATCTGAAGCAAGGGAATTTAACAGTGGCGGAATATGCTCGTCAGTTCGATCGCTTAGCGAAGTTCGCAGCAGAGTTGGTTCCAACCGACTATCTAAGGGTGAACAAGTTTGTTAGAGGACTTCGCCCGAAGATCGAGATGGGGGTTAAACTAGCAAACCCGGGAAACACTTCATATGCCGACGTTCTTGAGACGGCAATTGAAGTAGAAAGGTTGCAAGCCAACGTGAGCAAAGAAGAAGCCAGCAAGCCGGAACCTAGGCAGCAGAGCCAACCTCAGGCCAGTCGGAACAACAATCAGTCCAGCAACAGTCAGTCCAACAACAACGGTAACGGACAGAAGAGAAGGCATCCTGACAACAAGCAAGCCGACAACAATAAAAGGGCACGACCAAGTAATGGGGGAAATAGGTCGGGCTACGTGGAATACCCGCCATGTGCCAAATGTCAGAAGAAGCACCCCGGAGAATGCCGTGCCAACACCAAGGAGTGTTTCAACTGTGGTCAAGAAGGGCATCGTAAAAGAGACTGTCCTCAGCAAAAGCCGGAAGGAAAGAAGGACGAAAAGATGGTCCCTGCTCGGGTTTTTGCTTTAACCCAAGGAGAGGCGGATGCTAGCAACAAGGTGGTCACAGGTCAGGTTTCCATCCTCAATAAATTATGTCATGTATTATTTGATTCGGGAGCCACCCATTCGTATATTTCGTTAGGAATGATAGATAAACTAGACAAACCTAGTGAAAGATTTAGAACTAGGTTTGCAACCGAGTTGCCTTCGGGCAAAGTAGTTCTATCATCACGAATTGTACGAGGCGTACCAATCAAGATTGAGGACAAGGAACTAGAAGGAGACCTGATAGAGCTGGTGATCAAAGACTTCGACGTCATACTAGGCATGGATTGGCTAGCACGGCATGGCGCAACGATCGACTGCAGACGCAAGAAGGTGACATTCGATACTCCTGACGGCCAGAAACTGTGCTTCATGGGACAAGCTTCAGGACTACGCACACCGTTACTATCATCTCTCAAAGCTCAGAGAATGATGGAGAAAGGATGTCAAGCATTCTTAGCCAACATCACGAATGTGGAGAAGGAGACATCACTCAAAGTTGGAGATGTTCGAGTCATACAAGAATTTCCAGAAGTTTTCCCCGATGACTTGCCAGGATTGCCGCCAACTAGAGAAATAGACTTCACGATAGAATTAGTACCGGGCACCGAGCCTATCTCTAAGGCACCATACCGGATGGCACCTACGGAACTCAAGGAGTTAAAGACGCAACTACAAGAACTCCTAGACTTGGGTTTCATTAGGCCAAGCCATTCACCATGGGGAGCTCCGGTACTATTCGTGAAAAAGAAGGACGGAAGTATGCGCATGTGCATAGACTACCGTGAGCTGAATAAAGTAACGATTAAGAACAAATACCCGCTACCTCGGATTGATGATTTGTTTGATCAACTCCGAGGCGCGACTGTATTCTCTAAGATCGATTTACGGTCCGGGTATCATCAGCTCAAGGTAAAGGGGGAAGATATTCCTAAGACAGCCTTTAGGACTCGTTATGGACATTACGAGTTCTTGGTTATGTCTTTTGGTCTTACTAACGCGCCAGCCGCGTTTATGGACTTAATGAATAGGGTCTTCAAGGACTACTTGGATAAATTCGTCGTTGTGTTCATCGACGACATTTTAATTTACTCCAAGGATGAAGTGGAGCACGAGGAACACTTGAGGATAATTTTGACGCGATTGAAGGAGCACCAACTCTACGCGAAGTTCAAGAAATGCGAGTTTTGGCTCTCACAAGTGGCGTTCCTCGGGCACATCATATCGAAAGACGGAGTTGCAGTAGATCCATCGAAGGTAGAGGCCGTGAAAGATTGGCCTAGACCAAAGAACGCGTCGGAAGTAAGAAGCTTCTTAGGGCTAGCAGGTTACTATAGAAAGTTTGTAGAGGGCTTTTCTAAAATAGCCACTCCACTCACCAACCTGACCCGGAAGCAACAAAAGTTTAACTGGAATGATAAGTGTGAGGAAAGCTTCCAGTTGCTTAAGGATAAGCTTTGCTCAACACCAGTACTTAGTGTCCCAACACCCAACGACAAGTTCGTTGTCTACCGTGATGCATCAAAGTTAGGATTGGGATGCGTACTGATGCAAAATGACAAGGTGATAGCCTACGCGTCACGTCAGTTAAAGGAGTATGAACAACGCTATCCAACTCACGATATGGAGTTGGCAGCGGTGGTCTTTGCGTTAAAAATCTGGCGCCATTATCTTTACGGAGAACGGTGCGAGATTTATACGGACCACAAAAGTTTAAAATACTTCTTTACTCAGAAGGAGCTTAACATGAGGCAGCGCCGGTGGTTGGAATTAGTAAAGGATTACGACTGCGAAATCCTATACCACCCGGGGAAGGCAAACGTAGTTGCCGATGCACTTAGCCGAAAAAGTTATGGGAACTTAGCAGCCTTATCCGGAATAGAAAAGCCACTACAGCAGGAGCTTATCAGTGCCGGAATAGAAGTGGTTGTAGGCAAGTTGGCTAACTTGTCTATCCAATCGAATATGCTAGAAGACATACGGAATGGTCAGAGACATGATGATTCACTAGCAACGCACATGGATGCAGTCAGAGAAGGCAAGACTACAGATTTCTCAATATCCAGTCAAGGTTTATTGAGATATAAGGATCGGGTATGCGTGCCAGACGATCAAAGTATTAAGAAGACGATCCTAGAAGAAGCGCACAACACCCCATACTCGGTTCATCCAGGGTCTACCAAGATGACTCATGACATCAAGGCAGTCTATTGGTGGCCAGGGATGAAGAAGGACATAGCGGAATATGTATCTAAGTGTCTGGTATGCCAGCAAGTGAAGGCGGAGCATCAGCGGCCTGCAGGATTATTGCAACCGCTTAGCATACCGGAGTGGAAGTGGGACGATATAGCCATGGACTTCGTGACGGGTCTGCCAAAGACAAATAAGCAGCATGATTCTGCTTGGATAGTCATAGATAGACTAACCAAGTCGGCTCATTTTCTGCCTGTTAAGACTTCTTATACGGCAGACCAATATGCAGACATCTACATCCAAGAGATTGTACGATTGCATGGAATCCCCAAGACGATAGTATCAGATAGAGGATCAGTGTTTACGTCAAGATTTTGGAGAAGCTTACAGCAAGCCATGGGTACTAAGTTAAGTCTTAGTACAGCTTTCCATCCTCAGACAGATGGGCAGTCAGAGCGTACGATTCAGATTTTAGAGGATATGCTACGCGCATGTGTACTTGACTTCGGAGGATCGTGGAACAAGTACTTACCGCTGATCGAGTTCTCGTACAACAATAGCTACCAGTCGACGATCGAGATGGCACCTTATGAGTTGCTATATGGAAGAAGGTGCCGATCACCGTTGCACTGGGACGAGGTAGGAGAAAGGCAACTTCTAGGGCCCGAAGCTGTTAGGCAAGCTCAAGAAGCAGTAACGCTTATTAGACAGCGTATGCTTGCTGCTCAAAGCCGACAGAAAAGCTATGCAGATACCAAGAGACGCGATGTGGAGTTCCAAGTTGGAGATCAAGTCTTCCTGAAGATATCTCCTATGAAGGGTGTCAAGCGGTTCGGGAAGAAAGGCAAGCTCAGTCCCCGATTCTTAGGTCCTTTTGAGATATTGGACAAAGTGGGACCAGTTGCGTATAGACTAGCCCTACCGCCAGCACTAGCCGATAGTCACAACGTCTTCCACATCTCGATGTTACGCAAGTATGTGTCAGACCCATCTCACGTCCTCAAGTACGATACCATAGCACTCCAGAAAGACTTAAGTTACGAGGAACGACCGGTTAGCATCCTAGATAGGGGGATGAAGCAGTTACGGTCCAAGAGCTTTCCTATAGTTAAAGTCCTATGGAGCAATAGTTCTGAACGCGAGGCAACGTGGGAGTTGGAAGAGGACATGCAGAGCCGGTATCCGGAATTATTTGGTAAGTAAATTTCGAGGACGAAATTCTTTTTAGTAGGGAAGAATTGTAGAGTCCAAGAACTTTACTTAGCTAATTGTTTAGTAGTATTATAGTATGTTTAGTGTTATCATTGTTACTTTGGATTTTTGGTTCAGACCGGGAGTTATTTGGACACTCATAGTAGTAATTATAGATTTTCTAAGCTTAACCTATAGTTTAAGAATATTAAGTATAACCTAAGGTTTGATTAATGTGTCTGATATTAAGGATTATATTATTATATTATAAGGTTTAGACATCAACCAATAGGATTTTAAGCACATGTTTTGAATGGTAATTAAGGATTAAGTATTTTTGAGGATTAAATTAAATAAGGGTAAAAGTTTGAATGTATAGGGTCAGTCAGCAGCTTTGAGCACGTTGAGGGCTTAGTCAAGGCTGTTTACTCCATTCAAACTCAGCTAAAAATGTGTAAATTCGTGTTTAAATATTCAGCGTATGCCGATATATCGCAGCTATAGGGGGCGATATGTCGCAGCACGTAGATACGGAAAACACGAATCGATGCACGGTCGCCTCGGGAACAAAGGTCCAGGCGATATATCGCCTGTAGGGGGCGATATATCGCCTCCACCAGCATGAATTCAAATACATTTGAATTCTTTTCCCTTCAGCCATTCAAACTCCTTCAACAGTCCAGCATCTTCTGAACGAGTCTTCAGCCTCTGCTGAACGATTATTCAAATGATTCTCACCTAAAAAGCCATTATTTTTATTCAAGTAAAATCAAGATATTTTCATTCCCAAACTCTATAAATAGGACCTAGTACCCAGCCATTATTCACCATTTGCTCTAAGTTCAGAGGCTGCTAGTGTTAAGTGAGTGTGAGAGTGTAAACACTTGGTTTGGGGAAAAACTATAAGCTTTAACATCATAAGCTTATCAAACACTTTGGGAAGTGAGTGCTATAGTATTTCGGTGGATGTTAGATTGGTCTTGCAATCTTTGAGGTAAACCCAAGACTCTAGTTCTTTTCTGTATTTTTATGTTATTTCCTTTCTCAAAACCTTCTACTCAGTCCCCTAACCTTATTCTTATTTTGGTTAGGGAATCCAAGCTTTTAAGCATATAAGTCGGTAAGTATGTTTCTATGGTTTAGTCTTTCCATCTCTTTCATTTCATCTCCTTTCTTTAGACTTACTCTTTCTTATGGTTTTAGGAGTGTTCCAAAAGTCCTAACTCAGTCCATTTTATCCCGGTAACTTTGGTAAGGAAAATAGGCTAGAATTAATATGTTATGTGCTTATGTTATCTATATGTTTATGTTATTAAAAGTGTTATGATATGTATATGTGTATGTAGGCTTGGGCATATGACCCATATGACTAACAAGACCCCAAATGGGTTATGGGCATATGACCTACTTAGCTAGTAGGACCCCATTAACCCCATGGGCATATGCTTGTTTAGTCTATGGGACCCCAAGTAATAATGGCCATTATGATAAGTGTATGTTATATGTATTATGTTAAGTCTTTATGTTTTCTTATGAAATTGTGTATATGACTATGTGTTAGGTTTTTCCTTGCTGGGCATTAGGCTCACTCCTTTCTGTTTATGTGCAGGAAAATAAGCTTAGAGGCGGTAAGATTCGTGATGCTTGGGAGGATGTGTATCGATGATGAATGGAGTCAAGGGGCCGAGCGTTATCGATTCGAGGATGTAGTCTCCTTTTATGTTTTTATGGTTTTACATGTATTTTCCGCATTATTATGTAATGTCTTTTATTTTAAATCTTATTTTGTTTTAAAGACAATGGGATCCCAAAATCCTTCTTAGTATTCTGTTTCTTTGTAAATAACTCTTATTTTCAAGTTACTCAATAAATTATGGTATTTTCGTAAAATGTAAGTTGTTATGTATAGTTTCGATAATGGTCCAATTAGTCTAGATTAGTGGGTCATTACACGCCTGCACTAGCCGATAGTCACAACGTGTTACACATCTCGATGCTACGCAAATATGTGTCAGACCCATCTCACGTCCTCAAGTACGATACGATAGCACTCCAGAAAGACTTAAGTTACGAGGAACGACCGGTTAGCATCCTAGATAGGGGGATGAAACAGTTACGGTCCAAGAGCTTTCCTATAGTAAAAGTCCTATGGAGTAATAGTTCTGAACGAGAGGCAACGTGGGAGTTGGAGGAGGACATGCAAGGCCGGTATCCGGAGTTATTTGGTAAGTAAATTTCGAGGACGAAATTCTTTTTAGTAGGGGAGAATTGTAGAGTCCAAGAACTTTACTTAGCTAGTTAGATAGTAGTATTATAGTAATAATAGTATTATCTTTATGACTGTGGATTTTTGGTTCAGACCGGGATTTATTTGGACACTCACAGTAGTACTTGTAGATTTTCTAAGTTTAACTTATAGTTTAAGAATATTAATTTAAACCTAAGGTTTGATTAATATGACTGATATTGAGGATAATATTTAGTATACTATAAGGTTTAGATAAGAACCAATAGGATTATAGCACATGTTATGTATGGGTTATTAATGATTAAGTATTTTGAGGATTAAATTTATTAAGGGTAAAGTTTGAATGCTCTAAGGTCAGTCAGCAGCTTTGAAAACGTTTGAGGGCTTAGTCAAGACTGTTTACTCAATTTAAATTAAGCTAAAAATGTGTAATTTCGTGTTTAAATAATCAGCGTATGCCGATATATCGCAGCACGAAGATACGAAAAACCCGAAATGATGCACGTTTGCCTCGGGCATACTGGCCCAAGCGATATATCGCCCCTCTCAGCACTTTTTGAAAGTTTTGTAAATCATTTCCCATTCAAACCTTCAACCCCTTGATAAGTCCAGCATCTTTTTGAACGAGTCTTCAGCCTCTGCTGAACGATAATTCAAATTATTTTCACGTAAAAAGCCATTATTTTTATTCAAGTTAAATGAGATCTTTTCATTCCTAAACTCTATAAATAGGACCTAGTACCCAGCCATTATTCATCTTTTACTCTAAGTTCAGAGGCTACAAGTTGCTAGGTGAGTGTGAGAGTGTAAACACTTGGGTTGGGAATCATAAGCTTGATCATTATAAGCTTATCAAACACTTGGGAAGTAAGGTTTTATAGCATTTCGGTTCAAGGTTTAGATTGGTCTTACAAGTCTTCAAGGTATTTCCACACTCTAGTTCATTGGTATTATTTTATTTAAATTCTCATAGTCTTCTACTCAGCCTTCTAACCTTATTCTTTATTTTGGTTAGGAAATCTAAGTTCTTGAGCATAAGTTTTTGGTAAGTATATTCTCAATGATATAGTCCTCCCATTCCTTTCATTTCTTTTCTTCAAAGTACTCACTCTGTTACAAATGGTTTTTAGGAGTGTTCTAAAGTCCCAACTCTGTCCTCATATCCCGGTATTTTTGGTAAGGAAAATAGGATATAATCTATATGTTATATGTTGTGATATGTTATCTTATGATTTTATGTTATGCAATATGTTATGATATGTATGATTGTAGACTTGGGCATATGACCCATATGACTAACAAGCCCCAAATAGATTATGGGCATATGACTTGCTTAGCTAGCAAGACCCCACTAATCTAATGGGCATATGACTTGTTTAGTCTATGGGACCCCAAGTAATAATGGTCATTATAGTATGTATGTGATATAAGTGTTATGTTATGTTTTTATGAAATTTATGTATATGGACTATGTGTTAGATTTTTCCTTTCTAGGCATTAGGCTCACTCCTTTTTGTTTATATGTGCAGGAAAATAGACTTAGTGGCGGGAAAGGTTCTTGGTAGCTTGGAGAATGTGTATTGAGGCAGAATGGATTCAAGAGCCGAGCGTTTCGATTCAAGGATGTAGTTTTGTTTCTTATGGTTTTTACATGTATTTTTCCGCATTTTGTTATGTAAATCTCTTTTTAATTATGCCATGTTTTGATTTTAAAACAATGAGATCCTATATCCTACTTTATATTTTATGTAAGGAACATCTTTATTTTTACAAGTTTCTTAATAAAGTTATTGTCTTTTCACTTGTAAGTTTTATTAAGGATTAGTATTTATGTATAGTTTTCGTTAATGGTCCAAAAGTCTAGAGTAGTTGGGTCATTACAATGAACCAGCCACAAAAAGAGGTACAAGCCCGTAGTTTTCCTTCGTAGTTGTTACGGTTCCGTTTTCGTTTCAGTTTTTTTAAAAGTTTATTGAAAAATCTGGGTTGTTATACATGGTTTAAATCAGCATTTTGTGTCTAGAAACACTTATTAAGGTGTTGGGAATGATTCATTATGATAGATCTTGAGTTTTGGGATGATTTGGTGGTGGTTAGTGCTTGGTAGGTGGCTGTCATGGAAAATACAGCACCATTGTTGTCGGCGTTAATGGTGGAGGCCGGTGATGGTGGTGGTTGTGGCCGAAGTGATGGTCATGGTGGTGATTAGGGTGATATATTGGCTGCCATGGTGGGGTATTTTGGGTCCAAGCAAGGCTCGGGTTGGTCTTGGAAGTTGGCTGTGCGTGAGGGTGATGGTCTTTTGATGTTCACGTGCATGTTCATCCATTCATCAACTAGTTACTAATGGTTACTAATTAGTAACCACATGGTCCAAAAATGGTAGTTGGTCCCAAAACTTTGGAATTTTGTCGTGAAGCTCGGGATTAGGTACCCCAAAGTCTACAAACTGATATTTGAGGATCGAGGTTTAGAAAATTTATCTAAGTAATATCTAAGATTAATAATTTACGAACTAGGCTCGGGAATTATTATTTAAGCTTCATGAAAAGTTCTAGGTTCGGAAATTAGTTTCAAAGTTTAGATTTGATGACTTAGAACTTATGAAATATTTTTAAGGACTTAGAAAATATTTTAGGAAGTACAATATTTCCAATTTTAAGTCTCAAGATCAAGAAGTGGGCTCGGGGCTCGTGAATTGGACTCGAGCATCAGAAAATGGAATTTTAAGAAATAATGGGAGTTTTGACTTGAAATTTTGGAGATAGTTTATGATAAAATTATTATCGGAAATAATAATTTTTCTAAGTTGAGTTCGGGATATTGAGAGGGGTATTATGGTCATTTTACCCCAAGGGCTCGGGTTTGAGCCAAGGTCGGGAATTTCCGTTTTTGATTTTAAATTCCCTTTTTTATATTTAAAATCTTAGTAAAGCATAAACTAAGACATTTTGTCCCAATATGATTATAGGGTCTAAACGCGATCGGAAATACTCACAAAGACATAATTCACGAAAGCTAAGGACAAGAGGTAAGGAAGTATACACCAAGAGTAACTTAGCTTGTTGTGATCTTAGTGAATTGTTTGTATACTGCTGGTTAAATTCTAGATGCTATATATATGTGTGATTATATGGCTGGATGCGCATGATAGTACCCATCTATCGGGTTTGAATGTGCTTAGTGCAGTAAAGTTATCATGAATGCATGTGCAATGTTTGTGACTGTCAAGGGAAACCTTTTGAGGGTGGATCCCATGCAGCCGTGTAGTGGGGTTCACCGTCTAGTCAGTAAAGTCATCGGGTTTTAGCAGAGTATACCCCTTTGGCACGGGAGGTGAGTATTCTCTGGGCCGCGGAGGCCACCCGGGGATCATGACCCCACAGATAACTCGAAGGCTCAGTACAAGACCTTGTGAAGGTGGATTCCCCATGCAGCCGTACAGTGGGGCTATCCGCCAACTCAGTTAAGTCATCGTGTTTTAGCGGAGTGTACCCTTTGGTACGGGAGGTGAGTATTCTCTGGGCCATGGAGGCCACACTGGGATTAAAACCCCACAAATAACACGATGGCTCAGCTATATGTTTTCAGTATGTTACGCAACACTTTGACTTATGTGAATATGCTAGACGTGTTGCTCAGTTTGCAGTTTCTAGATATGAATTTCTGTTATGCAAAGTTTGTTTTGGATAGTAGAGTCATAAGTTGTAGCTAGCTTCCTTACTGAGCTTTATAGCTCATCAGTTACTCTGTGTGTGTAGGTAAAGGCAAAGCTTAAGGAGCAGTGCAATGAGCTGGAGGGGATTCTGTTTGAAGTATGCATTCTGTGAAACAACCAACCTGCAGGGTTGTCAGGGTTCTCTTAAGTTTTCCGCTGAGTCCAGTAATAGTTTCATGTTTACTAGTTTATCTAAAGAAAGCCATGTGGCTACAGACTATTTCTTAAGTTACGTTTAACTACATTTTATTTTTAAAACTATGGGATCCCATCCAAATACTATTATATTTCAAAGTACTCCCATGTACAATTTTCTAAAGTTTATTTAGTTTTTAACGTCCGATTTTTACCAAAGTTGACCGTAAGGGTCCAGTTGACCCCGGATAGTCATAGTCGTGTTCGGTGGGTCTAGTTAAGAAAAGTCGGGTCGTTACATCCACTATTTATATGAAAATTTATTTCTTATCTATTAACAAAGACTCATTCCCAAGATTTTGTACTATTATTATGATATTATATGTTTGTCTTGATATTTGTGTTTGTCCTCATCTATGATAAATATAAGTAACATTCTATATTATTTAAGTTGTACAATGGTGTCATCCTCGCATGCACGTAATTTTATTTGTCCTCTTCTATCTCATGAAGATCAATTTAATTATATATTATTTAACTTGTACAATGGTTGCATTCTCACCATAAAAAGTACTTACACGTTGTACTACTTACCCTTGTGAATTGTCAAAATCACCCATGTAATAACAAGTTAAAAAATAATTACCTATGAGTCAATTCTGTGAAGTTGAAACAAGAATTAAAATAATGTATTTTTTGGCAATGTTGTTGGGAAAAAGTTAGAAAGGAGTGAAAAATTACACATAAAATTGGTCCACGTTTATAATATTGTAAAAAAATAACAAATTTTAATAAATCATTTTAACAGTAAATATATTTTCAAACAATAAAACATAATATTAATATATTTATTTTGCAAAAGCCATGAAATCATCTTGTCTTCGTGATTGTTTTTTCATGACTTGTTTAGTTTTTTTTCAACAAGACACATTGATTGTTAATCTAGGGTAATATTTTAATATAAATACGACATAACAAACATTTAAGAGAGAATAAATATTTCATTAGAGAGAAAACATTGCTTAACAAATGACAATAATATTCTAAAGAAAGAGAAGGAATTGAAATACATATTCTGATATATGTAGTTCGTTTCTCAAACAACGAAAAAAAATATTAATAGATAATACTAGATGAGCCACTAAAGTTGGCTGATTAGTTGGTTTAGGGTGATAATATCTCGCCCCATATCATCCACCAACCTCTCTAGAGAATATACACGATCTTTTAACGAGTCAAAAACACATTGCATCTCGTTGAACTGGCCATTAAGTTGATTGACCGCAACTTCAATTGCAGTTGATCATAAGCAAACTCCACTTCTTGCGCGGCCCCGCAAACACATCAGCATACCCATGGCAATGGGGAACATCGGGGCAGTTCTGGTTGTTAGTGTCCATAGATGAACGTTAGGAAATAACTACCAAAAGAATTAATAAGAATGGTTGAATGCTTAGATGGATGATTGTGGTTGAAAAATAATTATAGGACTTTTGTATTTATAGGCAAAGTCCTTACCATGCTCCCAACCACTCCCCATAGTCTTGTCAAGTCATGACATATATAATAATAAGATTAAACCTCATGCACACACGACAATTAAATGTAGTCTACGGTTGTGTTCGGAGCATATAGGGAGGAGATACTTCAACATTAATATGAATTGATTTTTTTAAGATTTTGGGATGACTAGTTTTGCATGTAAAGTAATAAATATATATTTGGCACTAGAATGATTACTTAATCATGCACCATTCAAGTCTTTTGTCTAATAATTAAAATCATTTTCAGCAATCTTAATTGTTTCAATCATTTACGAAAGGTGATCAAGCAATAGTAAATATTAAGCATGAAAATTACTTGAATGAATAAACCTCAATTAGCATTAAGCATCAATAACAAATCTTACCAAGAGGAACAATGACTTAAGGATAATAAATTGAAATGAAAAAGGGCAACCAGTTGGTACTAACTCAGTGCAATTTTCTTCTTTTGTGGGCGCTCTTGTGCGAGAGGTTGTTCCTTACACTATTTCAGATTGGAGGAAAGTTTCACCAATGATGAGAGATGTTCTTTGGGCATCTATTCAGGTAGAATTACAAGTTTTATGAGTGTATTTTTTTATATATATTTAGCTCTACACTTAAACATATAATATGTTATTCTATATTCTATTGTAGGCACAATATGACTTACATGATGATTGGCAAAAAAAGATTTGCTTTGAAATGATAGCAGAACTATGCAGAGCTGGGAAATCTAGACTTGTAAAGGATATTATCAATGCAAAAAATGAGAGTGAACGACTAGCCTTAAAGCCGGATTGCATAAAAAGTGATGTAGAATGGAAGAGCATTTGTTGCCAAAAAAATTAGTAAAGAACATTTGGTAAGAAATATGATGTAAAAAGTGATGTTGCTGCCTCTTTTATCTCTGTTGGTGTTAAATTAAATATAGTTATGCCTCTTTTACTTATTTATTAAATAGGATATAAGGGCCAAATACCAAGAGAGAAGAAAGAAAGTTGTTCCACACACCTTAAGTCGAAGAGGATATGCTCGAACAATTGATGATATGGTAATAATTAAATTTTATATTGTTTGTATTTTTGCTTCCATTATTGTAGTCTCTATTTTATAATAACATCCTCATTTTCACTACAATAATGGAAGCAAAAATACAAACAGTATAAAACTTAATTATTACCATATCATCAATTGTTCGAGCATATCCTCTTTGACTTAAGGTGTGTGGAACAACTTTCTTTCTTCTCTCTTGGTATTTGGCCCTTATATCCTATTTAATAAATAAGTAAAAGAGGCATAACTATATTTAATTTAACACCAACAGAGATAAAAGAGGCAGCAACATCACTTTTTACATCATATTTCTTACCAAATGTTCTTTACTAATTTTTTTGGCAACAAATGCTCTTCCATTCTACATCACTTTTTATGCAATCCGGCTTTAAGGCTAGTCGTTCACTCTCATTTTTTGCATTGATAATATCCTTTACAAGTCTAGATTTCCCAGCTCTGCATAGTTCTGCTATCATTTCAAAGCAAATCTTTTTTTGCCAATCATCATGTAAGTCATATTGTGCCTACAATAGAATATAGAATAACATATTATATGTTTAAGTGTAGAGCTAAATATATATAAAAAAATACACTCATAAAACTTGTAATTCTACCTGAATAGATGCCCAAAGAACATCTCTCATCATTGGTGAAACTTTCCTCCAATCTGAAATAGTGTAAGGAACAACCTCTCGCACAAGAGCGCCCACAAAAGAAGAAAATTGCACTGAGTTAGTACCAACTGGTTGCCCTTTTTCATTTCAATTTATTATCCTTAAGTCATTGTTCCTCTTGGTAAGATTTGCTATTGATGCTTAATGCTAATTGAGGTTTATTCATTCAAGTAATTTTCATGCTTAATATTTACTATTGCTTGATCACCTTTAGTAAATGATTGAAACAATTAAGATTGCTGAAAAGGATTTTAATTATTAGACAAAAGACTTGAATGGTGCATGATTAAGTAATCATTCTAGTGCCAAATATATATTTATTACTTTACATGCAAAACTAATCATCCCAAAATCTTGAAAAAATCAATTCATATTAATGTTGAAGCATCTCCTCCCTATATGCTCCGAACACAACCGTAGACTACATTTAATTGTCGTGTGTGCATGAGGTTTAATCTTATTATTATATATGTCATGACTTGACAAGACCATGGGGAGTGGTTGGGAGCATGGTAAGGACTTTGCCTATAAATACAAAAGTCCTATAATTACTTTTCAACCACAATCATCCATCTAAGCATTCAACCATTCTTATTAATTCTTTTGGTAGTTATTTCCTAACGTTCATCTATGGACACCAACAACCAATGCAACCAGAACTGCCCCGATGTTCCCCATTGCCATGGGTATGCTGATGCTGAAAGAAGTGTTTGCGGGGCCGCGCAAGAAGTGGAGTTTGCTTATGATCAACTGCAATTGAAGTTGCGGTCAATCAACTTAATGGCCAGTTCAACGAGATGCAATGTGTTTTTGACTCGTTAAAAGATCGTGTATATTCTCTAGAGAGGTTGGTGGATGATATGGGGCGAGATATTATCACCCTAAACCAACTAATCAGCCAACTTTAGTGGCTCATCTAGTATTATCTATTAATATTTTTTTTCGTTGTTTGAGAAACGAACTACATATATCAGAATATGTATTTCAATTCCTTCTCTTTCTTTAGAATATTATTGTCATTTGTTAAGCAATGTTTTCTCTCTAATGAAATATTTATTCTCTCTTAAATGTTTGTTATGTCGTATTTATATTAAAATATTACCCTAGATTAACAATCAATGTGTCTTGTTGAAAAAAAATTAAACAAGTCATAAAAAAACAATCACGAAGACAAGATGATTTCATGACTTTTGCAAAATAAATATATTAATATTATGTTTTATTGTTTTCGAAATCAAGTTAGAAAATATATTTACTGTTAAAATGATTTGTGGACCAATTTTATGTGTAATTTTTCACTCATTTCTAACTTTTTCCCAACAACATTGCCAAAAAATAAATTATTTTAATTCTTGTTTCAACTTCACAGAATTGACTCATAGGTAATTATTTTTTAACTTGTTATTACATGGGTGATTTTGACAATTCACAAGGGTAGGTAGTACAACGTGTAAGTACTTTTTATGGTGAGAATGCAACCATTGTATAAGTTAAATAATATATAATTAAATTGATCTTCATGAGATAGAAGATGACAAATAAAATTACGTGCATGCGAGGATGACACCATTGTACAACTTAAATAATATAGAATGTTACTTATATTTATCATAGATGAGGACAAACACAAATATCAAGACAAACATATGATATCATAATAATAATACAAAATCTTGAGAATGATAGTCTTTGTTAATAGATAAGAAATAATTTTTCATATAAATAGTGGAACCGAATGACCATAGACTATTGCAATATTGCACGTGGGGGGAATTCAAGAATTATCTTTCATTTTGCATGATCACTAGTTGGTGGATCGTTTTTTATTTAAAATTATGGGAATGATGTGAATAGTATTATAGGGAAAATAATTAAAGAAAGTGTGAGATTATTGGAAAAAAAATGCATTGATATTAATTTATCTATTTTTGTAATATTATGTTATTCTTTTTTTGACAACATAAAATAAGTTAATTATTTATCAAATATACTAATTTTGATGATCGGGGAGTAGTGAACTTTATAGAACATGACATGGAAAATTGTAGATAATAGTACATTTGACTGAGAGAAAAAGACAAGGAAGACAATTCAATTAAACAGTAGAAACGATTGACGACTTACTGTTTAAATAGTGCTAGCGATTGACCATTTACTATTAAAATAGCACTTGAATGACAACTGTACTTTTGTAATAGTGGACATGAATGACCTATCAATTAGGGACATAATATATTATTTACCTTTGCCAATCACATGTGAAAAGTGGAGAGGAATAAGCATGGGCAACAATTAAATAAATATCCATTCTTTTTTTATAGATTACGAGAATGGTTTTATATTATCAATTATAGGGTGATTTGACATTAAAGTTGAATATTATTGTATTGTTTTAGGGCAACCTCTTATATGTGTATATATTGTATCATTCACGATAAAATAATATATCAGAAAATTTCCCTATTTCTGACTTGGTATCAGAGCCGGCCGTAAAATCTTTCTCCCATCACGATGTCAGATACCTCCAATGAGTCCACTACTATCCCACCAACGAAACCTATCAACCTTAACACCCATGAATCCTCTAAACATGTTTCTGAATCCCATTCTGTTCAGATTACCACCATTCGTCTTAATGGTGATAATTTTTTGCGCTGGTCTCAATCGACTCGAATGTACATGCGAGGACGCGGGAAGATGGGCTATTTGACGGGTGATAAGAAGGCACCTAAGGAGGATGACTCGGCTTATGCTACATGGGATGCAAAAAATTCCATGGTTATGACTTGGCTAGTTAATTCTATGGAGGAGGAGATTAGTTCAAACTATATGTGTTATCCTACTGCTAAGGAATTATGGGATAATGTTCATCAGATGTATTCTGATTTGGAGAATCAATCTCAAATTTTTGAGTTGAATCTCAAACTTGGTGACATAAAACAAGATGAGGCTGAAGCTCTTCCCTTTACAAAAGAGCAGATGGTTCATCTTCATGAGCTGCTGAAATCAAATCCGCAATCATCTGGTATTTCTGTTGCATCTGTGGCACAAACAGGTATTGAAAAATATGCTCTCCATTCCTTTTTAAATTCTACTCCATGGATAATTGATTCTGGAGCTTCTGACCATATGACAAATTCTTCTAAATTGTTTGAATCCTATATCCCATGTTTAGGTAATAAAAAGGTTAGGATAGCCAATGGAACTCTCGCACCTATTGCGGGAAAATGCCTCGTTAAAATATCTGAGGGAATAGATCTTAAATCTGTTCTCCATGTTCCACAACTTCATTGTAATCTTTTATCTGTTAGTCAACTATCTAGAGATTCTAATTGTTGTGTTGTTTTCTATGAATCTCATTGTATTTTTCAGGACCAACGCTCGGGGAAGACGATTGGCAGTGCTAGGATGATTAATGGTCTCTACTATTTTGAGGATACTCTATCTATTAATAAAATTGCTCAAGGACTTAGTAGTATCAGTTCTTTTTCTGTTTTTGATCAAATAATGATATGGCATTATAGGTTGGGCCATCCTAGTTTTTCCTATTTGAAACATTTGTTCCCTGGTTTTTTTTAAAAAATTAAATCATTTATCTTTTCAATGTGAAAATTGTGTATTGGCCGAGAGTCATAAAATCACTTATGTTAAAAAATCTTATTGTCCTTCTCAACCTTTTTTACATTTTTCACAACGATGTTTGGGGACCCTCCAAGGTCACCACATTTTCAGGTAAGAAATGGTTTGTTACTTTTATCGATGACCATACTCGTCTTTGTTGGGTCTATTTAATGAAAGAAAAATCTGATGTGGCTCAAATTTTTAAAGATTTTTACTGTATGATTGAAACACAATTTCATAGTAAAATCAGTATTTTGAGATCTGACAATGGAACAGAATATTTTAATAATACATTAGGCAGTTTTTTAAAGGAAAAAGGAATTATTCAGCAATCTTCTTGTCCTGATACACCTGAACAAAATGGCTTAGCTGAACGAAAAAATAGACACCTATTAGAAGTGGCTAGAGATATGGTGTTTTACATGAATATTCCAAAATACTTATGGGGAGATGTTGTTCTTACTGCTTCCTATTTAATTAATAGGATGCCTACTAGAGTCTTACAATATACTACTCCTCTTGATTGCTTGAAAAAATTATTTCCAGGGTGTAGAATTAATTCAGATATTTCTTTGAAAATATCTGGTTGTACTGCCTATGTTCACACTCCAAAAAGGTCTAGGTCCAAATTAGAACCAAGAGCTGAAAAATGTATTTTTAATGGATATTTACCTAATCAAAAAGGTTACAAGTGCTTTAATCCTGTTACCAAACGATTTCATATGACTATGAATGTTACTTTTTTGGAATAAACCCCTTTTTTTACCAAAAATTTTATGCAGGGGGAAACTTTAGTGAAATCAAATTTTTGGGAAATTGATCCGCTCCCTAATATCATTCTAGAAACAGCTCAAGCTCAACCTACTGAATGTGAATCTGAAATTGGTTTGTCAGAAAAAGAAATACTACGAGTTATTAAAAATCGTGAAAATCTTGAGCCTTTGGTTTATTATAGGAGAAATGTACCTGAAAGAAATAAAGACCAGGTAATCATCCCAGCACATGGTCAAATGGAAGCCCTAAGCGACGGTCTTCCAAATATTTCAGGTAATTCTTCTCCTACTTCTACTTCTCTTACTGAACCTGAATCTAGTCTAGGAGTAATTCCAGAAAATACCAATTTAGATCTTCCTATTGCCTTAAGAAAAGGAACCCGTACTTGCACTAAGTATCCTATTGCTAAATATATTTCTTACAATCATTTGTCAAAAAACCATAGAGCATTTATTGCGAATATTTCAGAACTTGTTGTGCCTAGAAATATACAGGAAGCATTGGATGATTCGAATTGGAATTTGACAGTTATGGAGGAAATGAATGCCTTGATTAAAAATGGTACTTGGGAGATTGTAAGAGTACCGAAGGGGACAAAGATTGTTGGGTGCAAATGGGTTTTTACAATAAAAACCAAAGCTGATGGGAGTGTTGAAAGGTATAAGGCTAGGCTTGTCGCAAAAGGGTTTACTCAAACCTATAGAATTGATTATCAAGAAACTTTTGCTCTGGTTGCAAAAATAAATTCCATTCGGGTTTTACTTTCTCTTACTGTTAATTCTAGTTGGCCTTTATACCAATTAGATGTTAAAAATGATTTTCTTAATGGGGATCTAGAAGAATAAGTGTTTATGAGTCCTCCACCTGGTTTTGAAAAGGGTGATGGTTTTGGGAGAGTTTGCAAACTTAAAAAGTCCTTGTATGGACTTAAGCAGTCTCCTAGAGTCTAGTTTGAGCGCTTTGGTAGAGTGTTGAGGCGCCATGGATATACTCAGAGTCAAGCAGATCACACCATGTTCTATAAACATTCAAAGGAAAGAAAGGTAGCTATCTTAATAGTGTATGTGGATGATATTGTTTTAACTGGAGATGATCATGATGAACTTGATGAGTTGAAAAAGAGACTTGCTCAAGAGTTTGAGATCAAAGACTTGGGTACTTTAAAATACTTTCTTGGAATGGAATTTGCTAAGTCCAAGGAAGGAATCTTTGTTAATCAACGTAATTATGTTCTTGATATGCTTAAAGAGACTGGTATGCTAGAGTGTAAACCTGTTGAAACACCCATTGAACCAAATGTCAAATTGCAACCCACACAAGCTGAGAATGTGAAGGATCGGAAAAGTTATCAACGTTTAGTAGGGAGACTGATTTATCTATCACACACACGGCCAGATATAGCATTCTCAGTGAGTATGGTGAGTCAGTTCATGCATGCACCTGGACCTAAACACTTCGAAGCAATCTACAGAATCTTAAGGTATCTAAAAGGAACACCTGGAAAAGGACTCATGTTTAAGTCAAGAGGCCATTTACAAATTAAAGCCTATACAGATGCAGATTGGGCTGGGAGTATAGTTGATAGAAGATCTACCTCAGGTTATTGTTCATTCGTTGGAGGTAACTTAGTCACATGGCGGAGTAAAAAACAGAATGTAGTTGCCAGTAGTGCTGAGGCTGAGTTTAGAGCTGTTGCTCATGGTATGTGTGAGATATTATGGATAAGAAGGTTACTTGAAGAGTTGAAGGTATCTCAAGCATCCCCTATGAAACTTTACTGTGATAACAAGGCTGCTATTTCGATTGCACATAATCCAGTTCTGCATGACCGTACAAAGCATGTAGAAGTGGATAAACATTTCATCAAAGAAAAGATAGAGGAAGGCCTGATTTGCATGATTTATGGGTTAACCGAAGAGCAAGTAGCAGACATTTTTACGAAGGGATTATTAAAAAAGCAGTTTGATTTTCTGAGTAGCAAACTGGCTATGGAAGACATCTTTACACCAGCTTGAGGGGGAGTGTTGGAGAAAATCAAACTATTTTAGGAAGTTTTCTAATTTTAGAATGATTGTTTAAAGTTGTAAAATAGCTGATTTGCTTGCTGATTTTATTTATTTTAGGAAAGTTGTTAAATAGGGTGATTTGACATTAAAGTAGAATATTATTGTATTGTTTTAGGGCAACCTCTTATATGTGTATATATTGTATCATTCACGATAAAATAATATATCAGAAAATTTCCCTATTTCTGACTATATGATTCTCCTCACAATGCTTTTTGCTCGATCATCTTGGAGAGTATGAGATTGGTCATGCTCTGCAGTAGTGATAAAAGAAGGAATTTCGTAAAATGGCAGTGTCATGCGCTTGGAGTTCATAATGATCAGCATTGATGTTATTATGATTACTGCCAATAACTTGAGCAAGGGCTTATTAGTAAGGATCTCGAGATCGATAAAAGACGAACATTGGTTTATATTATGCATGGGTTTTTGTTAGGCCTCAAATGCATGTTAATCAGAAGTTGTTGCTGAGTTGTATTTTTAATTAGTTGGGGTAGTTATTTGGTTAAGTAGGAGAGACTTAGTATATACAATAGTTAATCACTTGGTGTTTGGGATCTGATTATTATGTATCTTGGAAGAGTAAAATTCTTTTTTGGAGATATCCAAGGTCTCGAATACTTGGAATATTGTAACTCAGTTCTTGATATCGATGAAGATTAGTCTCTAGATTCCATATCGGGTCTAGCTTCTATCAAAGTGGTATCAAAGTCATTCATCTTGGGAGATGGCTAGCAACAAGAATGAGTCCCAAAGGCTGAAATCAATGGAGGAGATGCTAAAGTCCATCTGGAAGGTGTGGGAAGTCAACACACCTTATGAAATTAGTGAGAAATGGCTGCCTTGAAGGAGGCGATGGCAGCAATGGCAAGGAAATTTGACTTGTTGTTCAAGAACCTCACCAAGAATAAGTGGATGGGAGGCTTTTAGTTTTGCCACAACTCCAGTTTCATCCTCAAATGACCATGTTTAGGGCATCAAGCTCGAAAAATATGGTGTTGCAGCTAAGGAAAACTCAACAAATTGGGTCTGCTTGCAAGGGAGCACATAAGCGGGTCAAGATTGATGGGGTACAATTAATTTGGAGACTCATGTTTCTTGGAGGCAGTTCATGAGAAAGCCCTCCTCCACAAGAACAAGCAACGGTTATGTACAAGAAACCCAACCATATTCTTTGCTGCAACTATCACTACTCAATGGTGAACCACGGCCTGACGAGAAAGAAACACAGTTGCTTGACGGTGGATCACCCTAAACATTTGGATTGACAACCACTACTCTGGATCGTTGGTGACGTGCTATTGATGGAGATGAATCCTTGTAATTGTAATTGCCAATGAAGACAACCATAATTTTACTAGATTGCACGTTTTGGGAAAAACTTGCTGGGTTTTACGAAATTTGTTAACACTGTCATAATTGCTAACCCATTGCTGTAACAACTGGAACGAACCGAGGGGAATTAATCACCCGAATCCATTTTTCTTATATCTGAAAACCACCCAGTATTTTGTCATTTTAATCTCTGATTTTTGGTTTAATTCCTTTGTTTGTCTACAATTATTTTCAGAGTTAATTACCCACTCTTTCCTTTGTTTTGGTTACTATTTTATAAGTTGTTTTTGGTTGATTTTACATTAATTTAGTTAAAAAGTCCCTGTGGATACGAACTTTGACGCTTTGTCACTGTATTACTTGTTGCCGATTGTGTATACTTGCACATATTTTAAACGTTAGAAAATTAACAACAAGTTTTTGGCGCCGTTGCCGGGGACTTTAAAATTAAATTCTGTTTTATCAACTATTTGACAATTTATTTTCATTGTTTTTTACCTTGTTGGTTCGGGTTGTGCAATCTCAGGTACCTACAGTGTATGAACCAGCAAGAGGACAGTGAACTTGCTCCTATTGACCCCGAGATCGAACGAACTTTCAGAAAAAGGAGGAAAGATCAAAAGGCTAAAAGCCGAGGCACTATGGCTGAACGTGTTGATGATGAGGGGGATGGCCAGCAAGTTACTAATCCCATTGTTTTGGCGGATGACAGAGCCAGAGCAATACGGGAATACGCTGCCCCCATGTTTAATGAGCTAAATCCAGGCATTGTGAGGCCAGAAATACAAGCAGCTCAATTTGAGCTCAAACCGGTCATGTTTCAAATGCTCCAAACTGTGGGGCAGTTCAGCGGGATGCCAACGGAGGACCCTCATCTCCACCTTCGTTCATTTTTGGAGGTGAGCGATTCTTTTAAGCTTCAAGGAGTAAGTGAAGAGGCGTTAAGGCTGAAGTTATTTCCGTTCTCTTTAAGGGACCGAGCTAGATCATGGCTCAACACCCTTCCTCCCGATTCCGTTACAAATTGGAATGACTTGGCTGAGAAATTTCTAAGAAAGTACTTCCCTCCCACCAGAAATGCAAAGTTTAGAAGTGAAATCATGTCGTTTCAGCAGCTGGAAGATGAGTCCACTAGTGACGCGTGGGAAAGATTCAAAGAGCTTTTAAGAAAATGTCCACACCACAGTATCCCACATTGTATACAAATGGAGACATTCTACAATGGTCTCAATGCAGCCTCTCGAATGGTCTTGGACGCTTCAGCCAATGGAGCCATTCTTTCCAAGTCTTACAACGAAGCATTTGAGATTTTGGAAAGGATTGCAAGTAATAACTATCAATGGTCAAACACTAGAGCTCCTACAAGTAGAAAGGTGGCGGGAGTTCTTGAAGTAGATGCATTAACGGCTCTAACAGCTCAAATGGCCTCAATGACCAACATCTTGAAGAATATGAGTTTGGGAGGAAGTATTCAGCCAGCTGCTGCCATTCAAAGTGCAGAAGTATCATGTGTGTATTGTGGGGACGGGCATACTTTTGAGAATTGCCCTTCAAATCCAGCCTCCGTTTGTTACGTGGGAAATCAGAATTTCAACCGCAACAACAACCCATATTCTAACACTTACAATCCAGCATGGAAGAATCATCCTAATCTGTCATGGGGGGGTCAAGGAGCAAGTTCAAGCACAGCACCAGCACAAGGAAGACAAGCATATCCACCAGGTTTTTCACAACAGCCGAGACCTTCACAACATGTTCAAAACACCCAGCCGATTTCTTTGGAGAATCTAATGAGGGAGTATATGGCTAAGAACGATGCAGTAATACAAAGCCAAGCAGCTTCTCTTCGTAATCTTGAGATGCAGCTCGGCCAGCTAGCCAATGAAATGAAAACTAGGCCACAAGGATCTTTGCCTAGTGATACAGAAAACCCAAGGAGAGATGGGAAAGAACACTGTAAAGCTATTCAGCTGCAGAATGGTAAAAATCTGGGAAATTCTAAGGAAATACAGGGTAGTGGAGAGCCCACTTCAATCCAAAGCGAAGGAGAAACAAGTAACAAAACTGCCCAGGAAATTGCTGAAACGGGCCCAGTTGCTACAGCAAACTGCTCCAGTAAATTCTGGTCCTAAACCGCCCCTTCCATTTCCGCAGCGATTTCGCAAACAACAACAGGATGGTCAGTTCAGAAAGTTTTTGGATGTACTGAAACAGCTGCATATTAATATCCCCTTGGTCGAAGCATTGGAGCAAATGCTGAATTATGTCAAGTTCTTAAAGGATATTTTGACGAAGAAAAGGCGTTTGGGGGAGTTTGAAACTGTAGCACTTACAGAAGGATGCAGCGCAATGTTGAAAAGTAAAATACCCCCTAAATTAAAAGATCCTGGCAGTTTTACAATTTCGTGCTCAATTGGGGGTAGAGATGTGGGAAGAGCATTATGCGACTTAGGCGCTAGTATCAACCTTATGCCTATGTCAATTTTCAAGAAGCTGGGTATTGGTGAGGCACGACCCACTACTGTTACTTTACAACTTGCGGACAGATCTATGGCTCATCCCGAGGGCAAGATTGAAGATGTGTTAGTTCAAGTGGATAAATTTATATTTCTGGCGGATTTCATCATTTTAGACTATGAAGCGGATAGAGAGGTACCTATAATCTTGGGTAGGCCTTTTCTTGCTACAGGGCGTACTCTTATTGACGTGCAAAATGGTGAACTTACCATGAGGGTGAATGACCAACAAATCACCTTTAGTGTGTTTAAAGCTATGAAATTCCCGGATGAAGTGAAAGAATGCTCTAGAGTTGACGTTGTTGATACTTTGGTAGCTAAGAAGTTCAATAAAAGGGTGGAAAAAGCTGCTATGGGAACCCAGATTTTTGGAGATGAGGAGGAGTATAGCAGTGAAGATGAGGAGATGATTACATGGGTAGATTCTTGCCAACCAACCAAGAAATATAGTAAGGTGTTTGAAGCTCTAAATTTGCCAGAAAAGCACTTTCAGGCCCCTAAACCATCTGTTGAAGAACCATCTCAGCTGGAGTTAAAGCCGCTGCCAAGCCATTTAAAGTATGTATACTTGGGCGAAAATGACACTTTACCTGTGATAATTTCTAGCTGTCTGGAGTATGTTGCTGAGGAAGCATTGCTGAAACTGTTGAAGCAGCATAAAAGGGCGATTGGCTGGACAATGGCCGATATTCAAGGAATTAGTCCAACGCTTTGTATGCATAAAATCTTGTTGGAATATGATTGTACTAGTTCTGTGGAGCAGCAAAGGCGTTTGAATCCAGTAATGAAAGATGTAGTTCGAAAAGAGGTCATTAAGTGGCTTGACTATGGGATTATTTATCCAATTTCTGACAGCAAGTGGGTGAGTCCAGTTCAATGCGTCCCGAAGAAAGGGGGCGTTACAGTAGTTACTAATGACAACAATGAGCTTATTCCCACTCGTACAGTCACCGGATGGCGGGTTTGCATGGATTACAGAAAACTCAACAAGGCCACTAGAAAGGATCATTTTCCTTTGCCTTTTATCGATCAAATGTTGGACCGCTTGGCGGGAAAGGAGTTTTTCTGTTTTCTTGACAGGTATTATGGGTATAATCAGATTTCTATAGCGCCGGAGGACCAAGAGAAGACCACTTTCACCTGTCCATACGGCACATTCGCTTTTAGAAGAATGCCCTTCGGTTTGTGCAATGCACCGGCCACATTTCAGCGGTGCATGATGGCCATTTTTTCCGATATGGCTGAGAGTATTTTGGAGATATTCATGGACGATTTCTCTGTGTATGGGGACTCATTTGACAGCTGCTTGGTGAATTTAGAACGAGTTTTAAAAAGGTGTGAGGAAACCCATTTAGTGTTGAATTGGGAAAAATGCCATTTTATGGTGCAAGAGGGCATTGTATTGGGGCATAAAGTGTCGAAAAAGGGGATTGAAGTTGATAGAGCGAAACTGGAAGTTATAGAGAAACTACCAGCCCTTACTACAGTTAAAGGCATTCGAAGTTTCCTTGGTCATGCTGGTTTTTACAGGCGCTTTATTAAGGATTTTTCGAAGGTGTCAAAACCGTTATGCAGCTTGCTGGAGTAGAATAGACCTTTTGAGTTTACTGATGAATGTCAAGAGGCATTTTCGAAGTTGAAGTCAGCCCTTGTTACTACACCAGTGATTACAGCACCTGACTGGTCTCTACCTTTTGAACTTATGTGCGACGCAAGTGATTTTGCTATTGGGGCTGTTCTTGGGTAGCGGAAGAATAAAGTTTTCATTCTATTTACTATGCCAGTAAAACATTAGTGGATGCCCAAATTAATTACACTACAACAGAAAAAGAGCTGCTGGCTGTGATTTTTGCATTTGAAAAATTTCGCTCCTATCTCGTTGGAACCAAGGTTATTGTGTACACAGACCATTCTGCTATCAAGTACTTGATATCTAAAAAAGATTCTAAACCAAGGCTGATACGTTGGGTTCTTTTGCTGCAAGAATTCGACTTAGAAATTCGAGATAGGAAGGGCACTGAAAATCAAGTAGCGGACCATCTTTCAAGGCTGGAATCAAGTATTTACAGCAGCAATTCAGAGGGTAAATTGCAGATTCAAGACACTTTTCCTGATGAGTAATTGCTGGCTATGGAACAAGAGGAAGTACCATGGTACGCGGATATCGTGAACTTTTTAGTTGGGGGCGTGTGTCCACCAGATTTTACCAAACAGCAGCTCAAAAAGTTCCTACATGATGTCAGATTTTATTGTTGGGATGAACCTTACTTATATAAACAGTGCCCAGATCGAATAATGTGAAGATGTGTCCCAGAAAGTGAAGTTTCCAGCATCCTAGAGAGCTGCCATTCAGCCCCTTATGGTGGTCATTTTGGTGGGCAACGAACTGCTGCCAAAATATTTCAGTCGGGATACTATTGGCCTTCTATTTTCAAGGATGCCCATAATTTTGTTCAACATTGTGATCGCTGCCAGCGAGTGGGAAATATCTCCGCTAGGAATGAAATGCCTCTTAATTGCATTTTGGAGGTGGAATTGTTTGACGTGTGGGGTATCGACTTTATGGGTCCCTTCCCACAATCTTTTGGGAATCTCTACATTCTAGTGGCGGTGGATTATGTATCGAAATGGGTAGAGGAAATTGCTAGTCCGACAAATGATGCTAGAGTGGTTATGAAGTTCCTTCATAAACATGTGTTTACAAGGTTTGGGACACCTAGAGCCTTGATTAGCGATGAGGGAACACACTTTGTGAACAAAGTCTTGGCTGCTCTCTTGGCAAAGTACAGTGTTAAACATAAAATTGCCACTGCCTATCACCCACAGACCAACGGGCAGGCTGAAATATCAAATCGAGAAATTAAAGGCATTTTGGAGAAAGTTGTAAATCCAAGCAGAAAGGATTGGTCCCAGCGCCTAGACGATGCACTTTGGGCTTACCGGACAGCTTATAAAACTCCACTAGGCATGTCTCCTTATCGCCTAGTTTATGGGAAGGCATGCCATCTTCCCGTGGAGTTGGAACACAAGGCGTTTTGGGCACTTAAAAATCTAAATCTGGATATTTCAGCAGCTGGTGAGGCAAGGAAGTTACAGCTGAACGAGTTGGATGAGCTACGTTTGTTTTCCTATGAGAATGCTAAGTTGTATAAGGAAAAGACAAAGAAATGGCATGATTGTAGAATCAAGGAAAGAGTTTTTGAAAGAGGGCAAGAAGTACTACTCTTCAATTCAAGGCTCAAACTCTTTCCTGGGAAATTAAAGTCCAGTTGGTCTGGTCCGTTTACAGTGCAAGAGGTGACTCCCTTTGGTGCTATTACAGTGAAAGATAAGCAGTCTGGAAGGGAATTTAAAGTGAACGGGCAGCGACTGAAACACTATTGGGGAGGCGAGGTCAACCGAGAAAAGACCTCGATCTCCTTAAAGGATGCTTGACAATTGTAACTTGGGGTGCCTACAAAAAGAAAAGAGAGAAAAAAGAAAAAAAAAAAAAGTCAGGAAAAAAAAGTGAGGAACAACAGATTCAATGGCACCCCATAAAAAAAAAATTATAAAGAGAGAAAAAAAAATATAAAATATATATATATATAATAGATAGCAATAATTGTTCTGTGTAATTCTGAAAGGTGTATTTTTGGTGCAGGTTAAATTCTGGTAGGAAGTCAGGATCTGGGAAAAATTTGGAATCTGGGAAAGACATTAAGTTTGGGGTGTAGGAGTATTGCCCAGTTGCTATAGCAATCCGTTAGCAATTGCTGGGCAGCAATTTGACAAAGCTGGGTTAAAAAACGAGAAGTATCGGGCTCGAAGCTGGGGTAATTGGTTCTGTGAGAATTAATGGGCACGTGGTCAAAAAGAAAGAAACATTTTAAGTGAGCCAATGATTGGGAGATAAGTATTCAATCATTGGGCTTCTTTAAAGAATTAGTGGGACCACTTGCCTAAGCCCTTTCTCTTCTTGAAATTTTGGGAATGGCCCGTGGAAGTCAATGAATTAAAGAATTAAAACAAAAAGAGATCCATTTGCAAAATTTGTTTTTGGGGATTAATTATTCAAGTCAAAAAGGGCCCCATGCATTTTAAATTCGGCCAGACCAGAGAAATGGGTATTGGGCTGACTTAGAAAAGTCAACTGGGCCCATTGACCACTTTGACCCCAAAACGCTCAGTGGGCCCACTACATCTCAACCTTACCCTACTGCATCTTCTCCCCTTAGCACCAATCACAGCAGCCGCCCCTCTCCAAACCCAGCTCCGCCGCACAACCCAGTTCACCGACCAGACCGTGAACCGCCATCATCCCAGCAATATTCACGCCCTCTACCCGAGCCAATTGAGTACCCATTACCCATTTCCCCACCCCACATCATTCAACAGAGCTAACCTACCCTTCACCATCCACAAATGCCGCGAGTAAAATCAGTTGCTCACAAAGAGAAAGGCAAAAGGCGACAGTTTAATGAAGTGGCCAAGTTCTATTGCCCAGTTGCAGAGGCAAAATACAACAATCAAGTCGTTCATCGCGAGTTGTACATGGAACGGGGACTCGTGGCAGATTCAGAGGGCATCAAAGAGTTACCTGAATGGTTGCAGGCAACAATCACTGAGAGGGGGTGGGATAAAATTGTTGTGACACCGGAACCAGCTCTCACTGAAGTTGTTCGCGAGTTCTACGCGAATTTTTTATCTCAGGAATGGCCCACCGTAGTCACAGTGCGTGAAGTGCAAGTCCAATTTACTGCCGGGGCGATTAATAATCTGTTTGGGCTCGAGACAGGGAAATGTGTGTTTTCCAAGAACCGAGGAGAGATTTGGGGGGATGAGTTGGTTGAAGTGATGGAAAATGTCGCTCCAGGTGATGTCTGGGATGTCGATGAACAGGACAACCTGCGGCTTAGACGGACGGATTTAGAGCACGAGCTGAAGTGTCTCTATTCATTTGTGCAGACCACTTTATGCCCAACTTCGCACGATTCCACTGTCAGCAAAGCCCGAGCTTTCATGTTATATTGCCTTCGGAAGGGGTTGCAAGTGGATGTTGGCACAGTCCTAGCGCGGGAAATTTTTTAGTGCGCACAGCGGGGCAAAGGGAAGCTGTTTTTACCAGCCACTATTACTGCCTTATGTCGAGATGCTGGTGTACCGGTATGGCCCGAAGAGGGGATGTTGCATCCTAGAGCAACAGTGAGTTTTGGCCCGGCCCGAGCGTCAAGGACTCATCGTGCCTCTGCCTTCTCCTCAGTGCATGACCCTGTTGCCCCTGTCGACAATGCCCTCATGGAGCGGTTTTACTCAGTACGAGATGATGCAGCACCAAATGCATCATCGGCAGGGCGAACTATGTGACAGAATGCAAGCATTTTGGCAGTACGAGCAGCAAAGAGACGGCAGCGTGGAACGTACATTCAAAAAGCTAACTCCCAGGATGGTTCCACAGTTCCCACAGCAACTCCTCGACCCATGGACGGACTACTCAACCCCTGCGCCCAATCCAGAGGCTCCCGATGAGGACTCCGAGTGAAGGGGGTTTCCTAATCCTAATATATATATTTTAATTCTGTTTGCTGTTTTTCTGTGTTAGTGTTAGTTGTCCTATAGGTGTTCGTTTATGTTTCTGTTCTGGATGTTATTGTTTGTTGTTTTTGTGTTTTTGTCTGTGATGAGAGTTTTAAAAATTTCCCGCGCTAGGACTGTGCCAACATCCACTTGCAACCCCTTCTGAAGGCAATATAACATGAAAGCTCGGGCTTTGCTGACAGTGGAATCGTGCGAAGTTGGGCATAAAGTGGTCTGCACAAATGAATAGAGACACTTCAGCTCGTGCTCTAAATCCGTCCGTCTAAGCCGCAGGTTGTCCTGTTCATCGACATCCCAGACATCACCTGGAGCGACATTTTCCATCACTTCAACCAACTCATCCCCCCAAATCTCTCCTCGGTTCTTGGAAAACACACATTTCCCTGTCTCGAGCCCAAACAGATTATTAATCGCCCCGGCAGTAAATTGGACTTGCACTTCACGCACTGTGACTACGGTGGGCCATTCCTGAGATAAAAAATTCGCGTAGAACTCGCGAACAACTTCAGTGAGAGCTGGTTCCGGTGTCACAACAATTTTATCCCACCCCCTCTCAGTGATTGTTGCCTGCAACCATTCAGGTAACTCTTTGATGCCCTCTGAATCTGCCACGAGTCCCCGTTCCATGTACAACTCGCGATGAACGACTTGATTGTTGTATTTTGCCTCTGCAACTGGGCAATAGAACTTGGCCACTTCATTAAACTGTCGCCTTTTGCCTTTCTCTTTGTGAGCAACTGATTTTACTCGCGGCATTTGTGGATGGTGAAGGGTAGGTTAGCTCTGTTGAATGATGTGGGGTGGGGAAATGGGTAATGGGTACTCAATTGGCTCGGGTAGAGGGCGTGAATATTGCTGGGATGATGGCGGTTCACGGTCTGGTCGGTGAACTGGGTTGTGCGGCGGAGCTGGGTTTGGAGAGGGGCGGCTGCTGTGATTGGTGCTAGGGGGAGAAGATGCAGTAGGGTAAGGTTGAGATGTAGTGGGCCAACTGAGCGTTTTGGGGTCAAAGTGGTCAATGGGCCCAGTTGACTTTTCTAAGTCAGCCCAATACCCATTTCTCTGGTCTGGCCGAATTTAAAATGCATGGGGGCCCTTTTTGACTTGAATAATTAATCCCCAAAAACAAATTTTGCAAATGGATCTCTTTTTGCAAATGAGAGTTTTAAAAACTTATTCTATTGGCCTAGTGTACTGCTCGATGATGATATTTTTTTCCATTCGATCCATGCTTGTTTCTGCCTGGCTTTATATGCAGCCCAGTCATGTTTAATTGCTGGATATTATGGATGTCTCTGTTAGTCTCTCCTCAATAGGGTATACTTTTGATTTTCCCACCTTACTTTGATCTTTTCTGTCAATGATTGCTGAGCTTATGCTATTAGCATCTAGAATTGGTTAGTGCATCTCCTTGAGGCGAAATCCTAGCTCCACTTATCCTTTAGAAATGATTTAGGTCATCTTTGGACGATTGAGCCTTCTTAGCCTTCCTTGTATGATATGTGTTCCTTAGTCACCCACGTTTGAGCCTATTAACCTGATTTTTTTTCATTTAACCCGAACATGCATCACATTTTCCCCGTTAATACACTTTCCATTTATCTACCCACTTAATTGCTCTCACTTGTCAATTATTATTTTTAAGATTAAGTTTGGGGTGAGTGTGGTGAGTGTAGCTTGTGGCGAGCTAATTCTTATTCATTATTTTAGCCACATTGGGGACAATGTTGGGTTGTAAGTTTGGGGTGGGGAATTAGCTCACAAAGCATACATTAATTATGTGCAAATTTTCTTGCTATATATATCATCATGTACTAATATATTTCTCTTATGTTTAATATGTGTTTAGTGTAAAATTAGAAAAAAAAAAGAAAAAAAAAACATTTTTTAAGAAGAGAGATAGGAATAAAATTAGCAAGAGAAACATATTTTATTTACATATCTTTGTGAGCCAAAAATCATAGGGAAGAGATTCAAGAGTGAAAAGAAAAACAAAAACAAAAATCATGAGAAAGAGGCTTAATTTTTGACAAGTGAGGTGGTTAGGTTTAAGCTAGTAAACACATCCTTTACCATACCCTAGCCTAAGCCTTACATTATAAGCTTAATAAAGTCCTTTTGATCTAGGGGATAAGTGAGACTACATTAGTGGAGAGGAATGCACTAATTCAACTTATGGAGCTATAATGAAAAATCAAAGGGTAGTTGTAGAAAATTCAAAGTTAGTTGGGATGCACTTGTGTACACTATTGATTAGGCGACTTGGAGGAGATATTAATGATATCCAGTGAATAAAAGTTGAAAAGGGCAGCATATACGGTTAGGGCAGAAACATTTCATTATTCCACTCAAATCCATTTTTCTGAGAGCAACAATGTCACTAGGCAAATTTGAACCTTTTAAATCTCTCATCTGTTATTTGTGTGTTGTGTTTTGTTTATTGTTTTTACTGTGTGTCGTCATTACTCGAGGACGAGCAATATGCTAAGTTTGGGGTGTTGATAACTCTAAGAATTAGAGTTATTTTTATGTCTTTAAACTTAATTTTCAAACCAAATCAAAGAGTAATGAATTGTAATTAGTTGAAATGGTGTCGAATTAGTGTAAATTTATGTTAGGAGTAGTTGTGTTTGTGTTTTCATATTTTTAGTGATTTATGTAGTTTATGTTTTGTTATTCAGGTTAGGAAACAGGAGCTGAAGGAACTGTGAATCAAAGGGAAATGTTGCTGAAAAGGGGAGGATGCTAACTCAACAATGCTGTAGCAGTCAGTCTTAGCAATTAAACAGAAGCTAGAGAAAAAGGACTTCGTGAAAAAAAAATACTCCAGCTGGATTAAATGAAGAGAAAAGAGGCGGCCAGGTGGCAAGTGTACTGAGTACTGAGTCAGCTGAGTATGTGGGACAAAGTACATGTAGGCAAATGATCTGGATTGTCCAATTAGGGTAAAGGAAAGTACCCTAGAATTAAAGGAGGCGGCCGTATTTTTTGAGGAGGGACCATTTTTAGAAATTGAGAGAACTTTTGGCTAAGTACAGAGAAGGTTTCAGGGAGAAGATTTAAGAAGAGTACGACCAACAGAGAAGGAAGAAGGCTGATGCCATAAGGAGGATTTGAGCTCACAACTCATTCTTCCTACACCATTTCTTTCTCTTTGTATTAATTTCATCTAATTTCTGCAAACTCCATGGATTACTTCTGTATTATTTTCATGTTTAAGTTTGCAACTATGAACTAATTTCCTAAGGGTTTGGTTGATTATGAACCCTCAAGTATGAACTCAACATATAAATGCAATGGCTAAGTGATTATGTCTTTGTTCAATTGAATGTGCTTTACTGTTATTGAATGTTAATTATTGGCCATTTTTAGCATTTACTAAGCTAGATCTAACTTGGAAAAGGGAAGTCTAGCTGATTTCATTCAATTGATGCAAGAGATTCATCTAGTTTTAGGTGATTTGAGTAGTAGAATAGGAATGTTTTGCTACCTTGCATAACTTAAGAATTGATGCTTAAATGAATGTTTATAATCTGATTTCATGCAGGAATGTATAGAAGGGGAGTATAGACATTAGATTGCACGTTTTGGGAAAAACTTGCTGGGTTTTACGAAATTTGTTAACACTGTCATAATTGCTAACCCATTGCTGAGCCATTGCTGTAACAACTGGAACGAACCGAGGGGAATTAATCACCCGAATCCATTTTTCTTATATCTGAAAACCACCCAGTATTTTGTCATTTTAATCTCTGATTTTTGGTTTAATTCCTTTGTTTGTCTACAATTATTTTCAGAGTTAATTACCCACTCTTTCCTTTGTTTTGGTTACTATTTTATAAGTTGCTTTTGGTTGATTTTACATTAATTTAGTTAAAAAGTCCCTGTGGATACGAACTTTGACGCTTTGTCACTGTATTACTTGTTGCCGATTGTGTATACTTGCACATATTTTAAACGTTAGAAAATTAACAACAGTTGTCACAGTCAACTAGTTCTCCCTTGCCTTATTCTTTGCCTATCCAACCAAATCTCAACCCAGAAAATACATCCAGCCTGTCCTCCTCACTTCCTATAGTCAATCCGACTTCATTTTCCGCTGATGAAAATCCAAACACTCTCTCAAATGTACCACCACTTCAAACTCAAGCACAATTTGATATAGGTAACAAAAAACTTTGTGTTTATTGCAGGAGAAAAGCTGGGAATATAGAGATCAACCTGCAAGACAAGGACTGTTCAAACACTCAACCGCTCGCGACCTTGAAAATCATGAAGGTATGGATTCTATGACTCATGAGTTAGTTTGTCCTACTATTAATGACATTGACCTACCTATTGCTTTTCGAAAGGGTGTCAGAATTCGTACTAATCACCCAATAGAGAAATATGTTGCCTATGGGAAACTAACACGTATGTACCGAGCCTTTGTCTCTTCCTTTAATCTTATTCAAATTCCTACAGACATTTATGAGGCCTTGAAAGATCCTAAATGGAAGATTGCAGTCGATGAAGAAATCAATGCTCTTGAGAAAAATGGTACTTGGGTTCTAACTGAGTTACCTCAAGGAAAACGGACAGTTGGTTGTAAGTGGATTTTCACCGTCAATTATAACTCAGATGGGAGTATCAACATATTCAAGGCTCGGTTGGTCGCAAAAGGGTTCACTCAATCATATGGTGTTAACTATTAGGAGACCTTTGCTCCCGTCGCCAAGCTTAATACAGTACGAGTTTTGTTATCACTTGCTGTAAATTGTGATTGGCCCTTATATCAGTTGGATGTAAAAAATGCCTTCTTGAATGGAGAACTCGAAGAAGTCTATATGAAAATTCCACCAGGGATGAAAAAATACTCCAGTGGTCGAGTAGTGTGCAAACTTCTCAAATCTCTTTATGGCTTGAAACAGTCACCTCGGGCATGGTTTGATAGATTTGCAAAGACAGTTATTAAACATGGATATACTCAAAGCCAGGCTGATCATACCCTGATTGTTAAGTTCTCTTCAACAAGGAAGTTGGCAATTCTCATTGTCTATGTGGATGACATAATCCTAACTGGAGACGATTCATGTGAAATTTCAGATCTCAAAAAACTTCTTGCCTCAGAGTTTGAAATTAAAGATTTAGGACCCCTCAAATACTTTCTTGGAATGGAAGTAGCCTGATCCAAAGATGGAATTTTTATATCTCAGAAAGTATATTCTAGACCTTTTAAAAAAAACTAGAATGATTGGGAGTAAGCCTGTTGACACTCCAATGGATCCAAACTTGAAAGCAATTCGAAGTGAGGATTCAACTCCAGTATAAAGAGGGGTTATCAAAGATTAGTGGGGAAACTAATCTATCTCTCTCATACTAGACCTGATATCGCTTTCTCTGTCAGCGTGGTAAGCCAACATATGCACAATCCTTTCGAGGAGCATTTGGAAGCAGTTCGTCGTATTCTAAGATATTTAAAAATGACACCAAGTCTTGGTTTGCACTTTAGAAAACACAACAATCGAGACTTAGAAGTCTACACAGATTCTAGTTGGGCTGGAGAGCTGACCGACAGACGATCAATCAGTGGTTATTGCACCTATGTATGGGGTAATTTAGTCACTTGGCGAAACAAAAAGCAGTCTGTGGCCTCAAGGGGTAGTGTAGAGTCAGAATATCGTGCTTTGGCCTTAGGTATATGTGAAGGAATGTGACTCAAAAGGCTAATGAATGAGTTGAGAATTGACTCTCCTAAGTCATTTAAGATGTACAGTGATAGTCAAGCTGCAATCAACATTGCTAAGAATCCGGTTCACCATGATAGAACTAAACATGTTGAAATCGACCGACACTTCATTTTTGAGAAAGTAAATTCAAAAGTCATTGAACTCTACATTCTCACAAAGAAACAGATTGTCGACATCCTAACAAAGGCCCCACCAAGAACGAGTTTAGAATAATTTAATTCCAAGCTGGGTTTGTATAACATATACAACACAGCTTGAGAGGGAGTGTAGAAATAGTGATAGCATATTTGTAAATATCTAGGGTGTCTTGTACAGCTAAGCATAGGTTGTAATATTTACTTCTTTCCTTTTTTAGCTATCTTGTACATTGTAATTTGCTTATATATTGGCCTTTCTATTCTTCAATAAAATCATATTAGAAAAATTAATCCCAAAACAACTACAGTTCCTTTTAGCACACCTGAATCGAATCCATCTGCAAGAGCCTAAACATAATCTGACATGACGGGAATGTCACATAATTTTGTCTCTCTCATAAAGACAAAAACAATAACGTAGTGACCTAAAAAATTAGTGGCAGACTGTCATGGAATGATAAATCTCACCACTATCTTAAAACTAAACGATTGTTATACAAGCTTACCATTGAACTGGCCCACAGCTTGAAGTAGATTTGTTCCATATTTCATCAACGGAGTCACATTAGTTGGCATCTGTGGGCCGGCATCCTAGGAAACAAAATATGAGAGATTAAAGAGCTACTATATTAAGCCTCTAAACAATCAGAGATGCACCAGATGTTGCCATATAAACTAAATGATCCAGAAATAAAATTGAAAGAGACAAACCATATACATATTAGTTCTCTTCTTTATTCCCCTTCCGTTCACAATGAAGCTACAAATGTCAAAAGAAAACATCATCAGAACAAAGAGTAATAGATTCGTATCAAACAACTCCCTTGATTTCTCCAGGAAAAATAGTAAATTGATTCTTACTTTACTTGTTGAGGAGTTATAATACATGCAGATGTCTCCACATTATCAACTTGCGCTACAAATAAGTGCTGCAAGCAAAATAAAGAATGTACAATTTAGACCACAACCATATACCCAACTTCAGTTAGCAAGTATGAAATCAGTTATTTGAACTACTGATTCAAAGTTGTAAATGCTTTGCAAACATTAAATGAGAATGCCCAAAACTTAGATTCCTTACAAATAAAGATTAATTAATCAGCAGAACTATATTGCTCAAATCCATAGATGTCAATAAGCAAATTTATACAAAGGAAGTCACATTTGCATAATGATATATGGCTTCCTATTACAAAATGCAAAAGCAAATAGAAATATATTTATAAATATGAAAGATTTCTCGATGGTTATTACCCATAGATGGTTACCATAAATCACTAAACAAGTCTTTGATGAAGAATGATTATAATAATGATGAAAATAAATAAATAAATAAAATATATAAAATCAATAATTTCGAATTTTTTAGATTAATTAGGCAATAAACATTAGTTGGAAAGATAATGGTCACATTAATTATTCCCATTGATTCCAACATGATTTTTTTTTCTCATGGAATAGATAAAAGGAATGAATCAAGAATGAGGAAGGAATGAAGAATAAATATTAAATAAGATTTTTTTTTTATTAAAACCGCCATATCATCAGACAACCTTTCCAAAAATTTGAAAAAGTCAATTTATTTTTAGTTACCTTTTAAAGGTATGAAAAATTGTATCACTGAATAAAGATCTAATAACTAAAACTGATGTAACCATCCATGACTAAAGAATCTATCTAACCTCCCATTGAGTACTAGCTACATCTATATGTATATGGATCATGAATATTATTTGTACACAAATGCAACAAAGAATAGCATGCATAAAGTTAAGGTTAGATTGGAAAGATCATGCAACCATAAAGAATATTAGTATGGGAGCACTCAAGTGTGGAGTAGAGTATGAGGCATCAGGTTGGGTTCAAGTAACACAACATTTAACAAAAAAAATTAGTTTTCTCTTATCTAAGCTGAATCAAGAAAGTTAACTTGCCAGGAGATAGGGCATGATTGGCTGGACTTTTGCTTTAACTTTTAGCTTCCCAAAAAATACTTCATAAAGTTGATGGGTCTAGCTTCTTCTAAAATGGCTTTTTAGAGCTAAAAGCAAAAGTGCATCAAAAACCCAACCAATATTAAAAGTGCTTTTAGCACTTCAAATGCCAAAAAGTGGCTTTTAGAAGCCCAGCCAACCAGCCCCACAGTGCCCCGCAACATAACATTTAACAAAAAAAAATTATGTTTTCTTTTGATCTTCACAGAATAAGTTGTATTAGGAAAGTTAACATGCCAAGACACAGAGCCCTCGTGGTACAGGCATATTGGCACACGTTTGCAAGGTCTCCAAAGCTCTGGGGTCAAAATCAAGTAAAGTAGATGCAGGATTATCTAGTCCAAACCTTGGACCAAGAAAAAGCCATACACATGCACCCTAAAAACAAGTTGAATATTTGCATTATGATAACAAACACATAGAAACAGACTATGCTAATATAACCTATAACTATAAGAATTTCATATACAAATTAACTAAAGAGATGCTTACAATCTTTTCCTCTTGAGACTGCGCATTGTTCTTCAACATCTGGAAATCAATTGCGTAGATCCCATTTCCAGGCTAGAAAGAAATAATAAAAAAATAAACAAACAAATAAATAAACAAAGAGGAATTACAACATGCTTCACAAATGAAAAATGTACAAAAAATATATAAAAAGCTACCTTGACATCAAGAGAAACAAGAATATGGCCGATCTTCAACTGTGGATAAAACCTGAAAAAAGGACATTCAACAAAAAGATTCAACTACCACTAGTATGTAACCAACAATGAAAAATTTGATAATGCTGAAATTAATTTTTAAGAAACGTTTAGTTGACCTAAGCTCGGGAAATTTTTTGAACAGTAAACCAGATCAAAGTCCCACCTAGTCATGACTGTTGCAACGGTAGAATCCAAACAGCTAGGTGCAGTGTTAATATCCCCTGGACTGCAGAAGTTCATCCCTATCTGTATCAACAAAATAAATGAATAAGCAAGGGCCATAAAAACCCATCTAATGCAGACCATAAATTCGACAAAAAAATAAAAAAAAAACATAAACAAATAAAAATATACAAAAGTGTAGCAACCTCATTAGCTAGAGAATAAAGCTCCTTGGTCTCCTTTTCAGAAAACCATCCAACTTTACAAGCATTCTGCAGAGCACAAAGTCATATAACAGTCATTTTAAGAGACATCTTTAAAAGAAGAAAAAAAATTCAAAAAAATACAATTATAGTAATTAGAAACATTCTGATGTTAGACGAAGACTATAAATAAGCCCGCAGTGGGCAATACTTATATTAAATTAATAAAGCATGATCATAAACCAAAAGGGTTCAACTTCTTTTTCAATAAAAGGTCTAACTGTTCTTTATGAACACAAAAAATCTGCATATCATTGGCTGGTATTAACATTTACCTTTACAGAAATCATTACCACCATAATCATAGCTTGTAAGGAGATATAACTTTTTTGTTCACATATCTACAAAGACATAAGAACAAAGGTTTGATTTAAATAACAAAATTATATATGAGCGAATGCATAAATATTGAGACCAAGGTGTTATGCTAATATTCCCAGCAACAATCCAGTTGTAAAAACAAAGATAATTTAATCAGAGAACAAATTGTACCCAATAATAAAATAAGGGTCATTCGGCAAAATGGTCTATTTTTTAAAATCATTTTGCACTTTAGCATAGTTTTAATAATTCTTTGCAAAATAACCTTTCATAATTTAGACAAGTGTCGAAAAATTCAAACAGACAGTCAAAAATATTAGACAGCAGGTCGAATTTTAGACAGAGGTCATTTTGCAAAAAATTATCAAAAGCAGACCAGAGTGCAAAATCACTTAAAAAAAAACATTATTTTCACTAATTTCTCATAAAAAATAAATAATAATAATAAGTCTTTAAAAGGTGTCCCATGTTGTACCAATTTCGTACTTAGTTGGTCTTTCTGAGAAACATAATAGACCAGCTAGGTTTGGTGTCGCTACAAGAGCAATAAGCTCCTTTGAAGTTGAAATAAAATTCACAAATTTCTTAAGAATGTATCATAATTAAGCAACAAGTAAATGCATCAAGTTGTTGTCTAAATTCCTTGAGTCATCCTATTATTAACTAGATGCACCAAATCTACCATGTCCATATTTAAATTAGCAAGCAATTTAACTAAAAATTGCTCACAATCAAGAATGCATTTGCAAAAATGGATATAGAATCACAATGATTCATACAAAAGTAAAAATCATTCACTTGCCACTTTTCTAGAGAATAGTGCAGGCCAGGTGTGCTTATTCTGCACTCTACCCACCCCAATGCACGCATGCATAAAAGGAAACGGTATTATGCAAACAAATATGAGGGTAATAGCGTGTGGTAAAGTTCAATAGATAAAGGTATGCAGTATTCACAAGAAGGAACGACAAATTAATAAGTCAATGTACTACAACCAAACAATACCAAAGCGTGTTGTTTACTACTCAAATCTTCACACATGAGTATCTATGTACGCATGTTAATCTGTCTGTAAGTCCACAATAGTTTACGACCCTGCACACACCCTCTGCATATCATATAAGCTAATTGTACAAGAAAAAAAAATGGAGTTTGATTTTAATTTGAAAATCACCTGCTTCACCAATGTAGATAAATCATGAGATCTAGTTGTTTTTTCACTGTTTGCAACTGCAAAGTCAATACCCCTGTTTTTTCAAAGTTAACCAAGCCAAGTAAGAGACACTATTAGCAATCAAATTTACAATTTTAATATAAACAAATGAAGCATCCCATTCAAAGAATGGAACAGCTAATCAACATTACAACCAGGATTAGAGATGTGTACAATATCCACCAATTCAAATAAACTGAAACAAGCTTTACCCCCAGACCAGGTTAAATAGGTCTTCTTGTTAACTAAGTTAGTTCGGTATGGAGTTTCTGAAAAGCGAGGTCTTCCGAAAGGTAATTGATTAACGGGTTCAAAGATCCTAAAATCTTACCAAATACAACCATATGAATTAAAAAATTGCTCATAAATCTCATACATTGATTACATCTGCTCCAAAGATCCGACTCTGTAACAGTATGGTTACTAAGAATTAGGGTGTTGGTCCTGGAACAATTTAGTCACTTGACTACATAACTGCAACCCATCCCCCCACTCTTCTCCACAACTTTTTAGCCCTCTTAGCACCATACCATAAAGCTTCTCTTTTATCAACCCAATGATTAAAGGCTCCTCGCCTGCTTATCTATGATTGACCAAGCTTGGTTCTTATCCACTAAACATTTCCCCATTCTTCAATCAGATGTACTCAAAGGCCTATTTATTTATAATAAAACAGGAAACTCTAAACTAAGAAAATCATTAAATTAATCATTTGAATTTTAACTATTTCCGGGAGTTTGAGTTATAAAAATAAAAAAAGATGATAGCCAGTCGCCACTGGGTCTCATTATCTGTAAGAAAACTTTAAGTAGACCAAGATTTTCATATAGACCACAGTTCACCGATGCTGATACGTTCATTGGGGGTTCTAACTCCCAATCATGCTATGAACATCCAACTTTCACCCAAGCCAATGGCTTTTACATAACAACTCAACCAGTGGCTAAAGTTTCCACCCAGAAAACCAACAAACTCAACCATATAGTTCATTAACACCGTAAAGGGAAAAGGGTGAAAAAATCACAGGAAGAATAGCCATAAATTTGGGACAAAAGGAAGCATAAAGACATGAGTGATAAAGTAACAATGTCACAACTAAGACAAGTTTCCACAACCATAACAACCAGACCATGCAATATTACTCTAATAACAAATAACACTGGGTTAGGTCATACTCCATAATTACATACTCCGCAATGCAGCACTAACTTCTTTCATCTTTAGCCAGTGACCCCGAAAAAATAAAAACAAAAACAAAAAACCCTAAAAATCAAAGCTTGATAGCACAAAATCCAAACCCTGAATCCAAATAAACAAAAAAAAAATGAACTCACACTACCTCCATCTTTTGTACACCAAGAAAAAGAAGAGTAAACCATAAAACTCAAAAGCTTTAAATCAAGATCAAGAATAAAAAATGGTGAAAAAGAGATAAATATATAGAAACAAAGAGAATGAAAGGAGAATATGTTATAATAGATAGAAATAAAAACCCAAGAAAGTCAAGTACCTGGCGAGGGATAGGCAGAGAAAGAAGAGCTCGCCTGAGTCTACATGTTGTCCGGGCTTTAGAATGGTGGCCAGCCGAGATGACGATGGACAACCCATCCGAGTTCCCATTTTTAGAGTTCATGAGAGAGCCTCAATGATACAGAGGAAGAGGGAGAGAGTGTTACTGAGAAAAACAATGAGCCTCAACCAATCTCCTTTTTATAACTTTCTCTTCACATTCAATATTCTTTGGCCTTTTGATTGATCGCATACTATTTATTCAGCTGAATTTTTTCAAAAATAATTTAAAATATTATAACAATAAAGTTATCATTACTCAACAAAAAAAAATTATAATATTACAAATCCAACTATAAGTATAATTCTAATTAAATAAATATGTTTTAAAAAAATATATATAATTGGAACAACGGTTGTATTGAAATTTTACATAAATCATTTAGGATAAATTACATGTAGTATTGATTTTTTGCATTTTATTTACAATTTTAATGTTACTTTTTTTAATTACAAATATAACGCTTTTTTATATTGTTTTTTAAACTTAATAAATATAACTTAATTCATTCTCTCTCTTCTTCTATTCTATCATCAATGTCGCCAACCACCACCAACCACCAACCACCGGAGCATCCATTCCATACACGCGTCGGATTACTAGGAAGAGTGGTTGCCAACGAAGCTTCGGCTGAAGTTTCGTCATCAATGGTTGCTGGAAGTCTCTGCACGCGCCGATCAAAGATAGCGTTGGTGACATTTTGACTGCATTTTCTGGCCAACTCTGACCACCCTGAGACTCGGGGGTGGTACCGTTGGAACAAGCTCTTCGAGAGGAACACAGCCCAGCTATTCACTCTAACTATATGTCGGCTTTTTTTCGGAAAGTAGTTTGTGGGTATTCCACGACTTTAGAAGCTTTTTCCGGGCATATCATTGGTTGTTTGGGCTTAAGAGTGGTACCATCGCGACCTACTCTTGAAGGTGGTCGTTTTGGTATATGGAAAGCATGGGTTTCTTGACGTCGACGGAGAAGATGATGAGATTGGATAGTTTTTGTGTTGTGTTTGAAAAGTAACGTTTAAGTTTTTTTTCAACTTTATTTATTAAAAAAACGGAAAGGTTTCTTTTTTTTTTTTTTTGTGAATAAGATCATTGTATTGCTCAAAACCAATTCATGTACAAATTCCATATATGATTCTAATTCTATAACTCCCCACTATACCTATCTTCTATACATCAACTAGATATTTTTACAAATAGCATGAAACCAATCTCTATCTAAATGATTTGTCTTGTTTGGTATTATAGTGTATATCCGCGGAGAAAGGTACCATTTTCTCTGCGGTTGTGTTGAATAAACCGCAGAGAAAAGGGTACATTTCTCCGCAGTTTTTTCAACACAACCGTAGAGAAAAGTGTGGCTTTTCTCCGTAGTTTTCATACCACTTTTCTCTGCGGTCGAATACACTGTGCTTTTCCATACTCTCGAAAACCGCAGTGTATTAAGTGAAAAAACCGCAGAGAAAGACCTTTTTTGTTCCAATGCCATTGGTTCATATATTGTAACATTTTTTGTTATAACTAAAAAGTGTTGTCATTGATAATATAAAACCATTCTCGTAATCTATAAAAAAAGATTGGATATTTATTTAATTGTTGCCCATGCTTATTCCTCTTCACTTTTCACACGTGATTGGCAAAGGTAAATAATATATTATGTCCCTAATTGATAGGTCATTCATGTCCACTATTACAAAAGTACAGTTGTCATTCAAGTGCTCTATTTTAATAGTAAATGGTCAATCGCTAGCACTATTTAAACAGTAAATGGTCAATCGTCTCTGTTGTTTAATTGAATTGTTGTAACGACTCAACTATTCTAGACCTTAGACCATTAATAACTACTATACTAATCTTAAGAAAACGTACATATGAAATAACCATAACTTTATTTCAAAACTATAAGGTAAAGGTTCAAAACTATATAAAATTCATAAGTAGGACATTGGGATCCCATTGTTTGAAATAAAACATAACTTTGACATAATGAAAACTTAATTAAAACTTATAACAACCAATTGCGGAAAAATACATAGAAAACCATAATTAAAGAGACTTCATCCTCAAATCGAACTCTCGGTCCTTCGATTCCATTCCGCCTCAATATACATCCCCAAGCTTCCAAGAACCTTTCCCGTCACCAAAGCTATTTTCCTGCACATATAAACATAAAGGAGAGAGCCTAATGCCCAGCAAGGAAAATCTAACACATAAATCATATACATAAAATTCATATCAACATATACTAAAACATATCATAACATATGCCACATATACTATAATGACCATTATTACTTGGGGTCCCATAAACTAAACAAGTCATATGCCCATTAGATTTGTGGGGCTTGCTAGCTAAACAAGTCATATGCCCATAAATTTATTGGGGCTTGTTAGTTGTACAGGTCATGTGCCCAAGTCTACAAACATACATAACACACAAATCATAAGTTAACATAACACATAAATCATAAGATAACATATGGCATAACACATAATATCCTATCCTATTTTCCTTACCAATATACCGGGACGATGAGAACAAAGTCGGGATTTTGGAACACTCCTAAAAACCATAATATAGAGGTGAGTATTCTAAAAGAAATCGATGAATGAACTAAAAACCACCGAGAATATTCTTACCGACAAGAAACCTCAAGTTCGAAGAACTTAGATGCCTAACCAAGAATAGAGAAGACTGAGTTAGGACTATAAAACTAATGAAACAATACTGAAAGGAACTAAGAATAGGAATACCTTTGAAATTGCTATGATCGAACTACACCTCGAAACCGAAATACACACTATGAACCTTACTTCCCAAGTGTTTATTAAGCTTATAATGATTAAGCTTATAACCCCAACCCAAGTGTTTATCACTCTATAGTCTCACTAGCACTGGGAAGGCTCTCATCAGTGCTTGAAGAATGAATGAAAAGACTTGGTGCTAGGTCCTATTTATAGGGTTCTAGGAATAAAAATCTTATTTTTGGCTTTGAATAAAAATAATAAATTTAATTGAAAATATTTGAATATCCTTCAGCCAAAGGCTTAGGAATTGGTCAAATTGTTCATAGAGATTTAAGGATTCAAAGCTTGATTTTTAAAACAAAAATAATAAAAAAAATAGAATCCTAACTTCTAACTCCCTAAATCTCGTAACTCTAAACTCCCCTGCAGTAAAATCAACATATCTGGAGCTTTAGGATTTCGATTTAGACTCTCTTTATACCGTTAGAAAGCTAATTAAATTATCTACAACTTTCTAGAAATACTATTTTTCAAAATTCATAACATAACTAGGTCAAAAATAGGTCGGAAGTTACAATACCCTAAAGTTACGAAAAATCTATTTAATTATCTAAATAACAACCTAATCCACAAATAAATAAAATTGTGATAAATGTCATGCTCCTAACAGATTCTGGTGATGACTAAGTCTTATATTTCCCTGATTTTATCATTAAAATAATAATTTCTTAATAATCATGCATATGACAAATGACATAATCCTATTGGCTCTATCTAAACCTTAGGAATAATCATGCTCATGACAAGTGTCATATTCTTATTAGCTCTATCTATGTAGAGTCCAAGAACTTTACTTAGCTAAGTTAGATTGTAACGACCCAAATTCACTATTAAGGCTTAAGGGCCTTGAGTAGTGTGCCTGGAGGGCATAATGGGATTTTGTATGTGACTTTAATGAGTTTAATGCATGATTATGATTTAATGCACGTTATATGACTATTTGATTATTTGAGATGCATGACTATGTGAATTAGTATGCAGGTAGACCAGATTATCTTAGAAAGAGCATAATTGTAATTTGGCCATTTTGGGCATGACTGTGTTGATATCTGTGATCTGTGACTCGAGACGATCCTAGAATGAGCGGGTTAGCGGAAAAGTCAAAGCGAGAATCTATACCCGGCTTGGGTTAAGCCTGGGGAGTTTAAATGAGAATTTGGAAAATATATTGAGGTTAATCTTGATGATGAGGAATGTATATTTGGTGATTAATCAGGTGTTGGGTAGCGAGCGGGAAATTATTAGGAACACTTGAGGAATTAGTGGGAATTTGGGTAATAGGACTAAAATGTCCCTTTATGGGCAAGAAGGTTTAGAATTATTAGGGAGGGCATTTTGGTCTTTAGGCCTTTTAGAGATAAGTTGAAGGGAGCTTTATACTTAGTGGAATTTGTAGAAAAGAGTGGGAAGGCTGAAAGAAAAAGAAAAGAGAGAAAAACAGTGTGGGTTTTCTTCAAAGGATCGGTTTGTGGCTCTCCCACCATTTCCCTTCATTTTTCTTGGAGTTAAGCTCAGTGGAGAGCTAGGGTAGGCTGAGCATCAAGGATCCTAAGCTAGACTTGAGGATTGGCAAGGGATTAGCAAGATCACATCAGAAATTTGAGGTAAGTTCTTGGGGATTTCAGTTTTAGGGCTTGACTGGTTTGAGCTGTGTATTTGAGCTAAATAGATGGGGATTTTTGGGAAATCAGGCCAAGATTGAGAAGGAGCAAGCTAAGGAGGTCTAGGGTTCAACTCAAGGTCGAATTTCCATCCACGGTATGATTTCTAAGACCTTATCTTTGATGTTTGAATGAATTTCTGGTTTTAGGGTTCATTATGGTAGATCTTGAGTTTTGGGTTGCTTGAGCTTGGGGTATGAGCTCTTGGGATGCTTGGGATGAGTGTGAGGTGTTGATAAGTTTGTTTTTGGGTTTGGGAAATATTTGGACAAGTTTGGGGTTGAAATGGTTGAAGGAAAATCGCAGAAACGATTTTTGGGTGTGGCATGTTTGCAACTAGCGCTAGTCATTGGGCGCTGTAGCGCTAGGCCCTGTTTCTGGGGAGTTGTGGTTCTGCTTGTAGCGCTACAGCGCCCTCTTTAGAGCGCTGTAGCGCTGCACTGTTCACAGAAAGGGATTTTTGGGCTTTTTTTGAGGGATTTCGACCTAGGGTTCGGGGCTCGATTCCACCACTTTGTTTTGGGGATCTAGGACTTCCCAGGGGCTCGGGATTGGTCCCGAGGCTAGGTTTTGGACTTGTGGTTTGGTGATGACTTTGACTTATGGATTTTATTTAGGTAAGCGCTAGGGCTCGAGTAGGATCGTGCTCGAGGAGTCAGGTGATCAAGGCTATTGTAATGACCCACTAATCTAGACTATTTGGACCATTAACGAAACTATACATAAATCTTACATTTTTACGAAAATACCATAATTTATTGAGTAACTTGCAAAATAAGAGTTATTTACAAATAAACAGAATACTAAGAAGGATTTGGGATCCCATTGTCTTTAAAAACAAAACATGATTTAAATAAAAAGAATTACATAAGAAAATGCGGAAAATACATATAAAACCATAAAAATTAAAAGGAGACTACATCCTCGAATCGAATAACGCTCGGCCCCTTGACTCCATTCATCATCGATACACACCCTCTAAGCAACACGAATCTTTCCGCCTCTAAAGCTTATTTCCTGCACATAAACAGAAAGGAATGAGCCTAATGCCCAGCAAGGAAAAATCTAACACATAGTCATAAACATAAACATAATTTCATAATAACGTAAAGACATATCATAACACATAATTCACTTATTATAATGGCTATTATTACTTGGGGTCCCATAGACTAAACAAGCTTATGCCCATGAGATTAGTGGGGTCCTACCAGCTAAATAGGCATATGCCCACAATCTTTTTGGGGTCTTGTTAGTCAAATAGGGCATAAGCCCAAGCCTACAACAAACACATGCATAACAAATTCATAACATATCATAACATAACACATAAGATAACATAAACATAAACATATAGATTCTAGCCTATTTTCCTTACCAAAGTTACCGGGATTATGGACTGAGTTGGGACTTTTGGAACACTTCTAAAACCATAAGAAAGAGTGAGTCTAAAGAAAGGAGATGAAATGAAAGAGATGGAAAGACTAAACCATAAAAAAAAAACATGCTTACCGACTTATATGCTTAAGAGCTTGGATTCCCTAACCAAAATAAGAATAAGGTTAGGGGACTGAGTAGAAGGTTTTGAGAAAGGAAATAACATAAAATACAGAAAGGAACTAGAGTTTTGGGTTTACCTCAAAGATTGCAAGATCAATCTAACCTCCACCGAAATACTATAGAACTCACTTCCCAAAGTGTTTGATAAGCTTATGATGTTTAAGCTTATAGTTTTTCCCCAAACCAAGTAGTACTCCCGGCAGACCAATATGCAGACATATACATCCAAGAGATTGTACTTATAGACCGGGAATTATTTGGACACTCATAGTAGTACTTATAGATTTACTAAGTTTAACCTATAGTTTAAGAATATTAAGTATAACCTAAGGTTTGATTATATGACTGATATTAAGGATAATATTTGTTATATTATAAGGTTTAGATATCAACCAATAGGATTTTAAGCACATGTTATGAATGGGTAATTAAGGATTAAGTATTTTTGAGGATTAAATTAAATAAGGGTAAAGTTTGAATGTTATAGGGTCATTCAGCAGCTTTGAATACGTTGAAGGCTTAGTCAAGGCTGTTTACTCCATTCAAACTTAGCTAAAATGTGTAATTTCGTGTTTAAATATTCAGCGTGTGCCGATATATCGCAGCACGTAGATACGGAAAACACGAGACGATGCACGGTCGCCTCGGGCATACTGACCCAGGCGATATATCTCCTACAGGGGGCGATATATCGCCTCCTCCAGCATATGTTCAAACGTTTTTGAATTCTTTTCCTTTCAGCCATTCAAACTCCTTCAAAAGTCCAGCATCTTTTGAACGAGTCTTCAGCCTCTGCTGAACAATTATTCAAATTATTTTCACCTAAAAAGCCATTATTTTTATTCAAGTAAAATCAAGATACTTTCATTCCCAAACTCTATAAATAGGACCTAGTACCCAGCCATTATTCACCTTTTACTCTAAGTTCAGAAGCTGCAAGTGCTAGGAGAGTGTGAGAGTTAAACACTTGGGTGGGAAAGTCATAAGCTTAATCATCTTTAGCTTATCAAACACTTTGGGAAGTAAGGTTGTTTAGTATTTCGGTTGTGGATAGATTGGTCTTGCAAGTCTTTGAGGTAAACCCGAAACTCTATTTCATTTGTTTCATGTTATTTTCTTTCTCAAAGCCTTCTACTCAGTCCCCTAACCTCATTCTTATTTTGGTTAGGGAATCCAAGTTCTTACGCACATAAGTTGTGGTAAGCATATTTCTTAATGGTTTAGTCTTCCTATTCATTTTCATTTCTTCTTCTTCATAAGACTCACTCTTTTTCATATGGTTTTAGGAGTGTTCCAAAAGTCCCAACTCAGTCCATCATATCCCGGTAACTTTGGTAAGGAAAATAGGATAGAATCTATATGTGTATTGCTTATGTGTTATGTTATGAAATATGATATGTTATGAATATGTTATGAATGTGTATGTTTGTAGGCTTGGGCTTATGCCCTATTTGACTAACAAGACCCCAAAAAGATTATGGGCATATGCCTACTTAGCTAGTAGGACCCCACTAATCTCATGGGCATAAGCTTGTTTAGTCTATGGGACCCCAAGTAATAATGGCCATTATAATAAGTGTATGTATTAAGTGTTATGATATATCTTTACGCTTATTATGAAATTTATGTTTATGACTATGTGTTAGATTTTCCTTGCTGGGCATTAGGCTCATTCCTTTTTGTTTTATGTGCAGGAAAATAGCTTTAGAGGCGGTAAGATTCGTGACGCTTAGAGGATGTGTATCGATGGTGAATGGAGTCAAGGGGCCGAGCGTTACTCGATTCGAGGATGTAGTCTCATTTTATCTTTTTATGATTTTATATGTATTTTCCGCATTTCTTATGTAATTCTTTTCATTTAAATCATGTTTTGTTTTTAAAGACAATGGGATCCCATATCCTTCTTAGTATTTATTTGTAAGTAACTCTTATTTTACAAGTTACTCAATAAAATTATGGTATTTTCATAAAAATGTAAGTTTATGTAGTTTCGTTAATGGTCCAAAAAGTCTAGATTAGTGGGTCATTACAAAAGACCACCGCTGCCAACTCCATATCGTGAGTTGGATAGCGCTGCTCGTACTCCTTTAGCTGTCGTGAGGCGTAGGCTATCACCTTGTCATTTTGCATCAGCACGCATCCCAATCCTAGCTTTGATGCATCACAGTAGACAACGAACTTATCGTTGGGTGTCGGTACACTGAGTATTGGTGCTGAGCAAAGCTTATCCTTAAGCAACTGGAAGCTTTCTTCACACTTATCGTTCCAGTTAAACCTTTGTTGCTTCCGGGTCAGGTTGGTGAGCGGAGTGGCTATCTTAGAAAAGCCCTCTACAAACTTCCTATAATAACCTGCTAGCCCTAAGAAGCTTCTTACTTCTGACGCGTTCTTTGGTCTAGGCCAATCCTTCACGGCCTCTACCTTTGATGAATCTACTGCAACTCCGTCTTTCGATATGATGTGCCCGAGGAAAGCCACTTGCGAAAGCCAAAATTCGCATTTCTTGAACTTGGCGTAGAGTTGATGCTCCTTCAATCGTGTCAAAATCAGCCTCAAATGTTCCTCGTGCTCTACTTCATCCTTGGAGTATATTAAAATGTCATCGATGAACACAACGACGAATTTATCCAAGTAGTCTTTGAAGACCCTATTCATTAAGTCCATAAACGCGGCTGGTGCGCTAGTAAGACCGAAAGACATAACCAAGAACTCGTAATGTCCATAACGAGTCCTAAAGGCTGTCTTAGGAATATCTTCTCCCTTTACCTTGAGCTGATGATACCCGGACCGTAAATCGATCTTAGAAAATACAGTTGCACCTCGAAGTTGATCAAACAAATCGTCAATCTGAGGAAGCGGGTACTTGTTCTTAATCGTTACTTTGTTCAGCTCACGATAGTCTATGCACATCCGCATACTTCCGTCCTTCTTCTTCACGAATAGTACCGGAGCTCCCCATGGTGAATGGCTTGGCCTAATAAAACCCAAGTCTAGGAGTTCTTGTAGCTGCGTCTTTAACTCCTTGAGTTCCATAGGTGCCATCCGGTATGGTGCCTTAGAGATAGGCTCGGTGCCTGGTACTAATTCTATCGTGAAGTCTATTTCTCGATTTGGCGGCAATCCTGGCAAGTCATCGGAAAAAAACTTCTGGAAATTCTTGTATAACCCGAACATCTCCAACTTTAAGTGATGTCTCCTTCTCCACATTCATGATGCTGGCTAAGAATGCTTGGCATCCTTTCTCCATCATTCTCTGAGCTTTGAGAGATGACACTAATGGGGTGCGCAATCCTGAAGCTTGTCCCATGAAGCATCGTCTCTGGCCATCAGGAGTCTCGAACATCACCTTCTTGCGTCTGCAGTCGATCGTTGCGCCATGCCGTGCTAGCCAATCCATGCCTAATATTACGTCGAAGTCCTTGATCACTAGCTCTATCAGGTCTCCTTCTAGTTCTATATCCTCAATCTTGATCGGTACGCCTCGTACTATTTGTGATGATAGAACTACTTTGCCCGAAGGCAACTCGATTACAAACCTAGTTCTAAATCTTTCACTAGGTTTGTCTAGTTTTTCTATCATTCCTAACGAGATATATGAGTGAGTGGCTCCCAAATCAAATAATACATGACATAAGTTATTGAGGATAGAAACCTGACCTGTGACCACCTTGTTGCTAGCCTCGGCCTCTCCTCAAAAACCCTAGCAGGAACCATCTTTTCATCCTTCTTCCCTTCTGGCTTTTGCTGAGGACAGTCTCTTTTACGATGCCCTTCTTGACCACAGTTGAAACACTCCTTGGTGTTGGCGCGGCATTCTCCAGGATGCTTCTTCTGACATTTGGCACATGGCGAGTATTCCACGTAGGCCGACCTATTTCCCCCATTATTCGTTCGTGTCCTTTTATTGCTGTCAGATTGCTTGTTGTCAGGATGCCGTCTTTTCTGGCCGTTACTGTTGTTGCCTGATTGACTGTTGCTGGACTGATTGTTTCCATTATGGTTGTTGTTGTTCCGACTGGCCTGAGGTTGGCTCTGCTGTCTAGGTTCCGGCTTGCTGGCTTCTTCTTTACTTACATTGGCCTGTAACCTTTCTACTTCGATTGCCGTCTCAAGAACGTCGGCGTATGTAGTGTTTCCCAGGTTTGCTAGCTTAACCCCCATCTCGATCTTCGGGCGAAGTCCTCTAACAAACTTGTTCACCCTCAGATAATCGGTTGGAACCATCTCTGCCGCAAACTTTGCTAAGCGGTCGAACTGACGAGCATATTCCGCCACTGTTAAAGTACCTTGCTTCAAGTTGGTGAACTCCTCCACCCTCGTAGCAAGTACAGCCGAATTGTAGTACTTTTTGTGGAACAACTCCACAAATCGGGTCCACGTCATGGTGGCAGCATCATGGGATTGCTGGACCAAGTCCCACCATATCCTGGCATCTTTCTTGAGCAAAGATGAGACGTAGGATATGCGGTCTGCATTACTGAGATTCATGTGGGCTAGAATCGGCTCCACATTCCTTAGCCACTCTTCTGCCTCAAAGGGGTCTGAAGTCCCTTCGAAGTTTGGAGCATGCTGCTTGCGGAACCTTTCATACACTGGCTCCAAGTGCAGTACTGGATACGGCGCGTAATTTGTCATGGGCCATCCCCCATATGGACCAACTTGCTGGGGTGCTGGGGCCATTTGCTGTGGCTGTGGCTGTGGCGGAGGCTGAGGCTGAGATTGAGCCTGTTGGCGTTGTTGCTGCAGAAGTTCCTCGACTTGCTGTCGCAGTCTGGCAATCTCCGTAGTGTTGTCAGCTGGCGGTGCCGGCGCGTTGCGGCGAGCAGTAGCACGCACTCCCCTTCGGCGAACTGGAGGGACTTCATTGGTCGCTGGAACATCGTTGGAGGCGTTTCCGTTGGTGCGTGCAGATCTTCGGAGCGACATCGTAGCAGAGTTCTAACAGTTGAAAGAAACATGTTAGAACTTTACCTAATAAGCTCTAAGGCAAAAACTTATTCTAAAACAAACATATCTCGGACCTATTTATTATGACTTTTTATGAAAGTTATATAAGTCTTTATTTATTAGTTAGAGTGGGTTTCTATACTTAGAAAAATAAGTCATCTTTATTTTCTAAGTGTGTTTCTAATCATCCTATATGACTTAATTCTCAGGCTCGAAACTTATCTTTGTTCCAAAGTTAACCATATTGAGGGAGGGCTGGGATCAGTAAATCGTTCCCACTACTATGGCCCCCTAACTCTCAATAAGGAAACTTGGTTCATTGATTTGTATCCACCCTCACCGAACTTAGTCATTATTCATTTTATTTATTACTTATTATGATTGCAAAAATAGAATCAAACTCATACATGAAAATAAAATTGCATGTTATTCATTTGGAAAAAAAAAATTTCACTTATTACAATCATAAAATAAAAATAAATAAAACAAACAATAAAAACTACTAATCTAAGAATCAGGATCTTCTTGTAATGACCCACTACTCTAGACTATTTGGACCATTAACGAAACTATACATAAAACTTACATTTTTACGAAAATACCATAATTTATTGAGTAACTTGCAAAATAAGAGTTATTTACAAAGTAAATACCAAAACGGATATGGGATCCCATTGTCTTTAAAACAAAAACATAATTTAAAATAATAAGACATTACATAATTAGTGCGGAAAATACATGTAAAAAGACATAAAACCGAAACTACATCCTCGAATCGAATAACGCTCGGCCCCTTGACTCCATTCATCATCGATACACATCCTATAAGCGTCACGAACCTTTCCGCCTCTAAAGCTTATTTTCCTGCACATAAAACAAAAAGGAATGAGCCTAATGCCCAGCAAGGAAAATCTAACACATAGTCATATACATATTTTCATAAGAAAACATAAAGACTTAACATAATACATATAGCATACACTTATTATAATGGCCATTATTCTTGGGGTCCCATAGACTAAACAAGCATATGCCCATGGAGTTAGTGGGGTCCTACTAGCTAAGTAGGTCATATGCCCATAACCCATTTGGGGTCTTGTTAGCCATATGGGTCATATGCCCAAGCCTACAAACATACATACATATCATAACACATTTAATAACATAAAACATATAGATAACATAAGCACATAACATATTGATTCTAGCCTATTTTCCTTACCAAAGTTACCGGGATATAATGGACTGAGTTGGGACTTTTGGAACACTCCTAAAACCATAATGAAAGAGTGAGTCTAAAGAAAGGAGATGAAATGAAAGAGATGGAAAGACTAAACCATAAAAACATACTTACCAACTTCTATGCTTAAGAACTTGGATTCCCTAACCAAAATAAGAATGAGGTTAGGGGACTGAGTATAAGGTTTTGAGAAAGGAAATAACATGAAATAAATGAAACAAAGTTTCGGGTTTACCTCAAAGATTTGCAAGATCAATCTAACCTCCACCGAAATACTATAGAACTCCCTTCCCAAAGTGTTTGATAAGCTTATAGTTTTTCCCCAAACCAGGTGTTTACACTCTCACACTCACTTAACACTAGCAGCTTCTGAACTTAGAGCAAATGGTGAATAATGGCTGGGTACTAGGTCCTATTTATAGAGTTTGGGAATGAAAATATCTTGATTTTACTTGAATAAAAATAATGGCTTTTTAGGTGAAAATCATTTGAATAATCGTTCAGCAGAGGCTGAAGACTCGTTCAAAAGATGCTGGACTGTTGAAGGAGTTTGAATGGCTGAAAGGAAATGAATTCAAAAGAGTTTGAATCCATGCTGAAGGAGGCGATATATCGCCCCCTGTAGGCGATATATCGCCTGGGCCAGTATGCCCGAGGCGACCGTGCATCGTTTCGTGTTTTCCGTATCTACGTGCTGCGACATATCGCCCCCTATAGCTGCGATATATCGGCACACGCTGAATATTTAAACACGAAATTACACATTTTTAGCTAAGTTTGAATGGAGTAAACAGCCTTGACTAAGCCCTCAACGTACTCAAAGCTGCTGACTGACCCTATAACATTCAAACTTTACTCCTTATTATATTTAATCCTCAAAAATCTTTAATCCTTAATCACCATTCATAACATGTGCTTAAAATCCTATTAGTTGATGTCTAAACCTTATAATATAGTAAATATAATCCTTAATATCAGTCACATTAATCAAACCTTAGGTTATACTTAATATTCTTAAACTATAGGTTAAACTTAGAAAATCTATAAGTACTACTATGAGTGTCCAAATAATTCCCGGTCTGAACCAAAAATCCATAGTAACAAAGATAACACTAAACATACTATAATACTACTAAACAATTAGCTAAGTAAAGTTCTTGGACTCTACACTTCTACATCTGATCCTTCATCTAGCATATCGTTATCTATCTCCTCATAATCATCATTGTCATGAGCATCAAAATGCCCTCTAGGAAGGTTGGTGAGAATCCTATGTTTTTGCTCATTTGTGAACTGAAACTCGAATTTTGCAGTGAACCTAACTAAGAGGAAATAATATCTCATCGCTAATGGTAGTTCATTCTCATCATTCATGTTTTCCCATATTTCTTCTAAGGCTGCTATTACAGGATGAAAATCTTTAAATAGCCTTATTACTAGTACATATTGTTCCGTTGATCTTAACATTATTTGCTTAGCCTCTTGAAGGCCACCTATCTCTTGGTGAAACAAGAGCAATCTTCGAGTGATCATTTCTAGTGATCCTACAATGTTTCTTGGCTCCCTTATTCTTTTTAAGGCCTTAATGGCTCGGATATCTTGGTAGGTTAAAGCTCCGTTCATACTTAACTGAAAACATAAACACTAAAGTTGTTAGCTATACACATAGACAAAATAACTTGTAACTTAAATACTTACTTGGCGGTCAGATTCGGAGCTTTGAGCGTGTGTATCGAGGAGAACTTCATGCGAAGGAACCGTTTGCTCTGATACCAACTGTAATGACCCACTACTCTAGACTTTTGGACCATTAACGAAACTATACATACAAAACCTTAATAAAACCTACATTTGCGAAAATACCATAATTTTATTAAGTAACTTGTAAAAATAAGAGCTACTTACAAAATATCCAGAAGGATATGGGATCCCATTGTCTTAAAAACAAAACATAATTTAAAATAAAGAGTTACATAGAAAGTGCGGAAAAATTACATATAAACCCATAAAGAAAAGACTACATCCTCAAAATCGAACACTCGACCCCTTGAATCCATTCACCATCGATACACAATCCCAAGCATCCACGAACCTTACCGCCACTAAAGCTATTTTCCTGCACATAAAACAAAAAGGAATGAGCCTAATGCCCAGCAAGGAAAATCTAACACATAGTCATAAACATGAATTTCATAATAAACATAAAGACATATCATAACACTTAATACATACACTTATTATAATGGCCATTATTACTTGGGGTCCCATAGACTAAACAAGTCATATGCCCATGAGACTTCCTTCAAAGTGTTCAATTCTAATGATCTTGCACAAATAGTTCCACTCTTAGAGTCTCAGTATACATAAAGCCTGTCAAAACAAAGTGAGTCATATTAACCATAATAAACCATACACATTAACACCATTTTGCAAAAGAAAAAAATTGGGCTGAGTTCAATTTATAATTTATCATGTGTAATTATTTTATGAATTCTGTTACTCCTCTTATTGTACGAGGTGATTGTTTGATTCATCCACAGCTACTGAATTAATGCACATTCCATAAATAAATGAGTGATGGTCTGCAACACACACACCTAGAGATAAATCAAATCATATCGAATTTCACTAACACTTAATCCACTAATCTAATCAATGAAAGTAAAACTCAACATTTCAAACTTCCTCTCTACAATTCTAAAACTCACGAAAATCTTACTTCCCAAATTCCCTTCTACAACTAATACATCAATGACTCATAGCTGGTAAATTATCTCTATTAATTTTTTAAAGCTTAACACTAAATCCATTAAACCAGATTACTTATTTCAGTTATTTTAGGTTAATTTTTAAAGTACAAACTCTTACATTATAGAATGCTTAAAATCACTTCTTTCATGTTGTGGAAATTATCTGTGTAAATACATAAGAATTTACAAAAAATACTCTCATTGATACAAATAATGTAGGCTTATAATTTCGCAAACATACTTAGATATACATCTCTGTGTGTATATATACATCCATGATTTGAATGGCCAACACTTTATGAATTTAATAATTGTTCTACTTTATATCATTGGAATTTGATAACAAATATATATTTTAGAAGAAGTGGGCAATACAAACAACTATCTCTCTCCAGATGTGGTCTAGGCATACCCTTGCGGCTCCACACTTCTCCTCACAAAGAGGAGGTCTTGAGTTCGAATCCCCTCTCCCCCCCAATGTAAAAAAAAACTCTCTCCAGATAACCAGTGAAAGAAAAATACATAGAAATACATAAAATTCAAGCAATGTGATTTAAAAGTGTGAACACAAACTTTAAATTGTAATCACACCTGATGGTCTGTGCTACATCATTATCAGAAATTGTATTGTTGGACTCAAGAGCTTCCTTCAAAGTGTTAGCTTCCCAGAGCCATTTATAACTCAAATCTAATTGTAACGCCCCAACTCCTAGGACCGTCACAGTGTGCCTTGTAAACAGTGCTAAACTCGCTAATCGAGTCATTTGGCCAAAATCGTGAACTAAGTATGATTAGCGGTTTAGGGATTAAAAACTTTGGTTAGGATGTAACGTTTCACTAGAACGTTTGATATATACATTGGGATCCCGGGAATATAATTTCAGAGTTTATTACAGAAAATATTTACAACAAGCCGTTCTAAGCGGCAAAACAGGGTTCAACCCTAGTTCCACTTTAAACCTCGGCCGTGGCGGACGAGCAGCTGCATATGTACACGTCATCACCTAAGCTCTCTAACTCAAGGATGGTCCAGCTTTCTCTTGCCTTTACCTGCACCACGTAGCACCCGTGAGCCGAAGCCCAGTAAGAAAACACAGAATAGCATGATATAATATCAACAATAACCATAGTAACCATTTAGGACTATCAGTCCAAGCAAATAGGTGACAATAGCTAAAAGTCACAATAATGAGCATCGCTCCCTCTAGCCATGTGACGATAGGGTCACCAGGGCTTAACCGATAAGTGATTCTTTCTTAAGTTTGATTAGGACAGGTGCAAGGTGATTAGTCATCAACATAACCTTCCTCACGACTCTAGAGTCGAAACTATGGACAACGTCCCTTAGCCATGTGACAAACAGTCACCGGGGTCATATACCTTGGCTATAGTCATCTGGTCGTAGACCAGGCAAGCGCTTATAGTTCTCATTGACCTTTCGGTCGGTCCAGCACTAATACCCCATATGAGTCATTCAATGTCGACCTCGATTAGATCTAATCTTTGTTTGGCCCGACGTTCATAACGCACTGCCACCTCTGACCCTTGGGTCGGTGAAACACGACCAGTGCTCAACCCGTTGCGAACTTAACTAATAAGTCACAGCTTCACAGACAGATCTGACACCATTGTCGATTCTGACTAATAAGTCAGCGCCATACACAGGTAAGCCATGCCACCAAACATATATCACATGTCTACTATCCATAAACAAGGTATTCAGCATGCTTACTTAACAAATATTAGTACAATTAGGACTATGCATTAACACAGAGGCTCAAGCTCTGAACGATATCACACCCAGTATACAAAGCATGTCCTAATCACATGTTTCTTATGCATCATATGAAATATATCCAACAATCCAACATGCATCAATAACAGCCATGCATGCCACGTTTAATAGTCAACCAACATGCATCAAGAATAGCCATGCATGTCATACGTAATAATCAACCGACTTGCATCAATAATAACCATGCATGTCATACTCAATAATCAACCAACATGCCTCGATAATAACCATGCATGTCACATATACACAGGGTGCAGTTTTCTTACCTCAGATTCGAGCTAGAACCAATATAAGAACGATCCTTGAGAACGATCAACCTTTAAGCCCTTAGCGGTCACCTAATCATAACCAAATATGGAACACCATCAATAACATGATAATCAAAGGTTCCACACCAATATCTAGCCCCCAAGAGGTCAATCCAAACTAATCCAAGTAGTAGGGACACTCCCGAGGCCCATAACTAAGTTCCCGGGGTCAAAACGAGCAAACGGGGTGAAAACAGGGCAAGAGCTGCTGCCCTAGCACCTTGGGCCGCGGCCCCCAGGGTTCTCAGAGGCTAGGGCCGCGGCGCCCTCCATCAAGGGCCGCGGCGCCCAACAAGGCTAACTCCCTGACACCTGCTTCTTCAAACTAGGGCCGCGGCGCTCAAGAACAGGGCCGGGGCCCCCAACCCTGGGCCATTCCCAAACGTGTTTTAAGCACTCCAAATCCTCCAAAAACATACCCAAACATTCCCCAATCATCAAATCAAAGTTCCCAAGCTTCCCAATACTCCAAAACCCTCAAAACCCAAGGCTCAAACCGACCAAAAACTCAACAATTAACAAAGTCCAATTCTAAGCTTAGAAACTTTAAAATACTTAAAACTTCAAACTTAGATTACCTTTGATTGGGTTTTTTCTCGTCAAATCCTTCGGTTAAGAAGCTTTTAATCTTTCCTAGGATCTCCATGCCTCGACCCTCGCTTGATTCCGACTCCTGGAACTCAAGATTTCCTCAAAAAGGCTCAAACGGTAAAACGGACCGTCAAGAGAGAGAACGAAAGGTTTCTAACGTACGTTCTTATCTGGGAAGCTACTTCAAGCTTAAGTAACCTCAAATAAAACCTAGTGCTCGGGGTCCCGAAAACACCCCCGGGGATACTATAGTCAAAACTTCCAGAATTCCATCCTGATCTCAAATATTTCTAATCTATCACTAAGTAAACATTTCTATTACCCCAAATTTGACCCCGTTATGACAAAACCGCTAACTCATAATCTAAGATCGTCTCATGCCGCATAGCTCGAATATATCTCCATAATAATGAAATCTCATTCACAAATTACAGTATGCACCCAATTTACAAATATGCCCTCATCAGGCCAAATTACCAAAATGCCCTTATAAGTATAAATACACTCATATGCATGCATTCACCATCATATAATAATATAATTCACATTAACGTGCATATAATCATTAAATATTATAATAAATCAATTATGGCCCTCCCGGCCTCCTAATCAAGGTCCTAAACCTTATTAGGAAATTTGGGGCATTACACTAATGGTCTTGCTAGTTGTTTGAGAAGAATAGGATTCATAAACAGTCTATGCACAAATCATTCCAGCCTCAGATTCTCAGTATACATAATACAGTCTGTCAAAACAAAGTGAGCAAGGAATAAGAATATCAACCATAACAAACCATAGACAGTAAAAAAACATTATAATTCTATTAAGAGGTGATAATTATCTGATTGAGATAGTATTGCTCAAATTAAAAGACAAACTATCCATATACCAAAACCCTTTTCCATAAAAAAGTAAAATGTCTACATGTGCTGAAGCTTTAATGAAAAAATCACACCTACTTTTGAAAATATAGGCACTCTAAAGTCTAAAGTATTATGATATATGTAGAAGAAAAGCAACAAAAATATCTTAAGATGTAAAGAAAATCTCAATTAATTAAAGAATATACATTGGTTAATTAAAGTGTGGTGAAGCTGGATCAAAACAAAATACCGAGAATTAAATTTACAAATTATACATACTTGAAGATCAAATACCTCAATTAATCAATCGGAGTAGCTGTTTGGATGGTAAATGCAAGCTCAAAAAATTAATTACATTGGCAATATGTTTCCATGTCTATATATATAAATCCTATAGCTAGCTGTATATTTCTTTTTTGATAATCAATCAAAATTCTTAAGAGTTTTCCTCTCTAAACTCCTGCAAAACCAAGTCACAGCCCTGTTCGACAAAAAGGAACGGTAGCTTTGCAGTTAGCAAACTAACATAGAAACCAAAACAAGATAAATAAAATAATCAGCCATAAGAATGTTCACAGTGTAGGGATTCTGAAAGAAAATAAAATAAAATGCAGTTAAACGAGTTATCTATTGGTTTCATTGGCCAAATTCAAAATGAAGCTAGATGAAACTAATTAGCATATTAAGCTTCAATCTTGCTATTGAAGAGTTATCCCTTCCAATTTGGGTGGCTAGACGTTGAACTTATGATCCTATGACCATTAAAATCCAAGAATTTTATAAAAATAAAAAATTGATCGAATGGTTTTACAGCTCAGTAAGTCAGAATATTCTCAAAAACAGACTTAATGAATCAATACACAGAACAAACTAAGAGCACCATAAGGCATTTAAACGAGCTCAAAAGATGGTAAACTTGCTTAAAATTTCTTAGGGGTAATCAGGGAATCCGCATCTTAATAACTTCAGTATATTTTCCCTTCTTATATATATATTTCCTTTTATTCTAGGTTGTATTTATCAAGAGAGGCTGCCTTATCAATAATCAAAACATAGCAAATGTAACTCTCTTATTTGGACAGGTTTCAAAGTTAGACTGAAACCAAATAAATTTAGGATGTTTATAACTAAGTTAGAGGTAACAAATAAAACCACTAACTAGATGAATCAATAGCACTAAGAAGAAACAGAAGAAAGGTTAGTCATAATATACCACAGATAGTACCTAGTCTCAATAGCACCATAAACTAGCAACCTGTCTTTCCAGACTTGTACAAGAATCCCAAAACACAACACTCAGCACAAACACTCAACATTTTACTACTTTTCCCAGATCCCCATCCAAAGAACTAATAAAATAGAGAGGATAACTCCAAAAAAATTATAATTTTAATCTCATATAATGGCATGGAAGCTAGCTACTAATATATTCAAGAAAAATTATTTATTTGCTATAATTTTTCTTGAATATATTACACATTTTTATTTTTATATATAGGACTAAGTTAAATGTACTCGATTAAGATTTATAGAGGAGTTTCAACTCAAAACTAATTCACAATAAACAAAGTAATATATAGTCTAACATTTATTTGATGTAAGACACTTTGTTTATAGTTTTATCTAGCATAAAAAATTGAAAAACAATGTTCAAAAAGCTGAATTTAACTATTATCCTCAAATTATAAGATTATGCAGACTCAACATGAAGAGAATAACACTACACATTGGGAGCATCACTCAGATTGAGTATGGTTCAGCCATCATTCATCAATTGACTTTTCTCTAATAAGAATCTGAATAACTGCTTTATTGAAACATAAATCTCAACAGCATAATGATACCGCAATATCTGACAAGTATAGATGCATAAATAATCAAATATAAAAACATAATTTTAGAGACCCAATGTTGTTAAAAATCAAAAAGAACAGTCCAAGAAAGATTTGAGAAAACACATGAACATCCTGAGTTAAGTGGAACGCACAGAGCTCTGTACACAGAAGCATTGACACCCTCTCCAACTTCTTCATATAATTTATAATCATTTGCATCAAGCGGGAATCTCTTCTTTGAAATATAATCCATGCTTTATTCTATATAACACTGTTAAGACCCACTTTGCTCCTATATTTCCCAGAGAACATAAAGACGATGTATTCCAAGGAGGTAAGCTTCAATATAATGCACGATTTGTTCCAAATCAGTAGCATTTTCCTTGTGTTCAATACAATATAGCAAATGAATCCAATGACTTCATCAAGACGTTTCTTTATTAATTGAACCCTTATAAAGCAGAATGGATCTTAAAACACTAAATACTAGCTAATAACAGGTCAAAATCAGATCTATAAACCACAAATCTGGAATCAATTATACATTATATCCATTAACATTAACTTTTCATCGGGTAATTGAACCAGCACTAAACACAATCAGAAAAGGTACGAGACCATAAAGAAATCCCAAACACTCTACAGGGAACTAGAACAAATTTGTAAATTGGAATTAAGTAATTAACTGCACTCTAGAATCTTCAGCAAAAGTGATCATTTAACTCTGAACTAGCAACTCTGCCCCTGAATGAAATTCAATAAAGCTTTAAACTTCAATAACCCAAATATACTGAAATTCAACCAAGGCATGTTTTCTTTTAAAAGCATGTGTGTGAATGACCTTGTCATGACCCTGATATTACAACCGCAAATAATGTGATTGTCTTGTCTAACAGTTGTTAAACCCAAACAAAAAACAAGATTTTAGTAAGAGAACAACATCAAATACAAATTCATTGGAGATGGATAAAAGTTGGATCCATCTTAACAGGTTAGTAACCAAAATCATATAGTTTATTTTGGATATAAGTTTAAGTGTTAGTGCTTGATTATTGACGTATGCTCTAAAATTGTAGAGCAACGGTGGAATATGAGCAAAAATCTAGAGAGTTTGTTAAGACAGCCATGACGAATCTTGGATTTCCAACCAAGATTCTTTGTCCATGCAACAAATGTCACAATCTAAGACATCAACTTTCACACGAAGTTGTCGAACACTTAGTTTTGTGGGGCATGGACCAATCTTACAAAACATGGTTTCATCATGGGGAAGATCCAGTCCAACGCAACACGACAAACACAAGTTATGAATAAGATTTATTTCGGGCAGCGAGAGTATTTTCAAGTAACGCCAATGATTTTGGTGACGATAACAATGATGCTGATTTTCAGAGTTTATTAGCGGATGCTGAATCTCCATTGTATGAAGGTTGTTCAAAGTATACAAAAATTTCGTCTATCGTTGGGCTGTATAATCTAAAAACAAAGCATGGAATCTCAGATGTTGGCTTTAGTGAGATGTTGGAGATGATCAAAGAAATGTTGCCGAAAGATAATCTCCTACTGACATCAATGTATGTAGTTAAAAAGTTTCTAAAGATGTTTGATCTGAGCTATAAGCATATCCATGCTTGTGTCAATGATTGTTGTTTGTATACAAAAGAGAATGCTGATGCCCAAGTATGTCCCACTTGTCAATATCCAAGATGGAAGCAAAACGAACAGACAAAAGAGATTCTACAAGGGCAGCCTGCAAAGGCATTGTGATATTTTCCTATTATACCAAGGTTTCAAAGGATGTTTAGAAAAGAAGAGACGACTTTAAGCTTAAAATGACATTCAACCAATAAAAGAACAGACGGGAAAATGCGACACCCGGTAGATTCAAAGGCTTGGGATGTAGTTTATGAGAGATGGCCAGATTTTCAACTTGAACCTAACAACCTTCGATTAGGACTTGCTGCTGATGGGATCAATCCTTACAAAAATATGAGTTCTACGTATAGTTGTTGGCCTATAATGCTCATTGTATATAATCTGCCACCTGCGTTGTGCATGAAGGATGAATTTACTTTTCTATCTATGTTGATTCCTGGACCTAAACAACCCGGGAATGACATAGATGTTTACTTAGAGCCCTTAATTGATGAGTTACTTGAATTATGGAATGGTGTTTATACATATGATATTTCTACAAAGAAGTTTTTAATTTAAGGGCCATGTTGCTATGGACCATAAATGATTTTCCAGCTTATGGAAACTTAGCTGGATGTGCGACTAAAGAAAAGTATGGTTGTCCTGTTTGTGGCGAGCACTCAAATGTTGTTTGGTTGAAGCATAGCAAAAAGATGTCATTTTGCAATCATATTCGATTTCTACCACAAGAACACCGTTACAGAAAGAAGAAATATACAATAGCAAGGGCAAGGGAAAGAACACCACAATGTCCAATTATATTGACAGGTGTTGAAGTAGCTGAGCAGTTAAGCAAAGTGACTAATGACTTTGGAAAGGGAAAAAAGAGGAGTCGTGGTATAGACACAGAACAAATCTTAAAGAAGCATTCTATTTTTTTAGGCTGCCTTATTGTAAAATATTAGTTGTTCGTCATAACCTTGATGTTATGCATGTTGAAAAGAATGTTTGTGAAAGCATACTTAACACATTGTTCGATTGCGAAGGAAAATCTAAAGATCACTACAACTCGAGATTAGATTTGACAGAGATGGGCATTATGCCTCATCTCCATCCGTATGAAGAAAATGGTGTTACTTGTCTTCCTGCTGCAGCTTATACTCTATCAAAATCTGATAAGAAGTTGCTTTAAGAGAGGCTATTTGACTTGAAATTGCCTTATGGATATAGCTCTAACATTAGAAACTGTGTAGATGTGGAGAAACAGAAGCTGACAGGACTTAAATCTCATGATTGTCATGTGATTATGCAACAACTTTTGCCTATTGCTATAAGGGGTTTAATGGAAAAAGGTTGTAGAGAGACAATTCTTCGGCTCTCTAAGTTTTTCCATGGATTGTGACAACGTGTGGTTGATAAGGAGGAAATTATGAAATTGGAACTAGAAGCCTTTGAAATTCTTTGTCAACTAGAAGAATATTTCCCTCCTTCTTTCTTTGATCCAATGATTCACTTGGTTGTTCATTTAGCACGAGAAGTTAGACTTTGTGGTCTGGTGCAATTTCGATGGATGTACCATTTTGAGAGATATATGAAAGTATTGAAAGGATTTGTAGCAAACTATGCACGACCAGAAGGATGTATTGCAAATCGCTATCTTGCTGTTGAATGTGTACGCTTTTGTGAAACATTTTTAAAGCAAAATGATAATCAAGATAGTACATTACTAGAAGAAAATCCACTATCAGTAGCAGAGTGCTTTGAGCTTGACCGATTGAACTTGGCAGTAGCGCATCGGTATGTGTTGTTTAACTCGGATATTGTAGAACCATTTCTCAATGTCCATATGGATGAGCTAAAAGAAAGACACTCAAATCTGAATAACAATCAAACTTTGTTGTGGAATCGACATTCTGAAGGGTTCCCGTTATGGTTTTATGAAAAGGTTGTATTCTATTGCCAAGATAAAAGTTTACGTTTTGTTTTAGTGTACAAATTTCTTACAAGTGTATTTTATTTTCAGATTTCTAACATGAACAAAGTAGATGACATGTTAGCTCAATTGGCTGAAGGTCCAAGTCACGGTGTCACTTCCTACAAAGGGTACATGATTAATGGAATTCGATTCCATAAAAAAGGAGCTGAAAAAACAACTCAAAACAGCGGTGTATACTTGGAAGCACATGACAGTGGGCAATTGAATGATAAAGAAGAGTATTTTGGTGTTATCAAGGATATAATTATGCTTGATTATCGTACTTTTAAGGTGCCATTGTTTTGGTGCGGTTGGGCAAATATTCGAATGGGTGTTAAGAAGTCGGAGTTCTATACGCTTGTAAATTTTAATATAGGAGAAGCTCAATCCATTTGGGATCCATTTGTATTAGCTTCACAAGTAAAAAAAGCTTTTTATGCAAGGGTGAATGAGTCAAGTAATTGGTATATAGCTTTAAAGGATTCAAATAGAGGGTGTTTTGGACTTAATTCCAATTAAGAAAATTGAGTTTCCTGTTGTCTCTTATGTACTTTGAATGAAACAAATCTGCTTACACTTTTTGTATGTAATTTTAGTGTATTATTACTCTTTTGTTGAATGAAACAAATGTGGTTTTATTACTCTCTACGGTGAACTTTATGATTTTATTTTAATTTGAATGAAATAATTCTGGTATTATGGTTTTGGTGTATGTTTATTACTCTTTGGTGATCCGCATTTCTGATTTATATACCATGTTATCTTTCTTTTTATATTGCAGCAATTTCAACTTGAAAAATGAGTACATTACGAAGATCTCCAAAAAAACACCTTCGTCAAGGTGCTTTATGCAATCTTGTGGCCAAAAAGCGAAAAGAATCATTGAAGACTCAAGCTGATTGTGACGATATGTTGCTTGGAAGCCCTGTTTTAAAGAAAAAGAGTGCTCTTCGTAGGTTTTCTGCACCTATTAGAGTTGTAATTGATTCACCACCTGCTCTTAGTACTAGAGCAACAACTCGTCGTGTGGTCTATGATACAGAGCTAGATCCAAATGATGATGTGGAAGACATGGAGATGTCACTTGGAAGTTCAAAAACTAAACGATCTCTTAATTATGAAGTAGATAAGGTAATTGATAGTGTTTGTGAAAAAGGAGTAAGGGAGGAACATGAAGATATAGCTGATGAGGAAAGGGTTGGTGTAGAATTTGAAGGGGCTGTTGCACAATGTGAAGAAGTGCCTGATGCAGAATGTGAAGAAGTGGCTGAGATAGAACTTGAACAACCTCTTAGAAAATCTGTTAGATTACAAAAAACAATTGATGAGGCAAATCAAACTGAGATTGAAGAAATACCTTAAGATGTAGATGCGAATGTAATGAACTTAGCCAAGAAGACAAGGGGAAAAACTCTATTGGCAAATCTTACCAAGAGGAACAATGACTTAAGGATAATAAATTGGAATGAAAAAGGGCAACCAGTTGGTACTAACTCAGTGCAATTTTCTTCTTTTGTGGGCTCTCTTGTGCGAGAGGTTGTTCCTTACATTATTTCAGATTGGAGGAAAGTTTCACCAATGATGAGAGATGTTCTTTGGGCATCTATTTAGGTAGAATTACAAGTTTTATGAGTGTATTTTTTTTTTATATATATTCAGCTCTACACTTAAACATATAATATGTTATTCTATATTCTATTCTAGGCACAATATGACTTACATGATGATTGGCAAAAAAAGATGTGCTTTGAAATGATGGCAGAACTATGGAGAGCTGGGAAATCTAGACTTGTAAAGGATATTATCAATGCAAAAAATGAGAGTGAACGACTAGCCTTAAAGTCGAATTGCATAAAAAGTGATGTAGAATGGAGAGCATTTGTTGCCAAAAAAATTAGTAAAGAACATTTGGTAAGAAATATGATGTAAGAAGTGATGTTGCTGCCTCTTTTATCTCTGTTGGTGTTAAATTAAATATAGTTATGCCTCTTTTACTTATTTATTAAATAAGATATAAGGGCCAAATACCAAGAGAGAAGAAAGAAAGTTGTTCCACACACCTTAAGTCGAAGAGGATATGCTCGAACAATTGATGATATGGTAATAATTAAGTTTTATACTGTTTGTATTTTTGCTTCCATTATTGTAGTCTCTATTTTATAATCTCTATTGATGTATTGTGTAGAAGAAAGAAAATGAGGATGGTAAAATATCTAGAATCGATGCTTTTCGGAGAGCCCATACCAAGAAGAATGGTGAACCTGTAAACCCAACGACATCTGATATTTTTGTGAGTATTAGTCATTTAATTTTTGTGAATTTTTACTTATTTTCCATAATGCATACATTAGTTATACTAATTTATATGCAGGGTTCATTGAATGAGATTCTCCTTGAAGACCTAAAATCTGGAACTACAGACAACGCTGATGAGGATGCCTTGACAAAATTGTTTGGTAACCCAAAATCTGGTCGTTTAATCGGACAAGGAAGAGGCGTAACAAGGTCAAAGCTAACTGTTGTTAATATGTGTAATAGCAAGATCTCCAAGTTAGAAGAAGAGCAACATAATATGAAGCTCAAAATGACTGAAATGATGAATCTACTTAAAGAACACTTGGTGGTATTTCTATCTTGCACTTATAAATCTTAGTTTTCTTTTCTTCCAATAAAACTTATCTTGGTTTTATATTTAGGTTGGTGGTAAAGTGACACCAAGCGAAGGACAGTCTCGCAATGTACCGCAGTCAAACAATATTCAGTCCCCTAAGGTAAATTATAAAAGTTGTTATTGTTTTAAATTTTCATTTTAGAAGAACAATTATAGAAACTAATATATTGTCTTTAAAATAAATTTGGTAGAGTATTGCACTAGAAAAAAGACATAACTTTACAGAAGGGAAGAATGCTTGCTACTTGCTTGACTGGGCAGATGCAATTGTTGCTGAAGGTCGTTGGGATTCTAGTGATCCAAAGATAACTGTACATGGAAAGCCTCTTGGACCAGACTTTATGCGAGTATGAGTTGATGTTGCTATTGTACCAGAATCTTACTTATTTCGTCCTAATCATGCGATGCTTACAATATAAGAAGCAGTTGGTTCCACAGTTGCATGGCCTTCTAAAAAAGTTATTCTCATCTTTCTTCTCTCTTGGTATTTGGCCCTTATATCCTATTTAATAAATAAGTAAAAGAGGCATAACTATATTTAATTTAACACCAACAGAGATAAGAGAGGCAGCAACATCACTTCTTACATCATATTTCTTACCAAATGTTCTTTACTATTTTTTTTGGCAACAAATGCTCTCCATTCCACATCACTTTTTATGCAATCCGGCTTTAAGGCTAGTCGTTCACTCTCATTTTTTGCATTGATAATATCATTTACAAGTCTAGATTTTCCAGCTCTCCATAGTTCTGCCATCATTTCAAAGCACATCTTTTTTTGCCAATCATCATGTAAGTCATATTGTGCTTACAATAGAATATAGAATAACATATTATATGTTTAAGTGTAGAGCTGAATATATATAAAAAAATACACTCATAAAACTTGTAATTCTACCTGAATAGATGCCCAAAGAACATCTCTCATCATTGGTGAAACTTTCCTCCAATCTGAAATAGTGTAAGGAACAACCTCTCGCACAAGAGCGCCCACAAAAGAAGAAAATTGCACTGAGTTAGTACCAACTGGTTGCCCTTTTTCATTCCAATTTATTATCCTTAAGTCATTGTTCCTCTTGGTAAGATTTGCTTAATGCTAATTGAGGTTTATTCATTCAAGTAATTTTCATGCTTAATATTTACTATTGCTTGATCACCTTTAGTAAATGATTGAAACAATTAAGATTGCTGAAAATGATTTTAATTATTAGACAAAAGACTTGAATGGCGCATGATTAAGTTCTTTTATTTCAATTTTGTGAGGGTATAGACATATATCTTTGCCTTGCATAATCTAATAGAATTGGTGCTTGATAGGAATTCTCAAAATTAAATTAACTTAGACATAAGTAATTTAATTAGAGAGTTAAACCCATTTGATTTCGGCAGAAACTTATGGACTTGATTAGTAAACTGTCAGGAATGCTGCAACATTTTCATAGCATTGCTTCCAGGAATTGCAAAACAGGGGGAATTAATTATCCTAGCTTACCATTTCATTATTAACTGATTTTCCTATTGCATCCCATTAATTTAGACTTTAAATTCAGCTGTTAGTTATTTTTAATTGCATATAAAAAAATCAACTTCCAATTTAATTTGAGTTTGGTTCTTTTATTTTTAATCATTTTGCTAAACTTTAAGTTCACAATTTTAAGCTTAAAAACAATCCTTGTGGATACGATATTGGGATCTTATCACCTTATTACTTGTTGACAGTGTACACTTGCACTTAGTATCTATTTTGCACAACATGTGTAGAGTCCAAGAACTTTACTTAGCTAAGATAGATAGTAGTATTATAGTATTTATAGTATTATCTTTGTAACTGTGGATTTTTGGTTCAGACCGGGAATTATTTGGACACTCATAGTAGTACTTAGAGATTTTCTAAGTTTAACCTATAGTATAAGAATATTAATTTTAACCTAAGGTTTGATTAATATGACTGATATTAAGATAATATTTATTATACTATAAGGTTTAGAGGAGGACCAATAGGATTTTAAGCACATGTATGAATGGGTGATTAAGAATTAAGCATTTTGAGGATTAAATTTAATAAGGAGTAAAGTTTGAATGCTATAAGGTCAGTCAGCAGCTTTGAATACGTTGAGGGCTTAGTCAAGGTTGTTTACTCCATTCAAACTTAGCTAAAAATGTGTAATTTCGTGTTTAATTAATCAGCGTGTGCCGATATATCGCAGCACGTAGATACGGAAAACACGAGACGATGCACGACAACCTCGGGCATACTGGCCCAGGCGATATATCGCCTACAGGGGGCGATATATTGCCTCCTTCAGTATGTTTTTGAAATGTTTTGAAATCATTTCCCTTTCAGCCATTCAACCTCTTGATAAGTCCAGCATCTTTTTGAACGAGTCTTCAGCCTCTGCTGAACGATTATTCAAATTATTTTCACCTAAAAAGCTATTATTTTTATTCGAGTAAAATCAAGATCCTTTCATTCCTAAACTCTATAAATAGGACCTAGTACCCAGCCATTATTCATCTTTTGCTCTAAGTTCAGAGGCTGCAAGTGCTAAGTGAGTGTGAGAGTATAAACACCTGGGTTTGGGAATCATAAGCTTATCAAACACTTTGGGAAGTAAGGTTTTAGAGTATTTCGGTTTGAGGTGTAGATTGGTCTTACAAGTCTTCAAGGTAACCCAAAACTCTAGTTCAATTCTGTATTTGTTCTTTTAAGTTCTCATAATCTTCTACTCAGCCTCTAACCTTAATCTTTATTTTGGTTAGGAAATCTAAGTTCTTGAGCACATAAGTTTTGGTAAGTATGTTTTTCAATGGTTTAGTCTTCCCATTCCTTTTCATCTCTTTTTCTTCATTAGACTCACTCTTTTTCATAATGATTATTAGGAGTGTTCCAAAGTCCCAACACTGTCCACATATCCCGGTAACTTTGGTAAGGAAAATAGGATAGAATCTATATGTTTTATGCTTATGTTATCTTATGTGTTATGTTATGAAATATGTTATAAAATATGTTATGAATATGTATGTTTGTAGGCTTGGGCATATGACCCATATGACTAACAAGACCCCAAATAGATTATGGGCATATGACCTACTTAGCTAGTAGGACCCCACTAATCTCATGGGCATATGACTTGTTTAGTCTATGGGACCCCAAGTAATAATGGTCATTATAATAAGTGTATGTAATAAGTGTTATAATATGTCTTTATGTTTATTATGAAATTTATGTTTATGACTATGTGTTAGATTTTCCTTGCTGGGCATTAGTCTCATTCCTTTTTGTTTTATGTGCAGGAAAATAGCTTTAGAGGCGGTAAGATTCGTGGACGCTTAGAGAATGTGTATCGATGGTGAATGGAGTCAAGGAGTCGAGAGTTCGATTTCTTGAGGATGTAGTCTTGTTTTACTTTTTATGGTTTTACATGTATTTTCCGCACTTCTTATGTAATTCCTTTCATTTTAAATCATGCTTTGTTTTTTTAAAGACAATGGGATCCCATATCCTTCTTGGTATTTATGTAAGTAACTCTTATTTCTATAAGTTTTCTAATAAAATTATAGTATTTTTGCAAATGTAAGTTTTAGTAAGAATTTGTATGTATAGTTTCGTTAATGGTCCAAAAGTCTAGAGTAGTGGGTCATTACAACAGGCTTCGTAATTGATTTTTTTTCTTTGTAATAATTGGTTTAATATTATTGATTTTTATTGTATAATGTTTATATATATTAATCAACGAGTTAATAAAATTTAGAAATTAGTAAATAAAATGCAATAAAACATTAGAAACTTAAACCCCATTTAAAAGTTAAAACCAAACAAACCAAAAATCGAAATGCATTAATTGAACAACCGAGGAACAAATGTACTAATTCGGAGAATTAGTATAATTTCATTAATTTTTTCAAGTGTGTATAATGTTTTATACTTTAATTTATCCAATTTTAATAATCTATAGTACTTATGTCATGTTCATTAATTAATAGTTTTAATTTTATTAAATTATTTAATTGCTCATAAAAATTGTGATGATTTTAATTACATTTAATAATACTTCACATAATATTAAATAGTATTAAATAAATAATATAATAATAAAAAAAAGTTATTTTGTTTAACTCTTGGTGGAATGGTTGGAGATAGAAAGTCAATATTACTTTTGTCTTTTAGCTATCACCCATCCCAATTTCACGATTTCCAATTCGGTCAAATTTTACAACTTCAATACTCAACTACTCAACATAAATGTGTGATTATGACAACGGTGGATGTAGTTTTTTATGACACTTAATTTCTCTCTGCATTTATGACAACTTTTCAAAATTATTAAAATATATCAAAATAATTTTGATGGAATATTTTATTTTTTCAAATTACGATATAAGAAGCAACAATAGTTGCCTCAACACAACTCAAGTATAAAGCACAAATTCTTAGAATAACCAATTACTAGAGAAAACTCTGAATTGACAGGATATGAACAGGCGCAACGGAAAGGAAATCGTGGGAGAGTCGAGCGCAGCTTCCACCGATGGAACGAATCAGCGAAGTGGTAGGGACGAGTATATGCACCCGATGGTCAGTACTCGTTGTGATGCTTGCACAAGATTGTATGGAAATATGGTTCTTCAGTCCACTCTTCATGAGCATGTTTCCGGACAAATAATGGCAAAATATGCAGCGGCAGAAAAGGAAATGGCATATTTGAAGAGTGCTATATCGAAACAAGAGTTAAAACAACAGAGACTTGGGCGCAGCGTGAACACTCTGAACAACATTCTACGAAAGTGATGGCAAAGGGGAGATATATATCATACTATGATTATGTTCTTTACGACCATTTTTAGTTTTTAATTTCTGTGGTTTGTAGGCTTTTGGTATTTTAAGTGTGAACTTTTTCTATTATGTGTGTAATCTGCTATGGTGAGCGCCTGTACCATTTTAAGTACATTATTTTTCGATTTTAAGTAATCATTCCAGTGCCAAATATATATTTATTACTTTACATGCAAAACTAATCATCCTAAAATCTTAAAAAAATCAATTCATATTAATGTTGAAGTATCTCCTCTCTATATGCTCCGAACACAACCGTAGACTACATTTAATTGTCGTGTGTGCATGAGGTTTAATCTTATTATTATATATGTCATGACTTGACAAGACCATGGGGAGTGGTTGGGAGCATGGTAAGGACATTGCCTATAAATACAAAAGTCCTACAATTACTTTTCAACCACAATCATCCATCTAAACATTCAACCATTCTTATTAATTCTTTTGGTAGTTATTTCCTAACGTTCATCTATGGACACCAACAACCAATGCAACCAGAACTGCCCCGATGTTCCCCATTGCCATGGGTATGCTGATGCTAAAAGATGTGTTTGCGGGGCCGCGCAAGAAGTGGAGTTTGCTTATGATCAACTGCAATTGAAGCACGGAGAAATTGAAGTTGCGGTCAATCAACTTAATGGCCAGTTCAACGAGATGCAATCTGTTTTTGACTCGTTAAAAGATCGTGTATATTCTCTAGAGAGGTTGGTGGATGATATGGGGCGAGATATTATCACCCTAAACCAACTAATCAGCCAACTTTAGTGGCTCATCTAGTATTATCTATTAATATTTTTTTTCGATGTTTGAGAAATGAACTACATATATCAGAATATGTATTTCAATTCCTTTTCTTTCTTTAGAATATTATTGTCATTTGTTAAGCAATGTTTTCTCTCTAATGAAATCTTTATTCTCTCTTAAATGTTTGTTATATCGTATTTATATTAAAATATTACCCTAGATTAACAATCAATGTGTCTTGTTGAAAAAAAATTAAACAAGTCATGAAAAAACAATCACGAAGACAAGATGATTTCATGGCTTTTGCAAAATAAATATATTAATATTATGTTTTATTGTTTTCGAAATCAAGTTAGAAAATATATTTACTGTTAAAATGATTTATTAAAATTTGTTATTTATTTACAATATTATAAACGTGGACCAATTTTATGTGTAATTTTTCACTCCTTTCTAACTCTTTCCCAACAACATTGCCAAAAAATAAATTATTTTAATTCTTGTTTCAACTTCACAGAATTGACTCATAGGTAATTATTTTTTAACTTGTTATTACATGGGTGATTTTGACAATTCACAACTCACATGGGTAAGTAGTACAACGTGTAAGTACTTTTTATGGTGAGAATGCAACCATTGTACAAGTTAAATAATATATAATTAAATTGATCTTCATGAGATAGAAGAGGACAAATAAAATTACGTGCATGCGAGGATGACACCATTGTACAACTTAAATAGTATAGAATGTTACTTATATTTATCATAGATGAGGACAAACACAAATATCAAGACAAACATATGATATCATAATAATAGTACAAAATCTTGGGAATGATAGTCTTTGTTAATAGATAAGAAATAAATTTTCATATAAATAGTGGAACCGAATGACCATAGACTATTGCAATATTGCACGTGGGGGGAGTTCAAGAATTCTCTTTCATTTTGCATGATCACTAGTTGGTGGATCGTTTTTTATTTAAAATTATGGGAATGTTGTGAATAGTATTATAGGGAAAATAATTAAAGAAAGTGTGAGATTATTGAAAAAAAAATGCATTGATATTAAATTATCTATTTTTGTAATATTATGTTATTCCTTTTTTGACAGCATAAAATAAGTTAATTATTTATCAAATATACTAATTTTGATGATTGGGGAGGAGTGAACTTTATAGAACATGACATGGAAAATTGTAGATAATAGTACCTTTGACTGAGAGAAAAAGACAAGGAAGACAATTCAATTAAACAGTAGAGACAATTGACCACTTACTATTAAAATAGAGCACTTGAATGACAACTGTACTTTTGTAATAGTGGACATGAATGACCTATCAATTAGGGACATAATATATTATTTACCTTTGCCAATCACATGTGAAAAGTGGAGAGGAATAAGCATGGGCAACAATTAAATAAATATCCAATCTTTTTTTATAGATTACGAGAATGGTTTTATATTATCAATTATAGGGTGATTTGTCATTAAAGTTGAATATTATTGTATTGTTTTAGGGCAACCTCTTATATGTGTATATATTGTATCATTCACGATAAAATAATATATCAGAAAATTTCCCTATTTCTGACTGGGTATCAGAGCCGGCCGTAGTCTCTTTCTCTCATCACGATGTCAGATACTTCCCATGAGTCCACTACTATCCCACCAACCAAACCTATCAACCTTAACACCCCTGAATCCTCTAAACATGTTTCTGAATCCCATTCTGTTCAGATTACCACCATTCGCCTTAATGGTGATAATTTTTTGCGCTGGTCTCAATCGACTCGAATGTACATGCGAGGACGTGGGAAGATGGGCTATTTGACGGGTGATAAGAAGGCACCTAAGGAGGATGACTCGGCTTATGCTACATGGGATGCAAAAAATTCCATGGTTATGACTTGGCTGGTTAATTCTATGGAGGAGGAGATTAGTTCAAACTATATGTGTTATCCTACTGCTAAGAAATTATGGGATAATGTTCATCAGATGTATTCTGATTTGGAGAATCAATCTCAAATTTTTGAGTTGAATCTCAAACTTGGTGACATAAAACAAGATGAGGCTGAAGCTCTTCCCTTTACAAAAGAGCAGATGGTTCATCTTCATGAGCTGCTGAAATCAATCCGCAATCATCTGGTATTTCTGTTGCATCTGTGGCACAAACAGGTATTGAAAAATATGCTCTCCATTCCTTTTTAAATTCTACTCCATGGATAATTGATTCTGGAGCTTCTGACCATATGACAAATTCTTCTAAACTGTTTGAATCCTATATCCCATGTTCAGGTAATAAAAAGGTTAGGATAGCCAACGGAACTCTCGCACCTATTGCGGGAAAAGGCCTTGTTAAAATATCTGAGGGAATAGATCTTAAATCTGTTCTCCATGTTCCACAACTTCATTGTAATCTTTTATCTGTTAGTCAACTATCTAGAGATTCTAATTGTTGTGTTGTTTTCTATGAATCTCATTGTATTTTTCCAGGACCAACGCTCGGGGAAGACGATTGGCAGTGCTAGGATGATTAATGGTCTCTACTATTTTGAGGATACTCTATCTATTAATAAAATTGCTCAAGGACTTAGTAGTATCAGTTCTTTTTCTGTTTTTGATCAAATAATGATATGGCATTATAGGTTGGGCCATCCTAGTTTTTCCTATTTGAAACATTTGTTCCCTGGTTTATTTAAAAAATTAAATCCTTTATCTTTTCAATGTGAAAGTTGTGTATTGGCCACGAGCCATAAAATCACTTATGTTAAAAAATCTTATTGTCATTCTCAACCTTTTTACCTTTTTCACAGCGATGTTTGGGGACTCTCCAAGGTCACCACATTTTCAGGTAAGAAATGGTTTGTTACTTTTATCGACGACCATACTCGTCTTTGTTGGGTCTATTTAATGAAAGAAAAATCTGATGTGGCTCAAATTTTTAAAGATTTTTACTGTATGATTGAAACACAATTTCATAGTAAAATCAGTATTTTGAGATCTAACAATGGAACAGAATATTTTAATAATACATTAGGCAGTTTTTAAAAGGAAAAAGGAATTATTCAGCAATCTTCTTGTCCTGATACACCTGAACAAAATGGCTTAGCTGAACGAAAAAATAGACACCTATTAGAAGTGGCTAGAGATATGATGTTTTACATGAATATTCCAAAATACTTATGGGGAGATGATGTTCTTACTGCTTCCTATTTAATTAATAGGATGCCTACTAGAGTCTTACAATATACTACTCCTCTTGATTGCTTGAAAAAATTATTTCCAGGGTGTAGAATTAATTAAGATATTCCTTTGAAAATATTTGGTTGTACTGCCTATGTTCACACTCCAAAAAGGTCTAGGTCCAAATTAGAACCAAGAGCTGAAAAATGTATTTTTAATGGATATTTACCTAATCAAAAAGGTTACAAGTGCTTTAATCCTGTTACCAAACGATTTCATATGACTATGAATGTTACTTTTTTGGAACAAACCCCTTTTTTTTACCAAAAATTTTATGCAGGGGGAGACTTTAGTGAAATCAAATTTTTGGGAAATTGATCCGCTCCCTAATATCATTCTAGAAACAACTCAAGCTCAACCTACTGAATGTGAATCTGAAATTGGTTTGTCAGAAAAAGAAATACTACGAGTTATTAAAAATCGTGAAAATCTTGAGCCTTTGGTTTATTCTAGGAGAAATGTACCTGAAAGAAATAAAGACCAGGTAATCATCCCAGCACATGGTCAAACGGAAGCCCTAAGCGACGGTCTTCCAAATATTTCAGGTAATTCTTCTCCTACTTCTACTTCTCTTACTGAACCTGAATCTAGTCTAGGAGTAATTCCAGAAAATACCAATTTAGATCTTCCTATTGCCTTAAGAAAAGGAACCCGTACTTGCACTAAGTATCCTATTGCTAAATATATTTCTTACAATCATTTGTCAAAAAACCATAGAGCATTTATTGCGAATATTTCAGAACTTGTTGTGCCTAGAAATATACAGGAAGCATTGGATGATCCGAATTGGAATTTGGCAGTTATGGAGGAAATGAATGCCTTGATTAAAAATGGTACTTGGGAGATTGTAAGAGTACCGAAGGGGACAAAGATTGTTGGGTGCAAATGGGTTTTTACAATAAAAACCAAAGCTGATGGGAGTGTTGAAAGGTATAAGGCTAGGCTTGTCGCAAAAGGGTTTACTCAAACCTATAGAATTGATTATCAAGAAACTTTTGCTCCGGTTGCAAAAATAAATTCCATTCGGGTTTTACTTTCTCTTACTGTTAATTCTAGTTGGCCTTTATACCAATTAGATGTTAAAAATGCTTTTCTTAATGGGGATCTAGAAGAAGAAGTGTTTATGAGTCCTCCACCTGGTTTTGAAAAGGGTGTTGGTTTTGGGAGAGTTTGCAAACTTAAAAAGTCCTTGTATGGACTTAAGCAGTCTCCTAGAGCCTGGTTTGAGCGCTTTGGTAGAGTGTTGAGGCGCCACGGATATACTCAGAGTCAAGCAGATCACACCATGTTCTATAAACATTCAAAGGAAGGAAAGGTAGCTATCATAATAGTGTATGTGGATGATATTGTTTTAACTGGAGATGATCATGATGAACTTGATGAGTTGAAAAAGAGACTTGCTCAAGAGTTTGAGATCAAAGACTTGGGTACTTTAAAATACTTTCTTGGAATGGAATTTGCTAGGTCCAAGGAAGGAATCTTTGTTAATCAACGTAATTATGTTCTTGATCTGCTTAAAGAGACTAGTATGCTAGAGTGTAAACCTGTTGAAACACCCATTGAACCAAATGTCAAATTGCAACCCACGCAAGCTGAGAATGTGAAGGATCAAGAACGTTATCAACGTTTAGTAGAGAGACTTATTTATCTATCACACACAAGGTCAAATATAGCATTCTCAGTGAGTATGGTGAATCAGTTCATGCATGCACCTGGACCTAAACACTTCGAAGCAATCTACAGAATCTTAAGGTATCTAAAAGGAACACCTGGAAAAGGACTCATGTTTAAGTCAAGAGGCCATTTACAAATTGAAGCCTATACAGATGCAGATTGGGCTGGGAGTATAGTTGATAGAAGATCTACCTCAGGTTATTGTTCATTCGTTGGAGGTAACTTAGTCACATGGCGGAGTAAAAAACAGAATGTAGTTGCCAGAAGTAGTGCTGAGGCTGAGTTTAGAGTTGTTGCTCATGGTATGTGTGAGATATTATGGATAAGAAGGTTACTCGAAGAGTTGAAGGTATCTCAAGCATCCCCTATGAAACTTTACTGTGATAACAAGGCTGCTATTTCGATTGCACATAATCCAATTCTGCATGACCGTACAAAGCATGTAGAAGTGGATAAACATTTCATCAAAGAAAAGATAGAGGAAGGCCTGATTTGCATGATTTATGTTCCAACCGAAGAGCAAGTAGCAGACATTTTTACGAAAGGATTATTAAAAAAGCAGTTTGATTTTCTGAGTAGCAAGCTGTCTATGGAAGACATCTTTACACCAGCTTGAGGGGGAGTGTTGGAGAAAATCAAACTATTTTAGGAAGTTTTCTAATTTTAGAATGATTGTTTAAAGCTGTAAAATAGCTGATTTGCTTACTGATTTTATTTATTTTAGGAAAGTTGTTAAATAGGGTGATTTGACATTAAAGTAGAATATTATTGTATTGTTTTAGGGAAACCTCTTATATGTGTATATATTGTATCATTCACGATAAAATAATATATCAAAAAATTTCCCTATTTCTGACTGTATGATTCTCCTCACAATGCTTTTTGCTCGATCATCTTGGAGAGTATGAGATTGGTCATGCTCTGCAGTAGTGATAAAAGAAGGAATTTCGTAAAATGGCAGTGTCATGCGCTTGGAGTTCATAATGATCAGCATTGATGTTATTATGATTACTATCTATAACTTGAGCAAGGGCTTATTGGTAAGGATCTCGAGATCGATAGAAGACGAACATTGGTTTATATTATGCATGGGTTTTTGTTAGGCCTCAAAGGCATGTTAATCAGAAGTTGTTGCTGAGTTGTATTTTTAATTAGTTGGGGTAGTTACTTGGTTAAGTAGGAGAGACTTAGTATATACAATAGTTAATCACTTGGTGTTTGGGATCTGATTATTATGTATCTTGGAAGAGTAAAATTCTTTTTTGGAGATATCCAAGGTCTTGAATACTTGGAATATTGTAACTCAGTTCTTGATATCGATGAAGATTAGTCTCTAGATTCCATATCAGGTCTAGCTTCTATCAAAGTGGTATCAAAGTCATTCATCTTGGGAGATGGCCAGCAACAAGAATGAGTCCAAAAGGCTGAAATCAATCGAGGAGATGCTAAAGTCCATCTGGAAGGTGTAGGAAGTCAACACACCTTATGAAATTAGTGAGAAATGGCTGCCTTGAAGGAGGCGATGGCAGCAATGGCAAGGAAATTTGACTTGTTGTTCAAGAACCTCACCAAGAATAAGTGGATGGGAGGCTTTTAGTTTTGCCACAACTCCAGTTTCATCCTCAAATGACCATGTTTAGGGCATCAAGCTCGAAAAATATGGTGTTGTAGCCAAGGAAAACTCAACAAATTGGGTTTGTTTGCAAGGGAGCACATAAGCAGGTCAAGATTGATGGGGTACAATTAATTTGGAGACTCATGTTTCTTGGAGGCAGTTCATGAGAAAGCCCTCCTCCACAAGAACAAGCAACAGTTATGTACAAGAAACCCAACCATATTCTTTGTTGCAATTGTCACTACTCAATGGTGAACCATGACCTGACGAGGAAGAAACACAGTTGCTTGACGGTGGATCGCCCTAAACATTTGGATTGACAACCACTACTCTGGATCGTTGGTGACGTGCTATTGATGGAGATGAATCCTTGTAATTGTAATTTCCAATGAACACAACCATAATTTTACTACAAGAACTTCAAGAAAAACAAAGGGGTCTGCCAAAACCACCATGGCAACGAAGCCTATTGCTGGTCGTCGATGACCCAAGGCCGAAGGTGACAAAGATGGCACTAAAACTTCGTGTGGGAAATGATTTGGGTGGACGAGTTCCCAAATTCTAGTATCATGGGGAAACAGATACAGAACCAGCTTGTAAGTATCTCTGCCTCAAACCCATAAAATTAGGCCAAATTCAAAGCCAAGCGCAAGATCACATTAAAGCACACTACATTGGGCCACTTACATCAGGCCTAAGTGCAGCAGTTATTTTCCTTTACAACCCATTAGGGCTTCCACATCTCAACCATATGCATTTGTTAAGGCTATGGCTGCAAGCGGGTTCATTCGTTGGATTTTTTGGCGTGCAAATAATCCTTCCAATGGCGGACGATGTCGTGGTGATTGTCGACGGGAAGCAAAGGCGACATATTTTCAAGCCTCTACGTTTGGGCTTCGAGTTGCAAGAGATAGTCTGCAAGTTGTTTCAATCTATGGGTCTCATCGCAAGAGATACTTCTAGCGGAACATGTTGGGAATCGATGAGGTGGGGGTTGCATCTGTTACTCAATGGATTTCTGATAGAGGGAGGCTAAATTTTTTTCCTGGCTATGCACGGATCTTCAATCTTCCAGCAGTACTTTCAGCAAGTGATGTGCGTACTATATAATGTAGAATATCAAGATGTTGATACATATTCTAGTGTATTTATTACTGCTTTGTTTTCCTAGATTAGTAGATTTACTGCTATGCTTATTTCCTATTTTCAGCTGTATTTTTATTTTCCTAGGTATCGTTTCCTCTTCTGTATTAATTAGCTGCTATGTATGTATATATATACCCCTATACTCTATGAAAAAGATATAGAATAAAATTATTCTTTTACCACAGTAAGCTTCATATAATATAATTAGCTCTGGCTTGGTTATCTACTGTACTATATTGATGCCTTAAAGGTTGAACGACAAAATTTTTGATAATGGAAGACAGGTGGAGGTAAAGAGACACTACCAGCTGCCAACAACTACGAACCCTGAAATTGGTATATAGCCGTCAGCAACAAAGGACCCACTGATACTTGTTGATTTTGGATTCATATATTTTCCCACTGATTTAGCTGCTGCACAGTGTACCACAGCAACCCAAGAAGAATTGGAAGACTACCAGCTATTGCAAGAGCAATTTTTAGATTATCGCCTTGAGGAGAAGGTAAAAGTTTGGGGCATGGGTATTGTTAGGCCTCAAATGCATGTTAATCAGAAGCTTTTGTTGAGTTGTATTTTCCTTATTGGCTGAGTTGTATTTTTAATTAGTTGGGGTAGTTATTTGGTTAAGTCCTAGTATGAGAGACTTAGTATATATAATAGTTAATCTCTCTGAGTTAGGGATATGATTATTGTGTATTTTGGAAGAGTAGAACTCTTTTTGGGAGATATCCAAGGTCTTGGATACTTGGATATATAATACTCGAGTTAGGGATCTGATTATTGTGTATTTTGGGAGTAAAACTCTTTTTGGCAGATATCCAAGGTCTCGGATACTTGGAATATTGCAACTCAGTTCTTGATATCAATTTTTTTTTTGAAAAAGGAGATAGAGACCAAACACTAGGTCAGGCCCCCACTCAAATAAATAAAAAACCCTCACTTATGGCGGAGGAAAACCTTGGTACAAACAAAATTCTAAATACAAGGACAAAGCAACACCCACTACAAACCAGACTACACAACCAAAAACATCTTCCACTCTCTAGAGAGATCCAAAAAGGATAAGCCCTCAAAACCCTTTGTGCGATACACCCAAGTGGCAACCCAAAACTTAATTCTCTCCCAAATGAAGTCTCAAAGACTAGACTTTTCGTCAAAAATTCTGCTATTCTGTTCTAACCAAATTGCCCAAAAAGAAGCCAATATTGTAGCCCTCCACAACTTAAAAAGCAGACTTGCAAGAAAACAACTCGTTGGGATCAGGCTCCCATACCCTCCTATCATCCAAAATTGATGGTAAATTAACAAACTCCAAAATCCTTAGTAACTCAATCAATGATAGAACTTCCCTATCAAAAAGAGACCTTCTGAAACGAAAGTCCCAATCCACCCCTGCTCCCCCATCCCTAGAAACACCCATCTCAAAAATTGGAGTGTTCCTAGCTTGAGAAATGATGGCCAAATTCGGAAACATGTCCTTCAATGCTTGCCCTTCAATCCAAACGTCCTCCCAAAACCTCACCAAATCTCCGCGCCCCACTTTAAAGTGAAACATCCCCAAATACTCACCATAAAGAGAGGAGATGTCCTTCCACGGGCCCCTCGCAGTAAATCTCCCTATTGACTTTGTGTCCCACAAATTTTCCGCCCGGCCATAACAACTCAACACCACTTTGTGCCACAGAAAATTACGCCCCAAAGGGAATCTCCACAACCATTTGATAAGAAAGGCTTTGTTCCTTTCTTCTAAATGTCCTACTCCAAGACCACCTTGAAAAAGGGGTTTACAAACATCGTTCCATGCTACCAAATGCTCGGACCCCTTATTATCTACCCCATCCCACAAAAAATCACACATCAACCTTTCCAAACCCTTCAAAATATTTTTCGGAGCTCTTAAGAGCGACATATAATACACCGGTAATGAAGACAACACCAATTGAATCAAAGTCAGTCGACCCCCTCTAGAAAGAAAGGTACTATAGAGTCCAAGAACTTTACTTAGCTAATTATTTAGTAGTATTATAGTATGTATAGTATTATCTTTGTAACTATGGATTTTTGGTTCAGACCGGGAATTATTTGGACACTCATAGTAGTACTTATAGACTTTCTAAGTTTAACCTATAGTTTAAGAATATTAATTTTAGCCTAAGGTTTGATTATATAGCTGATATTAAGAATAATATTTATTATACTATAAGGTTTAGATATCAACCAATAGGATTTTAAGCACATGTTATGAATGGGTGATTAAGGATTAAGTATTTTGAGGATTAAATTTAATAAGGAGTAAAGTTTGAATGCTATAGAGTCAGTCAACAACTTTGAATACGTTGAGGGCTTAGTCAAGGCTGTTTACTCCATTCAAACTTAGCTAAAAATGTGTAATTTCGTGTTTAAATATTCAGCGTGTGCCGATATATCGCAGCTATAGGGGGCGATATATCGCAACACGTAGATACGGAAAACACGAAACGATGCACGGTCGCCTCGGGCATACTGGCCCAGGCGATATATCGCCTCCTTCAACATAATTCAAATGTTTTTGAATTCTTTTTCCTTTCAGCCATTCAACTTCTTCATAAGTCCAGCATCTTTTGAATGAGTCTTCAGCCTCTGCTGAACGATTATTCAAATTATTTTCACCTAAAAAGCTATTATTTTTATTCAAGTAAAATTAAGATTCCTTCATTCCCAAACTCTATAAATAGGACCTAGTACCCAGCCATTATTCACCTTTTGCTCTAAGTTCAGAGGCTGCAAGTGCTAAGTGAGTGTGAGAATATAAACACCTGGGTTTTGGGGAAATCATAAGCTTAAACATCATAAGCTTATCAAACACTTTGGGAAGTAAGGTTCTATAGTATTTCGGTTGTGGTGTAGATTGGTCTTACAAGTCTTTGAGGTAAACCAAAACTCTAGTTCATTTGTTTTATGTTATTTTCTTTCTCATAGCCTTCTACTCAGTCTCCTAACCTCATTCTTATTTTGGTTAGGAAATCTAAGTTCTTGAGCACATAAGTTTCGGTAAGCATGTTTTTCAATGGTTTAGTCTTCCCATTCCTTTTCATCTCTTTTTCTTCATTAGACTCACTCTTTCTCATAATGGTTATTAGGAGTGTTCCAAAGTCCCAACGCTGTCCACATATCCCGGTAACTTTGGTAAGGAAAATAGGATAGAATCTATATGTTTTATGCTTATGTTATCTTATGTGTTATGTTATGAAATATGTTATAAATATGATACGAATATGTATGTTTGTAGGCTTGGGCATATGACCCATAAGGCTAACAAGACCCCAAATAGATTATGGGCATATGACTTACTTAGCTAGTAGGACCCCACTAATCTCATGGGCATATGACTTGTTTAGTCTATGGGACCCCAAGTAATAATGGCCATTATAATAAGTGTATGTGATAAGTGTTATAATATGTCTTTATGTTTATTATGAAATTTATGTTTATGACTATGTGTTAGATTTTCCTTGCTGGGCATTAGGCGCATTCCTTTTTGTTTTATGTGCAGGAAAATAGCTTTAGAGGCGGTAAGATTCGTGGACGCTTAGAGAATGTGTATCGATGGTGAATGGAGTCAAAGAGTCGAGAGTTCGATTTCTCGAGGATGTAGTCTTGTTTTACTTTTTTATGGTTTTACATGTATTTTCCGCACTTCTTATGTAATTCCTTTCATTTTAAATCATGTTTTGTTTTTGAAGACAATGGGATCCCATATCCTTCTTGGTATTTATGTAAGTAACTCTTATTTCTATAAGTTTTCTAATAAAATTATGGTATTTTTGCAAATGTAAGTTTTAGTAAGAATTTGTATGTATAGTTTTGATAATGGTCCAAAAGTCTAGAGTAGTGGGCCATTACAGTCACTCTTCCACCCAGCTAACTGTTTTGCACACTCAGCCATAACTGGCTCCCAAAAGGACTTTAGTCTCGGATTGTCTCCCAAAGGAAGACCTAAGTACCTCATTTGCCATTTTCCAACCTCACACCCAACTATTGAAGCACGTGAAATCACAACCTCCTCCTCCACATTAAGCCCTAACAATTGACACTTTTGCAAATTGATTTGCAAACCTGAGCTGGCCGAAAAAGCCTTAAGAATATCTAGCAAAGCCTGAAGAGACACCTCGTCATTAATAAAGAAAATTGTATCATCAGCGAATTGCAGATGGCTCACCTCTACCTTATCCTTACCCACCAAAAATCATTTGAATACTGAAGAAGCCTTTGCTTTGTCCACCAAGCTACCGAGAACATCCGCCACAATGGTGAACAAAAAAGGAGATAAGGGGTCCCCTTGACGAAGCCCGCGAGAGGCCCCAAATTTACCTCTCGGCTTACCATTCACAAAAACCGAAAAAAAGACAGATGTGAGACACCCCTTCATCCACTTTCGCCAAAGAGCGCCAAAACCTTTTTGATCTAGCACAAAATCCAAAATCGTAAGCTTTTTCAAAATCTATCTTGAACACCCACTCCACACAATCGTAAGCTTTTTCAAAATCTATCTTGAACACCCAACCACTCTTCCCTTTACTACGATACTCTTCCACTGCTTCATTAGCCACTAGAACAGAATCTAAAATATGTCTTCCTTCTACAAACACACCTTGAGTTTCTGAAATAGTCTCTGAAAGCACCCCTTTCAGTCTATTGGCTAAAACTTTTGAAATAATCTTATACACACTCGTGACAAGGCTAATTGGCCTGAAATCATTCACGCGACAACTATTGAGCTTTTTAGGAATAAGACATATATAGGTCTCGTTGGAACCCTTCGGGATGGAACCATCGACGTGGAACTTCTTAAAAACCTCCACTAAATCATCCTTAATGACATCCCAATTTGAATGAAACACAGCCAAAGAAAACCCATCAGGCCCTAGTGCTTTATCTCTAGAACAATCAAAAACAGCTTGCTTGATCTCCTCCTCCTCAAAAGGCCTCTCAATAAAGCAGCCTAGGAAACCAGATAGTCTTCTCCACTCTATGCCCTGAATTCCTTTCCATTGACGCCCAACGACCGAATATAAATTTGAAAAAAACCTAACAATCTCATCAGCAATCTCACTTTCCCCATTTAGCATACTCCCATCCATTCTCTCAATCCTAGAAATGAAGTTCTTTGATTTACGAGCACTGAGGATACTATGGAAAAGTCTGGAATTATAATCCCCGTCTTTGGTCCATTGACACTTGAGCTTCAACCAGTTTCCTCTCTCCTCTTCTAGAACCAAATTATGCCACTCCCTCTTAACTCTACTTCTATCAACTATGAGAGAATCATCCCAATTACCAATTTCCCCCACTCTATCCAATTCTGAAATACGTCTTTCAAGAGCCTGCTTTTCCCACTTCCTTGGTCCATAAATCCCTTTACTCCACACTTGAACCCTCTGTTGCACTTCTCTCAATTTTAGCATAAAATTGTTTCCAGACCCACATCTCAGAGACGCACCATACCACCATTTCATGAAATTTGAGCGAAACTCCTTATGCTTAAGCCAAAGATTGTCGAATCTAAAAGGTCCAGGACCCCAAAGTGGGGGATTTGAATCCAGAATCATTGGACTATGATCCGAAACCACCCGCACACACCTCCTGTCTAATGAAAGGATAAAGCATGGTCTAATTTCTACCCAAGAGAAATCTGTTCAGCCGACAACATATAGGATGCTTTCTGAAATCTGACCAAGTAAATTTCCCATTGTTGAGTCTAGGATCCACCAACTTAATCTCTGTAATTAACTCATCGAAAATCTTCATGCTCCTCGTATTAGTAGTACTGTTAGCCTTTTCTTCCACCCGACGAACTACATTAAAGTCTCCCCCCAAACACCAAGTATCCCCACAAATAGCACTAAGGCCTGCGATCTCATCCCAAAACTCATTCCTACTACCATAGTGAACCGATCCATATATCCCTGAGAACCACCAAGGAGGATGACCTTCTGCTTGAACCAGAATGGAGTCAGATAAATTACCCACTAAAGAATCCAAAACCTTGACACATCTAGTGTCCCACACTACCAGAACCCCACCTGATCTCCCAACAGACGGTAAAAGAACCCAAGCTCTGTACCTAGAACGCCAAATACTACCAACAAAACACCTATCCACTTGACTTCTTTTCACCTCCTGAAAGACAAGAATATCTAGATTAATTTTACACACCGTCTCTTTTATTGCCTTCTTCTTTTCTAAAGCACCGCTACCTCGAACATTCCAAGAAAGAATCCTCATTTATAAATACCACAACCCCGCTTTTTTTTACTCCCTCCTTCATAATTTATATTGAAGGCCAATTTCTTCAATTCTCTTCTTTTCCTGTCATCAATCGAACCCTGCTTCAAATTATCAGCATCTTCCAAATTTTTTGAAACCAACTCCACTCCCATCGCTTTTAGAGTACCCTCAAAGGAATCCCTAACTACCTCTTGCGAACCTCCCTTTTTCTCACGCTGAAAATCTTCCTAAAAAAGATTAGAGGGAACAATAACTTTCTCTCGATCTATCTTACTTTCCTCCCCACTTTTAGATTCCATATTTCCAATAAGGGAATAATTTTCCAAGTCTTCCTTATCTTCCCACAAACTTCTTATATGTGCAATATTGTCCCCAGAAAGTTGATCTCCCTCCTCAATCAAATCTTCCTCATCCATATCTGAGTTACCACCATCCAGACTTGCGTCATCCAGAAAAGACCCCCCAAACTCCTGTCCCTTATCAAAGGCTATTTCTTGAAATCTCTCTGTATCAGACAATTCAATTCCTACCTCTTTTTCCTCCTCCTTACACCCCTTACTGTGCATTAACGGCCCTGGATTTTTTTTCCTACGTTCATACACCAAAATATTACGTTCCTGTGTAGAGACAATCGATTCTTCCTCAATATCCTTAATAAGAACGGAGTTAGAAATTTTCTTCTCTGGGAGAGGGAAATCGGTCCAATAATAAATTGTTACTTTAGAAAAAAAATTTGGGCCTTTGGGAAATTTTTTTGAAAGCTTAGGAGACAAAAAATACTTCAGTTTTCCTACTGGATCCACTTCCTTCAATACCATAGCCTCTCATGACCTCTCGGCCCAGAAGCTTCCCTTCCTCACATCCACAAGTTCCTTCAAAAAAATCAGGCCCAACAACCCAAGCCCAGGCCCAAATGCTTAGCCCAATTTCCCCTACTTTTAAACATTGACAAAGTGCCACACGTGTCCTTTAGATATTTCTCCCCTCCATGCATTCCAAACGATCTTATCTCCTTTTTATTTCTCACGACCAAATCATTTTTTAATCTGTTATAAATTCTTGACACCTCAGTTCTTGATATCAATGAAGATTAGTCTCTAGATTTCATATCTGGTCTAGTTCTATCAGTTTTTTTTATCAAGATTTATTGACAGATGCCATAGAAGATCAAGTAGTGAAGAGAAAGATATAAATATAAATAGGATATAAACAGCCGATAAAAATATTTCCTATCTTTGTAAATATCTAGGGTGTCTTGTACAGCTAAGCATAGGTTGTAATATTTACTTCTTTCCTTTTTTAGCTATCTTGTACATTGTAATTTGCCTATATATTGGCATTTCTATTCTTCAATAAAATCAGATTAGAAGAATTAATCCCAAACCAACTACATGGTATCAGAGCATTTGTAGTCCAAAATTGGGAAATCTTTCCAATTTTTTTTCTCCGCCATTTCTTAAAAAAATTAGGGTTTCATTCTTTGAGGCTCAAACTTAGAAATCCTGTTTAGAGTTGTCTTCTAATCTCACCTCCTGCCCAGAAAGCTTGCCCCACCTCCGATCGGCAAAACCCCAAATCTCGTGGTCTGGAAGAGTGGTGCGTGAGTCACACGCGCCGCCACACTTCCAGGTGTCTTCTCCCACGCGCGCGCGCGTGTAGGCGCGTGACAATGCCGATCGGCCACCTTTCTCTAGCGTCTTCCTCCTCGGCACTTCCTATTGTGGTTGTGACTCTTCATCTCGAGTTCTCCCACCATTTCATCAAAGAATTGCATTTTTGTGCTAAGTTTTTCCATCTATCTTGAGTTTATAAACATCTTTTTTTTCCGTTGCCCATTGTTTTCTCTACTGCCCATTCATCATGAAAATTCAATCTCCAAATTTCATGGCTCCTCCATCTCAACCAATTAATCTCATAAATTTGTTTTAACTTCATGAGAGCCCTCTACCAACTATCACAAAGTCAGCCACATCTCAAAGGAACAAAGTTTGCCACCTCTCAAAACACCTCCGAACCCTCTTCGACATTTTCTGCAGCTGCTACAACCACATACAATTGAGGCAAACATCAGTATAATGTGTCATCAAGGTTCTTCATCTCACACATTTACTGCATCTGCCAACAAAGGTCTTTGGATAGTGGATTCAGGGGCTTCCGACCACATGACAGGTGATTTACAAGTTTTCACCACCTTCAAACAATGTGCTCATTGCCCCACAGTCAGAATTGCCAATGGATCCCTCTAAAAAATGATGGGGATTGGTTCTGTAAAATTATCAGATGATCTTCTCATTTCATCTGTTTTATGTCTCTAAATTAAGTTGCAATCTTCTCTCAATAAGAAAACTCACAAGAGACTTGAATTGTGTGACTAAATTCTATCCAAATTTTTGTGAATTTCAGGTTGTGGGCTCGGTGAAGGTGAATGACAGTGCTGAAATGCATGATGGACTCTATATTTGTAGAGTCCAAGAACTTTACGTAGCTAGTTAGATAGTAGTATAATAGTAATAGTAGTAGTATTTTTATGACTGTGGATTTTGGTTCAGACTGAGATTTAATTGGACACTCATAGTAACATTTGTAAATTTTCTAAGTTTAACCTATAGTTTAAGAATAATAATTTTAACCCAAGGTTTGATTAATATGACTAATATTGATAGTGATATTTATTATATTATAAGGTTTAGATAGACCCAATAAGAATGTAACACTTGTCATGTGTATGTTTAATGATAATTTAGTATTTTTGAGGAATAAGTTTATTAAGAGTAATATTTGGATATCATGGGGTCTGTCAGCAGCTTTGAAAACGTTAGAGGGCTTAGTCAAGGCTGTTTACTCAATTCAAATTAAGCTGAAAATGTACAATTTCTTGTTTAAATATTTAGCGTATGCCGATATATCGCAGCTATAGGGGGCGATATATCGCAATACGGTGATACGAAAAACACGTAACTTCGCACGATCACCTCGACGAGCCTCGGGCATGCTGGCCCAAGCGATATATCGCCTACAAGGGACGATATATCGACTCCTTTGGTATATTTTTGAATGTTTTTGAAAACGTTTTCTTTTTAATCTTTAACCTCTTGATAAGTCCAGCATCTTTCTGACCAAGTCTACAGCCTCTGCTGAACGATAATTCAAATATTTTTCACTTAAAAAACCATTATTTTATTCAAGTTAAATGAAGATCTTTTCATTCTTGAACTCTATAAATAGGACCTAGTACCCAGCCATTTATTCATTCATCAAACTAAGTTCAGAGGCTGCAAGCTGCTAGATTATTGCTGAGAGTGTAAACACTTGGGTTGGGGATTATAAGCTTACCAAACACTTGGGAAGTAAGGTTTATAGCACATTTCGGTTCAAGGTTTAGATCGGTCATAGAAGCATTCAAGGTATTCCAAACTCTAGTTCATTCTGGTATTGTTTTCCTTAAGTTCTTATAGTTTTCTACTCAGCAGCCTAACTTTATTCTTTATTTTTGAATAGGAAATCTAAGATCTTGAACATAAGGTTTTTGGTAAGTATATTCTTGATGGTTGATAACTCTATGATTTAGAGTTATTTTTATTAACTTTGAACTTGAATTTTGGGTGAAAAGAGTAATGAGGGTGTTGTTAATTGTAAGTTTGTTTAGTTTTTACCTTTATTTTCTAATTAGTGTGTCAATTCAAGAGTCTTGTAATTTGTTGGTAATAATTGTAAATATTTATGTAAATATGTGTGTTTTGTTATCTAGGGAAGGAACCTTAAACTCGCCAGGGGAATCAAGGGAATAAAAAGAAAAAGGGGACAGAAAGTTAGAATTGCTGCTCGAATGCTGTAGGCCAAAATGTTAGCAAATCTGGAAAATGAAGACTGACGTGGACAAAAGCCAGCTGCAGTTATTTACTGATTTCAGTGCCTATGTGGCACCCATTTAAAGAATTAAGTCAGCTGGCTGAGATGTCAAGGAGTAATGGACCAACGATGGAGATGGGCTTTCTAATTAGGGTAAGGTGAAAAGGAAAGTACCCCAAGAAGAGAAGGACAGCCGAAATAGAAGGGGAGAGGACACAGTACGTGGTGGAATAAACATTTTTTTCAGCAAGAAGAGTACAGAAAAGAAAGGAGAGAAAAACAGAGAGATACACAGAAGGGAAAGATCAAAGAAGCTCACGGCTAGGAAGGAAGAGGGTTTTAGCACAAGACTTTACTACTCTCTCTTTCTTCTACATTCCCTCTTTTGTAGTGTATACTCTTATTTTGATTAATCTGTGAACTGTTGTTACCATGGATGAACTATTTTTACATGGGATTGTAATTTTCAGTTTAGACATGAACTAATCATTTTGAGATTTGGATGGCTATGAACCCTATGTTATGACTTATTAATGAAATGCATGAGTTTAGTAATTTTCCTTTGTTCATTCAAGTGAGATGAATGTTAAACGATTGTTAATTACTGGCCATGACTAACAATTTAATTAGCTAGATCTGATTTTGGGAAGAATCTATCTAGTGGAGTTAACTTGAATGATACAAGAGGAATACCATGTTTAGGTAGTTCTTAGTGAGTGAAATAGGAATATTTTGCTACCTTGTATAACCTGAGATTTGGTGTGTAATTGCATGTTTTACAACCTGGTTTAATATAAGAATGTATTGAATTACGTTGTGGAATTACCTCAGTGGGTTTTGGAAAAATCTCACTAGCTTATTTAGAAATCTGTTAACTCTGTGCTAATTGCTGAACGATTGCTATAACAACTGGGCAGATCAACATAGGGGGAAATAGCCATTCAGATCCATTAGTCCATAGACACTTTTCTCGAATTAAATTTTGCTGACATCTTAGCTATATTTTAATTAGAATTAATTGCAACCATTTAATTTCAGATCCATATTACATTCATTCTCATAATTCCTTTTTCTTTTACTTTTAAATTGTTATGTAGTTGGTTTTGCATTTGCTTAATTTGAAATCCCTGTGGAGACGATACTCACTTACTACTATATTACTCGTTGCCGACTGTGTATACTTGCACATTTTAATTGCTTAAATTTACGCAACAAGTTTTTGGCGCCGTTGCCGGGGATTGAAAATTAAAATTCTGTATTATCAACTATTTTGCAATTTATTTCTGTTTGTTTCTAATTCTTCTTGTTTGGGTTGTGCGTTTCTCAGGTTTAATCTAGTGCATGAACGAACAAGACGAATCTGAACTTGCTTCTATTGACCCCAAAATTGAACGTACTTTCAGAAAAAGGAGAAAGGCACAAAAGGCTAAAAGCCGCTGCAACATGGCTGAAAATGTTGGAGAAGAAGAAGAGGGTGCACAAAACATGACTAATCCTATTGTCTTGGCGGATGATAGAGCCAGGGCAATAAGAGAATATGCTGCCCCTATGTTCAACGAGCTCAATCCGGGCATTGTGAGGCCCGAAATTCAAGCACCCCAGTTTGAGTTCAAACCTGTCATGTTTCAAATGCTCCAAACAGTTGGGCAGTTTAGTGGGATGCCCACGGAAGACCCTCATCTCCATGTTCGCTCATTTTTGGAGGTGAGCGATTCTTTCAAGATACAAGGAGTAAGTGAAGAGGCGCTAAGACTGAAGTTATTCCCGTTCTCTTTAAGGGACCGAGCTAGATCATGGCTCAACACCCTTCCTCCTTATTCGGTGACAAATTGGAATGACTTGGCTGAATTTTTTTTTAAGAAAGTACTTCCCTCCCACGAGAAATGCAAAGTTTAGAAGTGAGATTATGTCGTTTCAGCTGCTGGAAGATGAGTCCACTAGTGACGCGTGGGAAAGATTCAAAGAGCTTTTAAGAAAATGTCCACACCACGGTATCCCACATTGTATACAAATGGAGACATTCTACAATGGTCTCAATGCAGCCTCTCGAATGGTCTTGGACGCTTCAGCCAATGGAGCCATTCTTTCCAAGTCTTACAACGAAGCATTTGAGATTTTGGAAAGGATTGCAGTAATAACTATCAATGGTCAAACACTAGAGCTCCTACAAGTAGAAAGGTGGCGGGAGTTTTTGAAGTAGATGCATTAACGGCTCTAACAGCTCAAATGGCCTCAATGACCAACATCTTGAAGAATACGAGTTTGGGAGGAAATATTCAGCCAGCCGTTGCCATTCAAAGTGCAGAAATTTCATGTGTTTATTGTGGAGACGGACATACTTTTGAGAATTGCCCATCAAATCCAGCCTCGGTTTGCTATGTGGGTAATCAAAATTTCAACTGCAACAACAATCTGTATTCAAACTCTTACAATCTAGCGTGGAGGCAACATCCAAATCTGTCATGGGGGGGTCAAGGAGCAAGTTCAAGTGGAGCGCCAGCACAAGGGAAACAGTCATTTCCGCCAGGTTTTTCTCAACAGCCAAGGGCTCAACAACCTCACCAATCTCAAGGCTCTCAATCCAGTTTCTTGGAGAGTTTAATGAGAGATTATATGGCAAAGAATGATGCTGTGATTCAGAGCCAAACAGCTTCTCTTCGTAATCTGGAAATTCAGTTGGGGCAACTGGCCAATGATCTGAAAAATAGGCCCCAAGGTTCTTTGCCTAGTGATACCGAGAATCCAAGGAGGGATGGTAAAGAACACTGCAAAGCAATTAATCTACGGAGTGGAAAAATTCTGGAAATTAATGAGGAGAAAACAAAGGGCAGCAAGGAGCCCACTTCAATCCAAACTGAAGGGGAAATGAGTAAAAAACCAGCAAGTTCAGCTGCTGAATTCAGCCCAGTTGATACAGCATCGGGTCAGCATTCTGCTGCAGAAAAGACTTTACACAAGCCACCTCCACCATTCCCTCAACGTTTTAAAAAACAACAGCAAGATGGGCAATTCAGGAGGTTTCTGGATGTTTTGAAGCAGCTCCATATCAATATTCCCTTAGTGGAAGCCTTGGAGAAAATGCCCAACTACATGAAGTTTTTGAAAGATATTTTGACAAAGAAAAGGAGGCTGGGTGAGTTCGAAACAGTTGCTCTAACAGAAGGTTGCAGTGCTATGTTGAAAAGCAAAATTCCTCCTAAATTAAAAGATCCCGGCAGTTTTACGATTCCATGTTCTATTGGTGGAAGAGATGTGGGAAGAGCTTTATGCGATTTGGGCGCTAGTATTAATCTAATGCCTATGTCTATTTTCAAGAAGCTGGGCATTGGTGAAGCTCGGCCAACCACAGTTACATTGCAGTTAGCGGACAGATCAATGGCTCATCCGGAAGGGAAGATTGAGGATGTACTAGTGCAGGTTGACAAGTTCATACTCCCAGCTGATTTCATCATTCTTGACTATGAAGCGGATCGAGAAGTACCCATAATATTGGGGAGGCCATTTCTTGCCACAGGGAGGACTTTGATTGATGTGCAAAATGGAGAACTTACCATGAGGGTGAACGATCAACAAGTGACCTTTAGTGTTTTCCAAGCCATGAAGTTTCCGGATAACATAGAAGAATGCTCTAGATTGAGTGTAATTGAGACACTTGTGGCTAAAACTTTTAATAAAGAAATTTGCAAGGCTGATTTGGGGGTGAATATCTTTGAAGATGATGAAGAATTTAGCAAAGAGGAGGAGTCCCAAGTCACTTGGGTAGAGTCCAGCAAACCAGCCATGAAATTCAGCAAGCACTTTGAGTCTTTAAATCTGTCGGAAGGGAATTTTAAGCCTCCAAAGCCTTCTATCCAAGAACCACCAAAACTGGAGTTGAAACCGCTGCCCAGCCATTTAAAATACGCCTACTTGGGGGACAATGAAACGCTGCCTGTGATTATTTCAGCGTATTTGGGAGCTGAAGCTGAATGTTTACTGCTAGAAGTGTTGAAGAAGCATCAGAGGGCAATCGACTGGACTACGGCAGACATAAAAGGCATTAGCTCGACGTTTTGTATGCATAAAATACTGCTAGAAGCTGGCTGTAATAACTCTATTGAGTAGCAACGAAGGTTGAATCCCATCATGAAGGAGGTAGTTCGGAAAGAAGTGATTAAGTGGCTGGATTATGGCATTGTGTATCCGATTTCAGACAGCTCTTGGGTCAGCCCAGTTCAATGTGTCCCTAAAAAGGGAGGAGTTACAGTAGTGACTAATGATAACAATGAGTTGATTCCCACAAGAACGGTGACTGGTTGGCGAGTTTGCATGGATTATAGGAAGCTTAATAAAGCCACTCGGAAAGACCATTTCCCGCTGCCATTTATTGACCAAATGTTGGATCGGTTGGCTGGAAAAGAATTTTACTGTTTTCTTGACGGATATTCAGGTTATAACCAGATTTCTATAGCGCCGGAAGACCAGGAAAAAATGACATTCACTTGTCCCTACGGCACCTTTTCTTTTAGGAGGATGCCGTTTGGCTTATGCAATGCCCCAGCCACCTTTCAGAGGTGTATGATGGCGATTTTCTCAGACATGGCAGAAAATATTCTTGAAATTTTTATGGATGACTTCTCAGTATTTGGGGAGTCTTTTGACAGTTGCTTGGCTAATTTGGAGCGAGTTTTAGCGAGATGTGAGGAGACAAACTTGGTTCTCAACTGGGAGAAATGCCATTTTATGGTGAAGGAAGGCATAGTTTTGGGCCATAAAGTCTCTCATAAGGGCATTGAAGTAGACAAGGCAAAGATGGAAGTGATTGAGAAATTGCCACCACCGACAACTGTAAAAGGCATTAGAAGTTTTTTGGGGAATGCGGGGTTCTATAGGCGGTTCATTAAAGATGTTTCGAAGATCTCAAAACCCCTTTGTTCATTGCTGGAACAAAACCGCCAGTTTGAGTTTACTAAAGACTGTCATGAAGCATTTTTTACTTTGAAGAAGGCATTAGTTACTGCTCCAGTCATTGTTGCCCCCGATTGGTCTTTGCCATTTGAACTAATGTGCGACGCTAGTGATTTTTCTATTGGGGCGGTACTTGGGCAGCGAAGAGAGAAGATTTTTCACTCTATTTATTATGCAAGCAAGACACTAATTGATGCTCAAATACATTACTCAACCACCGAGAAGGAGTTGCTGGCTGTGGTGTTTGATTTTGAAAAATTCAGGTCTTATCTTGTGGGAACGAAGGTGATTGTTTACACCGACCATTCAGCAATCAAGTACCTCATTCCCAAGAAAGATGCCAAGCCAAGACTTATCCGTTGGGTTCTTTTGCTGCAAGAATTTGACTTAGAAATTCGAGATCGAAAAGGCACTGAAAACCAAGTGGCTGATCATTTATCTCGGCTGGAAGCAAGTGGTGACAGTAAAGATGAAATGCAAATTCAAGAAACATTTCCTGATGAACAGCTGCTGGTTTTAACTCAAGAGACTGCTCCATGGTATGCCGATGTTGTTAATTATTTGGTGAGTGGATTACAGCCCCCAGATTTTACTAAACAGCAGCTTAAAAAATTCTTCCATGAGGTGAGATTCTACTATTGGGATGAGCCTTACTTGTACAGGCATTGTGCGGATCGAATGATGCGGCGTTGTGTGCCCGAAGAGGAAGTTGCAAGCATCCTAGAACACTATCATTCTTCTCCCTATGGTGGACATTTTGGGGGACAAAGAACAGCTGCCAAAGTCTTTCAATCGGGCTACTATTGGCCTACCATTTTCAAGGATGCTCATGATTTTGCAATAAGATGTGACCGCTGCCAAAGAGTTGGCAATATTTCAGCAAGGAATGAGATGCCGCTGAATTGCATTCTTGAGGTGGAACTCTTTGACGTTTGGGGAATCGATTTCATGGGGCCATTTCCACCATCTTATGGCAATCTCTACATTTTGTTTACGGTGGATTACGTCTCGAAATGGGTTGAAGCAGTAGCAAGTCCCACAAATGACTCCAAGGTGGTTATGAAGTTTCTCCATAAGCAAGTGTTTACTCGGTTTGGAACCCCACGGGCTTTGATAAGCGATGAAGGTACCCACTTTGTGAACAAGATCCTAGCAGCCTTGTTGGCCAAATATAGTGTGAAACACAAGGTTGCTACTGCCTACCATCCTCAAACTAATGGGCAAGCCGAGTTGTAAAACCGAGAGATAAAAGGGGTTCTTGAAAAGTTGTAAATCCTAACCGCAAGGATTGGTCGCAGAGATTAGATGATTCGTTGTGGGCGTACCGTACAGCTTACAAAACACCTCTCGGAATGTCCCCCTACTGGCTGGTTTATGGGAAGGCCTGTCACTTGCCTGTCGAGCTGGAACATCGGGCATTTTGGGCCCTCAAGAAGCTGAACCTTAATCTTGACGCTGCTGGAGAAGCCCGCATGTTACAGTTGAATGAGCTTGAGGAGATGAGACTGTTTTCGTATGAAAATGCCAAGCTGTATAAAGAGAAGACTTAAAGATGGCATGACAAGCGAATTCAGCATAGAGTGTTTGAAGAAGGCCAGCGAGTATTACTCTTCAACTCGCGGCTGAAGCTGTTCCCAGGCAAAGCTCAAGTCCCGTTGGTCGGGACCAGTCACCGTAGTTAAGGTGTACCCATACAGAGCTGTAGATGTCAAAGAAGATGAATCCGGGAGGGTATTCAAGGTGAATGGGCAGCGACTTAAACACTACCTTGGAGGGGAGGTCGATAGAGCAAAGACCTCCATCAGTTTGAAGGATGCTTGAAGTAGAAGGACTATGGGTTGCCATGTATTTAATGTATCACACTTGGGCAACCCATGAGTGAAAGAGACAGAGTGTAAATAAATAATATATGTAACTAAGTTTGGGGTGTATCACCATTTTTAAAGAAATATATATATAAATAAATAGAAGAAAAAAAATATATATATATACTATATAGATAGACTGGTGTTTTCTTGAGGTTACTAAGTGTGTTTGCTGGTGTTTGTAATGATTTATTGCAGGTGGAAGAAAAGAAGCTGTAATATGGGAAGCTGGGCAAGTTTGGTGAAAGGCAGAAAATTTTCAAAAAAAAACCGGAAGTCCCAGTTGTTATAGCATCGCTTCAGCATTTAACAGGGTTGCAGGAGGAAAAATGCTATGCTATGAGCTTTGCTATATCAACTGGGAGCATTTTTTTCTGAGAAATTTTGAGGTTTTTTATAAAAAAATAAAAAATAAAAAAGGGGGAGAGAAAAGCTATATATATCAGTTTAATATATATTATCCATTTACTATATATATATTAGTTTCATTTTATCATATATATATTTACGGTATATATATATTTTATTTTTATTTTATCATATATAAATATATATATATTCGTATATTGCTTATATTTTATCTATTTTATTTTTATTTTATCATATATATATTAGTATATTACCTAATACCCCATACCTCTTTATCTTCCACACTCACGACCCAGAAATCCATTGACCCCCCCCCCCCGAACCACGAACTCACGGCAACGAAACCCACTCGCCCAAATCACCCAGCTCTGCCCCACACCGCCTCACCACTCCGAGCCACCCCGTCGCCTTCACCATCTCACCCAGCCAACGACCCAGCACCGAAACTCTCCACCACGACACCACGAACCCATCACACCCACGCACCAGCAGCCGAACCCACGGCCTCGGCCCAGCCCTTGTCGTGAGCCTCCCAAAACAAACCCCGTCCCCGAACTTTGCGAAGGAGGTCGACCCCAGCCATATGTCCTCTGCTCCGCCTCACTGTCCCACATATATATATAGCAAGAGAAATATGAATATTTATGTGAGCTTATTCCCACACACCCCAAACTTAATTCCCATCATTGTCCCCAATGTGGCTAATAAATGAAACTTGGAATAGCTCACCACATGGCTAAAAACTAACCCCACTCACCCCAAACTTACTGCAAATAATTTGTTCTTGATAAATTTCAGCAGCTAGGTATGGTTAATGAAAGTTAAAAATAACAATTTAAACAGGGGGTTATCATTAATGAAAGGTATTAAGAAAGAATAGACCAATTAGCTCAACTAAGGGTGACTAAGGGGAATTAATATACAATGGGAAAGCTTGAAAGGCCCAAACGTCCAAGGATGGCCTAGATCATTTCTAAGTGGTAAAGCTAGCTAGGATTTCGCCTCAAGGATTACACTAAGCAATTCTAGAAGCTTAAACTTTCTCAAGATGTTGGTTATTCTAGAGATCCAAAGCATGGTGGGATAGCACAAGCACACAACTATTGAAAGAATCGCTAATAGATGGCATTAAAGATAGCAATAGCACCTAAACTAGCATATTTAACACATAAAATCAGGGCATAACACAAATGGAGGAAGGGGGATGATATCATCATCGAGCGCTACGCTAAGCCAGACCAAACAACAGTATCTCTCAAGCACAAATACAAACAACACACAATCACAGCTATTAAAGTTCAATGCTAAAACACAATTTAAACAACCTAAACTAAAAACACAATAAGAACAGCCACAAAACACAAAATAACAGAAAATAAAATAATAAGGAAAGGAAACCCCCTCTACTCGGAGTCCTCGCCATGGGACTCCTCTTTGTCATCAACATTGTCAGTCCAAGGATTCAAAATCTGATCTGGGAACGCTGGAAATTGTGGACAAGTAGCGAAAATGCTAGCTGACCCCTAAGCAGAATAACAGACCACAATGATGTACCCAAATGCCTCAGAGAAAACAAAACCTGTTTAATGGATTCAATAGCCGAGAATGGACCCAAAGCATGAGTTACCCACGCTGGAAGAACACGGAACTTGCGCAGGACAGTGAGGCGGAGCAGAGGACATATGGCTGGGGTCGACCTCCTTCGGCTCTGCCCAAAGCTGGTCCACAATTTCCAGCGTTCCCAGATCAGATTTTGAATCCTTGGACTGACAATGTTGATGACAAAGAGGAGTCCCATGGCGAGGACTCCGAGTAGAGGGGGTTTCCTTTCCTTGTTATTTTATTTTCTGTTATTTTGTGTTTTGTGGCTGTTCTTATTGTGTTTTTAGTTTAGGTTGTTTAAATTGTGTTTTAGCATTGAACTTTAATAGCTGTGATTGTGTGTTGTTTGTATTTGTGCTTGAGAGATACTGTTGTTTGGTCTGGCTTAGCGTAGCGCTCGATGATGATATCATCCCCCTTCCTCCATTTGTGTTATGCCCTGATTTTATGTGTTAAATATGCTAGTTTAGGTGTTATTGCTATCTTTAATGCCATCTATTAGCGATTCTTTCAATAGTTGTGTGCTTGTGCTATCCCACCATGCTTTGGATCTCTAGAATAACCAACATCTTGAGAAAGTTTAAGCTTCTAGAATTGCTTAGTGTAATCCTTGAGGCGAAATCCTAGCTAGCTTTACCACTTAGAAATGATCTAGGCCATCCTTGGATGTTTGGGCCTTTCAAGCTTTCCCATTGTATATTAATTCCCCTTAGTCACCCTTAGTTGAGCTAATTGGTCTATTCTTTCTTAATACCTTTCATTAATGATAACCCCCTGTTTAAATTGTTATTTTTAACTTTCATTAACCAAACCTAGCTGCTGAAATTTATCAAGAACAAATTATTTGCAGTAAGTTTGGGGTGAGTGGGGTTAGTTTTTAGCCATGTGGTGAGCTATTCCAAGTTTCATTTATTAGCCACATTGGGGACAATGATGGGAATTAAGTTTGGGGTGTGTGGGAATAAGCTCACATAAATATTCATATTTCTCTTGCTATATATATATATATCTTTACTGTTACAATGAGTTTAGTAAAAAAAACAAAAAAAAACAAAACTAAAAAAAAAATAATAATAAAAAAACAAAAAAAAAAGAGAGAAAGAGGCAGTTTTGAAGCTAAGTTTGGGATGTACCACCCAAAACTAAGTTTGGGGTGTACAACCCCCTATCCAAGAAAATGTTGGAGGCTTCTTTCTATTGTTCTAGTTGAATTTGGAAATAAAAATAGCAAGAGAATTAGAGCTGAAATTAATTAATTTTTGTGGGTTAAGAGTGCATTTTGGGTGAGAGCTTGAGAGAAGAAGAAAGGTTCTTGATCAGTTGAGGTAATTAGGTTATAAGCCATAGAAATATTACCTTTTATCCTACCCTAACCTAAGCCTTACATTACAAGCCTAGTAAAATCCTTTTGATCTAGGGGGTAAAGCTAGACTACATTAGTGGAGAGGGTTACACTAATTCAACCTATGGAAGCAGATATCTTTAAACTTGAGGATCAAGGGTAGTTATTAGAGGAATTCAAGGTGTTGGTGGGAAGTATTTGCGCACTCTAGTGATTGGGTTACTTTTGGGAGGCATTAGTGATATCAATAGCACTTAAAATGAGATTGAGACATATAAAGTCAAGGCATATTCACTACCATCATATCATTCCATTCCACATAATTCTGAGAGCATTTTCTTCGCTAAGCTATGATTGATTGATCAGTACTCTCATTTACAAATCTGTGTTTGTTGTTGTCTTAGTGTTTGTAGTGTTTATTTTGCTTCTGTTTTTCATTACTCGAGGACGAGCAATATGCCAAGTTTGGGGTGTGATAACTCTATGATTTAGAGTTATTTTTATTAACTTTGAACTTGAATTTTGGGTGAAAAGAGTAATGAGGGTGTTGTTAATTGTAAGTTTGTTTAGTTTTTACCTTTATTTTCTAATTAGTGTGTCAATTCAAGAGTCTTGTGATTTGTTGGTAGTAATTGTAAATATTTATGTAAATATGTGTGTTTTGTTATCTAGGGAAGGAACCTTAAACTCGCCAAGGGAATCAAGGGAATCAAAAGAAAAAGGGGACAGAAAGTTGGAATTGCTGCTCGAATGTTGTAGGCCAAAATGTTAGAAAATCTGGAAAATGAAGACTGACGTGGACAAAAGCCAGCTGCAGTTATTTACTGATTTTAGCGCCTATGTGGCACCCATTTAAAGAATTAATTCAGCTGGCTGAGGTGGCAAGGAGTAATGGACCAAAGATGGAAATGGGCTTTCTAATTAGGGTAAGGTGAAAATGAAAGTACCCCAAGAAGAGAGGACAGCCGAAATAGAAGGGTAGAGGACACAGTACGTGGGGGAATATACATTTTTTCAGCAAGAAGAGTATAGAAAAAAAGAGAGAAAAAACAGAGAGATACACAGAAGGGAAAGATCAAAGAAGCTCACGGCTAGGAAGGAAGAGGGTTTTAGCACAAGACTTTACTACTCTCTCTTTCTTCTACATTCCTTCTTTTGTAGTGTATACTCTTATTTTGATTAATCTGTGAACTGTTGTTACCATAGATGAACTATCTTTTACATAGGATTGTAATTTTCAGTTTAGACATGAACTAATCATTTTGAGATTTGGATAGCTATGAACCCTATGTTATGACTTATTAATTGAAATACATGAGTTTAGTAATTTGCCTTTGTTCATTCAAGTGAGATGAATGTTAAATGATTGTTAATTGCTGGCCATGACTAACAATTTAATTAGCTAGATCTGATTTTGGGAAGAATCTATCTAGTAGAGTTAACTTGAATGATACAAGAGGAATACCATGTTTAGGTAGTTCTTAGTGAGTGAAATAGGAATATTTTGCTACCTTGTATAACCTGAGATTTGGCGTGTAATTGCATGTTTTACAACCTGGTTTAATATACGAATGTATTGAATTACGTTGTGGAATTACCTCAGTGGGTTTTGGAAAAATCTCACTGGCTTATTTAGAAATCTGTTAACTCTGTGCATAATTGCTGAACGATTGCTATAACAACTGGGCAGATCAACATATGGGGAAATAGCCATTCAGATCCATTAGTCCATAGACACTTTTCTCGAATTAAATTTTGCTGACATCTTAGCTATATTTTAATTAGAATTAATTGCAACCATTTAATTTCAGATCCATATTACATTCATTCTCATAATTCCTTTTACTTTTAAATTGTTATTTAGTTGGTTTTGCATTTGCTTAATTTGAAATCCCTGTGGAGACGATACTCACTTACTACTATATTACTCGTTGCCGACTGTGTATACTTGCACATTTTAATTACTTAAATTTACGCAACAGTCTTCCTTGTCTTTTTCTCTCAGTCAAATGTACTATTATCTACAATTTTCTATATCATGTTCTATAAAGTTCACTCCTCCCCAATCATCAAAATTAGTATATTTGATAAATAATTAACTTATTTTATGCTGTCAAAAAAGGAATAGCATAATATTATAAAAATAGATAAATTAATATCAATGCATTTTTTTTCAATAATCTCACACCTTCTTTAATTATTTTTCTTATAATACTATTCACAGCATTCCCATAATTTTAAATAAAAAACGATCCACCAAGTGATCATGCAAAATGAAAGATAATTCTTGAACTCCCCCCACGTGCAATATTGCAATAGTCTATGGTCATTCGGTTCCACTATTTATATGAAAATTTGTTTCTTATCTATTAACAAAGACTATCATTCCCAAGATTTTGTACTATTATTATGATATCATATGTTTGTCTTGATATTTGTGTTTGTCCTCATCTATGATAAATATAAGTAACATTCTATACTATTTAAGTTGTACAATGGTGTCATCCTCGCATGCACGTAATTTTATTTGTCCTCTTCTACCTCATGAAGATCAATTTAATTATATATTATTTAACTTGTACAATGGTTGCATTCTCACCATAAAAAGTACTTACACGTTGTACTACTTACCCATGTGAGTTGTCAAAATCACCCATGTAATAACAAGTTAAAAAATAATTACCTATGAGTCAATTCTATGAAGTTGAAACAAGAATTAAAATAATTTATTTTTTGGCAATGTTGGGAAAAAGTTAGAAAGGAGTGAAAAATTACACATAAAATTGGTCCACATTTATAATATTGTAAAAAAATAACAAATTTTAGTAAATCATTTTAATAGTAAATAGATTTGCTAACTTGATTTCGAAAACAATAAGACATAATATTAATATATTTATTTTGCAAGAGCCATGAAATCATCTTGTCTTCGTGATTGTTTTTTCATGACTTGTTTAATTTTTTTTTCAACAAGACACATTGATTGTTAATCTAGGGTAATATTTTAATATAAATACGACATAACAAATATTTAAGAGAGAACAAAGATTCCATTAAAGAGAAAACATTGCTTAACAAATGAAAATAATATTCTAAAGAAAGAGAAGGAATTGAAATACATATTATGATATATGAGTTCATTTCTGTAATGACCCACTAATCTAGACTTTTGGACCATTAACGAAACTATACATACAATTTCTTACTAAAACTTACATTTGCAAAAATACCATAATTTTATTAGGTAACTTGTAGAAATAAAAGTTACTTACATAAATACCAAAAAGGATATGGGATCCCATTGTCTTTAAAAACAATACATGATTTAATAAAAAGACATTACATAAGAAATGCGGAAAATACATGTAAAACCATAAAAAGACATAAAACAGTAACTACATCCTCGAATCGAATAACGCTCGGCCCCTTGACTCCATTCACCATCGATACACATCCTCTAAGCGTCCACGAATCTTACCGCCTCTTAAAGCTATTTTCCTGCACATAAAACAAAAAGGAATGAGCCTAATGCCCAGCAAGGAAAATCTGACACATAGTCATAAACATAATTTCATAAGTAACATAAAGACTTACCATAATACTTATAACATACACTTATTATAATGGCTGTTATTACTTGGGGTCCCATAGACTAAACAAGCATATGCCCATGGGATTAGTGGGATCCTACTAGCTAAGTAGGTCATATGCCCATAACCCATTTGGGGTCTTGTTAGCCATATGGGTCATATGCCCAAGCCTACAAACATACATACATACATATCATAACATATTTATAACATAACACATAAGCATAAAACATATAGATTCTAGCCTATTTTCCTTACCAAAGTTACCGGGATATGTGGACTGAGTTGGGACTTTTTGGAACACTCCTAATAACCATTAGAAAGAGTGAGTCTAAAGAAGAAAAGAGATGAAATGAAAGGGATGGAAAGACTAAACCATTTGAAAAGCATGCTTACCGAAACTTATGTGCTCAAGAACTTAGTTTTCCTAACCAAAATAAGAATGAGGTTAGGGAACTGAATAGAAGGCTATGAGAAAGAAAATAACATAAAACAATGAGCTAGAGTTTTGGTTTACCTCAAAGACTTGAAAGACCAATCTACACCACAACCGAAATACTATAGAACCTCACTCCCCAAAGTGTTTGATAAGCTTATGATGTTTAAGCTTATGATTTTCCCAAACCAGGTGTTTACACTCTCACACTCACCTAACACTAGCAGCTTCTGAACTTAGAGCAAAAGGTGAATAATGGTCGGGTACTAGGTCCTATTTATAGAGTTTGGGAATGAACGTATCTTGATTTTACTTGAATAAAAATAATGGCTTTTTAGGTGAAAATAATTTGAATAATCGTTCAGCAGAGGCTGAAGACTCGTTCAAAAGATGCTGGACTTATGAAGGAGTTTGAATGGCTGAAGGGAAAAGAATTCAAAAATGTTTGAAAACATGCTGGAGGAGGCGATATATCGCCCCCTGTAGGCGATATATCGCCTGGGCCAGTATGCCCGAGGCGACCGTGCATCGTCTCGTGTTTTCCGTATCTACGTGATGCGATATATCGGCACACACTGAATATTTAAACACGAAATTACACATTTTTAGCTAAGTTTGAATGGAGTAAACAGCCTTGACTAAGCCTTCAACGTATTCAAAGCTGCTGACTGACCCTATAACATTCAAACTTTACCCTTATTTAATTTAATCCTCAAAAATACTAAATCCTTAATTACCCATTCATAACATGTGCTTAAAATCCTATTGGTTGATATCTAAACCTTATAATATAACAAATATTATCCTTAATAACAGTCATATAATCAAACCTTAGGTTTTACTTAATATTCTTAAACTATAGGTTAAACATAGAAAATCTATAAGTACTACTATGAGTGTCCAAATAATTCCCGGTCTGAACCAAAAATCCACAATAACAAAGATAATACTATACATACTGTAATACTACTAAGTAATTAGCTAAGTAAAGTTCTTGGACTCTACAATTTCTCAAACAACGAAAAAAAATATTAATAGATAATACTAGATGAGCCACTAAAGTTGGCTGATTAGTTGGTTTAGGGTGATAATATCTCGCCCCATATCATCCACCAACCTCTCTAGAGAATATACACGATCTTTTAACGAGTCAAAAACACATTGCATCTCGTTGAACTGGCCATTAAGTTGATTGACAGCAACTTCAATTTCTTCGTGCTTCAATTGCAGTTGATCATAAGCAAACTCCACGTCTTGCGCGGCCCCGCAAACACATCTTTCAGCATCAGCATACCCATGGCAATGGGGAACATCGGGGCAGTTCTGGTTGCATTGGTTGTTGGTGTCCATAGATGAACGTTAGGAAATAACTACCAAAAGAATTAATAAGAATGGTTGAATATTTAGATAAACTTTTCAACCACAATCATCCATCTAAACATTCAACCATTCTTATTAATTCTTTTGGTAGTTATTTCCTAACGTTCATCTATGGACACCAACAACCAATGCAACCAGAACTGCCCCGACGTTCCCCATTGCCATAGGTATGCTGATGCTGAAAGATGTGTTTGCGGGGCCGCGCAAGAAGTGGAGTTTGCTTATGATCAACTGCAATTGAAGCACGACGAAATTGAAGTTGCAGTCAATCAACTTAATGGCAAGTTCAACGAGATGCAATGTGTTTTTGACTCGTTAAAAGATCGTGTATATTCTCTAGAGAGGTTGGTGGATGAAATGGGGCAAGATATTATCACCCTAAACCAACTAATCAGCCAACTTTAGTGGCTCATCTAGTATTATCTATTAATATTTTTTTTCGTTGTTTGAGAAATGAACTACATATATCAGAATATGTATTTCAATTCCTTCTCTTTCTTTAGAATATTATTGTCATTTGTTAAGCAATGTTTTCTCTCTAATGGAATCTTTGTTCTCTCTTAAATGTTTGTTATGTCGTATTTATATTAAAATATTACCCTAGATTAACAATCAATGTGTCTTGTTGAAAAAAAAAATTAAACAAGTCATGAAAAAACAATCAGGATGACAAGATGATTTCATGGCTTTTGCAAAATAAATATATTAATATTATGTTTTATTGTTTTCAAAATCAAGTTAGAAAATTTATTTATTGTTAAAATGATTTACTAAAATTTGTTATTTTTTTACAATATTATAAACGTGGACCAATTTTATGTGTAATTTTTCACTCCTTTCTAACTTTTTCCCAACAACATTGCCAAAAAATAAATTATTTTAATTCTTGTTTCAACTTCACAGAATTGACTCATAGGTAATTATTTTTTAACTTGTTATTACATGGGTGATTTTGACAACTCACATGGGTAAGTAGTACAACGTGTAAGTACTTTTTATGGTGAGAATGCAACCATTGTACAAGTTAAATAGTATATAATTAAATTGATCTTCATGAGATAGAAGAGGACAAATAAAATTACGTGCATGCGAGGATGACACCATTGTACAACTTAAATAGTATAGAATGTTACTTATATTTATCATAGATGAGGACAAACACAAATATCAAGACAAACATATGATATCATAATAATAGTACAAAATCTTAGGAATGATAGTCTTTGTTAATAGATAAGAAATAAATTTTCATATAAATAGTGGAACCGAATGACCATAGACTATTGCAATATTGCACGTGGGGGGAGTTCAAGAATTATCTTTCATTTTGCATGATCACTAGTTGGTGGATCGTTTTTTATTTAAAATTATGGGAATACTGTGTATAGTATTATAGGAAAAATAATTAAAGGTGGTGTGAGATTATTGAAAAAAAATGCATTGATATTAATTTCTCTATTTTTGTAATATTATGCTATTCCTTTTTTGACAGCATAAAATAAGTTAATTATTTATTAAATATACTAATTTTGATGATTGGGGAGGAGTGAACTTTATAGAACATGACATGGAAAATTGTAGATAATAGTACATTTGACTGAGAGAAAAAGACAAGGAAGACAATTCAATTAAACAGTAGAGACGATTGACCATTTACTGTTTAAATAGTGCTAGCGATTGACCATTTACTATTAAAATAGAGCACTTGAATGACAACTATACTTTTGTAATAGTGGACATGAATGACCTATCAATTAGGGACATAATATATTATTTACCTTTGCCAATCACGTGTGAAAAGTGGAGAGGAATAAGCATGGGCAACAATTAAATAAATATCCAATTTTTTTTTATAGATTACGAGAATGGTTTTATATTATCAATGATAGGGTGATTTGACATTAAAGTAGAATATTATTGTATTGTTTTAGGGCAACCTCTTATATGTGTATATATTGTATCATTCACGATAAAATAATATATCAGAAAATTTCCCTATTTCTGACTTGGTATCAGAGCCGGCCCTAATCTCTTTCTCTCACCACGATGTCAGATACCTCCCATGAGTCCACTACTATCCCACCAACCAAACCTATCAACCTTAACACCCCTAAATCCTCTAAACATGTTTCTGAATCCCATTCTGTTCAGATTACCACCATTCGTCTTAATGGTGATAATTTTTTGCGCTGGTCTCAATCGATTCGAATGTACATGCGAGGACGCGGGAAGATGGGCTATTTGACGAGTGATAAGAAGGCACCTAAGGAGGATGACTCGGCTTATGCTACAAGGGATGCAGAAAATTCCATGGTTATGACTTGGCTGGTTAATTCTATGGAGGAGGAGATTAGTTCAAACTATATGTGTTATCCTACTGCTAAGGAATTGTGGGATAATGTTCATAAGATGTATTCTGATTTGGAGAATCAATCTCAAATTTTTGAGTTGAATCTCAAACTTGGTGACATAAAACAAGATGAGGCTGAAGCTCTTCCCTTTACAAAAGAGCAGATGGTTCATCTTCATGAGCTGCTGAAATCCAATCCGCAATCATCTGGTATTTCTGTTGCATCTGTGGCACAAACAGGTATTGAAAAATATGCTCTCCATTCCTTTTTAAATTCTACTCCATGGATAATTGATTCTGGAGCTTCTGACCATATGACAAATTCTTCTAAACTGTTTGAATCCTATATCCCATGTTCAGGTAATAAAAAGGTTAGGATAGCCAACGGAACTCTCGCACCTATTGCGGGAAAAGGCCTTGTTAAAATATCTGAGGGAATAGATCTTAAATCTGTTCTCCATGTTCCACAACTTCATTGTAATCTTTTATCTGTTAGTCAACTATCTAGAGATTCTAATTGTTGTGTTGTTTTCTATGAATCTCATTGTATTTTTCCAGGACCAACGCTCGGGGAAGACGATTGGCAGTGCTAGGATGATTAATGGTCTCTACTATTTTGAGGATACTCTATCTATTAATAAAATTGCTCAAGGACTTAGTAGTATCAGTTCTTTTTCTGTTTTTGATCAAATAATGATATGGCATTATAGGTTGGGCCATCCTAGTTTTTCCTATTTGAAACATTTGTTCCCTGGTTTATTTAAAAAATTAAATCCTTTATCTTTTCAATGTGAAAGTTGTGTATTGGCCACGAGCCATAAAATCACTTATGTTAAAAAATCTTATTGTCATTCTCAACCTTTTTACCTTTTTCACAGCGATGTTTGGGGACTCTCCAAGGTCACCACATTTTCAGGTAAGAAATGGTTTGTTACTTTTATCGACGACCATACTCGTCTTTGTTGGGTCTATTTAATGAAAGAAAAATCTGATGTGGCTCAAATTTTTAAAGATTTTTACTGTATGATTGAAACACAATTTCATAGTAAAATCAGTATTTTGAGATCTGACAATGGAACAGAATATTTTAATAATACATTAGGCAGTTTTTTAAAGGAAAAAGGAATTATTCAGCAATCTTCTTGTCCTGATACACTTGAACAAAATGGCTTAGCTGAACGAAAAAATAGACACCTATTAGAAGTGGCTAGAGCTATGATGTTTTACATGAATATTCCAAAATACTTATGGGGAGATGCTGTTCTTACTGCTTCCTATTTAATTAATAGGATGCCTACTAGAGTCTTACAATATACTACTCCTCTTGATTGCTTGAAAAAATTATTTCCAGGGTGTAGAATTAATTCAGATATTCCTTTGAAAATATTTGGTTGTACTGCCTATGTTCACACTCCAAAAAGGTCTAGGTCCAAATTAGAACCAAGAGCTGAAAAATGTATTTTTATTGGATATTTACCTAATAAAAAAGGTTACAAGTGCTTTACTCTTGTTACCAAACGATTTCATATGACTATGAATGTTACTTTTTTGGAACAAACCCCATTTTTTACCAAAAAATTTATTCACGGGAGACTTTAGTGAAATCAATTTTTTGGGAAATTGATCCGCTCCCTAATATCATTCTAGAAATAGCTTAAGCTCAACCTATTGAATGTGAATCTGAAATTGGTTTGTCAGAAAAGGAAATACTACGAGTTATTAAAAATCGTGGAAATCTTGAGCCTTTGGTTTATTCTAGGAGAAATGTACCTGAAAGAAATAAAGACCAGGTAATCATCCCAGCACATGGTCAAACGGAAGCTTTAAGCGACGGTCTTCCAAATATTTCAGGTAATTCTTCTCCTACTTCTACTTCTCTTACTAAACCTGAATCTACTCTAGGAGTAATTCCAGAAAATACCAATTTAGATCTTCCTATTGCCTTAAGAAAAGGAATCTGTACTTGCACTAAGTATCCTATTGCTAAATATATTTCTTACAATCATTTGTCAAAAAACCATAGAGCATTTATTGCGAATATTTCAGAACTTGTTGTGCCTAGAAATATACAGGAAGCATTGGATGATTCGAATTGGAATTTGGCAGTTATGGAGGAAATGAATGCCTTGATTAAAAATGGTACTTGGGAGATTGTAAGAGTACCAAAGGGGAAAAAGATTGTTGGGTGCAAATGGGTTTTTACAATAAAAACCAAAGTTGATGGGAGTATTGAAAGGTATAAGGCTAGGCTTGCTGCAAAAGGGTTTACTCAAACCTATGGAATTGATTATCAAGAAACTTTTGCTCTGGTTGCAAAAATAAATTCCATTCGGGTTTTACTTTCTCTTACTGTTAATTCTAGTTGGCCTTTATACCAATTAGATGTTAAAAATGCTTTTCTTAATGGGGATCTAGAAGAAGAAGTGTTTATGAGTCCTCCACCTAGTTTTGAAAAGAGTGTTGGTTTTGGGAGAGTTTGCAAACTTAAAAAGTCCTTGTATGGACTTAAGCAGTCTCCTAGAGCCTGGTTTGAGCGCTTTGGTAGAGTGTTGAGGCACCATGGATATACTCAGAGTTAAGCAGATCACACCATGTTCTATAAACATTCAAAGGAAGGAAAGGTAGTTATCTTAATAGTGTATGTGGATGATATTATTTTAACTGGAGATGATCATGATTGATAACTCTAGGATTTAGAGTTATTTTCACATCTTTAAACTTAATTTTCAAACCAAAACAAAAGAGTAATGAGTTGTAAGTAGTGTAATTGTGTCCATTTAGTGTATATTTGTATCAAGGGATTGTGTATCTGTATTATCATATTTTTCTTAGTGATTTATGTAGTTTCGTGTTTATGTTAATCAGGAAAGGAGGCTAAAGCAGGTGATTGGGAACTTTGGACCATGAAGAGGAACAATTCTGGAAAGAGCATGTTGCTGTACTCTTAATGCTGTAGCAAACCTATCGTAACAATTGGCAAGGACCAGTGAAGAAACGTGACAAATTCCAGCTGGACTTAATGAAGAATAAGTGACGCCTAGGTGGCGAGAATGTTGTACAATGAGTCAGCTGGATGGTGTGGCGAAGGACAAGAGGGCACAATTGACTTTGACTTACTAATTAGGGTAAACCAAGTACCCTAAAGAGGAGGCAGCCGAAAATAGAAGGACACACCCATCATTTTTGATAATTCTAGATATTTTCACGGAAGAAAAGTACTGAGAGAAGCAGAAAGAACGAAGAAGAAGGGAGTACAAAATAGGAGAGAAAAAGAAGGCAGACGCCTAAGGGGGACTAGAGCTCAACACTCAATTCTCTCTAATCTCTATTTCTCTTTAATTTTGTATTATTTTCTCATCTCAATTTCTGTTCAAACTTCATGGAAATATTCTGTACTGGTCTTATGTTTATAATTTCAGCTATGAACTAACACCCTAAAGATTTGGGTGGTTATGAACCCTTATGTATGAACTAAATTTCTAAATGCATGGTTAAGTTGTTTATGTCATAGTTCAATTGAATGTGCTGTAATGATAAGTGAATGTTAATTACTGGCCATTTTTAGCATTTATTAAGTTAGATCTAGCTTGGAAAAGGGAAGTCTAGCTGAACCCATTCAATTGATGCAAGAAACTTACCTAGTTTTAGGTGATTTTGAGTAGTGGAATAGGACTATTTTGCTGCCTTGCATAACCTAAAGATTTGGTGCTTGATTGGTTGGTTATAGTCTGTTTTAATACAGGAATGTATTGAGGGGGGTTATAGACAATAGATATTAAGTTTTGGGAAAAACTTAATGGGTTTTACGAAATCTGTTAACTGTGACATAAATTGCTGACCCATTGCTGAGTCATTGCTGTAGCAACTGGAACGAACCGAGGGGAATTAACCACCCAAATCTATTTTTCTCATATCTGAAATCCACCCAGAATTCTTTCATTTTAATCTCTGATTTTTAGTTTAATTAATTTTCTCATTTACATTTATTTTCAGAATTAATTACATAAATTTTCTCAAGATTTGGTTACTGAATTGTAAATTTTTATTAGTTGATATTGCATTATTTTTAGTTTAAAAGTCCCTGTGGAGACGAACTTTGATACTGTATCACTGTATTACTTGTTGTCGACTATGTATACTTGCGCATATTTTAATCGTTAGAAAATTCACAACAAGTTATTGGTGCCGTTGCCGGGGACTTTAAAATTAAATTCTGTTTTATCAACTATTTTACAGTTTATTTTCATTGTTTTTAACCTTGTTGGTTCGGGTTGTGCAAACTCAGGTACCTACAGTGTATGAACCAGCAAGAGGACAGTGAACTTGCTCCTATTGACCCCGAGATCGAACGAACTTTCAGAAAAAGGAGAAATGATCAAAAGGCTAAAAGCCGAGGCACTATGGCTGAACATGTTGATGATGAGGGGGATGGCCAGCAAGTTACTAATCCCATTGTTTTGGCAGATGACAGAGCCAGAGCAATACGGGAATACGCTGCCCCCATGTTTAATGAGCTAAATGCAGGCATTGTGAGGCCAGAAATACAAGCAGCTCAATTCGAGCTCAAGCTAGTGATGTTTCAAATGCTCCAAACCGTGGGGCAGTTCAGCGGGATGCCAACGGAGGATCCTCATCTCCACCTTCGTTCATTTTTGGAGGTGAGCGATTCCTTTAAGCTTCAAGGAGTGAGTGAAGAAGCATTAAGGCTGAAGCTATTTCCGTTCTCTTTAAGGGACCGAGCTAGATCATGGCTCAACACCCTTCCTCCCGATTCCGTTACAAATTGGAATGACTTGGCTGAGAAATTTCTAAGAAAATACTTCCCTCCCACCAGAAATGCAAAGTTTAGAAGTGAGATTATGTCGTTTCAGCTGCTGGAAGATGAGTCCACTAGTGATGCGTGGGAAAGATTCAAAGAGCTTTTAAGAAAATGTCCACACCACGGTATCCCACATTGTATACAAATGGAGACATTCTACAATGGTCTCAATGCAGCCTCTCGAATGGTCTTGGACGCTTCAGCCAATAGAGCCATTCTTTCCAAGTCTTACAACGAAGCATTTGAGATTTTGGAAAGGATTGCAAGTAATAACTATCAATGGTCAAACACTAGAGCTCCTACAAGTAGAAAGGTGGCGGGAGTTCTTGAAGTAGATGCATTAACGGCTCTAACAGCTCAAATGGCCTCAATGACCAACATCTTGAAGAATATGAGTTTGGGAGGAAATATTCAGCCAGCTGCTGCCATTCAAAGTGCAGAAGTATCGTGTGTGTATTGTGGGGACGGGCATACTTTTGAGAATTGCCCATCAAATCCAGCCTCGGTTTGCTATCTGGGTAATCAGAATTTCAACCGCAACAACAACCCATATTCTAGCACTTACAATCCAGCGTGGAAGAATCATCCTAATCTGTCATGGGGGGGTCAAGGAGCAAGTTCAAGCACAGCACCAGCACAAGGAAGACAAGCATATCCACCAGGTTTTTCACAGCAGCCGAGACCTTCACAACATGTTCAAAACACCCAGCCGAATTCTTTGGACAATCTAATGAGGGAGTATATGGCTAAGAATGATGCAGTAATACAGAGCCAAGCAGCTTCTCTTCGTAATCTTGAGATGCAGCTCGGCCAGCTAGCCAATGAAATGAAAACTAGGCCGCAAGGATCTTTGCCTAGTGATACAGAAAACCCAAGGAGAGATGGGAAAGAACACTGTAAAGCTATTCAGCTGCGGAATGGTAAAAATCTGGGAAATTCTGAGGAAATACAGGGTAGTGGAGAGCCCACTTCAATCCAAAGCGAAGGAGAAACAAGTAACAAAACTGCCCAGGAAATTGCTGAAACTGGCCCAGTTGCTACAGCAAAGGGTCAGCAAACTGCTCCAGTAAATTCTGGTCCTAAACCGCCCCTTCCATTTCCGCAGCGATTTCGCAAACAACAACAGGATGGTCAGTTCAGAAAGTTTTTGGATGTACTGAAGCAGCTGCATATTAATATCCCCTTGGTCGAAGCATTGGAGCAAATGCCGAATTATGTCAAGTTCTTAAAGGATATTTTGACAAAGAAAAGGCGATTGGGGGAATTTGAGACTGTAGCTCTCACAGAAGGATGTAGCGCGATGTTGAAAAGCAAGATCCCTCCTAAGTTAAAAGATCCTGGCAGTTTCACGATTCCGTGTTCTAGTGGAGGTAGAGATGTTGGAAGAGCATTATGCGATTTGGGCGCCAGCATTAACCTTATGCCTATGTCAATCTTTAAAAAGTTGGGTATTGGTGAAGCACGACCCACGACTGTTACATTACAGCTTGCCGACAGATCCATGGCTCATCCCGAGGGCAAAATCGAGGATGTTCTAGTCCAAGTTGGGCGTACTCTCATTGATGTACAGAACGGAGAACTTACTATGCGGGTGAATGACCAACAAGTCACTTTTAGTGTATTCAAAGCCATGAAGTTTCCGGATGAAGTTGAAGAATGCTCTAGAGTTGATGTTGTTGACACTTTAGTGGCTGAAAGAATCAGTAGAAGTGTGGAAAAAGCTGCTATGGGTACCCAGATTTTTGTAGATGAGGAGGATTATAGTAGTGAGGAAGAGCAGATTATTACATGGGTGGATTCTTATCAACCAGTAAAGAAATTCAATAAAGTCTTTGAAGCTCTAAATCTGCCAGAAAAGCACATCCAGACACCCAAACCATCTGTTGAAGAACCACCCCAGCTGGAGTTAAAGCCACTGCCAAGTCATTTAAAGTATGTGTACTTAGGCGACAATGATACTTTACCTGTGATAATATCTAGCTGTCTGGAGTCTGTTGCTGAAGAGGCATTGCTGAAATTGCTGAAGCAGCATAAAAGGGCGATTGGATGGACAATGGCTGATATTCAAGGGATTAGTCCAGCGCTATGTATGCACAAGATCTTGCTGGAATCTGATTGTACTCACTATGTGGAGCAGCAAAGGAGGTTGAATCCAGTAATGAAGGACGTGGTTAGAAAAGAAGTCATTAAGTGGCTTGATTATGGGATAATCTATCCGATTTCCGATAGCACTTGGGTTAGTCCTGTCCAATGTGTTCCGAAGAAGGGGGGTGTTACAGTAGTTACAAATGACAGCAACGAACTTATTCATACTCGCACAGTTACTGGGTAGCGGGTTTGTATGGATTATAGAAAACTGAACAAAGCCACTAGAAATGACCATTTCCCTTTGCCCTTCATCGACCAAATGTTGGACCGCTTGGCGGGTAAGGAGTTCTTTTGTTTTCTTGACGGGTATTCTGGGTATAATCAGATATCTATCGCGCCTGAAGACCAAGAGAAGACTACTTTCACCTGCCCATACGGCACATTCGCTTTTAGGAGGATGCCCTTTGGGTTATGTAATGCACCAGCCACATTTCAGCGGTGCATGATGGCTATTTTCTCGAATATGGCTGAGAGTATCTTGGAGATATTCATGGACGATTTCTCTGTCTATGGGGATTCTTTTGAAGTTTGCTTGGAGAATTTAGAAAAAGCCTTAAAGAGGTGTGAAGAAACTCATCTAGTGTTGAACTGGGAAAAATGCCATTTCATGGTGTAAGAGGGCATTGTATTGGGGCATAAAGTGTCTAGCAAGGGGATAGAGGTTGACAAGGCTAAACTGGAAGTTAATGAGAAACTACCAGCCCCTACCACAGTAAAAGGCATTAGAAGTTTCCTCGGCCATGCTGGCTTTTACAGGCGTTTTATAAAGGATTTTTCAAAGGTGTCCAAACCCTTATGCAGCTTGCTGGAGCAAAATAAGCCTTTTGAGTTTACTGCTGAGTGTAAAGAGGCATTTTTGAGATTGAAGTCAGCCCTTGTTACAGCACCAGTGATCACAGCACCCGACTGGTCGTTACCTTTTGAACTTATGTGCGACGCCAGTGACTTCGCGATTGGAGCTATTCTTGGGCAGCGGAAGAACAAAATTTTTCATTCTATTTACTATGCAAGCAAAACATTGGTGGACGCCCAGATTAATTACACTACAACTGAAAAAGAGCTGTTGGCCGTGATTTTTGCTTTTGAAAAATTTCGATCCTATCTTGTGGGGACTAAGGTTATTGTGTACACGGACCACTCTGCTATCAAGTATTTGATAGCCAAAAAGGATTCTAAACCGAGGCTTATACGTTGGGTTCTATTGCTGCAAGAATTCGATTTAGAAATCCGAGATAGGAAAGGCACTGAAAATCAAGTAGCGGACCATTTATCAAGGCTGGAAACTCACAATAACAGCAGCAAATCAGAGGCAGAATTGCAAATTCAAGACTCCTTTCCTGATGAACAATTACTAGTTGTGGAACAAGAGCAGGTACCATGGTATGCAGACATTGTAAACTTTTTAGTTGGGGGCGTACATCCACCAGATTTAAACAAACAGCAGCTAAAAAGATTCTTACATGATGCCAGATTTTATTTCTGGGATGAGCCGTACCTGTATAAGCAATGCCCAGACCATATAATGAGAAGATGTGTCTCAGCAAATGAAGTTTCCAGCATCCTAGAACACTGCCATTCAGCTCCTTATGGCGGTCATTTTGGTGGGCAACGCACCGTTGCCAAAGTATTTCAGTCAGGGTACTATTGGCCTTCTATCTTTAAGGATGCTCACGATTTTGTTCAACGTTGTGACTGCTGCCAGCGAGTGGGTAACATCTCAGCCAGGAATGAAATGCCTCTTAATTGCATTTTGGAGGTGGAATTGTTTGACGTATGAGGCATTGACTTTATGGGTCCTGTCCCGCAATCTTTTGGGAATCTCTACATTCTAGTGGCTGTGGACTATGTGTCAAAATGGGTGGAGGCAGTAGCTAGTCCTACGAATGATGCAAAAGTGGTTATGAAGTTCCTGCATAAACATGTTTTTACAAGATTCGGTACGCCAAGAGCTTTGATTAGCGATGAGGGGACGCACTTTGTAAACAAACTCTTGGCTGCCCTATTGGCCAAATATAGTGTCAAGCACAAAATCGCCACTGCCTATCACCCGCAAACCAACGGGCAAGCTGAAATCTCAAATAGAGAAATCAAGGGCATTCTTGAAAAAGTTGTGAATCCCAGCAGGAAAGACTGGTCCCAGCGATTAGATGATGCGCTTTGGGCATACAGGACAGCTTTTAAGACTCCTCTAGGCATGTCACCTTATCGTTTAGTCTTCGGGAAGGCGTGTCATCTTCCTGTGGAATTAGAACATAAGGCATTTTGGGCGTAGAAGAAGTTAAATTTGGATCTTGTAGTTGCTGGAGAAGCAAGAAAACTGCAGCTGAATGAGTTGGACGAGATGCGGTTGTTCGCCTACGAAAACGCCAAGCTATATAAAGAGAAAACAAAGAAGTGGCATGATCAAAGAATTAAGGAGCGGGTGTTTGAGAAGAACCAGAAGGTCTTGTTGTTTAATTCCAGGTTGAAACTGTTTCCTGGCAAGCTAAAATCCCGTTGGTCGAGCCCCTTCACAGTGACTGAAGTCTACCCTTTTGGAGCTGTTTTAATTCGAGAAGATCAGTCCGGGAGGGAGTTCACAGTTAACGGGCAGCGGTTAAAACACTATTGGGGAGGCGAGGTCAACCGAGTAAAGATCTCGATCTCCTTGAAGGATGCTTAAACAATTTGTAACTTGGGGTGCCTTACAAAAAGAAAAGAGAGGAAAGAACAAAATTGAAAATCAGAAAAAAAAAATGAGGAAAGAAAAATTCAATGGCACCCCATAAAAAAAAAAAGAGAGAGAGAAATTAAAAAGAAAAAAATATATATATATATTAGATATATATTTGATAGCCAAAAACTTGTTGTGAATTTTCTAACGATTAAAATATGCGCAAGTATACACAGTCGACATCAAGTAATACAGTGATACAGTATCAAAGTTCGTCTCCACAGGGACTTTTAAACTAAAAATAATGCAATATCAACTAATAACAATTTACAATTCAGTAACCAAATCAAGAGAAAATTTATGTAATTAATTCTGAAAATAAATGTAAATGAGAAAATTAATTAAACTAAAAATCAGAGATTAAAATGAAAGAATTCTGGGTGGATTTCAGACATGAGAAAAATAGATTTGGGTGGTTAATTCCCCTCGGTTCGTTCCAGTTGCTACAGCAATGACTCAGCAATTTATGTCACAGTTAACAGATTTCGTAAAACCCATTAAGTTTTTCCCAAAACTTTATATCTATTGTCTATAGCCCCCCTCAATACATTCCTGTATTAAAACAGACTATAACCAACCAATCAAGCACCAAATCTTTAGGTTATGCAAGGCAGCAAAATAGTCCTATTCCACTACTCAAAATCACTTAAAACTAGGTAAGTTTCTTGCATCAATTGAATGGGTTCAGCTAGACTTCCCTTTTCCAAGCTAGATCTAACTTAACAAATGCTAAAAATGGCCAGTAATTAACATTCACTTATCATTACAGCTCATTCAATTGAACTATGACATAAACAACTTAACCATGCATTTAGAAATTTAGTTCATACATAAGGGTTCATAACCACCCAAATCTTTAGGGTGTTAGTTCATAGCTGAAATTATAAACATAAGACCAGTACAGAATATTTCCATGAAGTTTGAACAGAAATTGAGATGAGAAAATAATACAAAATTAAAGAGAAATAGAGATTAGAGAGAATTGAGTGTTGAGCTCTAGTCCCCCTTAGGCATCTGCCTTCTTTTTCTCTCCTATTTCGTACTCCCTTCTTCTTCTTTCTTTATGTTTCTCTCTGTACTTTTCTTCCGTGAAAATATCCAGAATTCTAAAAAATGATGGGAGTTTCCTTCTATTTCCGGCTGCCTCCTCTTTAGGGTACTTGGTTTACCCTAATTAGTAAGTCAAAGTCAATTGTGCCCTCTTGTCCTTTGCCACACCATCCAGCTGACTCATTGTACAACATTCTCTCCACCCAGGCGTCACTTATTCTTCATTAAGTCCAGCTGGAATTTGTCACGTTTCTTCACTGGTCCTTGCCAATTGTTACGATAAGTTTGCTACAGCATTAAGAGCACAGCAACATGCTCTTTCCAGAATTGTTCCTCTTAATGGTCCAAAGTTCCCAATCACCTGCTTTAGCCTCCTTTCTTGATTAACATAAACACGAAACTACATAAATCACTAAGAAAAATATGATAATACAGATACACAGTCCCTTGATACAAATATACACTAAATGGACACAATTACACTACTTACAACTCATTACTCTTTTGTTTTGGTTTGAAAATTAAGTTTAAAGGTGTGAAAATAACTCTAAATCCTAGAGTTATCAACACCCCAAACTTAGCCTATTGCTCGTCCTCGAGTAATGATGACACAACAGTAAACACAATAAACAACACACAACACACCAATAACAGATGAGAGATTCAAAAGAATTCAAAATGGCCTAGTGAACATTGATGCTCTCAGAAAAATGGAATTAAGTGGAATAAAGAAATGTTTCTGCCTTAACCGTATATGCTGCCCTTTCAATTTTTTCTCACTGGATATCACTAACATCTCTCTAGAGTCCTCTAATCAATAGTGTATAAAATTGCATCCCACCGAACTTTGAATTTCTCTACAATCACCCTTTGATTTTTTCATTCATAATAGCTCCATAAGTTGAATTAGTGCACTCCTCTCCACTAATGTAGTCTAAACTTATCCCCTTGATCAATATGACTTTACTAAGCTTGTAATGTAAGGCTTGGGCTAGGGTATGGTAAATGATATATTTTACTAGCTTAAACCTAACCACCTCACTTGTCAAAAACCGAACCTCTCCTTCACTATTTATCTCTTTTGACTCACTTCCCTATAATTAATTCTACTCACTAAGACATGTGGTTGTAATCTATTTTTCTTGCTATTTTTATTCCTATCTCTCTTCCTTTTTGTTTTTTTTTTTTTCATAACCACATAATATATATTTTTTTTCTTCTTTGCTTTTCTGATTTTTTTTTATTTAATTTTCATTTTTCAATTTTTTTTTTCTTTCAAACCACCCAGATTCATCACAAGAGAGATACAATTACATGATATATAGCAAGAGAAAATGCAAATAAATAATGGCATGCCTTGTGAGCTAATTCCCCACCCCAAACTTACAACCCAACATTGTCCCTAATGTGGCTAAAAGAGTAATCAAGAATTAGCTCGCCACAAGCTACACTCACCGCACTCACCGCACTCACCCCAAACTTAGTGTGACAATTAATTTTTGACAAGTGATAGCAATCAAGTTGGGACATATATGGAAAGTGTAATATAGGGGTAATGGGTATGTATGATCGGGTGAAATACAAGAATAGGCTAATCGGCTAAAAAATGAGTGACTAAGGGAAAAATATGCTTATAAGGAAGGCTAGAAAGGCTCAAACGTCCAAAGATGGCCTAAATCATGTCTTAGGGATAAGTCTAGCTAGGATTTCGCCTCAAGGAAATGCACTAACCAATTCTAGATGCTAATAGCATATACTCAGCAATCATTGGAAAAAATTCAAAGTATGGTGGGAAAACAACATTATACACTATTGAAAAGAGACTAAAGAGAAACATCCATAATATCCAGCAATTAAACAGGCATAAGCAACATAGAAAGCCAGGCAGTTACATGAATGGAGCGAATGGAAAAATATCATCATCGAGCAGAACACTAGGCCACATGAATAAATTTTCAACTCTCTCAACGACACACTCAAACAAACAAACAATAACAGAACCACACAGAAACAGAAAACGAAAAACATAGTCTAAAACATAACATAAAAAAAACTAACAACAATAACATAAAACAGAACAGGAATTAAAATAGTTAACAGGACAAGGAAACCCCCTTCACTCGGAGTCCTCGTTAGGAGCATCCGGATTAGGCTCAGGCGCTGATTGCGCAGTCCAAGGATCAAGAATCTGCTGCGGGAATGGTGGGAATTGGGGAACAACTCTCGGAGTTAACTTCTTGAAGGTGCGCTCCATGATGCCATCGCGCTGCTGCTCATACTGCCAGAAGGATTGCAAACGGCCACACATCTCCTCTTGTCGGTGATGCATTTGTTGTTGCATCACTTCAAACTGAGTGAACCGCTCCAAAAGAGCATCGTCGACCGGGACAGCAGGTGCCGATGAAGAGGCAGAGGCGCGGGGGTTCTTGGTGGCTCGGGATGGGCCAAAACTGACAGCTGCTCTGGGATGTAACAAACCCTCCTCGGGCCAAACAGGGACTCCAGCATCACGGCAAAGAGCGGTGATGGTAGCAGGCAGAAACAATTTCCCTTTTCCGCGTTGGGAACACTCGAAGATCTCTTGAGCTAACACTGTCCCGACATCTACTTGGAATCCCTTTTGCAGGCAATAGAGCATGAAGGTGCGAGCCTTGTTCACCGTAGAATCATGTGAAGTAGGGCAGAGAGTGGTCTGAACAAATGAGTACAGACATTTAAGATCATGCTCCAATTCCGTCCTCCGAAAACGTAAGTTGTCGTGTTCATCCACATCCCAGGTAGAATCATGCTGAGCTATTGTTTCCATAACTTCTATTAGTGCGTCCCCTGTCACCTCCCCTCGGCATGGGGTAAACGAGCACTCAACGGATTCTAGTTCAAATAAGCTGTTAATTGCTGCAGCACTGAACTGGACTTCAACTTCACGAACCATGACCGTAGTGGGCCACTCTTGAGACAGAAAGTTCGCATAGAACTCTCGGACAAGCTCGGTTACTGCGGGCTCGGGCTGCACCACAAAATTCTCCCAACGCCTCTCACTGATTGTGGTACGTAACCACTCAGGTAACTCCTCTATTCCAGCTTTTTCGGCCACCAAACCTCTCTCAATATACAGATCCCGACTAACCACTTGGTTGTTGTATTTTGCTTCGGCCGTGGGACAGTAAAACCTCTGCACTTCATGGAATTGCCTCCTCTTCACTTTGTGTGCGACTTTCTTGGTTCTCGGCATTTTGAAGTTGGAGCTAGACTGAGGGATAGGCTCGGTTAGTGTTTGGTGAGCTGAGAGAAATGACTGAATGGAAGAAATTTCTATGTCGTGGGGCTCGGGTTGCTTGTTTTGGAGTGTGTTTGGTGCTGAGCAGAGGTATGGTGAAATGGGAAATGGTTCGGGATGCTTGGGAGTGGGGTACGGGGTACGTGGTGGTCGTGGAACTTGGGTTGTGGCAGGGGCGTGGAATTTGGCCTTCTATCTTTTTGGCTATCAAGTATTTGATAGCCAAAAAGGATTCTAAACCGAGGCTTATACGTTGGGTTCTATTGCTGCAAGAATTCGATTTAGAAATCCGAGATAGGAAAGGCACTGAAAATCAAGTAGCGGACCATTTATCAAGGCTAGAAACTCACAATAACAGCAGCAAATCAGAGGCAGAATTGCAAATTCAAGACTCCTTTCCTGATGAACAATTACTAGTTGTGGAACAAGAGCAGGTACCATGGTATGCAGACATTGTAAACTTTTTAGTTGGGGGCGTACATCCACCAGATTTAAACAAACAGCAGCTAAAAAGATTCTTACATGATGCCAGATTTTATTTCTGGGATGAGCCGTACCTGTATAAGCAATGCCCAGACCATATAATGAGAAGATGTGTCTCAGCAAATGAAGTTTCCAGCATCCTAGAACACTGCCATTCAGCTCCTTATGGCGGTCATTTTGGTGGGCAACGCACCGTTGCCAAAGTATTTCAGTTAGGGTACTATTGGCCTTCTATCTTTAAGGATGCTCACGATTTTGTTCAACGTTGTGACTGCTGCCAGCGAGTGGGTAACATCTCAGCCAGGAATGAAATGCCTCTTAATTGCATTTTGGAGGTGGAATTGTTTGACGTATGAGGCATTGACTTTATGGGTCCTGTCCCGCAATCTTTTGGGAATCTCTACATTCTAGTGGCTGTGGACTATGTGTCAAAATGGGTGGAGGCAGTAGCTAGTCCTACGAATGATGCAAAAGTGGTTATGAAGTTCCTGCATAAACATGTTTTTACAAGATTCGGTACGCCAAGAGCTTTGATTAGCGATGAGGGGACGCACTTTGTAAACAAACTCTTGGCTGCCCTATTGGCCAAATATAGTGTCAAGCACAAAATCGCCACTGCCTATCACCCGCAAACCAACGGGCAAGCTGAAATCTCAAATAGAGAAATCAAGGGCGTTCTTGAAAAAGTTGTGAATCCCAGCAGGAAGGACTGATCCCAGCGATTAGATGATGCGCTTTGGGCATACAGGACAGCTTTTAAGACTCCTCTAGGCATGTCACCTTATCGTTTAGTCTTCGGGAAGGCGTGTCATCTTCCTGTGGAATTAGAAAATAAGGCATTTTGGGTGTTGAAGAAGTTAAATTTGGATCTTGTAGTTGCTGGAGAAGCAAGAAAACTGCAGCTGAATGAGCTGGACGAGATGCGGCTGTTCGCCTACAAAAACGCCAAGCTATATAAAGAGAAAACAAAGAAGTGGCATGATCAAAGAATTAAGGAGCGGGTGTTTGAGAAGAACCAGAAGGTCTTGTTGTTTAATTCCAGGTTGAAACTGTTTCCTGGCAAGCTAAAATCCCGTTGGTCGGGCCCCTTCACAGTGATTGAAGTCTACCCTTTTGGAGTTGTTTTAATTCGAGAAGATCAGTCCGGGAGGGAGTTCACAGTTAACGGGCAGCGGTTAAAACACTGTTGGGGAGGCGAGGTCAACCGAGAAAAAACCTCGATCTCCTTGAAGGATGCTTACACAAATTGTAACTTGGGGTGCCTTACAAAAAGAAAAGAGAGGAAAGAACAGAATTGAAAATCAGAAAAAAAAAATGAGGAAAGAAAAATTCAATGGCACCCCATAAAAAAAAAAAAAGAAAAAGAAAATATATATATATATTAGATAGGAATAAATTGTTCGGTGGAATTCTGAAAGGTGTGTTTTCTGTGCAGGTTAATTCTGGGACGGTTTCTAAGGAACTGAGCGAAAATTGAGTCTGGGAAGCAGAATTAAGTTTGGGGTGGAAAGTGTTGCCCAGTTGCTATAGCAACCACTCAGCAATGCTGGGCAGCAACTAAATGAGTCTGGGTCCAAACTAGAAGTATCGGGGTTTCATCGAGGCTGGTTGGTCCGAAAAGTGAGAAACTGGCACGTGCTTGAATAAAGGATTCAATGATTAATGAATTAAAGTTGCAATCATTGGGTGCATTTCAATTGTCAAAATTTTGGATTTTTGTGGACCCAGCAGCCCGTGGACTTTATAAAAAGAAATAAAAAAAGGGTCTATTTGACCCTATATTATATTGGGCTCCCAAGAATTAGTCAGCTGGGCCCCCTTGCAACAGTAGCTGACCCTATTCGACCGGCCCAATGACCCCACCATTGACCCAAGAAAGAAAAAAAAAAAAAACCTACCCCATTTTACCTATTGTCACTTTCATCTTCTACATCAACTTCACTCCCAGCCGCCGCACCTCCCCATTCGGAGCACCAGTCCCCGCCTAGCTACCACCGAGCTCCGCCGCCCACGGACCTGCCACCCAAACCGCATTCCACGCCCCTACCACAACCCAAATTCCACGCCCCTGCCACAACCCAAATTCCACGACCACCACGTACCCCGTACCCCACTCCCAAGCATCCCGAACCATTTCCCATTTCACCATACCTCTGCTCAGCACCAAACACACTCCAAAACAAGCAACCCGAGCCCCACGACATAGAAATTTCTTCCATTCAGTCATTTCTCTCAGCTCACCAAACACTAACCGAGCCTATCCCTCAGTCTAGCTCCAACTTCAAAATGCCGAGAACCAAGAAAGTCGCACACAAAGTGAAGAGGAGGCAATTCCATGAAGTGCAGAGGTTTTACTGTCCCACGGCCGAAGCAAAATACAACAACCAAGTGGTTAGTCGGGATCTGTATATTGAGAGAGGTTTGGTGGCCGAAAAAGCTGGAATAGAGGAGTTACCTGAGTGGTTACGTACCACAATCAGTGAGAGGCGTTGGGAGAATTTTGTGGTGCAGCCCGAGCCCGCAGTAACCGAGCTTGTCCGAGAGTTCTATGCGAACTTTCTGTCTCAAGAGTGGCCCACTACGGTCATGGTTCGTGAAGTTGAAGTCCAGTTCAGTGCTGCAGCAATTAACAGCTTATTTGAACTAGAATCCGTTGAGTGCTCGTTTACCCCATGCCGAGGGGAGGTGACAGGGGACGCACTAATAGAAGTTATGGAAACAATAGCTCAGCATGATTCTACCTGGGATGTGGATGAACACGACAACTTACGTTTTCGGAGGACGGAATTGGAGCATGATCTTAAATGTCTGTACTCATTTGTTCAGACCACTCTCTGCCCTACTTCACATGATTCTACGGTGAACAAGGCTCGCACCTTCATGCTCTATTGCCTGCAAAAGGGATTCCAAGTAGATGTCGGGACAGTGTTAGCTCAAGAGATCTTCGAGTGTTCCCAACGCGGAAAAGGGAAATTGTTTCTGCCTGCTACCATCACCGCTCTTTGCCGTGATGCTGGAGTCCCTGTTTGGCCCGAGGAGGGTTTGTTACATCCCAGAGCAGCTGTCAGTTTTGGCCCATCCCGAGCCACCAAGAACCCCCGCGCCTCTGCCTCTTCATCGGCACCTGCTGTCCCGGTCGACGATGCTCTTTTGGAGCGGTTCACTCAGTTTGAAGTGATGCAACAACAAATGCATCACCGACAAGAGGAGATGTGTGGCCGTTTGCAATCCTTCTGGCAGTATGAGCAGCAGCGCGATGGCATCATGGAGCGCACCTTCAAGAAGTTAACTCCGAGAGTTGTTCCCCAATTCCCACCATTCCCGCAGCAGATTCTTGATCCTTGGACTGCGCAATCAGCGCCTGAGCCTAATCCGGATGCTCCTAACGAGGACTCCGAGTGAAGGGGGTTTCCTTGTCCTGTTAACTATTTTAATTCCTGTTCTGTTTTATGTTATTGTTGTTAGTTTTTTTTATGTTATGTTTTAGACTATGTTTTTCGTTTTCTGTTTCTGTGTGGTTCTGTTATTGTTTGTTTGTTTGAGTGTGTCGTTGAGAGAGTTGAAAATTTATTCATGTGGCCTAGTGTTCTGCTCGATGATGATATTTTTCCATTCGCTCCATTCATGTAACTGCCTGGCTTTCTATGTTGCTTATGCCTGTTTAATTGCTGGATATTATGGATGTTTCTCTTTAGTCTCTTTTCAATAGTGTATAATGTTGTTTTCCCACCATACTTTGAATTTTTTCCAATGATTGCTGAGTATATGCTATTAGCATCTAGAATTGGTTAGTGCATTTCCTTGAGGCGAAATCCTAGCTAGACTTATCCCTAAGACATGATTTAGGCCATCTTTGGACGTTTGAGCCTTTCTAGCCTTCCTTATAAGCATATTTTTCCCTTAGTCACTCATTTTTTAGCCGATTAGCCTATTCTTGTATTTCACCCGATCATACATACCCATTACCCCTATATTACACTTTCCATATATGTCCCAACTTGATTGCTATCACTTGTCAAAAATTAATTGTCACACTAAGTTTGGGGTGAGTGCGGTGAGTGCGGTGAGTGTAGCTTGTGGCGAGCTAATTCTTGATTACTCTTTTAGCCACATTAGGGACAATGTTGGGTTGTAAGTTTGGGGTGGGGAATTAGCTCACAAGGCATGCCATTATTTATTTGCATTTTCTCTTGCTATATATCATGTAATTGTATCTCTCTTGTGATGAATCTGGGTGGTTTGAAAGAAAAAAAAATTGAAAAATGAAAATTAAATAAAAAAAAATCAGAAAAGCAAAGAAGAAAAAAAATATATATTATGTGGTTATGAAAAAAAAAAAAACAAAAAGGAAGAGAGATAGGAATAAAAATAGCAAGAAAAATAGATTACAACCACATGTCTTAGTGAGTAGAATTAATTATAGGGAAGTGAGTCAAAAGAGATAAATAGTGAAGGAGAGGTTCGGTTTTTGACAAGTGAGGTGGTTAGGTTTAAGCTAGTAAAATATATCATTTACCATACCCTAGCCCAAGCCTTACATTACAAGCTTAGTAAAGTCATATTGATCAAGGGGATAAGTTTAGACTACATTAGTGGAGAGGAGTGCACTAATTCAACTTATGGAGCTATTATGAATGAAAAAATCAAAGGGTGATTGTAGAGAAATTCAAAGTTCGGTGGGATGCAATTTTATACACTATTGATTAGAGGACTCTAGAGAGATGTTAGTGATATCCAGTGAGAAAAAATTGAAAGGGCAGCATATACGGTTAAGGCAGAAACATTTCTTTATTCCACTTAATTCCATTTTTCTGAGAGCATCAATGTTCACTAGGCCATTTTGAATTCTTTTGAATCTCTCATCTGTTATTGGTGTGTTGTGTGTTGTTTATTGTGTTTACTGTTGTGTCATCATTACTCGAGGACGAGCAATAGGCTAAGTTTGGGGTGTTGATAACTCTAGGATTTAGAGTTATTTTCACACCTTTAAACTTAATTTTCAAACCAAAACAAAAGAGTAATGAGTTGTAAGTAGTGTAATTGTGTCCATTTAGTGTATATTTGTATCAAGGGACTGTGTATCTGTATTATCATATTTTTCTTAGTGATTTATGTAGTTTCGTGTTTATGTTAATCAAGAAAGGAGGCTAAAGCAGGTGATTGGGAACTTTGGACCATGAAGAGGAACAATTCTGGAAAGAGCATGTTGCTGTGCTCTTAATGCTGTAGCAAACCTATCGTAACAATTGGCAAGGACCAGTGAAGAAACGTGACAAATTCCAGCTGGACTTAATGAAGAATAAGTGACGCCTAGGTGGCGAGAATGTTGTACAATGAGTCAGCTGGATGGTGTGGCAAAGGACAAGAGGGCACAATTGACTTTGACTTACTAATTAGGGTAAACCAAGTACCCTAAAGAGGAGGCAGCCGAAAATAGAAGGACACACCCATCATTTTTGAGAATTCTAGATATTTTCACGGAAGAAAAGTACTGAGAGAAGCAGAAAGAACGAAGAAGAAGGGAGTACAAAATAGGAGAGAAAAAGAAGGCAGACGCCTAAGGGGGACTAGAGCTCAACACTCAATTCTCTCTAATCTCTATTTCTCTTTAATTTTGTATTATTTTCTCATCTCAATTTCTGTTCAAACTTCATGGAAATATTCTGTACTGGTCTTATGTTTATAATTTCAGCTATGAACTAACACCCTAAAGATTTGGGTGGTTATGAACCCTTATGTATGAACTAAATTTCTAAATGCATGGTTAAGTTGTTTATGTCATAGTTCAATTGAATGTGCTGTAATGATAAGTGAATGTTAATTACTGGCCATTTTTAGCATTTATTAAGTTAGATCTAGCTTGGAAAAGGGAAGTCTAGCTGAACCCATTCAATTGATGCAAGAAACTTACCTAGTTTTAGGTGATTTTGAATAGTGGAATAGGACTATTTTGCTGCCTTGCATAACCTAAAGATTTGGTGCTTGATTGGTTGGTTATAGTCTGTTTTAATACAGGAATGTATTGAGGGGCTATAGACAATAGATATTAAGTTTTGGGAAAAACTTAATGGGTTTTACGAAATCTGTTAACTGTGACATAAATTGCTGACCCATTGTTGAGTCATTGCTGTAGCAACTGGAACGAACCGAGGGGAATTAACCACCCAAATCTATTTTTCTCATATCTGAAATCCACCCAGAATTCTTTCATTTTAATCTCTGATTTTTAGGTTAATTAATTTGCTCATTTACATTTATTTTCATAATTAATTACATAAATTTTCTCAAGATTTGGTTACTGAATTGTAAATTGTTATTAGTTGATATTGCATTATTTTTAGTTTAAAAGTCCCTGTAGAGACGAACTTTGATACTGTATCACTGTATTACTTGTTGTCGACTATGTATACTTGCGCATATTTTAATCGTTAGAAAATTCACAACAATGATGAACTTGATGAGTTGAAAAAGAGACTTGCTCAAGAGTTTGAGATCAAAGACTTGGGTACTTTAAAATACTTTCTTGGAATGGAATTTGCTAGGTCCAAGGAAGGAATCTTTGTTAATCAATGTAATTATGTTCTTGATTTGCTTAAAGAGATTGGTATGCTAGAGTGTAAACCTGTTGAAACACCCATTGAACCAAATGTCAAATTGCAACCCACACAAGCTGAGAATGTGAAGGATCAAGAACGTTATCAACGTTTAGTAGGGAGACTGATTTATCTATCACACACACGGCCAGATATAGCATTCTCAGTGAGTATGGTGAGTCAGTTCATGCATGCACCTAGACCTAAACACTTCGAAGCAATCTACAGAATCTTAAGGTATCTAAAAGGAACACCTGGAAAAGGACTCATGTTTAAGTCAAGAGGCCATTTACAAATTGAAGCCTATACAGATGCAGATTGGGCTGGGAGTATAGTTGATAAAAGATTTACCTCAGGTTATTGTTCATTTGTTGGAGGTAACTTGGTCACATGGCGGAGTAAAAAATAGAATGTAATTGCCAGAAGTAGTGCTGAGGCTGAGTTTAGAGCTGTTGCTCAAGGTATGTGTGAGATATTATGGATAAGAAGGTTACTTGAAGAGTTGAAGGTATCTCAAGCATCCCCTATGAAACTTTACTGTGATAACAAGGCTGCTATTTCGATTGCAGATTAATCTAGTTCTGCATGACTGTACAAAGCATGTAGAAGTGGATAAACATTTCATCAAAGAAAAGATAGAGGAAGGCCTGATTTGCATGATTTATGTTCCAACCGAAGAGCAAGTAGCAGACATTTTTACGAAGGGATTATTAAAAAAGCAATTTGATTTTCTGAGTAGCAAGCTGGCTATGGAAGACATCTTTACACCAGCTTGAGGGGGAGTGTTGGAGAAAATCAAACTATTTTAGGAAGTTTTCTAATTTTAGAATGATTGTTTAAAGCTGTAAAATAGCTGATTTGCTTGCTGATTTTATTTATTTTAGGAAAGTTGTTAAATAGGGTGATTTGACATTAAGGTAGAATATTATTGTATTGTTTTAGGGCAACCTCTTATATGTGTATATATTGTATCATTCACGATAAAATAATATATCAGAAAATTTCCCTATTTCTGACTGTATGATTCTCCTCACAATGCTTTTTGCTCGATCATCTTGGAGAGTATGAGATTGGTCATGCTCTGCAGTAGTGATAAAAGAAGGAATTTCGTAAAATGGCAGTGTCATGCGCTTGGAGTTCATAATGACCAGCATTGATGTTATTATGATTACTGTCAATAACTTGAGCAAGGGCTTATTGGTAAGGATCTCGAGATCGATAGAAGACGAACATTGGTTTATATTATGCATGGGTTTTTGTTAGGCCTTAAATGCATGTTAATCAGAAGTTGTTGCTGAGTTGTATTTTTAATTAGTTGGGGTAGTTATTTGGTTAAGTAGGAGAGACTTAGTATATACAATAGTTAATCACTTGGTGTTTGGGATCTGATTATTATGTATCTTAGAAGAGTAAAATTCTTTTTTGGAGATATCCAAGGTCTCGAATACTTGGAATATTGTAACTTAGTTCTTGATATTGATGAAGATTAGTCTTTAGATTCCATATCAGGTCTAGCTTCTATCAAAGTGGTATCAAAGTCATTCATCTTGGGAGATGGCCAGCAACAAGAATGAGTCCAAAAGGCTGAAATCAATGGAGGAGATGCTAAAGTCCATCTGGAAGGTGTGGGAAGTCAACACACCTTATGAAATTAGTGAGAAATGGCTGCCTTGAAGGAGGCGATGGCAGCAATGGCAAGGAAATTTGACTTGTTGTTCAAGAACCTCACCAAGAATAAGTGGATGGGAGGCTTTTAGTTTTGCCACAGCTCCAGTTTCATCCTCAAATGACCATGTTTAGGGCATCAAGCTCGAAAAATATGGTGCTGCAGCTAAAGAAAACTCAACAAATTGGGTCTGCTTGCAAGGGAGCACATAAGCAGGTCAAGATTGATGGGGTACAATTAATTTGGAGACTCATGTTTCTTGGAGACAGTTCATGAGAAAGCCCTCCTCCACAAGAACAAGCAACGGTTATGTACAAGAAACCCAACCATATTCTTTGCTACAACTGTCGCTACTCGATGGTGAACCACGGCCTGACGAGAAAGAAACACAGTTGCTTGACGGTGGATCACCCTAAACATTTGGATTGACAACCACTACTCTGGATCGTTGGTGACGTGCTATTGATGGAGATGAATCCTTGTAATTGTAATTGCCAATGAAATATATTAGTTAATCTCTCTGGGTTAGGGATCTAATTATTGTGTATTTTGGAAGAGTATAACTCTTTTTGGGAGATATCCAAGGTCTTAGATACTTGGATATATAATACTCTGAGTTAGGGATCTGATTATTGTGTATTTTGGGAGTAAAACTCTTTTTGGCAGATATCCAAGGTCTCGGATACTTGGAATATTGCAACTCAGTTCTTGATATCAATTTTTTTTTTGAAAAAGGAGATAGAGACCAAACACTAGGTCAGGCCCCCACTCAAATAAATAAAAAACCCTCACTTATGGCGGAGGAAAACCTTGGTACAAACAAAATTCTAAATACAAGGACAAAGCAACACCCACTACAAACCAGACTACACAACCAAAAACATCTTCCACTCTCTAGAGAGATCCAAAAAGGATAAGCCCTCAAAACCCTTTGTGCGATACACCCAAGTGGCAACCCAAAACTTAATTCTCTCCCAAATGAAGTCTCAAAGACTAGACTTTTCGTCAAAAATTCTGCTATTCTGTTCTAACCAAATTGCCCAAAAAGAAGCCAATATTGTAGCCCTCCACAACTTATTCAAATGCTTATCCCCCATTAAACCACAACATAACAACTGAGAGCAAGAAGAAGGATGGCACCAACTCACCCCAAACTCACCCCACACCTTTGACCATATTGACTGGGCCAACTCACAAAACAAAAATAGATGAGATACAGATTCAGCCGCCCTTTTACAACAAACACACCAACTAGGAGAAAGGCACTGATAAGGACGGCGACGTTGAAGAGCATCATTAACACTTAGTTTCTCCATGCACAATAACCAGCTAAACACCTTTACTTTAGAAGGAACTTGACTTTTCCACAAAATCCTAGCCCAAAACACATCAAACCAACCATTAACGGAAATGAGCTTCTAAAAAGCAGACTTGCAAGAAAACAACTCGTTGGGATCAGGCTCCCATACCCTCCTATCATCCAAAATTGATGGTAAATTAACAAACTCCAAAATCCTTAGTAACTCAATCAATGATAGAACTTCCCTATCGAAAAGAGACCTTCTGAAATGAAAGTCCCAATCCACCCCTGCTCCCCCATCCCTAGAAACACCCATCTAAAAAATTGGAGTGTTCCTAGCTTGAGAAATGATGGCCAAATCCGGAAACCTGTCCTTCAATGCTTGCCCTTTAATCCAAACGTCCTCCCAAAACCTCACCAAATCTCCGCGCCCCACTTTAAAGTGAACCATCCCCAAATACTCACCATAAAGAAAGGAGATGTCCTTCCATGGGCCCCTCGTAGTAAATCTCCCTATCGATTTTGTATCCCACAAATTTTCCGCCCGGCCATAACGACTCAACACCACTTTGTGCCACAGAGAATTACGCCCTAAAGGGAATCTCCACAACCATTTGATAAGAAAGGCTTTGTTCCTTTCTTCTAAATGTCCTATTCCAAGACCACCTTGAAAAAGGGGTTTACAAACATCGTTCCATGCTACCAAATGCTCGGACCCCTTATTATCTGCCCCATCCCACAAAAAATCGCACATCAACCTTTCCAAACCCTTCAAAATATTTTTCAGAGCTCTGAAGAGCGACATATAATACACTGGTAATGAAGACAACACCGATTCAATCAAAGTCAGTCGACCCCCTCTAGAAAGAAAGGCACTCTTCCACCCAGCTAACCGTTTTGCACACTTAGCCATAACTGGCTCCCAAAAGGACTTTAGTCTCGGATTGTCTCCCAAAGGAAGACCTAAGTACCTCATTGGCCATTTTCCAACCTCACACCCAATTATTGAAGCACGTGAAATCACAACCTCCTCCTCCACATTAAGCCCTAACAATTGACACTTTTGCAAATTGATTTGCAAACCTGAGTTGGCCGAAAAAGCCTTAAGAATATCTAGCAAAGCCTGAAGAGACACCTCGTCATTAATAAAGAAAACTGTATCATCAGCGAATTGCAGATGGCTCACCTCTACCTTATCCTTACCCACCAAAAATCATTTGAATACTAAAGAAGCCTTTGCTTTGTCCACCAAGCTACCGAGAACGTCCGCCACAATGGTGAACAAAAAAGGAGATAAAGGGTCCCCTTGACGAAGCCCGCGAGAGGCCCCAAATTTACCCCTATGCTTACCATTCACAAAAACCGAAAAAAAGACAGATGTGAGACACCCCTTCATCCACTTTCGCCAAAGAGCGCCAAAACCTTTTTTATCTAGCCCAAAATCCAAAAAATCCCACTCCACACAATCGTAAGCTTTTTCAAAATCTATCTTGAACACCCAACCATTCTTCCCTTTACTACGATACTCTTCCACTGCTTCATTAGCCACTAGAACAGAATCTAAAATCTGTCTTCCCCTACAAATGCACCTTGAGTTTCTGAAATAGTCTCTGAAAGCACCACTTTCAGTCTATTGGCTAAAACTTTTGAAATAATCTTATACACACTCGTGACAGGGCTAATTGGCCTGAAATCATTCACGCGACAACTATTGAGCTTTTTAGGAATAAGACATATATAGGTCTCGTTGGAACCCTTTGGGATGGAACCATTGACGTGGAACTCCTTAAAAACCTCCACTAAATCATCCTTAATGACATCCCAATTTGAATGAAACACATCAGGCCCTGGTGCTTTATCTCCAGAACAATCAAAAACAGCTTGCTTGATCTCCTCCTCCTCAAAAGGCCTCTCAATAAAGGAGCCTAGGAAACCAGATAGTCTTCTCCACTCTATGCCCTGAATTCCCTTCCATTGATGCCCAACGGCCGAATATAAATTTGAAAAAAACCTAACAATCTCATCAGCAATCTCACTTTCCCCATTTAGCATACTCCCGTCCATTCTCTCAATCCTAGAAATGAAGTTCTTGAATTTACGAGCACTGAGGATACTATGGAAAAGTCTGGAATTATAATCCCCGTCTTTGGCCCATTGACACTTGAGCTTCAACCTGTTTCCTCTCTCCTCTTCTAGAACCAAATTATGCCACTCCCTCTTAACTATACTTCTATCAGCTATGAGAGAATCATCCCAATTACCAATTTCCTCCATTCTATCCAATTCTAAAATACGTCTTTCAAGTGCCTGCTTATCCCACTTCCTTGGTCCATAAATCCCCTTACTCCACACTTGAACCCTCCGTTGCACTTCTCTCAATTTTAGCATAAAATTGTTTCCAGACCCACATCTCAGAGACGCACCATACCACCATTTAATGAAATTTGAGTGAAACTCCTTATGCTCAAGCCAAAGATTGTCGAATCTGAAAGGTCCAGGACCCAAAAGTGGGGGATTTGAATCCAGAATCACCGGAGTATGATCTGTAACCACCCGCACACACACCTCCTGTCTAATGAAAGGAAAAAGCATGGTCTAGTTTCTACCCAAGAGAAATCTGTCCAGCCGACAACATATAGGACGCTTTCTGAAATCTGACCAAGTAAATTTCCCATTGTTGAGTCTAGGATCCACCAACTTAAGCTCTGTAATTAACTCATCGAAAATCTTCATGCTCCTCGTATTAGTAGTACTGTTAGCCTTTTCTTCCACCCGACGAACTACATTAAAGTCTCCCCCCAAACACCAAGTATCCCCACAAATAGCACTAAGGCCTGCGATCTCATCCCAAAACTCATTCCTACTACCATAGCGAACCGATCCATAAATCCCTGAGAACCACCAAGGAGGATGACCTTCTGCTTGAACCAGAATGGAGACGGATAAATTACCCACTAAAGAATCCAAAACCTTGACACATATAGTGTCCCACACTACCAGAACCCCACCTGATCTCCCAACAGACGGTAAAAGAACCCAAGCTCTATACCTAGAACGCCAAATACTACCAACAAAACACCTATCCACTTGACTTCTTTTCACCTCCTGAAGGACAAGAATATCTGGATTGATTTTACACACCGTCTCTTTTATTGCCTTCTTCTTTTGTAAAGCACCGCTACCTCGAACATTCCAAGAAAGAATCCTCATTTAGAAATACCACAACCTCGCTTTTTTTTACTCCCTCCTTCATAATTTATATTGAAGGCCAATTTCTTCAATTCTCTTCTTTTCCTGTCATCAATCGAACCCTGCTTCAGATTATCAGCATCTTCCAAATTTTTTGAAACCAACTCCACTCCCATCGCTTTTAGAGTACCCTCAAAGGAATCCCTAACTACCTCTTGCAAACCTCCCTTTTTCTCACACTGAAAATCTTCCTCAAAAAGATTAGAGGGAACATTAACTTTCTCTCGATCTATCTTACTTTCCTCTCCACTCTTAGATTCCATATTTCCAATAAGGGAATAATTTTCCAAGTCTTCCTTATCTTCCCACAAACTTCTTATATGTGCAATATTGTCCTCAGAATGTTGATCTCCCTCCTCAATCAAATCTTCCTCATCCATATCTGAGTTACCACCATCCAGACTTGCGTCATCCAGAAAAGACCCCCCAAACTCCTGTCCCTTATCAAAGGCTATTTCTTGAAATCTCTCTGTATCAGACAATTCAATCCCTACCTCCTTTTCCTCCTCCTCACACCCGTTACTGTGCATTAACGGCCCTGGATTTTTTTTCCTACGTTCATACACCAAAATATTACGTTCCTGTGTAAAGACAATCGATTCTTCCTCAATATCCTTAACAAGAACGGAGTTAGAAATTTTCTTCTTTGGGAGAGGGAAATTGGTCCAATAATAAATTGTTACTTTAGAAAAAAAATTTGGGCCTTTAGGAAATTTTTTTGAAAGCTTAGGAGACAAAAAGTACTTCAGTTTTCCTACTGGATCCACTTCCTTCAATACCATAGCCTCTCATGACCTCTCGGCCCAGAAGCTTCCCTTCCTCACATCCACAAGTTCCTTCAAAAAAATCAGGCCCAACAACCCAAGCCCAGGCCCAAATGCTTAGCCCAATTTCCCCTACTTTTAAACATTGACAAAGTGCCACACGTGTCCTTTAGATATTTCTCCCCTCCATGCATTCCAAACGATCTTATCTCCTTTTTATTTCTCACGACCAAATCATTTTTTAATCTGTTATAAATTCTTGACACCTCAATTCTTGATATCAATGAAGATTAGTCTCTAGATTTCATATCTGGTCTAGTTTCTATCAGTTTTTTTTATCAAGATTTATTGACAGATGCCATAAAAGATCAAGTAGTGAGGAGAAAGATATAAATATAAATAGGATACAAACAGCCGATAAAAATATTTCCTATCTTTGTAAATATCTAGGGTGTCTTGTACAGCTAAGCATAGGTTGTAATATTTACTTCTTTCCTTTTTTAGCTATCTTGTACATTGTAATTTGCCTATATATTGGCATTTCTATTCTTCAATAAAATCAGATTAGAAGAATTAATCCCAAAATAACTACATGGTATCAGAGCATTTGTAGTCCAAAATTGGGAAATCTTTCCAATTTTTTTTCTCTGCCATTTCTTAAAAAAATTAGGGCTTCATTCTTTGAGGCTCAAACTTAGAAATCTTGTTTAGAGTTGTCTTCTAATCTCATCTCCTGCCCAGAAAGCTTGCCCCACCTCCGATCGACAAAACCCCAAATCTCGTGGTCTGGAAGAGTGGTGCGTGAGTCACACGCGCCGCCACACTTCCAGGTGTCTTCTCCCACGCGCGCGTGCGTGTAGGCGCGTGACAATGCCGATCAGCCACCTTTCTCTAGCGTCTTCCTCCTCGGCACTTCCTATTGTGGTTGTGACTCTTCATCTCGGGTTCTCCCACCATTTCATCAAAGAATTGCATTTTTGTGCTAAGTTTTTCCATCTATCTTGAGTTTATAAACATCTTTTTTTTCCGTTGCCCATTGTTTTCTCTACTGCCCATTCATCATGAAAATTCAATCTCCAAATTTCATAGCTCCTCCATCTCAACCAATTAATCTCACAAATTTATTTCAACTTCATGAGAGCGCTCTACCAACTATCACAAAGTCAGCCACATCTCAAAGGAACAAAGTTTGCCACCTCTCAAAACACCTCTGAACCCTCTTCGACATTTTCTGCAGCAGCTACAACCACATACAATTGAGGCAAACGTCAGTATAATGTGTCATCAAGGTTCTTCATCTCACACATTTACTGCATCTGCCAACAAAGGTCTTTGGATAGTGGATTCAGGGGCTTCCGACCACATGACAGGTGATTTACAAGTCTTCACCACCTTCAAACAATGTGATCATTGCCCCACAGTCAGAATTGCCGAAGGATCCCTCTAAAAAATGATGGGGATTGGTTCTGTAAAATTATCAGATGATCTTCTCATTTCATCTGTTCTATTTGTCTCTAAATTAAGCTGCAATCTTCTCTCAATAAGCAAACTCACAAGAGACTTGAATTGTGTGACTAAATTCTATCCAATTTTTTGTGAATTTCAGGTTGTGGGCTCGGTGAAGGTGAATGACAGTGCTGAAATGCATGATGGACTCTATATTTGTAGAGTCCAAGAACTTTACTTAGCTAGTTAGATAGTAGTATAATAGTAATAGTAGTAGTATTTTTATGACTGTGAATTTTGGTTCAAATTGGGATTTAATTGGACACTCATAGTAACACTTGTAGATTTTCTAAATTTAACCTATAGTTTAAGAATATTAATTTTAACTCAAGGTTTGATTAATATGACTGATATTGATAGTGATATTTATTATATGATAAGATTTTAGATAGACCCAATAAGAAAGTAACACTTGTCATGTGTATGTTTAATGATAATTTAGTATTTTTGAGGAATAAGTTTATTAAGAGTAATATTTGGATATCTAGGGGTCTGTCAGCAGCTTTGAAAACGTTAGAGGACTTAGTCAAGGCTGTTTACTCAATTCAAATTAAGTTGAAAATGTGCAATTTCGTGTATAAATATTCAGCGTATGCCGATATATCACAGCTATAGGGGGCGATATATCGCAATACAGGGATACGAAAAACACGGAACTTCGCACGATCACCTCGACGAGCCTCGGGCATGCTGGCCCAAGCGATATATCAGCTCCTTTGGTATATTTTTGAATGTTTTTTAAAACGTTCTCTTTTTAATCTTTAACCTCTTGATAAGTCCAGCATCTTTCTGACCAAGTCTTCAGCCTCTGCTGAACGATAATTCAAATATTTTTCACTTAAAAAACCATTATTTTATTCAAGTTAAATGAAGATCTTTTCATTCTTGAACTCTATAAATAGAACCTAGTACCCAGCCATTTATTCATTCATCAAACTAAGTTCAGAGGCTGCAAGTTGCTAGGTTATTGCTGAGAGTGTAAACACTTGGGTTGGGGATTATAAGCTTACCAAACACTTGGGAAGTAAGGTTTATAGCACATTTCGGTTCAAGGTTTAGATCGGTCATAGAAGCATTCAAGGTATTCCAAACTCTAGTTCATTTTGGTATTGTTTTCCTTAAGTTCTTATAGTTTTCTACTCAGTTTTCTACTCAGCATCCTAACTTTATTCTTTATTTTTGGATAGAAAATCTAAGATCTTGAACATAAGGTTTTTGGTAAGTATATTCTTGATGGTATAGTTCGTCCATTCTTTCCATTCCTTTTTCTTCAGTATACTCACCCTTTCATTGATGGTTTTTAGGAGTGTTCCAAAGTCTCAAACCTGTTCTCATATCCCGGTACTTTTGGTAAGGAAAATAGGATAGGATTTTATATGTTATCTTATGATTTAAGTGTTATGTATATGTTATATTATGTATGTTTGTAGACTTGGACATATGACCTATACAACTAACAAGCCCCAATAAATTTATGGGCATATGACTTGCTTAGCTAGCAAGCCCCACAAATCTAATGGGCATATGACTTGTTTAGTTTATGGGATCCCAAGTAATAATGGTCATTATAGTATATGTGACATGTGTTATGATATGTTTTAGTATATGTTGATATGAATTTTATGTATATGATTTATGTGTTAGATTTTCCTTGCTGGGCATTAGGCACACTCCTTTATGTTTATATGTGCAGGAAAATAGCTTTGGTGGAGGAAAAGGTTCTTGGAAGCTTGGGGATGTGTATTGAGGCGGAATGGAATCGAAGGACCGAGAGTTCGATTCGAGGATGAAGTCTCTTTAAATTTTATATGTATTTTCCGCACTTTACTATGTAATCAATTTATTTAAAATTATGTTATGTTTTTCTTTTAAAAATAATGGGATCTCATATCCTACTTTAAATATTATGTAGTTTAACATTTTTTTTTATAAGTTTTAATGAAGTTATGATTATTTCACTTGTAAATTTTATTAAAAAACTAGTGTCTATGTATAGTAGTCATTAATGGTCCAAAGTCTAGAGTAGTTGGGTCATTACAATATTCTCAAGGATTCTCCTAAAAATAAACAAGTTCACAAATCAAGTTGTGGTAACCATTTACATTCTATTTCTCATTCTGTGTCTGTTTTGAAAGACAATCTTATCATCTTGTGGCATTTTCGACTTGGACATCCAAATTTCGGTTATCTTGAAAAACTCTTTCCTCAGTTATTTATCCACAAACGACCCAAATTCTTTCACTGTGAAGCTTGTCAACTTGCTAAACACACTCGAAACTCTTATCCCAATTTTTCTTACAAACCTTTAAAACATTTTTCACTGATACATAGTGATATTTGGGGACCGTCATGAGTAACAAATATCAATGGATCTAGATGGTTCGTATCCTTTATCAATGATCACACTAGGACAACATGGACCTTTCTCATGAAAGAAAAATCAGAAATTGCTTCTATCTTTCAAAATTTCCATTCCATGACTCAAAATCAATTCAACCAAGAAATCCAAATTCTGAAAACCGACAATGGGAATGAATATTTTAACTCCATTCTTGGTCCATACTTGTAAGAGCAAGAGATTATTCATATTAGTTTATGTCTTGATACTCCACAGCAAAATGGGGTGGCTGAGAGAAAAAACAGACATCCTCTTGAAGTTTCTAGGTCAATCATGTTTACAAATAATGTTCCGAAACAGTTTTGGGGGGAAGCCGTACTGACAGCCACCTATCTCATAAATCGTATGCCTAGCCGAGTACTACAATTCAAAACCCCAAGAAATCTATTACTCGCAACATTCCCTCAAATCTCAACTTTCTCCTCAAATCTTCCACTCAAAGTCTTCGGGTGTACTGCCTTTGTCCATATTTATGATCACAAAAGAACAAAGCTTGATCCAAAGTCTCACAAATGTCTCTTCATCGGCTATTCCATGTGACAGGCATAATCCCGTGATCCGTAAGGGGAAAAACCGGGTAAGCTGTGCAATCCCACACCGCCTGGGGAAGGTCAAGTGTGATGATTCTAAGACTGTGTAGGTATGGGACTACACAGTTGGAGAAGGCTTAAATTGATTGATGGGTACTGCCTATATCAACAAGATGCATCTTCTTTTCGGTAGCCTATCACTTGAGAACTCCAAAGTTAAGCGTGCTTAACCTGGGGTAATCTAAGGATGGGTGACCTCTTGGGAAGTTTTCATAGGAAGCGTGTGAGTGAGGACAAAGCACGCTGAAAAGACTCGTGTTGGTTTGTAGGGTCAGTCGTCATTCTAGAAAGCAGTCATAGTGACGTGGGGCGTCACATTCCAGCACTCAAAAGGGATACAAATGTTACTCCCCAGTTACAAAGAAGGTTTATAACACTATGGATGTCACTTTTTTTTAACATCAATCTTTCTTTCCCAAACCTGGTATTCAGGGGGAGCATTCAAAGGAATACCAGCTTTGGGAAACTCTTCATGATCAGCAGGCTGCATTTCTTCAACCCAATGTCTTCACACATGAACATCATCAAACTGCTCAACCCTTACCTATGTTGTCACAGTCAACTGGTTCTCCCTTGCCTTCTTCTTTGCCTATCCAACCAAATCTCAACCCAGAAAATACATCTAGCCCGTCCTCCTCACTTCCTATAGTCGGTCCGACTTCATTTTCCACCGATGAAAATCCAAACACTCTCTCAAATGTACCGCCACTTCAAACTCAAGCACAATTTGATATAGGTAACAAAGAACTTTGTGTTTATTGCAGGAGATAAGCTGAGAATATAGAGGTCAACCTGCAAGACAAGGACTGTTCAAACACTCAACCGCTCGCGACCTTGAAAATCATGAAGGTATAGATTCTATGACTCGTGAGTTAGTTTCTCCTACTATTGATGACATTAACCTACCTATTGCTCTTCGAAAAGGTGTCAGAATTTGTACTAATCACCCAATAGAAAAATATGTTGCCTATGGGAAACTAACACTTATGTACCGAACCTTTGTCTCTTCCTTTGATCTTATTCAAATTCCTACAGACATTTATGAGGCCTTGAAAGATTCTAAATGGAAGATTGTAGTCGATAAAGAAATCAATGCTCTTGAGAAAAATGGTACTTGGGTTCTCACTGAGTTACCTCAAGGAAAACGGACAGTTGGTTGTAAGTGGATTTTCACCGTCAAGTATAACTCAGATGGGAGTATCAACAGATTCAAGGCTCGGTTGGTCGCAAAAGGGTTCACTCAATCATATGGTGTTAAATATCAGGAGACCTTTGCTCCCGTCGCCAAGCTTAATATAATAAGAGTTTTGTTATCACTTGCTGTAAATTGTGATTGGCCCTTATATCAGTCGGATGTAAAAAATGCCTTCTTGAATGGGGAACTCGAAGAAGTCTATATGAAAATTCCACCAGGGATGAAAAAATACTCTAGTGGTCGAGTAGTGTGCAAACTTCTCAAATCTCTTTATGGCTTGAAACAGTCACCTCGGGCATGGTTTGATAGATTTGCAAAGACAGTTATTAAACATGGATATACTCAAAGTCAGGCTGATCATACCCTGATTGTTAAGTTCTCTTCAACAAGGAAGCTGGCAATTCTCATTGTCTATGTGGATGACATAATCCTAACTGGAGACGATTCATGTGAAATTTCAGATCTCAAAAAACTTCTTGCCTCAGAGTTTGAAATTAAACATTTAGGACCCCTCAAATACTTTCTTGGAATGGAAGTAGCCCGATCCAAAGATGGAATTTTTATATCTCAGAAAGTATATTCTAGACCTTTTAAAAAAAAAACTAGAATGATTGGGAGTAAGCCTGTTGACACTCCAATGGATCCAAACTTGAAAGCAATTCGAAGTGAGGATTCAACTACAGTAAAAAGGGGGGGTTATCAAAGATTAGTGGGGAAACTAATCTATCTCTCTCATACTAGACCTGATATTGCTTTCTCTGTCAGCGTGGTAAGCCAACATATGCACAATCCTTTCGAGGAGCATTTGGAAGCAGTTCGCCGTATTCTAAGATATTTAAAAATGACACCAAGTCTTGATTTGCACTTCAGAAAACACAACAATCGAGACTTAGAAGTCTACACAGATTCTAGTTGGGCTGGAGAGCTGACCGACAGACGATCAACCAATAGTTATTGCACCTATGTATGGGGTAATTTAGTCACTTGGCGAAACAAAAAGCAGTCTGTGGCCTCAAGGAGTAGTGCAAAGTCAGAATATCATGCTTTGGCCTTAGGTATATGTGAAGGAATGTGGCTCAAAAGGCTAATTGACTCTCCTAAGTCATTTAAGATGTACAGTGATAGTCAAGCTGCAATCAACATTGCTAAGAATCTGGTTCACCATGATAGAACTAAACATATTGAAATCGACCGACACTTCATTTTTGAGAAAGTAAATTCAAAAGTCATTGAACTCAACTACATTCTCACAAAGAAACAGATTGCCAACATCCTAACAAAGGCCCTACCAAGAACGAATTTTGAAGAATTTAATTCCAAGCTAGGTTTGTATAACATATACAACACAGCTTGAGAGGGAGTGTAGAAATAGTGATAGCATATTTGTAAATATCAAGGGTGTCTTGTACAGCTAAGCATAGGTTGTAATATTTACTTCTTTCCTTTTTTAGCTATCTTGTACATTATAATTTGCCTATATATTGGCCTTTCTATTCTTCAAAAAAAATCAGATTAGAAGAATTAATCCCAAAACAACTACAGTTCCTTTTAGCACACCTGAATCGAATCCATCTGCAAGAGCCTGAACATAATCTGACAGGACAGGAATGTCACATAATTTTGTCTCTCTCATAAAGACAACAACAATAACGTAGTGACCTGAAAATTAGTTGCAGGCTGTCATGGAACGACAAAGGTCGCAAATATTTTAAAACTAAAAGATTGTTGTACAAGCTTACCATTGAACTGGCCCACAGCTTGAAGTAGATTTGTTCCATATTTCATCACGGAGTCACATTAGTTGGCATCTGTGGGCCGACATCCTAGGAAACAAAACATGAGAGATTAAAGAGCTACTATATTAAGCCTCTAAACAATCAGAGATGCACCAGATGTTGCCATATAAACTAAGTGATCCAGAAATAAAATTGAAAGAGACAAACCATATACACATTAGTTCTCTTCTTTACTCCCCTTCCGTTCACAATGAAGCTACAGATGTCAAATGAAAACATCATCAGAACAAAGAGTAATAGATTCATATCAAACAACTCCCTTGATTTCTCCAGGAAAAATAGTAAATTGATTCTTACTTTACTTGTTGAGGAGTTATAATACATGCAGATGTCTCCACATTATCAACTTGTGCTACAAATAAGTGCTGCAAGAAAAATAAAGAATGTACAATTTAGACCACAACCATATACCCCACTTCAATTAGCAAGTATGAAATCAGTTATTTGAACTACTGATTCAAAGTTGTAAATGCTTTGCAAACATTAAATGAGAATGCCCAAAACTTAGATTCCTTACAAATAAAGATTAATTAATCAGCAGAACTATATTGCTCAAATCAATAGATGTCAACAAGCAAATTTATACAAAGGAAGTCACATTTGCATAATGATATATGGCTTCCTATTACAAAATATTACAAAATGCAAAAGCAAATAGAGATATATTTATATATATAGAAGATTTCTCGATGGTTATTACCCATAGATGATTACCACAAAATCACTAAACAAGTCTTTGATGAGAAATGATTATAATGATGATGAAAATAAATAAATAAATAAAATATATAAAATCAATAATTTTGACTTTTTTAGATTAATTAGGCAATAAACATTAATTGGAAAGATAATGGTCACATTAATTATTCCCATTGATTCCAACATGATTTTTTTTCTCATGGAATGGATAAAATGAATGAATCAAGAATGAGGAAGAAATGAAAAATGAATATTAAATAAGATTTTTTTTTATTCTTTAATTAATAAATATGTGACCGCCATGTCATGAGACAGCCTTTCCAAAAATTTGAAAAAGTCAATTTATTTTTAGTTACCTTTTAAAGGTATGAAAAATTGTATCACTGAATAAAGATGTAACAACTAAAGCTGATGTAACCATCCATGACTAAAGAATCTATCTAACCTCCCATTGAGTACTAGCTACATCTATATGTATATGGATCATGAATATTATTTGTACACAAATGCAACAAAGAATAGCATGCATAAAGTTAAGGTTAGATTGGAAAGATCATGCAACCATAAAGAATATTAGTATGGGAGCACTCAAGTGTGGAGTAGAGTATGAGGCATCAGGTTGGGTTCAAGTAACACAACATTTAACAAAAAAAATTAGTTTTCTCTTATCTTCGTAGAATAAGCTGAATCAAGAAAGTTAACTTGCCAGGAGATAAGGCATGATTGGCTGGACTTTTGCTTTAACTTTTAGCTTCCCAAAAAGTACTTACCCATAAAGTTGATGGGTCTAGCTTCTTCTAAAATGTCTTTTAGAGCTAAAAGCAAAAGTGCATCAAAAACCCAAACAATATTAAAAGTGCTTTTAGCACTTCAAAAGCCAAAAAGTGGCTTTTAGAAGCCCAGCCAACCAGCCCCACAGAGCCCCGCAACATAACATTTAACAAAAAAAATGATGTTTTCTTTTGATCTTCACAGAATAAGTTGTATCAAGAAAGTTAACATGCCAAGACACAGAGCCCTCGTGGTACAGGCATATTGGCACACGTTTGCAAGGTCTCCCAAGCTCTGGGGTCAAAATCAAGTAAAGTAGATGCAGGATTACCCTTCTAGTCCAACCCTTGGACCAAGAAAAAGCCATACACATGCACCCTAAAAACGAGTTGAATATTTGCATTACGATAATAAACACATAGAAACAGACTATAATAATATAACCTATAACTATAAGAATTTCATATACAAATTAACTAAAGAGATGCTTACAATCTTTTCCTCTTGAGACTGCGCATTGTTCTTCAATATCTGGAAATCAATTGCGTAGATCCCATATCCAGGCTAGAAAGAAATAATAAAAAAATAAACAAACAAATAAATAAACAAAGAGGAATTACAACATGCTTCACAAATGAAAAATGTACAAAAAATATATAAAAAGCTACCTTGACATCAAGAGAAACAAGAATATGGCCGATCTTCAATTGTGGATAAAACCTGAAAAAAGGACATTCAACAAAATGATTCAACTACCACTAGTATGTAACCAACAATGAAAAACTTGATAATGCTGAAATTAATTTTTAAGAAACGTTTAGTTCACCTAAGCTCGGGAAATTTTTTGAACAGTAAACCAGATCAAAGTCCCACCTAGTCATGACTGTTGCAACGGTAGAATCCAAACAGCTAGGTGCAGTGTTAATATCCCCTGGACTGCAGAAGTACATCCCTATATGTATCAACAAAATAAATGAATAAGCAAGGGCCATAAAAACCCATCTAATGCAGACCATAAATTTGACAAAAAAATAAATAAATAACATAAGCAAATAAAAATATACAATAGTGTAGCAACCTCATTAGCTAGAGTATAAAGCTCATTGGTCTCCTTTTCAGAAAACCATCCAACTTTACAAGCATTCTGCAGAGCACAAAGTCATATAACAGTCATTTTAAGAGACATCTTTAAAAGAAGAAAAAAATTTCAAAAAAATACAATTATAGCAATTAGAAACATTCTGATGTTAGATGAAGACTATAAATAAGCCCGCAGTGGGCAATACTTATATTAAATTAATAAAGCATGATCATAAACCAAAAGGGTTCAACTTCTTTTTCAATAAAAGGTCTAACTGTTCTTTATGAACACAAAAAATCTGCATATCATTGGCTGGTATTAACATTTACCTTTACAGAAATCATTACCACCATAATCATAGCTTGTAAGGAGATATAACTTTTTTGTTCACATATCTACAAAGACATAAGAACAAAGGTTTGATTTAAATAACAAAATTATATATGAGCGAATGCATAAATATTGAGACCAAGGTGTTATGCTAATATTTCCAGCAACAATCCAGTTGTAAAAACAAAGATAATTTAATCAGAGAACAAATTGTACCCAATAATAAAATAAGAGTCATTCGGCAAAATGGTCTATTTTTTAAAGTCATTTTGCACTTTAGCATAGTTTTAATAATTTTTTGCAAAATAACCTCTCAAAATTTAGACAGAGGGTTGAAAATTTAGACAAGTGTCAAAAAATTCAAACAAACATTCAAAAATATTAGACAGCTGGTCGAATTTTAGACAGAGGTCATTTTGCAAAAAATTATCAAAAGCAGACCAGAGTGCAAAATCACTTAAAAAAAAATAAGTTATTTTCACTAATTTCTCATAAAAAATAAATAATAATAATAAGTCTTTAAAAGGTGTCCCATGTTGTACCAATTTCGTACCTAGTTGGTCTTTCTGAGAAACATAATAGACCAGCTAGGTTTGGTGTCGCTACAAGAGCAATAAGCTCCTTTGAAGTTGAAATAAAATTCACAAATTTCTTAAGAATGTATCACAATTAAGCAACAAGTTGTTGTCTAAATTCCTTGAGTCATCCTATTATTAACTAGATGCACCAAATCTACCATGTCCATATTTAAATTAGCAAGCAATTTAACTAAAAAGTGCTCACAATCAAGAATGCATTTGCAAAAATGGATATAGAATCACAATGATTCATACAAAAGTAAAAATCATTCACTTGCCACTTTTCTAGAGAATAGTGCAGGCCAGGTGTGCTTATTCTGCACTCTACCCACCCCAATGCACGCATGCATAAAAGGAAACGGTATTATGCAAACAAATATGAGGGCAATAGCGTGTGGTAAAGTTCAATAGATAAAGGTATGCAGTATTCACAAGCAAGAACGACAAATTAATAAGTCAATGTACTACAACCAAACAATATCAAAGCATGCTGTTTACTACTCAAATCTTCACACATGATCTAGTTGTTTTTTCATTGTTTGCAACTGCAAAGTCAATACCCCTGTTTTTTCAAAGTTAACCAAGCCAAGTAAGAGACACTATTAGAAGTCAAATTTACAATTTTAATATAAACAAATGAAGCATCCCATTCAAAGAATGGAACAGCTAATCAACATTACAACCAGGATTAGAGATTTGCACAATATCCACCAATTCAAATAAACTGAAACAAGCTTTACCCCCAGACCAGGTTAAATAGGTCTTCTTGTTAACTAAGTTAGTTCGGTATGGGATTTCTGAAAAGTGAGGCCTTCCGAAAGGTAATTGATTAACTGGTTCAAAGATCCTAAAATCTTACCAAATACAACCATATGAATTAAAAAATTGCTCATAAATCTCATACATTGGTTACATCTGCTCCAAAGAACCGACTCTGTAACAGTATGGTTACTAAGAATTAGGGTGTTGGTCCTGGAACAATTTAGTCACTTGACCACATAACTGCAACCCATCCCCCCACTCTTCTCCACAACTTTTTAGCCCTCTTAGCACCATACCATAAAGCTTCTCTTTAATCAACCCAATGATTAAAGGCTCCTCGCCTGCTTATCTATGATTAACCAAGCTTGGTTCTTATCCACTAAACATTTCCCCATTCTTCAAACAGATGTACTCAAAGGCCTATTTATTTATAATAAAACAGGAAACTCTAAACTAAGAAAATCATTAAATTAATCATTTGAATTTTAACTATTTCCGGGAGTTTGAGTTATAAAAATAAAAAAAGATGGTAGCCAGTCGCCACTGGGTCTCATTATCTGTAAGAAAACTTTAAGTAGACCAAGATTTTCGTATAGACCACAGTTCACCGATGCTGATACGTTCATTGGGGGTTCTAACTCCCAATCATGCTATGAACATCCAACTTTCACCCAAGTCAATGGCTTTTACATAACAACTCAACCAGTGGCTAAAGTTTCCACCCAGAAAACCAACAAACTCAACCATATAGTTCATTAACACCGTAAAGGGAAAAGGGTGAAAAAATCACAGGAAGAATAGCCATAAATTTGGGACAAAAGGAAGCATAAAGACATGAGTGATAAAGTAACAATGTCACCACTAAGACAAGTTTCCACAACCATAACAACCAGACCATGCAATATTACTCTAATAACAAATAACACTGGGTTAGGTCATACTCCATAATTACATACTACGCAATGCAGCACTAACTTCTTTCATCTTTAGCCAGTGACCCCGAAAAAATAAAAACAAAAACAAAAAACCCTAAAAATCAAAGCTTGATAGCACAAAATCCAAACCCTGAATCCAAATAAACAAAAAAAAAAAATGAACTCACACTACCTCCATCTTTTGTACACCAAGAAAAAGAAAAGTAAACCATAAAACTCAAAAGCTTTAAATCAAGATCAAGAATAAAAAATGGTGAAAAAGAGATAAATATATAGAAACAAAGAGAATGAAAGGAGAATATGTTATAATAGATAGAAATAAAAACCCAAGAAAGTCAAGTACCTGGCGAGGGATAGGCAGAGAAAGAAGAGCTCGCCTGAGTCTACATGTTGTCCGGGCTTTAGAATGGTGGCCAGCCGAGATGACGATGGACAACCCATCCGAGTTCCCATTTTTAGAGTTCATGAGAGAGCCTCAATGATACAGAGGAAGAGGGAGAGAGTGTTACTGAGAAAAACAATGAGCCTCAACCAATCTCCTTTTTATAACTTTCTCTTCACATTTAATATTCTTTGGCCTTTTGATTGATCGCATACTATTTATTCAGCTGAATTTTTTCAAAAATAATTTATAATATTATAACAATAAAGTTATCATTACTCAACAAAAAAAAATTATATTATTACAAATCCAACTATAAGTACAATTCTAATTAAATAAATATGTTTCTAAAAAATATATATATAATTGGAACAACGGTTGTATTGGAATTTTACATATATAATTTAGGAAAAATTACATGTAGAATTGATTTTTGCATTTTATTTACAGTTTTACTTTTATTTTTTTTAATTACAAATATAATGTTTTTTTATATTATTTTTTAAACTTAATAAATATATCTTAATTCATTCTCTCTCTTCTTCTATTCTATCCTCGCTGTCGCCAACCACCGGAGCATCCATTCTATACACGCGTCGGACTACTAGGAAGAGCGGTTGCCGACGAAGCTTCGGCTGAAGTTTCGTCATCAATGGTTGGCGGAAGCCGCTGCACACGCCGGTCAAAGATAGCGTCGGTGACATTTTGACTGCATTTTCTAGCCAACTCTGACCACCCCGAGTCTCAGGGGTGGTACCATTGGAACAAGCTCTTCGAGAGGAACACAACCCAGCTACTCTAACTATATGTCGGCTTTTTTCCGGAGAGTAGTTTGTGGGTATTCCACGACTTTAGAAGCTTTTTTCGGGTATATCGTTGGTTGTTTGGGCTTAAGAGTGGTACCATCGCGACCTACTCTTGAAGGTGGTCGTTTTGGTATATGGAAAGCATAGGTTTCTTGACGTCGACGAAGAAGATGATGGGATGGAATAGTTTTTGTGTTGTGTTTGAAAAGTACCGTTTAAGTTTCTTTTAAGCTTTGTTTATTAAAAAATACGGAAAGGTTTCTTAATAATTTAAATAAGTAATTTCTATATTGTATTTAAAAAGTAACTATGTACTTGCTTTTTAATTTGATTAAACAAAACTTAATAATAAAATACCGAAATGTATTTTTATTATTATTATTATTCAAAAGTAACTTTTAACTTTCTTTTTTGTTTGATTAATAAAAAAAATTACTACTCCCATGTAAATTACATTAGTGACTAAAAAGTGAATTAAAACTTTTCATTAAAAAAATTATTGTATAGTATACTAAAAGTAGCTTTTAATAATAAGCTACACATTAATTTGTTATACTTTATTGTAACTCATTAGTTTCTAAAAATGACAAATCGGCAACATAAAAGTATCTTAAATAATAAGACACCATAATATAACTTAAAAATGATTAATCGGGGTCTTAGGATAAAAAAGTTTCAACAAATAAGTTTTGGAAGTAACCAAAATATATATAAAATAACATGCTTTAAAATAAAATTTTCATGAAAAAGTAATTAATTGGTAACTTATTAATATTTTAAGTAACCAAAATGTTACTTTTTAAAACTCAGAAAACGGAAAAAACATGATTTAAGGAAAACTTTAAATTGAGGTATGTTACTTTGGGAAATTTGAGTTTAATGCAATAAGTGACACTCCGTTTGAAAAATACCCTATCCCTATAAGCCTCTCGTTTTGGTGCTACTAATGTCATTACTACCCAAAATACCCCTGGCATAATTTTCTCAAACTCTCCGTATTCTCTCCCAAAATACCCGAACCAAGCAAACTTTGAAATCGATAGGCCTCGATTGAATCCATAGAACCCAACCTTCATTGTCTTCCACGACCACGAATAAGGGCTCCCAAAGGGTGACGATCGGAGAAGGGGAAGGAGAAAACGTCGAGCAAGCCGACCAAATTTTTAGGAAACAACCTCAAAGAAAGCGAAGGTGAGGGATTTCGTTTTTAATCTGCAATATGTGTATGTGCCTGGTTTTTTTGTTGATTTTTGTTCATAGAATAGATCAGGGCTGGCAATGAAGAAATATGGGTTTTTTTTGATATTTTCATGAAACTCGATAGAAATCGATAGGAATCGATAGGACTCGATAGTATAGGATGAGGAATGGATTAGACTATGCCTCGATAGGAATCGATGGGACTCGATGATACAAGGCTTTGGAAATTTTAGAACCTACCTCGATATGAATCGATAGGACTCAATAAGACTCGATGAGATACGGCTTTGGGATTTTTAGGACCCACCTCGATAGGAATTGATAGGCTTCGATAGGGCTCGATGATACAAGGCTTTGGGAATTTTAGAACATACCTCGATATGAATCGATAGGACTCGATAAGACTCGATGGTACGCGGCTTCGGGATTTTTAGGACCCACCTCAATAGGAATCGATAGGCCTCGATATGACTAGACTTTGGTTTTTTTGCCTTACCTCGATAGGACTCGATAGTAACCCGATGATATTATTCTTTGTGATTTTGGAACCCACCTCGATAGGCATCGATAAGACTCAATAGAACTCGATTGTTTCTGCCTCGATAGTAACTGCCTTACCAGATTGTTTTACATTTTTTTTGTTTTTTTTTTCCAGATGCCTGAACTTATTGTGCCGTTGGAGAAACACTTTCCTGGCTGTGTCACTTATAGGGGTAGTGCCTACTTGGATACCCTTATAGAGCAGTTTAAGAGGCATTAGGAGAGAGCATCGGTCGGTTTGGGCAGTTTTTTCATAACATAAAATCCAGAATTCGGTTTTCGGTCCGGATTGGTGCAATCCAAAAACCGACCGACCAAACCAGTTAAAAGAAAAAACCGGCCGTTTTGGACCGCGGTTTGGTCGGTTAAACCGACCAAACCGAATTTCTTATTTTTTTTTTTTTTTTTTTTAAGTTTTAGTTAAAAAACTAAAATTTTTGGATTGTTGGAATCCATTTTTGTGCATTTTTAAAATATAAATATATAGAACATAATTTTATATTTTTTTATTTTTATTTAATAATTTTAATAATTAATAATTATATAATATTATATTATTATATATTATATTGTTCGGTCGATTTCAGTTCCGCCCGTCGGTTCGGACAAAATTTTCAAACCGACCAACAGTGGCGGTTTGCGCCGTTGGCGGTTTTTTCGGTGTTCGATTTAATCGGTTTCAGTTTTTTTGGTGTTCGGAAGGTCGGTGTATACGGTTTTTTCAGTTTTTTGGATTTTATGCTCAGCTCTAAGAGGCATGGTCTTATTGAAAGGGCACAGGCATGCCCGTTGGGACAGTTCTTTAAGGCAAAACCATTTAGTTTTTCTGGGGTTCTGCTGCATCAGCTAATGTTGCGTAAGGTAGAAAGTAAGAAGCCTGAAGAGGGTCAGTTCTACCTGGGCAACACTCTGTGTAGATTTGGTATTCCAGAGTTTGCCCTAGTTACCACGCTAAATTTTGGGAAATCATCGTCCCCAGATGAATTGAAAGAGCATCTTTCAAGTGATCGGATCATCTAGGAATATTTTAATGGTGATTCGAAGGTTAGTTTTGGTCAGCTGGAAGATGCATTGAAGGCCTCCACAAACCCAGAAGATGCATTTAAGCTGGGTTTGTGCTATTTGATAGAGGGGGTACTGAATGCCCCAGAGAAGACAACAACGATATAGGGAGATTCCCTGAGGATGGTTGAGGATATTGATTACTTTTTCATATATCCTTGGGGGAAGTTGTCATTTAAGAAGGTTAGCAAAGGCCTTCAAAAGGACATGAAGAAGCAATTGAAACACTATGTGGAGAAGAAGAAAGAGGGGTCAAGCAAAAAACAGAAGGAGGCGAAGTATAGTTTCAATTGCTATGCACCCGCGATTCTTTACTGGGCTTTTGAGGCCATGCCTTCTCTCGGGAGTAAGTTCGGTGAGAACAGTGGGAATCAGATTCCGAGGATGCTCAGCTGGGCTACGAAGACTGATATCATTATTTCGACAACTCTGTTGGTTCCTATATTCGTCAATCGTCGAGTAAGTTCCATTTTATCTTGTTAAATGTCACAAATTAATTGATTAACGATTTATTTTATTAAAGTTTTTCTGACACATGTTATTCAACCATGCAGTTAGTGGTATTTTCCATGTTGAAGCCACGTCCCGGTGAGGTAGTCTACTACAATACCCTCCCAGAAGTTGATTCCAGGTTATTCCCTGAGTTGGAGGCTGGGACTGTAGTGGATGAAGTAATGGTACCTGAGAAGGAGGCAGAGAAGCTAACAGAAGTTGCAAAGGAAGCCTTCATTTTTTATGAGGATGTCCCGAGGGTTGAGGGCACTTCACAGGCCTGTGCAGCTTCATCTAGTCAGGTTGCCCAGCCTGATTATGAGCAATTGACACAGAGGCTCAAGAGGGTTGATGAGGGCCAGGCAACCTTACTACAGAATCAGACCACGATCATGGCTCAGTTGGCGCAGCTGCTTTCACTGGTCTCATGTCGATCCACCAACGTAAAATCAGATACAGAGTCTGATATCTTGCCTGCAGACTACGAGCACGGTGATCAACCCTCCACTCCACAGGCCCAGACATCTATAGCTGCCAATGATGCTGACAGTCCCAATGTACGAGTACTGCAGCCCGAGGAGGCAGCTAGCCTTGAAGTTGTCAGGAAGAAACGCAGGCCCAAGCGTTTTGATGACTTCACCGACCCAACAAAGAAGATCAGACTAGATAAACAGGGGCTAGTTGCTGAACCACTGAGGAAGTGTGACCCACAGCAGGAGAAGAGCTTTCATAAGTGGATCATCGGGAAGAACGACAATAAGAGAGACCACAACGTGTATACTGGGACGCACGGTGTGGCATGGTTCTTACAGTTGCACACAGTCCAGACTTGGCTTTGGGGTTCGGTATGTAAATTACATTCATGTTTTCAATTCAATCTTAAAATATATTGATGGTACTAACGAATTTTTATGTTTTTTTAGCATATTGATTCCGCTTTGCACATGCTACGCCGCCGACGCCACTTTTACCATGCTGCATTTCAGCAGGATGCTGCGATCATGAACACCACCTTCCCCCAGGTGTGCCTAGGTCGTTGGAATCATTTCAGAGAGACCGGCACTAAGTATACATGGGACGACGATGTGCTGAGAATGTTTAAGGGCGATGATAATCAATTCCTTGTATCATGGAAAAATGTGAGTGAAGTATATTTTGCCTTGCACGCCGAGAAAGCCACACATTGGACGCCATTGAAGTCTCCATTCCAATGTGGTGCATCAACGTTTATGATTCCAACCATAGCATGCTCAGCCCCACTCTGAAGGAGGAAGCGATCAAGCCTTGGTGCTTATTGTTGCCTTCGTTGTTATGGTGTTCTGGCATGTTTGACGACCATGAGGACCTCCAGGTATATCCTGAGCAGAATGCAAAGCCTTTCTCATATTGTCGTATTCATCCAAAGGAGTGTCCTCAGACTAAGACAAGGTATTCCCCTATTTAATTAGTGGATTTTGAAATCTGAAAATTAAAGTTATTTTTATCTTCTATTGACACAAAATCGATTATATGCAGTGGGGATTATGGTATGTTTGCCATCAAACATATCAAGCATCTGGTTGCGAGGCTACCACTTATCGATGAGAACATCCAGCATTTCAGGACCAAGTGGTGTGTGGACCTGTTCTATCAGAATTTGGCCCCGTGATGCTCTTTACATTTTTGTCTTACACATCTTGTATAGTATAGCATATAGTTAGTTTTGTATATTATTTTTTATCAAACAATATTTTTTGAAAAAGTTATTAAATAAAAAAATATTAAATTCACATAATGTCTCTGCCTCGACATCCAAACACACAAAGTATTAGAAGAAGTATTCCATATGATAAATGCAGCAAAATCAATTAAATAATTACATAACACAATATTTTAAATCCTAGCCTTACATGACTTCCTATTGTGCCCATTACCATCGACCACAAAAAATTCGTGATAACCAAGAACTTGGACATCTAAAAAAATAGTTTTAACACCTATTTGCTTCAAATCCTTTTCCATCTCAGGTGATAACACAGTTGTTGCTTTTGCAGCTCTTTTCCATCGAGATAAGGGTGATGAAGAAATATGGTGTGTGCGATTCTTGGACTAAATATCTTTACGTGGACTTGGCTAACCAAACTGTGCCATCATCCTTAAGAAAACACTTCCGGCCAATAGGTGTTTCACATAATGGTAACCTCTTACTTGAATCAAGAAGTCTTCATGAGAAGAGCTAGTATGCTCTGTCCTTTTATGATCCTAAGAGTAGGACAGTCCACTATATTGGTGAACGGGAGTGTCGTTCCTACTTTGCTACTTATGCCGAGAGTATCTTTCTAGGTTAAAAAGAGGCAAAGTTTTTACCTTTTGTTCTTTAAAGTATTGTTCTTTGATGATTAATATGTTTCCTCTTAATTCTAATTGTGTTGTTTGGGTGTCTAGGTCTTTGTATTTTTGGAATATTTTTTAGCTTATTCTGGTTTCTATTTAGATTTTTTGTTATTTGTTCGTTAAAATCTTTTCATGCTTACTTTTTATATTTTTGTTTTGTGGGCATGCATACTTTTTATCTACATACAAGTTGAATCTACGATATGATTGAATTGAAAAACCAAATATGAAACAACAAAGTGAACTGAGTAAACAGAGGTTGAGTTTATAAACAAATTCTAATTCTGCTAGTTTTGTTTATCCTATTTTATCATACTTCATATTCACCAAAGCACAAAGCAAAACATGTTTATATCAAAACAACGAGTTCAATAACATGTTTGGAGTAAAAACATTTATCACAGCCTATAAATAAAATTCCATTGGAATAGAGGAGAAGCAAAATCAATTAAATAATTACATAACACAATATTTTAAATCCTAGCCTTACATGACTTCCTATTGTGTCCACTACCACCACATCTGCTACACTTACATGGCTTGACAATCTTTTCCCCGCGTGAAGCATAGCGATTTGTCTTTCGCCTACCCACTTTCTGTTTCCTGGACCTTCCTACAGGGGTTTTCTCAGCGGGGACGCCGACAACCGTATCTCTGATGTGATCAGGGATTACCCATTCATCCTCGTTCCCAACAGGGTAAATAGTATCTTTATAAGTGTCCTTCAATGCCTCGATTCTATAGTAAAGGGAACACAATGAGTAAATGTTTATGCTTCTTTTTCTGGCTGCAGCAAAAGCATGTACACAGGGTATCCCAATGGTTTGGAACATGCCACAAGAGCATGATTTTGTGGCCAAGTTCATCTCACCATCACCATTACCATCGACCACAAGAAATTCGTGATGACTAAGGACTTGGACATCTAAAAAGATTGCTTTATCACCTATTTGCTTCAAATCCTTTTCCATCTCAGGTGATAACACAGTTGTTGCTTTTGCAGCTCTTTCACGTCTATCTGCAAACCAAGACTGAAGAGTGAATCTTATGAATTCAAGAAAAGTGGCGACTGGAAAGCTCCTTGCCTCCTTGGTCTTATTGTTAAAGCTTTCTGCGTAGTTACTCGTCATGATATTGTATCGATTACCAGGAAAATAAGCACTACTCCACCTTTCAAAGCCAATTCCGTCTAGATATTGAGCAATGGGCGGATCAATTACCTTAATCTTGTCAAAGAACTTGTGAAATTCCGTTCTTCGAAATGCGTACGCTACACACCCCATGATGTCTTGCACGTGGTCAGTTTTGAATTTTGCCACAACATTCATACAGATATGATGGTAACATGCACCGTGATACGCATCTAGGAACACAAGCTCCAAAGCATGATTAATGCTTTTATGCCTGTCCAATACAAAAGCAAGGTTCTCAACGTCCCCTATGGCTTCCTTCAATTTTCTCATGAAATAAGCCCAAGAGTTATGGTTCTCACTGTCCACCAATGCAAATGCAATTGGAAACAACTGGTTGTTTGCATCCAACGCAACAGCACAGAACATGTGGCCACCATACTTATTCTTCAAGAATGTGCCATCCACACAAATTACAGGACGACGGTACTGGAAACCACACCTAGAAACACCGAGGGAAAATAAGCAATACAAGAAACGACCATCTTCTGCTACAAAATCAGTAATTGTACCTGGGTTCTTATGCTCCAACTGACACAGGTATCCAGGTAGCTTGGAGTATGATTCCTCAGGTGCCCCTCTGACATACATAAGAGTCTTTTCTCTGCATCTCCACGCCTTCTCATAGCTCATTTCAACCCCAAAATGGTGCTTCATGTCCTCCCTTATGTTGTTTGCCATGTACCGAGTACCATCGGTAGAAAATTTCCTCTTGATTAGGTGCCCAGCAACCCATGGTGATGCTTGACGGTGGTCCTTATCTCGAATTTCTTGTGAGCAAGTGTGTACTTCGTTGTATACAGTAATCTCGAACATTTCAGATCGCATTTTTTTCTTACCCCTCAATCTCCAACCACAATCAGGATCCTTGCAGGTAATGTACCACACATCAGTCCCAGATTTCTTCACCATAAACTCAAAATTATTCTTCATCGCAAATATGGATGCTTTGGTTTTCAATTCAAGCTTGTTCTGAAAGAACTTCCCAAGGTGCAATTCTCCTGAAGCTTTGTTGGTTGAGGAATGATGTTGATGTGAGGCCTCTATATCCTCTTTGGTGAACATGGGAGCACTCCATGTTCTACGATCTTCACCTAAGTCCAATGGAGAACTCCATCTAAAACTATCATCGTTTCTACTTGGACCTGGACGACTACTGCTGGTCTCAGGTGTTTGTCGGTCTTCTATTATGTGCTCCTCATCTACCATAACATCTTAACTCTGTGTTGGAAAATCTGCCCTAACATCTGGCCCACCAAGATCTGTTGCATCAGCAACAAGATCGTCGTTGACATAAGGTTCGTAGCCATAGGGATCGTACTTCGCCGTGTCATGCACATATGAAGGATCTCTAACCGAGATATCATCATGGACTATGACATCTGGATTTGTCTCGGGAACACATGTTCCAATGTCACATTGAGTTCCTTTGAAACCATGACATGGAGGAGAAATGTTCTCTTCAAATTGAACTTCTTTATTAACGCTGGCAGAAGCCGATGCATTTCTTACACCTCCCTTCTTAATCAATGTGACACATAGAGGAATGAGCTTCTCTACAGATTTTGATGTTAGGAAAAATAATATTGCCTCAATGGAAATGGTAAGATTCTATTACAACTCTAGACAATATATTACAAATAAATATTGATTGATTAAAAAGTGTTACAACTCTATGACAAAAGATACATGTAAATATAAAGAAAGAGGTAGAAGATGATAGAAATAGAAAATACAACTCTAAGACAAAATATACAAATAAACTAGAAGTAGTATAATGAAAAGATATAGATGAGATTACAACTCTAAAACAAAAGATACATGTAAAAGAGTGAATAATAGAAGAAAAGAAAAGCAATATAATATAAGAACAAGAATAAGAACAATGAACAAAGAACTCTCACTCACACAACCAAAGTGAAGAGTATTGGGGATCACCAACTTGAACAAGGTTTGAAACCTTTGTCCAAAAGCTTATTTCCCCCTAACTCAAGCACTAAGGGATCTCTCACAGATTTTGGAAATGCTTTCTGGAATAATCAAGCCTCAAGGTGTTTCTAGCCAAGTGCTCTAGTGGATAAAAATGGTGTGTCTTACAAGTGAGCATTAGGCTCCTATTTATAGAGTTTAGAGACACCCTTTGAATTTCAAATTCCACCAACCCCATGGCTGTTACCAATGATTAATTGGGTGTTTTATGGAATTAAAATAGAGATTTGGGAGTTACTTGGCTGTTGGAAACGTTCAAAATTGGAAAAAACCGTAGTATGGAAAATGGTGTCAGCTGCTCAGGCCGCGGCCTGAAAAACACGAGTCGCGGCCTACGGTTCATTTTATGCCTATTTTGCCTCTTGAGCCGCAGCTTGGAAAACTCAGGCCGCGGCCTAAGACGTTTTTTCAGCAACCATTTTTCCAACTTTTCCAAAACGTTCCAAATTCATTCTCACTTGATTTTGTAACTTCCATACACATAATGGGAGTTAAAATCACATCTCTATCAGCCATTTCTCATATGGCTTTAAGAAATTCATCTCAATATTGTGTAACAACAAATCTACACAATAATGGGTGATATTTAGGAGTTACAAATTTGTGATGAATTTGTAACACCAAATATGTTACATGTTTGGATATTTCACATATATCCAAATAATGTAACTCTCTATTATATGTTACAATATGTGACACTCTATGTCACATTTATTTAATCTAAAACATTATATTATAATATAATATAATTTTACATTATATTATAAAATAATATAACATTTGATGCTAACCCAATGAATGCACACACATGCCTATCATTTTTTTATAACGATAGGTTTGACGGATTGTGATAGGCATGTGTACGGGACCTCAATTTTCAAGTCATGCACACATTTATCCACTTCAAGCTCATCGTACAGAATGTCAAGCAGTTGCTCATATGTCACACCCTTCTCCACGGGTAGAACTTGATTTTCAGCATCTCTGAAAATCCAATCCCTATTTTCGAGTTCCCAAACACCATTGAATGCAACAAATACGGAAACAGTCGAATCTGCAAAAAAAAAAAAAACAAAAAAAAAGGTCAAAAAGTTAAACTACAACATAAAACAGAAAATATCGATTTCTATCGATATATGTCGAGTCCTATCGAGGTCACACATATCGAGTTTTATCGAGTACAGTCGAGGACTATCGAGGCAAACAATCCAATTAAACTCTTATACACCTATCGAGTTTTATCGAGAACAATCGAGGCAAACAATCCAATTAAACCTTATACACCTATCGAGTTTTATCGAGAACAATCGAGGCAAACAATCCAATTAAACCTTATACACCTATCGAGTACAATCGAGTACAATCGAGTTATTAAATCCAATTAAACTCTTATACATCTATTGTTGCGAAATTAATAGTGTGTGCAAGTATACACAGTCGTCAAACAAGTGATAAGTCAAATATCGTCTCCACAGGAATTGAAAATTGGAAATTAATTCACAAAATTAATTACTCACAAATCGGTTTCAAATAAAAGTAAAACAATAAGATAAAACTAAATTAATGAAAAGCAAATAAAATTAACAAACAAAAACTAAGAGAAGAAACAAGCTAGAATTATTAAATTGTCCTAAAAATGCAATTATGGTAACAATGTTGCAGAGGAATGCTATAGCAACTGGGCAAAGTTGACTAGGAATTTAAATTTCATAATCATTTTTCCAAAGTGTTTATGGTTTGGTTCTTTAATTAATTAACATATTCCTATGCCCAATTAATTTCAAGAACACCAATATAAGTACAATTCCTCTAAGTCATGCAAGGTGATAATATATCTCTATACAATCACAAATCCAAATCTAAGAAATTAAGAACTTGCATCATTCAAGTTTGTGTCCATTAACATTAACCTTTCCAGAATTAATATTAATTCATCAGCCCACAATTGGTGATCAAACAAAAGTAAGCACTAGGCAATATACACACTTGAATGAACAAAACTCATCCACCAAAACATTCATGCAACAAAGTACCAAATCACAATTTCAAGTCAAGAAAATAATACTAGCAAAATACAAATTAACTCATAAATAGATGTGTAAAAATACAAAATTCTAAATTAAAGAAAGATAAAAAGAAAAACCCATATGGAGTTTGTCACAAGACTCCAAGCTTTTCCCCCAAAATCCTCTTCTTCTCCTCTTGATTTTTGCCAAATCTCTAAATAAAATTACTAGAGGAAAATACCAAACCTAAAACTAACACTCAAATAAAATATTTTTTTCTTTTTCTTTTTCTTCATTTTTCTGGGTGTTTTTCTCTCTACAATGGCAGCTCTCTCTCCAAAATGGTGGTTGCTCCAAGGTTGAAGGAGATAAAAATTAAATTTACTCTCTAGGGCTCCAAAATTGGGTATAAACCCTTTCTTTTTCTTCTACACGTGGGGACCACATCCTTTTCCTTTTCAGAATTTTGCAGCTCATTTCCACCTCATCTAAGTACATGCCAAGTGTACAGACTTTATGTTGCTGACTGCCCACACTTTGCTGCAGCAAAGTTGACTGATGTTGCAACAAAATGCCAGAATTTCAGCTCCAAGATGATTTCCTTGCACATGTTTCACTAAGCTTTCCAAGCACCCTTTCTTTTTGCCTTCAAAATAGATACCACATTTTTAGAATATAATCTCATTATTTTCCACAAGAGTTATCATTAATTAAAACAGAATACACAAACAAAATTAAAAAGACAAAATGACTAAAACCACACAATAATAACACAAACACTCTATTTCACTTAAATTTTTAAGTTCAAAAGCTCAATTAATAACTCTAAAATATAGAGTTATCACCTATCGAGTTTTATCGAGTACAATCGAGTACCATCGAGGTACTAACATCCTAACACTATCGAGGCACGTTGAGGTCCATCGAGGACTATCGAGCCAGCATGCATGCAACACATCGAGACCTATTGAGTTTCATCGAAACTCATCGAGGTAGGAAAAAAATCCAGAAAAAAACGCACGAAGTATCCAAAATTCATTCCGTGAAAAATTGCAATAAAACATGAAGGCATACACAGATCTGTTCGAAATAAGACAAGTAATGTAACCAGACAAGTTTTCTCACTACATATAACAAATATATACTTACCCATAAGATTTTTTCCCTAGATCCGAAATCCAAAATTAAGTTTCTTGACTTGAAAGGACTCATAACTTGCCCCTAGATCCGAAATGCAAATTAATGGTGGCTGGCTTTTTTTTGTGTGTACAAGAGTTTGAGAGACAGAGAGGGAAAACATAAGAGATAGAGAGTGAGGACTACGAGAAAAAGAGAGGGAAAATTATGCCAGGGGTATTTTGGGTAGTAACGGCATTAGTAGCACCAAAACAAGAGTTATATAGTGATAAGGTATTTTTCAAATAGAATGTCACTTATTGCATTAAAACTCAAATTTCCCATTACTTTTAGAAGGGAAATTTCAATTTATATGCTTGATAAAAGTTATAATTACAAAAAAAAAATGCTAGGAATATTAAAATTTTCAAAAATATGCTACTTTTTTGTACTTTACCCAAAATGCCATTACCATTTCCTCCTCACTTTTCACTCCTAATTTCTCTCTTCTCTCTTCCCTCTCTCTCTCTCTCTTATTTCACTCTCTCTCACCTCACACCACCACCAACACCACTACCACACTAAATATTATATTTCGAACAGATTTGGACATGATTTTTGGGTTTTTTTGGCGATTTTTTTTCAGATCTGAAACTCTGAAATCTGCAGAAAATCGACCTTGCTTGATGGTGCTCGATGCCAGCTCGATGGGACCTTCAAAATCATGATTTTTATTGAAAAAATGACTTAGCTCGATGGTGGTTCGATGGTAGCTCGATAGTGGCTCGATGGTGCTCGATGCAATTATTGCAAGAGACATAATTTTTCACTCGGGTGTCCGTTTGGGGTGATTTTTTTTTATTTTGGGTATTTTTTCAAGATCTACACGTTTGACATGTTAATATGCACATTTGTGAAGTGTAACACTTGTAAAAAATACAAAAGTGCAAACATACCTCATGTTTAAGACATCTTTTGGTATATTTTTAAGTTTTAAACTTCCAAAATGTGCATATGAGCATGTTAAACGTGTAGATCTTGAAAAAATACCCGAAATAAAAAAAATATCACCCCAAACGGACACCCGAGTGAAAAATTATGTCTCTTGCAAGAATTGCATCGAGCACCATTGAGCCATTATCGAGCTACCATCGAACCACCATCGAGCTAAGTCATTTTTTCATGAAAATCTTGATCTTGAAGGCCCCAACGAATGGTTGCTCGATAGTACTTGATACTAGCTCGATGGGGCCTTCAAAATTGAGATTGTTCATGAAAAAATGATTTTGCTCGATGGTGGTTCGAGTATGGCTCGATGGTGCTCGATAATGCTCGATGGTGCTCGATGTGATTCTTGCAAGAGACATAATTTTTCACTCGGGTGTCCGTTTGGGGTGATTTTTTTTTATTTTGGGTATTTTTTCAAGATCTACACGTTTAACATGCTCATATGCACATTTGAGAAGTTTAAAACTTAAAAATATACCAAAAGATGTCTTAAACATGAGGTATGTTTGCACTTTTGTATTTTTTACAAGTGTTACACTTCACAAATGTGTATATTAACATGTCAAACGTATATATCTTGAAAAAAATACCCAAAATAAAAAAATCACCACAAACGGACACCCGAGTGAAAAATTATGTCTCTTGCAAGAATTGCATCGAGCACCATCGAGCCACTATCGAGCTACCATCGAACCACCATCGAGCTAAGTCATTTTTTCATAAAAAATCATGATTTTGAAGGTCCCATTGAGCTGGCATCGAGCACCATCGAACCACCATCGAGCAAGGTCGATTTTCTGCAGATTTCAGAGTTTCAGATCTGAAAAAAAATCGCCAAAAAAACCCAAAAATCATGTCCAAATCTGTTCGAAATATAATATTTAGTGTGGTGGTGGTGTGAGGTGAGAGAGAGAAAGGGAAGAGAGAAGAGAGAAATGAGGAGTGAAAAGTGAGGTGGAAATGGTAAGGGTATTTTGGGTAAAGTACAAAAAAGTAGCATTATTTTAAAAATTTTAATATGCCTTGCATTATTTTGTAATTATAACATTTATTAAGCATACAAAGTGTAATTTCCCTTTACATATAGAGACTCTTCATATGAAGTTCTTGCCTTGGGTTCTTCAAGCTTGAATATTGTTCGATCATGTTTTGATTAGCTTAAGTGAGAAGTCTGACACAACTTTGAAAATGAGGTCAGTGGTATTTTCTACATATCACTGGCGTTGGGTTCATTTATTTTACTAAAATATTTTAAAAAATCAAAATATTATTTTTTAAAACTCAGAAAAACGAAAAAACCTGATTTAAGGAAAATTTTAAATTGAGGTATATTATTTTTAGAATTATGTATTTTTTGATGATGTGGCAATACATTTTTGTAAATAAAATTTTGTTGGTGATTTTTATAATTATTTTATATTATATGTATATAATTGTAAAAATCCTGTAAGATTATTTCTGCACACCCCAATTTTCTGCCACGTGTGCATGTCTTTTATTGCTCTATTTCATATTTTAGCTGCATAAAACATAACTTTCACAAAAGTTGGTCTCCTAACAATGATACCAGTCATAAGTGTAGCACTATTCACATCATGACGTGTGGTTTTGTAAGAACCGAAGTAAAACTCTTTACTTGGTTCTTAATGTAAGAATCGAAGTTAAAAGATGCATTTTTTTCTACTTCGGTTTTTTAAAACTTTTACTTTGTTTAGATTACACTTTGGTTCACATTCTCATTTATGCGATAACTGAAGTATATATAGGCAAAATAACCCACGTTAGAGCCTATTTTCCTAGTAGCATGAGTTTACAAGCTCAAAACCTAGAGATTCTATGATATAGTGATATGGCTATGGAACTCAATGAGTGGCGAAACGAGAAATAAATGTTATGAGAGGTCATTGCATATATATTTATTTACGGGGACCATTGTATAGTATATATATATATTTTTTTTTAATTTTATATAAATTTTAAAGAAGAATATAAAAGCTTCCCCTATCTCCATCACTTTAAAAAACTCATACGTGTATGTTTTTGGAGACAGAAAATGACATGTGAACTTTGTTGACAAACGTATTCAAAGGTTTTCTATGTTGTTCAAGTTTATGATATTATGACTGAGTTAAACAGGTATTTCATAAAGAAAAAAAAAAACTAGATTGTGGGTTAATGTGCACACCCAAATGTCTCAACCAATGGACTGTAGATGTACCAACTAAAGACATCAACAGAGTAACATTTCAGGAAATTATATTTAAGCTGTGAATGGAAACTACTTCTTCACGAGCTTGTGTGAGAAAACAACATTGTTTCAACCAGAGATTTCCACTTGTAAATGTGGTGTTTCATTGCAACTATGGGGAGATTTCTACCTACAACAATCGAGGATCATAGGAATTAATTTTTTAGGCAGATTTATTTGGTGTAATTAGTTCCATTATCTTTCAGTTGTAAACATATTCATCATATTTGGTAAGCTAGAATTGTAATAAGGAATATTCTTATTCAAGGATAATTTTTTGGTTTGTGATTTGAAAAATGGAATAATAAATACAATAAAATTAGAATTTTATTATTTGATGAAAACAAGTTGCTATTTTCTTCACTTTAAATATTTTCTAACCTTACTCTTCTTTCCCAATTTAATGTGCCATGGTAATGAACAATACAATACATGTTCTATTTTGTTCCCACATTTCATCAAACAAATTAGTTTTGATTGCAACATTAATTGTAGTGTTTGAGCAAGCAACATAATATTATTTTTATTTCATTCCATAAGTTAGCTTCCTTTGCAACATCTTGTTGTGATAGGATTTGATGCAATTCTTCTCTAATCATTATCTATAGTGTTGTATTGGGTAACCACATCGATTAATAAGGCTAGCTCCAATGCTGGTGGCCTCCTGAGTAGCTCTCTGACAGGCTATCAAATATATAGATGACTTACTATTGGAGTGGAAAGTAGCTTATCAATTATGAAGGAGTCGTTGCCTCACAAAGGCAACGGTGCTATCTTTATTTATTATTATTTTTTTTAATTATACATATATATATATTATATATAGGAAAATGTATTTATTGGTGTAAAAAACGGTAATATATTAAAAAAAATTCTTCTATAAATACTCATCTATTTCATTCAATTTTCACACAATTTCATACATTTTTCTTCTAAATTATCAATATCACAAAATTTATTTTTTTACCAATAGATTCCCAAAATTCTCAAAATTTTCCAAATACCAACTCCCAAAATCTAAATTTTCAAAATTCATCATTTTCTCCACATATCAATCCCCAAAATCCAAATTTTCAATATTCTCATTTCAATCAAAATTTTCAAAATACTCCTTCTACTAATCCTCAAAATCCAAATTTTCAATATTATCAATTTAACCAAAGTTTTCCAAATTCTCAAAATTATCCCATGTCCTCTTACCCTTACCAAAATTTTGGCTCTATTGAGACACCCCAACAAGTTCCATTCTTCACACCAACAAATTCACTATCATATGCTGTAGAGTCCAAGAACTTTACTTAGCTAATTGTTTAGTAGTATTATAGTATGTTTAGTGTTATCATTGTTACTTTGGATTTTTGGTTCAGACCGGGAGTTATTTGGACACTCATAGTAGTACTTATAGATTTTCTAAGTTTAACCTATAGTTTAAGAATATTAAGTATAACCTAAGGTTTGATTAATGTGTCTGATATTAAGGAATATATTATTATATTATAAGGTTTAGACATCAACCAATAGGATTTTAAGCACATGTTTTGAATGGTAATTAAGGATTTAGTATTTTTGAGGATTAAATTAAATAAGGGTAAAAGTTTGAATGTATAGGGTCAGTCAGCAGCTTTGAGCACGTTGAGGGCTTAGTCAAGGCTGTTTACTCCATTCAAACTCAGCTAAAAATGTGTAAATTCGTGTTTAAATATTCAGCGTATGCCGATATATCGCAGCTATAGGGGGCGATATGTCGCAGCACGTAGATACGGAAAACACGAATCGATGCACGGTCGCCTCGGGAACAAAGGTCCAGGCGATATATCGCCTATAGGGGGCAATATATCGCCTCCACCAGCATGAATTCAAATACATTTGAATTCTTTTCCCTTCAGCCATTCAAACTCCTTCAACAGTCCAGCATCTTCTGAACGAGTCTTCAGCCTCTGCTGAACGATTATTCAAATGATTTTCACCTAAAAAGCCATTATTTTTATTCAAGTAAAATCAAGATATTTTCATTCCCAAACTCTATAAATAGGACCTAGTACCCAGCCATTATTCACCATTTGCTCTAAGTTCAGAGGCTGCTAGTGTTAAGTGAGTGAGAGAGTGTAAACACTTGGTTTGGGGAAAAACTATAAGCTTAAACATCATAAGCTTATCAAACACTTGGGAAGTAAGTGAGTGCTATAGTATTTCGGTGGATGTTAGATTGATCTTGCAATCTTTGAGGTAAACCCAAAACTCTAGTCCTTTCTGTATTCTATGTTATTTCTTTTCTCAAAACCTTCTACTCAGTCCCCTAACCTTATTCTTATTTTTGGTTAGGGAATCCAAGTTCTTAAGCACTTAAGTGGTGGTAAGCATATTTTCGTTTAATGGTTTAGTCTTCCTATTCTCTTTCATTTCATCTCCTTTCTTTAGACTCACCCTTGTTCATTGTGGTTTTAGGAGTGTTCCAAAAGTCCTAACTCAGTCCATTTTATCCCGGTAACTTTGGTAAGGAAAATAGGCTAGAATTAATATGTTATGTGCTTATGTTATCTATATGTTTATGTTATTAAAAGTGTTATGATATGTATATGTGTATGTAGGCTTGGGCATATGACCCATATGACTAACAAGACCCCAAATGGGTTATGGGCATATGACCTACTTAGCTAGTAGGACCCCATTAACCCCATGGGCATATGCTTGTTTAGTCTATGGGACCCCAAGTAATAATGGCCATTATAATAAGTGTATGTTATATGTATTATGTTAAGTCTTTATGTTTTCTTATGAAATTGTGTATATGACTATGTGTTAGGTTTTTCCTTGCTGGGCATTAGGCTCACTCCTTTCTGTTTATGTGCAGGAAAATAAGCTTAGAGGCGGTAAGATTCGTGATGCTTGGGAGGATGTGTATCGATGATGAATGGAGTCAAGGGGCCGAGCGTTATCGATTCGAGGATGTAGTCTCCTTTTATGTTTTTTATGGTTTTACATGTATTTTCCGCATTATTATGTAATGTCTTTTATTTTAAATCTTATTTTGTTTTAAAGACAATGGGATCCCAAAATCCTTCTTAGTATTCTGTTTCTTTGTAAATAACTCTTATTTTCAAGTTACTCAATAAATTATGGTATTTTCGTAAAATGTAAGTTTTTATGTATAGTTTCGATAATGGTCCAATTAGTCTAGATTAGTGGGTCATTACAGTTGGTATCAGAGCAAAACGGTTCCTTCGCATGAAGTTCTCCTCGATACACATGCTCAAAGCTCCGAATCGGACCGCCAAGTAAGTGTTTAAGTTACAAGTTACTTTGTCTATGTGTATAGCTAACAACTTTAGTGTTTATGTTTCAGTTAAAAATGAATGGAGCTTTAACCTACCAAGATATCCGAGCCATTAAGGCCTTAAAAAGAATAAGGGAGCCAAGAAACACCGTAGGAGCCTTAGAAAGGATTACACGAAGGTTGCTTTTGTTTCACCAAGCAATAGGTGGCCTTCAAGAGGCTAAACAAATAATGCTAAGATCAACAGAACAATATGTATTAGTGATTAGGTTGTTTAAAGATTTCCATCCTGTAATAGCAGCCTTAGAAGAAATATGGGAAGAAATGAATGATGAGGATGAATCACCATTAGCAATGAGATACTATTTCCTCTTAGTTAGGTTCACCGCAAAATTTGAATTTCAATTCACCAAGGAGCAAAAGAATAGGATTCTCACAAACCTTCCTAGAGGGCATTTTGATGCTCATGATAATGATGACTATGAGGCTATAGATGATGATATGTTAGATGACGGATCGGATGTAGAAGATCCCGATTTTTAGATTAGTAGTTTTTATTTGTTTTATTTACTTTTATGTTATGATTGTAATAAGTGAAATTGTTTTCCAAATGAATAAACATGCTATTTGAATATCATGTGTGAGTTTGAAATTTTTTTCACAATCATAATAAATACTAAATAAAATGAATAATGACTGAGTTCGGTGAGGGTGGATACGAATCAATGAACTTGGTTTCCTTGTTGAGAGTTAGGGGGCCTTAGTAGTGGGAACGATTTTACTGATCCCAGCCCTCCCTCAATATGGTTAACTTTGGAACAAAGATAAGTTTCGAGCCTGAGAATTAAGTCATATAGGATGATTAGAAACACACTTAGAAAATAAATATGACTTGTTTTTCTAAGTATAGAAACCCACTCTAATAATAAATAAAGACCTATATAATTTTTCATAAAAAGTCATAATAAATAGGTCCGAGATATGTTTGTTTTAGAATAAGTTTTTGCCTTAGAGCCTATTAGGAAAAAGTTCTAACATGTTTCTTTTAACTGTTAGAACTCTGCTACGATGTCTCTCCGAAGATCTGCTCGCACCAACGGGAACGCTTCCAACGATGTTCCAGCGACCAATGCGGTCCCTACCGTTCGCCGAAGGAGAGTACGTGTTACTGCTCGCCGCAACGCACCGGCACAGCCAGCTGACAACACTGCAGAGATTGCCAGACTACGACAGCAAGTCGAGGAACTTCTGCAGCAACAACGCCAACAGACTCAATCTCAGCCTCAGCCTCCGCCACAGCCAATGGCCCCAGCACCCCAACAAGTTGGTCCGTATGGGGGATGGCCTATGACGAACTACGCTCCTTATCCTGTTCAGCACATGGAGCCAGTGTACGAGGGGTTCCGCAAGCAGCACGCTCCGAACTTCGAAGGGACTACGGACCCCTTTGAAGCAGAAGAATGGCTAAGGAATGTGGAGCCGATCCTAGCCCACATGAACCTTAGTAATGCAGACCGCATATCCTGCGTCTCATCTTTGCTCAAGAAAGATGCCAGGATATGGTGGGACTTGGTCCAGCAATCCCACGATGCTGCCACCATGACGTGGACCCGATTTGTGGAGCTCTTCCACAAGAAGTACTACAATTCAGCAGTGCTTGCTACGAGAGTTGAGGAGTTCACCAATCTGAAGCAAGGGAATTTAACAGTGGCGGAATATGCTCGTCAGTTCGATCGCTTAGCGAAGTTCGCAGCAGAGTTGGTTCCAACCGACTATCTAAGGGTGAACAAGTTTGTTAGAGGACTTCGCCCGAAGATCGAGATGGGGGTTAAACTAGCAAACCCGGGAAACACTTCATATGCCGACGTTCTTGAGACGGCAATTGAAGTAGAAAGGTTGCAAGCCAACGTGAGCAAAGAAGAAGCCAGCAAGCCGGAACCTAGGCAGCAGAGCCAACCTCAGGCCAGTCGGAACAACAATCAGTCCAGCAACAGTCAGTCCAACAACAACGGTAACGGACAGAAGAGAAGGCATCCTGACAACAAGCAAGCCGACAACAATAAAAGGGCACGACCAAGTAATGGGGGAAATAGGTCGGGCTACGTGGAATACCCGCCATGTGCCAAATGTCAGAAGAAGCACCCCGGAGAATGCCGTGCCAACACCAAGGAGTGTTTCAAATGTGGTCAAGAAGGGCATCGTAAAAGAGACTGTCCTCAGCAAAAGCCGGAAGGAAAGAAGGACGAAAAGATGGTTCCTGCTCGGGTTTTTGCCTTAACCCAAGGAGAGGCGGATGCTAGCAACAAGGTGGTCACAGGTCAGGTTTCCATCCTCAATAAATTATGTCATGTATTATTTGATTCGGGAGCCACCCATTCGTATATTTCGTTAGGAATGATAGATAAACTAGACAAACCTAGTGAAAGATTTAGAACTAGGTTTGCAACCGAGTTGCCTTTGGGCAAAGTAGTTCTATCATCACGAATTGTACGAGGCGTACCAATCAAGATTGAGGACAAGGAACTAGAAGGAGACCTAATAGAGCTGGTGATCAAAGACTTCGACGTCATACTAGGCATGGATTGGCTAGCACGGCATGGCGCAACGATCGACTGCAGACGCAAGAAGGTGACATTCGATACTCCTGACGGCCAGAAACTGTGCTTCATGGGACAAGCTTCAGGACTACGCACACCGTTAGTATCATCTCTCAAAGCTCAGAGAATGATGGAGAAAGGATGTCAAGCATTCTTAGCCAACATCACGAATGTGGAGAAGGAGACATCACTCAAAGTTGGAGATGTTCGAGTCATACAAGAATTTCCAGAAGTTTTCCCCGATGACTTGCCAGGATTGCCGCCAACTAGAGAAATAGACTTCACGATAGAATTAGTACCGGGCACCGAGCCTATCTCTAAGGCACCATACCGGATGGCACCTACGGAACTCAAGGAGTTAAAGACGCAGCTACAAGAACTCCTAGACTTGGGTTTCATTAGGCCAAGCCATTCACCATGGGGAGCTCCGGTACTATTCGTGAAAAAGAAGGACGGAAGTATGCGCATGTGCATAGACTACCGTGAGCTGAATAAAGTAACGATTAAGAACAAATACCCGCTACCTCGGATGGATGATTTGTTTGATCAACTCCGAGGCGCGACTGTATTCTCTAAGATCGATTTACGGTCCGGGTATCATCAGCTCAAGGTAAAGGGGGAAGATATTCCTAAGACAGCCTTTAGGACTCGTTATGGACATTACGAGTTCTTGGTTATGTCTTTTGGTCTTACTAACGCGCCAGCCGCGTTTATGGACTTAATGAATAGGGTCTTCAAGGACTACTTGGATAAATCCGTCGTTGTGTTCATCGACGACATTTTAATTTACTCCAAGGATGAAGTGGAGCACGAGGAACACTTGAGGATAATTTTGACGCGATTGAAGGAGCACCAACTCTACGCGAAGTTCAAGAAATGCGAGTTTTGGCTCTCACAAGTGGCGTTCCTCGGGCACATCATATCGAAAGACGGAGTTGCAGTAGATCCATCAAAGGTAGAGGCCGTGAAAGATTGGCCTAGACCAAAGAACGCGTCGGAAGTAAGAAGCTTCTTAGGGCTAGCAGGTTACTATAGAAAGTTTGTAGAGGGCTTTTCTAAAATAGCCACTCCACTCACCGACCTGACCCGGAAGCAACAAAAGTTTAACTGGAATGATAAGTGTGAGGAAAGCTTCCAGTTGCTTAAGGATAAGCTTTGCTCAACACCAGTACTTAGTGTCCCAACACCCAACGACAAGTTCGTTGTCTACTGTGATGCATCAAAGTTAGGATTGGGATGCGTACTGATGCAAAATGACAAGGTGATAGCCTACGCGTTACGTCAGTTAAAGGAGTATGAACAACGCTATCCAACTCACGATATGGAGTTGGCAGCGGTGGTCTTTGCGTTAAAAATCTGGCGCCATTATCTTTACGGAGAACGGTGCGAGATTTATACGGACCACAAAAGTTTAAAATACTTCTTTACTCAGAAGGAGCTTAACATGAGGCAGCGCCGGTGGTTGGAATTAGTAAAGGATTACGACTGCGAAATCCTATACCACCCGGGGAAGGCAAACGTAGTTGCCGATGCACTTAGCCGAAAAAGTTATGGGAACTTAGCAGCCTTATCCGGAATAGAAAAGCCACTACAGCAAGAGCTTATCAGTGCCGGAATAGAAGTGGTTGTAGGCAAGTTGGCTAACTTGTCTATCCAATCGAATATGCTAGAAGACATACGGAATGGTCAGAGACATGATGATTCACTAGCAACGCACATGGATGCAGTCAGAGAAGGCAAGACTACAGATTTCTCAATATCCAGTCAAGGTTTATTGAGATATAAGGATCGGGTATGCGTGCCAGACGATCAAAGTATTAAGAAGACGATCCTAGAAGAAGCGCACAACACCCCATACTCGGTTCATCCAGGGTCTACCAAGATGACTCATGACATCAAGGCAGTCTATTGGTGGCCAGGGATGAAGAAGGACATAGCGGAATATGTATCTAAGTGTCTGGTATGCCAGCAAGTGAAGGCGGAGCATCAGCGGCCTGCAGGATTATTGCAACCGCTTAGCATACCGGAGTGGAAGTGGGACGATATAGCCATGGACTTCGTGACGGGTCTGCCAAAGACAAATAAGCAGCATGATTCTGCTTGGATAGTCATAGATAGACTAACCAAGTCGGCTCATTTTCTGCCTGTTAAGACTTCTTATACGGCAGACCAATATGCAGACATCTACATCCAAGAGATTGTACGATTGCATGGAATCCCCAAGACGATAGTATCAGATAGAGGATCAGTGTTTACGTCAAGATTTTGGAGAAGCTTACAGCAAGCCATGGGTACTAAGTTAAGTCTTAGTACAGCTTTCCATCCTCAGACAGATGGGCAGTCAGAGCGTACGATTCAGATTTTAGAGGATATGCTACGCGCATGTGTACTTGACTTCGGAGGATCGTGGAACAAGTACTTACCGCTGATCGAGTTCTCGTACAACAATAGCTACCAGTCGACGATCGAGATGGCACCTTATGAGTTGCTATATGGAAGAAGGTGCCGATCACCGTTGCACTGGGACGAGGTAGGAGAAAGGCAGCTTCTAGGGCCCGAAGCTGTTAGGCAAGCTCAAGAAGCAGTAACGCTTATTAGACAGCGTATGCTCGCTGCTCAAAGCCGACAGAAAAGCTATGCAGATACCAAGAGACGCGATGTGGAGTTCCAAGTTGGAGATCAAGTCTTCCTGAAGATATCTCCTATGAAGGGTGTCAAGCGGTTCGGGAAGAAAGGCAAGCTCAGTCCCCGATTCTTAGGTCCTTTTGAGATATTGGACAAAGTGGGACCAGTTGCGTATAGACTAGCCCTACCGCCAGCACTAGCCGATAGTCACAACGTCTTCCACATCTCGATGTTACGCAAGTATGTGTCAGACCCATCTCACGTCCTCAAGTACGATACCATAGCACTCCAGAAAGACTTAAGTTACGAGGAACGACCGGTTAGCATCCTAGATAGGGGGATGAAGCAGTTACGGTCCAAGAGCTTTCCTATAGTTAAAGTCCTATGGAGCAATAGTTCTGAACGCGAGGCAACGTGGGAGTTGGAAGAGGACATGCAGAGCCGGTATCCGGAGTTATTTGGTAAGTAAATTTCGAGGACGAAATTCTTTTTAGTAGGGGAGAATTGTAGAGTCCAAGAACTTTACTTAGCTAATTGTTTAGTAGTATTATAGTATGTTTAGTGTTATCATTGTTACTTTGGATTTTTGGTTCAGACCGGGAGTTATTTGGACACTCATAGTAGTACTTATAGATTTTCTAAGTTTAACCTATAGTTTAAGAATATTAAGTATAACCTAAGGTTTGATTAATGTGTCTGATATTAAGGAATATATTATTATATTATAAGGTTTAGACATCAACCAATAGGATTTTAAGCACATGTTTTGAATGGTAATTAAGGATTTAGTATTTTTGAGGATTAAATTAAATAAGGGTAAAAGTTTGAATGTATAGGGTCAGTCAGCAGCTTTGAGCACGTTGAGGGCTTAGTCAAGGCTGTTTACTCCATTCAAACTCAGCTAAAAATGTGTAAATTCGTGTTTAAATATTCAGCGTATGCCGATATATCGCAGCTATAGGGGGCGATATGTCGCAGCACGTAGATACGGAAAACACGAATCGATGCACGGTCGCCTCGGGAACAAAGGTCCAGGCGATATATCGCCTATAGGGGGCGATATATCGCCTCCACCAGCATGAATTCAAATACATTTGAATTCTTTTCCCTTCAGCCATTCAAACTCCTTCAACAGTCCAGCATCTTCTGAACGAGTCTTCAGCCTCTGCTGAACGATTATTCAAATGATTTTCACCTAAAAAGCCATTATTTTTATTCAAGTAAAATCAAGATATTTTCATTCCCAAACTCTATAAATAGGACCTAGTACCCAGCCATTATTCACCATTTGCTCTAAGTTCAGAGGCCGCTAGTGTTAAGTGAGTGAGAAAGTGTAAACACTTGGTTTGGGGAAAAACTATAAGCTTAAACATCATAAGCTTATCAAACACTTGGGAAGTAAGTGAGTGCTATAGTATTTCGGTGGATGTTAGATTGATCTTGCAATCTTTGAGGTAAACCCAAAACTCTAGTCCTTTCTGTATTCTATGTTATTTCTTTTCTCAAAACCTTCTACTCAGTCCCCTAACCTTGTTCTTATTTTTGGTTAGGGAATCCAAGTTCTTAAGCACTTAAGTGGTGGTAAGCATATTTTCGTTTAATGGTTTAGTCTTCCTATTCTCTTTCATTTCATCTCCTTTCTTTAGACTCACCCTTGTTCATTGTGGTTTTAGGAGTGTTCCAAAAGTCATAACTCAGTCCATTTTATCCCGGTAACTTTGGTAAGGAAAATAGGCTAGAATTAATATGTTATGTGCTTATGTTATCTATATGTTTATGTTATTAAAAGTGTTATGATATGTATATGTGTATGTAGGCTTGGGCATATGACCCATATGACTAACAAGACCCCAAATGGGTTATGGGCATATGACCTACTTAGCTAGTAGGACCCCATTAACCCCATGGGCATATGCTTGTTTAGTCTATGGGACCCCAAGTAATAATGGCCATTATAATAAGTGTATGTTATATGTATTATGTTAAGTCTTTATGTTTTCTTATGAAATTGTGTATATGACTATGTGTTAGGTTTTTCCTTGCTGGGCATTAGGCTCACTCCTTTCTGTTTATGTGCAGGAAAATAAGCTTAGAGGCGGTAAGATTCGTGATGCTTGGGAGGATGTGTATCGATGATGAATGGAGTCAAGGGGCCGAGCGTTATCGATTCGAGGATGTAGTCTCCTTTTATGTTTTTTATGGTTTTACATGTATTTTCCGCATTATTATGTAATGTCTTTTATTTTAAATCTTATTTTGTTTTAAAGACAATGGGATCCCAAAATCCTTCTTAGTATTCTGTTTCTTTGTAAATAACTCTTATTTTCAAGTTACTCAATAAATTATGGTATTTTCGTAAAATGTAAGTTTTTATGTATAGTTTCGATAATGGTCCAATTAGTCTAGATTAGTGGGTCATTACATATGCATTTCATATGCCTTCCCTACACCAACCCGAAATGGTTTCAAGAAATTATAGGCCAAGTATGGAAAAGTCTAGTATTGATTTGAATCGTGAAACATCATCGACATCTGTCTCTGAAACCCAACTTGAACATAGTGTTGAAGGGTTGGAAAATGTAGTTCTACACAATGAAGATGAATCAAAGCATAAATGTAAAGTCAAATGGAGCAAGGAAGCCACTATACTTCTGATAAGTGGATGGCTTAATACATCTAAGGATGCCATTGTGGGGAATGACCAGACTTCTACACATTTTTGGGCTCGAATCGCAGATTACTTCAACACCAACCAAAAAGGTGAGCAAGCAAGGACTGGAAGGCAATGCAAAGACCATTGGAACAAGATGAATCAAAAGGTGGCACGATTCAATGGATGTTATAAACGAGTTCAATTAGCACATCACAGTGGTTGGTTTGATGAGCAAATTCTTGAGAATGCACATCAATTGTACAAATCTGAAAATAACAATTCAAATTTTCTGCTTGTGGACTGTTGGAGATTGCTAAAGGATGAGCCGAAATGGAATACAATATACCAACCAAAAGGTGGTAAGAGAACAAAGGTGTCAAATACAGGGGCATTTACTTCTTCTTCCAATGCAGACATCAATGATGATGAAGTACGTGAAGTGCGCCCTACTGGCCAAAAGGCAGCAAAGAGAAAAGGGAAGGAAAAAAAAGACACACATGCTAGATTTATAGAGATTAGTGAACGGAAAGCATCTGCATTGGAGAAATTGGTGGCGATAAAGGAGAAAGAGGCGACGATAAAGGAGAAAGAGGCAGAAGATAATAGGATGACAAAATACATGGATTATCTCATCATGGACACGTCGCATATGACTCATGAACAAAAGAAAGATCATGAAAACTTGTATACTTATATTAAGAATAATATCCTGAAGTTGTAATTGCTATGTATTTTTATCAACCGCATTATTATGTATTTTATTTTATTTAAATAAATTATCTTTAATGTTAACGGCTATATTTTAACAGCTATATTTCAACGGCTATATTTCAACGGCTACATTTTAACGGCTTTATGTTAACGGCTATATTTTAACGGCTATATTTCAACAGCTATATTTTAACAGCTATATTTCAACGGCTACATTTTAACAGCTATATTTTAACGGCTACATTTCAACGGCTACATTTCAACGGCTATATTTTAACGGCTATATTTCAACAGCTATATTTTAACGGCTACATTTTAACGGCTACATTTTAACGACTATATTTCAACGGCTATATTTTAACGGCTATATTTCAACGGCTATATTTTAACGGCTACATTTCAACGGCTATATTTTAACGGCTACATTTTAACGGCTATATTTTAACGACTATATTTAAACGGCTACCATGTATATAAATACCAAATTTCAATATTCCTTTTACTTAACTCTCCATTCAATCCTTCATTTTACTCTTTCATTCATCTTTCATTCCCAAATATCATATACTCTAAGTTCAACAATGGATTCGCCAAATTCTCCGAATCCATACGACAATATGAGTCTAGAGGATATCATAATTGCAAAGTGTATGACGATCATGATGATCAATATTTCAAAGCGCTCATGGATGGGGGTAGCTCAACAAGACAAGGAAGAAAGAGAGCCCACATTGATAGAGGTCATGTAGAAGGACACCAACGTTTGTTCGATGACTACTTTTCTGATGAACCGGTGTATACAGAATATCAATTTCGAAGAAGATTTAGAATGCGTAGACATGTATTCCTACGCATAGTGCAAGCTCTAGAAAATCATTCAGAGTATTTCCATACGAGGTTTGATGCAGTCAGTAGAAGGGGGCTTTCACCATTACAAAAGTGCACCGCTGCTATGCGAATGTTGGCATATGGAGTGCCTGCCGATTATGTTGATGAGTGAGTATGTTCGAATTGGTGAAACTAACGCTATTGAATGTCTAGTCAATTTCGTTCGAGGAGTGAATGATATTTTTGGGACCGAATATTTAAGACGGCCCAATGTTGGGGACATTCGTCGCTTACTTCAAATAGGGGAGGTGCGTGATTTTCCAGGCATGTTGGGAAGCATTAATTATATGCACTGGGAATGGAAAAATTGCCCATTTGCATGGAAAAGACAATTCACGCGAGGTGATCACGGCAGGCCAACAATCATGCTCGAAGCAGTTGCATCACAAGACCTCTGGATATGGCATGCATTTTTTGGTGTTCCGGGATCCAATAATGATCTGAACGTGTTAAATCAATCCCCATTATTCACTGAAATCTTACAAGGGCAAGCTCCAAGAGTTGAGTTTACAATAAATGGCACACAATACAACGAGGGGTACTATCTAGCAGATGGTATCTATCCAGAGTGGGGTACATTTGTTAAAACTATCCCACTACCTCAAGGAGAGAAAAGAAAATTATTTGCTCAATGCCAAGAAGCGGTACGTAAAGATGTTGAGCGAGCATTTGGAGTACTTCAATCTCGTTTTGCTATTGTACGAAGACCAGCACATTTTTGGCAAAGAGATGTTCTCAAAGATATTATGTATGCATGCATCATATTGCACAATATTATTGTCGATGATGAAAGAGATGCATATGAGAGTTTGGTTGATTTTAATTATGATGACGGCCCTACAGACACCCCAACAGTTGAAGTATTACATGGACCTATTTCCGACTTCCCGACAATGCTGCAAAGAAATGCTGAAATTCGTGATAGAAATATTCATCGCAATCTTCAAGCAGACTTGGTGGAACACAAATGGCCAAAATTTGGAAATCATTTTAATTAGTTTTTTTTTAATTATGTTAGATTGATTAATTACGATTATATCATTTTATAAGTTTTTTTTAAATTTAGTCTAATTTAAATATCATGTACTATTTATTTATATTAATATATGAATTTAAAAAATTTAGTATGATAATATTTATAATTATAAAATGATATATTAAATAATAATATGTGGGAACCATAGTTGTCAATTTTTAGGGTAGCTTGCATTAGAGTATTTTTAAGAAATATGTTGATAAAAGTAATATGGATGAGAGAGAAAATAAAAAATTATATTTTTTAGTTGATTTAAACATTTTAGGCAATGGTTGGAGTAGTTTGCATTGGAGATGCTCTAAGTTCAAAGGAAAAAAAAAAAAACTGATTTCCAACAAAAAACAATGTCAAGTGTTAGTACAATTTTCTTTGAATAAGTGATTTTGTCAAATCACCTTAAGGGGAAAAAGAGGCTACACGAGTATAATATTCATTTTGATTCCTATATATAAATTTCATTCTAAAATTGATATTCAACAGCTGCGGACACTGCACAATTCGACAACCGGATTTTGCCCTGCAAATGGAACAAAAAACACTAAGGTACAAAGCGTTGCAGAAAAAAGTGGGCACCAAAATTAAAACCCGGCTCCTTAATTACCAAGACTACTTTTCGTCACCGAACATTTCAAAAACTTTACATAGTGACACTGACGAGTGACGTGGTACAAAAATTTCCATGCCATTTATATACAACCTTGCATATGAATAATCTCCCATTTCCAAAATCCTCACAGAACGGCATTTCAATTGGTATGGTTATACGGCTGAGGTGTTCGAGCGTTTCTGCTGTTGGCAAGAAGAACCTGCAGTTGAGGAATCATTTGTGGGGAAGTGGCAGGGACTGATGGCGGTGTTGCAGCTTGAGAAGGTTGTGGTGGTTGAGTAGGCTGCATCATGAACTGATTAAGTGCAGATGTATATGCCTGACCTGAAAGGCTTCCACGCATTCGAGCTATTGGACGCCAATTATGCTCAGATGCCAAATCCACCGGGCTATCCCCTCCCATAGTCCCCATCTGATCCCCCCCTGTTGATACCCTAACAGTGTTAGGTGGTAAAGACAGCCCTTGTCTGGATGTTTGAGCTTGACCCAAAGGGTATTGCCTAGCCGCATGAGCAGCTCTCTGAGCAGCGAAAGGCATCCTGGCTTGTTGGTTTCCACTAACCGGTGATGCCTGAGGAGTCGCCAGTTGAGTAGCCCCTTGCTGGGGGACTGGGCTCCGTGACAGATGTGGAGGTCGAACAGCATGTGAAGACTGGCCCATGGCCTGTGGTATTCTTCCATTATTAAAAGCTGCCTGTAGGTGTGAATTTTGAAAATCTGAAAGTGTGGGTAACCTATAAGCATTTGGGAGTTGACCTGGAAATGAACGATCTTGACGATTCTGGTTCTGTGGATTGAAAAAAACAAAGTTAGCATTACAAAAAAGAATTATCCACTCTGAGAAGCCACAGCAGGAAACATTTTAAAAACCATTTTATAGTGCAAGATTTTTCAAAGGTGGTAACGTTAATGTCTACCAGAGTACATTTACAACCAAAAACAATTTGTTGGAAAAAGGATATCCTTGAGGTCTAACCTGTGTTACCAAGGAAGGCTGTGAAGACGGCGAGGCAACATTGGATGCTTGAGGCTGGTTTATAAGGGATTGAGAAAAATGTTTCCGCCTTTCCAAATCACTGTATACCATGTTAAAAGCTGTAGGTGATAAACCACTCTGAGAAGCCACAGCAGAAGCATTGGGAGTTGAGGAATTCAAATTATTTCTTAATCTTTGTTGTGGAGTATGTGTTGCCTGGGACTGTGCTGGGAGGGCCTGAATTGCCGTTGGTGACCTGTTTACCGTTCGGGAAATTGTTGGAAATGTCCCATACTCATTAGCATTTAAGTTCGCAGACTGCATCTGTTGTAACTGCAAAACATTTGGTGAAGAAAAATGATTCTGCATTTCAGAAGCTGTGAGATTAGTATTTACACTACCATCAGCTTCATGAGTAAGTACAGGTGAAACATCAGCCAATTGAGGAGCCTGCACAAAAGTTGCAGGAGTAGTCTGAGGAACTCCACCAAACAAGGCTTCTGACCAAGCTGCAGTCGACAAGTCAGGAGAATCGAAGAGAGCAGACCAATCCGTATCCTCTACTTGAGCACCAACGTTTTGATTTCTCATAGTGCTCAAATCAGGAAGAGAACTTAGATCAGCCTTGGAAGGTTTCATGTCATCAAGGTCACAAACATTGATATCCATTTCATCATCATCATCATCATTATCATCACCAGTGAGATCCAGAATATCAGGGACGTCATTTGGGGTAGTAGACTCTTGCAGCTCAGTCGTTTCCTTTGAACAATCAAGGTTTGTGTCATGAGCCTTATCTGACTGATCAGCATTTTCCATGACAGCCTTCCAAGACCCGTCTGTGGAGATAATAACATCAGCAATATCCTTCCCCACATCTTTCAAGACCTGAGAGAGAAAACATCAGAAATATACACAACAAAAAATCCAACAACAACAAAACCCATAGGGAACAAATGTCTAGCCACTTGCCTTGACCATATTTTGATCTAGACGAATATCTGAGTAGCAAACATGCTGATTACAGTGAGGACAGCGCCAAGATGGTCTTCTTGAATTTATATTAATGAAGTTACTAAAGTCGAAACACTGCAAATCATATAGATATTAAGACAAGAAATAAGATACTCCAAAATCACCTCAAGAATGTTAAATTACTAAATTTGCAGATCATAAAAATAAAACTACGCAGTCCCTGCACCCAAAAGAAAATGAGTGCATGGAATACCACCGAGTTGTTCATTTTTCATGAGAAAAAAAGTTAAGAGCAAATTATCCATTGCTTCTGCCATTAGATTGGAAAATGTATCAACAAAAGAAAGATATGCTATTTTTTTTTTTACGATTTGCCAATCTTGTTTCTCCACTCTGTACCTAGACCTATACATAATTTAACATTTACATTATTCCGATTTCATTTTATTAACGTACAACAAGATACTCCTAATTATTTTACATATATAATCTTATGTTGTTGAAACACGATTATATGTAGAACATTTTAGAAAAAGTGAAAACTGACACTTTCAGGCCAAAAGACAAATTAACAGAAAGTCCCCTAGAGAAACAAATTAATTGATAACTATAATGCATGGCACAATGTCTGATGGCTATTTCTTTTGTAACCTATGAGAACCAATCTAAAAAATTTAAATCATATAAAGATCTTGCATTCATACGTGTGTGCACGTATGAATTTTTCAAAACTCACCTGAAGATGTTTGCATGAATGTCCTTTGACTGGAGTACTAATACGGGTATAACTATTTGTAAATCAAAGCCACATGAATTAATAAAAGATTATCAGTTCTATTAGATTGAAAAAGAAAATGTAAGAACATGATATAATATGGATCTGAAATTTAACATTAACAAGGCTATAACAGATCAATAACAAAAAGGAGAGTTGAGCGCCAAATTAATAAATCAAATTTGTGCGCAACAATATAGAATGGTATACCTTATTGGACAATTCAGAGATATTCGGGATGGCCCTTCAATCAGATCAAGATCTTTAAAAAACATACAACAGTCAGCTCCAAGGATTCATAAATATAAATAGGATATGAACAGCCAATAAAAATATTTCCTATCTTTGTTCCTTTTAGCACACCTGAATCAAATCCATCTGCAAGAGGCTGAACATAATCTGACAGGACTGGAATGTTGTCACATAATTTTGTCTCTTTCATAAAGGCAACAACAATAACGTAGTGACCTAAAAAATTAGTGGCAGACTGTCATGGAATGATAAATGTCACCACTATCTTAAAGCTAAAAGACTATTGTACAAGCTTACCATTGAACTGGCCCACGGCTTGAAGTAGATTTGTTCCATATTTTAACAATGGAGTCACGTTAGTTGGCATCTGTGGTCCAGCATCCTAGATAAAAAAATACAGAGAGATTAAAGAGCTACTATAATAAGCCTCTAAACAATTAGAGATGCACCAGATATTGTCATATAAACTAAGCGATCCAGAAATAAAATTGAAAGAGACAAACCGTATAGACATTAGTTCTCTTATCCACTCCCCTTCCATTCACAATGAGGCTAAAGATGTCATAAGAAAACATCATCAGAACAAAGAGTAATAGATTCGTACAAACAACTCCCTTGATTTCTCAAGGAAAAATAGTAAACTGATTCTCACTTTACTTGTTGAGGAGTTATGATACATGCAGATGTCTCCACATTGTCTACTTGAGCTACAAACAACCGCTGCAAGCAAAATAAAGAATGTACAATTTAGAAAGATTCCCACAATCCATATTCCCAATTTCAGTAAGAAATTGCTTATTTGAACTACTGATTCAAAATTGTAAATGCCTTGCAAACATTAAATGAGAATGCCCAAAGTTTAGATTCCTTACAAGAAAAGATTAACTAATCAGCAGAACTATATTGCTCCAATTTATAGACGTCAATAAACAAATATATACAAAGGAAGTCTCATTCGCATTATGATATGGCTTCCTATTTCAAAATGCAAAAGCAAATAGAAATATATTCATACATATATATATAGAATTTTTTTAAATATTTATGTCACTATAAGAGTTATATTTTAAAAATATAAAAAATTGTATCATTGAATAAAGATCTATCAACTAACCATCCATTGAGTACTAGCTATATGTATACATAATACATATACATATATATATATGCATATGAATCATGAATATCATTTGTAAACAAATGCAAAAAAGAATAGCAAGAAGAAAGTTAAGATTGGATTGGAAAGATCATGCAACCATAAAGAAAATTAGTATGGGAGCACTAGAAAATTAGTATGGGAGCAATAGAAAATTAGTATGGGAGCACTCAAGTGCAGAATAGAGTATGAGGCATCAGGTTCGGTTCAAGTAACATAACATTTAACAAAAAAGGAAATATATTTTCTTTTGATCTTCGTAGAATAAGTTAAATCAAGAAAGTTAACATGCCAGGAGAGAGTGCCCTTGTGGTACAGGCATATTTGCACACATTTGCAAGGTCTCTCAAGCTCTGGGGTCGAAATCAAGTAAAGTGGAGGCAGGATTACCCCTTCTAGTCCAGCCCTTGGACCAAGAAAAAGTCATACACTTGCACCCTAAAAACGAGTTGAATAATTGCATTACAATAATAAATACATAGATACAAACCGTGCTAAGCAAACCTATAACTAAAAGAATCTCATATACAAATTAACTAAAGAGATGCTTACAATCTTTTCCTCTGGAGACTGCACATTGTTCTTCAATATATGGAAATCCATTGTGTAGATCCCATATCCAGGCTAGAAAGCAATATTAAAAAAAATAAACAAACAAATAAATATTAAAGAGGGATAACAACATGCTTCACAAATGCAAACTGTACAAAAAATCTATAAAAAGCCTACCTTGACATCAAGAGAGACAAGAATATGACCCATCTTCAACTGTGGATAAAACCTGAAAAAGGACGCTCAAAAATCTATAAAAAGCTACCACTAGTATGTGACCAACTAGGAAAAACTTAATAAGGCTGAAAATAATTTTTTAAAAAGTTTAATTAAACTAAGCTTAGGAATTTTTTGAACAGTAAACCAGATCAACAGTCCCACCTTGCCATGACTGTTGCAGCAGTAGAATCCAAACAGCTAGTTGCAGTGTTAAGATCCCCTTGACTGCAGAAGTTCATCCCTATCTGTATCAACAAAATGAATGAATGAGCAAGGGCCATAAAAACCCATCTAAGGCAGACCATAAATTCTACAAAAAAATATATATAATATATAATAACATAAACAAATAAAAATATACAACAGTGTAGCAACCTCATTAGCTAGAGTGTAGAGCTCCTTGGTCTCCCATTCTGAAAACCATCCAACTTTACAAGCATTCTGCAGAGCACAAGTCATATAACAGTCATTTTAAAAGACATCTTTAAAAAAAGAGAAATTTTCCCCCAAAAAAAAATTATAGTAATTACAAACATTCCAACCTTAGAAGAAGACTATAAATAAGACAGCAGTGTGCAATAATTCGATTAAATTAATAAAATATAATCAGAAACCAAAAGGGTTCAACTACTTTTCCAATAAAAATGTCTAACTGTTCGTTGTGAACACAAAAAATTTGCCCATCATTGGCGGCATTTAACATTTACCTTTACAGAAATCATTACCACCATAATCACAGCTTGTAAGGAGGAATCACCTTTTCGTTCACATATCTACAAAGACATGAACAAAGGTTTGATTTAAATAACAAACTTATACATGAGCAAATACATAAATATAAAAGACCAAGGTGTTATGCTAATACTTCCAATGATGCAGTAGGTGAAAACAAAGTACAAACAAGTGGATAAATTCATCAGAGAACAAATTGTACCCAATAATATTAAAAAGAAAAAATTAAGATCACTCACGTTGTAACAATTCCATACCTAAGTTGATCTTTCTGACAAACATAATAGACCACCTAGGTTTGGTGTCGTTACAAAAGAAATAAGCTCCTTTAAAGTTTAAATAAAATCCACAAAATTTTTAAGAAATTATCACAGTTAAGCAACAAGTAAATGCATAAAGTTCTTGTCTAAATTCCTAGAGTCATCCTATTATTAACTAGATACACCCGATCTACCATGTCTAAATTTAAATTAGTAAGCAATCTAACTAAAAATTGCTCACAGACAAGAATATATTTGCAAAAATGGATATAGAATCACAATGATTCATACAAAAGTAAAAATCATTCCCTTGCCACTTTACTGAAGATTTGTTCAGTGCCTGGTGAGCTTATTCTGCCCTCTACCCACCCAATACAAACATGAACAAAAGGAAACAGTAATATTAAAGAAAGATGAGGGAAATAGCATGTAGTAAAGTTCAATAGGTAAGGGTGTGCAGTATTCACAAGCAAGATCGACTAATTAATTAGTCAATGTACTACAACCAAACAATACCAAAGCACACTGTTTACTACTCAAATCTTCACACATGAGTATCTATGTATGCATGTTAATCTGTCTGTAAGTCCAATAGCTTACAAACCTGCCCACACCCTCTGCATATAATATATGCTAATTGTACAAGAAAAAAAATGGAGTTTGATTTTAATTAGAAAATCACCTGCTTCGCCAATGCAGATAAATCTTGAGATCTAGTAGCTTCTGCATTGTTTGCAACTGCATAATCAACACCCCTGTATTTTCAAAGTTAACCAAGCCAATTAAAAGACACTATTAGCAATAAACTTTACAATTTTAATATAAACAAATGAAGCATCCCATTCAAAGAATTAAACAGCTGATCAACATGACAACCAGGATTAATGATTTGTACAATATCCACCAATTCAAATAAACTGAAACAAGCTTTACCCCCAGACCAGGTTAAATCTGTCTTCTTGTTACCTAAGCTGGTTCGGTATGGGGTTTCTGAAAAGTGAGGTCTTCCACAAGGTAACAGACTAACTGTTTCAAAGATCCTAAAATCTTACCAAATACAAACCATATGAATTTAAAAATTACTCATAAATCCCATACATTGATTACAATCTGCTCCAAAGAACCATCTCTTTAACAAAATGGTTACTAAGAAATAGGCTGTTGGTCCTTAAACAATCTGTCACTTGACCACATAACTGCAACCTCTCCTACTTATCAATGACTGAGCAAGCTTGGTTCTTATCAACTAAACATTTCTCCAGTTTCTTCAATCAGATGTACCTAAAGGTCTATTTATGTTTAATAAAACAGGAAACTATAAATAGAGAAAATTATTAACTTAATCGTTTAAGTTTCAACTCTATCCACGTCTTTGAGTGTTTTAAAAAAAATAACAAAAAGATAGCCAGTTGCCCATGGGTCTCATTATCTGTAAGAAAACTTGAACTAGACCAAGATTTCCGTGTAGATCACAGTTTACCGAAACTAATCTGTTCATTGGGGGTTCTAACTCCGAATCATGCTATGAACAGCCAACTTTCACCCAAACCAATGACTTCTACAGCACAACTCAAACTGATCCAGAGGCTTAAGTTTTCACCCAAAATGACAACAAACACAACCCTATAGTTCATACATAAATTTGGGAAAACGGAAAAAAAAAATCACAGGAAGAATAACCATAAATTTGGGACAAAAGGAAGCATAACGACATGAGTGATAAAGTAATAATATCACAACTAAGACAAGTTTCCACAACCATAACAAAACCAGATCATCCAATATTACGCTAATAGCAAATAACACTGGGTTAGGTCATACTCCATAATTACATACTCCGCAATGCGGCACTAACTTCTTTCATCTTTAGCCAGTGACCTCGAAAAAATAAAAACAAAAAAACCCTAAAATCCAAAGCTTCATAGCACAACATCAAAACCCAGAATCCAAATAAACCAAAAAAAGAAAGAAAGAAGCCCAAATAATGAGGTTAGGTCATATATAATCAAATACTCACACTACTTCCATCTTTTGTCCACCAAGAAAAAAAAAAGTGAACCATAAAGCTCAAAAGCTTTAAACCAAAATCAAGAACAAAAAAAAGGTGAAAAGGAGAGTAAAATATAGAAACAAACAGAAAGAAAGGAGAACATGCTACAATAAGATACAAACAAAAAAAATGCCCGAAAAACGTCAAGTACCTAGCGAGGGAAAGGCAGAGATTGAAGAGCTCGGCTGAGTCTACACGTTGTCCGGGCCTTAGAACGATGGCCAACCTATCCATAACGCTGGAGATCCGATACGCGTTCACAACTGCCGCCGGTAACCGCCGATCAACGGTACCGATGCCAACGCCGGAGTTGAGTATCGGAAAACTTACCGCAGCCGCAGCCGAAGCCGCTTTCAGTGCTAACGCCGCCGTCTCTGTCATTTGCTGGCTTAACTCACTCAACCACCCACTCCTCTCTCCGTGCCTGGCCTCGTTCCCTGCTCAGTTTTGCACAGACATCAAATTTGTACCATTTAATTTAGGCGGTATTTGTAAAAAACAATTTATAGATAAAAATAGTCAAATTTGGACCTGACAATTTTTCAAATAATCATAAATAAATAATAAAATAAAATAATTGTTAATTTTAAAAAATTAAAAATAATAATGATGATTAAGAGGGAATTGGCGTTACAATATAACCTAACCGACTTATAGTAACGAAAATGAATGTTAGAACATTTTGCAAGCTGTAATTTTTTTTTTTTTTTTTATGTTTTGTCTTTAGTTTGATTTTATTTGTAGGGTGGTTGACCAAATGAAGATCCAATGTAATTATAGGGTTTTAGGTTGTATTTTCTTGGTGGTAAAGGATTGGAATAGAATTTGTTATGTATGATTTTCGAGATAAATAAAATTAACTCGTGAAAGGGATCAAGATAAGCTCGGAAAAGAGAATATTACTAAAACTATCGTATAGCATTTAGATGGCTAAGAAATAGACTATAGTACGCAATAATTCATTAGTGTGTACTAGCTCGGAGTAGTGTCGAGAAACTTATATAAAGGTTGAGAGGGTCGACTCGAGAATGATCCGCTACTTTAACTCTGAAAATATGTATATGAGTTAGCTCATCCAAAAATATCATAATAAATATGAGAACCCAAATTTAAATTTAAATGATGGTTACACTTTTTAAGGAACTAAATAGTATTTTATATTATTTTGGTTTTTATTATATTGTAATTTGAATTTTAAAAAGAAATATCTTATAACCTCTCCCTAAAATTGTGGAGGTAGTTTCTTGGTTATCAATTATTCAGATTTTTATGCTAACTTTTTTGTATTTAAAAACTTAAAATTTTTGGAAAAATAGCTTAATAGTTGTTGTTATCCTCATTTCCTGTCGTGGGCCCGGGACGATGGTCCAGGCCCATGGTCTAGGCGTTCTGATATGGGCCCGGCCCAAGCCCGCTTGGTACAGGAGTAACCAAGGGCTACGGCCCAAGTGTGATTCTGGACCAGATGGCGTCCGGGATGGTGATCCAGGACAGATGTCCAGGAGACATATGGACAGTTGGGATTACAATTGAAGTATACGTAAAACGATCCCGGAGCCTGGTAAATGGTCCGAGCCTATGGTAAACGAAAAGGGACAGAGGTAAACGAACCCGGATCAATTCCTCCCTGTTGGCAAGGAAAAGCATCTGTGACCCTGAAGCCGCCCCACGACGCGTGGGGGTTGTCCCCACTTTTCACCTGCGGAAAATGCCACCTCGGGATTGCACGTCGCTATTTCAGACCTGCGCTGCCAAGTACACTGACTAGTTTTGTCCCCTAAATCTGCCTCGTAACTCGGAGTGCCTATACTAAAAGCACCATTTTGTCGGGCGAAATATAGTTCTTGGGCCGCCCTATTGGGCCTTAATTATTCTTGGACCCGTGTATTTTTATCTTTTGTATTGGGCTTCCGCCAGAGAAGTCAAGAGTATCCACCTCTTTGATGGGTTCGGGTCATACCTGGTCCAGGTCCAGTGTTTCTATGAGCCTATAAATACAGGCGATAGAGCACTAGAAAAATGATCTCTTTTGGACTTGTATACAATTACTCTGTCAAAATATAGAGATAAACTCCATTGTAAAATACTTTTTAAGCTCTAATACAATTGACTCGTGGACTAAGGCTCGTTAACGCCCCAACCACGTAAAAACCCTGTGTTAATCTTCTAAATTCCATATCTCTAATCTTATCTAGTATTCATTAGTATAGTTTCCGAAAACCTCGGTAAACAGTTGTAACTCAAAATCTCTTCTATATAAAAAATGTGTAGATAACGGAAATTCTTAGTTTTAACGGTTTTTTATATTTTTAATGTTAACTTTAACATAATATTCTTATATTTAACGGTAGTTTGTAAACATCACTTAAAATTAAAGTAAATAAAATAAATAATTAAAAAATTAAAATAAGATATTTTTGAGATATTTTATAATGATAATTATTTAAAAATAATAAATAATTAAACAAATTAAAATATGATATTTTTGAGATATTTTACCATAATAATTATTTAAAAATAATAAATAATTAAACAAATTAAAATAGCATATTTTTTAGATATTTTACAATGATAATTATTTAAAAATGATAAAAGTATATGTTTTATAACTTAAATAAAATTTAATTAAATTTAAACTCACTTATTAGAATAATATCATTTTAAAAATATAATATAATCTACTGTCAATTAGCAACAAGTTACTTTTTTTTTAAATTAGCAAGAAACTTAAATTTAAAATCCACTTATAATATTTAATATTACATTAAACATATAATATATAATCTCTTGTTATCACTCCCAAATTCAAAAAGTAAAACAAATATAAACTTAAACAAAAATAAATAAATTATTTAATTAAAACATGATATTTATTTGAAATTTATATGACATTAATATAAATTTAATAAAAAATAATTAATAAATTCTATAAATAAAACTAAGAAAACATGCACTGTACATTACTTGTATCTGGTACACAATAAAAATGACTCATAGAGTAAGTAAAATTAATTACTAAACCATGTAAAAATCATATTATGTTCATTTTATTATAATCATTTAAATTGCTCGTGATGAAAATATGCGTCAACAAAATCATATTCTTTTGGTGTTGTTGGCAAGCTTCCAAAAATACTTTTATTTTTATTGTTTAGCTATAAAAGTTCTTGTGACAGCTAATTGGATTTAATAATTAAAAGTATTTATTATTGTGATAAGTTGTTTTTAAAGAAGCTAAGGAGAAATGCTCCTAGAAAAGCACAAGACATTCTTTTATTTGGTTTCACTCGTTTTACTTAGAATCATCTTTATAATGGAATGACTTTTCACTTAAACACAAAAATAATCATTCATTATTATTTTATCATTTTTGACCTCTCCTGTTTTACATTTATTATTATACTTTTTGGGATTGGTACAACATAATTAATATTTTTTTATATAAAAAATGTGTAAATAATTGAAATTATTTATTTTAACAATTTTTTTTTGTTAATTTTAATGAAATATTCTAAATATTTAACGAAATATATCTTTAAAATTAATAAAAATTAGATATTTATTAATTATAATAATATAAATTCAAATTTTATAAAATATTATTATTATAATAATATTTAATATAAGACTACATATTTAATAATTATATTAATATAAATTCAAATTCAAATTCAAATGTTATAGAATATTATTATTATAATAATATATAATACAATACTAGATATTTAATAATTATATTAATATAAATTCAAATATTATAAAATATTATTATGATAATAATATATAATCGTAATTATATAATATAAAATATAATCCTAATTTTGTACTAATTATATTAATACGAATTCAATTATTATAAAATTTCATTATAATAATATTTAATAAAAAACTAGATATTTAATACTTATATTAATATAAATTTAAATATTATAAAATATCATTATAAAAATAATATATAATACATAATCTTAATTTTTATTGAAAAATATCATTTATATTTAAAAAGTTTATCATATTATATCTCTTCTATATAATAAGTGTGTAGATAACGGAAATTCTTGGTTTTAACGATTTTTTATTTTTTTGATGTTAAATTTAACGGAATATATTTATATTTAACAGAATATTCTTATATTTAACGGTAGTTTGCAAACACTTAAACTTAAATAAAATAAAATAAATAATTAAACAAATTAAAATAAGATATTTTTGAGATATTTTACAATAATAATTATTTAAAAATAATAAATAATTAAACAAATTAAAATATGATATTTTTGAGATATTTTACAATAATAATTATTTAAAAATAATAAATAATTAAACAAATTAAAATAAGATATTTTAAAGATATTTTACAATGATAATTATTTTAAAATAATAAAATTATACTATTTATAACTTAAATAAAATTTAATTAAATTTAAACTCACTTATTAGAATAATATCATATTAAACATATAATATAATCTATTGTCAATTAGCAACAAATTACTTTTTTAAAACATATAATATAAAATCTCTTGGTGTCACTCTCAAATTCAAAAACTAGAACAAACATAAGCTGAAATAAAAATAAATAAATTATTTAATTAAAATAAGATGTTTGTTTGAAATTTATATGACATTAATATAAATTTAATAAAAATAATTTATAAATTTTATAAATAAAAATAAACAAACGTGCATATTGCACGTTATTTGTATCTAGTATATTTAAAAAAAACCATACACAATATTTTGATTTAATTTTTAATTTAATATGTTTATGTAATTTTTTTTAGACATAATATTATTTATTTATTTGAAATTTATATGACAATGATACAAATTTAATAAAAATAATTAATAAATTTTATAAATAAAACTAAGCAAACGTGCAATACGTTGCTTGTATCTAGTAATATATAAAAATATAAAAAATATTATTGTTGCGTCTCATATGCATGCCCCACAAAAAAAATGAAAAATACTAGCATCTATCCTGAGTATTTTATAAAAGAAAATTTAAAATAAAATCTCTTATTTTGTAAAAAAATGTAATTTATTTTAAAATGAGTGTTAAAAAAATATTCATTCATTTATCTTTCAAACTTCCAAAAGAATCATTTTTCTTTTCTATTCGTATTTTATTCAATTTGATTCCATATAAGTTTTTTATTTTTTTAATATTATTCTATTTGTAGAGTATATTTATTTTAATTATTGGAAACATATTATATTTAAAAAAAAAGTTTTCTCAAGTAAAAATGAAAAAAAAAGGAGCATATAACTTATTATTAGATATGATTAAAAAAATTATTATTAAAATCTCGTAAATAAAATCTTTAAAATACATAAAGTGTATTTTTAAATTCATTCAAAAATGATGAATTATCCAAAATAAGTGTCTCTATTTTATTTTTCAAAATACATCATCAATTTTTTTTAATTTACATTAAACTTGTACATTACATCTTATACATTAATAAAATAAAATGTTATTAAAATATTGTTTGAAGTAGGAATAGTACTTTCATATGTGAAGAAGCACTATAGCATTCTTAAGAAAATAATGATTCAAGTGATGTAAAAATCATTTCACCCACTAAGCCATCAAAGAAATTTAAAAGTCATGATGTGGGCCCAAATAGGTCCAATTTTTTTTTTTCAAAAAGATGTTAGAATATTATATAAGGGAAGAGTTTTCAATGGATACGGCTAAATGTAATTACATTTTTAGTAAACTTTTATATATTGTTTCTATAACTCAAAAAGATATATAAAAAAAAGTTAGATTTTAATTTTGGAATTAAACTGAATTTCCAAATTAAAAATTAAGTTAATTATTTATTACAATAGTCATTATAAGATTATAGTATGAAAAATACATAATTATACATCACATGAGAATAGCGAATTCATTTTCTTATTTGATCTGTGACACTACTACAGAAGATAATTTTCACTTGTTTTTCTCTTGTTGTTATAGTAGGAAGTGTATCACAAAGGTGAAACTTTGGCTGGGTTGGCATTCAAGTTCTAAGAATCTTCAAGGATTTATGAGATGGCTTGCTAGAGGGAAGGGTCTCTCCCGTTTCAAGAGGGGGATTTTTGCTTATAGTTTAGCAACAACTACCTATCATTTGTGGAGAGTGCGGAACCTTGCTTTATGGGAGGACAAAGTCTAAAGTGTTGATTGTACAGTTAGACATATTACAAGAGACATTAAAGCTAGAGGGTATAATTTTTTGAAGAATAGTGTTTCTGAATTAGATAAAATCTGGTTTGGAGACTTAGTTGTATAGAATTTGTTGGTTCTTTATTACTCTGGTTTCCTTCTTAGGTGATTGTAGGTTGTATTGGTGATTTTTTTATGAATGAATTTGCTTGCTTACAAAAAAAAAAAAAATACATAATTAATGTTAATATTTTTATAAGTAAAATTGCTATTATTCTTTTGTATTTATTTTTGGTCCTATAATTCTAATTTTTTATATGATTTATTCTAATTTAAATATTAAGGCTTTTTTTTCTTAAAAAAAATGTTCTTATATGCCTATTTTCGTTATATGTGTGAGTGAGAAAGTTTTGTTGATGTTGTCTATAAATTTTTATTAAATCCAAAAATCTCTTATTATTATTTGTAGTTTTTCGATACATTATTTTACAAAACTATATTAGTCATTATAAATGGTGATATTCAATTATGGTCTAACACTCTAATTTATATGACCAATTTTTATTCAATAACTTGCAATATACCACGATTAAATATAAATTCTTATCTACAAATAAATTATTTCACTTAAAAAAAATAAAAAGTATTAGGTATTAATGTATATCAAATTATTAAAATGTAAATATTTTTTAAAGGATTTATAAGTTAAAAGATTTAGATTAAGAACATAAGTATAAATACATAAACAACTATGAACTATAATTGAAAATATTGTTACTTTGATTAAAAATAATTAATTTTTAGAAAATAATTAATAATTTTAATTAAATTAATTTTTTTAAATAAGGTAAACTTTAACAAGCATTATTTTTAAGCAAATAAAATATTTTGAGTAAATATTATGCAATCAGGTTGTATAGGTTATTGGTTATCAATTAATGTTCATAATTTTTGTAACTCAATTATTAAATTAATCACTACCCTTCATTAATGGTCCAATAATTAAAAAAATATAATTCAATAGTTATAAATTGACATAACCATTAAGTACTAACCTATTATATAGGATATCATAATATCATAATTATATCTACAATTTAAATATCATATAAAATAAATATCTTAAAATAAGACATAGGTTTTATAAAACAATTATAAATATATTTATATAATAATTAAAGGTAATAACTTAAAGAGAAATACAGGTAAATGATAAATAATAAAAGTGAAATAAAAAAATTTTGAAAGATGAGCATATACTACCTAATATTGAATAAAATTGAAACTAAACTTAACAAAAATGAATAAAAGAAAGATAATGTAGTCTAATAAACTAAATTAGAGAGTTACATAGAATAAACGGAGGATCGAGATTGTGTACCTTCAATAATTGATATTAATAACTTCGATATACTTATTTTAAATATGCAAAATAAAATATAAGAGAATTAGTGAGGATAAACGGACTTCCAACCTCTTACTAACTTTTTTAGATGAAGTATCTGAAAGTAAGAAAATGAGCAGTGAGCTTGAGGATTAATACTCTATATTTATATAGGTGGGACTTTCCATCAAAATCTGTCACAATTAATATCAGAATATTTGATAATCAATGAGGATATGAAATTAGGTAACTGAATATATGTTGACCATATTTAGAAGAGAATGTTAATTATTCGCAATATTGACCATTACTATAAATGATTAAAATTATTTCTTATATATAGATTATTAATAAATATTAAATGTTGGAATTATATAAAATAAAAATAGAAATAATTCTAGTCACTTTTTAGGCTTAGTTTTTTAAAGTTTTATTATTTTTTATATATTTTTAATTATTTTATGTTACATGGATATTTAGGAAATATTTGAAAATTTATTTAAAATAATATGAGAAAAAAATATTTATTTAAATTGATTGGAGAAGATTAAAAAGAATTCAAACTTAATTTGTTACAAATAATCTTAGATATTTTGAATCTAAGATAGTTTTGGTATTTTAATCGGATCTCTCTGCTCACATATTTGATTTACACATTCTTGGTGGTATTAGAAATACTATTAAAATTCCTACAAAATTTTGTCTAATAAGCAAAGTCAAATTCAAATGTTTACTAGGTGATATTTTACCAACGATATGACACATTGTACAGATTTGAGATTTGAAATTCAAAATGAGATATTTTTTAGCATCATCAAGTGACAAGTGTCAACATCTAAAATATTATTTTCACAACCTTATTACTATGAAAAAATTGCTTACTTTGTGATTTTTTGAAGTCCTAAATAGTTTAGAGAACATTGAAGGCTATTATTCTTATAGTTTTTTTTTCTATCTTTCTTTATACACTCTTTATTGAATTTTTTTGGTTATTTTAGTTTTCATGATGAACCAAACATCTTTTCTAGGGTTATGATTGTAATATCCGTTTTCCCAGAAGGGTCATTTCGTAATTTTTCCACTGTGTGCATCTTTGTTATTTTTCTTTTTCTTTTCATTTGATGGAATATTGGATATGTATGATTTCCAATGGAAATAAAATTCATGGTTTCTCATGTTTGAGTTTTTGTGGAATCACAACATGAGAATAATGTCAAGTGAATAAATAATAGCTCGGGTAAAGTTATTATTTATTTAATTAAAAATTATTATTATTATGAGCATAATAGTAATAATAATATGCTTGAAATTATGTTATTATATTATGTGTAATTTTTGGTTTGCCATAATATTAACTAACTGAATTTGCGAAAAGATCATAATACCCTCAAGTTTGGGATTGGTTCAAGGGGCATTTTAGAGACTTTATTTCTTCTGATTTAACATGACTAAATATTGATAAAATTTGTCAAATTTTCAAAATTTAACTGATGATATCAGTTATGGAACCTTAGTTTATTATTTTTTTAAAAAAATATAAAGAATTTATTGAAAAGATGATCTTACCACTTCAAATGCTAACTTATTTTCTAAACTTTTTTTTTTTAAAAACGTGTTTACCATGATAATCTAAAGGAAATAAATTGTGGAAATAAAGAGGGAAGCAAAGGGTCGAAGAGAGAGAATGCAATTATCGTTTTTTTTAAAAAGAGAATAAATTTTTGAGTTCTTGCACTTGGGAAAATCTAGGCGGTATTGGACATTCTAGAATCATTCTAGGGGAGGAAATAAACCTTTTGAGTGTGGGAAAAACTATTATAAGGTCCCGGATTGGGATTCACCATTTTTATCCAAGAAAATGCATATTCTTGGATAATTTTGGATTTAAGGGTGTTTAAGAGTGCATTGTGTGTGTGGTTAGTGACAAACAAGCTTAGGGGACTCCAAGAATCAGTTTGAACGTGAAGAAACAAGCTGAATTGGTCCAAAGCAAGAAAAACCAATTTTGAGCTCCATTGTTGGCAGTACACCGGCGTTGGAGAAGAAGACTTCGACCAAGGCGATTGTGGCGTGATTCTTTGGTGTCTTAGGGTCGATTTGGACTGCTGGAACGAGTGTGAGAAGTTTCCAAGTGGTTTGGAATGTTGGGGTAGCCAGAAACAAAAGAAACAACCTCGCCGGCGCCGAAGAAAACGACAACTCCGGCGAACTCGTTCTGGATGTTTCTAGAGGAGCTAGTAGTCGTCGAGGTGACACAACAAGTGGTTTGGGACACGTCAGCAGACAACACACTACTTAAGGTAAAGGCAAAGCAAAACAGTGAATGGTGCAGGCTCGAGGAATGGGCGGAACATGTTAGAGGCTGGGCTCCAGTTATTTTATGTTTTTAGAAATAAATGTTATGTTTTTAATTTTTCAGACTTGAACGGTTATTTTCTTTATGTTTTTGTTATTAAACCTAGCGTCCAACATTTTTATTTTTAAATAATGAGATCTCATTGTCTATTTAAATTTTAAATAAATATTTTCTTTTAGTGTCTTAAAGTATTTATTGTTTGGTATTTTTAAACGGACTCCCTAAGTAACGTCTCGGGAAATCGGGGCGTTACAGTATGCTATCAGAGCAAAATGGTCCTAAAGAATCTATGGTAAGCCCTAACATGTAAAGTTCATCGCTAATGACGAGCTCGACTCACTGTACTGTAAGCGATTAAAGATTACTTATGAATTTTTGCTTTTTGATAATGCACATTTACGTACTTAGCGTTCTCTTATAATGATCTCTTCATCGCAATAATCCATTTTTCATTATAAGTTATTTACGTGTGTGGTTCAGGAAATTGAGAATGCGCCCTCGTAGATCAGTCAGAGTAGGACGTGGTCGAGGTAGGGGAAGAGCAGCAGTGAATGCAGCACAGCCCAAACCGCCACAAGGATGGGAGGAACGTTTTGTGAGAATGGAAGAGACCATTCAAAGACAGAACACAGAGATCAATCAATTGAGGTAGCAAGTTGGGCCACCTGTAAGGTCTGAAGCACCAATGGTTAGGTAGGCACCTACCAGTGTAGGGTTACCGGTTGCGGAGAATTGTATGGAGCCCTTGTTTGAAAGGTTCCAAAAGCAACACCCGTCAGTGTTTGAAGGTAGCATCGATCTGGTCCAGGCAGAGGAGTGGATCAGTGGGATGGAGAGGATCTTGAACATGATGGGAGTTCAAGGCAATGAACGAGTGGTGTGCGCATCTTTCATGCTGAGAAAAGATGCTAGGATTTGGTGGGAGGTAGTGGAACAATCACGGGCTGTTAACACTATGGATTGGGATGGATTCAAACAGGTGTTTAATGATAAATACTACAACTCCGCAGTGTTAGCAGCAAAAATGGATGAATTTACCAAGCTGACTTAAGTTAATTTCCCGGTGACAAAATATGCACAGAAGTTCGATCGGTTGGCGATGTTTGCCAAGGATCTTGTACCTAATGACAAGGTATGAGCGGACCGGTTTGTGAGAGGTCTGAAACCAATGATAGCTTGGGATGTGGAGATTGTTTCCAGAGGTGTTTTCACCTGTGCGGGAGTGGTGGAAATGGCTCTTACGGCTGAAAGAAGCGAAGAGAGAATCTAGAAAGATAATGTTGCTAGAAGGGATGCCAAGAAGAGTGGGACAACCACCTCTAATGACAACAGGAAAAAGGGACAGGAGCAGCCAAGCCAAGCCGGAAATGATAAACGGCCCAAGCCCAACAATGACAACCATCCTGATGGAAATGGTGGCAGAAACATTCCACCTTGCCCTAAGTGCACAAAACACCATTCTAGTGAGTGCAGAGCTGGAGTTTGCTACAAATGTGGGAAGGAAGGTCACATGAAGCGCAATTGTCCGACATGGGAACAATCTGGCAATAAGGAAGAACAGAAGAAGAATGACAAGTACGACCCAACTAGAGTCTTCACTATCACCCAAGCTGAAGCTGAGGCAAGCCCTTTCGTCGTAACAGATCAGATCCCTATGGCCAATACCACATGTAAAGTTTTATTTGATTTTGGTGCTTCGCACTCTTTTATTTCTAGTAGAATTGTAAAGTAAATGCACCTAGTGAATTATTTAATGTGGGGTTTGGGACTATATTACCTTCGGGGGAAATTGTAATATCTAAAAATTGGGTTAAAGTTGTACTTTTATGGATATATGGGAGGGAATTGTATGTAGACCTGATTGTATTAGATTTATCTGATTTTGATGTAATTCTGGGGATGGATTTTCTTTCCAAATACGGAGCATCTATCAACTGCAAATGCAAGAAAGTGGTATTTGCACCGGAAGGCAGAGATCCGTTTGAGTTCGAAGGCATAAGCAAGAAACCCATAACTCATATCATATCAGCGATCAAAGCCAGAGAAATGTTGCAACACGTATGTTTGGGGTATCTCGTGAATATGGTCAATGCAGCCGAAGAGATAGAAAGGAGACCTGAAGAGACAAGAGTTATAGCTGAGTTCCTCGATGTCTTTCCAGAAGAACTGCCAGGTTTACCTCCGCACAGGGAGATAGAATTTGTAATCGATTTGATGCCCGGGACAACGCCAGTATCTCGAGCACCATACAAAATGGCACCAACAAAATTGAAGAAGCTCAAAACTCATTTGGAGGAATTACTTAAGCTGGGGTTCATCAGACCGAGCTATTCTCCTTGGGGCGCACCAGTTCTTTTTGTCAAGAAGAAAGACGGGTCTATGAGGATGTGTATTGATTATCGGGAGCTGAATAAGGTCACAATAAAGAACAAATATTCTTTGCCGAGAATCGATGATCTACTTGACCAACTTCAGGGGACCAAGGTGTTTTCAAAAATCGATCTTCGGCCGAGATACCATCAGTTGAGGATCAAGAATGATGGTATACCGAAGACAGCCTTCAGAACCAGGTATGGGAATTACAAATTTTTGGTGATGTCGTTTGGACTCACAAATGCCCCAGCAGCTTTTATGGACCTCATGAACATGGTTTTCAAGGAGTACTTGGATCCATTTATCATTGTGTTCATAGATGATATATTGGTCTACTCCAAGACAGAAGAAGAACATGAGGAGCATTTACATCTGACCTTTCAACGATTGAGAAAGCATCAGCTGTATGCCAAATACAAGAAGTGTGAGTTATGGTTATATGAGGTTGGTTTTTTAGGTCATATTGTCACTAATGGAGGAGTGGAAGTAGATCCTACAAAGATTGTTGCAGTGAAAGAATGGTCAAGACCAAAGAATGCCTTGAAAGCCAGAAGTTTTATGGGTTTGGCGGGTTATTACAAGAGGTTTGTTGAAGGATTTTCGAAGATAGCCGCACCAATGACAGAATTGATAAGAAAGAATCTGAAGTTCACCTGGTTAGATAAATGCTAGCAGAGCTTCCAGGAATTGAAGAGCCGACTTAATAGCACCTGTACTCAGCTTACCCTCAAAGGACGGGCATTTTGTGGTTTACTGTGATGCGTCAAAACAAGGGTTGGGATGTGTACTGATGCAGTCTGGTAAGGTGACAGCCTATGCCTCTAGGCAACTAAAAGATTATGAACAGAGGTATCCGACACACGACCTGGAATTATCAGCGGTTGTCTCTGCATTGAAGATTTGGCGTTACTATCTTTATGAGGTGAAATGTGAGATTTACACTGATCACAAGAGCCTCAAATACTTCTTCACCCAGAAGGAGTTAAATATGAGGCAAAGGAGGTGGTTGGAGTTAGTCAAGGATTATGACTGCGACATACTATACCACCCCGGTAAAGCCAATGTTGTGGCGGATGCACTTAGCTGCAGAGGGCCGAGAATGGTTTCTTCTTTACAAGGTGTTATCCCCGTTTCACTCCGGGTGTCCAAATCCACGTCTAAGCTCGTGGGCCGCCCGATTTGGAGTTAAGGCCCAGTTCGGGCCCATTTGACGAGAGGAAAACGGGTGTTGGCAGCCCAAGTCTGGGCAAGGCCTAAAGTTGTCCGGGAGTGCGGACCGGGACCAGTGCTGGGTAGGTGGTATGAACCCGGGACCGCTCCCCAGCATCCCCCGAGGCGCGACTGAGGAGGTCGCGACTCCCAAAGCCGAAATGGGAGTCGGGATCGCTGTGGATAGACCTGGACCCTAGTAAACAGTCTGGGATCCTGGTAAATGGTCCGGGACCTTGGTGAACGGAGGGGGACGTTGGTAAACGAACCCGGGTCGGTTGTCCGAGTTCGGTGAGATAAAGTGTCCAGGATACTAACATCGTCCCATGAAGCGTGGGGGTTGTCCCCACGCTTAACCTGCAGAAGAGGCTACCTTAGGATTGTACGCCATTGGTTCAGACCTGCGCTGCCACTATTCTGACTGATCTTGTCCCACAAATCTCCCTCGCAGCCCAGAATACCCAGACTATAACTCCAGTTTGTCGCACGTCTTAGAATAAGATATTGTTTGGGTTGGCCCAATGGGCTTTGGTTATTATACACTTCATATTTTAATCCTTTGTATTAGGCTCCCATCAGAGAAGGTAATGGTATTTACACCCTTATTGGGCTCTGGTCAGCCCGGCCCAAACCCAGTGCACTTCTGTGCCTATAAATACGAATAGTGGTGCACTGGGGAGGGGATTAGAGATTTTGATTGTAAGCAGTTACTGTAACGCCCCACGTCACTATGGCTGCTTTCTGGAATGACGACTGGCCTTACAAACCAACACGAGTCTTTCCAGCGTGCTTTGTCCTCACTCGCACGCTTCCTGGGAAAGACTTCCCAGGAGGTCACCCATCTTGAGATTGCTCCAGGTCAAGCACGCTTAACTTTGGAGTTCTCAAGTGATGGGCTACCGAAAATAAGATGCATCTTGCTGATATAGGTAGTACCCATCAATCCATTTAAGCCATCTTCAACTGTGTAGTCCCATACCTACACAGTCTTAGAATCATCACACTTGACCGTCCCCAGGCGGTGTGGGATTGCACAGCTTTACTGGTCTTTCCCCTTACGGATGACGGGATTCTGACTGTCACAATAAAAATACGACACCACACCACCCACCCGCCAGCCAGCTCAGCTCAGCTCAGCTCGGCTCGGTCGGACGGACGGCGGCGCGCGCGCGTGGTGGTCAAGTGTGTGAGTCCTCACCCATGCGCACAAAACTGGGTACCCCTTGGGGCATAGCTACTTCTGGAATGGTGTTTACTCTTGGGGGTGGAGCTGTGATTTGGAGAAGCGTAAAGCAGTCTGCAATCTCAGATTCCACCATGGAGGCTGAGTACATAGCTGCATCAGAAGCAGCTAAGGAAATAGTCTGGCTAAAGAAGTTCTATTAAGATCTTGATGTTATTCCAGAAATGGATAAACCGCTTGTGTTGTTTTGTGACAATACAAGAGCGATAGCCAACTCGAAAGAACCTCGAAGTCACAAGAGGAGTAAGCATATAGAAAGGAAGTATCACATTATTCGAGAATATGTGGCCAGGGGAGATGTGAAGGTTATGAAGATTGCAACTGAAGACAATCTTGCGGATCCGTTTACAAAGACACTACCAGAAGCTACATTTGATAAGCATATCAAGGAAATGGGATTAGTAGAATTAAGGCATTAGTTTCAATTAGTGCAAGTGGGAGTTTGTTGGGGTTTTATGCCCTAATTAAAACTCAAATTCTTTGTAATCTCATTTTATTATCAATAAAAGAATAGAAATCATTTTTTGACTTGGTCAATCACTTTGCTCACATGTTTTATTTTCATGATTATTTGTTTAATATAAACTTCTATTAAATCCCGAGCATATAGCTAATCTTATTTATAGTGACGTAATCACAGTAGAATATAAATATGATTATATGTTCAAAATAAGTTAGTCCTAAGATTAGTCAGTGCACCGGATTTACACTGACTTGCCAATCTACGATATGATCTACTTACACATTACAGTGTTATGTTCTTTCCAGAACATTAGCAAAGTAGATAAGATCGGATGTATTTGTTACATCGGACAGGACTGATATTGACAGTTGATAAGATAAGTAAACATACCGTTATTATCTATTCTAGTCATATCATATAGTTGACCATAGGTCAATTCAATCTCAATTCTGAGTGGTTAGTATTCTAACTGATTGTATTATTTGAGTTCTTTGACTTGTTCGTTACCAGCTTACCCTACGGACTAGCCCATACTTACATCTTGGGAACTCGGTAGTGTAATTGAGTGGGAGTGTTAATCATAGATATGAACATCTATAGCTTCTGATGAAGAAGTGAAACGATGGTTTCCTTTTAGTTTGGTTCAAGGTGTTAAATGATAGAGATCTCATTTCAGTAATTAAATTAGTTTACTGAAATATCATTTACAAGGAACTAAGTGTTTTAAGGATAAAATACAATGAGGGGTAAAACAGTATTTTAGTCCTATCTCATTGTAGACCGTCTATAGAGGATTAAGTGAAAATTATGGTTGTAACAATGGATAATTAATAGCGTATCTATATTTGTTATGGAGCGTTCTATGAATTCAAGAGCACAATTCCAAGTCCATAGTGGAGTCACGAGGAATTAATAAGTTAGTAAATTTATTTGTTAGATTTATGATAACTTATTGAAGCTTGATTTCATAGGCCCATGGTCCCCATTGTACCTTGGATAAAATCATCTAGATAGTCTCAATTAATTGATTTAATTATCAATTAGAATTATCAAAGTTGACCAGGTCAATTTTGGATAGTTTCACAGAGTTGTGTAATTTTGAGAAGAAAATAGAATTTATGGCAGATTTATTAATTAAGATAAATTGGTATCTAAATTAATAAATAAATTTAAATCAAGGTTCAAATTATAAATAATTAATTTGATAAAGGATTTAAATAATTAAATCAATAGAAAATAATACAAGCCTTGATTTTAAGTCCAATGGGCTTATAATCAAATGGGAAATTTCACGGGCCTATAACCCATGATAATTTCGACCTAGGGCTTCAAAATGGCTATTATTTTATTGATTTTTTAATTAAATTAAATGGCCTAATTGAGTCTATAAAAGGAGTGCTTAGAGAGAAGTCAAAACAAGAAGTTTGATAAGTCACAAGTCAGATTTTCTGATAGTTTTAGATTCTCTCTAAACACAAGTCATTTTCTAAGCCTCTTTGTTATTTTCTCTTCTTCTCTCTATATCTATCTCATGTGTTGAGAATTTCCCACACTAGTCTAGGTGGTTCTAAGGATACAATGGAAGATCGTGAAGAAAATAGAAGATCGGTTCAGTTTCTTGATAATACTCTGCGACAGAAAGGATACAAGAGTTAGAGAAACTGAAGGAAGGACTCTTAATTCCGCTGCGTATACTGTAAGTATTATATTATTTGTTTCTCTTTGAATTCAATTTTAGAAATATGTTTTAGGCTATCTCGTATTAATTTGTTTAATTTTAGATATACATGAATATAAATAAAGATCTTGTATAAGCTAATCCAACATATTTACACATCACCACCTAAGCTCTCCACTCAAGGCTGGGTGGGTTTTTCTTTCCCTTTCCCTTTACCTGCACCACATAGCACCCATGAGCCAAGGCCCAGCAAGAAAACACAATATAGCATGATATAATATCAACAATGATCATAATAATTATTTAGGACTATCAATCCAAACAAATAGGTGACAGTCGCAAAAGTCACAAAGGTGGGTACAACCCCCTCTAGCCATGTGACGATAGGGTCACTCGGGCGTAACTGATAAGTGAACCTTTCATAAGTTTGAGCAGGATAGGTGTATGGTGAATGGTCACCAACATAACCTTCCTCATGACCTTAGAGTCATAACCCTGGAACAGCGTTCCCTAGCCATGTGACAAACAGTCACCGGGGCCATATGCCCTGGCTCTGAATAACTAGTCTCAGACTA